>NC_067470.1:9822500-12222500 GCF_025434085.1 Hippocampus zosterae | reverse complement strand
TTTGTGGCTTCCTGTATCATTTGAGCTTCTCCTTTGTGCTTTCTGAGTGTTCCACACACATGAGTTTTTGCTTCTAGCAGCTGGGTGCACAAGGTCACAGAATTGTAAAAATTGTCCATGTAGAGGGCATACCCTTGTCCAATGAGGCGGTCCAGAAGGCTGAAGACAATATTTTTTACTGTACAAGTTTCCCCTTTGTACGGCTGCAAATTGAAACAGTATCCCGTTTCAGAATCACACAATACATAAGCCATATTATACTGGCTTTTGTGGGATATAAACCCAAAAGGAAAGCCACCCCCGCCATATCATCATACCTTCATCTACGCAGATGTCTTTATTTGGCTCGTACAAGGTCTTAAACTTGTCCAGAAGGTAATGCAGTACCTGTTTGACCCTGTACATTCAATCATGTTCATCAAATGATGTGTCGGTGTTAAAATGGAGGAACCTCAAAATGTTTTGATACCTATTCCTTCCCATTGTTTGACCAAAAATTGGATTTGTGTGTCAATGGTGCATTGACCAGTACATTGATAGAGTTGGGGTTTTTTTTCACAAAACCTGTCACAAAACTTAGTCCATGGAATTTTTTTAGTTAATCAACAGAAACGGATCTCCACCGCAATTTCTTGCAATGAAGACGACCCCTCGGGTTTAAATCAAAAAACTTATCTGTGAAGCGATTGGTGGCATCCGAGATATGCTGGAGGAGCTCATCTGTTATGAACAGCTGGAGGAAGTCAACTGGCTCTTCAGACTCCAGTTGTGCAGCAACATCCAAAGGCCCACGGGTCGCCGTGAAGGGGATATTTTTTTTGGCTTCCATCCAGTTGGCCGCCACATTGACTCATCCCCACCACGTCCAGTTGCACAAACTATAAATTATAAGAGATAAGAAAACCTTTATTAGTCTCGCAATGGCGAAATTCCCGATTCACAGCAACAAAGTTATGAAAGGAAGAAGTAGAACAACAAAATATAGGAGCTACTGGAAAGGCAGCCAGTCTCACGGCACCATTTTTAAGTCAAAATAACAAAAATAACACAACACAACACAACAACATAGGACACAGACAGTTGTGCAATCTTCACCACTTTTCTGCATACACTTTGTTGTGTGAAGCAGTTATAGATGAAAGAGGAGAGGATCAAAGTGTCCTTTCGCCAGTGGATCAGAGACGTCATGCTGAAAATGTGCACACGTCTGCTACAAGCTAAGTTTTGAAAGCAAACACGAAGCTGTAGCGTCCATTGACGAAAAGAGATCAGTTCACTTCTCCTGTCCCACGTAATCCGCTTCAAACTCCAAGCCGCGACTCCCAGTTCCACATCCGCATCGGCGCTCTGCACTAACGCTCCTTTCTTCTCATCGTCGGCTCCTCAAGCCTTACATCCATCCAGCTGCAGACCGTTCAACAACACCGATCTCTCCGCTAAACAAAGTGGGGCTGTGAAAAATGCTGCCCATAACAGGCGCAAGACACAAGCGCCAAGGGAATGTCCAGAAAAACAGTCAAATGGCGCCGACATTCCTCCCAGGCAAAAACAGTGCTGGTATACCCATGCTGCCGAGAAGTCAAGTCAAGTCAACAGTATTTATAGAGCACTTTCAAACAGCCATCGCTGCATACAAAGTGCTGTACATGGAGCAATTTAACATGAACAATAAACAGTAAGACAAATCGGTAATAAAGGCGGTAGAAAGCACCAAACAGTAAAACCAAGAACAAATCTAAGTCATGCTGAGAAGGCGCAACCACCAAACACAGAGTTTCTTCCTTGATGAATGTCGTGATTTCAAGACAGAGAGAGGCTCGCATTACATGGCAGAACTGTGTTTCCTACAGGAGACTTGAAGAAGCCTACCGGGTGGCCAAGAGTGAAGCACGGAGAAAGATCCGGAGGATCCAAAATCAATGGTGGGTCAACTTTGCCCACCAAATGCAGAGTTTCGGTGACCGTCACGATACCAGATCCTTCTTCGATGCAACGAGAAAGATCATCGGTCCGGCTCACAGTTCTCCAATGGCTGTAAAGGCAAAGGACGGCACAATCCTGCAGGAAAAGGAGGCTACTCACCAGCGATGGAGGGAGCATTTCATGGAGCTCCTGAACCGTCCGACGTGCACAATAGACTCCCAGTGCAACAATGGATGACGGAGCTGCCGACCCTCCGGGAGATCTCCGGAGCGCTGAGGAGGATGAAGAAGAACAAAGCTGCTGGAGTCTACGACATCCCCGTAGAACTTTTACAAGCTGGGGGTGCACATCTCCTCACCCGCCTCCACACCTTCATCCTTCAATGCTGGGCCGAGGAGAAGGTGCCTGGGGAACTGAAGGACTCCGTCATCGTCACGATATTCAAGAAGGGCGACAAACTCGACTGTGGAAACTATTGTGGAATTTCCCTGCTGTCAACTGCTGGAAAACTCCTCTGTCGTATATTGGCCGACCGACTCACCTGTCTCGCTGAGCAGGTTCTTCCGGAGTCCCAGGTGGGCTTCCGTCCAGGAAGGGGAACCGCGGACATGGTGTTCTGCGCCAGACAGCTCCTGGAGAAGTGCCGGGAGCAGCGGAGGGAGTTCCACGCCATCTTTTCTGATCTGGCCAAAGCGTTTGATTCTGTGCCCCGAGCAGCACTCTGGAAAGTGCTGGAACGTCAAGGCTGCACCCCCAAATTCATATCCCTCATGCGGATGTTTCACGACGGCATGAAGGCTTGCGTCCTGACTCAGGGCGAAATGACTCCCCCATTCCCGGTTCGGACCGGAGTCAAACAGGGCTGCACGGTGGCGCCGACGTTGTTCAGCTTCTACATTGCCCTGCTCATCCACCACGTCACCCCTGTCCAGGAGCACGGAATCACTCTACGCTACCAAACTGAAGGGTCGCTCTTCAACCTCAGCTGTTTGAGGAGCAGGCGGGGGGCCATGGTCACGACCGTCAGCGAACTCCAGTACGCTGATGACAATGCTGCGGTCTCCAACTCTTCCAGGGGCCTCCAGCTCATCGCGGACGGCTTTGCCACGGCGTACAGAACCTTTGGCCTCTCCGTCAACACCAAAAAGACAAAGACCCTCCGCCTGAATCATCGTCCACCCCAAATCACCATCGACGACGAACCCATCGAGCAGGTCTCGGCGTTCCCTTACCTGGGCAGCATTATCCAGGAGGAGGCCTCACGGAGGACCTCACTTACCGTATCCAGGCATCCTACACAGCCTTTGGACGCCTCGGTCGCCTGGTCTTCTGGAATCACGCCATTTCCACCAACACGAAGATCATGGTGTACAAGTCTGTCGTCCTCCTGACCCTTCTCTATGACACGTAATGTTGGACCCTCTGTTGGACCAGCATCAAGAGGCTTGAGAGGTTCCACCAAGGATGACTCCGATCTCTCCTCAATGATTCCTGGGAGGAGAAAGTGACCAATAATGAGATCCTCACCCGGGCTGGCCTCAGCATCGAGGCCATGATCACACTGGCCCAACTGCGGTGGGCCGGCCACGTGCAGCGGATGAGCGACGACCGTCTCCCGAAGCAGCTCCTCTACGCGGAGTTGCTGGAGGGCACCCGTCCCCGCGGTGGCCCGAAAAGACGATTTAAAGACCAGCTAAAGGGTCATCTTCAGCGGTGCCGGATTCCCCCGGCACAGTGGGCTGACCTGGCCGCGGATCGAGCGGCCTGGCGTGGGGCTGTGCGGGGTGGAGTCCGGGTCCTCGAGACTCGACGCGTCGCTGCGGAGGAGGACTGGCGAGCGTGGAGGAAGGACAGGGCCCGGCAACCGCCCGGCCCCCCAACACACTTCTGTCAATCCTGCGGGCGGGGCTTCCGGGGAAGACTGGGCCTCCACAGTCATCGGAGACACAAGCACCAGGCGACGGCTCCTGGTGCTTGTGTCCTTGTCCTGGGGGGCCGCATTCCTCGATAACGAGAGCCTTCACAGACCGACCCATGCTGCCGAGTAGGCGCAACCGCCAACCACAGAGTTTCCTCCTTGATGAATGTCGTGGCCAAAAAATGCTGAAAAAAGTCCACATCAGGTCCACACGGTGTAACAACAAACACAAAGTGACAAAGCAAACCAAAACAAACAAACAAAAAAAAGCAAGGCTCATGAGAACACTTGCCGACGGCTGCCTACTCGGGCGCCATCTTGACTTCAAAGCTATAGAACCATAAAAAGTTGCAAATATATGTAGTATATTGCTGCAGAGTGAGGTACAATACACTTATTTACCTTTCCTTCCACCACCAAAACAAGGAGTCCTCGTCTTTTGTCTTCTGGTTGGACAATCTGTAATTTATAGAAGTGTGTACAATTACCGCACTTTTATATATTTATTTTTTTATTGTTGCTAGACACTTACATTTCACCATCGCTCACACATGCATACAAGCTCGCACACTGCTATTTACACCATTCATTCCACATTGTTCAGCATCCAATTTGAAATGAAATGGAATATGAATTGAACACGAGTGGTTTTAACATAGCTGACCAAATGTGTCCTGTATTTTTGTTTTCTTTTAAACCTAGAATGGCGACATGCAAGTCAGCACATTTACAGCGCATATTTTCATACACATCTACAAGACGCATCAACCGTACATAAATGATGGGTGCTACTGGCAACTTTATAGTATAGTGGGGAATGTAGCAGTGCATAAAACTGACTGATGAGAGCATAAGAACTTTTGAATGGGAACTTGCAAGCTAGTCAGCACTTACCTTCTCGTTCCAGCGGCGTGGTGATTTGGTTATCTTTAGCAGTACTTTTCAGTGCATACAAAGCAATGCTCGGTGAGGAGGTTGCACCAAAGAGGTGTACCGTCATTCTGGACTCTTCCAAGGGTTCGTTCAACTTGCCGTCAGGCCACCAAAGAAATGGTTGGAAGTCTGCTTCGTTTTCTTCACCTGATAAAACATTGATTCAATATCGGCCATCATCACAACTAGTTCCTCACAAAATCTCAAAAGGAGACTAACTATGGTAATGGTCATTTCAGGGCCTTGTTGCAGTCTACTATTCAGAGACTGGTCTTGAAAGATGCGGCACAATCAAAGACCACTCGTAATTTTTTAGGGTGATACACCTCATGGTGTGGTATGTGTAATAATCTGTCATCGTCTCTGTTCAGCTGATCAGTTGGAGCTCCAATGGCATATCCCTTTTGAATGACGGTATCCATGCAGGCCTTGTGGTCTTCATAGAACCTTGGATCCTTTTTGAGTCATTAAAAGTCTTTGAAGAGTGAAGACGACAGTGGCTCAGCAACTTCCAGCGGACAACAAAGAAATGCTAGCCATTTTCCGCATCTTCTTCAGTAAGAAGATTGTTGACAAACGCATCCAGTCTAACCACATAACCAACATGGACGAGGTCCCGCTGACTTTCGACATCCCAGAGTTCAAAGGCAGTGTGTAGACTCTACATGCTGCCTTTGAACTACCAACTAAATTGAAATGAGTCCAAATTTCACTGCGTTTCCACTTTCAACCATGTTGTTTTTTCTCTGTCGCGCTAACGAGCTCTCTCTCGTCTCCCTGTCTCTCCTGTTGTGTGCTGCTGTGAATGTCTCTAAAGGGCCGTTCACACGGCACACATTTGCTCCGGTGCTGCACCGAGATATTTTGTTGCGGGATATTTTGCACCGCAGCAAATTGTGTGGAACGTTCACACGTACAAAGCCGCTGAGCGGTGCAGCCCCGACACTGCCCCGACACAGTGTCGGGGCTGCCCCACTTGCATTCACACGGCAGTTTCTGCAGCGGAGCAAACAAACGAGCTGTCGTGTTGGTTATTTTTAAAACGTACTGTATATACACAACTTGAGCGACTACTGGACTGGCACGTCCTTCTCCTTCTCGGTCTCCGTGCCTTCTGCTCGAGAGTGACCGCCCAAGAAAACGTAAATCAACGATGACTTCAATGACACTCAGAAAAGCAAACACTAATGCGCCAAACAGAAAATCAAGAGAGGAAATCACAAAATAAATTCTATGCGGGGCGGGGGGTTGTGAACAAACAACAAAGGAACAAACAAATCCGAGACAGTCCAGTCTCCTACAAAAGGAAAGATGTTACTAGCCAAGTCTTGTGTCGTTATGAAACAAACACATTATGGAAGTCCGACAGAGCACGAAAGCAACGCATACTCGCCATACGTACTCTTCACAATCATTTGCTCTGGAGCAAATTTAACCCAGTTGCGTTCACACGTGCAAATTTACACCGGTGCTGCTTCGCAAATGAGCATTTGCCCCGGAGCAAATATTTAACCCACCTCCCTGAGGTGGGTCAAATTTGGTCCGGTATAAGCTCTTTTCCGGGGCTACGCCGGAGCTAATTTACACGTGTGAACGCTCTACTGGGGCAGCCCCGGCGCAGCACCGGACCAAATCTTGCCGTGTGAACAGCCCTTATCTCCTCCCCCTTCTCTTCACTGTGGCGTGTGTGTGTGTGTGTGTGTGTGTGTGTGTGTGCGTGCGTGCGTGCGTGCGTGCGTGCGTGCGTGTGTGTGTGTGTGTGTGTGTGTGTGTGTGTGTGTGTGTGTGTGTGTGTGTGTGTGTGTGTGTAAAACCTCCCCTTACGGCTCCCAATGAGGAACTGGCTCCCATCGTTGAGGAGCCGGCTCCCATCGTTCACTTCAAAGAGCTGGCTCTAAGAGCCGGCTCGTTCGAGAACGACACATCACTAGTCAACAGATCAAATTGTCCATTGAGCACTCGCCAGCTCGCAACAGGTCCATTTCCAGTATAAACAAATTAAACATGGATAACTCGAACATACCAAAGCCAATGCCTTTAAAATATGCCTTAACGAATGTTTAACAAAGAGTAATGCATAAAATGTGCTTTACAATTGGATTACACAGTTTTACAGGGTTTACTGCTGAATAAAAATAAGAATCATAAAACAACAGCTGTTGTAACTGGCGCCAAGACTGAGTTGTTGGTTCTCATGACAACAAAAATACAATTTATTTTAGGCTTGTTGTTTTGCAAAAGTATTTCATATTTCAATGTGAACTTTCATATTTGTTTTTTCTTTAAATCCTCTGAATATGTTATTTGGAATATTTTGTTAAAAATCACTTCCGGGTCACGTGCCGTGGATAGCGAGGAATGAAAGAAAGATCGAGAAGACAACTGGAGAGAGAGAGAGAGTCAGAGACAGAACTACGATACCGTGTGGTCTACGTGAATTACTGTAACTTGACCTACTTTCGGTTTACCAAGGTGCACACGGTATGTCATTTTGTGTTTATTTATTTAATGTCCTGTTCAAGATATTGTAATTTTGATCGTTGTTTGAAATGTTTTTTAGTTTTCACGGTGTTCCACGATTAAACGTTTTGGACATCAGTACGAGGCGTCATCCTTGACAACATGGTATCATTCATTTAATCTAGAATAGTTTTGTGTTTAATAACTAACGCAGCCAGATATTTTTCACAACACGGGACTTTTCACTATAGCAAATTTGATTCCAGAGACATTTCATAGAAAGAAAAAAAAGGGACAGAAATTGCGATATTTATGATCAGTATGAATTTACATCAATTTCTTGCATGTGTTTTACTTTACTTCTTCAATCTTCCCTCATTATTACTTTTATCCTGTCTTCAAGCGTTAATGAAGAGCCTTGGTTTTCAAAGGTCCGTTTTGTAGCCATTTTATTCCAAGCAATCTGACGCTCGTACCATGTCTGAGACTACGAGTGATGACGTTTTTAACCATGTGCTAACAATAACAAATACTTCCTGTACTACTGCACATGTGTAAACTAGTGTGGTGGTGGTTGTTGCCGTTTCCTAGTTAAGCAGTAGGAGTATCTTTGGCAGGCTGAGGTTGGATTATTTTGCAGAAAGCTTGTTTTCGTGAACCTCATTGCGAGGCGAGGGTAGAGAAAAGGATTTCGCATTATGCAACAGGGGGGCTTTTCGTTGTAGAGGGAAGCAGAAAGGAGGAAATGGCTTTCATGCATCAAGATTTTTCCACACTAGGGGGTATTTTCGCAAATGTAGGTTTTATTGAAGAGGGAGTTTTACTATATGCAGGGATGGCAATTTTCCCCGGATTCGTGGAAATCCGCTAGTTTATTTCTTAAATTGATTATTTTTGTGAATTGTATAAATCCGTCGAATATTTTAGGGCGGGTCAGATACCTTATCGTCGAGTTTTCACGAGCTCTCCCGATCGGTCTTTCCATCTTCCGATGGCAAACAGACCTGCCATTGGACGTGTATGAAAGCTTCAACTAATCAGATCACTGGAAGCATTATTTGTTGCGGAAGTCTTAGTTCGATTGTATACGGCCCAGCGATTGGTTTAACGACAAGCGATTGGACCAAATTGCATGTAACATGATCTCGCAAATTCATTGTTCTGGGATTGTTTTGAACGGAAGTCTGAGATTTTTGATGAAAGATCAGGAGTCTTCAATCCTAGAAATTGACTCAAATGTCAAGAATAAATTCCGATGGGACTGGCTTGAGAGAAAAGTCACTGTCAAGGTGAAAATTTGTTCCAAGTTCGACGAAGTTACAGAAGCTCTTGGCCAATTTTTGAAGAAACCAGACGTAGTGGGCAAAGCTTATTGTTTGTATTGTAGTGATGTCATTAAGTATGGCTCCATAGATGCGTGGCACTGACAGATCATGCAACAAAAGTGAAAAAACATGCCGACAAAATCGCCATTCGACGGAGCAATTATTCTTTGGGATCGGCATTTTCCAAACACACTTTGTCAGCGGATACAACGAAAGACGTTACGCAATGGGGTACCTTGGCTGAACCAAGCAACGAATTGGCTCCACTGACCCCCTTGCCGATAGACAGGTGTATGTACTTTTTTATTCAAATATACGAGGATGATATTTGCAATTTTATTTGGGATGCATTTGTAGCAACAGCATGAAAACATTTCTTTCTTTTTACTTACGTTTTATATTCATATTGATAATTCACGTTTTGTCTTGGATACTAAAGCATGGTTATGCATAATAAATTGGTCCTGAGAGCTAAGGAATGTTGTTAAAATGTTGATGTTTTTCCTGCATTTGAATACATGATATCATCAAAATGATTAACTGTATGTTTCAGGAACACAAAGTGAGTGTGATTGTAATATTTAAATGTAGTATTTTGTGTGACTGTATCATGTGTAGATGCTTTCCAATTTGTTGCCTGCCTGCACTAACTTCTAACTTGTTGTTGGATTTATTATTGTTTAGTAATCATACATTCACGTATTATTCGGTTGATTCTCGTGTCGTCATTTTATGCTCGCAATGAAGAATGCTTCTGCCTGTCAGTATAGTTTGATTTTGCTTGCAAAGAAGAACGCTTATGCTTGCAATCATTAGTTGGCTTTGCCTGCAATGAAGAACGCTTATGCTTTCAATAAAGATTTATCCTTTATTATTTACTCACATCTATAATCATTATATGTTCTTCATTATGTGCTCACTTTTGCTTGCTGTACTGTGTGAGAAGTTAGGGTCGCAACCACCTTTCCGAGGACGTGGCTGGGAAGAGATAACTGTTAAGACTAAACAGCGATCAAGGCTGAACCGTGAATGGAGACATCAACACCAGCTGCAACGGGATGTTTATGTCTATTTGCACACATGTACGTAAATTGCACTCACATACACACACATAGTCAAACAAGTTCAGTGTGTGTTCAACAGCCCCCACCCTTTAGGTTGGACACACCTATGTAGTAGCTTTTCCCAATAAATGAGGAGGTGAAGGGGGAGATCGTTAGGGTTACGTGTGGAGAACTGAAACCGAACGCTTCTCCTCGTTCCCTCCTGGTACCAGAATCGAGTCTCCTGTCTCCTCCTTTTGGTTATTCTTGAGTGTCAATTTGGACCAACCTGACATTTTTGGGGGCTCGTCCGGGATCGCAACATACCTGACGCCTCCAGACGCTGAGTCGACGGCCAGGAAGACCGTGGCCACGGCAAAGACACCCTTTCTGGGACTGGGTTTCGGCTCCTCGTCTGGGGGCTGAGGGTTGAAGCGAATCCCAGAGGAGAGAGGACTACTCTTGGTAAGTAGGGCGGCGGTGTCCTGTACGTACTTAAACTCCGCATCGACACTCGAGGAGTGTTTGCGCGCCGGGTTTGTAAAGACGGAGGTCGGGGTCTTTAAACCTGTTTTCAATTGAAACACTCTCAGGGCAGGTGTTGTAGTTTGGTTCGAACGCTTGGTTCGAGACCCTGTGTGAGCCTGAGAGGGGTTTGTTGAGAAGGAACTCTTTCAACGGTGATTGAGTGTTTGCGCGCCGCAAAGCCCTGAGCCATACTAGTCCCTATCAGGCATACAGACCGTGCAAGTCTCTAAACTGATGAGGGCGACGGTGTCCTGCACGTGCTTAAACTCCGTGTGTAAATAATGTGTGTTAAACCCCGGGTATAAATAAGATAAGATATCCTTTATTCGTCCCACAGTGGGGACATTTATAATAATAATGTCTATATAGTGCGTTACCTCTGGTCAAGGTAATAGGATAAAACCAAATTAAATGCGCATAAATGTATGACTGTGTAACTGTGTGAGTGGAGGTTCGCTACCTCATCTGAACAGGACATTTGTTGTGGCAACTGTCTGAGGAAGCAGAGGCAAGAATTTCCCGCCACCTTGGTGGTAGAAGGTTGGAAATTACCTCAGTCGGAGAAATTGCCACCCTGTTCAAGGGAATAGTCAGCCTAGTTACCCTAGGTAAATCGCTGACTCTAAACAAAAAATTCTAAAATTCTCAAAGTTCCACCCCCTAATTCGCAAATGGGGGTTCATAATAGTAAGACCGTGGAGAGAGGTGATCCCAAAAAGAAGTTAACATGTAAGGACTGGAGATTCGTAGAGAGCCAATGTCCTTCGAAGATAAAACATTTAGATACGTGGATAGAAAAATACACCACCGTTATATCCGACTCTTCCGACATCTCCTCCTTTTCCACCATCCTCTCCACCCTCTTACAGAGGGGGCCATCCGATGGCCACCAGGGGAAAAGGAGATTTGGGAGTGGAATTTTCAAAAAATTGGAGTAGTGTTTTTTCCCCTGCTGCGACGAAGGTTGACTCATCCGGGAGTGAGGTACGAGACGCTTTTCCCATGATTGAAGTTGCAAATCCAGACATAAAAGATGAGTCGCCTGTCATTCTTGTTTATAGAACATGGACACAAGAAGATGTAAAAAAAGCCGTAGATGGCATTACATCACATAAAATTGACGTGGTACAATTTGTCCAGAAAATGGAGGATCTGCGAAAATCATATCATCTAAATGGAGCTGAGGAGCAACAAGTTTGGATGGCGGCTTGTTTGACAGTAAATTGATGGTGTATACTGTATCGATATTTGGATGGAGTGAAGTCTTCTCGCGGATGACAAAATTAAAAGTTTGGATGTGCTTAACTTGGTTGTGAGCGGTAGTAAGGTGAATATTTTGGTTTGTCTGTACGGTTGTGTCTGCGAATATGTGTTGGATTAGTCTTTGCGTGTGGGTGTGTAGATATGCGTGACTCTTGGCGCGACTCATGGAGTCTTGTTTGTTTTGTTTTCTGGCTTTTGCAGTGTAGAAGGTTTGTATGGCATCTATTATAATTACCGGTACTTGTAATTGAAACTTTTTTATTATAATTCCTAACACCACTTCAGCTTCATAATTTCAACCGGCGCTACATGAAGTATGTGTAAATCAGGTAAAGAAATAAAATGGTTGAGTATGGGTGTGGTGACACAGAGAGTTTTGGATACTTATAGTGGGTGACAGGCAAGTGAAAATATTGATGGTGAGACGTAAGGTGATGATGGAAGTTGAGTATGTTGAGAATAAAGAAAGGCATGGGCAGGTGAGGTTTGACACAGTGATGCTACGAATGAGGAGGTCACCGTGTGTTTAGGTTGAAAAGGGCCGGAAGGTCACGAGATGCTTAGATGGTTGTTTGTAAGTCGTAAACAGTGGACGTGTATGGGACGTTGTTAACTTTCTGGGAGGAGTTAGAATGTGTAAGTATACAGTGAAGGCCTTGATCTGGATGATTTGTGAATGTTAATGTCTGTGGGTTTCAGTTATCTTATTTGTTTTATAAATGCTTCTGTTATGCTGCTAATTGCCAGGATGTTCCGATTATGTTCCAATGTTTTTTTAGATTACGTTCATAAGATGCACATTTCTCTTGAAACCTGAGAAGAGCCATCACGGCTCCTGATGTGGGAGGAATGATGGTCTTGTCTCATGAATTTGGAAAATTCTGTTACAACTTTGCTATCCGTGGATTGTGTTGTGCCTTCCGTCATTATGAAATTTAATGACTAGAGTTGAAGCTATCGTCGAACATACAAATTCTTGTTGGTTTGAGTCATTAAAAAAAACCGTCAGATTTTACGACACATCTCATTTGTGCATACACAGGCTGGATTTCTAATTTCGTTTGTCACAAGAGCAAAATCTTCCAGCTTTACTCAGCACGTTTCAGGGTCACGTAAGAATAATTTACAATTGGCTTCGTTAACTTAGTATGACTGCACGTTTTAAGGTCAGTGGCATTTTTGAGTATCACGCACCCTAGGTGGTGTTTACCAAAGACAGTTGTGGCATAGATAAGCCTTTTGGCAGCAGTGTATGGTGTGAACTCTGCATGCTGGAAGAGTGCTAGAAAAAAAAAAACAAAGATAAAGGGATGAGCTGTTGCACACTAGCATGACGTTTTTTGTTGCATGGTTGGCATTTATTTTGTGTGTCTATGTTGTTATGTCGATCCCCTTTAACGCTGGAAAAATGCACAGTGCTTAACCGTGCTGCTTTGTTGTGGCTTCCTGATGGGTGTTTGTTTGTTTGTTTGTTTGTTTGTTTGTTTGTTGGAATGTGAACAGGTAATAGTGATTTGAGAGGTTGTAGGAGGATGTACAACAAACTCATCTCATCTTATCTCCCGTTTTTGTGTGTGTTGATTTGTTTCATATTAATATTGAGATGACCTGCATGACTGCCTGATTGGAAACTCTAAATTGTCCCTAGGTGTGAGCATGGGCTTGGGTGTTTGTGCTTGTGTCTGTGTGCCCTGTAATTGGTTGTCGACCGGTTCGGGTTGTCCCCCTCCTACTGCCCGGAGATGGCTGGAATAAGCTCCACTCACCCCCGCGAACCTCGTGAGGATAAAAGCGGATCGGACATTGAATGACTGAATGTATTGCTTCATATAGTGATGGGTCGTTTTTTTGGGTACATCTCGGTTTAACGGGCGAAGGGAGGAATCTAGATATAAACAAGCGCGTTTTGTGGGCTATATTTAGGTAGGTTTGTGCGACTTTCAGTTTGTGCACGAACTGTTTGAGCATATACGGGAGCCTATTTATGCGTCGCTTTTCAAAATTGGTGCCCCGTTACATTACGGCATCTCATCAGTTTATTGGCTTAAAACTGATTTGTATAGTTATTTTGCGGTTTGCTTTTGGACCTCTTTTTGGACACAGCGGGTGGGTCGCACATTTTCTGGTCAGCATGGTGGCCAACGGCCATCTTGATGTCCAAGTCGTCAGGGTCCATACTGTCGAGCGACTCAAGATTTGACGTGCGATGCCTGCAGCAGGAGCTCATTTGGCTTTTCTTTCTAATGCTTGACGGTCTTTTTGACGAGGACATGGAAAATTTATTTTTACTTTCTTTGTTAAGGTCGCGGTTGTTGTGAATGTGCCTTGTTAAGTGGAGTATGTTGTATAACACGTGAAGTATTGTTAATTCAGTGTGACGAATGTTGTTCGTTTTTGTATCATGTTGTGATAGTTACGCGGCTCATACGGCAGCGATTTCTTTTTTTTTAGGGGGGACTTGCTGACTAACAGCAACATGATAACGTTTTGGGTTCAGTTCACTTCTGTGGCAACAAATTGGGCAGTGAACCCAAACTTCTTTTTTGTGTCATGGATTATTTCACACATTGGCAGGGGGAATGGTGTCTCTGGTTCGGAAACATGATACAACCTATGGTTTTAACCAATGTTGGAATACGGTACATTTTGAACTACATCTCCATTTCAGATAATGTAGATGGTTTTCGTTGAATTAATGAGGGGGTTTGGTTGAGGCTTTTCCAAAATGGGTCGAAAATTGATAAAATGGAATGCATGTTTCACATTTTATTTGAGACACTATTGCTCCTGCCATCCACAATCTGCAGGATTGGTAGCAAGTCTGAAAGTATATGGTTAAAATTCGATTAAAGAAATTGAATTGAAATTGAATTGACTTATATGTTAATATTACGAGAATGGTGTTTTCTTCTTTGTTCGAAATATTGTTTGGGAGACTATATATATTATTGATAATTTCTACAAAATTGTGAACTAGGAAATTAAGCTGATTCGGTTGACAATATGTGAGAATGTTTAGAAAAAAATGAATTGAGATTGCTGTAGGACGATTGTGCTTTTCCATAGCAGGTTCCAGCGGACATGGCTCTGATTCGAAACATGAAAAACAAACATTGTGTTTCTTTGAAGTGTTGATGACCACACCGTTTGATGGACATTGTAAAAGGTCATCTCGACAGAAACATCCACTGAGGAAGGTGAGCGAAGTCCGGTGACGCGATGGGCACAGTATTTTAGTTACTGGGAACATCAAACGACCGGCGGAAGAAGTTTCAAGACACCTTTGCACTCATTTAGGGTGTGTTTCTGTCGACATGCTAGAATATCAGTGGTGGCATGTCATTTCCTGTTATATGATCACACTAACACATGATCGACTGTTCTCCTTTTTTATATGGTATTTGTGCTCTCCTTTAGCACATGTGAATGGGGGTGTATTTTTTTAATAAACTACATTTTGCGAATAGATCTAGACCAGGGGTGTCAAACTCATCTTTGAGGCCGCTTTGGGGTTACACCTTCCTTCGATGGGCCGGTACGACGGAGAAATTTGATTAAATGGTTATATTTTATTAATTGTACAACTCAACTCAACTGTGTTTATAGAGCGACTTGAATCAACCATGTATACAAAGATATGTACATGGAGTGGATATATCAGAAATACAATGATGAAATTATTTGCTAACAACTACACATGGATGAATTGTGCCAATTCTGAAGCCAGTCATATTTTGTTCGATTATTGTTTGGTTGAGTGTTTTAACAGGTAACAAAATTATCACAAAATCTCGACATTATTCATATAGAATTTGGGCATTTCGGTACAGATTTTAGCAGGGTTTATGGCAGTTGATGCGCGTCAATTGCTTTCACGGGCCACATAAGTACATGGGGTTTCGACTTTGACACCTGTGATCTAGATGATCTAGGGGAGGGAAATGAAGAAACACATTGCGGCACAAATTGTTGTATACTTTTTTGTTTTGGTGGCAAAAGTATTTTATTTATAATCGATCTAGTCGATCTCATTATGAAAATAAAAAATAAAAATTGAGAAGTGAACACACCATGAGTGGTAGAAAAGAGCACAACTTTTTTATTTGGGTTTGTTTTGGAGATTGAAGTGATTTGTGTACTGTGCTCCTGTGGTGATGTTGCTCGGCTGAAATTGAATTTATAACCGTTTTTTGATTTATTTCTAGTTCAAATGGTGCATTGATTTGGTCGTAATGGTTCAGATATGGATTTTAAATACATTTCTTAGGTGATTTTATGCGTTTACGATCTTTTCTTTGGTGGTAAAAGGAAAAAGGGAAACGACCCGACGGTGATGTAGTTATTCTCTGCAGAATGTTGAGCTATTTTTCATTCTTTTGTTATTTTATTTTTACTTTATGTTACTGCGGATACGGTGTGATGAAGTAGTGTACTTCTAATGATTTTGAAGGCAAGTTATGGTTATCGCAGGCGAGTGTTTTTCATTTTCTGGTGTCTGCGCATTGGTATCACTGCTTTTGCCAGTAACTGTGTTTCCATCAACAGCGGAGGATATACAGGGGGCTGCGTTATCGTCGATGACGGAGAGAAGCCTTCTCCGGTTCCGGCGTGACGCCTCCTAGAGGGATGGCGATCCCGCCTATATAGACGCAATTGGGGTTCCTCGTGGCGTGCCAGATGAGTATAAGTTGGTTAACCAGATTGCTGCCGGTTGGGAATCCATTTTCATTTGGGTTACCCCTAATAAGAATGTTGACAGGATCAACTACCTCCACTACAACGTCCAGAGGCTCGGAAATTTTACTGAAGAAGCCGTCTTGGCTATAAAAGAGCAATTGGCGGCCACCTCCCTGATGGCGTTTCAGAACCGCATCGCGGTTGATATGCTCTTGGCAGAGACCAATGGAGTATGTGCGATGTTTGGTGACCAGTGTTGTACGTTCATACCTAACAACACCGCGCCTGATGGCGCCCTCGCCAAAGCCATTGGAGGCCTCCGCACCCTGACTCGCCAAATAAGGGCCCATTCCGGCGTGAATACGTCCTTCTGGGCGGAGTGGTGGCATAAGGCCTTCGGAGAGTACAAGGATTTGGTGTTTTATGTACTAATCTCTTTTGCTCTTTTTGCAGCTGTCTTGACGTTGTGTGGATGCTGTTGCATTCCCTGTATCAGAGTGCTGCTTATCCGGCTTATTACTACGGCTGTCTCGCCCGCGACGTCTAAAGTGAATGAGATGTATCCTCTGTTGTTGTTTGATGGCAGTGATTCTGGTGTTGATTATGCCTCTTCGGATGATGACGTGATTTCGCTTCGGCATCAGGGGGTCATAGATGGTTTTTAGTCGTTTTGCTCCCTGCCCCTGGGTGTAACTATGTTTGCGTGTGCGGCATTGACTCCACTGAATAAAGACCGTCGGGAAGGTTCTGTGTGATGATACGTGCAAATGTAGGATGAACAGGGGGGAATGTTGGATTTATTATTGTTTAGTAATCATACATTCACGTATTATTCGGTTGATTCTCGTGTCGTCATTTTATGCTCGCAATGAAGAATGCTTCTGCCTGTCAGTATAGTTTGATTTTGCTTGCAAAGAAGAACGCTTATGCTTGCAATCATTAGTTGGCTTTGCCTGCAATGAAGAACGCTTATGCTTTCAATAAAGATTTATCCTTTATTATTTACTCACATCTATAATCATTATATGTTCTTCATTATGTGCTCACTTTTGCTTGCTGTACTGTGTGAGAAGTTAGGGTCGCAACCACCTTTCCGAGGACGTGGCTGGGAAGAGATAACTGTTAAGACTAAACAGCGATCAAGGCTGAACCGTGAATGGAGACATCAACACCAGCTGCAACGGGATGTTTATGTCTATTTGCACACATGTACGTAAATTGCACTCACATACACACACATAGTCAAACAAGTTCAGTGTGTGTTCAACAGCCCCCACCCTTTAGGTTGGACACACCTATGTAGTAGCTTTTCCCAATAAATGAGGAGGTGAAGGGGGAGATCGTTAGGGTTACGTGTGGAGAACTGAAACCGAACGCTTCTCCTCGTTCCCTCCTGGTACCAGAATCGAGTCTCCTGTCTCCTCCTTTTGGTTATTCTTGAGTGTCAATTTGGACCAACCTGACACTTGTGTAGAAAATCTTGGCGATTTCAAGTTACATCTGGTTATGGTCTTGCTTCATAACTCACTGTAAAAATATTAACAAATCACCCCCTGTTTTTTTGTCACAAACTAATATCTTACTAATCATTTACTACATTTATTGTGATTAATTCTTGTCATCAACCCTGTCTATGTATCGCTCTTTAATATGTTAATTGGTTCAGTGTAAATTAAATCAGAATCAGAATCAGAATCAGAATCATCTTTATTGGCCAAGTATGTAGAACACACAAGGAATTTGTCTCCGGTATATATATGTTTAATACTAGCATCAATAAATAAATACAGTATGTAAATAAATATACACATATATAAAAGAGGATCAGTTCTGTCACGTTGTGCCCGAAGCGATGGAATTATTGCTTCGTGCACAACAAAATAACTGAAAGGTGAATCCCTGAAATAGCAGACACAAAAGAGATTTTGTCAGAGAACAAAAGGAGTCTTTAATGACGAACACAAAATACCCGACAGAGAGAATAACAAAAAACGCTGGTCAAAATAAGGACCAGGGATAGAATAAAGAGAACAACAGAAAACGCTTGCGGAAAACAAATGGCAAGGAAGGTCTGATTAGACGATTATATAAATTTTGTACGTAATAGGAATAATGGCGCGTAATAACAGCCACAAAGCTAAGAGGCAACAAATAATCCAAATAGTAATTTGAGCGAGAGAATATTGGCGCGGCGTGGAATTCTCCGGCAGTGAGTAGACTGCCAGAGCGTTCAAATAAAGGCTGAGCAATTACTGCCAAATGGGTGACAGGTGTGTAAACGGCGGGCAGAAAGCCCGCCCCCTGCTGGCAAACACGGGACGTGACAAGTTCAACGAATGCAATTTTTAAAATCTTTTCTAAAAATCTTACTGCATATTGTATTTCATTTTCCAATTTCTAATATATTAATGAATACATAAAGATTTATTTAAATTCTGAATGTTCAATAATATGCATTAATGAATTCTGTTGCAAAGACATTTCTTTAATGGAGTTAAAAACAATTTCAGGCACTGGTTCTTGGAGTTCTTGCTGAGCACAGCCTTCCCTTGTCATTGGCGCCTGTTATTATCCATACTGCAAAGGAGCTAGTGAAAGACCCAAGAGCACTCAGTACTGTGAAACTTGAAAGGAAAACAGCATCCTACAAAATGACACATGGACTGGGAAAAACCTTTACAGATGAGACAAATTAGAACATGCGTAGTGTGCCATTTTCTCTTCATGTTGCTGAAAGCACCAGCAATGCTGCCAAGAGGATATTGGCCATTCTGGTCAGTTATCTATCCATGAAGCAGGGCGGTATTGTGGTTGAGCACCTGTAGTCAGTTGAGCTCTATAAAGTGGACACGATTAGTGTGTTTTCTGCTATTGAGAAGATATTCGATGACAACAATATACCTTGGGAAAACCTTGTTTCCTTACTCTCAGATTCCTGTTTTGTGATGAGAGGTGCCAAGAATGGATTGGAAGTGAAGATTAGGAAGGAAAATGCTCTTCAGATTCCGGACATCAATGGAGATTCATCATGTCCGTTATGCTTGTCTGAAGTTTTGTGAACCATTCGATGGCTGGGTTGAGAGTTTTGCAACAGATCTTCACAATTCAGATCTTATTTATATTCTTCTGAACATACTGTTTTGTTAAGCGCTTTGTTACAGCTGCCGCTGTTGTGAAAGCGCTATATATTTTTTGTATTATCAGCATGTATTGTATTGTATACTCAACATGGAGTGCTACAAAAATAAAAACAAAGTACAAAGACCCATCTCAAAACAAGGTCGTCAAAAAGTTCCAATCTCTGAATGTGTATATTTATATGGTTTTAACTATTTACAGTAAAACAACATAAGTACGCGTTGAATACCACACAACAAATTATAAATTAAAATTTGTAAAACAAAAAGAAAAAAAGCAGCATCCAGGTAAAGGTTTTAGCTTGTCTTTAGCGAAGATTGGCATGAAGAAAAACCAAGTGCCTCAGCTTTGAGGGGTTGATCCTCTTTCTCCTCTCTGTTAATATTTGCCCTGTTTTGGAGAAGATTCTCTCTGAGGGGACAGATGTTGCGACAACACACAGCCAACACAAAATGGATGAAAATCCCTTGCAATCATTTTACCCAGTTCCTCATCAATTGGGTTCTGTTTTGCTGGTTTTATAGCTTTTTGGATAAAGTGGCTCATGTTGTGACATCGCAGTAGCAGCAACAGTTGCAGACACACTAGCACCTTCATTAATAGCTGGTTCCCTTGCTTGTCTTTTCTCATCAAATTGTACTGATGGGTGGATATTTCTGATGTGCCTGTCCAGGTTATTTGTGGAGCTTGATCTATGGGATATTTTAACCTTGCACAGTCTACACGATGCCTTTGAACTATCAATTAAATTGAAATGAATCCATATTTCACTGCGTTTCCTATCCATTTTCTCACCTTTCCACTTTCCACCGTGTTGTTTTTTTTTTCACTAACTAGCTCTCTCGTCTCCTCGTCTGTATTGTTCGCGTGCTGCTCAGTGTGCTGCTGTGTGTGTCTCTTCTCTAACCCCTCCCCCTTCTCTAAACTGCAGCGCGCGTGTGTGTGTGCGTGCGTGTGTAACCCTCCCCTTCCGGCTCCCCAATGAGGAGCCGGCTCCCAATGAGGTGGGAGCAGGCTCCCATCGTTCACTTCAAAGAGCCGGCTCTGGGAGCCGGCTCGTTCGCGAACGACACATCACTAGTCTACCGAAACATCTGTGCAGAGTACGGACTGGAAACCCCAAGGTCAAAATGGGAAACACCTCCGAAGGTGGTGGAGAATGACAGAGCGAAGATCCTGTGGGACTTCCAAATCCAGACTGACAAGATGGTAATGGCAAACCAACCGGATATCGTGATCATAGATAAAGGGCAGAGGAAAGCCATTGTAGTGTCACGTCCCGTGTTTGCTAAGCCAGCAGGGGGCAGGCTTTTCCTGCCTACCGCCGACACACCTGTCACCCATTAGGGACTGATTACACGGGCTTTATCTTTGCGCTCGGGCAGTTGACTTACTGCCGGAGTATTCTACGCCGTGCCAATTCTCTCGCTTACTGTTCATATCCATTCGTTGCCGTGTAGCCTTGTGGCTGTGATTGCGCGTTGTTATATCTACTCGTATGAATTCCTATTGTTGCCAACTATATTCCTTGCCATTTTCTCGCAAGCGTTTTCTGTTACTTCTTTTTATTCCTGGTCCTGATTTTGACCAGCGTTTTCTGTTTGTTGCTCCCGGACGGGTATTTTGTGTTTTTGTATTAAAACTCATTTGTTCTCAGACCATCTTTTTCTTTTGTCTGCTATTTCGGGGATCCACCTCCTTATCTTGTTGTGCACGAAGCGATCATTTTATCGCTTCGGGCACAACGTGACAGAATACTCCGGCCACCATGGATCCCGCAGACTTAGAAAAAAAATTTTCCGCTCTGTCCCGCCGAGAGCAACAGTTGAGTCAGCAGGGCCAAGCCATTGCGGAGATCAGCAGCGCGGTTTCCATGCTGGCTCACAGGGGCGATGATTTCGAACCCCGTTTATTACGGTTGGAGGAACGGAGAATACCTTCCCCCGTAGTTCGTCCTGCCACCACTAAGGCACCCGCATCATTTCCTACTATGATGAGGGAGCCGTCGCTTCCACAACCCCCACGTTACGGGGGTGAGCACGGGCAGTGTGGGTACTTCCTCCACCAGTGCTCGCTCGTCTTTGACCAGCAACCTTCCCTCTATGCTACTGACGCCGCGAAGGTGGCATATATTATGAGCCTGTTGACGGGTCCGGCGGCGTCATGGGCGATGGCGACAAGCGACGCGAAGCCGAGCCTCCGGTCTTCATTCCACGGCTTCGCGGCGGCGTTTCGCCGGGTGTTCCACCATCCCGTGCGGGGCAGAGAGGCTGAGGGCCGGCTACTTGAACTCCACCAGGGGAGGCGATCGGTGGCGGACTACTCCATCGAGTTCCAGATTCTGGCCGCCCAGAGTGGCTACGGTGACCGGGCGCTGTGCGGACTGTTTCGTCATGGATTAAACACCGAGCTCAAGGATGAACTGGCGACTCGCGACCACAGCTCCAACCTGGAGGAGTTAATCGAGCTCTCCCTGCGATTGGACAACCGCCTGAGAGAGAGAAACCGGGAGTGGGGAGGTGATCGTTCTCCGTCCCGGTGTGCCACGTACTGCGGGGAGGAGCCGATGCAGCTGGGTGGCGAAAACGTTGGACCAGAGCAGAGAAGGCGCCGGTTCAACGATCGGGCTCGGTCTGACAGCAGTCAACGAGGGCTTCATGCTGCTCCCATTCCCCATCCTCGCCCTCCAAAAACTGTGAGTCCCGACCCCGCGCAGAGTCCCCCACGCCTCGGCGAACTGACTCCCGGCCGGGACACACCGGAACTGGAACTCGAGGGCGAGATATTTGAGGGGTCCCGGTCGCGGCGGGTTAGGGCTCTGATAGACTCGGGGGCTGATGGTTGTTTTATGGATACCGACTTCGCCGCTGACCTGGGTTGTAATGTCGAGAAGTTGGCCGATAAAAAGCGGGTTTGTGATCTCGATGGACGCCTCCTGGGGGTCGTAACGCAAAGAACAGAACCACTAAAACTAAAATTATCCGGTAACCATGTTGAGCATCTACAGTTCTATTGCAGTCTCGTAACGCTCCGGTTATTCTCGGCTTGCCCTGGCTCAGGGCTCACAACCCCGTAATTTCCTGGGAGCGTCCGGCAATAGAGAGTTGGAGCCGGAACTGTTATGAACGTTGTTTAGGATCAGCCGTAGGGCAGCACGAACGTGCCGGTGACGACATCCCCGAAACTATCTGCCTTGACGGAGTGCCAGACTGCTATCATGACTTGCGACAAGTGTTCAGCGAGGATCGCGCACGCTCCTTGCCCCCGCACCGACCCTACGATTGCGCCATAGACCTGCAGGCGGGCGCTCCGTTGCCAACCTCACGGCTGTATCAGGTGTCTAAACCCGAGCGCGAGGCACTGACGGAATACATCAACAGCTCGCTCGCTGCAGGTCTAATTAGACCATCGCGATCGCCGTTAGGTGCGGGGTTTTTCTTTGTTGAAAAAAAGGACAAATCCCTGCGACCGTGTGTGGATTATCGAGGTCTGAACGACATCACGGTAAAAAATAAGTATCCGCTACCATTGCTGGACTCCGCCTTCGCCCCTTTACAGTCAGCCACAATCTTTTCAAAATTAGATTTACGCAGTGCCTACCACCTGGTTCGCATCCGGGAAGGTGACGAGTGGAAGACTGCTTTTAAGACCCCGCTCGGCCATTTTGAATATCTGGTTATGCCCTTCGGGCTGACAAATGCTCCCGCCGTTTTACCAAATCTCATCAACGACGTGTTGAGAGACATGCTGAACATTTCCTGTTTCGTCTATCTTGACGATATTTTAATTTTTTCCCAATCAATTCAAGAACACAAGCGACACGTCAGACTGGTATTACAGCGTTTATTAGAGAACAGGCTCTTCGTCAAGGCAGAGAAGTGTGAATTCCATGTACCTGTCATCTCCTTTCTGGGGTTTATTATTGAGCAGGGCAAGCTGAGAGCAGACCCCACCAAGACGGAGGCAGTGACGAACTGGCCAACACCGACTAACCGGAAGGAGTTGCAGCGCTTCTTGGGGTTCGCTAACTTCTACCGTCGTTTTATTCGCGGCTACAGCCAAAAGGTACCGTATTTTCACGACTATTCGACGCATCGTACTAATGGCCGCAGTCTCAGTAATGCGTGACATTTCTGTATTTTACACATACACAGGACGCATCGTACGAATGGGCGCAGTTTTACAGTGGTAAAACATACGTCAGCTTAAACATACGGCATGCATGCGCGCACTCTAACACGTTAGCTTGAAGCATAAGGTTGCATGCTAAGACATACAGATAAGATAAAAACACGTTTTTAAAAAGGCAACAAAAGCAGAACTGAGTTTGGGTGTATTTTATTTAGCCATCGTACAATGTTCTCACGTTTTTCGATCAATCATCACCCAGAAATCCATCAAAGTCCTCATCCTCTGTATCAGAAGCAGAGGACTGCACATCTCAGTTGTCATTGAATGCATCACATGCTAGTGTGAGTTGCTACGCATTGCCGAGCGGAAAGAAGGAGTAGCAACAGCAAAGTCAACATTTCTCTCGTGTGAAGCTTTCCCACATTTGAAAGTAAAGAACAGAGCGAAACATGGTGGCAGCGCGTGTGTGTGTAGAAAGAATTGAACAATTATGCAAGTACCGTAATCCATCAAAAACGCCGCGTTCCCTCTCGTTGTTGCGTATTGTGGCGTAACTCGCCAAGCGCTGCCTCTCACTCTTTGTAAAGTTGTGTTTGCCACCGATCATCCATTGTTCCCATGCCGTTTGCAACTTTACTTTGAACGCCCGGTTGATGCCAATGTCCAGCGGTTGGAGTTCTTTAGTCAAGCCTCCGGGAATAACGGCAAGCTCAGAGTTCATTTGCTTGACTTTTTTTTCACCGCTGCTGTGAGATGGGGACGCATGCCAAAAGCATAACCGGTGGCTTTAAGTTTGAACTGAGCTTCTTAGGCGTGTCTTTTTGTCGAATTTATTTTCAGGGGTTCTTAGAAACCAAAACCGGAGTTGTTTTGCAACAATGCACATTGCCACACTCTATACAAGTGTTGGTACTGGCTTGAGGCGTCCACTTACACGCCCACCCTTCACCATTGGCGGACTAGCTTGTCTGTCCTCTCTCTCCCTCTCTCGCTCTCTCTCCCTCTCCATATATGTATATATACACGCCCACCCTTCCCTGATTGGCCGACTTCTTTCATGCTGGCCACCGTAACTTCCGCCTTTTCTCTATATAAACAGCGTGTCGGCTGTCAGTCAGATTTTGGAACTCGGCGCATATAAAGGACGCTCCGCACCATAAGGCGTCCTGTCCATTTTGGAGAAAATTTAAGACTTTTAATGGCGCCTTATAGTCGTGAAAATACGGTACTCCCGTTGACCCGTCTGACGTCCACAAAAGTCCCATTCAAATGGGATTCGGCTGCGGGGTCGGCGTTTTCTAGCTTAAAGGCCGCATTCACAAATCCCCCGGTATTGCAACATCCTAACCCGGACTTCCCGTTCGTCGTAGAGGTGGACGCCTCGGATTCGGGGGTCGGGGCTGTTCTGTCCCAGCGTTCCCCGGTCGACCAGAAATTGCACCCCTGCGCCTTTTTCTCTCGTCGACTCAGTACAGCCGAGTCCAACTATGACGTGGGCAATCGCGAACTGCTAGCTGTAATCGTCGCCCTACAGGAATGGCGCCACTGGCTCGAGGGGGCTAAGGAACCGTTCCCGGTCTACACCGACCACAAGAACCTGGAATATCTCCGCTCCGCTAAAAGACTCAACCCCCGTCAGGCCCGGTGGGCACTATTCTTAACCCGGTTTAACTTCATCCTCACATACTCTCCTGGCTCTAAGAACACCAAGCCCGATGCCCTTTCCCGTCTCCACGACCCCGTGGAGAGGGACCGGTCACCGGAGACCATTCTCCCGACCCGGTGCATCGTGGGGGCGTTGAGGTGGGAGATCGAACAGAAGATCCAGGAAGCCCTGGATGGTGTCCAGGTCCCGGCTGGATGCCCCACAGGGAAGTTGTTTGTACCCCCACCTCTGCGCTCGGAGGTGTTGCAATGGGGGCACGGGTCCAAGGTGGCCTGCCATCCTGGGGTGAACCGGACTGTGCATCTCGTCACCCAGCGGTTCTGGTGGCCGGAGCTTCGGAGGGATGTGGTGGACTATATCAATGCCTGCTCCGCCTGCGCCTGCGGCAAGGTCTCACATAGGCCTCCGGCAGGACTGCTCCAGCCATTGCCCATCCCTCCTTGACCTTGGTCACACATCGCCCTGGATTTCGTCACGGGCCTTCCTCCATCCCGTGGGCGGTCGGTCGTCCTCACCATCGTGGACCGGTTCTCTAAGGCGGCTCATTTTGTTCCGTTGTCTAAGTTGCCGTCTGCACTGGAGACCGCCGACCTCCTAGTTCAACACGTCTTCCGTCTCCATGGGATCCCGATGGACATCGTCTCGGACCGGGGGCCCCAGTTCGTGTCCCGTGTATGGAAGCGGTTCTGCCGATCCCTCGGGGCCACGGTCAGTCTGACCTCGGGATACCATCCCCAGTCCAACGGACAAGCCGAGCGTGCCAACCAGGATCTGGGGGCGGCCCTCCGCTGTGTATGCCTGCGCAGTCCCTCCTCCTGGGTCGACCACCTACCGTGGGTGGAGTACGCACACAACACCCTCGTCTCTTCAGCCACTGGTAGGTCCCCCTTCATGTCGGCCTACGGGTATCAACCGCCGCTGTTCCCGTCCCAGGAGGGACAGGTGGAGGTCCCGTCTGTGCAGCATCACCTCAAGCGAGCCCACCGCGTATGGAAAGAGGCCCGAGCTGCATTGTCCCGCACGGCGACCCGGAACCAGCAGATCGCGGACCGTCGTCGGCGCCCAGCACCTACTTACGTGGTGGGGCAGGAGGTGTGGCTGGCTACGAGGGATCTCCGCCTGGCCGGCACGTCCGCGAAACTGGGGCCCCGATTCACCGGACCGTTCGTGGTCGAGTCCATCGTCAGCCCCGTCACGGTCAGGCTCCGGCTGCCGCCCGCCATGAAGGTTCACCCCGTGTTCCACGTTTCCCTGCTCAAACCAGTGGTTTCCAGTCCCTTGGCTCCGCCTCCCACTCCGCCCCCCCCTCCGCGGGTCGTCGACGGTGACCCGGTGTACACGGTTCGTGCCATCCTGGACTCTCGGCGCAGGGGAAAGGGGTTCCAGTATCTGGTCGACTGGGAGGGCTACGGGCCTGAGGATCGGCAGTGGGTGCCCCGCTCCTGGATCCTTGATCCGTCCCTTCTGCGCGACTTCCACGCAGCTCATCCGACCAAGCCGGGTAGGCCGCCGGGAGGCGTCCGTTGAGGGGGTGGGGGGGGGGGGTACTGTCACGTCCCGTGTTTGCCAGCAGGGGGCAGGCTTTTCCTGCCTACCGCCGACACACCTGTCACCCATTAGGGACTGATTACACTGGCTTTATCTTTGCGCTCGGGCAGTTGACTTACTGCCGGAGTATTCTACGCCGTACCAATTCTCTCGCTTACTCGTATGAATTCCTATTGTTGCCAACTATTTTCCTTGCCATTTTCTCGCAAGCGTTTTCTGTTACTTCTTTTTATTCCTGGTCCTGATTTTGACCAGCGTTTTCTGTTTGTTGCTCCAGGACGGGTATTTTGTGTTTTTGTATTAAAACTCATTTGTTCTCAGACCATCTTTTTCTTTTGTCTGCTATTTCGGGGATCCACCTCCTTATCTTGTTGTGCACGAAGCGATCATTTTATCGCTTCGGGCACAACGTGACATGTAGTGGATGTAGCGGTCCCAAGTGATGGAAACATCAGGAAGAAGGAACATGAGAAACTCGAGAAATACCAATCAGAATCAGAATCAGAATCATAATCATCTTTATTGGCCAAGTATGTAGAACACACAAGGAATTTGTCTCCGGTATAACACGCTGCACTAGTATCATCGTAAACAACAAAATCATTGAACCATTTTAGAGTAACCACTAGTTTTGAAGTACCATTTTGTGGTGCAAGAAGAGTGACTGTCAGTGACTGTTTAAGGAGTTAATGGCTAGAGGGAAGAAGCTGTTTAAGTGTCTACTGGATTTGGCGCGCATGGATCTGTAGCATCTGCCTGAGGGGAGTGGCTGAAAAAGGTGGTGGGCAGGGTGCGGGGGATCCAGGAGGATTTTCCGTGCCCTTGTCTTGATTCTTGCACTGTGCAAGTCCTCAAGAGTGGGTAGGGCGGTGCCAACGATTTTTTCTGCCGTCCTAACTGTCCGTTGAAGTCGGGTTTTGTCCTTTTTTGTGGCGGCCCCAAACCAAACCGTAATGGAAGAGCACAGGATTGATTCGATGACTGCAGTGTAGAACTGTCGTAGCACCTCCTGTGGCAGGCCATGCTTCCTCAGCAGCCTCAGGAAGTACATCCGCTGCCGGGCCCTTTTCAGGATGGAGATGGTGTTGACTTCCCACTTCATGTCCTGGGAGACTGTGATTCCCAGGAACTTGAAGGTCTCGACGGTTGACACAGGGCAGTTGGATAGTGTGAGGGGCAACTGAGGAGAAGAATGTTTCCTGAAGTCCACGATCATCTCTACAGTTTTGAGCGTGTTCAGCCCGAGGTTGTGTCGGCCGCACCAAAGCTCCAGCTGCTCCACTTGTTGGCGGTACGCAGACTCGTCGCCGTCTTTGATGAGACCGATGACCGTGGTGTCGTCTGCGAACTTTATGAGTTTGACAGCTGGATCTGTTGAGGTGCAATCGTTTGTGTAGAGAGAGAAGAGCAGTGGCGAGAGGACACATCCCTGTGGGGCACCAGTGCTGGTAGTGCGTATTGATGATGTTGTTGCTCCCAGTCTCACCTGTTGTGTCCGTCCCGTCAGGAAGCTGAGGATCCACTGGCAGATCGTAGGGGACACACCGAGGTGGAGTAGTTTGGGGGTGAGGAGTTGCGGGATGATGGTGTACCAAGGACTCATAGAGGAGCTGGAGAGAGCCTGGAAGGTAAAGGTGACAGTCGTGCCTGGTGGTCGGAGCACTCGGGGCAGTGACCACCAAACTTGATGAGTGGTTGCAACAGATCCCGGGAACAACATCGGACATCTCAGTCCAGAAATGTGCAGTGCTGGGAACAGCAAGGATACTGCGCAGAACCCTCAAGCTTCCTGGCCTCTGGTAGAGGACCCGAGCTGAATGCGGGACGGACACCACCCGAGGGGTGAGAAGAGGATTTTTTATATATCAGTATAAAATAACAAACCTGATGCTGCCAGCATTTCCAATCCAAGTCTTGTTCTTTCAATGGCCATTTCTTTCGTTGACGAATCAAATTTAACATGTGGAATCTTTGGAAAAGTTTTCATGAGCTCTGCGGCAATCTGAAACACAAAGAGCTTTTCTTGTATTGTGGAAGTAACAAAATTGTTTGGAGTGAACAATTTAAAAACACAGATTATACAAGGCCCCTGCGTGAGCCGTCACCTTTACGTGGTGGAGGGGTTTGTGTGTCCCAATGATCCTAGGAGCTAAGTTGAGCTTTATGCAAACAGGTCCTAGGTGAGGGACCAGAGAAAGCACGGCTCACAAACCCCTTATAAAGAACAAACTAAATGGAACGCAGCTTCCCTTGCCCGGACGTGGGTCACCGGGGCCCCCCTCTGGAGCCAGCCCTGGTGGTGGGGCTCGGTGGCGAGCGCCTGGTGGCCAGGCCTGCACCCATGGGGCCCAGCCGGGCTCAGCCCGAAGAGGCAACGTGGGTCCTCCTTCTATGGGCTCACCACCCATGGGAGGGGCTAAAGGGGTCGGGTGGAGTGTGAGCTGGGCGGCAGCCAAAGGCGTGGACCCTGACGGTCCGATCCTTGGCTGCAGAAGCTAGCTCGAGGGACATGGAATGTCACCTCTCTTGCAGGGAAGGAGCCCGAGCTGGTGTGTGACGTAGAAAAGCTCAGACTGGATATAGTCAGACTTACCTCCACACATAGCCTGGGTTCTGGAATCAGTTCTCACCGGGTGGTGAGTTGCCTCCGATGGTGGGGGAAGATGCCGGTCTGACCTGGCAGACCCAAATGTATTGTTGTGAGGGTTTGTTGGGAGCATCTACCGGAATCCCCTGTCAGAAAGAGTTTCAACTCCCACCTCCGGCAGACCTTTTCCCATGTTCCGGAGGAAGCGGGGGACTTGAGTCCAAGTGGGCCATGTTCCATGCCTCTATTGTTGAGGCGGCCAATCTGAGTTGTGGCCGTAAGGTCGTGGCGGCAACCCCCATACTCACTGGTGGACACAAGCAGTAAGGGATGCCATCAAGCTGAAGAAGGAGTCCTATCGGGCTTTTATGGCCTGTGGGACCCCAGAGGCAGATGACGGGTATCGACTGGCCAAGTGTAATGCAGCTACGGTGGTCACCGAGGCAAAAACACGTGGGAAGAATTCGGTGAGGCCATGGCAGCCGACTTACGGACACCTTCGAGGAAATTCTGGTCCACCATTCGACGTCTCAGGAGGGGGAAACAGTGCACCACTAACACTGTGTACAGTGGGGTTGGGGCGCTGTTGACCTCGACTCGGGACGTTGTGAGCCGGTGGGCGGAGTACTTCGAAGACCTCCTCAACTCCATCAGCACGCCTTCCTTGGAGGAAACAGAGTCTGGGGACTCTAAGGTGGGCTCTCTTTGGTCAAAGTCTCCTCGGTGGCAAGGCCCCAGGAGGGAGCCTGCTGTGATGCGGACGTTGTATCGGTCTGTCGTGGTAAAGAAGGAGCTGAGCCACAGGGTGAAGCTCTCAATTTACCGGTCGATCTGGTTTCCAACCCTGATCTAAGGTCACGAGCTATGGGTCATGACCAAAAGAATGAGATCACGGATACAAGCGGCCAAAATGAGTTTTCTCCGCAGCTTTCCCTTAGAAATAAGTTGAGAAGCTCGGTCATCCGGGAGGGGCTCAGAGTCGCTTCTCCTCCACATCGAGAGGAGCCAGATGAGGTGGCTTGGGCATCTGATTCGGATGCCTCCTGAACGCCTCCCTGATGAGGTGCATGTCCCACTGGGGAATGATCCCGAAAACAGTAGAAAAAAGTGGGCTCCTATTAAGAGCGGCTCTCTGTTAGGAGCCGGCTCCCGTCGTTCACTCTAAAAGCCGGTTCGTTTGCTAACGACACATCACTAGCGGATACTCGACAGAGACTAGAAGGAGTTCTTTGAATTGTCATTACAAGAGTTTAGTACAGTACGTGTTGTAATGAGGCAACTTCTGTTTTTTTGCGAACCACGGTGTCTCATGGCCCAAACTATTCACGACCTCGAAAAAAAAAAGTCAGTGAGAGAGAAGCCCTACCCGACCCAAACCCAAAGCAATGTTTGACATTTTAAGGCTCGACCCGAATTTCGGGTCAGGTTTGGGCTCGGGCTGCCCGATCTTTCCCGATCTCTCCTTGGGACCAGTTCGCTGGCTCCCGGTCGATTCTGATCGACGTATGAGGCAACTCTGCCTTAAAATCAGAGGTAATTCGCCGATGAGCTTAACGCTTAGTGCCGTTGTTTGCGCGTGAGCGCTGACACAGTCATCTTTTGATTTGATTGATGATAGGTTGATGTCGTATGTTTTTGTACTTAACACCTTGTTTGAATGGCATCGCCACTGCCGAGGCGTTTTCGAGCTTGTCGTGTGAAAGCCCGGGAGCCGCATTGAATCAGCCAAAGACCCGCGGGTTGGCCACTTTATTGGACTATAATATACTCCAATAATTATTTATTTTATTGGATTATAATATAGTGCAAATAGTAATGAAGGGCGTCCTGAGTTGATGAAAAATTGTGTTTATCTGTAATTCAAGAAGAAATGTTGCTTAATTTTTTTCCAAATGTATTTTATTATTATTTATTTTCCACTAAAACGGCATTGTCGTTTGGTGTGCAGAAGTGTGGCTGCAGCGATCGAACAACAATGTCCTCTCAGACAGGGGTTCCCAACCACCGGTCCGCGGACCGGTACCAGTCAGCAGGGCATTTGGTACCGGCACCACGGAAAGAACTTGCCTTAATTCCGTTTTATTTATTTCGGAATTCGAAAGATGTTTTATTTTGAAAAATAACCAGATTCTCCCTTACATCCGTCTGTGTCACGCTTGACTCACATCAAGCCACACTTCTCGTCCCGTGACCGATTACGCTAAAAACAAAATGCTGGAGCTTTTACAAAGAACATTACAGATATGTTTTTGTTATTTATTAATATTATATATTATAATAGTATATTCATGTTTCGTCCCACCAGGACTCATCAGTGCAGCTTGGCTTTCCAAACATTATGGAAAACTGCAGGCGTGTTTTTTTTTGGGGGGGGGGCGATGGGGTGGCATTGAGCGTTATGAAGCACACAACCCAAACAGATCAATAATCCAAAGTTATGGTAGAGTTCATCGCTTGCATTTCATGTTTTTAAGAAAGTTCCCTTGGATCTGATAACTTCTGAGAGTTCATAACTCTAGCTCTGACTATCCGATGTCCACAAGTCTTGCTGTAAACACGAACATCTCGTACCCATCCACAAACAAAACAGTCATAGCTCTCCAAACTCTTGTAATTCTGAAAGTCCTTCAGTTTGAAAAAAGAGCTTGGTTTATAGATTAAATAGTTCACAGACCGTAGGGATCCTCTACAAAACCAAGGAAGTGCTAAATAAGAGAATTTTGTACACATTATACACTTCATTATTATTACCATATATGACCTACTGTGTGGAAATATGGGGAAATGCCTGCAAAACAAACACACTCCCTATTCTCAAACTACAAAAAAAGCAATTTGAATTATTAATAGATCAAAATATACGGAACCCACAAATCCACCATTTATCAAATTAAATACGATGAAATTTTATGACCTTGGTTGACTTTAAAATCGCCCAATTAATGTACAAAGCACACAATAACCTGCTCTGCCAAAACATTCAGAAGTTTTTCGAAATTCGAGAAAGCAACTATGAATTAAGAAGTACCAACTTATTCAAAAATCTCAAAACAAGAACAAACATCAAGCAAAGAAGTGTATCTAGCAAAGGTGTTAATCTGTGGAATAATCTCGAAACGGACCTAAAAATGAGTGAATCGCTTGCTGAGTTGTAAAACAAATTCAAAAAAATAGTACAAACAACCTATCAGAGTTAAAATGATAAATTCTAAACATTAAATATAATGATAAATCAGAACTAAGTTGATAAATAGAGAAAGGTATTGAAATATCCATTATGAATACAAGAGAAAATTGACACAAGAGTGCCAGGGTGAGGATGTATATAATCCCGATACAAACCAAAGGTTGTAAAAATATCACGGTTAAGGGTAAAGTATGAGTCTTAATGGAGACCTCTTTTACTTTTTCTTTTCTGATTGATATAAAAATGATTTAGTAGATATAAACACATAACGGGGTAGGACTAGATACGTTTTTTACTTCATCCTACTCCCTTGAACATAATAACTGTGTTGAATGAAGACTGATTTCTTTCTTTTTACTTTTTTATCTACATTATTTTCTGTCAAATTATTACTGTGTATGTTTTATGTTCAATAAACAAACAAACAAGATCTGGATAGGTAATTTCGGGAAAAAAATGGTAATCTTCACTCTATTCAGATTTATTAATCTGATAAGGATCCTTGCCAATAACAGCATTTTTTTCTAAATACCGGCTATGTGCTTGCTTATCCAATGTTTCAACACACTTCTCCATGTTGTGTGCATTCACAAATCACCAAATTAGTCAGTAAACAACTCTTTTGTTTCGAAGTCTGCGTAGTGAAAAATGCTTGTGCGATCAGCAAGCCCCCCAATATGGTACGGAATTGTGGGATACTGTTACTATTTTTAGCAAAAATACAATATAATACAATACATGCTGATTTAAGATAAGATATCCTTTATTTGTCCCACACTGGGGAAATTTACAGCTTCCAGCAGCAAGAATGTATTTATATATGTAGCAAGAATTTATATAGCGCTTTGACAACAGCGGCAGCTGTAACAAGGATGGAACCCTCTTGTAACGGAAACTTACTATCCTTTTGTCGCTACGTCAGCAGGGCATGTAGGTTTTTGACCCGTGCTTTTCTTCGACGTGCTTTTCCTTTCCGCGACGACGACAAGGAATACACGAGGCCGCCATCGTTGATCAAAAAAAAAAGCGCTTTATTTTCTTGCACACAAATTAAGTACGGTCAAAAAAAGGTGTTGCTCCATGCCCTACTGTCTTCCTAATGATGCTTACATAACTCTAGCCTCTTAAAACAGTGGAGCCCAGATACTTCGATGTTCTTAATAAATTTGTTCTAAATAAAATATCAAATATAAACCAAACTCCTTGCATCTATTAAATTCATTCATTCATTCATTCATCTTCCGAGCCGCTCGATCCTCACTAGGGTCGCGGGGGGTGCTGGAGCCTATCCCAGCCGTCCTCGGGCAGTAGGCGGGGGACACCCTGAATCGGTTGCCAGCCAATCGCAGGGCATCTATTAAATTCTAATTCTTCAAAAAGCTACATCTATAATTTAATCAAATTTTCCTTATGGCTCTAACACCTCTATTTATCTGTCTAAATTTGGTGAATTTAGAAATTTTTTTTTGAAATTATTTTTCTAAAAAAGATTATTTTTTAGAAAAATATTTTTGCTTACAGGTGTATTTGGTTTTAGTTTAGAGTGCAGCTCACGTTCACAGAGTGGTTGTTTTATGTTATTGCGTATTTTTAGAACGTATTAAGAAATCATATGGTATTTTTGCAGAGTTTTGCAATGACCAACTGTTGGATTTATTATTGTTTAGTAATCATACATTCACGTATTATTCGGTTGATTCTCGTGTCATCATTTTATGCTCGCAATGAAGAATGCTTCTGCCTGTCAGTATAGTTTGATTTTGCTTGCAAAGAAGAACGCTTATGCTTGCAATCATTAGTTGGCTTTGCCTGCAATGAAGAACGCTTATGCTTTCAATAAAGATTTATCCTTTATTATTTACTCACATCTATAATCATTATATGTTCTTCATTATGTGCTCACTTTTGCTTGCTGTACTGTGTGAGAAGTTAGGGTCGCAACCACCTTTCCGAGGACGTGGCTGGGAAGAGATAACTGTTAAGACTAAACAGCGAGCAAGGCTGAACCGTGAATGGAGACATCAACACCAGCTGCAACGGGATGTTTATGTCTATTTGCACACATGTACGTAAATTGCACTCACATACACACACATAGTCAAACAAGTTCAGTGTGTGTTCAACAGCCCCCACCCTTTAGGTTGGACACACCTATGTAGTAGCTTTTCCCAATAAATGAGGAGGTGAAGGGGGAGATCGTTAGGGTTCCGTGTGGAGAACTGAAACCGAACGCTTCTCCTCGTTCCCTCCTGGTACCAGAATCGAGTCTCCTGTCTCCTCCTTTTGGTTATTCTTGAGTGTCAATTTGGACCAACCTGACACCAACTCTGACCAGCAGAGGAAAGCGCTTGGCGTGCGTGGCCAAATAGGTCTCTCACATTCCAGAGCAAACAAGAATGATACACAATGTGAAAGCAGCTCTGAACAGCGAACTTTATGGATGTTTTGTCATTTTTTTTCTGTGCCAATAAAAAAATTAAATTAAAAAATGTTTAAAAAAAACAGTAAAAAGTTGCAAGACTTTCGGAGTTCAAAAACAAATTCAAGAGCGTAGTACAAGAAAATTGCACAAATCAGAATTAAGTTGATAACATTTGATATATTTATAAAACATAGAAATACATCAGAATTACATTGATAAATGAATTAAAAAATACTATCTGTTAGGATTTTGAGAAAATCGACATATAAAGGTTTTAGAATGAGTATGTATAAATAAATCTAAAGTTGTATCATTAGATCAGTATAGTACTCAAATGGGTAAAAGCACTTGGTGATATGTAAACTTTTTCCTTTCACTGTATTGAAATATGATTCATTCACATAGTATATAAGGTGTAGGACTGGATAGGTTTTTTACTTCTACCTACTCCTTTGAACAAAAATTTGTGATGATGACTATTTTCTTTTCCTTTTTGTATCTTGCTTGCTTTCACTTGCTGCTATTTTTTTGCAGTATTGTATATTTTATATGTTCAATAAATAATAAACAGACAAACAAACAAAGATCAAGAAAATAAAAACACTCACGTGAGGTGTGTCTGTGCAAAAAAAAGTGTATGGAGGCCTGGCATTTATCTTCAAAGTTTGTCTTTTGAGTTTTGTTGCTTTCACGTGCAGATGGTTTCAGTTTTGAGAGGCAGCAATTAAAAACACATTCACGGTAGCTGTTGCAGTCCACAACTCACACCCATGCGGTCCACACATCAGACTACAGCTGTACCTCCTCAACCTGGCTCGTCCCCTCTCGATGGCGATTGTGTGAGTAATGGCACCCTCATGCTGTGCCGTGGGTTGTCAGAATAGAAATGCACACACAGAGATCTTGTCTTTTTAAGATTTCCTGCTGATAAACACCCCTTTCAGAAAAAAATGGCGAAAGTTATAGTGACAAGCTTTAAAACGTGAGAATTGGACTGAGGAGGCAATGCTCGTCTATGCAGTGCTCACTTCATATCTGGTAAGTACTTGGGAGTTAGATCTACCATTTCAAATTATATTCTATGTTCTGTGCGCGCATATATCTTTCTCACTGCATATGTATCATTTAAATCATTAAATGTAATTTTTAAATTTTACAGGAAAAGCATCCCTAGAACATGGTAGTCCAGATGTGGTTCAATCTGTATTTTCGCTGAACAATGAAATGAGAAGAATCTGCAAGGCGTGTCTCCTCATCAGCACAATCATCCAGAAAGGTGAACCCGCTTGCGAGATGATGCTTATGTTTCTTCGTCAGGATGACCCCTACAACGCAATGAAAGGTGAAAGGTATCTTTCATTTAGATTTACGTTTACCGGAGATGCAACAGCACCAATGTTCCCTTAAAGCGCAATGGTCGCACTCTCTCTCTCTGTCTCTCTCACTCTCTCTCTTTCTGTCTCTCTCTCTCACCCCTCTTTCTCACACTCTCTCACTCTTTCTCTCTCTGCTCGCCATGCACGAACCAAATAAAAGAGACAGTATTCCAGAGAATCAACAGCATGATGTGACACACACAATGGGCGGGGCTGCAAAGATACGCAGCCAATCAGCTCACAGGATAAATCCACTCGTGCTGTCATTGGTCGACATCGCACCGGAAACCAATCGTGCACCTTAAGGCAGTGCCTGTTGCTTAATAGTACAGGCATGGACAAAACCTCTGGATTGTTTGGCATTTTTTTCTGAATACACTCAGAAATGTGCAATGGCACAATTTGTGCAAGTCTTTTTCACAAATACCCAAGGATAAAAAAATGACTACCATGGATAAAAATAAAGAGAGAAAAATCCACGACGAATATGTGATGCTGTTCATGTCACATTTTGAATTGTAATCTGAACTAATCTAGCTCTCTGAGTAACCTTCATTGTCATTATAAATCAGAATTCTATGGGTGTTTTTGTCTTCTTGTGTCTTGCAGATATCAGCAAAAATGCTTGTCCTGAGCGGCTGGATGCAGAGCCCTTTCACTTGAAAGAAGAAGAGGAGAGCAAAGAGGAAGGGCAGCAGGTCCGATACATTAAAAGAGAGGAGGAGCCAGATTACCCTTGCAGGAAAGATGGTGAGAACCCATCATCAAATGATGATGATGAGGATGAAGAGTCTGATAGTGATCTTACTTGTCACAGTGCTTTCAAAAGACATTTGAGAATCCACACTATTGAGAAGCCTTTTGCCTTCACAGTTTGTGGCCAAAGATTCTCTTGTAGAGAAAACTTTAAATTATCAAGAAAGAAAACACACTGGTGAGAAACCTTTTTCCTTCTTAGTTTGTGGCCAAAGATTCTCTGAGCAGGGAACCTTAAAAATACACACCAGAACACACACTGGCGAGAAACCCTATTCATGCTCAGTTTGTGGTAAAAGATTCTCCCAGAAGGGAAACTTAAAAGTACACACAAGAAACCACACTGGTGAGAAACATTTTGCCTGTTCAGATTGTGGCCAAAGATGCTCTCAGAAGGGTCTCTTAAAAAATCACACAAGAACCCACACTGGTGAGAAACCGTTTGCCTGTTCCGATTGTGGCCAAACATTCTCTGACAAGAGAACCTTAAAAATTCCCACCAGAACACACTGGTGAGAAACGTTTTGCCTGTTCATATTGTCGCCAAAGATTCTCTCAGAAGGGAAACTTTTTTTAAAAATCACACAAGAACCCACACTGGTGAGAAACCTTTTGCTTGTTCAGATTGTGGCAAAAGATTGCGACAGAGGACACACCTAAGCGGACACACAGGAACCCACAAAGGTGAGAAACATTTTTCCTGCTCAGATTGTGGCCAAATATTCTCATGGGAGTCTCAGATTAAGAATCACGAGAGTGATGACGAGATGAACAGTTATCAATGAAATTTTCCGCTCCCATCTAATCAGGCTTCATCAGGCAAATTGAATTTCATCGACCTTATTTTTATGCTGAAGTTTTCTTTTCCTTGAGTGCTTTGAAAAGTGTTTTTGTGGGGGGGTGTTGTAAACCACCACCATGGATAAAAATAATCAAAGAAAAAAATGTAATGCTGGTCATGTCACATTTTGAGTTAAAATCTGATCTAATCTAGCTCTCTGAGTAACATGGTTCGTACGGGTCCTTAAAGTTCTTAAAAATCAATAAAACAAGAAATTGTAAAATTATCTTCTTAATTGTCCATAATTTTCAGGGAAATCTTTTAAAATCTATAAAAATCCATTAAAATTAACCTGCGGTGTTCATTTCATTTGTGTATGTCATTTTCCCCCACCCTACCAATTCATAGTTTTGTTGGATCATTACCCACCCGTTACCCGCTCTGCTTTTTCTGCCATCTCTGATTAGTTCAGACAATGATCAAGTTATCACTTAAGGTCATTCTGGGAAACAATAATAGATTGATACCATCCTGGGGCAGTGAATGGATGTTTTTTTGGATGGTCAATTACCGTGTTTTCTGGAAAAATCTATTCATCGAATTTATCAATCTCAACAAGTGACAGACAAATATGTAGCGATGCCACTCGAGCGAAGCGCACCTCAGCAGTCGATAGTCCGCTGCTCTCTGCTGTGTGTGCGTCAGTATTAGAGGAATCTATGAGAGGAATATATGAGCAAATTTGTATCATGTTTAAAGTTTCATTTATTTGGGCACATCGAAGCGTTTCGGTGCATATCCAGCACCCCAAAATGCCTGCACACAAAGGCGCCGGCCATCTGGCCGGAGGGCTATTGAAGTCCAAAATTAGCACGTCAATACAGGTGGGCGACCACAGGGGAGAAGGCGAAACTCGGTCACAAAAGGGGAATGAATAATTCGGGAACAGCTGTTGAGCAACAAAAGACGAGTTGAGAACATCCGTCGCGCCCAGGCGACATTGGCCATCCGCAAAGTCTGCAACATGTTAATTCGATGTAGACCAGACAGCAAAGGCGCCAATGTACTGATGGTTCAAGTTTGAAAAACAGGTAACCAATCACTACCGAGGGCCGGACCGGGTGTGCGGCATGCAAATGTTTTTGGGCAGTGTTTTTCTTGTATTTTGCATATGTTACAATAAAATGTCGAACTCGCGGAGAGTCAGCTAAGCTTAGCTGTTGTTTCGGCTAGGCTAGCATTGTCGTAGATTAAAGCGTATTTGAGTATTTGATTTGTGACATTGGTTGCTTCCAAAAGACGTGCGTGTGCGTACATGTTCGCGCGGACGCACACACAGCAGAGAGCAGCGGACTTTCGACTGCTGAGGCGCGCTTCGATCGAGTGGCGTCGCTACAAATAATCCGGGACAATGCTATTTTCAAGTGGCGTGGCTGGAGAAGCCGGAGTTCCGTGTTTGGGTCAGAAAAATTGCTGGCGATTATACGTCGGCCTACTGCCGAGTGTGCAAAAGGGCATCTCCGTGTGAGGTAACACTTGTCATAGCCTCCTGGTCAAGCAAATGCATTGAGGCATACAGCAAAACAGAAGACAATACATACCCAAGAACATGCAAAAGAGATTGAGGAGAAAACTAAGTCATTGTGTGCTATTCTCTAATTTTCATATCAATGTCATATTTGTCATTCTAAAACATGTCTGATCATTGAATGTGATATGAGGGAAAATAATCGGGTTGGACCATTAAAAATTTTCTATGTGTGTTTTATTTGAGAATTAATTAAAGCTTTTTTTTTCATTTTCCGACCTATGATACAGGTAGCAAAATGAAAACTTGACAGACGGTATGTCAAATAAAGGGTTAAGTGATTGCCACTAAAAATAAATATGGGCCCTTCCTTTGGCAGCAATGATTTGAACACCAGCTTAGTTATAAGTGGCTTTCTGTTCAGCCCGTGTATTGCTGAGCAGTTAGGAAATCCACAGTGAATTCCCCACTGAATGGAGAAAAAGTCCTTAAAAAATTGCTAAATTGGTCCAAGTCATTAAAAGGTCCATAAATAAAAAGCAAGTGGAAGAGTGGGAACCCTGAGTAACCTTCATTGTAATTATAAACCAGAATTCCATGAGTGTTTTTGTCTTCTTGTGTCTTGCAGATATCAGCAAAGATGCTTTTCCTGAGCGGCTGGATGCAAAACCCTCTCACATTAAAGAGAAAGAAGGGAAAAAAGAGGAAGAACAGCAGGTCCTATACATTAAAAGAGAGGAGGTGCCAGATTACCTTTACATGAAAGATGGTGATAAGACATCATCAAATGTTGATGATAATGAGGATGAAGAGTCTGATGGTGATCTGACATGTCACACTGACAACAAACCCTGGAAATGTCAGTGTGGGAAGATGTTTACTTGTCAGAATGCTTTGAAAAGACATGTGAGAATCCACACTGGTGAGAAGCCTTTTGCCTGCTTAGTTTGTGGCCAAAGATTCTCTAGGAAGGGAAGCTTAAAAATACACACAAAAACACACACTGGTGAGAATAATAATAATAATACATCACATTTGTAAGCGCCTTTCACAACACCCAAGGACACTGTACAGCCAAAACCAATAGTAAAACACAGATAAAATAATAAATAAATAAAGAAAGATTGAAGGCGGGTAGGCAAGTCTGAATAGGTGGGCTTTGAGCTGGGTTTTGAATAAGGAAAGAGAGTCAATATTACGAATGTTGGGAGGAAGTGAGTTCCAGAGTTTGGGGGCAGAGCGACTGAAGGCTCTGCACCCCATTGTACTGAGACGGGCAGAGGGTAGAAAAAGGTGGAGGGAGGATGAGGACCTGAGTGAGCGAGAGGGAATGGAGATTTGAAGAAGATCTGACAGATAGTGGGGCACAAGGTTATGGATGGCTTTGAATGTATAGAGAAGTATTTTGAAGTTGATTCTAAGTTTGACAGGAAGCCAGTGGAGCTGTCGGAGGATGGGGGTGATATGATGGAAGGAGGGGGTTCTCGTGATGATCCGGGCTGCTGAATTCTGAACAAGTTGAAGTTTATGGAGGAATTTTTGATGGACACCGAAGAGGAGTGAGTTGCAGTAGTCAATACGGGAAGTGACGAGACTGTGAACAAGGATAGCGGTGGTGTGCGGAGTGAGTGAGGGACGGAGGCGGTTTATATTGCGAAGGTGGAAATGAGCGGACCGGGTAATGTTATTGATGTGGGAGTGAAAGGATAGTGAACTGTCAAGGATGACACCCAAACTCTTCACCTGGGGGGAAGGAGATATAGTGGCATTATCAATTGTGAGGGAGAAACTGTCGGCTTTGTTTAGAGGGGATTTGGTACCGACGAGTAGGAGTTCAGTTTTATTGCTGTTTAGCTTGAGGAAATTGTGGGTGAACCAAGATTTGATTTCTGAGAGACAGTGAGAGAGGGACGAGGGTGGGAGAGAAGCGTCGGGTTTGCTGGAGAGATAGAGCTGGGTGTCATCCGCAAAGCAGTGAAAGTTTAAGCCAAATTTGCGGAAAATGTTTCAGAGTGGAAGGAGGTAGACAATGAAGAGGAGCGGACCGAGGACAGAACCCTGGGGAACACCAGAAGAAACGGGGAGGGATTGTGAAGTAAAAGAATCAACTTGAATGAACTGAGAGCGGCCAGTGAGATATGAGTGGAACCAATGTAGAGGGGTGTTGGTGATGCCTATGGTAGAGAGTCTATTGAGGAGGATGGGGTGAGAGATTGTGTCGAAGGCTGCACTCAGGTCAAGGAGGATGAGGATGGAAATAAGGCCAGAGTCTGCTGCCATGAGAAGATCGTTTGTGATTTTTATGAGGGCTGTTTCAGTACTGTGACGAGGACGGAAGCCGGACTGGAATTGTTCATAAAGACTATTGTCGGTGAGGTGGGAGTGGAGCTGAGAGGCGACAGTTTTCTCCAGAATTTTCGAGATGAAGGGATGATGGGAAATGGGGCGTAGGTTATTGAAGTCATTGGGATCTGAACCAGGTTTTTTTTCAGGATTGGGGTGACAGCTGCAGTTTTGAAGAGCACAGGAACAATTCCAGTCGACAGAGAGGAATGGATAATGGCTGAGATGAAGGGAAGCCGAGAGGGTAGGCAGGATTTGACCAGAACTGTGGGGAGGGGATCAAGCTGACAGGAGGAAGTCTTGGATTTAATGATGAGGTCTGAAATTAATGAGAGATGGGGGAGTTCAAAAGAAGAGAACAGTTTGCAAGGGGTGAGAGGGTCAGATGAGGGGAAAGGTGCAGAGGAGCCCAGATGCTGGTGGATTCTGTTGATTTTTTCATTGAAAAAGAGGAGAAGTGCATTGCAGGTGTCACGAGAGTAAAAGTGAGGTGGTAGGGAGTCAGGAGGTTGAGTGATTCTGTTCCAAAGGGAAAAGAGAGTCTTAGTATTTCCAGCATTGGAGCAGATGAGTCCGGAGTAGTAATGTGATTTTGCTTGAGAGATGGAATCCTTGTAGAGGGAAAGCTGAGCTGCATAGTGTCACGTCACGTGCCCGCCAGCAGGTGGCGGGCTTTTCCCTCCGCCAACTGCACACCTGTCCGTAATTTCGGGCTGATTATCCTCCTTTATTAAGAGGCTCCAGCAGTCCACTCACTGCCGGAGAATTCCACGCCGTGCCATTTTTCTCTCGTGCTAATTCCTCTATTGATGATTACTCGTTGCCTCGTTGCCTTTTTGCCTTACGGCCATCTCTCTTGTTATTCGCGTTGCCTCTAAATTGTATACATCTATATTGCCTAATCAGTTCTCCCTCGCACTTTGTTTTTCAGCGAGCGTTTTCGGTTGTTTCCTTATTTCTTCCCTGGTCCTTATTTGACCAGCGTTTTTTGTTACTGTTTCCCTGTCGGGCTCTTTCTGTTCGTTATTAAAAACTTTTTGTGTTCATACAAGATCTTTTCGTGTCTGCTTTACCTGGGATCCACCTCGTTATTTTGTTGTGCACGAGGCGATCTTTCATCGCCTCGGGCACAACGTGACACATAGATGTCCTTGTGAGCAGTGAGGCCGGTTTTCCTATAAAGTCTCTCAAGCTGCCGGGTTTGGGATTTCAAGGAACGTAGATGAGGGGTGAACCAAAGGGCAGACCGAGTAAAAAGGACAGAGCGGGACTTGACAGGGGCGAGCGTATTGAGGATGCTGGTGAGACCACAGTTATATTGGAAAACCAAATCATCAGGAGTGGAGTCAATGTCCGGAGTCAGGGTGGTCAGCCATGCAGTGAGAGAGTCAATGTTAATGTCTTTATTAATTTTGTTAATTTCTCCATTGCGAGACTAATAAAGGTTTTCTTAATCTTACTTAATCTTTAATATTACGGTAAACAATGGTCCGGGGTGATTTGGCAGTTGAGAGCTGGAGTGTAATGTTGAATGAGATAAGGAAGTGGTCCGTTATTGGAAGTTCATCAGCAGTACAGTTGGAGGGGGAAATACCAGAGCAGCAGATCAGATCCAGGGTGTGACCTTTGATGTGTGTGGGAAAATCTACAAATTGATCAAAACCAAGACTGTTAATTGAAGAAGTGAAGTCAATGGTGAGAGGGAGAGCAGTGTTGTCCATATGTATATTAAAATCTCCCAGGATTATTAAATTTGGTGACAGAGAGGAGGGATGGGTGAGGACAGTAGACACTTCATTTAAAAAGTCGCGGTGGGGTATGGGGGAGCGGTACACTGTGGCAATAATCGTGGGGATGGGTCCGGATATTTGACAGGCAAGGCATTCAAAGGAGGAAAGTGGCGGGAGAGAAACCGAAAGTACTTTCCACTTCTCGCGGTATACTATCGCGAGACCTCCTCCGCGACCAGAATCGCGGGGCTTGGAAATGTAAACAAATCCCGGGGGAGTGGAATCGTTCAACTGTGAGAAGTCCCCGGGAGTTTGCCAGGTTTCATTCAAGCAGAGAATGTCAAGCTTACGGTCCGTGAGGATATCTTGAATGAGATTACCCTTCCCAGTAAGCGAACGGATGTTAAGTAGCCCGAAGTTGACGGCGGCAGTCTCGCTGCTGCGGGGGCCGTTAGCCGACCTAGCTAAGCCGGCTAACGCACGATGGTCGATGGATCGGCCGGCGTTTCTGGATGGCCGACGGGAGGAAGACCAGAAGGAGACGATGGTGTTGGATCGGTTGAGGCAGAAGCCCCGACGAGACCCACGATGAATATATTTCCGGGAAGGAAAGCGAACGATGTCCGGGAGCCGGTGTAGAGCAGGAGGAGGGCCCAGTCATTGGAAGCGGAGCCGAAGGAGCTCGGCCAACGAGTACTGGAGCAGACCCTTGACAGGTCGATGGAGGAGCGACAGGTTGACAGGTAGGACGCTGAGACCCCGTGACGAAACAGTCGAAGATAGTTGAGAGTGCGAGATGATGACTGTGAGATGATGATCGTGATTCCATGCGAAACAATAAAACAATCGAGCGTAAAAACACCGTAAAACACAAAAGTTTGTGGGAGAGCAGCGGCAGCCAAAACGCGCCAGCGTTCACTCTCAAGAGAAACCTCTTGCCTGCTTAGTTTGTGGCCAAAGATTCTCTAAGACGGGAACCTTAAGAATACATACCAGAATACACACTGGCAAGAAACCCTATTCATGCTCAGTTTGTGGTAATAGGTTCCCCAAGAAGGAAAGCTTAAAAGTACACACAAGAACCCACACTTGCGAGAAACTTTTGAGAATTTTTGGCCACAATCTGAACAGGCAAACTGTTCAGATTGTGGCCAAAAATTCTCTGACAAGAGAAACTGAAAAAGGCACACCGAACACACACTGGTGAGAAACATTTTGCCTGTTCAGATTGTGGCCAAAGATTCTCTCAGAAGGGAAGCCGAATTAACCACACAAGAATCCACAGTGGTGAGAAACCTTTTCCTGCTCAGTTTGTGGCCAAAAATCCTCTAACAAGAGAACCTTAAAAACACACCAGAACACACACTGGACAGAAATCTTTTTGAGGGACGGACACCACCCAAGGGGTGAGACGAGGATTTGTTTTTTGTTTTTTTAGATAATCCTCGTCTCACCCCTCGGTAGTGTTGTGTCCAAGGACCGGCAACCCGAGGCCAAGGCCAAGGACTTGAGAAATCTTCAGAGGCCAAGGCCAAGGACCAAGGACTTGCCTTTCGAGGCCAAGGACCAAGGACTGATTTTGAAACTGAGGCCTAGCCGAGGACATGTATAAAACAATGCTATCATACCACTTGGCAGGTTCTCATGATTTGCAACACCCCTCCAACATAACCCTTTGCACTCCCTAATGCTTGAATGAAGTGTTTTTATTCAAAGAGTAGAACAGTCAGGGTACATGTTATTTATACTGAGAAAAAAAATCACATGGTATACATTTATGAATGAATGTTTTAGTGCAGTCGTTTCTTAATATGAAGTAAATCAACACTTAAAAGGTAAAAGGTTCAGTGCCACGTCAACAGGCATGACTTTGCATAGAAGTCAATCACTGACTGCAGAAAAAGTGGTAATCTCTCAGTGATAATTTTACAGTTTACCGGCAGCGAGTCCCAGGGACTCGCTGATCAGAAAAGTACGAGTGCCATTATGGATTGACAGAGTCCCAAATTTCGAATTCTGAAAGGGTCTACTTATTCAATTGCCTATGATAATAACACAAAACAACATATACATACAATTATAAACAAATGCTGGAAAAATTTAAATAATTCAGGAGCAGGCCTGAGGATTTCGGAAATTCATGGTAACCGTTTTTCGGTTCTGTCGGATTACCCAATGGGAAACCACAATAACAAATGTGGGGTTCCGTAAACGTTCATCATGGGAACCCATTTTTCTATTTTGACTGATATTGATAATCAAGAATTCCGAAACTCAAAAGTATAATGTTTCACGGGTCAATGTTTGAAAACGATGCATTAACAATGAACATTACATCAGCAGCTGTGTACTCCAGGTTTATTCCAAAAAATAAATGGATCAAAAACTGGTGTACTCATGTGGCATCATCAGAGTAGTTTTTCTTACCAATCCCGGGACGGCCTCGTTCGAGCCCGCTCCAACCAAAGTAATGATTTTTCACAAGATTCAATCCTAGACAGGTCTCCACCGCGAATATCCGAGTTCGGGATCATCGTGGTATATCCATCCATTTCCAAACCGCTTGATCCTCACTAGGCTCGCGGGAGGTGCTGGAGCCTATCCTAGCCGTCTTCGGGCAGTAGGCGGGGGACACCCTGAATCAGTTGCCAGCCAATCGCAGGGCACACAGAGACGAACAAACAACCACGCTCACACTTACACCTAGTGACAATTTAGAGTGTTCAATCAGCCTGCCACGCATGTTTTTGGAATGTGGGAGGAAACCGGAGTACCCGGAGAAAACCCACGCAGGCCCAGGGAGAACATGCAAACTCCACACAGGGAGGCCGGAGCTGGAATCGAACCCAGTACCTCTGTACTGTGAAGCCGACATGCTAACCACTGGACTACCGGGTCGCCCTCCTTTCTTATTAAATATCGTAATTAGTAGACCTTGGTGAGGTTTTTTCGCCGCCATCTCAAACTTTCATCCGCGCGATTCCTCAGTTTGCGGACTAAAATAACAACCCCCATACGCACATAACGTCATTGGTTGCACCCCCTTCCCCCTAACACTGAAAACAAAACAAAACGAAAGTAAATTAGAATAAACACACTCACACACCACACCACATCACAAACGCACATACAGGCGCAGTGAAATCGCGTTGATCATACAGTCAACTCGTGTGCGGTGACTTTTATAGTTCAACTATATTTCGGTACCGTGAAAATGACGCCACGGAAACAACACGCTACCGGTAACGATTGTTACTGCGAAGTCCTCAGGCTTGCCGTAGTTTTTTTTTGTATGTTTGTTTGTTTTGACTGAGAAATTTCCTTGCGTCCCAAAAACGCACATTGTTTGGAACTGCGTGTCCCGTGGGAAAATTATGCGCCTAGGACGCGGGACGCAGAGGTAACGAGATGACTGAATCTCTAATCGAAGATCTACTTTTAAATCAACTAACCTCACGGGATCTACCCTTACCGACGTGCACACGCAAACACACACGCACACACACACACACACACACGCCATGATGAGAAACAGCCTGAAGCTGAGGCATGCGACTTCTGCAGCCTGTTAACTATCGTAGCTCACAAGTACCATTTTAAAGTGCTTCCCTGAACCCTCCTAGATTCCTATTCTTTGCTCGTGCATTCGGTGAATTGTACACGAAGCAAACTCTGAATGAGAAGAATGACGATAAAAGATAGCACGCAACAGGTCTTATCACAAGCTGCAATTGCAGACGGCTGAGCGCAAACAACTTCCGGTGACGTAATCAGGCGCCACGGTAAATTCAAGATTTACCTGCTTTATTTTATTTTTTTAATATTTATTTTGTGAAAATGAAACTGATAGGATGATTAGGGTGCAGCGTAAATGACACAAAAAATATATTACTAACATGTACAAAGACACACAAATGGTTGTTTGTTTGTTTGTTTTTCTCCTCGACACTCTTCAGATCTACTCGGGACCTGTGTTAGATCTACCGGTAGATAAGGATCTACCTAATGGGCACCCCTGATCTAAACATTCTCTGAGTACTACTATTATTACCACTACCACTAATACTAGATTAATTAATTTAATACGTTCAAGTTTAAATTAGTAATAAATAATTAAAACAACCATTATTTTAAACTATGTACTATCAAAATTTATTACTCCAAACATGAGAAAGCATTCAGCAAACATAACTGGAATCGAGCAAAAGGACTCCAAATCCCAACAGCCAAACACGGAAGTGAAGTGCCGACATTATTGACTCGAGCTGTAACGCAAATGACTTGGTTCAAACAAACATTCTTGTGCAACTGCATAAACGTGACGACTGTGTAAAAATAACTAAATAAAAGACACCACTGTTACAGAAAGGCTTTACACGCTATTTGAACTGTCGATCGCGAACAGAACGAACCTTAATTAAAATAACTGTGATGCCGCTCTTTATACGTTGCGCTAGCTGGTACATGTCAGTGGCTGATCCGTCCCTCTTAAAGCGCCAGGATAAAGCCATCATTATGGGTTTCCTTGAATGGCATTTATTTGATTCCTTCATTATTTTTGCGGTCCTAGGACAAGGGGTTTGAAGCTCTAAAACCCTCTTCGTGTCCGAGGACCTGCAATCTGAGGCCAAGACCAAGGGTTTGACTCCGAGGCCGAGGACCTAGGTTCGCCCTTCGGTCCTCGAGCCGGTTCTCGAGGCCAAGGACCAACTCGAGGAACACATCTCTGCTACTGAGTGGATGTCGAGGATTGAGCACATTGCATGTCGAATATCGGACGTGAACGCAACATGCTCGAACGCTTTGATGGCTGAAGGCAGCGGCATTGATGGCTGAAAGCAGCGGCGTGCTTGAACGCATTGATGGCTGAAGGCAGCGGCGGGGGCACCGCAGGAAGTCATTCGCGCGCATCGAGCTGCAACGTGGGCGCAAACGAGCAGAAAATGTGATGAGAGCGCTCTTTGTGCGGTTTACAGTGAGTCACTCGAAATCAGGTCAGACTCTGCGACACTCGTAACTTCCTGTGCCGAGCGCCCACTCTCGCTCCGTCGCTCCACTCGCAATGGCCGGCCACACGGATGGCACAGTGATTCCAGCCACGTTATGCCAGCCATGGGCGCCAACTGGTAAACGTGGGGCACGCGGCCTCGTCTCGGGCTCCGCGCGTGCGCACGCTCATCTCTTCTCCCGTCCGACGGCCCGTCGCCGTTACCGACGGCCGACCCGATTGACTTTGTCGCCCGACGTATTGGAAAAGGCAAGGGCGACGCTAGATATCCCCCCCCCCCCCCGTTCGGCCCACCTCACCCGGCGGAACGTCAACAGGAAGTTGGCCGCCGCGAGAAGCCCCAGTCAGCAGCTTTTGCTCCGGGAGCCACCATCCTTTCATCCCAAAGTGGAACCCGACGAGATCAAACGCTGACCTAGAAGCTTTCATGTGTGCTAAAGTGGGTCGGGCGTCACGCTTCGTCACGCCGGCCGGTCGGCCTGTGCAGTTTACAGAGGAAGATCAAAGATGACATTGGCGCCGGCCAATCGGGATATAGGCGCCAAGGAAAAAGGGGTTTTTGGCAAGGAACCACGTTGGTAGCCTTTGTTTGTACAGAAGCTTACTTTAGTTTTGCCCTGATGTCAAGTGCAGGAGATTTGGAACTTGGGAAAGTTGAGAAATGACCGGCCCCATCAAATGCACAAATTGACTTTTTTGAGCTTTTAGCCATGTCAAAATGCTAATTCTGTCATCGATGAGTTAAATCCCCTTTTTCTCGAGGGGTCGGGGGCGTGTGGGGGCCTCTCCCGTCCGACTTCGGGCAGTAGGTGGCCTACACCCTGAATCTGCAATGACCTTAGGCGTCGAGGTGTTAAAAAAATAAGAAAGAAAGAGGGTGCGCGAAAGCAGATGGCGCAAGTCAGCAGATGCGTCGGGTGGGCAACGTATGCAAGGAACCAACAGAAGAGACCGGAGGTGGCAAAGTTGGCCAAGGTGGAAGAGGGAAGCCAGCTCGAAGTCAGGTTCGTGCTTTGGATTGAAGGGAAGACAGTAATATACAGTTGTGAAGAAAGATGGACGGAGAAGAGGTGAAGGTGGTGATTACATTTGCAAAGGGACAAGACTTAAGTCGGGTAGGTTGTTGTCATACCTGTCAACTTTTCGGAGCGCCAAGCTGTATAAATTACCCCAAAAATCCTTATAAAGAGCAAAAAATCCATATAACATACTAAAGCATTTTATATGTCAAAATAAAACCCATGAAATGTTCAATGATATTTATTGTATTCCTGCGTTACTTTTTTCACCAACTCCAAATGCTGACACATCGGCTCGAAGTTACAGCATCCATTCATATTTACTTTGGATATGAAAGCATTCGAGTAGAGTAGCACCATTATGGGCAAAAGCAAACGGAACTACCTGTTAGGGGAAAAAATAAAATAAAACAAAAGGGACATTTTCAGAATCCGTATGATTTGTGCGATACGACCATATGCGTAAGATTCACCACAAAATCCGTATGAACTATGGCTAAACCGTATGAGTTAACAGGTATGTGTTGTGCCACTGGTTTAGTCGTCTGACTTGGTTCGCACTTTGTATCAATTGGCGGGAATGCGAATTGTTTGCCGACCGCCGCCATGAAATTCAATCGGAAGAAGTAGAAAAAGAAGGAGCAGAAGAAGTAGAATAGTGATGGGAATTCCGGCTCCTCTTTTGGCCCGTTGCCCTAAAAAGAGCCGGCTCATTCGGCTCCCAAATGACTCCTCAGTTTTTTTTTTTCATTTCATTCATCTTCCGAACCGCTTGATCCTCACTAGGGTCGCGGGGGGTGCTGGAGCCTATCCCAGCTGTCTCTGGGCAGTAGGCGGGGGACATCCTGAATCGGTTGACAGCCAATCACAGGGCACACAGAGACGAACAACCATCAACGCTCACACTCACACTCGCGAGCCGACCACTGAGAGAGATTCGCCTAGGTTCTAACTGCCTTCGTTTATTACAGAACTGATTTTGCGCAGTCCACCCGATTCTTCCTTCGTTCTGTCTTTTCGTCCCCGATGAGTAACCAACACCAGAGTCGGAGAACTTTAACAGAGCGAATACTGCGCTTTTACGGCAGCTCACTCTCATCTTTTTTATGCTGTTGCAATTGGTATCACACCTAGGTAAAGTTTAATCACCGTTGTTACAGTCATTCGGGTTTGTTTCAAGTGTCATTCTTCATATTAGGTTTGGGCATAACCTAATCGCCAGAGTAAAAAGATATCTATATAAAATTTTAGTTCGATGGAAGTTTATACGAAGGTCCTCAGACATCGATCTTCGGAGCCTCCGAGCCGTTCACACTTTTTATTCATAGGAGGGTGTAATAGTAGGGTTTTCAATTATCGGGAGAGAATAATGACGAGGACACCTATATTTTATATATATGTGTATATATGCAATCAACGGGTTTATTAATGCGACGCCCTTCTTTTTTCTCACACGACGCGGACCAGCCGGCCGATCGGATAAAATAGAAAGAACACCTCCAACCTTTTAATGCTGATTACAATTTTTATTCCAACTCACTCATAAATAAATGAAAGTAGTAATATATGTTCGAGATGAATTATAAAAGAGATAGAAAGTTAAAAGATATCAAAGAGATTTATATATAAAAAAGCGTAAATGAGAAAGATTCATAAAACAAAAGGGTACATAATTTTCACGCAATGACATTATCCCGTAAGCGCATTTCTGAAGCTATTCTCTTTTTTAATGTCTATCATCGGATCGCCTTCCGCAGATTGATCAGGTCCCGAAATGCTCCCGAGGTTTGACTTGCCTGTTTAATAATTGAATATTTCATCGCATATATTTTATTCTTTCTGGTTTTAGATTAATATTTTGGGGAGAACACTAGGTGTCTAGTGGTTCAGGTTTTTCTTACCAATCCCGGGACGGCCTCGTTCGAGCCCGCTCCAACCAAAGTAATGATTTTTCACAAGATTCAATCCTAGACAGGTCTCCACCGCGAATATCCGAGTTCGGGATCATCGTGGTATATCCATCCATTTCCAAACCGCTTGATCCTCACTAGGCTCACGGGAGGTGCTGGAGCCTATCCTAGCCGTCTTCGGGCAGTAGGCGGGGGACACCCTGAATCAGTTGCCAGCCAATTGCAGGGCACACAGAGACGAACAACCATCCACGCCCACACTCACACCTAGGGACAATTTCGAGTGTTCAATCAGCCTGCCATGCATGTTTTTGGAATGTGGGAGGAAACCGGAGCACCCGGAGAAAACCCACGCAGCCCCGGGGAGAACATGCAAACTCCACACAGGGAGGCCGGAGCTGTAATCGAACCCGGTACCTCTGCACTGTGAATCCGACGTGCTAACCACTGGACCGCCGGGCCGCCTACTCCACAGTTTTTTTTGTTGCTTAAATTAATTTACTACCAAAAATAACGTAATATTATACAATACAATACAATACAATACATGCTGATTTATATAGCGCTTTCACAACAGCAGCAGCTGTAACAAAGCGCTTAACAAAACAGTTAACATAAAGTAAAATAATAAACACAACACATAACATAAAACACGGACAGTCAGGCAGTTCTAACCACTTTTCCATCACACGCTTTGTTGTTTGAAGGAGTTTGAGATGAAAGAGGAGAGAATCAAAGTTTCCTTTAACCAGTGGATCAGAGACGTCATGCTCAAAATGTGCACACGTCAGCTACAAGCTAAGTTTCAAAGTCAACAAGAAGCTGTAGCATCCATTGACGAAAAAAAGAGATTGGTTCACTTCTCCTGTCCCATGGAAATCCATTTAAATTCCAAGCGGCGACTCACGGTTCCAAATACGCATCGGCGCTCTGCGCCAACGCTCCTCTCTCCTCATCCTCAACTTCAGCAGGCATCCATTCAGCCGCACCAACACCGACTGTCCAACAGCGCAGACATAGCCACTGAACAAAACGGGGTTGTGAAAAATGCTGCCCATTACAGGCGCAAAAAACACAAGCGCCCCAGGTCTGTCCAGCACCGACAGTCAATGGCGCCGACGCGTGTGTAACCCTCCCCTTCCTGTTCTACCACTTGACCAATCACGTGCGGCTTTAACCAAAGGGGGGAAAAACAGGGGGAAAAAAGTCGGCTCCTATTCGGACCGGCTCCCATTGAGGAGCCGGCTCCTATCGTTCACTTCAAAGAGCCGGCTCGAAGAACCGGCTCATTCGCGAACGACACATCACTAAAGTAGAAGAAGAAGGAGCAGAAGAAGAAGAAGAAGAAGAAGCGGAAGCGGAGAACAATGGCGGCGCCCGGTGCTACGCGCGGCGTCTTGTCGGATGTTCAGAAGAATCTCGCGGAGGAGAACAATAAGAGGAAAGCCGTGTGTTTGCTCGTGCTTGGCATGGCGGGATCCGGAAAGACCACCTTCGTTCAGGTAGCGCTCCAAAGAAATTGAGCAAATCGCGATGCTAACAGCCCAGCTCGTCAACGTCGTCCGTCCAACAAGGTCTATCGAACAACCGAACCCGCCGAATCTGCCTCGCTGCGACCAACCGGGACGCTGTCCGAATAAGAGCGCGGAACGTTTTTGATTCGATTTCTTTCTTGATTCATTTGGCGAAATGTCCACTTTGCAACGTGACGTCACAGCCCGTGAATAGCCCCGCCAAACCTTGGCGGGGCGGCTGCGAGAGCTTGCTCACGACACCCTTCTTTCTCACGTGAAAACTTTGCCGTCAGTGCCTTTTTAGTCCACACTTTGAATTCGATCCACGGAAGTCGTCATTGATCTTTTTCTTGTGCAAACGTTTTCTCGCGCGTCGGCTCGAACACGATTCAAAAGCCCAAGAAAGACAAAATGTTCGTTTTGGCCTCCCAAAAAATGTTGGGACACAAAATGCTTCACCAGTACTGCAAGTGAATTTTCTGATATTGTGAATATACAGCAGGGCCAGAGCGCTTGCAGCGCACGGCTCGCGGTGGCGCTGGTCAGGGCCACCGGCCAGAAGAAGCCCGCTACTCGGCGTGAAAATAGGTCTGGCCTTTTCAAATAGGTTGGCCCGTCCGACATCAACTGAAATAGCTTTTCTTATCGCTTTTGGATCCAGTGAAAAGAAGCGATCTTTGTTTTTCCAAATGCCGTCAGCGATGTATCGCACGTACGCATCGGCGCGTGTCATTTCAGTCTGAACGACAGCAAAACGGAAGGCGCGCTCGACGACACCTTTTCCAAGTTTACCCCAGGGGCGAACGACTTTGTCTTGGACTGTCGCTATGGCAATATTGCCGAGTGGCGGCCCGCGTCGGGTTCCTCGTTCAATGCTGCCCCGTCTGGCGGATTCCGCAGAGGCTGGCGGCTCATCTTCACGGCCTCCAAAGCCCTCCTTACGTCATCAACCTGGACCCCGCCGTCCGCGACGTTCCCTTCCCTGCCAATATCGGTAAGGCAGGGCTCGTCGCCTCCTTTGCCCACGCGCCGCTCTCCGCTCGCTCAGCGCCTCCATTTGACGTGGGTCCCGGCAGACATTCGAGACACGGTCAACTACAAAGAGGTGATGAAGCAGTACGGCCTGGGACCCAACGGCGCCATCGTCACCTCGCTCAACCTGTTTGCCACGCGCTTTGATCAGGTGACTTGCACTCCTTGGGCACCGCATTGGCCTTTTGCCGAGGGGAACGCCTTTTGGAGCCAAAGCCCCACCCACCATTCGTTCCCTTTAGAAGTTCTAAGATAAGATTTATTTGTCCCGCACTGGGGAAATTTGCTTGGAAAAAGTCAACTTGTGGGGGTTTTCTATGTGCCTGCGTTTTAGGTGATGCATTTCATCGAGAAGAAGCAGCATGATCACAGGTCAGTCAATTGATTGGACGAGGAAATGCAATGTTGACGGCGGGAGGCGTCTTTGACCTTTCTCGGCTTGAACTCGAGCCCTGCGGCACACCTCCGCAGGTACGTCCTGATCGACACGCCCGGCCAGATCGAAGTGTTCACGTGGTCGGCGTCCGGCAGTATCATCACGGAAGCTCTGGTGCGTCCGTCGCCGGCCGCCCTCGGGCCGCTCGCTTCCCATCCTCGCCGGCGCTTGACGTGCCCTTTGTGCCCGGCAGGCGTCGTCCTTCCCCTGCGTGGTGGTCTACGTCATGGACACGTCTCGCAGCGTCAGCCCCGTCACCTTCATGTCCAACATGCTGTATGCCTGCAGGTCGGGAAAGCCGCCGCCGCCTGGCCCGGCCGCCGCTCGGGACGTTCTCCGATGTCCGTCCTTGTCTTTGCAGCATCCTCTACAAGACCAAGCTCCCCTTCATCGTGCTCATGAACAAAGTGAGTCGCGTCCCGGATCCTCCTTGCTTCCAGAGCTTTTCGGCGGGGCCCTCGGACCGCGTCCGGCTGACGGCAAAGCTCGCCGTCGGGGTCGATGAGCCCCGAAGGCGGAGACGAGCCGCGCCGTGGCCTTGGGTCGCCAGATATTCCACCCGTGGCGTTTGTCGGTTCACTTTTTCAGATTTCAAAGCGGGCGTTTCACTCTGCGCCGATGGCGCAGGCGTCGGCCAGCCCGCCCGTCCTGAAAAGTGATGCCGGACAGCGCGTAGTCCTTTTGCGTTTCCCCATTTCTCGGTCTTCTCAGCATGAGTTGCAAGAAATCAGTCATGAGAAAGGCGCGGTCGGAAAGTGCTTTTCGCCACGGCGGGTGTGTCTTTTGCCGACAAAGAGCCCGTCGCAATGGCGTCCTGACCGAGGCGTGTGTTTCTTGCAGACGGACATCATCAGGGAAAGCTTCGCTGTGGAGTGGATGAAGGACTTTGAGGCTTTCCAGGACGCCCTGAACCAGGAGAGGTCCTACGCCAGCAACTTGACGCGCTCCATGAGTCTGGTCCTGGACCAGTTCTACTCCAACCTGAGGGTAAGCTGGCCGGGCCTCCTTCGGTGGCGTCGACCGGGCTGACTCGGCGCTCGTCGCGCAGGTGGTGGGCGCGTCGTCGGTGACGGGCAGCGGCTTGGACGAGCTGCTGGTGATGGTGCGGGAGGCGGCCGACGAGTACGAGCGGTGAGAATCTTCTCCTCCAAAGCCTGGATTTTGCACGCGCACGTGCGCTTGACCCGGGGAGGCTTTCCTCCGTGACTTGCGTTGGCTCCCTCGACTTCTCCTTCCTCTGAGAAGAATTTCACATTTGCGCGGCGGCGCGCTTTTGCCATTCAGGGATTATCGGCCGGAATACGAGCGACTCCGCAAGCAGCTGGTGAGTGTTACCGCGCCCTACCGTCCGCCCCGGAGGCAGCCGGCCGCCCGGCAAAGAATCCCGTCTGTGTTTCTCGCCCCTCCCCTGTCCGGCAGCTGGAGGTCCAAAGCGGAAAACGCCAAGAGCAGCTGGAGCGACTCGGCAGGGACCTCGGCGCCGTCCGCATGACAACCGAATCGGGCGCAGGTGGGGGCGTGCGACGCTTCGGTCAACGCTTCGGCCGCTTCTCTCGTCGTTTTTCTTTTGGAGAAAGAAAAAGTCACTTGCCAAAGTCACTTGCGCCTTCCCCGTTGAAAGCTCCGGGTCGGACATCCCCAGGCGGGGCCTCCCAACGGCGACTTTCACCCATGCTTCTGAGCGGATGATGCAAGCGAGCGCAACGGCTTTCCCAAACTTCAGTGGCGCCAAATGCTCCAACCGGTGGCATTCGGCTCCAACGCCATCACATCATCCCACCAAATCTCGTCGCGCTCAACGCGGAACGGGACGAGTGAAAAAGGGGGCTTTTGCTCACGCCTCGGAATGTTTGCGGAAGTGCGTGCAGGTGCCCGTGTGGGTGAAAGATGTCAACGGTGATCGCACTTGACATATTTGAGACGGCCGTTCGCCGTGCCGCTATTTTCGGTGAAAGCCAATCACTCGCGCTTTTTACCCAAGCGACACTCATCCGAGTTACTTTTCAGAGAGGAGGCGGAATATGGGCTCGTTGCGCGCTTGCTGGGAAAGAAAGGGAGGCCCGATTCCCTGAAACTCGGGCCGCAGCGTTCCAACGGCCGGGACGCGAGAACAGCAGCGTTCCTTTTGAGTCCGCTTCAATTCGAGCCTTCGCAGATGGCGGTGCGATTTGCTCGCGTGATTGTGGCCGACCCCCGCCGATGGCGCCGCTTGTTTTTTTTCCCAGAAACGGCCAGCACTGGCGGGCCCAGTGACCTCATCATGACTCGCGGCGCCCGCGACTCCGAAGACGACGACGACGAGGCGGCGAGCGACGCGGATGACGTGGACCACGGCAGTAAGATGGCAGCCGGCCTCTGTATGCACGTGCGGTCGTTCCGATCTCCGAGGCGGTGGGCGTGTCAGGCCGTGAGGGTGCGGTGCGCTTTGTTCCGCCACCTGCGGGGGGGACGTTTCACTTCCCCGTCCCAGGTCCGGTTCCTCCTCGTGGACCCTGAAGTGCCCCCCCACTCCCCCGCTCTCGGCAGAAAACGGCTTCACCGACAGTCCGTGCGGCACTCGTGGCCGGCTCGCTGCGACTGAAGCGCTCCTCGCTGTCAGAGTTTGAACCCCCGGCTTCCCACGGCCTTTTTCCAAACGTGCCCATTCCCGTCCCTTTTGGGCACACGCGCACGAGCGGGGGCTCGAGACAAAGAAGGTCAGTCCCCTTTTCAGAGAGGTAAAGAAAAGCGTCGTCCTCCGGCAAAGCGATATGGGCTAAATCTTGCAATGGGCGCAGGCAATCAAACGATCGGCGCGCGTCGACCCGCTTGTTGCCTTTCCGCGCCCATCTTATCATTTTCCACAGCCCGACGCCTCCGAGGGCCGCAACAAAAGCCCCCGTGACGAAACACTCGCAGATAGGTCGGCGGTCTGCAACTGTAGAGAGAGAGAGAGAGAGACGCCCCTTTCGCATTTCTTCTCATTCCAAGCTAGCTTGATAGCGGCCTCTTGTCTGTCTGTTTGTATTCAGGGGTGGAGGAGAGCAAAGAGGAGGAGGCCTTTGGAAATTTCCTGCGGGAGAGGAGGGAGGTGGTGGAGGTGCGAAAAAACAAGTGCCGCTTCCCCTCAGGCCCTTGACTCGGAGCGCAATCAAGATGTCCTCAAAGCCCTGCCCCCTGTCCTTGCACGTCGGACTCGGCGCCCGTTGCGGGCTCTACCCGTCGAGTCGGCTTTATTTTCTGTCGCTCTCCCGACACACGCTTGCGCGTCGGGCTCACCGAAGCCTCGAAACGGGGCCCAGAGCCGGCGGCGCCCCTTTTCCGCCCGGTACTCACCCGATTCGAATCGTCGACTCCCGACGATTCGAATCGGCCGGGAGCGACGGGCGACGACCCGCGCCCGAAACGGTCCGCAGCGCGCATCAACCGAATCGGCGGACGGAGGCCGGCGAGAGCTCGATGCCGGCGACGGACGAGGTTTTCCCGCACGCTTCCAACTACTCGGCGGCCCTTTGAGCCGTCGGCGTGCCGCTCGTCCTTGGGGACGCGTGACGTCTCGTCAATGGAGCCGCTCGTTGGGCCCCGCGGCTGCTTCTTCTCCCGGTGACTCCGCGGTCCAAAATAGGCGGACGTGTACGCCACGCGATGAGGACGTCCCTTTCATATGCACTCTACGTCTTGAATTCGGGATGCAAACGACAATCTCCTCTGTGACAAGGGAACCGTTGGGGCTATTTTCATGTGCTTTACAAAATGCAATTCCAAAAAAAACAAACATGACAGTGTCATCTTGAGGGCGGGGGTGGGGGGGCATAAGACAAACCTACGGTTGAAGCCATTTTGCATGAGAGACTTCAATAAAGAACAAGCAGTAACTCAACTGACTGACTGAAGGACTGGTTTTTTTTTTCTTTTTTAAATCCCATTTCGGAGCCACCCATTTCTCGAGGAAAACGCTTCTTGGTGCGTTAGCCCGGCTTATTCAAGATGGTTGCTTGCTCCTGTGTGCATGCCAAGCTATTGGCTGGCAACCGATGCCACATTGCCGCTTCTTTGCGGACGTCATCCGAGAGGCAGCCTCGCTTGCTGTGGTCTGAGTCGGGGCCGAGATGGAAGCCCACCGAACGCTGACGGGCAACCAATCAACTCGCTGGGTGGCGCGGCGGGTCACTCATTCGAGAAAGGACGCGGGTAAGTTCGCAGCTCTTTTGTCTTGGGGTGGGTGGCGCCGCGTGGGATGCTGACTGTCGCGAGCTTCTCTGAGGCTTGTTTGCTTGTTGAGTAAATTGAGAGAAAGAAGGTCAGTCCCATTTTCAGAAAGGAAAAAAAGCATCGTCTGCCAGCAAAGCGACATGTTCAAAGGAGCGGGAAGAAGTTGGATCGAGTGGTGGAATCGGATATCACTGGATCATTTTTCCCTAGATGACGGATGCATCCGCGTGCTCCACAGATGCAGGTAATCTCCGTCGTTCCTGTTTTTTTTTTTCAATGATCAATCATCAGGTCATCCTCGTCGTTACTCATGAGTGTCCATCATTCCGCATTCAGTCGAGTCTCCAGCAATTTGAAAACAATGTCTCGGATCCAGACATCGATCGAGACTCTTGATCGCTGCGGGAATATTTGAGGTTGAACAATGCGGAGATTGAAGGGAGCTGAAAATGTTTGCGTGCACCTTGTTCCCTTGCAGCTGTCATGACACAGTGATGCCGAACGCGCTGACAAGATGCACGATTGTGCATGATACGGAATTGAGGCAAGTTAGTGTGCAGACAGTAGATAATGAGGAGGAGCCTCAGCAGTGGTACACATTCGATGAGGTCCGTTGATTTGCAATCTCCTGCATAGCATTATTCTGCTGACAGAACCTGAGTGTACTTTTTGTTGAGGTTGTCAGCATCCCACAGGGTGCTTGGAGCTTTCACCACCCAGATAGAAGTCTATAGCAGGCTTGTGTTTCACCATCTTGGATGATGTCCTCCGATGGTTGAAGTGTACCATAATTGCATCTGTACGCACACACACACACATACACAGAAAAGGCACCTGCCGATGGCCGCCTCCTCTGGCGCTAACATGGACTTGAATGATCACTGAAAATTGCAAACTCCTCCATAATTCGGTGAGGCGTCGAATTTTGGCCAGACATTGCAAATTCCCGGAGGGGCTGAACATTGTTCTTGGTGGATGCGTTGCAGCTACGGGCCGATGGGAACGGGAAAAACACACCATGGTGGGAGAACGGAACAGTATCAACACAGTGTGTTGACACGCCTCATGAGGCCTCATGGACCCATCACTAGTGATGTCGAATGCGTTGACAAGATACAGGATTGTGTACGATACGCAATTGAAGCGAGTTAGTGTGCCGATAGTAGGTGATGAGATGCCCCTTCAGCCTTACCTTCGTGCACTTTTTGTTGATGTTGTTGGCATCCCGCAGGTGTTAGCACCTGACACCACCCAGGTTGACGTCTATAACAGAGTTGTGCCTCCCATCTTGGAAGATGTCCTCCGAGAGTTCAAGTGCACCATAATTGTGCCTACTTGGGCTCCAACTTGGAGTTGAATGATCACTGGAAATTGCAAACTCCGCCATAATTCGGTGATGCGTCGAATTGTGGCCGGACATTGCAAATTCCCGGAGGGGCTGAACATTGTTCTTGGTGGATGTGTTGCAGCTACGGGCCGATGGGAGCGGGAAAGACACACACCATGATGGGAGAACGGCGGGGTCAGGATGCGGGCCGCAACTGGGGCCAGGCAAGTTCGACGCGCCTCTCATTGGGTGATGGCCCCCCACAAACGTTTCCCGACCTCTTGGCTCTCGTAACGTTGGCAGGACTCTCAGGCAGGCATCATCCCCAGGTTCATCCACAACATTTTTGTGCACCTCGGTGGCCATCAATCGCCCATGACGCTGTGCGAGATATACCGCGGGGATACCGTGGATCTGCTCCTCGAAAAGGTCACGTTGTGTCAAAACCAGGACGGCAGGCTGGTCGGAGGCCTCTGGGAACTGAAGGTGCGCTCAGCAGACATGGCCTGGCGGATCCTCAGGCGCGGGCTCACCAGGAGGAAGACGGCCCGCACGACCATCAACGCCTGCTCAGAGGTAGGACGTGCGCACCGCCCCGTCTTTGATTCTGAAAGCTTTTGACTTGCGGCTCTCACTTGTCTTGAATTTGGATGTCCTTGTCGGAAAATCATTCTGCCGTGCGGTCGAAAGTTCAATGGTGATTGATCAATTGAAGAGGATGACATAAAAAAAAAAGCCTTAGCGGTTAGCGCGTCGGCTTCATCGTGCTTCACCGACGTAAAGGGTTCGATTGCGCCTCCGGCCTCCCCGTGTGGCATTTGCGGGTGAAATCGACATTCATCTCGATGCATTGGTCGGTAAAATCCGATTCAAGCGCCGTTTTATTCATGTTAAACGTCACCTATCTGCCCTTTCCGAGGCGCAATGAATGCACCATCGTTTTGCGTTTTGTGTTGAATACAGATGGTACCCGTGCGTCACATACAGTCCAGTACACTACTAGGGAAACAATATGGAAGTTCGCGCAAGCAGCAGCGAGGAAACTACTGTATTTAATGCTTCCGCAACATTCAGATCTTATGTTTGGAAATACTACGGCGTTGAAAAGAAAGACGGAAAGATTGATAAAAGCTCCGTAATTTGCAAATAATGTTGCACTACGAAGCCATACAACGACAGCACCACAAATATGCAGACCACTTTAAACGATGGCCCCACATCACCGACAAGTTTCCCGCCCCCTTCCCCGCCTCCCTTCCAGTTCCTCGTTGGACACTGGAGAAACTCTTGGCAAACCAGGTCAGGATCAGAAAAAAATTGCCTCTTATTTTGGGGGTCCCCTTGCAGCTCACTGTGACTGCACAAGGAAAAACTATATATGGATGACTCTTTTGGACATTTCATTTTGACACTCAGTGAAGGTGGTCTGTGTACGCTACAATACACACAGCAGCTTTGAGGCTGTGACTGCCACATTGTTTCAATTGTATTTTTTTTCTGTCCTATGGAGATTGATATTTCATATAAGACACTCAGTGTGTAGTCTGTTTGTGTTTACACTACAGCAACAGCTGTGAGTCTAAGGTGCCAAATTGTTTACATTTTCTTTGCACAAAACCCAATTGTGAAAGGGCTTAAATAAGTTGTTTTACACGTTCTACTGTTTCTAAGGAATAAAGTGGTCTACTTTTTGCAATACCATACTGAATTCCATCTTTTTTTAACCGTTTTTTCTTTGCGTATTTGCATCATGTTTAATTGCACAATATCACAACAAATTGCACTGTATCGTATCGGATCGCATTGATTTGAACTAAATATGTATCGCGTCGTATCACATCGTGAAGACGGTGAAACGTATCGCATCGTGTCGCCAGAAAATTCCATGTATTGTTTAAGTATCGCATCGCTGGTAGTGCATCGAGATGTGTATCGAATCGTCCTCAGTGCTGAGATTCACATCCCTAGTCAACACGCATGCCCGAATCCTCAGACTCCCATTTTTTTTTCCTCGAATTTGTCAATGCTTTGCTATGCTTGCTGCTTGTATTGTACCTTGTGGGTTTGTGTCGGGTGCAGGTGGACCTGGCAAGCAGCCAGACCTTCAGGCACGACCGGGAGGCGGATGAGCGGGCACAGTAGACGGTAAGAATCTATGCGTCCCTCGTGCCGCTGGGCCGCATCATCGCGGCTCTTGCGGAGAGAGAGACACAGGTGCAGCACGCACACGCCCGATGACAGACGTTGATGGTCGAGCTGACCTGGCTGTTGACCAAATTCCTGTAGGGACTCCATCCTGACGCGCGTCCTGCAAGACTCGCTGGGGGGGCGCACCAAGATCATCATCATCGCCACCGTCCCGCGACTCTTCAGTGACCTTGAGGTGCGTTTGTCCCACCGTGGTAAAAAAAAAAAAAATTGAGATGGAGATGACATGTACTTGGACTCCAGTTCTTTGAGTCCACCATGAGGCAAAGGAACCGTCCATCCAGACAATTTTTTTGGCCTTCAACTGCACATAATCGCTCATCTGGTTTCAAATGACATCGTTACACGGATGAGGACCTCGAGGATGCAGTCAAACCTCGGTCTCGACCAAACCGTTTTTTGACCAAAAATCTTTGGGAGTTTTTGGGGTTTCGGATTACGACTGAAATTCGGTTCTGGAACAAACTGAACGCACTTAAATGCATAATTTGACTGCTCTCGCCTTCCTTACACGAGGACTGTCGCTTGTGTCGCTTTCCAATGTGAGTAGACATGTTCAATACACATTTTTTATCTAAAAACAGCGTGTGTACTGATATCGTTAAATACTATGAGTATGTTAACGCAGGTCAACAGCAAGCCAAACTCATTTATTCATGAGCCAGGAAACTGAGCGTCTTGCTCCTTTATTACGGTCTTCTTGACGGCATACAGTGAACAACTGACATCAGCTCAATGAATTGTAGAGTGAAACTAAAATGAACATCCATTAATATCATCCATCCATCCATCTTCTACCGCTTATCCGGCGCCAGGTCGCGGGGGCAACAACTTTAGCAGGGAAGCCCAGACTTCCCTCTCCCTAGCTACTTCTTCCAGCTCTCCCCGGGGGATCCCGAGGCGTTCCCAGGCCAGCTGGGTGACATAGTCTCTCCAGCGTGTCCTGGGTCTTCCTCGGGGTCTCCTCCCGGTGGGACATGTCCGGAACACCTCACCAGGGAGGCGTTCAGGAGGCATCCGAATCAGATGCCCAAGCCACCTCATCTGGCTCCTCTCGATGTGGAGGAGAAGCGGCTCGACTCGGAGCCCCTCCCGGATGACCGAGCTTCTCACCTTATCTCTAAGGGAGAGCCCGGACACCCTGCGGAGAAAACTCATTTCGGCCGCTTGTATCCGGGATCTCGTTCTTTCGGTCACGACCCATAGCTCGTGACCATAGGTGAGGGTTGGGACGTAGATCGACCGGTAAATTGAGAGCTTCGCCCTTTGGCTCAGCTCCTTCTTCACCACGACAGACCGATACAACGTCCGCATCACAGCAGACGCTGCACCGATCCGCCTGTCGATCTCTCGCTCCCTCCTGCCCTCACTCGTGAACAAGACCCCAAGATACTTAAACTCCTCCACTTGGGGCAGGATCTCCCCCCCGACCCGGAGGGGGCACTCCACCCTTTTCCGACTGAGGACCATGGTTTCAGATTTGGAGGTGCTGATTTTCATCCCAACCGCTTCACACTCGGCTCCGAAACGCTCCAGTGAGAGTTGGAGAGCCCTGTTTGAAGGAGCCAACAGCACCACATCATCTGCAAAAAGCAGGGATGCAATACAGTGCACTCCGCTTAATAGAACACCGGTTAATAGAGTAATCCGCTTAATAGAGCAAAAGGCTCTGTAACAGATTTGCCTAATGCAATTTCCTATAAAGATACTCCGCTTAGTAGAACAGATCTCCGCTTAATAGAACAGGCCGTAAGCAATGAACATTGTAAACTAGTGGTTTTCGAAGTGTAGCTATCGCGATACTGTACCACTATCGCGAGAAAACGCGGTAGTTCTAGCCGTATACAGTAACAGGTAGCACGCGTCACTCCACACATAGACACACGCACGTCACAATGGCTTCAACTTCATTCAAGAGACGAGAGAGAGACGAAGTGTAGCTATCGCGATACTGTACCACTATCGCGAGAAAACGCGGTAGTTCTAGCCGTATACAGTAACAGGTAGCACGCGTCACTCCACACATAGACACACGCACGTCACAATGGCTTCAACTTCATTCAAGAGACGAGGGCTATCACCTGCGGATAAGAAGGACATACTCAGACGATACGATGCATTGCCGGATTCTCAGAAGGTACGCCCGCGGTTTCCAGGACTTCCCTCTTATCCAGCGCATTGAGAGGGAAGTCAACCGCAAAATTACGGACTCCTGTTTCCAGACAAAAGTAACGACATTTTTCTCGTGATTTGAGATGTTTGACTGAAGTTGATTAAAGTTGTTGTTTGATTAAAGATATGGACGTCTACAGTCGAAATATCTCTTCTAACTCGTCAGCAGGGGGTTTTCTGTGTGCATAACTTGGTCGTCGACGTGTCTGAAGGTGTACCTAATAAAGTGTCTCCGGTTAATAGAGACCCCGCTTAGTAGAACAGAAGCGCTTCGGCCCAATGGTGTTCTATTAAGCGGAGTGCACTGTACTGAGGCCACCAAAACGGACCCCCTCAACGCTTCGGCTGCGCCTAGAGATTCTGTCCATGAAGGTTATGAACAGAATCGGTGACAAAGGGCAGCCTTGGCGGAGTCCTACCCTCACTGGAAACGATTCCGACTTACTGCCGACAATGCGAACCAAACTCTGACATCGGTGGTAGTGACCGAACAGCCCGTATCAGGGGGTTCGGTACTCCATACCCACGAAGCACCCCCCACAGAACTCCCCAAGGGACACGGTCAAACGCCTTCTTCAAGTCCACAAAACACATGTAGACTGGTTGGGCGAATTCCCACATACCCTCGAGGACCCTGCTAAGGGTGTAGAGCTGGTCCACTGTTCCATGGCCGGGACGAAAACCACACTGCTCCTCCTCAATCTGAGGCTCGACTTCCTGACGGACCCTCCTCTCCAGCACCCCTGAATAGACCTTACCAGGGAGACTGAGGAGTGTGATCCCTCTGTAGTTGGAACACACCCTCCGGTCCCCCTTTTTAAAAAGAGAGACTACCACCCCGGTCTGCCAATCCAGAGGCACTCTCCCTGTTGACCACGCGATGTTGCAGAGGCACGAAAGTAAATTAGAATAAACACACTCGCACACCGCACCACATCACAAACACATATACAGGAGCAGTGAAATCGCGTTGATCACACAGTCAACTCGTGTGCGGTGACTTTTATAGTTCAACTATATTTCGGTGAAAATGACGCCATGGAAACAACACGCTTCCGGTAACGATTGTTACTGCGAAGTCCTCAGGCTTGCCATAGTTTTTTTTTGTTTGTTTGTTTGTTTGTTTTGACTGAGAAATTTCCTTGCGTCCCAAAAATGCACATTGTTTGGAACTGTGTGTCCCGTGGGAAAATTATGCGCCTCGGACGCGGGACGCGGAGGTAACGAGATGACTGAATCTCTAAACATTCTCTGAGTACTACTATTATTACCACTAATACTAGATTAATTAATTTAATACGTTCAAGTTCACAATAATAATAAATAATTAAATCGACCATGATTTTAAACTATGTACTATCAATATTTATTACTCCAAACATGAGAAAGCATTCAGCAAACATAACTGGAATCGAGCAAAAGGACTCCAAATCCCAACAGCCAAACACGGAAGTGAAGTGCCGACATTATTGACTTGAGCTGTAACGCAAATTACTTGGTTCAAACAAACATCCTAGTGCAACCGCACAAACGTGACAACTGTGCAAAAATAAATAAAAGACACCACTGTTACAGAAAGGCTTACACGCTATTTAAACTGCCGATCGCGAACGCAACAAACCGTGATTGAAACTAACTGTGATGCCACTCTTTAAACGTTGCGCTAACTGTCACCTGTCCGTGGCAGACCCTCCCCTTTTAATGCGACAGAGTTAATCCATCTATATGGGTTTCCTTCGATGGAATTTATTCGATTCTTTCGTGATTTTTGCGGTCCTTATGCAAGGGATTCGAGGCTCTAATCCCTCATTGTGTCCGAGGACCGGCAATAAGAGGCCAAGGCCAAGGACATGACTCCTGAGGCCAAGGACTAAGGACTTGACTACGAGGCTAAGGCCAAGGATCAAGGACCGCCCCTCGGTCCTCGAGCCGGTCCTCGAGGCCAAGGACCGCCTCGTGGAACACATCTCCGCCTCATAACCCTCTGGTTGTTCTACATAGAGCTCACAATCTATAGGTGCATGAAGATAAGCTGTCTTTACATCCATTTGGTGGAGTAGCAAATTTTCCTGAACCGCTTTTTGCATTAGTACCCTCACGCTTGTCATATTTGCTGTTGGAGAAAATGTTTCCTTAAAATCGATGCCATGTTTTTGACTGCAGCCCTTAGCAACGAAACGAGCCTTATATTTGTCTGTGGCATCCTCATTTCTCTTTAATGCATAAACCCACTGCACACTTTCCTCGGGATAGCTCTGTTAGGGTAAAAGTGTTGTTTTCATTCAATGACTCCATCTCTTCGTCCATAGCTTTGGTCCAATTGTCAGCGTTAAGTGAACTTTTTGTCTCTTTGAAAGACTGGTACGTCACACGTCAGTCTATAACAGTAGTCAATCCGATCCGATCCTGGGCAATCGGCCCCCGTCAGGGACTTGCCCCCCCTCCCGGGTCCCACACCCGGCACGAATCCCGTTGGTGTCTCGCAAGGTTCCCCGCCAACATTTCCTTCCCACACCTCCCGCAAACTACCCTTCTCCCTCCGCGCCCACCCTCCCCATTCGCCCTTCGCCCCCCCCGCCCTGCCTCCACGCGCCACGTCCGCTCCCTCCCTTGTCCCTCCTTCCCTCTCCACCTCATACTCTCTGCAGACTCTTTCACAACCTCTCACGTGTCTGGCATAGTTTGCTTTCGTCACCCACCTTTCACACCCTCCACACTGTCTCCTTTCTCCCTTCTCCTCATACGCTCCTCCCGTGCAACTCCTTTGGTGACTCATTTTATTACCTTTCGACGCAAACCTCCTTCCACACTTCTCGCACTCAAACTCCACCTGTTCCTCGTTCCTGCGGTGTATGCGTTTCTCGTGCACGGTTAGACCAGCTCTACTCCTGCACACCTTTCCGCACCCGTCATACCGACATACCAACCCATCATTCACCCTCCTCACATTCCTTTCCAGTCTTTCCTCGTTCCTTCCCACCTCATATCTGTGACCTTTCTGATTTTCCCATTTATACAGGTGATCCATTCGCTCGCTCACTCTCCGCTTCCATCCTTCCCTGTCACTCGTCAATCTTTCCACCTCCGTCCAGTCCATTCCTGCATTCCTCATCACTCTATTCCAGTACAACACCGTTTTCCTTTTGCGCCCTATCCTCTTCCCTCTTCCTTCCAGTTCCTCCCACCATCCCAATACCATAGCTTTTGTTAGTCTTTCATTTCCCCTACGCATCACATGTCCAATTCTCTGCAACACTCGCCTCTCGATTTTCCACTCGATGGATATTACTCCCAACATTTTCCTTACATCATACATATTCACTCCTCTTTCTTGCATTTGCCTCAGTGGTTCTCCGTTCCTATCACTCCACACATACCTGTAGCACCTATCCATCCACTTCTGTAGTTTCCCCACATCCTTCTTCAACGATGTTCTTACCTGACAGTCATACAGCAAGCTGCTCGCCACACACGCCTCTACTACTCTCCCTTGCCACCTCTTAGATAGTCGTGTCCCTTTCAACCACCCTTTCACACTCCCCCATAGCTTTCCTGCCCTCTTGATCCTGTTTCTCACATCTGCCTGAGTCCCAATCCAGCTTCCCAACACTCTAATCTCCTCCCCCTCTAACGTTCCAAACTCCAGCACCTCCTCCTTCTCCTCATTGTTCCTCTCTTCCCACTGGGCCATTACACTTTTCAGTCTCCTTACACTCTCATGTATCTCTCCTTTCGTTCCCACTATAGTAGTGTCGTCCCCAAACAAGGCGCTCGATACCCTCACTTCCTTTGTTTCCGAGCTCCCTCTCTCCGAGCCATGTTCACCTGCGAATGACCCTCCTGGTATGCACTTCCACACCACCATTTTTTCCTCCCTGTTATCTTGATTCCTCGCCGCTAGTGCCTGCCTCATCACCGCCTGATGGTAGATGTTAAAGAGGATCGGTGATGTAGAGCATCCTTCTCGCAGCCCTCTCGCTGGCATCCATCCTCCACTCACTCCCTCCCTTCCCCTCACCTTATACTCTGTCGTCTCATGCAGGTCCATAATGGTGTCCAGACATCTGCCTTTCAACCCATACTTTTCAAGCAACATCCATAGCGCTGGTTTGCTCACTCTCGGATACGCCTTTTTCAAATCTAACTGTCTTGCACATGGCCAGTCGTTGTCATTCATTTCCCTTACCCCTTCCTGGGTCACTCTCTTCTTACAATCTTCTACATCCTCCTGTATGCGTACCATCATTTGCGTTACATCTGCTATGGACCTCCCTTTCCTATAGCCCGCTTCGTTTTCGTCAAGGAGCTCCAGGTGTTCAGCCCACCAACTCAGTCGCTTCGCTAACATTCTCCCTAACACCCTGCTGCCCATACTCAGCAGGCACACTCCTCTGTAGTTGTTTCTGTCATTCCTGTCCCCCTTCTTATGTATCGCTACCATCAGTCCCACTTTTACACTTCCCTCCCACTGGTCCGCCCTCTGCTCAAACATCTGCCTCACTATCTTAATCACTCTTTTTCTCACTTCCTCACACGCGCTCCGTATATATCCTATTCTCACCCCATCTTCTCCCGGTGCTGACTCCCGTATCTCCCCCATAGCCTTCATGATTTCTTCCCTCTCAGGCACCTCATTCATGATCTCGTTTGCTTCGCTCGCTCTACTATCGTCCCAGAGATCTACTGCTCCTTGAACTGCCTCTTCTATCACTCTTGGTTCTTCCTCGTACCTCTCCCTCGACATGCTTTCAAAATGCTCCCTGAACTCCTCCGTTGTCACCGTCGTGCTCCGAGCTTCCGGTTTATCCCTTTTTCCCAACTTCCTCAGACATTTGTACATGTCGCCAATCTTTCCTCTAGAACATGCTTCCTGACAGTCCTCAATCACTCCTTCCCACCAGTCTCTTTCTAGCCTCCTCAGCAACTTCTTCAATTCCTTTCGCGTTTCCTTCACTTCCGCTTTTAGTCTGGTGAGTTCTTCCATCTCCCCCACTCCTCTCCCTCCTCCCCTCACTCTCAACCTTCTCCTCGCATTCAGTGTCTCCAATTTCTTATTCCTTCTGTCTACCCTCTCCCCTATCCTCTTCTTCATCTCTTCTATCTCCTCCTCTCTCCCTACCGTCCAAGGATTGGATATTTCTCTTCTCTCCCTTCCACATACCTCCACTGCTGTTTCCACCATTATGTTCGCCAACTCCATCCACCCACTCTCCTTTCCCCGTCCTTCCTTGTTCAACTCCTCCAATTTCTCTCTTGTCCTCTCCTCATATTCTCTTTTCTTCTCCTCCACTTTCAACACCTCCCACTTCGCTTGCACCGTTCTCCTTTGGGTCCTCTCTTCTGTCCTCCATCTCTTCCACTCCCCATTCACCTTCATACACACCGGTCTATGGTCTGACAATTCATACTCACTCATAGTCCACATCCTTTTCACAATGCGGTGTCTCTCATTCCCTTTCACCAGAAATCCATCCAACTCATACCATTTCCCGCTTGCCATGTGTCGCCACCTCCCCCTCCTTCTAAACCTCCTTTAGCTGTTAACATATGCCAGATCGTGCTCCTGACACCATTCTATTAAATCCCTTCCGGCTTCATTCATCCTCCCCAACCCATGCCCCCCACACACACTTCCTATCTTCACATTCGTTCCCACACTTGCATTGAAGTCTCCTCCAATTATCAGTCTTTCCCTCCCTCCCATTTCCCACCTGACTCCCCATATCTCGTCGGCATGTCTCCATCTCTCGTTCGTCCGTTCCCCAGCTCGGTTGGTAGACCGATACCAACCGGAGCCCTCCCAGCACCACCGCCACCACTCTCTCTCCCAGCCACTTCTGCTGTCCTTCCTCTATCCACGTCCTCAATGCCGTTCCCCTCAGCATCACTCCGGCTTTCCTCCCATGAACAAGCACTACCTGTTCATCCTCCTCACCCAACCACACCACCCCAGCTTCTTCTGCCTTTAGTTCCGTCATCAGCACCACTTCCCAGTTTTCTTTGTTGACTCTTTCTGCTACTCTCCTCAACCGCTTTCTAAATGTTTCTCTCACACTCAATCTCCTCACATTCCATGTGACTATCACTCGTTCACCGTTCTTGTCCCGAGCTTCAGTTCTGTTTCCCCCTTCCCGTCCCGCCCTTCCTCTCCTCCTCTCTCCCCTTCTTTCATTTCTCTCTCTTCTTTCTTCTTTCTTCTTTTTTGGTCTGTGGACCAGTCTTTGCTAGACGTACCAAGAACTAAACTGAGGCTCAGGGGGGATCGAGCCTTTTCTGTTGCTGGTCCATCTCTCTGGAATGACCTCCCACTGAACATTCGGCAAGCCTCCTCGCTGCCCATCTTTAAAGCCCTCCTCAAAACTCACTTGTATTCTTTGGCGTTTGACTCAGCATGACTTAGATTTGCTATTGGTTTTACTGCTTGGTGCTTTCTACCGCCTTATTACTTATTACTTATTACTGATTCGTCTTACTGTTTATTGTATATGTTAAATCGCTCCATGTACAGCACTTTGTATGCAGCGATGGCTGTTTGAAAGTGCTCTATAAATACTGTTGACTTGACTTGACTTGACTTCTTTTATTGTTTCTGCTCCTTGCTCCCCTCTTGCTTTCAGGGCCTGGATGGGGGTGAATCCCCACCAGTCTGTCTTTCACCCACCCTCCCACATGTCTTTGGTCCATCCTGCCTTGCTTGCGCTTCCTTCTTACCATCCCCAACTTGCCCCCTGGGGAACCTTTTTCCCACCTCGTCGCGCCACGTGCGGGTCCTAAAAGGGCCCTCGCCTGACTTTTATTTAAGGAGGGTTGTGGGGTGGCTACTCCCAGTTCCCTCCGTTCCGACGGGGCGAGCATCAGGTGTCTCTCCTTCCGGTAAGGTCCCTCCTCCTTCCCCGTCAGCTGGTAGGTATTCAGCCGCAGCAGGGGCTCGAGTCCCCCGGCGTTCCCCCTCGCGCCACGTGGAGGCATCCCACCATGCGAGGAACAATAGTCAATGTTAGTAAACACTTGGTCATCATCATCATCATCAGTCACATACTCATTTAGGTAACTAGGCTTCTTTTTGGCTCTAGTTGATTTTCTCACACTGTCTGCACTGCTCGGTTGTGTTACCATGTCAGATACTGGGCTGCCCATTTCTGCATCATCCTGCACTGTTTCCACTGTATATGGCTTTCTCTCTGCTCTACCAGAGTCCAAATGATCATCACTATCATCCTGACCTAAGCTCATTTGTGTCTGGATTTGTTGCTGTGTAGATGGCTTTGTCACACTGTTTTTGTACTTTTTCACTGTTTGGACAATAAAGATAATAAATAAAGATAACAAAATAAGCTGGACTATTTTTGTCATCGGCGGCTCGGTAGTCCAGTGGTTAGCACGTCGGCTTCACAGTGCAGAGGTACTGGGTTCGATTCCAACTCCCTGTGTGGAGTTTGCATGTTCTCCCCGGGCCTGCGTGGGTTTTCTCCGGGTGCTCCGGTTTCCTCCCACATTCCAAAAACATGCGTGGCAGGCTGATTGAACACTCTAAATTGTCCCTAGGTGTGAGTGTGAGTGTGAATGGTTGTTCGTTTCTGTGTGCCCTGCGATTGGCTGGGAACCGATTCAGGGTTGTTTTGTCATATCCAATGAAAACTCCCTTTTCACTAGAGTCAAGTTTCTTCCTGTCATGCACAGCACCGAACTTTTGCATTTGTGAAACATTTGGTCTCTTTCCAGTCAACATAAAGTAAGCAGTCTGCTTTGTACAATTATTAAAGCATCTGTTCCTGACCACTGCTGCTGTCTGCACTGCACAAGTCCACAAAGTTTTGGGTAGGTCACTTTCAAGTTACATGCATCTAGCCATGTCAAATAAAGTCCCCCAGTTTCTTTCTGCTGTACCGTTTTGGTGTGGTGAGTATGGTGCTGAGGTTTTGTGTCTAATGCCATGTTTACGTAGTTCTTGGTACTCTTTGGACATGAACCCAGAACCATTGTCAGATCTAATACATTTAACCTTCCGAGGGGGGCACTGTCTGCTAAAAAGCTTTCTGTGGCAGTCACTGTATCACTCTTGTGTTTGAGAAATTACACAAAACCTGTTCTTGAGAAGTCATCAGTAAACGACACCGCAAATCTGTGTCCATCTATAGAAATGGGATCTATAGATCCTGCCAGATGTGTTTGGCTTAGTGCATACAGGTCTGTTGCTCTTGCATCCGGCTCTCTATTTCTGGTTTGCACAAACTTCCCTTGAATACACACTTCACATGCTGATACAGGTATTTCACATTTCCCTTTGATTACCATACCATCAACCACTTTTGTCAACTTTTGCACATCACTATAATTGCAATGGCCGAGAATCTCGTGCCACGTTTGCAAATCAAAACAACCTTTGCACTTGTCAATACCCTCGTCTGCAGTAGATAGGTAGTAAAGATTGTTCTGCACATTCATAGGGAATACAGTACCATCACTCATTTTCACCATGTCCTTTCCTTCGTTGAAAATCACTGTTGCTCCACTTGCCGTCGCAGCCATCACAGAGAAAATGTCTTGTGGATATGAAGGGATGAACAGTGTATTTCTCAATGTCGCTGTATGTGTCCTTTGCTGTCGATGAGGATCACCTCTGCTTCTTCCCGCCGTTTCGCCATGCCTTGGCACTTGGTTCCGTCTGCGAGCTCAAATTAGTGTGTGTCAGCCTTGAAGGTCTCATTTAAGCTCTTGAACTTTGTCTCTCATCTGTGATGATGTGGGATGTAGGACCCGTGTCCACCATTAGGCCTTTCGTCTTCACACCATGTCCTGGAACGATGTCCGCTTCCCGGTCCTTGGTCAAGAAAGCATACAACTTGTTGCCGTCTCCCTCTGCAGCTTGTTTAGCTTGTTCACTGTTTGGTCGACGTCTGCAGTTTGCATCTCTGTGCGTTGGACTTTTGCAATAACTGCACAACTGTCTTCTTTGGCATGCTCTTGCTTTGTGCCCTTTTACACCGCACATTGAAGCACACCATATCCGTCATTTTGTTTTTGTCATCATGGCGTGTTATCTTTTACGTTCACGTTCATCACATTATCTGACACCTGAGCTAAGAGTTTTTCTGTGTCTTCATATGATCGCAGTCAAGTTTTAAAGTCGGCAAATTTGAGCTTTCCTTCACTCTGTGTCACATGCACTGCAAAAGGTTTGAAGGATTCTGGAAGTCCTTTCAAACACCATTGCTATGAGTAGATCATAACTCATGACTTCCTCTGCGTTTCTGAGCGCCGTGATGATAGTCTCTGCCCTAATCACAAAATCTGTTAGCCTCTTTATCAACGTCAGCAAACTGCAGATTTTCACTCAAAATAGTCTCTTTGAGCCCCTGCAGCCGCAAGTAGGCCAAGAATTTTGTTTCCCAGAGCTCATAATGTTTCTCATCTCTATTAAAAGTTAAACGTGACCATCTGCGTGAGCCGTGGCTTGGCTGCTGGATAGCTTCTACGGTAGCCTAGGGTAGCACCACGATGTAGCACTTTTAACAGCTAAAAGCTAAGCTACGCTAACCTCTTCGCCGAATTCGCAGTTTGTCGCTCTTCTCAGCGACTTCAAACTTTCTTCAGTTGTCCTTGGGTGTTTCCTGGGCCCATAGCCAGTTGTCAGCGGCTTTATGCGGCATACCCATGTGTCACCCCTAAAGGCGGCTGGATAAACGGAGGAAAAATCTGCCTGACACGTCTCGTGTTGTATTAGAATTACCGTATTTTCACGACTATAAGGCGCCATTAAAAGTCTTAAATTTTCTCCAAAATGGACAGGACGCCTTATGGTGCGGAGCGTCCTTTATATGCGCCGAGTTCCAAAATCTGACTGACAGCCGACACGCCGTTTATATAGAGAAAAGGCGGAAGTGACTGTGAAAGAAGTCGGCCAATCAGGGAAGGGTGGGCGTGTATATATACATATATGGAGAGGGAGAGAGAGAGAGAGAGAGAGGGAGAGAGAGGACAGACAAGCTAGTCCGCCAATGGTGAAGGGTGGGCGTGTACATGGACGCCCCAAGCCAGTACCAACACTTGTATAGCGTGTGGCAATGTGCATTGTTGCAAAACAACTCCGGTTTTGGTTTCTAAGAACCCCTGAAAATAAATTCGACAAAGAGACATGCCTACGAAGCTCAGTTAAAACTTAAAGCCACCGGTTATGCTTTTGGCATGCGTGACCATCTCACAGCAGCGGTGAAAAATCAAGTCAAGCAAATGAACTCTGAGCTTGCCGTTATTCCCGGAGGCTTGACTAAAGAACTCCAACCGCTGGACATTGGCATCAACCGGGCGTTCAAAGTAAAGTTGCGAACAGCATGGGAACAATGATCGATGGCAAACACAACTTTACAAAGAGTGAGAGGCAGCGCTGGGCGAGTTACGCCACAATACGCAACAACGAGAGGGAACGCGGCGTTTTTGATGGATTACGGTACTTGCACAATTGTTCAATTCTTTCTACACACACACGCGCTGCCACCATGTTTCGCTCTGTTCTTTACTTTCAAATGTGGGGAAGCTTCACACGAGAGAAATGTTGACTTTGCTGTTGCTACTCCTTCTTTCCGCTCGGCAATGCGTAGCAACTCACACTAGCATGTGATGCATTCAATGACAACTGAGATGTGCAGTCCTCTGCTTCTGATACAGAGGATGAGGACTTTGATGGATTTCTGGGTGATGATTGATCGAAAACGTGAGAACATTGTACGATGGCTAAATAAAATACACCCGAACTCACTTCTGCTTTCGTTGCCTTTTTAAAAACGTGTTTTTTATCTTATCTGTATGTCTTGGCATGCTACCGTATGCTTCAAGCTAACGTGTTAGAGTGCGCGCATGCATGCCGTATGTTTAAGCTGGCGTATGTTTTACCACTGTAAAACTGCGGCTATTCGTACGATGCGTCCTGTGTATGTGTAAAATACAGAAATGTCACGCATTAATGAGACTGCGGCCATTAGTACGATGCGTCGAATAGTCGTGAAAATACGGTAGTATAAATCAAGTACAACACACTAAGCATATGAAGAGGACAAAGCGGAAGTTGGAACAGATCCTTCAAAGTAAAACAGAAAACAATCGAGCATGTTTGTCTGTTCACACCAACATTAAAGCGTCTTCGCTGTTTTATCCAAATTATTTATTTGAACTGGCCAAGCTGAGCACGTTCTCTGAGTTTGAATGTATCTTCATAGGAATGAGTTGTGTGATCAAATTCATGGTCATTTAGGCTTCAGGAGGACATCCTGAATTAAATACTTGTTGAAAAGACTGCATAGGTCCTTTAGTTTAGGCGTGGCAATCAATTGGAATTTTTATTGCTTTAAATGCATTTTCAGGCCAAGCTGAGCACGTTTTCTCAGTTTGAATGTATCTTCATAGGAATGAGTTGTGTGATCGAGTTAATAGTGATTTAGGCTTCGGGAGTTCATCCTGAACTAAATTCATGTTGAAATGTGTGCATAGGTCCTTTGGTTTAGGCGTGACGCTCAATTTGTGTTTTCATTGCTTTAAATACATTTTCAGGCCGAGCTGAGCAGGTTTTCTGATTTTGAATGTATCTTCATAGGAATGAGTTGTGTGGTCAAATTAATCCTCATGTAGGCTACAGGAGGTCATCCTGAACTAAATTCATGTTTAAATGTGTTCATAAGTCCATTGGTTTAGGCGTGACACTCAATTGGAATTTTTATTGCTTTAAATGTATTTTCAGGCCGAGTTGAGCACTTTTTCTGTGTTTGATTGTATCTTCATAGGAATGAGTTGTGTGGTCAAATTAATGCTCATGTAGGCTTCAGGAGGTCATCCTGAACTAAATACATGTTGAAATGTGTGCATAAGTCCTTTGGTTTAGGCGTGGCACTCAATTTGAGTTTTTATTGCTTTAAATGCATTTTCAGGCCGAGTTGAGCACGTTTTCTGAGTTTGATTGTATCTTCATAGGAATGAGTCGTGTGGTCAAATTAATGCTCATTTAGGGTTCAGGAGGTCATCCTGAACTAAATTCATGTTGAAATGTGTTCATAAGTCCATTGGTTTAGGCGTGACACTCAATTTGAGTTTTTATTCCTTTTAATGTATTATCAGGCCGAGTTGAGCACGTTTTCTGTGTTTGATTGTATCTTCATAGGAATGAGTTGTGTGGTCAAATTAATGCTCAGTTCGGCTTCAGGACATCATCCTGAACTAAATTTGTGTTGAAATGTGTGCATAAGCCCTTTGGTTTAGCCGTGACACTCAATTTGAGTTTTTATTGCTTTAAATGCATTTTTAGGCCGAGTTGAGCAAGTTTTATGAGTTTGAATGTATCTTCATAGGAATGAGTTGTGTGGTCAAATTAATGCTCATTTAGGCTTAAGGAGGTCGTCCTGAACTAAATGCATGTTGAAATGTGTCCATAAGTCTTTTGGTTTAGGCGTGACACTCAATTTGAGTTTTTATTGCTTCAAATGCATTTTTAGGCCGAGTTGAGCACGTTTTATGAGTTTGAATGTATCTTCATAGGAATGAGTTGTGTGGTCAAATTAATGCTCAGTTAGGATTCAGGACGTCATCCTGAACTAAATTCGTGTTGAAATGTGTGCATAAGTCCTTTGGTTTAGGCGTGACACTCAATTCGAGTTTTTATTGCTTTTAATGTATGATCAGGCCGAGTTGAGCACGTTTTCTGAGTTTGATTGTATCTTCATAGGAATGAGTTGTGTGGTCAAATTAATGCTCAGTCAGGCTTCGGGACGTCATCCGGAACTAAATTCGTGTTGAAATGTGTGCATAAGTCCTTTGGTATAGGCGTGACACTCAATTTGAGTTTCTATTGCTTTCAATGCATTTTCAGGCCGAGTTGAGCACGTTTTCTGAGTTTGAATGTATCTTCATAGGAATGAGTTGTGTGGTCAAATTAATGCTCATTTAGGCTTGAGGAGGTCATCCTGAACTAAATGCATGTTGAAATGTGTGCATAAGTCCTTTGGTTTAGGCGTGACACTCAATTTGAGTTTTTATTGCTTTTAAGGTATTATCAGGCCGAGTTGAGCACATTTTCTAGGTTTGAATGTATCTTCATAGGAATGAGTTGTGTGGTCAAATTAATGCTCATTTAGGCTTCAGGAGGTCATCCTGAACTAAATGCATGTTGAAATGTGTGCATAAGTCCTTTGGTTTAGGCGTGACACTCAATTTGAGTTTTTATTGCTTTAAATGCATTTTCAGGCTGAGTTAAGCACATTTTCTGAGTTTGAATGTATCTTCATAGGAATGAGTGGTGTGGTCAAAATAATGCTCATTTAGGCTTCGGGACGTCAACCTGAACTAAGTACATGTTGAAATGTGTCCATAAGTCCTTTGGTTTAGGCGTGACACTCAATTTGAGTTTTTATTGCTTTAAATGCATTTTCAGGCTGAGTTGAGCACGTTTTCTGAGTTTGGATGTATCATCATAGGAATGAGTTGTGTGGTCAAATTAATGCTCATTTATGCTTAAGGAGGTCATCCTGAACTAAATTTGTGTTGAAATGTGTGCATAAGTCCTTTGGTTTAGCCGTGACACTCAATTTGAGTTTTTATTGCTTTAAATGCACTTTCAGGCCTAGTTGAGCACGTTTTTTGACTTTGAATGTATCTTCACAGGAATGAGTTGTGTGGTCAAATTAATGCTCATGTAGGCTTCAGGAGGTCATCCTGAACTAAATTCATGTTGAAATGTGTGCATAAGTCCTTTGGTTTAGGCGTAACACTCAATTTGAGTTTTTATTGCTTTAAATGCATTTTCAGGCTGAGTTAAGCACATTTTCTGACTTTGAATGTATCTTCATAGGAATGGGTGGTGTGGTCAAAATAATGCTCATTTAGGCTTCGGGACGTCAACCTGAACTAAATACATGTTGAAATGTGTCCATAAGTCCTTTGGTATAGGCGTAACACTCAATTTGAGTTTTTATTGCTTTAAATGCATTTTCAGGCTGAGTTAAGCACGTTTTCTGAGTTTGGATGTATCTTCACAGGAATGAGTTGTGTGGTCAAATTAATGCTCATGTAGGCTTCAGGAGGTCATCCTGAACTAAATTCATGTTGAAATGTGTGCATAAGTCCTTTGGTTTAGGCGTGACACTCAATTTGAGTTTTTATTGCTTTAAATGCATTTTCAGGCCGAGTTGAGCACGTTTTCTGAGTTTGATTGTATCTTCGTAGGAATAAGTCGTGTGGTCAAATTAATGCTCATTTAGGGTTCAGGAGGTCATCCTGAACTAAATTCATGTTGAAATGTGTTCATAAGTCCTTTGGTTTAGGCGTGACACTCAATTCGAGTTTTTATTGCTTTTAATGTATTATCAGGCCGAGTTGAGCACGTTTTCTGAGTTTGATTGTATCTTCACAGGAATGAGTTGTGTGGTCAAATTAATGCTCAGTCAGGCTTCAGGACGTCATCCGGAACTAAATTCGTGTTGAAATGTGTGCATAAGTCCTTTGGTTTAGGCGTGTCACTCAATTTGAGTTTTTATTGCTTTAAATGTATTTTCAGGCCGAGTTGAGCACGTTTTCTGAGTTTGAATGTATCTTCATAGGAATGAGTGGTGTGGTCAAATTAATGCTCATTTAGGCTTAAGGAGGTCATCCTGAACTAAATACATGTTGAAATGTGTGCATAAGTCCTTTGGTTAAGGCGTAACACTCAATTTGAGTTTTTATTGCTTTAAATGCATTTTCAGGCCGAGTTGAGGACGTTTTCTGAGTTTGAATGTATCTTCATAGAAATGAGTCGTGTTGTCAAATTAATGCTCATTTAGGCTTAAGGAGGTCATCCTGAACTAAATTCATGTTGAAATGTGTGCATAAGTCCTTTGGTTTAGGTGTGACACTTAATTTGAGTTTTTATTGTTTGAAATGCATTTTTAGGCCGAGTTGAGCACATTTTCTGAGTTTGAATGTATCTTCATAGGAATGAGTCGTGTTGTCAAATTAATGCTCATTTAGGCTTCAGGACGTCAACCTGAACTAAATACATGTTGAAATGTGTGTATAAGTCCTGTGGTTAAGGCGTAACACTCAATTTGAGTTTTTATTGCTTTAAATGCATTTTCAGGCCGAGTTGAGCACGTTTTCTGAGTTTGAATGTATCTTCATAGGAATGATAGTGTTGTCAAATTAATGCTCATTTAGGCTTCAGGAGGCCACTCTGAACTAAATTCATGTTGAAATGTGTGCATCAGGCTGAGATATGATCGTATTCTCCTAATGGGGGATTTTAATATCCATGTATGTTGTCCGGAAAAAACGCTAGCAAAAGACTTCTTAAGACTTATCGACTCTTTTAATTTTGTGCAGTATGTGACCAGCCCGACACACGAACAAGGACATATTTTAGACCTTGTCCTTGCTCATGGTATAACGGTGTCAAATCTGGAAGTCGTTGAAAATGGAATTTCTGATCACATGGCAGTTTTATTTGACGTAGTCTTATCGCATGCTGCTGTGAAATCTGGCGCTCCTAGTTGTCAACGCCGAATTTTTAACCCTCACACTGCTAGTCATTTCTCTGATGCCTTTAATAACCTTTGCGTACCCTCGTCTAACACAGAGGAACTCACCTCTTGGTTCGACTCGTCATGCCAGGCCATCCTGGATTTGGTGGCTCCTTCAAAAATTGTGCTGCCAAAGCCTAAACCCGAGCCATGGTTTAACGACATTACCCGCGCAGCTAGGCAGGAGTGTCGCAAAGCTGAACGCAAGTGGAAAAGAGACAAATTGCATGTCTCTTCTCAAATTTGGAAAGACAGCTGGCGTATCTACCAGCTCACAGTAAAAGAGGCCAAAAGAGAATATCTGTCGGACCTTATTCTAGCCAACCGTCACAACCCTCGTGCACTATTTAAAACGATAGATTCTGTACTCAAACCCCCTCTGCCTACTTGCTCGGATTCTTCAGCCGAGATGTGCAACAGATTCCTTCAGTTCTTTATTGATAAGGTCTCTACAGCTAGGATTCCGGTCCCAAATACCGCATCTGACCCCTCTGTCCATGTTCCATGTTCAGCTGTCCTAAATTCTTTTGATACTGTGTCCTTGGTGCTTTTGGAGGATGTAGTTTGCCAGACGAAGCCATCTGGCTCCCCTTGCGACTCTCTTCCTCCACGCTTCTTTCAGGAGGTTCTCCCGAGTGTTGGTGCATCGGTCTTGGATATCATCAACAGCAGCCTTTCTTCTGGTGTAGTTCCCCAACAGTTTAAACATGCTGTGGTCCAACCCTTGATCAAGAAACCTGGTCTTGATCCAGATGAGCTGTCAAGTTACAGACCCATTTCCAAACTGCCTTTCATTTCCAAAATTCTGGAAAAAGTGGTGCACATGCAGTTGAAACTTTTCTTGGATGAACATAACATCTTGGAGGTCTTCCAGTCAGGTTTCAAGACGATGCATAGCACGGAGTCAGCCCTGTTACGCGTTTCTAATGACATCCTCCTAGCAAATGACTCTGGAGACCACGTGTGTCTGGTTTTATTGGACTTAACTGCAGCATTTGATACAGTGGATCACAGTATTCTGCTGACTCGTTTGCAGCACTTGGTGGGCATTGGCGGGAGTGCTCTTGATTGGTTTAGGTCCTATCTAGCTGACAGGACCTTTTGTGTCAGCCTTGGCTGCTCTGAATCACGCACTGCTCCCCTGTCATGTGGTGTTCCACAGGGCTCAATTCTGGGGCCTCTGCTGTTCTCGCTGTATCTGCTCCCATTGGGTTCCGTCTTAAGGAAACATGGTATTCCTTTCCACTGCTATGCAGATGACTGCCAGATCTATGTCCCACTGAGCAAGAAAGACACCTTCTCATTAAGGCCACTCCTATCCTGTCTGGAAGAAATCAAAACCTGGATGGCACAAAATTTCTTGAAGTTCAATGAAAAGAAGACAGAGGTGATATTGTTTGGCCCCAGTGGACCTTGTACATTCCATCCTGTAGCCTTGGGCCCCCTATCTCCTTATCTGAAATCAACGGTCTCAAACTTGGGACTTAAACTGGACAGTGATTTCAAACTCGATCGGCAAATTGGTGTCGTTGTTAAATCCAGCTTCTTTCACCTTAGACAGCTGGCCAAAATAAAACCTTTCCTCTCACATGAACACTTTGAGACAGTAATTCATGCCTTTGTCACATCCCGGCTCGATTACTGCAACGCCCTGTACTTTGGAGTCAGCCAGTCCTCCATCAAGCGCCTTCAGCTGGTACAGAATGCCGCTGCTCGCCTCTTGACTGGTACTCGTAAGAGGGAGCATATAACTCCTACTTTGGCATCCCTTCACTGGCTCCCCATTCATTTTAGAATTATTTTTAAGATCCTCCTCTTTGTTTTCAAATCTCTGAATAATCTCGCGCCACCTTACCTCTCTGAGCTCATACGCCCCTACACCCCTGCCCGGCGCCTTAGGTCTGTGGACCAGTCTTTGCTCGACGTACCAAGAACTAAACTGAGGCTCAGAGGGGATCGAGCCTTTTCTGTTGCTGGTCCATCTCTCTGGAATGACCTCCCACTGAACATTCGGCAAGCCTCCTCGCTGCCCATCTTTAAAGCCCTCCTCAAAACTCACTTGTATTCTTTGGCGTTTGACTCAGCATGACTTAGATTTGCTATTGGTTTTACTGCTTGGTGCTTTCTACCGCCTTATTACTTATTACCTATTACTGATTCGTCTTACTGTTTATTGTATATGTTAAATCGCTCCATGTACAGCACTTTGTATGCAGCGATGGCTGTTTGAAAGTGCTCTATAAATACTGCTGACTTGACTTGACTTGACATAAGCCCTTTGGTTTAGGCGTGACACTCAATTTGAGTTTTTATTGTTTGAAATGCATTTTCAGGCCGAGTTGAGCACATTTTCTGAGTTTGAATGTATCTTCATAGTGTGAAATGTGTGCATAAGTCCTGTGTGCAGAGAGATTTTTTAAATACCGTATTTTCACGACTATAAGGCGCCATTAAAAGTCTTAAATTTTCTCCAAAATGGACAGGACGCCTTATGGTGCGGAGCGTCCTTTATATGCGCTGAGTTCCAAAATCTGACTGACAGCCGACACGCCGTTTATATAGAGAAAAGGCGGAAGTGACTGTGAAAGAAGTCGGCCAATCAGGGAAGGGTGGGCGTGTATATATACATATATGGAGAGGGAGAGAGAGAGAGAGAGAGGGAGAGAGAGGACAGACAAGCTAGTCCGCCAATGGTGAAGGGTGGGCGTGTACGTGGACGCCCCAAGCCAGTACCAACACTTGTATAGCGTGTGGCAATGTGCATTGTTGCAAAACAACTCCGGTTTTGGTTTCTAAGAACCCCTGAAAATAAATTCGACAAAGAGACATGCCTACGAAGCTCAGTTAAAACTTAAAGCCACCGGTTATGCTTTTGGTATGCGTGACCATCTCACAGCAGCGGTGAAAAATCAAGTCAAGCAAATGAACTCTGAGCTTGCCGTTATTCCCGGAGGCTTGACTAAAGAACTCCAACCGCTGGACATTGGCATCAACCGGGCGTTCAAAGTAAAGTTGCGAACAGCATGGGAACAATGATCGATGGCAAACACAACTTTACAAAGAGAGAGAGGCAGCCCTGGGCGAGTTACGCCACAATACGCAACAACGAGAGGGAACGCGGCGTTTTTGATGGATTACGGTACTTGCACAATTGTTCAATTCTTTCGACACACACACGCGCTGCCACCATGTTTCGCTCTGTTCTTTACTTTCAAATGTGGGAAAGCTTCACACGAGAGAAATTTTGACTTTGCTGTTGCTACTCCTTCTTTCCGCTCGGCAATGCTTAGCAACTCACACTAGCATGTGATGCATTCAATGACAACTGAGATGTGCAGTCCTCTGCTTCTGATACAGAGGATGAGGACTTTGATGGATTTCTGGGTGATGATTGATCGAAAACGTGAGAACATTGTACGATGGCTAAATAAAATACACCCGAACTCAGTTCTGCTTTCGTTGCCTTTTTAAAAACGTGTTTTTATCTTATCTGTATGTCTTGGCATGCTACCGTATGCTTCAAGCTAACGTGTTAGAGTGCGCGCATGCATGCCGTATGTTTAAGCTGGCGTATGTTTTACCACTGGCGGCCCGGTAGTCCAGTGGTTAACACGTGGGCTTCACAGTGCAGAGGTACCGGGTTCGATTCCAGCTCCGGCCTCCCTGTGTGGAGTTTGCATGTTCTCCCCGGGCCTGCGTGGGTTTTCTCCGGGTTCTCCGGTTTACTCCCACATTCCAAAAATATGCATGGCAGGCTGATTGAACACTCTAAATTGTCCCTAGGTGTGAGTGTGAGTGCGAATGGTTGTTCGTCTCTGTGTGCCCTGCGATTGGTTGGCAACCGATTCAGGGTGTCCCCCGCCTACTGCCCGGAGGCAGCTGGGATAGGCTCCAGCACCCCCCGCGACCCTAGTGAGGATCAAGCGGTTAGGAAGATGAATGAATGAATGAATGAATGTTTTACCACTGTAAAACTGCGGCTATTCGTACGATGCGTCCTGTGTATGTGTAAAATACAGAAATGTCACGCATTAATGAGACTGCAGCCATTAGTACGATGCGTCGAATAGTCGTGAAAATACGGTAACTGTATTGTTGCCCAGAACTGTAACACTTTTTGGCCAAATGGCTTCTTAGTTTTATAAATGTCATCTCTGTTTCAGGAAATTAGCCAAACCATTGGAGAAAAACTGTGTAAGAAGTATCACCAATTTTCCATATCAGAACATTTCATGCTTGTGCTGTATATTAGTGCAGTGAATACTTTTGCTCCAACAAACAACTGAAGAGAATTGTTAAGAATGTTTTTTTCTCAAACAAGTCTTGCCATACATAAGTCATGTGTTTTGACACTCAATCAATGAGGTTTTATTGACATTTGAAGTGACATTTTTTTCCCCTGACAGTTGACAGGGCACTTGTGTAGTGGGCCTGCAATGTTGATCTTGCGTATTGTGCATAGGGGTGACGGAATGTAGTTTTGAAGGCGTTGATTGATGCTTGTGAATAAGAGAACGCCTGACACAATGGATGGATTTTGGGTGTGTGTATGGCAAGGGTGGGGCTGAGGAAAAGGAAGGTGGGGAAGAGTGACGATTATGTGTTCACGTACAGTAAAGTTCACATACATATAGATTCGCTTAAACAAAATGAAATGTCAAGTATGTTTTTATGTCTCCACTACAGCAAAAATAGTCCCCACATTCGACATTACTAACGGCAAGTATTTTGTTTTTTTTTTTGAATTTGTTTGGATGGGGTCGGAGTAAAATCCAATGAGCATATCAAACGTCATTACATTACATTATGCCTCAGTGTTTGTTGGCGTGCCAGGGATACAAATAACGGAGAACAAAACATAGCCTGGGGATTCCGATTCCAAACGATTCTTGATGTCAATTCTTTTCAGGTTGTCCATTTATTATTATAGCAGCCTGCAGGAGAGACTAAAATAGCATTTGACACAGCCCGTGTCATTTGCGTGCTTTGCACTATGGTACTACACTGAGTGACAAGAGAGGAAGTTTCTTCTCTTCTCTCAGTTCCTTATTTCAAACAAATCTGTCTTGTCAGAGCAGTTATTGAATAAGTCCTGTGTTCCTCCATCACAGTTTGGTTTGGGGCCGCTACAAAAAAAGGTCAAAATCCGTCGGCATCGGACAGTTGGTACTGCGGAAAAAAAATCATTGGCACCGCCCTACCCACTCTTGAGGACTTGCCCACCGCAAGAACCAAGACAAGGACGTGGAAAATCCTATAGGACCCCGCACACCCTGCTACTCCCCTTAGGCAAGTGCTACTGATCCATACGCAGCAAAAACAGCAGACACTCAAACAGCTTCTTCCCTCTCAACGCGGACTAAACCCACACAGGAAGGCCGCAGCCTGGAATCGAACCCAAGACCTCAGTACTGTCAGACTGACCTGCTAACCAGTGAACCACCATGCATTATGTCACTGTAGAGGACTTCAAAGACTTCCGCAGCGCGAACATCAGCGCTTCCTTGATTTTAGCTACCAGTAGTCTCTTGAACCTCTTCAATCCACGACCTTGCGCCTCGATGCATATTTAAGAAAACCAAGATGATTATTCATATATCGGAACAATTTTAAAGTTGTGGTCAAAAGATCGCTGAGCAAGGAACAAGGAACGTTGCAAAAAGAAAAGAGATCTAATCTATTTTATTTTGGGTAGTAGTTTGGGTAGAAAGAAAAGGCAAGAAAATAACATGTTTTAATTTGATTTAACATGAGATCAGACGATGAAACATTCATTCAAAATTGAAATGAAAAACTAGAATTTGAACGAAATTATTCATTCTTAATTCAGATTTTTTTTTTAAACTGCATTTGAAAATTCCTTTTCTTTGCACAAAAGTCACTTATTGGGTCATCTTTTAAACAAGAGCTTGTATTAATAATAATAATAATAATAATAATAATAATACATTTTATTTGCGGGCGCTTTTCTAGAAGGACACCTTACAACAAGCAGTTAAAATCACAAATACATACATAAAAACAACATCAAATAAAATAACAAAAAACTACAACAAAAATAAATAAATAAAAATAATGGCTTTATGGTCCGAGTGAATAGGCTTGTCTTGTTTCCTGAAGTCCACGATCATCTCTACAGTCTTGAGCGTGAGCGGTTGTGTCGGCTGCACCAGAGCTCTAGCTGCTCCACTTGTTGGCGGTACGCAGACTCGTCGCCGTCTTTGATGAGAAACTTTATGAGTTTGACAGCTGGATTTGTTGAGGTGCAATCGTTTGTGTCGAGAGAGAAGAGCAGTGGAGAGAGGACACATCCCTGTGGGGCTCCAGTGCTGGTGGTGCGTATTGATGATGTAGTTGCTCCCAGTCTCACCTGTTGTGTCCGTCCCGTCAGGAATCTGAGGATCCACTGGCAGATCGTAGGGGACACACCGAGGTGGAGAGGTTTGGGGGTGAGGAGTTCCGGGATGATGGTGTTGAACGCAGAGCTGAAATCCACAAACAGAATCCTTACGTAGGTCCCTGGGCTGTCGAGGTGCTCGAGGATGTAGTGCAGACCTATGTTGACTGCGTCTTCCACAGACCTGTTTGCCCGGTAGGCAAACTGGAGAGGGTCCAGCAGGGGTCCAGTGACGTTCTTTGGGTGGTTCAGCACAAGGCGTTCAAAGGACTTCATGACCAAAGACGTCAGGGCGACAGGGCTATAGTCGTTCAGTTCCGATGTTGCCGATTTCTTGGGAACTGGGATGATGGTAGACTGTTTGAAGCAGGATGGGACCTCACACAGCTCCAGGGATCTGTTGAAGATTTGTGTGAAGACCGGAGCCAGCTGGTCAGCGCAGACTTTCAGGCAGGACGGGGACACTTTGTCGGGCCCTGCAGCTTTCTTGATCTTTTGCTGCTTGAAGAGCCATCTCACGTCCTGTTCGTGGATCTGTAGTGGAGAAAAAGAGGGGGGGGGGGTAGGTAGAGTGGTTTCTGGTAGAGGTGGGTGTGTGTGGGAAATGGGGGTGTCCTTTTCAAATCGGCAGAAAAACATGCAGGCAGTTGGTTAGGGAGGATGGTGGAAGTATGGTATTAGGTTTGGTAGAGAATTAGAGCTGGGTGTCATCCGCGTAGCAATGAAAGTGAATGTGATGTTTCCTGAAGATATTACCAAGGGGAAGAAGATATACTAGAAACAGCAAGGGGCCAAGGACAGAATGCTGAGGAACACTTGAAGTGAGGGGAAAGGGGTGAGATCTAAAACATTTGAGCTGGATAAACTGGGTGCGGTCAGAAAGATAGGAGCGGAAGCAGGAGAGGGGGATGCTGGTGATGCCAATGGAGGAGAGTCTGTCGAGGAGGATGGAGTGAGAGATGGTGTCAAAGGCTGCACTGAGGTCAAGCAGGAGGAGGATGGCGAGTGAACCGAAGTCAACAGAGAGAAGAAGGTCATTGCATATTTTGAGGAGGGCAGTTTCGGTACTATGGAGGGGACAGAAGCCAGATTGAAATTGTTCGTAGAGGTTATTGGAGGAAAAATGGGTGTGAAATTGAGCAGCTACTGTTTTTTTCTAGAAGTTTGGAGATGAATGGAAGGTTTGATATGGGATGAAAGTTGTTCAAGTCGGAGGGATCAGAGCCAGGTTTCTTCAGTATGGGAGTGACAGCAGCAGTTTTGAGATGGGAGGGTACAATGCCAGTAGAGAGGGAAGTTTGAATAATGTTAGTGATGAGAGGGGAGAGGGCCGGGATAGAAGCTTTGACTAAAACAGTAGGGAGAGGGTCAAGTTGACAAGTAGAGAATTTGGACTTCTGGATTAAGATGGGGATTTGGTGGACAGATGGGAATGTGAATGCAGAGAACAGGTGGGTAGGAACCGGGGAGAATGGAGAAGGAGGGTTGTGAGCAGATGAAGGGGTGAGTTGCTGGTGGATAAGTTGGATTTTGGATGTAAAAAATGAGTCAGAGTATTACAAAAATCAGTGGAATAGAGATGTGAGGGAAGAGTGTCAGCAGGTTTAGTGAGTTTAGAAATGAGTGAAAAGAGTGATCTGGGGTTGCCTTCATTGGAACTGATTAAACCAGAGTAGAAGATTGATTTGGCTTTAGATTTTGAGTCCTTGTAATGGAGGAAGTGGGTAGTGTACATTTCTTTATGAATAGCGAGTCCAGTTTTTCTATATAATCTTTCAAGTTGACGGCCTTTTGATTTGAGTTGTCTGAGGGTAGGGGTAAACAAGGGTGCTGTTTGGTTGAAGGAGACAGTTTGGGTTTTGAGTGGGGCCAGGGTATTGAGAATGTTATGGAGGTTTGTATTGTAGTGTGTCAAAAACTCATCTGTTGTAGAAAGACAATCAGTACTGGGGAGGTTGTTGATAAGTGATTCTAAATTGTCTGGGTTAATGTCCTTGATTTTACGTAAATGTATAATGCGTTGTGGGTTGGATTTGAAAAAGTACAGGTTAACATTGAATGAAAGCAATAGATGATCTGTGTATGGGAGGAAATCGGTTCTACAGTTTGTTGGTGATAATCCTATACAGCAGATCAAGTCCAGAATATGTCCTTTACTGTGTGTGGGGAAAGTTGACAAACTGTTGAAAACCAGAACTGTCCAGACAGGAGGTAAAGTCTTTGGTGAGTGAGTTATTGATATTGTCCATTGTGTATATTAAAATCTAAGAGAATTACATTTGGTGATAGTGTGTACAGATGAGTGAAGAGTGTAGTTGTCACGTTGTACCCGAAGCGACAGAATAATCGCTTCGTGTACAACAAAAATAACTGGAAGTGGATCCCCGAAAAAGCAGACACAGAAAGATGTTTGTCAGAGAACAAAGGAGTTTTAATATAAACACAAAAATACCCGTCCGGGTGAATAGCATAAGGCGCTGGTCAAAATAAGGACCAGGAAAACATATAAGGAGACAAGAGAAAACGCTTGCGGAAAAAATAGCAAGAGGAACTCACTCGAAAGAGGAATAATGACGCGCAATAACAGCCACAAGGCTAAGAGGCAATGAATAATTCGAATAGGAATGGGCGAGAGAATTTGGCACGGCGTGGAATACTCCGGCTGTGAGTCGACTGCCAGAGCGCCCAAATAAAGCATGTGTAATTAGTCACCAATGGGTGACAGGTGCGCAGGCGGCAGGCAGGAAGCCTGCCCGCTGCTGGCAAACACGGGACGTGACAGTAGTAATGTCAGTGATCAAATTCTTGTTTGGTTTTGGTGGATGGTAAATAGTGGCAATCAGTGTGGGAGTTGATACAGAGAGCTGTATAACTGTAGCTTCAAAAGATAAAAAAGCATGCACATTTACAGGTGCAAATTTCCAATCCTCGCGCAGAATCATTGCAAGGCCACCTCCCCTCCCAGTCGTGGGAGGCACAGCGTGATAAACAAAGCCCGTGGAGTAGCTTCATTAAGAGTACCATAGTCATTTGGCTGCTGCCAGGTCTCAGTCAGGCACAGAATGTCAAACTCACGGTCTGTCTGGAGGTCGTGGACAAACTGGCCCTTGCTCGTAAGGGAGCGGATGTTCAGTAGGCCGACGTTGACAGCAGTGCAGCTGCGAGCGACCGCGATGCTATCCGACCTCGGGACGCGTGTCAACACAGACGCATCCGCACGGCGTCCGGTGGGCGGCGAGCGGTGGACCAGAACTACCTGATGGAGCTGGAGTTGTCGTATTGATAGTTTCGGCACCTTCGCCGGGGCACGTAGAGGATGTCCGGGTGTTGGAGCAGAGCAGGCAGTGGTGGACCATGTGGATTAGAAGTGAGTTTGAGCTCAGTGGCTGCATGCTGGTGAAGTGCTTCCAATGGGTGGACGAACAGACAGGACGAACCAACAGAAAGCAAGCCACTCACAGCTGATCGACATAGCTGGACTGGAGTAATGAAGTCGGGAAGCAGCAACAGGTAGCGAGTAAGCTAGCCGCTAGCCGCAACTCGACGACAACTCAATATTCGATGACAGGTAATGACAGTTTACGGAGCCCCTAAGGGGACATGTAAGGAAAAAAAAAACTTTGCGAGATCTCGCCAAGAAAGATTGCGAGATCTCGCAATCTTTGCAAGGGAACACAATCTTTCTTTGCGAGATCTCGCATTACTTTGCGAGATCTCGCAAAGTCTGCTGCCAATAACAGCCACAAGGCTAAGAGGCTCTCTTTCTCAAGTGCATTGCAATAGTTTTATCATAAATGCGTTATATCCGATCAGTTGTTTTCATCTAATTGCATTAACAAGTTAATCATAAACAGATTACTTGAATGAACCCCACAAAATCTAATTATGTTTTAGTTTAAGTGATTATTCTCAATCAGGCACTGTTGCAATATTGAAAAAAAACCCTCACAGACAGATGTTTTGTGTGCACATGAATCCTCGAGAAATAAACCCTTTTTTTGAATGAATTGGGTGGAAAGCTTAAGGTTTCACCTGCCCATCAACACCGCCTGCTACTGATATTTTATTACAGATATTTACAAGTCACAACTTAGTACAAACACGTATCACGGGGAGGCGTGGGAGGTTTCAAGACTTCAAGTTTGAAGCCAACCAACGTAGCAAAGCCCCACCTTGGAACCTTTCACTGTTTTACAAAAGAGAGCCGTATAGACGAAAATATGTTCAAAAACAAACATGTTTCGTCGAGGTAAAACGAAACAAAGATAATGTTAAAACATAATTAATCCTAAAACGTAAAAGTTACGGAATCGGCAGGGTGAATAATGTAACGGTTTACTCATCGAAGGTATCATTTAAGTTGTACTGTGAATGGAACTGACCATTAGTCATCGTCACATGATAAAGCTGGAATTTTTAGCCGGAAAAACGCACAGTAATTTAGTCTTCTGACAGTGTTTGATAGACATCAAAATGATATGCAGAGGACTTACAGATGGCACAAATGCCGACGAAGATATTCAGAAAATCTGCAACGAAGTAAGTATTGAAATTTGACACTACACTTTTATTGTTGCCTGCTTTGAAAGTAAACGTTGCACACGAAAAACATGAAAACTAAACCCAATAATTTCCAGGTAAAGTCTCAAGCTGAGCAAAAAACGCGGAAAAAGTACGACGTCTTCGTCGCCAAGGTTTACAAATCACAGGTTGTCGCTGGGACCAACTACTTCATCAAGGTAAGCACAACATCACACATTTTATTCCGATTTTATTTGTATTATTTGGGTCTGAGCAGCAATCTGCCAGGTACCTATTGTTTATGTAGAACTCATTCATCTTCCATACCGCTTGATCCTCACGAGGGTCGCGGGGGGGGGGGGGGGGGGGTGCTGGAGCCCATCCCAGCTGCCTCCGGGCAGTAGGCGGGGGACACCCTGAATCGGTTGCCAGCCAATCGCAGGGCACACAGAGACGAACAACCATCCGTGCTCACACTCACACCTAGGGACAATTAGAACAATTTAGAGTGTTCAATCAGCCTGCCACGCATGTTTTTGGAATGTGGGAGGAAACCGGAGCACCCGGGGAAAACCCACGCAGGGCCGGGGAGAACATGCAAGCTCCACACAGGGAGGCCGGAGCTGGAATCGAACCCGGTACCTCTGCACTGTGAAGCCGACGTGCTAACCACTGGGCTACCGGGCCGCCTTATGTAGAACTGTTTTTCCAGTGAATTCCAGTGAAATTGGGAGGTTGTGCTAAATTTAAGCTTTTGTTAAATTGTTAATTATGATCATTTTATATTTAATCATTATATCCTTTTAAGTTAGTTACCTTAATTATACTCTGTTTAATACGTCCTGAAATATTCTTATGAAGAAAAGCAGGAAGGTGGGTCGTTACCGGAAGGGGGAGTGTTCTTCGAGAGTTAGGATTCAGCCGTTGAAAAAAAAAAAAAAAAGAAAGAGCTGTGTCCAAACGAAGCCGTCCTCTCATTTTTGCCCATTCTAAACATAGAGCAATCCATCTAAAACCTACGAACCCCTCAACTTACACTAAACATGAATACTAGCAGAATACAATAATTCATCCATTTCCGAACCGCTTTATCCTAACTAGGGGGTGGGGGGTGGGGGGTGGGGGGGTGGCTGGACCCTATCCCAGCCGTCTTTGGGCATCAGGTGGGCCACACACTGAACTGGTTTCCAGCCAATCGCAGGGCACACAAAGACGGACAACCATCCATGCTCACACTCACACCTAGGGACAATTAGAACAATTTAGAGTGTTCAATCAGCTTGCTTGCTGTGCATGTTTTTGGAATGTGGGAGGGAACTGGAGTACCCAGAGAAAACCCACACAGGCCCGGGAGAACATGCAAACCCCACACAGGAAGACCGGAGCTGGAAGTGAACGCACTGTGAGGTCTATGTGCTGAGGTCATATTCTAACAAAGTCCTTCTTGAGGTTTTAAGATAAGAAAACCTTTATTAGTCTCACAATGGAGAAAAATTCCTAATTCACAGCAGCAAAGTTATTAAAGGAAGAAGTAGAACAACAAAATATAGGAGCTGCTGGAAAGGCAGCCACTCTCGCGGTGCCATTTTGAAGTCAATATAACATAACACAACACATAGGACAGACAGTCGTGCAATCTTCACCACTTTTCTGCATACACTTTGTTGTCTGAAGCAGTGATAGATGAAAGAGGAGAGGATCAAAGTGTCCTTTCACCAGTGGATCAGAGACGTCATGCTGAAAATGTGCACACGTCTGCTCCAAGCTAATTTTTGAAAGCAAACACGAAGCTGTAGTGTCCATTGACGAAAAGAGATGAGTTCACTTCTCCTGTCCCACGTAATCCGCTTCAAACTCCAAGCCGTGACTCCCAGTTCCAAATCCGCATCGGCGCCCCGCGCTCACGCTCCTTTCTTCTCATCGTCAGCTCCTCAAGCTATATCCATCCAGCCGCAGACCGTTCAACAGCACCGATCTCTCCGCTGAACAAAGCGGAGCTTCAAACTTTGGGTGTTTGATCTAAACATCACACCCTCGAATACACGAAAATGTTTCATTTGATACAGCGCATTGCCATGGCAACAGTGTCTGACGAAATAAAAAGATTTTGATATTTTCATCATAACCATCTTCGGACGAATCAGGCAAACTTTGACGACGATCGGATAAATTATCTCGGAGGACCTTGTTCAGATATGACCTCTATGAAAGACCCCATTAATTACGGATTTCATTCCAAACAGGACATCTTCATTACGATGAACCGCATAATGTATTTTCACATATATATTTACAGTTTCTACATGTGTCAAACCGTTGCCGTTCTCATACTTTGGTCGTAGGTGCACGTGGGAGGAGATGACCACATCCACATGCGCGTCTTCAAAAGTCTGCCACACGCCGGGTCAGTGCTGAAGCTGGCTGACGTCCAAGAGGACAAGACACATGCCGATGCCATTGAGTTCTTTTGAATGACAAAGGCTGACATTATTTTAAAGCACTCATGTCCTGTAATTGCCATGAAAGAGAACTCGCATCAAGAAAAAGACTTTGGTTTACCACGATGAAATTCCACGTCGCGATTGTCTAATCATCAGCAGGAATGTCAAGCAAAGCTAACTGGTGAGTGAGTCTGCCTTCATTTGAGGAATCTGAATGACACTACGAGAGATAAATCTACGAGAGTTAATTTTGGTGGAAATATATGCTGCCGATGAGTTTTTGCTCATATTGTTGGTTTATTGTTCAGCAAGTTTATGCCATCTTTGAATGGTACTGTATCAGGCACACTTTCAAAGAATGGAGCATTTTAAAACTTTTTTCATAGAGAGTGCGCACCACGTTATAAGCCGCATAGAATAGGAGCTACAATACTGGCTGAGGTTAGGTTATGCATCCGCTAGATGGAGCTATGCTAAGGGGAATACCATAAATTACAGCATTATATATATAAAGAGCCTTCACAACCGCTGCATCTGGAACAAAGCCCTTTCCAGAACATTTCAAAAACTATGTCCAAGAGAGCACAGGTGTCAAACTCACGGCCGGGGGCTTAGATCAAGCCAACCAAGACAATTTTATGTGGTCCGTGAAAGCATGTGTGTGACACACTTTTGCAATGCAGCGTGAATAGCCCTATAGCCATTATCGTGAGCTGCTATGAGCATTACTTATTCATCAATGATTCAAAACATCTCACGTGTTTAGAATCATCTAATCTGCTTATCCTCACAAGGGTTGTGGGCGTTCTGGAGCCTCTCCCAGCTGTCTTCCGGCAGTAAGTTGGGTACACCCTCAACTGGTTTCCAGCCAATCGCAGGGCACACGTAGACATATAACCACCATTGACCCTCACACTCACACCTAAGGACAATTTAGAGTGTTCCGTTAACCCTCAATCATGTTTTTGGAATGTGGGAGGAAACCGGAGTACCCGAAGAAAACCCACGCAGGCACGAGGAGAACATGCAAACCCCACACAGCAAGGCCAGAGACTGAATCAAACCCAGCACCGCGGGACTGTGAGGCCGGCGTGCTAACATCACATCGAAGAGTAATTCCACCTGACCAGAGTGTATCTCTTCTCCTTGTGAAGGGACGGCATTAGCAGTCACCATGTCGCCACTTATGCTGATGGCCTGCGTGATCAGCTTCTTCGCGTCTTCTCTCATTGTCATCAGTAAGAACTGTTTTGTTTTGAACGAACTGGCTACCCGCGATGATAGCACCAACTTGCAGGAGCTCATCGATCTGGCCCTCGTCGTGGACAACCGCATGCGGGAGCGTGATAGGGAACGCATGGACGAACGAGGAACTACCCGTTTTCCACCCCGATGTGCGGGTCGTCGGCCAGCTGAACACGAGTCTTGGCGACCATCCGGACCCGAGCGTCATTCGTGTTCCGGCCCAGCCGACGCAGAGGAGGAGCCCATGCAGCTGGGAGGCGGCGCCTGGGACCAGCGGAAAGAGAGCGTGGGATTCGGGATCGGGCCTGCTTCTACTGCGGTCAACCTGGACACCGTGTTGCCAACTGTTCCATTACACCGGCGTACCCGTCCCGGCGCCCCGAAAACTGTGAGTTTGTACCCGGTATTGCGTCGCGGGAGTCGAGACGGGAGGAGTCCCGTACGGGACATCCGCAAAGACTCGAGTTGGACGGGACTCTCTATGGTCCTTTATGGGTCATTACTATTCGGGCCTTGGTGGACTTTGTTTTTTGTTGTTTTTTAGACCCCAACTTAGCTAAGGAACTGGGTTGCCCAGTTGAGGTCTTAAGAGAAACAAAGAGGGTTCACGATCTTGACGGGCGACTCTTGGCGGAAGTAAACGAAATCACCGGGCCGGTAAAACTAAAATTATCGGGCAATCACATCGAGTACCGAAGATTCTATCTCATGCGGTCTCGATCCATTCCCTTAGTTTTGGGGTTGCCGTGGCTGCGTGAACATAACCCTGTCATTTCCTGGGAATGTCCTGCGATCGAGAATCGGAGCTCATTTTGCTATACCCACTGTTTGCGTTCGGCGGCAGAAAATAGAGGGCCGACCCGTAGCGCGCCACCAGAAGTCATTTGTTTGGCTAATGTGCCGAGTATTTACCATGATATGCGCCAAGTATTTAGTAAAGACCGTGCCCAGTCCTTGCCGGCCCTATGACTACGCAGTCAACCTGATAAACAACGCCCCGCTCCCGACTTCCCGATTATATCAGGTCTCACAGCCGAAACAAGAGGCTCTGAGGGAATATATCGATAACTCACTCTCGGCTGGCCTCATTCGGCCGTCTAAATCTCCACTGGGGGCCCGGTTGTTCTTCATCGAAAAGAAAGACAAGTCGCTACGCCCCTGTGTTGTTTATCGGGGCCTTAACGAAATCACAATCAAGAACAAGTATCCACTTCCGTTGATAGATTCGGCATTCGCCCCCCTCCAATCTGCCACCATATTCTCCAAACTCGATTTACGAAGCGCTTCCCATCTGGTTCGAATTCGGGAGGGGTATGAATGGAAGACAGCATTCAAGACGCCTTTAGGGAACTTCGAATGCATTAATGATCACTGCAGGAATGGCGACATTGGCTCCGAAGAGCCATTCATGGTGTACACCGATCACAAGAACCTTGCCTTCATCCGCTCTGCCAAGAGACTAAACTCCCACCAAGCATGGTGGGCGCTTCTACTCACTCGGTTTAATTTCACACTCACCTACTGCCCTGGCTCAAAGAACATTCGTCCTGATGCACTCTCCTGTATCCATGATCCCGCGGAGAGGAGCAACGAACCCCAAAGCATTGTTCCGGACCATTGTATTGTGGGGGCACTGAGGTGGGCCATCGAATGTAGGGTGAAGGAGGCCCAGAACGGAATTCAAGTCCCGGCTGGTTGTCCGGCAGGGAGACTTTTTGTACCCCCACCTCTGCGCGCGGAGGTGTTACAGTGGGGGCATACGTCTAAGGTGGCATGCCATCCAGGGGTGAACCGGACCTTGGACCTCGTGTCGCAGCGGTTTTGGTGGCCGGAGCTACGCAACGATACACAGGACTATATCAAGGCCTGTTCCACCTGCGCGTGCAGTAAGGCGGCCCACCAACCACCGGCTGGGTTGCTGCAACCGCTGCCTGCTCCGTCTCGACCATGGTCCCACATTTCCCTGGATTTTGTTACCGGCCTGCCTCCTTCCCGGGGAAAATCATACTGACCATAGTTGACCGCTTCTCTAAATCTGTCCATTTTGTTACGTTGTCCAAGCTGCCCTCTGCCCAGGAAACCTTCTCGTGAGACACGTCTTCCGCCTTCCTGGGATTCCGGTGGACATTGTGTCGGACCGGGGTCCCCAATTCGTCTGCAGGGTATGGAAACGTTTCTGTCAGGCCATGGGGGCGACGGCGAGTCTGTCTTCTGCTTACCACCCGCAGTCCAATGGCCAAACGGAGGGCATGAACCAGGACTTGGAGGCAGCTCTGCGCTGCGTTTGCCTCCATCGGCCCTCGTCGGCTCACCTGCCTTGGGTGGAGTACGCCCACAACACCCTCGTCTCATCAGCTACGGGTCGGTCTCTTTTCATGGCGGCTTATGGTTACCAACCTCCTCTGTTTCCTTCCCAGGAGGGTCAGGTGGAACTCCCATCCATACAGCTCTATCTGCGATGGGCCCATCGCGTATGGAGGGAGACCAGAGCAGCGCCGTCACGCACTGCTCAGCGGAACCGGTAGTTCGCTGACCGCCGCCGATGCCCAGCACCCGGCTATCAGGTGGGGCAGAAGGTGTGGCTGGAGACCAAGGATCTGCGACTAGCCGGTACATCTCGCAAGTTGGGGCCTCGATTCACTGGACCGTTCGTGGTGGAATCGGTCCTCAGCCCCGTCTCCGCCAAGCTCCGACTGCCGCCCACTATGAAGGTCCACCCCGTCTTCCATGTTTCCCTGTTGAAGCCAGTGGCCACCAGTCCCCTGGCTCCTCTGCCCACATCTCCTCCTCCTTCACGAGCCGTCGACGGTGACCCGGTGTACACCGTGCAAGAAATTTAGGACTCTCGGCGCAGGGGTAAGGGGTTCCAGTATTTGGTCGACTGGGAGGGCTACGGCCCAGAGGATCGGCAGTGGATCCCCCGCTCCTGGATCTTAGACCCGTCCCTGCTCCGGTCTTTCCACGCAGCGCACCCGTCAAAGCCGGGTGGTCTACCAGGAGGCCTCCGTTGAGGGGGGGGGGGGGGGGTACTGTCACGTTTCGGTTTTGCGGTCTGGCCAGCAGGTGGTATGAGCAGACTTTCTGGCACACCTGCTGCCAATCTGTAATCTTTAGACTCAGTATTTAAGGACTCCTCCGCCATTCACCTGTTGTGGGAGTATTGTTCTATGGCATTGCTGTCTTCGCTGTTCTTTGACTTATTGGCTTTTGACCTCGTCAAAATTTCGCGTTATAGTTCTCGGTACCCATTTTTGAGAAAGTTATGTTTTGTTTTGATGATCTGGCTTTTGTACGTGTACTGGTGTTACATTGTTTTTCGTTCGTATTTTGCGGTCTTTATTTCTCTTCCTTGCTCTTTTGTGCAAGCACTTTTTGTTACTCGTTTGAATTTGCCTCCTGGTCCTTATTGTGGACCAGCGCTTTATGTTCTCGCCTTATTTTCGGTACGATTGAGACATTAAATTGTCTTTTTCCCTACAGAGACCTTGTTTTTGTATCCCCCCCAAACTCGGTTTATCCGAAACTTAACAATGGATGGCACGGCGGGGATGTCCAACACTCTGACCCAAGCGGTGACTGAGCTTAACCGCAAAATGGATGCAGTTTTGGAGCGTCACTGCAAGATGGAGAACAACTTGGAGAAGGTGAGATCCGCGCTCAGAAAAGAAATTGTGGATTTGGCTGATCGACGCCATTGAAGAGACACAGGCCACGGATTCAAGGCTGTCTGGAATTGTTGGCAGCCGTTCCCAAAACATCTGCTATCTGGACCTTTCCTCTGGAAGAATGTACGCATGGAAGCTAGTGCCCTACCATCACCCCCTCCCCTCCTTCTCGGCCATTGACTGATAAGCCAGGACTGTCTCCATGAGAAGACCTTGAAGAAGCAGCTGCGGCCTGACACGCGCACACACAACCAGACAATCACACGCGCATACACACCCTTGTCATCACCGCCTTCGTTATTCCTGATTTGCTTCTGCTGAGCGCTCGAATGGACTGGGCAGCTCGCCGGTCGGGCCGCGGCGCACTCCCCCGCACTCCCATCCATCCGCCCCTCATTACATGTTATATCTTGTGACTTGTAATTGTCATACGCTTGTTTACGTGATGGGGTCTTTTTTCTCATAGACTTTAATTATCCTCAGAAGTGGATAGCATGTTTTTTTCCCCCTCTCGCTCCATAGTGGTTTCCTTTCTGAACTAAGATCTCGGGGAGCTGTGCACACAGCGAGTACCGAAAGGCCCTTTGCACTGTATCCCATGTTCGTCATTGTTTTTCACGTTTCTTGTGCAGAGCATGCCTGTTAAGTCCTAATTGCCCCATGGGGATAAATAAAGTTTCTGAACCGAACTGAACTGATTTTTGAAACACGCTCAAATCAGTCACGAAAGCAATTATATATTGTTTGCTGTGCCGACTTCATTTCATCAGCTTTCTGTTGAAGGTGCTAAGGAAAATGGTTGATGTTTTTGGTGTGGCCAACAGCCCTCTCTCTCACAGAACTGATCCAGCTCTGCATTTAACAGCAGCCAAATTCAATCACCCCAGTGATAAAAAAAAAGATAAACTGACAAATTTTCAGTGCCCTGAGGATCATTAATGCAATGTCTTTAAAAATCAGCCAGAGAGCACTGAGTGGAAGAAACAAATGTTGCCTCTTAAAATAGAATGATCTTTATTCACTGAAGTGTTTTGAAGATAAATTGTTATTCTCATCATCACTAATGGCTTAACTGTATCTTCTTACACATTTTTTTTGGTCACGTCACCGGCCACCAGGGGCCCTCAGGCCGCAGTTTGGACACCACTGATATACCAAAATAAAAAGACTGCCAAGTCACCTCCCGCTGACACAAAGAGCCCGCTGCATGAAAAGCACCTGTTAAACCAGCGCTCAAAATGTGTCTGATGTGATGTGGCGGGCCAGATCTGGCCCCCGGGCCTTGACTTTGACACCCGTGGTGGACATGAACACCCATGAAACACACCGGGCTCACTCGAGCCCGCTATTTTATTTTGTTTTTATTTATTTTAAACAAAGCAGCTTATGACATTTTGGTTGTCTTGAAATGTAAAATCGAACAAGAGGGCAACCATTTTGAATTTACTGTACGTTAAAAGTTGGTGTCTCCTTGACGACAAAAGCTGCTGTCACTTGATCCACGCGATCAAATCGTCGAAAGATGTCTCGCATTTGATTTTATTCCAGGGATGAAGAAATCCATGAACCTATTTTTCATCGTAGTGGTATCGCCACCTACTGGCTAAAGCATATATGTTTTCTTCTTTGACATTTTTCCTCCAAGCAGGTTGACCATATTTAGCTCCTATTTACTCAGGAGTGTTTAGGCCCTGATGATGTTGCAAGGCAATTTTATCACGGCGCTGTTGCTGTGGTATTGTGGAGTGTGTCAAGAAAACACTACTTTTTAGGGTCTAAACATAACACAAAAAACGAGGGGAAACCCTTCAGCTGTGGCTACAGAACCAATGTTTGATTTGTAATTTTAAAAATAAAAAATGGCCTTAGATCGTCTTACCTGAATCTATGAACACCTGGTGGTATATGTAACAGCACAAGAGAAGGCACGTGCTAAAACATGGAGTCCACCTTTTTTTTATAGCGAGGCAACACATTGAAGTCACCCTAGAATTTGTTTTCATAATAATGAAAAGCAAAGCCTTTATTTTCCCCACCGCTCACGTTTGCCTGGTCTTAACATTCGTGATAACTTATAAAACATGGCACACATCTCATGCTTGCCATCATGATCATTGTATTTGTTAATGGTGGGGGTTTTGTCTTCAAAATGGCTCAGTGGCCTTCCCTGGAAAATATGAGTCAGCTATGAGCCAGTGTCACATTTTCAAAAACACATTTTGAAAAACAAAAAACAATTCTAAACTGTATTTAAGAGGTTTATTTGGCCATTTCCTTCAAATTGCCAGTACCCCAGAGTGGCTCAGGCAACAAAGGCCCCTCATTTCTTGTAGCTCCAGTACAGCGACCCCCACGCCTACACACGCGCACGCACACACACACACACACACACACACACACACACACACACACACACACACACACACACACACACACACACACACAAACACACACACACGCACGCACACACACACACAGACGCACACACACACACACACACACACACACACACACACACACACCACTCCGAGTAAATACCTGAAGAAAAAACAATTTTTCATCCAAGCAAATATTCTTCAGCGGCTTTATTAGTCATCACTGATCACAGAGATTGGCAGCACTGAGCAGTCATGTTAGAATCGACTCAACTGCTGTTCACATCACGGCGAGCAGACAGGAAGCGTCCGTCAGCTGGGGGCTTCCGATCTGGTCACGGCGGAGACGTCACATCAACCTGACGTCCCTCAGCAACACGTCATGCCACATTCTTAGTGCTGTGATGCTTTGCAGGTTTGCATCCCTGTAGATGAACTCCAGCTGGTGGGTGCCATCGACGGTCACGTGGAAGCGGTCGATGTCACACTGGATGATCATCTGAATGACATGCCAGTAAGGTGAGCTACGCAGCTTGCCAAGAATGCTTGAACCAGTCAATGACTTTTTCCTGTACATCTCAACATCTCAACACCCAAAAAATGGTGAGCTGCAGTTGACTAAGAACTCATGAACCAGTCACACATTTTTCCGAGACAAAAAAAACCCCAACTGGTTGTCTGTCCGCGTCTGTGCACACGAAGAGCAAGGTTGTCGTGGTTATTGAAAATGGACAAACTCTCAAAAACCAAAATTGAAGACCATCAGATCACCAGGAACCAGATAGTGCGGTCATGGAGATTTCGTAGAACGATGCAATGATTTCTGACCTCAAAATCCTGGCCGGGTTGGAAGGGGAAGGAGGCCACCTCTTTCTCCTCAACGCTTTTAGTACCATGCAGGTCAGAGCTCATCATAATCGTTTTCTCGTTGATGCGAAAGCCCAAGTGCAGCGCCGTGTCGTCGGCCATGGCCAGCTTGAAGATTAGCCTGCAATATTCATCCATTCGCTGTCTTCAAGCCGCATAAACATGCTGTCACGGTAAAATCGTTCTTTGTCGGGCGTGTGGCCACATACCTCTCAGCCATCGGTTTGGCTCGTCCTCTGACGGCGAGGTTACTGCCAACGCTGAGCAGCCCCAAAAGGTCGACTCTGAATCCGAGCTGCGTAAATACAATTTTCAAGGGTAACCAAAGGAAATGCAAATGATGTGGAATCGTTTAAGACGCTGAAACCCGGATGCTTGTACTCAGTCTGAGCAAAAGTCCGTCATTCGTGATATGAAACGCGTTCTTCAGAAGTCACGCCAGAAATCCCCCACTCACCGGATGAGGCGCCACAAGAAGTTTGCCCAAGCCTTTGATGTCATCAGGCACATGCGTCAGAGAAGGGTTTTCACTCCAGTTACCTGGTCCGGATGTTGGCAGCTGGGGAGGAGGACAAGTAGGAAGACTGGGACAAGTGGTCATGGGAGGAAGAGGAGGACAGGTCATAGGAGGAAGAGGGGGACACGTCGTCGGAGGGGCACAAGTCGCACAACGACACTTAGGACAACGACAAGGGGGACACGAAGGGCATGGACACTTGTCACAGGGACACACAGGACATGAAGGACAAAGGTAGCCCATGGCTACGGGGAAGGATTTTGGGTCAGTGCACACATTCAAAGACATGCATTGTGCGTTGAGCGTTCATGACTCAAGGAACTTTTTTTTGTTTGTTTGTTTTTTTTTAGTTGAACAGATGAATGGCAGGTAAACGCTGTCATGTGTGCAAAGTTTGGACAATTCATTGTTTTTTTTAAAATGTGATTTTCATGGTGGGACAGCAGTAAAATCAATTGAGCTTTCGTCTTGCTCAAGAAGCTTGATCACATTTTTTTAACAGTTTATCCTCAACTTTTGCCCTTCCCTTTTTTTTGGAGCTCATAGATACATATGTCCATGAGGACAGAAGCATCCTTTCCCGAATGAAGACAATTCAATGGCAGTTGACTTGATAAACATTCACCTTTGCAGCTTGTACCACCATTCCATGTTGAGAAATTATGGTGCAACTTAAAGTGAAGGCAATACTGAGGGCTTCACGCTTTTATCTGTAAATGTTGACTACATTTTGAATGTAACCAACAATTACTGTATATATGTAATGCACACTTGCGGTATGACACAATCAAAGTGCCTGTTAATACAAAAATCCACTCGGAAACATACTCTTCGCAGGTATTAAGCATTTTTTTTTCATCCACACTCACACATTACGGGAAACGCCAACAAGCTGATGAAACACGCCCACAGCAAAAGTGGTGACATGGCGAATGGTACCGCGATCCTTCTCGTCAGGTGGAATTACTCTTTGATGTGATGAAGCCAACAGGTTTGTCTGCAGAATTTAAGCGCAGCTCGCCACTTATGTACACACGGACGCACCCCCAACATCAGAAGTTGAAAGGAAAAGAGCTGAACTTTTAAGGTTGGTGATTGGCCATCGTAAAGTCGGGCACGGGCGGTGCTTCCGGGGGGCCGGCGGGGGCGCTAGCTTTACGAGGACACATTTCAAAGTTGTACACCGAAAACAAAGCGGTCGTTGTCATCATGAAATCGAAGGCAAGACTCCAGGAAAACATAACGTACTGGCTTCCGTGCTGTACTTTAGCTGGCAACATCAAGGCAGGCATTGCGCAACAAAACATTTCAACTTTATTTTGGACTTACCCCTTGCGAAGAGTCATGCCATTTTCTAGGTGATCCAAAAGACAAAGTTAACAAAACACATTGAACACGTCACTGCAACCCACCCCCGACCAATCGCGTACGGCTTGACACAGTTCGGGGACAAACTGAATGGAGATTAGATCCCACAAACGCCGACACAAAGCCCGTACAAAAAATATTTCTGAGCAAAAGCGCACTGGCAAAGTAGAAACAGTAATCGATGGTCCAAAAGAACCAGAAAAATAGTACATTAACAAAAATCATGTGTGTGTGTGTGTGTGTGTGTGTGTGTGTGTGTGTGTGTGTGTGTAGGTGTGTGTGTGTGTGTGTGTTTGTACGGCTATACTTGTGAGGACCACTGTGATTATAAGACCAACGTAGTGAGGACATTTTTGACAAGTGAGGACATTTAGGCCAGTCCTCACAAGTTTTTCATTCTAAAGGCCTCTAGAGGGTTTATATAGGCATCTCTCAAAGTTTCAGAGAGGTCCTCACAAATATACCAAAAATGATTTTTTGTGTGTATTTTCATTTAAATTCAATACACACACTTTTTACTCACTACCGCCACCTATTGATTTCTGAAATATTTTTGTTCCAACAAAACTGAAACTATAGAAAACAGTCTCATGGGCTTATTAGAAAGTAAAACAATGATGTATTTTTTATTATATCTAATATTTGTCTAAGTTTAACTTTTTTAACAAACATCCTGTTATGAAATAGAACTTGTTATGCAAACCCAAATCTGGAATATGGCCTCAGACCCACACGAAATTACACCTTAAATCAAACCACTAAATAAAAAACCTAAAATAATTTAGTGAAGTACACACTTATTCCATTTGTGACATATTGAGGTTTTAGTTGTCATTTCATAGCTCCACATTTGTAATTTGAAGTGCACATTTCTAACATTAAGCAAAGCTCTCTGAGTATTTTTACTGAGTAATGTTTTATATTCTATTGTATACTACTGATGGAACTATTATTTACTATTATATTTAGGGCATCAGTCTCATCTTTTCCATAAGGACACAAGGACAGAGGTGGCAGAATAAATGTGCACTCAATTGTATTAGTGTTACTTTTGAAAAATATGACATGTAAAAAAAAAGAGTCCTTGAATAAGAGTAAATATGTACGTAGTGGGGCAGCCCGGTAGTCCAGTGGTTACCACGTCGGCTTCACAGTGCAGAGGTACCGGGTTCGATTCCAGCTCCAGCCTCCCTGTGTGGAGTTTGCATGTTCTCCCGGGCGTGGGTTTTCTCCGGGTGCTCCGGTTCCCTCCCACATTCCAAAAACATGCGTAGCAGGCTGATTGAACTCTAAATTGTCCCTAGGTGTGAGTGTGAGTGCGAATGGTTGAACGTTTCTGTGTGCCCTGCGATTGGCTGGCAACCGATTCAGGGTGTCCCCCGCCTACTGCCCGAAGACAGCTGGGATAGGCTCCAGCACCCCCGCGACCCTAGTGAGGATCAAGCGGCTCGAAAGATGAATGAATGTACGTAGTGAAAGAATCACAAGTACTGAGTAATTGGTGAGGAACTTCTTATTTATATTTTCAAACTACCACATTAAATAGAAATAGGAAAGTGCAATTAAATTAAAAAAGTTAAAGCTGTAAGCATATTTACGCCCTCAGGCATGTCGGAGTTCTCATTGTAACATACATTCAGTCATTTTCCGATCCGTTTTATCCTCACAAGGGTCACGGGGGGTGCTGGAGCCTATCCCAGCCGTCTTCGGTCAGTAGAGAGGGGACACCCTGAACCGGTTGCCAGCCAATCGCAGGGCACACACAGACAAACAACCATCCGCGCTCACACTCACCACCGAGGGACAATTTGGATTGTTCAATTAGCCTGCCATGCATGTTTTTGGAATGTGGGATCTGGAGAGAACCCACACAGACCTGGGGAGAACATGCAAACTTCACACAGGGTGGCCGGAGCTGAAATTGAACCTGGTACCTCTGCGCTGTGAGGTCAACACGCGGACCACTAGTTCACCAGGCCGCTCCCCAGAAAATCCATCCATCCATCCATCATCTACCGCTTATCCGGGGCCGGGTCGCGGGGGCAACAGCTTTAGCAGGGAAGCCCAGACTTCTCTCTCCCTAGCTACTTCTTCCAGCTCTCTCCGGGGGATCCCGAGCCGTTCCCAGGCAAGCTGGGTGACATAGTCTCTCCAGCGTGTCCTGGGTCTTCCTCTGGGTCTCCTCCCGGTGGGACATGACCGGAACACCTCACCGGTGAGGCGCTCAAGAGGCATCCGAATCAGATGCCCAAGCCACCTCATCTGGCTCCTCTCGATGTGGAGGAGAAGCGGCTCGACTCTGAACCCCTCCCGGATGACTGAGCTTCTCACCTTATCTCTAAGGGAGAGCCCGGACACCCTCCGGAGAAAACTCATTTCGGCTGCTTGTATCCGGGATCTCGTTCTTTCGGTCACGACCCATAGCTCGTGACCATAGGTGAGGGTTGGGACGTAGATCGACCGGTAAATTGAGAGCTTCGCCCTTTGGCTCAGCTCCTTCTTCACCACGACAGACCGATACAACGTCCGCATCACAGCAGACGCTGCACCGATCCGCCTGTCGATCTCCCGCTCCCTCCTACCCCCACTCGTGAACAAGACCCCAAGATACTTGAACTCCTCCACTTGGGGTAAGATCTCTTCCCCGACCCGGAGGGGGCACTCCACCCTTTTCCGACTGAGGACCATGGTTTCAGATTTGGAGGTGCTGATTCTCATCCCAACCGCTTCACACTCGGCTGCGAAACGCTCCAGTGAGAGTTGGAGAGCCCCGTTTGAAGGAGCCAACAGCACCACATCATCTGCAAAAAGCAGGGATGCAATACTGAGGCCCCCAAAACTGACCCCCTCAACGCTTCGGCTGCGCCTAGAAATTCTGTCCATAAAGGTTATGAACAGAATCAGCGACAAACGGCAGCCTTGGCGGAGTCCTACCCCCACTGGAAACGATTCCGACTTACTGCTGGCAATGCGAACCAAACTCTGACATCGGTGGTATAGTGACCGAACAGCCCGTATCAGGGGGTTCGGTACCCCATACCCACGAAGCACCCCCAACAGAACTCCCCGAAGGACACGGTCAAACGCCTTCTCCAAGTCCACAAAACACATGTAGACTGGTTGGGCGAATTCCCACATACCCTCAAGGACCCTGCTAAGGGTGTAGAGCTGGTCCACTGTTCCACGGCCGGGACGAAAACCACACTGCTCCTCCTCAATTGGCGGCTCGACTTCCTGACGGACCCTCCTCTCCAGCACCCCTGAATAGACCTTACCAGGGAGACTGAGGAGTGTGATCCCTCTATAGTTGGAACACACCCTCCGGTCCCCCTTTTTAAAAAGAGGGACTACCACCCCGGTTTGCCAATCCAGAGGCACTCTCCCTGTTGACCACGCGATGTTGCAGAGGCGTGTCAACCAGGACAGCCCAACAACATCCAGAGCCTTGAGGAACTCCGGGCGGATCTCATCCACCCCTGGGGCCCTACCACCGAGGAGCTTTTTAACCACATCGGTGACTTCAACCACAGAGATAGGAGAGCCCACCTCAGAGTCCCCAGGCTCTGCTTCCTCCAAGGAAGGCGTGTTGGTGGAGTTGAGGAGGTCTTCGAAGTACTCTGCCCACCGGTTCACAACGTCCCGAGTCGAAGTCAGCAGCGCCCCATCCCCGCTGTACACAGTGTTAGTGGTGCACTGCTTCCCCCTCCTGAGACGTCGGATGGTTGACCAGAATTTCCTCGAAGCCGTCCGGAAGTCGGCTTCCATGGCCTCGTCGAACTCTTCCCACGCTCTGGTTTTTGCCTCGGCGACCACCGAAGCCGCGGTCCGCTTGGCCAGTCGATACCCGTCAGCTGCCTCTGGGGTCCCACAGGCCATAAAGTATCGATAGGACTCCTTCTTCAGCTTGACGGCATCCCTTACTGCTGGTGTCCACCAGCGAGTACGGGGGTTGCCGCCACGACAGGCACCAACCACCTTACGGCCACAACTCAGATTGGCCGCCTCAACAATAGAGGCACGGAACATGGGACTCGGACTCAATGTCCCCCGTCTCCCCCGGAACATGGGAAAAGCTCTGTCGGAGGTGGGAGTTGAAACTCCTGACAGGGGATTCCGCCAGACGCTCCCAACAAACCCTCACTATACGCTTGGGTCTGCCAGGACGGACCGGCATCTTCCCCCACCATCGGAGCCTACTCACCACCAGGTGGTGATCAGTTGACAGCTCCGCTCCTCTCTTCACCCGAGTGTCCAGAACATGCGGCCGCAAATCCGATGATACAACTACAAAGTCGATCATCGAACTGCGGCCTAGGGTGTCCTGGTGCCAAGTGCACATATGGACACCCTTATGCTTTAACAAGGTGTTCGTTATGGACAATCCGTGACGAGCACAGAAGTCCAATAACAAAACACCACTCGGGTTCTGATCGGGGGGGCCGTTCCTCCCAATCACGCCCCTCCAGGTATCACTGTCATTCCCCACGTGAGCATTGAAGTCCCCCAGCAGAACAAGGGAGTCCCCAGCAGGAGTACTCTCCAGCACACCCTCCAAGGACTCCAAAAAGGGTGGGTATGCTGAGCTGCTGTTTGGTGCATATGCACAAACAACAGTCAGGACCCGTCCAGCCACCCGAAGGCGGAGGGAGGCGACCCTCTCGTCTACCGGTGTGAACCCCAATGTACAGGCACTGAGCCGGGGGGCAATGAGTATGCCCACACCTGCTCTGCGCCTCTCACCGTGAGCAACTCCAGAGTGGAAGAGAGTCCAACCCCTCTCGAGAGAACTGGCACCAGAACCCAGGCTGTGTGTGGAGGCAAGTCCGACTATATCCAGTCGGAAATTCTCTGCCTCACACACCAGCTCGGGCTCCTTCCCTGCCAGAGAGGTGACATTCCATGTCCCAAGAGCTAGCTTCTGCAGCCGAGGATCGGACCGCCAGGGTCCCCGCCTTTGGCTGCCGCCCAGCTCACATTGCACCCGACCCATTTGGCCCCTCTCATTGGCGGTGAGCCCATGGGAAGGGGGACCTACGTTGCCTCTTCGGGCTGTGCCCGGCCGGGCCCCATGGGTGTAGGCCCGGCCACCAGGCGCCTGCCAACGAGCCCCACCTCCAGGCCTGGCTCCAGAAGGGGGCCCCGGTGACCCGCGTCCGGGCAAGGGAAACCTAGATCCATTTATTGTATTCATCATTGGGGTCTTTGAGCCGTGCTTTGTCTGGCCCCTCACCTCGAACCTGTTTGCCATGGGTGACCCTGCCAGGGGCATAAAGCCCCAGACAACTTAGCTTCTAGGATCATTGGGACACACAAACCCCTCCACCACGGTAAGGTGACGACTCACGGAGGGCCCCAGAAAATCCAGTTCATTTTATTCTGCTTTGGACATTGAAACTGGAAAATATGACTTGCATTCAATAAGTAAAGAATTCCAATTCCAAGAAACCAAGAAACGATTAAATTCCATATTAGAGTTTGGAATTATGTTGCTTTAAAAACAATTGTAAATTTTTAAGTCAGTTTAAATATACTGTGTGTGCGGTTGTGTTTGTGAACATGTATCTAATTTTATTTGCTGTAATTATTTTAGGAGTATGTGACATTGGTGATCCTCGTTACTCAAATACTGTATGTAGATGTTGCTCAAAATTTATCATGCTCTCCTTCACATCAGACCTCAAAGTTCACAAAGGCTGTGGGAACTTTGATAATTGACTTAATCATTGGCCAAGAAGAGGAGCGGCTGTTACCTGCTCCAAAACGAAGTTTTTGCAGCACCCCTCCCCCCAGACATGAGTTTGTTTACATTTCATTTAGCAGAGCTGCGCAGAAGCCAGCCACAACGCTTTGCAAGAAAAAAATGAGTTAGGTACTGTATTGCAGAAGTGTCCCCAGCATATCCAATTTATTTCATTCAGCTTTGGACATTGAAACTGGAAAATATGACTTGCATTCAATAAGTAAATAATTGTTTCATCTAAATTCCATATTAGAGTTTGGAATTATGTTGCTTTAAAAACAATTGTAAAATTGTAAGTCAGTTTAAATATACTGTGTGTGCGCGGAGTATGTGACATTGGTGAGCCTAGTTACTCAAATACTGTATGTAGATGTTGCTCAAAATTTATCATGCTCGCCTTCACAGCAGACCTCAAAGTTCAAAAAGGCTATGGCAATTTTGATAATTGACTTAGTCATTGGCCATGAAGAGGAGCGGCTGTTACCTGCTCCAAAACGAAGTTTTTGCTGCACCCCTCCCCCCAGACATGAGTTTGTTTACATTTCAATTAGCAGAGCTGCGCAGAAGCCAGCCACAACGCTTTGCAAGAAAAAATGAATTAGGTACTGTATTGCAGAAGTGTCCCCAGCATATCCAATTTGTTTCATTCTGCTTTGGACATTTCAACTGGATCATTATGATTTGCATCCAATAAGTAACAACAGTAAGTATTCTTTAGTAAGAAATCATGTTTGCGTTGCTCAATCAGTCTTGATAACAGAATTTCCTTATGTGGGACATGACTACGGTACACGTCCTTTATGAACATGCAAGTGTGTTAACAAAATACATGTGTAAGAACACAAGCAGTAAAATGCAAAAATATATGCTCCAACAACACAAATAACACAAAAACGGCAGTATACAGTACAGGTATATGAACAAAATACATTATAACAAGAGTAGTCACAAAATGAGGGCTCTTTGCTCCAAAATGAGACCTATAACAGCTGGTGGCTTTTCTTTCCAATCACTCACTATCTCGAACTTGACCTCCCCTCGATCACCACCCAAGACAGCGTTGCTCAGCTGATGTTGTGCAACAAATGTCTGAAGGCATCCACGGGACCCTTCAAAGTCCTCCATGCCCATAGCGCGATGGAACTCGCCTTCTCTCTGATTAGCGCTCCAGTTAGCGCAAATTGTTTTCAAATCTCTAAATGACCTTTTCAAATCTCTAAATTACCTCGTGCCACCTTACCTCGCTGACCTCATCTGGTCTGCGGACCAGACATTATTAGAAGGACCAAGAACTAAACTGAGGCTCAGAGGGGATGGAGCCTTTTCTGTTGCTGGTCCCTCTCTCTGGAATGACCTCCCACTGAACATTCGGCAAGCCTCCTCGCTGCCCATCTTCAAAACGCGCCTCAAAACTCACTTGTATTCTTTGGCATTTGACTCACCATGACTTAGATTTGTTCTTGGTTTTGCTGTTCGGTGCTTTCTACCGTATTTATTACAGACTGCGTTACTGTTTGTTGTATATGTTAAATTGCTCCATGTAAAGCACTTTGTATGCAGCGATGGCTGTTTGAAAGTGCTCTATAAATAATGTTGAGTTGAGTTAGCATGATAGCAGGTCAAGCATTCCAGGAAACGTTCATTTACTCTACAGTCCGTCGAGCCACAAGCAACTTGCTTTGAGCATCTAATCGGATGCATTCCATGTTCCCTTCCACAGTCATTACCATTCCTTTGTTTGGATGCAACGATCGACAGGACGTAAATGTAAATGAATGGAATAGAAAGTCGTTCACGATTCCAGTAAACTCATGCTAATAGAGAGATTCTGCTGTTTTTGTGCCAAAGAGAGTAAAAAGTGGTGCAGACAGTTATTCCGCGGTATCGAACGGAACTTGCTTGAGTTTGCTCCAATTCGAGCTTCCGTATGGCTTCCAGGTTCCAGGTATCGGAACGTTCGTCCGTTGTTATGAATCGATCACTAATGTAATATCCATCCATCCATATTCCACCGCTTATCCAAGGTCGGGTAACAGGGGCAGCAGCTTTAGCAGGGAAGCCCAGACTTCCCTCTCCCCAGCCACTTCTCCTAGCTCTTCCCGGGGATTCTGAAACGTTCCCAGGCCAGCTGAGTGACACAGTCTCTCCAGCGTGTCTTGGGTTGTCCCCGGGGCCTCCTGCCGGTGGGACATGCCCGGAACACCTTTAAAACTCATTTCGGCCGCTTGTATCTGGGATCTCATTCTTTCGGTCACGACTCATTGCTCATGACAGTAGATGAGGGTTGGAACGTAGATCAACCGGTAAATTGAGAGCTTCGCCCTTTGGCTCAGCTCCTTCTTCACCACGACTGACCGATACAAAGCGCGCAGAGCAAGCAGCAGCCGCTTCACCGCTGCGCCTGTCGATCTCTCATTCCCTCCTGCCCTCACTTGCAAACAAGACCCCAAAATACTTAAACTCCTCCACTTGGGACAAGATCTCCTCCCCGACCCGGAGAGAGAACTCCACCCTTTTCCGACTGATTTTCATCCCAACCACTTCATACTCAGCTGCGAAACGCTCAAGTGAGAGTTGAAGGGCCCTGCTTGAAAGAGCCAATAAGCAGAGATGTAATACTGAGGCCACCAAAATGGACCCCCATCAACACTTACACTGCGCCTAGAAATTGCCAATGTCCGTAAAGTTTATGAACAGAATCGATGACAAAGGGCAGCCTTGGCGGAGTCCAACCCTCACTGGAAACGATTCTGACTTACTGCCGGTAATGTGAACCAAATTCTGACATCTGTGGTGGAGGGACCAAAGTGCCCGCATCAGGGGATTCGGTACCTCATACTCCTGAAGCAATCATATAATGTAATATCGTACTCAAATGTGTAATGCATAGATTTTTATTCTGGGTGAGGGAATTTTCGTTTGACAGAAGTCCATAGATGGCAATACTTACTGTAATTATGTTTCATTGAACAATTATAATATTTAAGTCTGGTTTAAAAAATATGAACAGGTATATACATTTGTGTTATTACAGTTGCTGAAACATATAGATGTTGCTTGAAATTTATCATGCTCCCCTCAAAACAGACCGCAGAGTAAAATAAAAGTTAAAGGCTGAGCAATTTTAGTTTATCGTTGGCCATGAAGGGGGGAGGGGCTGTTCCCAGCTCCAAACCCTCGCAGTTGCACTGTTTGAACCTAGTTTATTCAGCTCCCCTCCCCCACACTAGTTTGAGCACGTGATCAATTAGGAGCGCGGTTCATACAGCAGCAACAAAGCTTTGCAAGAAGAGTTGAGTGTTGCAGTCGTGTCCCCAGAAAATCTAATTCGTTTTATTCTGCTTTGGACATCGAAACTGTATAATACGAATTGCATCCAATAAGTAAATAATAATGATGTTTCATCACAATTCCATATTAGCATTTGGGAATAATGTTGCTTTCAGAACAATTACAATATTTTAAGTCGTTTTTAAAATATGTGTGTGTGTGTATATACTGTATATATATACAGTATGTATATACACACGCATGTATATATGCTGTGCTCATTTTAGGAGTACATGACATTGGTGTAAACAAGAGTTCATAAAATATGTTGATATTGCTTGACATTTACTATGCCCCACTTCAAAACGGACCTCAGAGGAAAACTGAAGGAGTTTTGGTTATGAAGGGGCGGGGCTGTTTTCACACCCCAAAACGTCACAGTTACGTTGCAGGAAACGAGTTTCTACAGCTACCCTCCCCCACATCACGCTCGCTGACCATCAATTAGGAAACGCGCGCTTTGCTACCTGCACAAAAGGAAGGCGTTGAGAAGAGTGAGCGTACGAGTCAGCATCATCGAGAAAACCCCAGAAAGTGACAAATACTTCAGAATTAAAGCAGGTAAGACACTCAAGTTTTGAATATTTTCTTACAAGTTAGTTATTCTAAGTAATTCGGGCAGGCTCAAAGGTTCGTGTTATATCAGCATTAGAGTGAAACCAACTATATGAATAACTCTACTATGCTGTACCTAAGGAGTTGTCACCAAGATAGAAAGTTTCCTCTCAAACAATAAACTTTCAATAGGCCGTCAGACACACAATACAGCGCCACAGAATAGGCCGTTGGTGTGGTAAAATCAAGTTTTAACACCCCCCCCCCCCGCCGCCGCCGCCGCCGCCGCTGTCGTCGTCGTCGCCATTTTAGTTGAGCAGAAAATTAGTTGCAAATGACCCAGCGTCTTTCGCCGCCGCCGCCATCTTAGTTGAGCAGAGAATTAGTTGCAAATGGAACCAGTGTCTTTCCATATACAGAAAGTAACTGCAAAAAGACGATGTAAAATACCAAGCAATTTACAGATAACAAAGTGGGTTGAACGAAATATTATACTGTGAACCATTATCAACACAAAAGTTAAAATAAAATTATAAATAAATAAAAAATAATAATAAAGGTTAAATGTGTGGATCACAAAAACCTATGCATTTTGGGCTGAAAAACCCCCCACTTATATGAGGAGAGATGCATATTTTCTGTTTGTTAAGCTTTCTACTATTTTATGGGGACATTTTGATGATTTTTTTTGTGGCAACATACATTGTCACTGTCATCAACCTTTGCGATTTGTAACCACACTCGCTCATCGTTTATTGATCCCAAATATCCTTATTGGCAAAGCCGAATTAGTGGTGATTGAAACTTTTACTTTTCAAACGTCAAACCAGTTATTGGCCCAGGCTTATAAAAACACACTAGTGATGCATTCTTAGCATGAATCTTAACCTTATCATACTCATATCAACTTAGTGATTAGACGTTAATCGGCAAATTAGTGGATGAATGTTGATGTAATTCAAGGAGAAAAAAAATGCTCTGGCGTGCAGAGATTTAGTGAATATGCGTTCATTTTAGTCGCCACATACTAAGAGAAATTTCCTCTTCTGGGAATATAATAGGATGAACGTGGAAGGAATTCAAACAAATTTGATTAGAAAGTACACATGATGCGTTCAAAGAATTAATGTAAATATTGTAATTATATACAGAAATTGCATCTTAATAGGTGTATGAAAAGATTGACCTGGGTACAGCTCACGTGGAAAATTGTTCTCTCCGCACTCTGTGTCGGCCATCATTGTTATTGGATTGCCAAATACTTGGAAATAAGCCTCTCTTTGTGACGCAGATGATTCGCCAAATGTGTAGTGGCAACTAGTACAGTATTAAATTTACATTTATTAAGTTTTCATTTTCTGAAATATCGATTGCTGGTATTGGCAGCCTCCACGATAACCTTAAAATAATGCCGGTATCAGCCTGATACCATTATTTGGTTTCGGCACTTACCTATCTTTGCCAAGCACTGGAAATGAGTGATATAGACATTTTTAAAAATTATAATAAGTCGACTTTTAATTGATTACCCGGTCAGTTTCAAATGCTTTATTTGCCCATATTAAACAAAATAAGTTATTTCTATAAGGTATTTCTGTTTTGCCATGTTAATGTGTTCGATTAATATTTTATCCCACAGAACTATCTTGTCATGTAAGCCTGAATTATCAGTACTATTCTCTAACATCATTAATTGCAATGGTATTTTCTGATTTTTTATTTTTTTTTAATAACAGATGGACAATCCCACTGAAGATGGTGATTATTCTGACTCAAGTCTTTTTGGATCAGATGAGGAATACAAACCAACTAAGACATCCTCTGAGTCGAGTGATGACGAGGAGATATTCCATCCAAAGGTAGAAAAATTGTTCTCTTATGATACATCCAGTGAAGACTCTACAAGTCATCAGACATATGAAGCAGAGGAGCACAGTCATGTCTGCAATTCGTAAAGAAGGTAACCCATTAACCTATGTAAAAACAAAAGATGAGCAAAGAAGATCCTTCTTTAACCATAAAAGCATTTACAAAAAGGGAAGGCAAACGAGTTTGGCACAGAAGTCATTATTGCTTCTACTGTGGCCAATCAAATTTAAAGATGGCAAGGCAATTGGAAAGGAAACATAAGGAATCACAAAATAAATTCTGTGGGGGGGTTTGTGAACACATAACAAAGGAACAAACTACACAATCAACTCTGAGACGGTCCAGTCTCCTACAAAAGGAAAGATGACAGAAGTACAAACGAGCACGAAAGCAACACATTCTACCCGTATGTAATCAACTCTTTTCACGCGTAGCAAGTCTACTCCTGTAGCGTTCACACGTCCCATTTTATATCGGTGCTGCCCCGCATACTAGCATTTACTCCAGAGTAAATGTTTAAACCACCTCCTGAGCAGGGTTACATTTGCTCCGTTTTAAGCTGTTTTCAGGGGCTACACTGGTGTAACTTTGTACGTGGCAACGCTCGACATGGGGGCAGTCGGCTTTTGGGGTGGGGGGGGGGCAGAACGGATGAATGGATGTGTCAAGAGTTTTAATTTCTCCATATTTTGTTCCGGTCAGTTGTCACGCAGTATGAGGAACATATATAAATTATATTTAATCCTTGTGTATTTTTAGCCGTTATAAATCAAATGTTTCTTGGGGGAAATAATGCGGCGTAAATTCACTCTAGCACCTAAAGCACTATGAAATGACATACAACAAAAATTTCTACTGTACAATATTACACGATCGATTACAGCATTGTTTTGGGTATTTTTGTATTTAGATTCATGTTCTTACCATTTCATTTATCAAATGCATTGCCCACACTGGACAATGTAATCTATCAATAATATAAAAGTTGTTTTTCGAAACCCCTGCTATTCGCGTTCAATAGAGACCAGGCTCGTTCACTGGCTGCCACTGGAATGCACTTGAAGGGGGAAGATAATTTATGGATGATGGTTATTTTGAATCAGGAATCAGTATTTTATTTCTGCCAAATATTTGCATTGGTCGAACAAAATTTAATTATGTCGGTTGGTTCACACTGACTAGCATGAAATCATACAAGATGTTCTTGTAACATACCTTTCAAATGTTATATGTTGCCCAGTAAATCTTCTCTATTCTTAATGGAAGCACGAACTTGTATTTAATACATAATACAATGATTTGCATGTCATGTTCAACCTCTATTTAATTGGCTACACTACTATGTTGGAATTGATGGCTGCAACACGTTCCAAACAAGCTGGGACAAGGTGGTTTTGGATGCAGTGCTCTCTGATAGGTCGAAGGTCATGGCCTTTGAATGTTATCTGTTTTTGGCCTTGCCGCTTACATGCACTGATTGGTCCAGATTCTCTGAACCTTTTGATATTATGGACCAAAGATGACGTAATCCCTCAATTCCTTGCAATTATACGTTGTGAAACTCTGTCCTTCAACGATTCAACTTGTGGTGACCCTCACCCAATCTTTGCTTGTGAATTCAGGATAGCTACTTTTTGACCCAATCATGGCACCCACCCATTCACAGTTAGCCTGTTCACCGGTGGGATGTGACAAACAGGGGTTTGATGAGCATTTCTCAACATTATTTTTTTTGCTAGCTGTTCCATCTTTTATGGAACGCATTACAGCCATTAAATTCTAAGTTAAATATTATTGGAAAAAATTAAATGTACATTGAACATTGAATGTTGTCTTGTCTTTGTAATGCTTCACTTAAGTATAGGTTGGACATGATTTGCAAATCATTGTATTCTGTTTTGGTTGATGAGCATAATGTCCCAATTTCACTGGAATTGGGATACTAAATGAATGCCTTGATAGCATATTTTTGTTCAACACTGATTTAGTAAAATGTGTCACTTTGTTCTCCTTTTCATGTGGTGGTATCGACCTTTAGCCCCAAAAAGGGAAAAGCATCTCTCCAAAAGAGGGAAGACTGAATTGGATGGTAAGCTTTGGATGAGGAACTATATCTCTTTTTTCATAATTTAACCAGTTAAAATGCATGCAATGTATTTGACAATGAGTGTCAAATCAGGGATGTCCCATTTCATTGCAGATTCGAGTCCAGGCGGGGACCCTGGCGGTCCGATCCTTGGCTGCAGAAGCTAGCTCTTGGGACATGGAATGTCACCTCTCTGGCAGGGAAGGAGCCCGAGCTGGTGTGTGAGGCAGAGAATTTCCGACTGGATATAGTCGGACTTGCCTACACACACAGCCTGGGTTCTGGTACCAGTTCTCTCGAGAGGGGTTGGACTCTCTTCCACTCTGGAGTTGCTCACGGTGAGAGGCGCAGAGCAGGTGTGGGCATACTCATTGCCCCCCGCCTCAGTGCCTGTACATTGGGGTTCACACCGGTAGACGAGAGGGTTGCCTCCCTCCGCCTTCGGGTGGGTGGACGGGTCCTGACTGTTGTTTGTGCATATGCACCAAACAGCAGCTCAGCATACCCACCCTTTTTGGAGTCCTTGGAGGGTGTGCTGGAGAGCACTCCTGCTGGGGACTCCATTGTTCTGCTGGGGGACTTCAATGCTCACGTGGGCAATGACAGTGATACCTGGAGGGGCGTGATTGGGAGGAACGGCCCCCCCGATCAAAACCCGAGTGGTGTTTTGTTATTGGACTTCTGTGCTCGTCACGGATTGTCCATAACGAACACCTTGTTCAAACATAAGGGTGTCCATATGTGCACTTGGCACCAGGACACCCTAGGCCGCAGTTCGATGATCGACTTTGTAGTTGTATCATCGGATTTGCGGCCGCATGTTCTGGACACTTGGGTGAAGAGAGGGGCGGAGCTGTCAACTGATCACCACCTGGTGGTGAGTAGGCTCCGATGGTGGGGGAAGATGCCGGTCCGTCCTGGCAGACCCAAACGTATAGTGAGGGTTTGTTGGGAGCGTCTGGCGGAATCCCCTGTCAGAAGGAGTTTCAACTCCCACCTCCGACAGAGCTTTTCCCATGTTCCGGAGGAGACGGGGGACATTGAGTCCGAGTGGACCATGTTCCGTGCCTCTATTGTTGAGGCGGCCAATCTGAGTTGTGGCCGTAAGGTGGTTGGTGCCTGTCGTGGCGGCAATCCCCGTACTCGCTGGTGGACACCAGCAGTAAGGGATGCCGTCAAGCTGAAGAAGGAGTCCTATCGAGCCTTTATGGCCTGTGGGACCCCAGAGGCAGCTGACGGGTATCGACTGGCCAAGCGGACCGCGGCTTCGGTGGTCGCCGAGGCAAAAACCAGAGCGTGGGAAGAGTTCGGTGAGGCCATGGAAGCGGACTTCCGGACGGCTTCGAGGAAATTCTGGTCCACCATCCGACGTCTCAGGAGGGGGAAGCAGTGCACCACTAACACTGTGTACAGTGGGGACGGGGCGCTGCTGACTTCGACTCGGGACGTTGTGAACCGGTGGGCAGAGTACTTCGAAGACCTCCTCAACTCCACCAACACGCCTTCCTTGGAGGAAGCAGAGCCTGGGGACTCTGAGGTGGGCTCTCCTATCTCTGTGGTTGAAGTCACCGATGTGGTTAAAAAGCTCCTCGGTGGCAAGGCCCCAGGGGTGGATGACATCCGCCCGGAGTTCCTCAAGGCTCTGGATGTTGTGGGGCTGTCCTGGTTGACACGCCTCTGCAACATCGCGTGGTCAACAGGGAGAGTGCCTCTGGATTGGCAGACCGGGGTGGTAGTGCCTCTTTTTAAAAAGGGGGACCGGAGGGTGTGTTCCAACTACAGAGGGATCACACTCCTCAGCCTCCCTGGTAAGGTCTATTCAGGGGTGCTGGAGAGGAGGGTCCGTCAGGAAGTCGAGCCTCCAATTGAGGAGGAGCAGTGTGGTTTTCGTCCCGGCCGTGGAACAGTGGACCAGCTCTACACCCTTAGCAGGGTCCTTGAGGGTATGTGGGAATTCGCCCAACCAGTCTACATGTGTTTTGTGGACTTGGAGAAGGCGTTTGACCGTGTCCCTCGGGGAGTTCTGTGGGGGGTGCTTCGTGGGTATGGGGTACCGAACCCCCTGATACGGGCTGTTCGGTCACTATACCACCGATGTCAGAGTTTGGTTCGCATTGCCAGCAGTAAGTCGGAATCGTTTCCAGTGGGGGTAGGACTCCGCCAAGGCTGCCCTTTGTCGCCGATTCTGTTCATAACCTTTATGGACAGAATTTCTAGGCGCAGCCGAAGCGTTGAGGGGGTCAGTTTTGGGGGCCTCAGTATTACATCCCTGCTTTTTGCAGATGATGTGGTGCTGTTGGCTCCTTCAAACGGGGCTCTCCAACTCTCACTGGAGCGTTTCGCAGCCGAGTGTGAAGCGGTTGGGATGGAAATCAGCACCTCCAAATCTGAAACCATGGTCCTCGGTCGGAAAAGGGTGGAGTGCCCCCTCCGGGTCGGGGAGGAGATCTTACCCCAAGTGGAGGAGTTCAAGTATCTTGGGGTCTTGTTCACGAGTGGGGGTAGGAGGGAGCGGGAGATCGACAGGCGGATCGGTGCAGCGTCTGCTGTGATGCGGACGTTGTATCGGTCTGTCGTGGTGAAGAAGGAGCTGAGCCAAAGGGCGAAGCTCTCAATTTACCGGTCGATCTACGTCCCAACCCTCACCTATGGTCACGGGCTATGGGTCGTGACCGAAAGAACGAGATCCCGGATACAAGCGGCTGAAATGAGTTTTCTCCGCAGGGTGTCCGGGCTCTCCCTTAGAGATAAGGTGAGAAGCTCAGTCATCCGGGAGGGGCTCAGAGTCGAGCCGCTTCTCCTCCACATCGAGAGGAGCCAGATGAGGTGGCTTGGGCATCTGATTCGGATGCCTCCTGAGCGCCTCCCCGGTGAGGTGTACCGGTCATGTCCCACCGGGAGGAGACCCAGGACACGCTGGAGAGACTATGTCACCCAGCTTGCCTGGGAACGACTCGGGATCCCCCGGGGAGAGCTGGAAGAAGTAGCTAGGGAGAGGGAAGTCTGGGCTTCCCTGCTAAAGCTGTTGCCCCCGCGACCCGGCCCCGGATAAGCGGTAGATGATGGATGGATGGAAAAAACCTTACACCCAAAGAGCAGGCAAAATCTAAATTGGAGAAAAAGACAAGTACTTTTATTTTTTTTACGTATAAAATCCACATTGTAAAGCTATCACAAGGTGGTCTTTGTGAGTATCATTAAATTGCAATTGTCATCATATTTAGGGTCTCCCAGAGCAAATTTGAGGAGACCATGGAATGAAGAAGAAAAGGCTGCTGTGGAAAAACACCTGGGGAGACTTATAAAAGGGTGTCAAGCAAGAACAATGCACTGACTGCAAAATGAAAGAGCCGCAGGCCTTGGCTCAAAGAACCTGTAAAGACGTAAAGAACTTCAAGAAAAGATCTGCTTCTCGAGTTCTTCATTTTTACATTTAAATTTTCTTGCTGGAGTATTTTTTTTCAATTCTTTTCTACTCTTCCTGAGCAGTGTTGTTAAAAATGTTCTACTTGAGGTGAGATTTAATGTTGACATGTACTTATAAAGTTTTACAATATATTTGATTTAGTTCCGTAAATTAATTGGCCAAAGCATGGGTCACTTTTATTGTAGTATTAATTGTACAGCAATCAATCGGTTCAAGTTGTGATTGATATATAATGTATAATTGAGGAACTCTGCTTATCTTAAGTTAACTATCAAATTATTCATAAAACAGACTACTCACACTTTTTAAAATTAAAATACAAAATGTCTGCTGTGTAATTGCAGGTTAATAAGAGAGGAAAAACTCTGAAGGCCATACCAAAAGTTGATTTGTATGCTTAACTGCAACAAAACCAAAAAAGATAAGATATTTTAACCAAAGTCACAACAGGAGTGAGGACTTTGAATGTGCCCATTCAGAGTCCTCACTCCTGCTATGATTTCAGTTTCAAGTCTACTTTTTATTGCTCTGTTTTTTAAAGAAGTTGAAGTGGGGAAAGTAGTTGGGGTGACATCTAGTGTACAAATCTAAGACTAGTTCCTCTCTAAACCTATCAGAAAGGGTGGTCCTCACTCCCTATCTGGAGTTACCCGGACCTCACAAATATAGTCTTACAGGAATGTGTGTGTGTGTGTGTGTGTGTGTGTGTGTGTGTGTGTGTGTGTGTGTGTGTGTGTGTGTGTGTGTGTGTGTGTGTGTGCGCGCGCGTGCGTGTGTGTGTGTGTGCGTGTGCGTGTTTTTATTTGTCCCTTTAATCGTATCTCACCTGTGAACTATGTTGCGTCCGAAGGTAAAATAACAAGGCCAGAGTGGAGCCAAACACTATTTTCTTCACAGGCAATTAACGGTAAAGCACGAGTTTGTATGACTCCCTTCGTTGCCTTTACAAAACCTTCCTTTTTCTATCTCAATGGTATGTTTCAAGCAAAACTGCCACCAGGTCAACAGTCAGAGAACAGAACGCTGTACCGACGACACCCATATCACGCATGATGAGTCCAGCTCTTAATAAGGCTGGCTGTGTTGTTGTTACTGATTTATTGCTTGATTGTATATGTTAGTTTCTCCATCTAAAGCAGTTTGAATGCAGCGATGGCTGTTTGAAAGCGCTCTATAAATACAGTTGAGTTGAGTCCCCCCTCCACCCCCATTTGAGGCTTGTATTTCTCAAAATAAAATTTGAATGATTCTTATTCTTATTCTCATGCCATCATCGTAGCTATTTCCACGTTGAGAAATACTGATGTTGAGTTGCAGACCACAAAGACGTGAAGAATCAGTGACATCATTTTTCTTTTATTAATGGCCAGTCTTATAATAGCGTGACTGAAAATAAGGTTCGGTCGGCAGCCATATATTTGCGATGAACACGTTTGCATGCAAGAGTCCTGCACATTTTTCTAAGTGAGGCATTGTGTCATGTGGCAAGACATGTCACGTGTTTTATGGACGACGTGTTTCTAGCGTTGAAGCGACATAAGCTTTGCTCTGAGCGCTTCGATGAAGACACCCTCAACTCCTTCATACTTGGGCAATCAATGGAATGTTTTCAGAGGTGGATGTGACAAAAAGTAAAGATGTCAACATGAATTTAGGTGACCATCGAACGCACGTTTTGCACAGAAGCGACGTTTCAATGGTGCGAGGGCCATTTTACCTTCGTGTCGGCAACGAAAGAGCCATTTGAACCGTTTTATACAAGATTCCAAACTCTTCAAATGAAGATGCATATTCTTTTTCTCTTCCTCGTCAGTTCTGTCGCAAACAATTGTTGAAACGGGGCAAAGCGGTATGTCAGCCCATCCGCCTTAACGTAACTGGCTTGCATATGAGCCATCAATTTAATGTCAAAGTTTGGGCCTCTGTGTTGTTTTGGTTTCAACGATATTGATGAAGATTGGATGTTGCCGTAATTGGATGTGAGATGGACAGTTTATTCCGACTTTTTTACAATCATATGAGTGAAATGCTTCTGAAGGCTATTTGTCATGCTAGTCAAAATCTGAACCGATATTCAACATCAAACTGATGTCAGGGTGCCCCCGCTGGGTTATTGGTTGTTGATGCCCATTTATAAAAATCATTTGTGAAGTGATGTTTGAGGTCAGCGGCCCGGTCGTCCAGTGGTTAGCACATCGGCTTCGCAGTGTAGAGTTCAATTCCAGCTCCGGCCTTTACCCCGCTGGGTTATTGGTTGTTGATGCCCATTTATAAAAATCATTTGTGAAGTGATGTTTGAGGTCAGCGGCCCGGTCGTCCAGTGGTTAGCACATCGGCTTCGCAGTGTAGAGTTCAATTCCAGCTCCGGCCTCCCTGTGTGGAGTTTGCTTGTTCTCCCCGGGCCTGCGTGAGTTTTCTCCGGGTACTCCGGTTTTCTCCCACATTCCAAAAACATGCATAGCAGGCTGATTGAGCACTCTAAATATTCCCTGGGTATGAGTGTGCGCGTGGATGCTTGTTCGTCTCTGTGCGCCCTGCGATTGGCTGGCAACCGATTCAGGGTGTCCCCTGCCTACTGCCCGAAGACAGCTGGGATAGGCTCCAGCACCCTCCGCGACCCTAGTGAGGATCAAGCGGTTCGGAAAATGGATGGATGGATGTTCGAGGTCATTTTTTGGCAGTCGTGTTCCTGAGACATGCGCTTGTCATTGTTGTTGTTGGATTGACATAAGACAGGAGATGTGAGCCAATCTCTTTTTTCGTCAATGGATGCTGCAGCATCTTGTTTGCTTTCAAACTTAGCTTGTAGCTGACATGCGCACATTTTCAGCATAACGTCTGTGAGGGGTGCAGGGGTGGCCAAACGTTTTGGACCAAAGATCGACATAGATCAACCAACATCCCGCGACCGCCCCCGTTGTAGCTCACACGTACCGTTTTAAAGTGCTTCCCTGGGCCCTCGAGATTCTTATTCTTTCCCCGCGCGCTCGGTGAATTGTACATGAAACAAACTCCGAATGATAACGAAAAAAGACAAGCTGCAATTGCAGACTGCTGAGGGCGAACAACTTCCTGTGATGCAGGTCACACGCCACCGTCGGTTAAAGATTTACCTGCTTTGTTTTATTTTATTTTTTGAATACTTTTTTCTGAAAATGAGACTGATAGGATGATTAGGGTGCAGTGTAAATTAACTTAAAAAATATAGTTCTAACACGCACAAAGACACACACCTTGTTGTTTGTTTTTTCCGCGATTCAGTCCGCGATGTCGAAGTAATGGGCACCCCCGCTGACTGGTGACAGGATACTTGAAATCTCTCCTCTTTCATCGATAACAGCTTCAAACAACAAAGTGTATGCAGAAAAAGTGGTGAAGACTGCGTGACTGTGTGTGTCTTTGTCACGTTGTACCCGAAGCGATAGGACAACAAAAAACAACCAGTAGTTGATCCCCGAAATAGCAGACACAGAAAAGGTTTGTCAGAGAACAAAAGAGGTTTAATACAAAACACAAAATACCCGTCCGGAAGAACAACAAAAAGCGCTGGTCAAAATAAGGACCAGGAAATAAATAAGGAGACAACAGAAAACGCTTGCGAAAAAATAGCAAGGATAATAATTTAGGTGAACGAATATGATCTCACACAAGAGGGTTTCAAGCCGCGCAATAACAGCTACAAGGCTTTAAGGTAAAGTCGAATAGTAAATGGGCGAGAGAATTGGCACGGCGTGGAATACTCCGGCAGTGAGTCGACTGCCAGAGCGCCCAAATAAAGCATGTGTCCCCAATGGGTGACAGGTGTGCAGGGGGCAAGCAGGGTTGAGCGGAAAGAAATTTCACCTGTGCTGTATGAAAAAAAAACTATATTTTGTGTTGTATTTGTTTTGTGAAGGCAATACTTTGTTTTTAGGCAATACCCTTCCCACCCACCCTCAATTCTGCTGCTGTAGATTGGAAATTTCCCCAGTGTGGGCAAATAAAGGTTTTATTATCTTATCTCATACGATATATGGGACACCATATCTCTCTCTCTCTTGATTCTTTGGGGAGGGGGGCTTGTACATACAGTGCATGTTCCCACTTACATATTTGACATACTTTGGAAAGTAGCCGCTCTAACGCGGTTCACTTTCCGCAGCTTCACTGTTTCACAGATTTTATTTAGTGCCGTTTACTTTTTAGTGCTTTTCACCCTTGAAATCAGAACGCATCGGCGGCGACGTGTCTCGATAGTACAGTATTTCCAAAAACTATGATATTTATTTAAAACGTTTGTTTTTTTTTGTAATAGGGCCTGAAAAGAAGATTTGGTCTTTGATTTCATTGTATATATAGTTAAATACTGTATAATGACTGCAAAAAAATAAAATTCACGACTTCACGGATTTCGTTTATCACTGGTTCTTTTTGGAACGTAACCCCCGCGATAAACGAGGGATTACTGTATCCATACACTCGACTCTGAATGCTTGGTAAGGGGTGTCGTTTGACCTCTACAGTTTTACATCTGTCTGTGATTGATTGGCAACGAGTGGGAGCGACGTGTTCAATGTGTTCTGTTATGGTCACTGGCTTTGTCTTTTGGACCCCCCTCCCTCTACTCAACTCAACTCAACTGTATTTATAGAGCACTTTAAAACAACCATTTCTGTATACAAAGTGCCGTATGTGGAGCAAATATCATATATCCAACAATAAAACAGCAAGTTCATAACAAAGACAGTAAAATGACGCAACTCACGACAAAGGGCAAATACAAAATCAAGTTGAAACGTTATGTTGCAAAACGCCTTCCTTGATGTTGCCAGTTAAAGTACAGCACAGATGCAAGCAGTACATTGCGCTTTACTGGGGTCATTTGCCTTTCTTTCGATTTCACGATGACAACAACCGCTTTGTTAGTGGTATACACCTTTGATATGTGTCCCCCGCTGAATCCCCTGTAGCACCGCCCGTTCCCATCTTTGTGATGGCTCATTGGCGAACTGAAAGGGCAGCCCTTTTTCTTTCAACTCTTCATGTTGTTCCGTGTGAACTGTGCTTAAATTCGGCAGCCAAGCCCGCTGGCTTCATCACATCGGAGAGTCATTCCACCTGACCAGAAAAGTAATTCCACCTGACCAGAGCGTATCTCTTCTCCTCGTGACGGACCACGGTAGCAGTCACCATGTCGCCATGTCTGCTGATGGCCTGCGTGCTCAGCTTGTTCGCGTCTTCGGTCATGTGTAAGTATGGAAGAGAAAAAAAATGCCTGGTCCCTTAGAAGAGTCATTTATTTTATTTACCAGTCGATATTTTGTATTAACTTTAATATGATTCATTCTGCAAGTCTGTCATGTATACAACAGGGATGTCCAAAGGTTTGATGCAAAAAAAAATGGAAGGATGAAAGGCCCCCTTAAAATTCATCAACTTTTTTAAGCTCAAGTCAGTCAAGAAAGAAATTATACATTGTTTGTACTGCTCGTTTCATCGGCTTTCTGTTCAAGGTGTTAAGGAAAGTAGCTGATTTTTTTGGGGGTGCCTAAGACCCCTCTTAACAACAGCCCAATCGCTTGGCCATAAACAGAACCAAAAAAGAAAAAAAAAAAAAAACGAAGGTGACCAGTTACCCGAGTATCATTAATGTAAGATATCCTTTATTTGTCCCACAATGGGGAATGTGACGTCTGGATCAATCAGCCATCAAGCACAAAGTGGAAGAAACTATTTTTGTCTCTTAAAATAGAATGATCTTTATTCACTGCAGTGTTTTGAAGATAAAAATGCTGTTCTTATCATGATAATGGCTTAATTGTATGTTTTTAGACGTTTTTTTGGGTCATGTGCCGGGCCACTAGGGGTCCTCGGACCACAGTTTGGACACCGCTTGTATAAGATAAGATAAGAAATACCTTTATTAGTCTCACAATGGAGAAATTCCCAATTCACCGCAGCAAAGTTATGAAAGGAAGAAGACTCAGGAGCGGTTGGCCAAAAGACTGCCAAGCCACCTCCTGCTGATACAAAGAGCACCCCCTGAATGAAAGCCCCTGTCAAACGACCGCTCAAAATGTGTCTGTCCTCAGACGTTGAGAGCGGCTTGTGGAAGAGATATGGCACGGGTTGCTTCCGCTTCTTCAGCATGCCCAGATGTTGGCATCAGGCCGAGGAGCACTGTGTCCAACAGGGTGGTCACCTGGCCAGCTTCCACGCACACCACGAGGTGGTGTTCTTGAATGGTGAGCATTAAGATTTGGGGAGTCCTGCCAATGGCAGGACACAATGCTTCACGACGTCCACCTATGTGAGTCGTGTTCTTGTGCTCAAACTAATTGCTGTGAGTGTTGTTGTTGTTCGCCTTTCCCAAAGGCCTGAGCGAGGGCTCCGCGAACACATGGGTGGGAATGCATATCGGGTGGTACCGCTATTGGCTTTTCTGGTGGAGGAAGTCCCTTTCTTTTACTGACGGAAGCTCTGTGGTAAGTGAATGATTTGGCATTCTTATTTATTTGGCAAAAAGTAAGATCTGGGGTGATAACAAGAAAAAGGTGGAAATATCAACATTGATGGAAGTGGATGGAAGTGAAGTGCTGACAGCGTACTGGCGTCCAAACATTTGAACAATAAAAATCAATTTTAAACTCTGGTGAAGCTTTATTGCAAGGACATTGTTGGAATTTGCCAATAAGATGAGAAAACCCGGACTAAAACCAAGGTCACAAGGCTAGAAAAGCACACAACAGGAAGATACATTTGATGGGAATGTGTGCGCTCAACCTAATGTTTTAGGCAGTCAAAGGATCCAAAAATAAAGGACATCATGCCGCACACACACTTGCTCTTGGTGTCAGTAATAAGCTTTAGCTGCAAAAATGTACTTTGAAAAAAAATTCAACCACCAGCAGCATGGAGTCTATTGACATGTACACTCAACTCAACTGTATTTCTCGAGCACTTTCAAACAGCCATCACTGCATACAAAGTGCTGTACATGGAGCAATTAACATATCCAACAAACAGTAAAGCAAATCGGTAACAAAGACGGTAGAAAGCACCGAACAGCAAAACCAAGAACAAATCTTAAGTCATGCTGAGTCAAATGCCAAAGAATACAAGTGACTATAGAACAGTGAAACAACTCGGGTCAAATGTACCCAAGAAATGGAGGGTAATCCTCTGCAGCCCCTTGAATTGGGTACGTGTTAAATCATCTATTTTTATCAAAAGAGTGTAAAAATCTTAATGAGCAAGTCATTCATTACATTTCTAGTCCAGGCTCCCCAAAAATCATTTGTTACTTTGGATAATTGTCGAGGTGGTTGTTTAGTGTCACAAGGGCTATGAGGAACATGTCCTGAAACCGACACATGCTCAAATCACATTCGTCCCTTGTAATGTACAGGACTTCCTCGACTGGGATCCTGAGCCATGGCACCATGAATGCGTTGTGGTGAGAGGGAACCGACGTCTCACCGACATGGATTGCGGCAAAGCCCTGCCATTCATTTGTCAAAAAGGTCCGAGAGTCATGAATGCGTCACGTACTTGGCCTCTTAGGGAATGTGTGCGCTCAACCTAAATTCCTTTCCTGCAGGCCATGGCTTCCCTTGTCCTACCTGTACATGTCCTGCGTGCACCTGTGATAAGTGTCCTTGTCCCAAGTTGGAGTGTCGTCCTTGTAGTTGTCCTGAGTGTCATTGTGCTACTTGTGCCCCTCCTACCACCTGTCCTCCTGTCCCCCGTCTGACCTGTCCGACTAATCCTCCTATGACTACCTGTCCCAGTCTTCCCACGTGTCCTCCTCCCCAGCTGCCAACATCAGGACCAGGTAATGTCACACACTGGAGTGAAAACTCTTCTCTGACGCACATGCCTGATGACGCGGAAGGTCCGGTTCTACTTCTTTTGGCGCCTCATCCGGTGAGTTTCGGACTTGTGGTGTGTATTATGCACGACAGCCCTTTTTCAGAGCGAGGAGTAGTTCTAACATTGGACTGTTATTGAATTTCATTTTTGACTGTAACAAATCGTGTGCGCGCAGGATGGATTCAGAGTTGACCTTTTGGGGCTGCTCGGTGTGGGCAGCAGCATCGCCATCAGAGGACAAGTCATACCGATGGCCGAAGAGTAAGTAGCCTCCCAACCTCCGTTCCCACAAGGAATTCAGTTCCCGCGACATGTTTGTGCGTCAAACAAATTGTTTTGAACCGGAAGATCCCGTGTTATCTTTTTAAAGATGCGAGTATGTTCTACTTTGGAATGTATCGAGATACCTATGCAATGACCTTTTAGTGGAGATAGATCAGAAGGAAATGGCACATTGCCAGGCCTGACAAGTTGATTTGAATGCACATCAAGTGACAACCTGAAAATCTGTTGCACTATTCTCTCTTGAACTGATGCCAAATGTAATCGCATCATTGGTCACTGTCACAACGAAGCGTCCTTGAATCGTTTCGCAACCCACACATCGAAAAGCCGACCGAATTGTCTTTTGTACATTCCTAGTTTGAAGACACCTGAATGAGTAAATATTGCAGGTTGATGTTCGAGCTGGTCGCGGCCAACGACACTGCACTGCTCCTGGTCTTTCGCGTGAAAGACGAAAAGATTCTTCTGACCGCCGACCTGAATGGGACCAAAAATATCGAGGAGAAAGAGATGGACTCTTTCCTCTTTGGACCTGGACACAACTTTGAGGTCAGCTCAATCACGACGTCGACGGTGTCATTTGGCATACATCTCCATGACTGCCGTAACTGTTTATTGGTGGACAGCAAGGTGGTCTGATGGTCATTTACATCAATTTCAGTGCACTATACGTATATACCAGAGACCTCTTGACAACCAGCCCATCGTTTTGTCTAGAATTGACAGTGAAAGAGCTCTTCGCCAGCACATTGCTCATACTGCTGTCGTGTCATTCAGGTGATCATCCGGTGCCACGTCGACCGCTTCCACCTGAGCGTCGACGGCGCCCAGCAGCTGGAGGTCGTGAACTGGGTTGGAGACCCGCAAAGCATTACGGCACTAACGATCGGGGATACCCTGTTGCTGAAGGACGTGAGGCTGAAATGATGTGACCGCCGCGGCCAGATCAGAAGCCCCACTTTCTTCAATCGACATATTGTCTATGGGGGGTTTCTTGACCGTTAATCTGCACGAGTCCATGTTTTGTTGCTGTGGAACAAATGCACTTCAAAAAAACCTGAGCATTGCATGTTTATGTCTCATTTAAGCAATGTTTTTCAAACCTTTTAGCCAAGGCACACTTTTTCCCATTGTTAAAATCTCGCGGCACACCACGAGCTAAAAATATGGGGGGAAAACCCCCAAAACGCTTATTAAACTCACCGGAGTTGATGGGTATTTAAAGCTTCTGGGGTGAGAGGATGCTGGCGTGTATGTCGCCGCTTCTCACTCCAAACTTTTCAAAGCTCAGATATTCCTTGATTGTGATTGATGTAACGAATCATCACGTCACCTGACCAATCAAACCCCAATTCATAACTTAGTCCACAGGCTAACGCCGGTAGCCTAAGCTTACCAGCTGTCACCACACCGGCCTTTCTCCCTCTTTATGGGGCGCCACAACTTCGTCGCCTTTGGATTATTCCTGATACTCCTGACGTTCTGCCATCATCCAGTGACAGGACTGCTCCACTATTCTGTCGCGGATCTTCTCCGTATCCGGAGGATTGCACCGGAGCCTCCGCCTCCGGAATTGCACCATCATCCTGACATCGCTGGCCTGCCTCGACGTCGCTACATTCACCACGGGTCGCGTAGACAGTATAAAAACCCTGGCTCAATCAACTCGACTTGGTCCACTTCTCGACACCCTCCCAGAAACTGCGGCCGCAAGTCCAACCACCATGCAGTAGCCCGTCTGGCTACGTCGCCTAACAGCACTGCCGCCGTCAAGCATGACACCTCCGCCGTCAACTTTGGACTGCTGAACATCCGCTCACTCACGAACAAGGGACACCTCATCCAAGACGTCCTCGCCGAACGCAAACTTGACTTCCTCGTTTTAACAGAAACCTAAACGACTTTGCTGCTCTGAACAACTCCACTCCTCCCGACTTTGTTTACATCTTCCGTCCCCGTGGCAACGGCCGTGGAGGACGCCTCGCGGTAATCCACAGCGAGAAGTGGAAAGTCTTGCCTGTCTCCGTCCCTGCATCAAGCTCTTTTGAATGCCTGGTGTTTAAACTCCCTGGACCCTCGCCAACCATCACTGCCACAGTTTATCGCCCCCCGAAGCCACATAGCAATTTTGTCAACGAATTTTCCAGCCTAATAAGATAAAATATCCTTTATTTGTCCCACACTGGGACAATCAATACACTTATCCACTCTCTCGGCAAATTAAATTTTGCTGAGAGATATCAATATTCACATGGACAACCCCGACCTGCCACTCACCAGAGACGTCACATCCTACCTGGAGAGCCTCGCGATACACCGTCTTATTGACTTCCCCACCCACATCAAAGGCCACACATTGGACTTGATTTGCTGCTCTGGCCTCTCCCCCTCCAAGCCCACTGCTGATGTTTTTCCTGAAACCGATCATTTCCTCCTCACTTTTAACACCGTACTCCGTCTCTCTACAATCAAAACCTCCCACCTAATTTCTTTTCGTAAAACCAAAAATATCAACATTGACACCTTCTGCTCCATTATCGACCGTTCCCCGGCCCCAGATTCCCTTTCAAACCCGGATGACCTCACCGCTCAGTACAACGCCTGCTCACAAATATTCTAAATTCTCTCGCCCCCTGAAGACCAGGACTGCTTCATTCTCTACATCTGCCCCCTGGTTTACACCCGCTCTTAGGTCATTGAAATAAAATAAGCGCCAACTTGAGCGACTCTATAAGAAAACCGGTCTCAGCATCCATAAGGACATGTACACTACCCATCTCACTTAATACAAGGACCAAATTGCACACACCAAATCCAGTTACTACTCCGACCTCATCCTCTCCAATGAAGGAAATTCAAGAACTCTCTTCTCCGTCATGAACAAAATCCTCCGGCCACCAAATTCTCTCCCCCCCCACCTGTACTCCACAGAAACCTGCAACTCCATAATGGAGCACTTCAATCACAAAATCCTTAAGATCCATCACCGTCTGAACCTTTTTCTTGTCATTTCTTCTCCAGTTTTGTTCCGCCCACGGCTGCTGAATTATCCAACCTCATACTCAAATCCAAGCCCACCACTTGCCAGCTCGATCCCCTCCCTTCATCACTTGTTAAATCCTGCCTTCCTTCCCTGTTTCCTCTCATATCTGCCATTATCCACTCCTCACTCTCTTCTGGTATTGTCCCATCACTCTTCAAAACCGCTGCTATCACCCCCAAACGGAAAAAACATGGCTCTGACCCCAACAACTTCGATAACCACCCCCCCATCTCCAACCTTTCATTCATCTCGAAAATCCTAGAAAAACACTGTTGCTGCTCAATTCCACTCCCACCTGTCCCTCCACTCTCTCTATGAACCCCTTCAGTCTGGTTTCCGCCCCCGCCACAGCACAGAGACTGCCGTAATCCGTATTGCAAATGATCTCCTCATAGCATCTGATTCCGGTTTAGTCTCCATCCTCATCCTCTTAGACTTGAGCGCCGCCTTTGACGCAATCTCTCACCCTATCCTCCTCAATAGACTCTCCTCCATTGGTCTCTCCCACACTCCTCTCAGTTGGTTCCACTCCTACCTCACCGGCCCCACTAAGTTTGTCCTCCTCAAATCCTTTACCTCAAAGCCCTCCCCAGTCAGCACAGGTGTACTACAGGGATCTGTCTTAGGTCCCCTTCTCTTCATCATCTACCTCCTGCCTCCTTACCGTATTCTCCGCAAATGTAATATCCACTTTCACTGCTTTGCTGATGACACCCAGCCCTACCTCTCCTGCAAGCCAAACTCTATACTCCCACCCCCCTCCCTCACCTCTTGCCTCTCCGAACTCAAAACTAGGTTCACAACAAACTTTCTTAAACTAAATGCTAATAAAACTGAAATCCTCCTTCTTGGCACTAAATCCGCTTTATCTAAAGTAAACAGTTTCTCCTTCAACATCGACAGCTCCTTAGTGTCCCACTGAACCCCAGGTCAAGAGTCTGGGTGTCATCCTGGATAGCATGCTCACCTTCCACTCACATATCAACACCATCACCCGCACTGCTTATTCCCACCTCCGCACTATTACCAAATTTCCAGAGAGATGGACCAGCAACAGAAAAGGCTCGATCCCCTCTGAGCCTCAGTTTAGTTCTTGGTACGTCCAGCAAAGACTGGTCCACAGACCTGAGGCGCCGGGCAGGGGTGTAGGGGCGTATGAGCTCTGAGAGGTAAGGTGGCGCGAGATTATTCAGAGATTTGAAAACGAAGAGGAGGATCTTAAAAATAATTCTAAAATGAATGGGGAGCCAGTGAAGGGATGCCAAAGTAGGAGTTATATGCTCCCTCTTACGAGTACCAGTCAAGAGGCGAGCAGCGGCATTCTGTACCAGCTGAAGGCGCTTGATGGAGGACTGGCTGACTCCAAAGTACAGGGCGTTGCAGTAATCGAGCCGGGATGTGACAAAGGCATGAATTACTGTCTCAAAGTGTTCATGTGAGAGGAAAGGTTTTATTTTGGCCAGCTGTCTAAGGTGAAAGAAGCTGGATTTAATAACTGCACCAATTTGCCGATCGATTTTGAAATCACTGTCCAGTTTAAGGCCCAAGTTTGAGACCGTTGATTTCAGATAAGGAGACAGGGGGCCCAGGTCTACAGGATGGAATGTACAAGGGCCACAGGGAACAAACAATATCACCTCTGTCTTCTTTTCGTTGAATTTCAAGAAATTTTGTGCCATCCAGGTTTTGGTTTCTTCCAGATAGGATAGGAGTGCCTTAATGAGAAGGGGTCTTTCTTGCTCACTGGGACATAGGGCTGGCAGTCATCTGCATAGCAGTGGAAGGGAATACCATGTTTCCTTAAGATGGAACCCAATGGGAGCAGATACAACGAGAACACCAGAGGCCCCAGAATTGAGCCCTGTGAAACACCACATGACAGGGGAGCAGTGCGTGACTCAGAGCAACCAAGGCTGACACAAAAGGTCCTGTCAGCTAGATAGGACCTAAACCACTCAAGAGCACTGCCGCCAATGCCCACCAAGTGCTGCAAACGAGTCAGCAGAATACTGTGATCCACTGTATCACATGCTGCAGTTAAGTCCAATAAAACCAGACACACGTGGGCTCCAGAGTCATTTGCCAGGAGGATGTCATTAGAAACGCGTAACAGGGCTGACTCCGTGCTATGCATCGTCTTGAAACCTGACTGGAAGACCTGTCAGAATTGTTAGACGTTTGACGACTATCACTGGTAGCTCTTCAAATGGAGGGCATTCCCCTGCAAAACTTGTTGTTACTCCAGCTTAGTTTTACGGTATTTGCCAAATTTTTGGGTCATATTAAAACCACATACAATACTGTATAGCAAATTGGGCTTACATTTTGCTGCAACCCGCTTCAACAATTGTCTGCTAAAGATCTGACAGGGAAAAGGAAAATAACGTGCATCTTTATATTCAATTTCCCAAGATTTTGAGGCTCCCTTGGAAATTTGTATAAAACAGTTCAAATAGCTCTTTAGTTGCCGTTTTTTGTTATTTGTGTCCCTCCTCACTTGTCGTAGAGTGACGCTCAATGTCTTAATCTGTAATGGAGGACTCTAAACGGAGCCTCATGTGCAAAAACTGCGATCAGTGGTCACCCAAATTTCTGTTGACATATAAAAATTGCTACGTTGATAAAAAAAAAATCTATTTATAAAATTAAAACCGTTGCTTTTCTAAATCCGTGCTTCCAAATGGGCTAGGGGGCGGGTGCATAAAGTCTTGGTGGGCAGGCACCAGGAGACAACACAGCCAGCCTTCTTCACCGGCTGGATTGATCATTCATGAAATGGATGTCCGTAGGAACTTTGTTCTCTGAGTGCCCACCTGGTGGCAGTGTTCCCATAAAAACATTTTCTGAACCGCTTTATCCTCACAAGGTTCGCCGGGTTTGCTTGAGCCTATCCCAGGCGTCTTCGGGCAGTAGGCGAGGGACACCCTGAACCCGTTGCCACAGAGACGAACAACTACACGAGGGACAATTTAGAGTGTTCAATAAGCCTGCCATGCATGCTTTTTGGAATGTGGCAGGAAACCAGAGTACCCGGAGAAAACCCACGCAGGCCTGGGGAGAACATGCGAACTCGACACAGAAAGGCCGGAGCCGGGATAGAAACACATGTCCTCTGCATTGTGAGGTCGACGTGCTAAACACTTGCCAGCGGGCTGCCCATATGTATATACACATACACATTTGTAGGTTAAATAAAAGGTAAAAAAAAAAAGTGAAAAGTCTATATTGCCCCGAACATAAAAGTGTCTTTTTTGCATGAAACAATACTGAAAAACTAGGGGTCGTTTTAGATTCGGGATCTATACATTATTCACAATGCTAGATGGAGCTAGGTATCATTGAAGCGAATGCTGAACGTGACTTCCCAGGCCAAAGTGAACCCCTGTCATCAAGAATAAAAAGAAAAATAGTGGTAGCATGAAGAACAAAAATAAAAAATGGCGGTAAGACAAAAAATAACAGAATAGATCACAGAAAATAGAGAAATGTAGCGACAACCTGGGGGAAAGTGGGTCAAAGATCGGCCAGGTTAACCGGCAGCTGAGGAGACGTTATGATGGAATTTACATTTCAAAAACCAGAAGCCATTCATTTTTGAATGTGATTGCACTTTAAGATTAAGATTAAGATATCCTTTATTTGTCCCTCAATAGGGAAATTTACTGTCAAAGTTCAGAAAGGAAACCACAAGGTAGGGAAAAGGGGGAAAAAACACGCTCGAACTATCCTCTTCTGAGGATTATTTAAGTTCAGGATAAAAAAAGACCCTAGCACAAAAATAAACATATGACAGTTACAACAAGTCACAGGACACAACATGTAATGAGAAGGGGGAGGTGAGGTGCGACCGCAACGCGGCCCGTCCGACCAGCTGCACAGTCCTCCGTGCGCTCTGCAGATCGTTCCACGTGGTGGGGGGAAAGAAGAGGAACGGTGAAGGCGGTGATGATAAGGATGTTTTTGCGCGTGTGATTGTCTGGTTGTGTAAGTGTATGCGTGAACAGGCGGCAGCTGCTTCGTCAAGGTCTGCTCATGAAGACAGTCCTGGCTTATCAGTCCTTGGCCGAGGAGGGGGTGATGGTGGGGGCACTGGCTTCCGTGCATACCTTCCATCCAGGGGAAAGGGGTCCAAATAGCGTTGTTTGTTTTGGAGGGACGGCCGCCAACAATTTCAGGTGGCCTTGAGTCCGTGGCTGTATCCCTTCACTGGCGCCGATCAGCCAAATCCTCAATTCCTTTTCGAAGCGAGAATTCCACTTCTCCCTGTTGTTGTCGATCGTACGGAGACGTTCCAGAACAGCAATTGCGGTTGAGCTCAGTCACCACTTGAGTCTGAGTGTTGGACATTTGCGCTAGACCAGGGGTGTCCAAACTTTTTGCCAAGGGGGCAGATTTTACGTGGTAAAATGTCGGGGGGCCGACCTTGGCTGACATTCTTTACATTGAACAACAATATTGTTCAACAAATCTTAGTAAGCCAGTCTGTTTCACATTTCCATTTTTATTTTAATTTCAACAATCTTAAGAATTTCTTTTGGTTCATTTGAAACAGGTGTATCACATGCAACTGCTTATTCACTTGACTTTTTCTTAAACAGAAGTCTCCTGAGTGCAAATGGATTGATTTGAAACATAAAATGTATCACCATGACTTTTCAATAGTCACAAAAACTTTGACTCGAACAACAGGGAAATGAACAAGCAATACACATATCCACAACTGCAAGGATCATTTGAAATGTGACATATCAGTCAATATAAACACGGAGTGATGTCTTGTTAACTCATGAGTGATGCCCTCTAGTGTCTAAATGCTATTACTCATTTAGTGAATGCTATTACTCATTTAGCCACTAGAGGGAAGCAATACTCAATGAAACATCACCCACCAGTCTACGAGACCTCAGTCAATGCAACACGTGTTCCATTGCGCCCAACCTGCGGGCCAGACGGCACTGATTTTATGACAGGGGCCGAGGGCCGGATGAAATTCGACCGGGCCGGATTTTGGACATGCATGCGCTAGACCATCGAGAATGACCGGCAGCTTCTTCACTTCCTATAAAGCCGCTCCCGTCGGTTGGATTTTGCGATAGAACAGGAAACACTTAACACCAAACTGCAGCATACCTGCTATCAGGAGGCCGATAATGTAGATGTCTTCCTCCTCCTCAACGGACAGTATTGACACCATTCTCCGCTTCCTCCATGGATCTAGGGTGTGCCCAGCAGCAAATGTCAGGGGCAAGCAACCTCCCCACTGACTGCTCTTCTCATCGAGAAAATCTTGTCAATTGCATCAAGAGATCAGCCAACCAATTCCATGGTTTGTTTTTTAGAATGAAAAATACGGCGGAGGCTAGGAGAAGACAGCACAAGGACAGCACATACACTGTGTGGTATATGGTTTTTGCTGCTTCGCTGGTCTTCAAAAAACACTCGGTGATCAATGGCTGTTTCCTGACGAATGAGCACTTCAGGGACCACGGCTGATTGGGAAAAGATTTTATTCTACCAATGTCAGAGTGAAGTCCTTCCAAAAAGTTGAGTGGCCATGTCAGGCCTAGATACCAGTCAATGAGATGAGATCCTCTGACAGGTCCACTCTGGCTGCCACACCCTTCAGGACCTACAATAATTGAGGGGGAGGGAACATTAAACAAATTGCCTTGTGTTTCACCCAACCAGGCCATGCGATAAAGTTCAATCTCTAGTTTGTCAAAAGCATTGTGCAGTGGGAAGGAACGATCAGCGGATGGTAAGGTCATATGGAGGAAGTCTAAGGAGACCAAAGCTGATACTGTTGGAAGACAGAGTTCAGTGGTGGGTCATCGGCTGACTTTAGCAACAGTCAGCCTTGTATCAGCAGGCATTGGGAGCAAGTGTGGTCCAGCATGTCCAAGTTCATGACAGTCTTTCAGTGAGGCCAGCAGTGATCCCTATTGTTGGGGATTCAGGTACCCATGGAGCAGATGGGTATTGTGCATGTGGGGGTGCCGTATCCTGTCATTGTTGTTGGTTTTGCGGAGGAGGAGTCAGAGCTTGTTGATCATAGCCTGATTGATGAAAAGGTGGGTGCCGGCGGTGCGGGCATTTCCGTGTCCAATGATTCACATCACCACAAATGAAACAGCCAGCTTGGCTCCCGTGACTTCCTCGTCCACGCCCACCTTCCCGTCTCAGACCTCCCCCCAGCCATGCGTCTCGGCCCTGCCTTGTGGGCAGGCCGTAATGTTGAGGTGTGGCTTGGAGCTGCGGTGTGGGTGTGATCAGCCGTGGTGGAGCCTGTTGAGAGACACTGATTGACATTTGATAAGATCTCCCAAGTTTCTCTTTTTTGCATGCATTACTGGAGGCTCTCTTAGCCTCTTGTACTTGTGAATTCAAAAAGTTGTTCTGTAGCTTGGATGTTTTCTCAGTCTCTTCCTCGGCTCTCATTTGAGATTGTTGCACATAATACAGGAAATGAGTTCGCCAATTCACGTCATCTGAAGTGGGGAGAGTGGGAGAGTTAGTCATCATTTTCTGCACATCAGACGGACAACCCCCCAGCACTGCTTGCCTGAACAAAGCCTGATTCAATGGATGACTATTGGGGTCCTGTCCTGTGACAGTCACCCAAGCATCCATACAATTAACCAAATAAGTCATTGGGTGTACCTCAGATAGCAATTCAAACGCCAATTGTTGTGAAGGACCCAATGTTGTTGGATAAATGGAACTCAGCGCGTCTGATTTTCTATCATTCAACCTAGTCAATTTGCAAGAGGCTATTCCCTCTAATAGGTCCATAATCTCTTTGGGTAAATACTTACTCTTAAGCCAGTCTATTGCCCACAACTGTATGTCATAGTCAATTTTAGGCAAATCCAGCAATATTTGCCTCGTCAATTCAGTCTCCTTAGTTACAAAAGTGGTCGCATCCCAAACACTCATGCTTTCATTATCCTGTTTAATTTGCATACATTTTTCTACTTTTACCAATTGTTTATGAACCACCCTGGGCAGATCAGGGGGAAGCTTGGCACACAAGGGATTCGGGTGGGGGCCAGTAAAACGGCTAGTATGTGTTATCCCCCTTCCTGTAGGTTTGTGCTTACAAACCTGCCTGTGGAGCCTACACAATGATTAAAGTGCCCCTCTGGTGTCTTGCTATGTGCGAGTTGATTCCGGTGGGCCATCTCTTGGAGCTTGTTTAATGTGACGTTCTGCCCCTCGATCAGCTGATACTAGTACACGTATAGTCTCAACTACTTCCCTGTTAAAAGTCCCTTCCACCGGCCAAGGCCTCTCGATGTCAGGCCATCTTTTATTCCATTTTTTGGATATTTCTTTAACCCCCTTAATGAGCGGGTAGTTTCTCCGCACTACCTCGATGGGGGTGGTCACCATTGGACTAGCATAGTTCCTTTCCCCCATTTTTTTTTTTTGATTGCAGATAACAATATCAATTAAACAATGCACATACGATTTTGCCAACCTCAGATGGACCCCTTAAGACCGGCTGTCTCAATTGATATTCGATCCGGTGTATTCCGTCCGCGCTATTTCTGTACCCGCACTCAACTTATGTTGGAGATGACACCTTGTTTGAAAAACAATTGTTCACAAGTTTATGATGATCAGTCTGTAGTCAGTCTGCTATGCAATCCCTGTTCTCAGGTCTTTTATGTAAACAGAAAATCAGAAGTATTGAGGAGAGCCCCAGAGAGCAATATCAATAATTGGTTTTTAATTTTATCATTCTGTCTTTAATTTAAATTAACAAGTCGGGCTTTTCTGCAACTCCAATTTCTCATTGCTCCCAGAGGGTCTAGGGGGCGCCAGCTGACCCTCGTATTATTTATGAGGGGCCACACTCTTTCTTGAGATGCATACATGCACATCTATATTAGTGTCGTTAGGTAGCATTCCCGTGCTTCTTGTTTCTTGTTAGACAGCTGTGGCACATTAATTCTCCTGGGTTTCAGTTACCTCAGGACCTCCACAGTTGGTCATGCATTCTTTTGCTCCTTCAGCATGCCGTCCCCCATCATCCTGTCGCATTTTCTCGCTACCAGCAAGGTAGGCCCCAAAATGGGCACAACTCTGGCCCCACGCCCCGCCCCCACGTCACCCACACGGGGAGTGCCTAGCCTTGAAACACGGTGGGCAGGTACAGGTTGGCCACTCCCTGTCCCGCCCCCGAAGCCAGATTCCCCTCCCCGAGCGGGCACCGCAGGCGGGCACGCGCCCCAGAGCACCGAGAAGCACACTATCCTATCCATTCCATTCGTTTCTTCTACAAGCACGCTCACTCACTCGCACTCAAGAGCACACACACACTTACTCACGATCGCGCACACGCGCACACACGCACGCTCACCTACACACACCCATGGGTACACTCACACACACACACACACACACACATACACACACATACACACACACACATACACACACATACACACACATACACACACACACACACAGGGATCCCACACGTCACAGACAGACACTCACGAACAAAGAAGACAGGGCAGGATTCGAATCCATTCCACGTTTTGCTGTTTGCCAACTGCGGCTATGCAGTTTGGTGTTTAACAGTGCAGATATGCAATGACAAATACGCACGTCTTACTTAACTTTCGTTTCGTTTCGTTTCTAATAGCGCTTTATATTTTCCCCTTTATTTTCTGCAGAATTTAACTTAAGTGTGCACACAAAATACTTTTTTCCCCAGGTATACCAATCCTTGCACTCCAGAGGCCTCATTGCCACGTTTTCCCTTTTTCACACAGAGGGATTTTCTCTACACACACAATGCCGTCCAGCACCTATTTCCCAAACGCGGTCTGTACAGGCTCAAATTTATCAAACTTTGACAGATGTGTATGCTATTATGACACGTCCCCATAGAGGAATCGAACCGCAAGCAGATCGTATCAGCTTAATCAATATTCAAAAACCGCCAGTCCTTCGTTTTACCTGGGGGCCTCTTACACCAGCATTTAAATTGACAAGCCTTATAACTCATATACACCTCTAATTCGATCAGTGCCCAAACGACGTGGCTTCGCGCGCATCATTCTCTTCGGCCCACAGGTCCGTGACCTGGCCGGATATTTCCTTCATCCACTCTCACACTTCACGGTACGGATGCCAAAGTTGCGCTCGTTCCTATTAGCCAAACGCGGTCGACGCAACCTCCCTTTTGCGCTGGACTTTGGCAGAGACTAGGCTCCCACCGGACATCTCGGCTATAGCCCCTGGCCCGTGTGGATTCACCCGTATCTTGTCGCAGCATAGTTCAATCGTACCCGTGTTTCCGCCACAATCACACAGCTAAAATTTCGATCCTCCGCGGGACCACTGAAACGACTAATTTCCACGTCCACGTTTTATGGGACTTCCTACTATTTTCTTCTCGTGACAGCCGAACAGCGTTGTTCTCGACAACCTGTCCTGTTTCACATTCGCCCTCCCTGGAGCGTTTATTTCTTCTCGTTTATCATTCTCACCAGACATGTCATGCATACAATTCCCAAAACGTTTTGTTACTGTTCCCTTTTTATTTATTGTTTATTTATTTTTCCTGTTTTTATTTTACTTTTCTTTCGCTGTCTCTATTTGGGGCCACTCCCCCTTCAAAAGTCGCATTATGACGGCTTTTGACTAGGTGAGACAACTTTCCCTGGAGCCCGCCGTGGCCCCATCAGATCCGTTTAACTGTCCTCCGTGCGGGGGACAACGCTCCCTCCCCCCCTTTCCAAGAGCGAGCATGTTGCGGCGACTTTGAGTGTAAGCAACTCACCTCAAAACAGGTCGTCGGCTGGCCGCTGGATGCTCGCGGAGAGAGCGGACGGGACGGTCCCCTGGAGAACACGAATCCTGTTCGTGACGCCAAAAATGTGGTATATGGTTTTTGCTGCTTCGCTGGTCTTCAAAAAACACTCGGTGATCGGTGGCTGTTTCCCGACGAATGAGCACTTCAGGGACCACGGCTGATTGGGAAAAGATTTTATTCTACCAATGTCAGAGTGAAGTCCTTCCAAAAAGTTGAGTGGCCCAAGGCATGGATGTAAAAAAGCCTCTCCCACCCCTGTCAGGCCCGTATCTTTTATACCTGGCAAGGAGCTGATGTCATGGCTTTGTGCACCAGCTGCGGTTTTCAATCTACTAGTTTACTTCAGTCCTAAAAAGGAGATCTTGACCAGCGCTGTTGGTGATGGACGGCAACAGCCACTTTACCTTATTATAGGATTGCACACATTGCTGAAACTGAGTTCTCCCTGACCAGCAAATATAGAATAGAATCGTGTTACTGACGCCAGGTGGACATTCTAAGGCCACCTACAGGAATAGAGAGGGAATTCCAAATTACACTTCAACTGAGTGGCAAGTAAGGAGGGGGGGAGGGTGAAAGGAGCAGGAGTAGGGCAAAAAAAGTGTCCGCCTTCGTCGAGAGCCAAGCAGAATGAGAATTCTTTAGTTTACATATTTAAATGTTCAGATATTAAGATTTGAATGAGGCAAAATAACATGTTTTTTTTCTCTCAAATATATTGTTATCATTTGTTTCAGATGTACTGTAATTCTTTTCTGTATAAAAATTTATTTGGTGTTCAAAAAGTCTTTTTTCAAACTTTTCAGTCTTGAAAAAGAGGGGGTTGTCTTATGATCAGGGCCGTCTTATACTCGGGCCAATACGGTATAATGCAATTTTGTTTCATTATGTTTTGAAAATTAAAGGAGTTCTGGCAGTGCGAGTTGAAGATCGTGTTTCGAGTTCGTACAAGATCATGTCTACGAAGATTGAAGTGCAAGCAGAACGCTCATTGTGTTGCAGAGACATATACGTTTGTTTTGATCAACGTTTTGTTGAGGAATGGGAACTGTCAATTTGCTCTTGGCCCTTCCTTGGTTACAGGTTCTTTTATCTCTCTATAAGGTGGAAGAAGACCCAACACCACGTAGTCTTTTCTTCAGTTTATCACAACGCAACACGAATCGATTCGGGCTCCTGTGAGTTTCAGATTTCATCAGGAAGCCCCGAGCAACTTCAGTCACACGTAAATATAGGCATAGTATGTAAATTATGTTAATTAGGGGCGGGCAGTCCTTCCCCTTATGTAAAAATCTGAAACAAAGAAAGTCAAGCAAAGTTCGATCTTGGCATTTTGACAAAGTGCAGACCATATCTGCTGGTTCACAAATCTTGAGACTAGGTTTACTCTTCGAAGGCACTTGACAGCCTTCAGGGACTTTTACGATGTGGGGGACGCAAAAGAAGACGGCCAGGGGACTGTTAATCATCAAGGGGCAATAGGACCCCAACTTCACCCTACACTCTTTGTTTTAACTGCTTCAGCAGATGTTCAGGGGAGAAACTAGTGTCAATAGTTCTCATAGCAAGATGAAATTCATTAACAATGTTCTACTACTACTTCTAGCGGAATAATTCCTTAACAGTTTCCACTATTAAGGGATGTCATCTGTGCTGTATGTTGCAGATCGAGCATATTTGACAATAAAGTTGACTTGACTTGAAAGCGCGATGCTCACCAGTCCAATTCATGGAAGCAACTGAAGAAGAAAAATAAATAAAAAACAAGGGCATTATAAACAAACAAAACAGAATGGCATTGCATGGTAAAAAAATGCACTATAAGTACTTTCTCTCTCTCTCTCTCTCTTGTGCACAGCCATGCGGTGGGACTTAATTTTCGCGGTGGTTTGAAGGGTTCTGCATGGCGACAACCTCTGACACGGCATTTCAGCGTTTTTATCTTCGGCCGTCAAGTGGGTGGTCATGTAAGTGCTGTGCATGCAACGGATGAACGCCCACCTTCCAGTCGCGGTTCTAGATCAATTTCACTGAGGGGGCCTGGCTGAGGCCAGGGGTTTTGATGGAGGGGCACATTCAACCCAGGGCTAAAAAGACAGATTTGAAATCTTATTTGACTTTTTATTTGATAAAACTTTGAAACCATTGCAGTCGTAACATTACAGTGATGAGAAAAAAACAGCATTAGGAGGGCTAAAATGTGTGCAAGCGTAACAAGAGGCAGAGTCCAACTGTTTTGAATATTCAAGCCAGTGGTGGATGTGGTACCAGCCTGCCTTGAAGCTCCTCCTGTCCCCCATTAGGGTCTTTAGATACAGTTTTCGGTCTGGCTGCTTTGGCGGGTCTTCTTTACATTTACTGATGTCTGTGGAGAAACACTAACCGAATACAGTGAAACTCCTCTACAACAAAATTATGTTTGCAACCAGCAATGTTTCCCAACAGGGTTTTTTTCACTGTAGCAAATATTGTTCTCAGATGTAAACACCCACACACGCGCACACACACAGCCACACACACACACACGCAGACACACGCACACACACTCACACACACGCGCACACACCCAGCCACACACACACACTCACACAAACGGATGTGCACATGCACACACAAACGTATGAGTACTCTTAACTTTTATTCCAATAGTGCATAAGTATGAGCATAAACCTATTTGACACTTCATATAGTCAGTGTAGAAAGAAAGAAAGGGAAATAAATTGCGAAACTTACGATCAGCATTCACTTTCACTTACATCAATTTCTTGGATAATGTCTTTCAGTGGCAGATGCTGGTCTGTTCTGGAGGGCAAGCTCAATTTCGGCCTACATCATAAAATGTGTCTGTTTATTCATACGTGAATTCAACTCTCCGTTCCTTTTCAAAAAAACGACATGGTTGCCTTCACCATTAGATGGGTGATTGGCTCATTTCGCTGTCAATCAAAAAGAGACAGCTCATCCAATCATCATGCAGAAAAACTGCGCTTCCTGGCCAGACGATAAACGCCCATAGACTCCCAGAGACGCTGAGCGTCCAATGTGCGGGACAAAACCAGCATTTATCCAATGACTCCTCTCGTTTCAATGCATTGGGTCAACCTACACATGGGGTGGCCAGCCAGTCAGAGACCAATACCGAAAGAGCCACATCGCACGCACTGCTGGCCCGCACGTGCGGGCACGCACAGACACAAAGATGAGCGAGAGCCGGAACTTCCCTGAACACGAACAAAATCGAAACACACAGACATACCCCACCCCCTCCCGCCGCCCAATGTCCTTCTCCCAACGCTCGCGCTTGACTTGGTACCAGTCCGCTGGCTACGGGTCGATCGCAATTGACGTATTGGGCACCCGTAACTTTAAAGCTGATGAGCTTAGCGTTTAGCACCGTAGTTTGCGCATGAGCAGTGACACAGTTGTTATTTGATTGGTTGCCCTGTTTGTCAATCATTAGCTCTAAGCACCGTTGTTTGCGCATGAGCGCTGATTCAATTGACATCCGATTGGTTGCCCTGTATGTCAATCAAGTAACGGGTTGATGATAGGCTGACGTAGTTAGTTCTGTGTTTGGCGCCGTTGTTTGAATGGCAGCGCCAACGACGAGGTGTTTTCGACACTTGTCATGTAAAAGCCCAAGAGCTGCCTTGAACTAGCCAAAGAGCCGCGGGTTGGCCAGCATTGATTTAGAGTCCAAAATTTCTCCGGAAACCGGAGTACCCAGAGAAAACCCACACAGGCAGGCCGGAGCTGGAATTGAACGCACTGTGAGGTCTATGTGCTGAGGTCATATTTTAACAAAGTCCTCCTTGAGGTTTTATCCAATCGTTTTCAAACTTTGGGTGTTTCATCGAAACATCACACCCTCAAATACACGAAAATGTTTCATTTGATACAGCGCATTGCCAAGGCAACAGTGTCAGACAAAATAAAAAGATTTTGAGACTTTCATCTTAAACATCTTCGGATGAAACAAGGCAAACTTTGACGACGATCGGATAAATTATCTCGGAGGACCTTGTTCAGATATGACCTCGATGAAAGACCCCATTATTTACGGATTTCATTCCAAACAGGACATCGTCATAACGATGAACCGCATAATGTATTTTCAACTACATATTTACAATTTCTACATGTGTCAAACCGTTGCCGTTCTTATACTTTGGCCGTAGGTGTACGTGGGAGGAGATGACCACCTCCACATGCGCGTCTTCAAAAGTCTGCCACACGCAGGGTCAAGAGCTGAAGCTGGCTGACGTCCGAGAGGACAAGACACATGCCGATGCCATTGAGTTCTTCTGAATGACAAAGGCTGACAGAAGCATCCCCATTTGTCTGTACAGTAACTAGTACATTGCAATTAAATACAAAATAATCCGCGCTGTACTCGAGTTAATGACCTTTTCTATAAGAGTTCATTTGTTTAAAAATGGTATGTAATTTCACGCATCCAATATACCATACATGGGCAATGCATGGGACACAGAGTGGCCCCTGAATTTTTGAATACACTTCCGCTGGCCATTTCAGTTTCAAGTTGTAATAACACTGTCCACTACTTGATAGCATACATTTATTTACAGCACTTGAGAGCAAACATTATTTTAAAGCACTCATGTCCTGTAGTTGCCATGAAAGAGAACTCTCATTAAGAAAAAGACTTTGGTTTACCACGATGAAATTCCACGTCGCGATTGTCTAATCGTCAGCAGGAATGTCAAGCAAAGCTAACTGGTGAGTGAGTCTGCCTACATTTGAGGAATCTGAATGATTTACCATGATATGCGCTAAGTATTTAGTAAAGACCGTGCCCAGTCCTTGCCGCCTCACCGGCCCTATGACTGCGCAGTCGACCTGATAGACAACGCCCCGCTCCCAACTTCCCGATTATATCGGGTCTCACAGCCGAAACAAGAGGCTCTGAAGGAATATATCGATAACTCACTCTCGGCTGGCCTCATTCGGCCGTCTAAATCTCCACTGGGGGCCGGGTTCTTCTTCATCGAAAAGAAAGACAAGTCGCTACGCCTGTGTGTTGTTTATCGGGGCCTTAACGAAATCACAATCAAGAACAAGTATCCACTTCCGTTGATAGATTCGGCGTTTGCCCCCCTCCACTCTGCCACCATATTCTCCAAACTCGATTTACGAAGCGCTTCCCATCTGGTTCGAATTCGGGAGGGGGATGAATGGAAACGCCTTTAGGGAACTTTGAATACTTTGTCATGCCATTTGGACTAACCAATGCGCCCGTGGTCTTTCAGTGCCTCATTAATGATGTCTTAAGGGATTTTCTGAACCTATTTTGTTTTGTGTATTTGGATGATATATTGATTTTTTCCTGGAATCTTACAGAACATCAGCACCATGGCAGGCTAGTTTTGCAGCGACTATTAGAAAACCGCTTATTCGTAAAAGCAGAGAAGTGCGAGTTTCACGTCGAGTCCATCTCATTTCTTGGTTTTATTATCGAGAGGGGTCAGCTGAGAGCTGACGTTGCCAAAGTTAAGGCCGTAGTAGTAGACTGGCCCACACCGACCAATAGAAAGCAGTTGCAACGTTTCCTGGGTTTCGCTAATTTTTACCGCTGTTTCATCCGCAACTACAGCCAGAGAGCCCTGCCTTTGACCCGGTTAACCTCTGTCAAGATCCCCTTTAGGTGGGACACTGATGCTGATAACGCGTTCTCAGATTTAAAAAAGGCTTTCACGAACCCTCCAGTATTGCAGCATCCTAACCCATCCTATCCATTTGTCGTAGAGGTGGACGCGTCGGAATCCGGCGTGGGGGCCGTATTATCCCAGCGATCCCCAGTCGACCAAAGACTCCACCCTTGCGCCTTTTTCTCTCGTCGTCTCAGCCCAGCCGAAGCCAACTTCGACCTGGGAAACCGCGAACTGCTAGCATTAGTTTTGGCACTGCAGGAATGGCGACATTGGCTCGAAGGGACCGAAGAGCCATTCACGGTGTAGACCGATCACAAGAACCTTGCCTTCATCCGCTCTGCCAAGAGACTAAACTCCCGCCAAGCACGGTGGGCGCTTCTCCTCACTCGGTTTAATTTCACACTCACCTACTGCCCTGGCTCAAAGAACATTCGTCCTGATGCACTCTCCTGTATCCATGATCCCGCGGAGAGGAGCAACGAACCCCAAAGCATTGTTCCGGACCATTGTATTGTGGGGGCACTGAGGTGGGCCGTCGAACGTAGGGTGAAGGAGGCCCAGAACGGAATTCAAGTCCCGGCTGGTTGTCCGGCAGGGAGACTTTTTGTACCCCCACCTCTGCGCGCGGAGGTGTTACAGTGGGGGCATACGTCTAAGGTGGCATGCCATCCAGGAGTGAACCGGACCTTGGACCTCGTGTCGCAGCGGTTTTGGTGGCCGGAGCTACGCAACGATACACAGGACTATATCAAGGCCTGTTCCACCTGCGCGTGCAGTAAGGCGGCCCACCAACCACCGGCTGGGTTGCTGCAACCGCTGCCTGCTCCGTCTCGACCATGGTCCCACATTTCCCTGGATTTTGTTACCGGCCTGCCTCCTTCCCGGGGAAAATCATACTCACCATAGTTGACCGCTTCTCTAAATCTGTCCATTTTGTTTCGTTGTCCAAGCTGCCCAGGAAACCTTCTCGTGAGAAACGTCTTCCGCCTTCCTGGGATTCCGGTGGACATTGTGTCGGTCCGGGGTCCTCAATTCGTCTCCAGGGTATGGAAACGTTTCTGTCTGGCCATGGAGGCCACGGCGAGTCTGTCTTCTGGTTACCACCCGCAGTCCAATGGCCAAACGGAGCGCATGAACCAGGACTTGGAGGCAGCTCTGCGCTGCGTTTGCTTCCATCGCCCCTCGTCGTGGTCGGCTCACCTGCCTTGGGCGGAGTAGGCCCACAACACCCTCGTCTCATCAGCTACCGGTCGGTCTGCTTTCATGGCGGCTTATGGTTACCAACCTCCTCTGTTTCCTTCCCAGGAGGGTCAGGTGGAACTCCCACCTGAGTATTGTTCTATGGTTTTGCTGTCTTCGGTGTTCTTTGACTTATTGGCTTTTGACCTCGTCGTGATTTCGCGTTATAGTTCTCGGTACCCATTTTTGAGTAAGTACTGTTTTGTTTTGATGATATGGCTTTTGTATGTGTACTGGTGTTACATTGTTTTTCGTTCGTATTTTGCGGTCTTTATTTCTCTTCCTTGCTCTTTTGTGCAAGCACTTTTTGTTACTCATTTGAATTTGCCTCTTGGTCCTTATTGTGGGCCAGCGCTTTATGTTCTCGCCTTATTTTCGGTGCGATTGAGACATTAAATTGTCTTTTTCCCTACGAAGACCTTGTTTTTGATCCCCCCAAACTCGGTTTATCCGAAACTTAACACTGGATGGCACGGCGGGGATGTCCAACACTCGGACCCAAGCGGTGACTGAGCTTAACCGCAAAATGGATGCAGTTTTGGAGCGTCACTGCAAGATGGAGAACAACTTGGAGAAGGTGAGATCCGCGCTCAGAAAAGAAATTGTGGATTTGGCTGATCGACGCCATTGAAGAGACACAGGCCATGGACTCAAGGCTGTCTGGAATTGTTGGCAGCCGTTCCCAAAACATCTGCTATCTGGACCTTTCCTCTGGAAGAATGTACGCATGGAAGCTAGTGCCCTACCATCACCCCCTCCCCTCCTTATCGGCCATTGACTGATAAGCCAGGACTGTCTCCATGAGAACACCTTGAAGAAGCAGCTGCGGCCAGACACGCGCACACACAACCAGACAATCACACGCGCATACACACCCTTGTCATCACCGCCTTCGTTATTCCTGGTTTGCTTCTGCTGAGCGCTCGAATGGCCTGGGCAGCTCGCCGGTCATACGCTTGTTTACGTGATGGGGTCTTTTTTCTCATAGACTTTAATTATCCTCAGAAGTGGATAGCATGTTTTTTCCCCCTCTCACTCCCTCGTGGTTTTCTTTCTCAACTAAGATCTCGGGGAGCTGTGCACACAGCGAGTACCGACAGGCCCTTTGCACTGTATCCCATGTTCGTCATTGTTTTTCATGTTTCATGTGCAGAGCGTGCCTGTTAAGTCCTACTTGCCCCATGGGGATAAATAAAGTTTCTGAACCGAACTGAACTGATTTTTGAAACACGCTCAAGTCAGTCACGAAAGCAATTATATATTGTTTGCTGTGCCGACTTCATTTCATCAGCTTTCTGTTGAAGGTGTTAAGGAAAATGGTTGATGATTTTTCCCAAGTTTTTGGGGTGGCCAAGAGCCCTCTCTCTCACAGAACTGATCCAGCTCTGCACTTAACAGCAGCCAAATTCAATCGCCCCAGTGAGAAAAAAAAATGATAAACTGACAAATTTTCAGTGCCCTGAGGATCATTAATGCAATGTCTTTATAAATTAGCCAGAGAGCACTGAGTGGAAGAAACAAATGTTGCCTCTTAAAATAGAATGATCTTTATTCACTGAAGTGTTTTGAAGATAAATTGTTATTCTCATCCTCATTAATGGCTTAACTGTATCTTCTTACACATTTTTTTGGTCATGTCGCCGGCCACCATGGGCCCTCAGGCCGCAGTTTGGACACCACTGATATCCATCCATCCATCCATCCATCATCTACTGCTTATGATGCGGCCGGGTCGCGGGGGCAACAGCTTTAGCAGGGAAGCCCAGACTTCCCTCTCCCTAGCTACTTCTTCCAGCTCTCCCCGGGGGATCCCGAGACGTTCCCAGGCAAGCTGGGTGACATAGTCTCTCCAGCGTGTCCTGGGTCTTCCTCGGGGTGTCCTACGAGTGGGACATGACCGGAACACCTCACCAGGGAGGCGCTCAGGAGGCATCCGAATCAGATGCCCAAGCCACCTCATCTGGCTCCTCTCGATGCGGAGGAGAAGCGGCTCGACTCTGAGCCCCTCCCGGATGACCGAGCTTCTCACCTTATCTCTAAGGGAGAGCCCGGACACCCTGCGGAGAAAACTCATTTCGGCCACTTGTATCCGGGATCGCGTTCTTTCGGTCACGACCCATAGCTCGCGACCATAGATGAGGGTTGGGACGTAGATCGACCGGTAAATTGAGAGCTTCTCCTCCCCGACCCAGAGGGGGCACTCCACCCTTTTCCGACTGTGGACCATGGTTTCAGATTTGGAAGTGCTGATTTTCATCCCAACTGCTTCACACTCCCCTCCGTGAGTCGTCACCTTACCGTGGTGGAGGGGTTTGTGTGTCCCAATGATCCTAGAAGCTAAGTTGTCTGGGGCTTTATGCCCCTGGCAGGGTCACCCATGGCAAACAGGTTCTAGGTGAGGGGCCAGACAAAGCACGGCTCAAAGACCCCAATGATGAAAACAATAAATGGATCTAGGTTTCCCTTGCCCGGACGCGGGTCACCGGGGCCCCCCTCTGGAGCCAGGCCTGGAGGTGGGGCTCGTTGGAAAGCGCCTGGTGGCCGGGCCTACACCCATGGGGCCCTGCCGGGCACAGCCCGAAGAGGCAACGTGGGTCCCCCTTCCCATGGGCTCACCACCCATGAGAGGGGCCAAAGGGGTCGGGTGCAATGTGAGCTGAGCGGCAGCCAAAGGCGGGGACCCTGGCGGTCCGATCCTCGGCTGCAGAAGCTAGCTCTTGGGACATGGAATGTCACCTCTCTGGCAGGGAAGGAGCCCGAGCTGGTGTGTGAGGCAGGGAATTACCGACTGGATATAGTCGGACTTGCCTCCACACACAGCCTGGGTTCTGGTACCAGTTCTCTCGAGAGGGGTTGGACTCTCTTCCACTCTGGAGTTGCTCACGGTGAGAGGCGCAGAGCAGGTGTGGGCATACTCATTGCCCCCCGGCTCAGTGCCTGTACATTGGGGTTCACACCGGTAGACGAGAGGGTCGCCTCCCTCCGCCTTCGGGTGGGTTGACGGGTCCTGACTGTTGTTTGTGCATATGCACCAAACAGCAGCTCAGCATACCCACCCTTTTTGGAGTCCTTGGAGGGTGTGCTGGAGAATACTCCTGCTGGGGACTCCCTTGTTCTGCTGGGGGACTTCAATGCTCACGTGGGCAATGACAGTGAGTCCTGGAGGGGCGTGATTGGGAGGAACGGCCCCCCCGATCAGAACCCGAGTGGTGTTTTGTTATTGGACTTCTGTGCTCGTCACGGATTGTCCATAACGAACACCTTGTTCAAGCATAAGGGTGTCCATATGTGCACTTGGCACCAGGACACCCTAGGCCGCAGTTCGATGATCGACTTTGTAGTTGTATCACCGGATTTGCGGCCGCATGTTCTGGACACTCGGGTGAAGAGAGGGGCGGAGTTGTCAACTGATCACCACCTGGTGGTGAGTAGGCTTCGATGGTGGGGGAAGATGCCGGTCCGTCCTGGCAGACCCAAACGTATAGTGAGGGTTTGTTGGGAACGTCTGGCGGAATCCCCTGTCAGAAGGAGTTTCAACTCCCACCTCCGACAGAGCTTTTCCCATGTTCCGTGGGAGACGGGGGACATAGAGTCCGAGTGGACCATGTTCCGTGCCTCTATTGTTGAGGCGGCCAATCTGAGTTGTGGCCGTAAGGTGGTTGGTGCCTGTCGTGGCGGCAACCCCCGTACTCGCTGGTGGACACCAGCAGTAAGGGATGCCGTTAAGCTGAAGGAGTCCTATCGAGCCTTTATGGCCTGTGGGACCCCAGAGGCAGCTGACGGGTATCGACTGGCCAAGCGGACCGCGGCTTCGGTGGTCGCCGAGGCAAGAACCCGAGCGTGGGAAGAGTTCGGTGAGGCCATGGAAGCCGACTTCCGGACGGCTTCGAGGAAATTCTGGTCCACCATCCGACGTCTCAGGAGGGGGAAGCAGTGCACCACTAACACTGTGTACAGTGGGAATGGGGCGCTGCTGACTTCGACTCGGGACGTTGTGAACCGGTGGGTAGAGTACTTCGAAGACCTCCTCAACTCCACCAACACGCCTTCCCTGGAGGAAGCAGAGCCTGGGGACTCTGAGGTGGGCTCTCCTATCTCTGTGGTTGAAGTCACCGATGTAGTGAAAAAGCTCCTCGGTGGCAAGGCCCCAGGGGTGGATGTGATCCGCCCGGAGTTCCTCAAGGCTCTGGATGTTGTGGGGCTCTGCACACTCTGCACGCCTCTGCAACATCGCGTGGTCAACAGGGAGAGTGCCTCTGGATTGGCAGATCGGGGTGGTAGTCCCTCTTTTTAAAAAGGGGGACCGGAGGGTGTGTTCCAACTACAGAGGGATCACACTCCTCAGCCTAAGCCTAAGGTCTATTCAGGAGTGCTGGAGAGGAGGGTCCGTCAGGAAGTCGAGCCTCAGATTGAGGAGGAGCAGTGTGGTTTTCGTCCCGGCCGTGGAACAGTGGACCAGCTCTACACCCTTAGCAGGGTCCTCGAGGGTATGTGGGAATTCGCCCAACCAGTCTACTGTGTTTTGTGGACTTGGAGAAGGCGTTTGACCGTGTCCCTCGGGGAGTTCTGTGGGGGGTGCTTCGTGGGTATGGGGTACCGAACCCCCTGATACGGGCTGTTCGGTCACTATACCACCGATGTCAGAGTTTGGTTCGCATTGCCGGCAGTAAGTCGGAAGCGTTTCCAGTGGGGGTAGGACTCCGCCAAGGTTGCCCTTTGTCGCCGATTCTGTTCATAACCTTTATGGAATGAATTTCTAGGCGCAGCCGAAGCGTTGAGGGGGTCTGTTTTGGGGGCCTCAGTATTGCATCCCTGCTTTTTGCAGATGATGTGGTGCTGTTGGCTCCTTCCCGGCCGGGCCCCATGGGTGTATGCCCGGCCACCAGGCGCTTGCCAACGAGCCCCACCTCCAGGCCTGGCTCCAGAGGGGGCCCCGGTGACCCGCGTCCGGGCAAGGGAAACTTAGATCCATTTATTGTAATCTTCATCAGGGGTCTTTGAGCCGTGCTTTGTCTGGCCCCTCACGTAGAACCTGTTTGCCATGGGTGACCCTGCCAGGGGCATAAAGCCCGAGACAACTTAGCTCCTAGGATCATTGGGACACACAAACCCCTCCACCACGGTAAGGTGACGACTCACGGAGGGGACCACTGATATACCAAAATAAAAAGACTGCCAAGTCACCTCCCGCTAACACAAGGAGCCCGCTGCACGAAAAGCACCTGTCAAACCAGCGCTCAAAATGTGTCTGATGTGATGTGGCAGGCCAGATCTGGCCCCCGGGCCTTGACTTTGACACCCGTGGTGGACATGAACACCCATGAAACACACCGGGCTCACTCGAGCCCGCTATTTTATTTTGTTTTTATTTATTTTAAACAAAGCAGCTTATGACATTTTGGTGGTCTTGAAATGTCAAATTGAACAAGAGGGCAACCATTTTGAATTTAGTTTAGTTGGTGTCTCCTTGACGACAAAAGCAGCTGTCACTTGATCCACGCGATCAAATCGTCGAAAGATGTCTCACATTTGATTTTATTCCAGGGATGAAGAAATCCATGAACCTATTTTTCATCGTAGTGGTATCGCCACCTACTGGCTAAAGCAAAAGTGGTGACATGGCAACTGGTACCGCGATCCTTCTCGTCAGGTGGAATTACTCTTTGATGTGATGAAGCCAGCAGGTTTGTCTGCTCGCCACTTATGTACACACGGACGCACCCCCAACATCAGAAGTTGAAAGGAAAAGAGCTTAACTTTTAAGGTTGTTGATTGGCCATCTTAAAGTCGGGCACGGGTGGTGCTACCGGGAGGCCGGCGGGGGCGCTAGCTTTACGAGGACACGTTTCAAAGTTGTACATCGAAAACAAAGCGGTCGTTGTCATCATGAAATCAAAGGCAAGACTCCGGGAAAACATAACGTACTGGCTTCTGTATTGTACTTTAGCTGGCAACATCAAGGCAGGCATTGCGCAACAAAACATTTCAACTTTATTTTGGACTTACCCCTTGCGAAGAGTCATGCCATTTTCTAGGTGATCCAACAGAAAAAGTTAACAGAACACATTGAACACGTCACTGTAACCCACCCCCGACCAATCGTGTACAGACTGACACAGTTCGGGGACAAACTGAATGGAGATTAGATCCCACAAACGCCGACACAAAGCCCGTACAAAAAATATTTCTGAGCAAAAGCGCACTGGCAAAGTAGAAACAGTAATCAAAGGTCCAAAAGAACCAGAAAAATAGTACATTAACAAAATTTTTGTTTGTTTGGGGGGATGGCGTTCTGTAGTTAGTGATTGCTTTCAGGCCATTCCATACAGATGCAGAGTCATTAGCAGAGAACTGTTTTTTCAGCCTCTCTGCATAGCTTCTCTTAGCGATGTTAATTTCCTTTGTCAATTGGTTTCGGGCGTGTTTGTACAGTGCCCGATCTCCACTTCTAAATGCGGCCTCTTTCTCTTTCCTGAGTTGCCTGAGTTTGGGAGTAAACGATGGCTTGTTATTGTTGAAGGAGCGTAAGGACTTCGTTGGTACACACACGTCCTCACAGAAACTGATGTATGATGTTACAGTGTCTGTGTATTCATCCAGTGTGCCCGTTGAAGTTTCAAAGACGCCCCAATTAGTGCAGTCTAAGCATTCTTGTAGAGCGAGCTTTGCTTCATCTGTCCATTTTTTCACAGTCTTAACAAGCGGTTTAACACATTTGTGTTTCTGGGCGAATTTTTGATTGTTGTATAGCAGTGGTCTAGAATGTTGCCTTCTCTGGTGGAACAGTCGATGCGCTGCTTATATCTGGGAAGTTCACGGTTAAGATGTGCTCTATTAAAATCGCCCAAAATGATCAGGGGTGACTCTGGGTATTTTAGTTCGAGTTTGTTTACTTGTTCGGCTAGCGTTTGTATCGCCGTGTTAGCGTTAGCTTGTGGCGCAATGTAAACACCGACTAAAAAAGGAGGTGAACTCACGTGGCGAGTAGAATGGCTTGCAGTTTAAAGACAGCGACTCCAGGTCCGGGCTGCAGTGTGCGTCGAGCTTCGTGACATCGGTGCACCATTCTTCGTTGATACAGAAGCAAATCTCACCACCTTTCGATTTCCCTGATAGCTCCGTGTCGCGGTCGGCTCGGAGATGTAGGTGTAGCGCGGAATCCGGGTGGCGGTCACTGAGCCAGGTTTCAGTGAAGCAGAGCGCAGCAGAACGTGCAAAGGTTTTGTTGGTCTTTGTGAGGAGAAGAAGTTCATCCATCTTGTTTGGCAGAGATTGTAGATTAGCAAATTGGATTGATGGGAGCGGGGTTCGAAATCCGCGCTGCCGGAGCTTGAGGAGCAAGCCGGCTCGCTTCCCCCTCCTCCGGCGGCGTTTCCATGCTCCGTACAGCGCAGCCGCTCCAAAAAACCTTGTGGATTTTCGTGTGCTGGTGAAAAAAGACCGAGTGTAGACTCCCCAATGAGCAGCAACTTTTCCCTCGTGTAAGTAAGCCGCTCAGGGTCACCAAAAACAAACGAAAATAACAAAAACAGGGATAATACTAGGGAGCGTGTGACCGAGGCTGCCATACCTGTCGGCGCCCTGATGACGTGTCATCGGGGGAATTCAAACTTAGAAAACGTGCTCAACTCGGCCTGAAAATGCATTTAAAGCAATAAAAACTCAAATTGAGTGTTACGCCTAAACCAAAAGACTTATGCACACATTCCAACATGTATTTAGTTCAGGTTGACGTCAGTGAAGCCAAAATGAGCATTAATTTGACCACACAACTCATTCCGATGAAGATACATTCAAAGTCAAAAACCGTGCTCAACTCGGCCTGAAAGTGCATTTCAAGCAATAAAAATTCAAATCGAGTGTGACGCCTAAACCAAAGAACTGATGCACACACTTCAACATGTTTTTAGTTCAGGATTACCTCCTGAAGCCTAAATGAGCATCAATTTGACCACACAACTCATTACTATGAAGATACATTCAAAGTCAGAAAACGTGCTCAGCTCGACCTGAAAATGCATTTAAAGCAATAAAAACTCAAATTGAGTGTCAAGACTAAACCAAAGAACTGATGCACACACTTCAACATGTATTTAGTTCAGGATTACCTCCTGAAGCCTAAATGAGCATCAATTTGATCACACAACTCATTCCTATGAAGATACATTCAAAGTCAGAAAACGTGCTCAGCTCGGCCTGAAAATGCATTTAAGGCAATAAAAACTCAAATTAAGTGTCACGCCTAAACCAAAGGGCTTATGCACACATTTCAACATTTACTTAGTTCAGGGTGGCCTCCTGAAGCCTAAATGAGCATTAATTTGATCCGTGCGCGTTCGGTGATTGGATTAGCGCCTGCTAGAGCTATCACTGCATTTTAACCTAAAATGGCCAAAGGAGAAGAAATGGTTGCAGAACTACTTTCCACACAATTTTCAAGACAGGCCTTCTGCGAAAAGCTGGATATTGTGCGAAGAGGTCGCCCAAGTCTTGCGCTAGCTAGCCTGTCCCAGCAAGCAAATGCACGGGCCGCCATTGTTATAATGTCATTCTTCAATGTTAAAAACGCAGTGGCAGGTCATGCATTTCAACCGTAGGCCTAACAGTGACGTCACATACATTAACGCAATATAGGCTCGTCAAGCAGCACTTAATTTCAGGAGCATTTAAAACCATCAAGTATGCAATTAAGAGCAGGAAACTAAATTTACAGATATTGTCAAAAATAAAAATAATTACAAATACTACATAAAATGTGTGCTGTGTGATCTTAAACAAGTCTGTCCAATAAATTGCGCAATGTCGCAATTTCATGTAAGACACCAACCACACAATAACAAAACAAACTATTCTTTGAAAATAAAGTGAACAGATCATTTGCAACAACACATGCAAGCTGAAATATGATTGGTTAAAAACTCTACCATAATAAATAAGTTATCGAGTGGCTTTCAATGTTATTTAAAATAACATTGATAGCCACTCGACAAAGTAGAAATAATATGATGTAAACAATACAGAGAATAATTTTGTTTACATATTTATGAAAATAAAATAACAAATCTATGTTATATTATATTCTCAGAAAAGTACATTTAGGTTTAGGCCAGCAGAGAAGGCCTTGCTGTCCCTGACGGAACGCCACTGTAAAAACGGTGATAGTAACAATATAACACGTTCATTATTCAAATAATAATAATAATAATAATGCATTTTATTTAAAAGCGCCTTTCATACCACCCAAGGACACTGTACAGACAATAAGAAAATACAATGTAAAAATTGGTAAGCAAGATATTATATAAAAACACAAACACTGAACAGGTGTGTTTTTAGACGGGACTTGAAAGTTGAAAAGAGGTGTGCAGTTTTGGAGGTTCCGAGGTAGGTTGTTCCAAAGCTTTGGAGCAGCGCGACTGAAGGCTCTGTCTCCCACGGTGCTCAGGCGGGCAGGGGGCACTGACAGGCGGAGGGAGGACGAGGATCTGAGGGAGCGAGTGGGGATATGCACCTGGAGAAGGTCGGACAGGTAAGGAGGGGCCAGGTTGTGGATGGCCATATATGTACTGTATATAGAAGCAGTTTGTAATTGATGCGATGTTGAACAGGGAGCCAGTGGAGCTGTTGGAGAACGGGGGTGATGTGCTGCTGGGAAGATGTTTTTGTGATGATGCAAGCAGAGGCGTTTTGAACCAGCTGGATTTTATGGAGGGACTTTTGAGGTAGGCCAAAGAGGAGAGCGTTGCGGTAATCAAGGCGGTATGTGACAAGACTGTGGACAAGAATAGCAGTGGTGGAGGGGGAAATTTGGAAATAGTGCGGAGGTGGGAATAAGCAGTGCGGGTGATGGTGTTGATATGTGAGTGGAAGGTGAGCATGCTATCCAGGATGACACCCAGACTCTTGACCTAGGGTTCAGCGGGACACTAAGGAGCTGTCGATGTTGAAGGAGAACTGCTTACTTTAGATAAAGCGGATTTAGTGCCAAGAAGGAGGATTTCAGTTTTATTAGCATTTAGTTTAAGAAAGTTTGTTGTGAACCTAGTTTTGAGTTCGGAGAGGCAAGAGGTGAGGGAGGGGGGTGGGAGTATAGAGTTTGGCTTGCAGGAGAGGTAGGGCTGGGTGTCATCAGCAAAGCAGTGAAAGTGGATATTACATTTGCGGAGAATACGGTAAGGAGGCAGGAGGTAGATGATGAAGAGAAGGGGACCTAAGACAGATCCCTGTAGTACACCTGTGCTGACTGGGGAGGGCTTTGAGGTAAAGGATTTGAGGAGGACAAACTTAGTGGGGCCGGTGAGGTAGGAGTGGAACCAACTGAGAGGAGTGTGGGAGAGACCAATGGAGGAGAGTCTATTGAGGAGGATAGGGTGAGAGATTGCGTCAAAGGCGGCGCTCAAGTCTAAGAGGATGAGGATGGAGACTAAACCGGAATCAGATGCTATGAGGAGATCATTTGCAATACGGATTACGGCAGTCTCTGTGCTGTGGCGGGGGCGGAAACCAGACTGAAGGGGTTCATAGAGAGAGTGGAGGGACAGGTGGGAGTGGAATTGAGCAGCAACAGTGTTTTTCTAGGATTTTCGAGATGAATGAAAGGTTGGAGATGGGGGGGTGGTTATCGAAGTTGTTGGGGTCAGAGCCATGTTTTTTCCGTTTGGGGGTGATAGCAGCGGTTTTGAAGAGTGATGGGACAATACCAGAAGAGAGTGAGGAGTGGATAATGGCAGATATGAGAGGAAACAGGGAAGGAAGGCAGGATTTAACAAGTGATGAAGGGAGGGGATCGAGCTGGCAAGTGGTGGGCTTGGATTTGAGTATGAGGTTGGATAATTCAGCAGCCGTGGGCGGAACAAAACTGGAGAAGAAATGACAAGAAAAAGGTTCAGACGGTGATGGATCATAAGGATTTTGTGATTGAAGTGCTCCATTATGGAGTTGCAGGTTGCTGTGGAGTACAGGTGGGGGGGGGGAGAATTTGGTGGCCGGAGGATTTTGTTCATGACGGAGAAGAGAGTTCTTGAATTTCCTTCATTGGAGAGGATGAGGTCGGAGTAGTAACTGGATTTGGTGTGTGCAATTTGGTCCTTGTATTAAGTGAGATGGGTAGTGTACATGTCCTTATGGATGCTGAGACCGGTTTTCTTATAGAGTCGCTCAAGTTGGCGCTTATTTTATTTCAATGACCTAAGAGCGGGTGTAAACCAGGGGGCAGATGTAGAGAATGAAGCAGTCCTGGTCTTCAGGGGGCGAGAGAATTTAGAATATTTGTGAGGCAGGCGTTGTACTGAGCGGTGAGGTCATCCGGGTTTGAAAGCGAATCTGGGGCCGGGGAACGGTCGATAATGGAGCAGAAGGTGTCAATGTTGATATTTTTGGTTTTACGAAAAGAAATTAGGTGGGAGGTTTTGATTGTAGAGAGACGGAGTACGGTGTTAAAAGTGAGGAGGAAATGATCGGTTTCAGGAAAAACATCAGCAGTGGGGTTGGAGGGGGAGAGGCCAGAGCAGCAAATCAAGTCCAATGTGTGGCCTTTGATGTGGGTGGGGAAGTCAATAAGACGGTGTATCGCGAGGCTCTCCAGGTAGGATGTGACGTCTCTGGTGAGTGGCAGGTCGGGGTTGTCCATGTGAATATTGATATCTCTCAGCAAAATTTAATTTGCCGAGAGAGTGGATAAGTGTATTGATTGTCCCAGTGTGGGACAAATAAAGGATATTTTATCTTATTAGGCTGGAAAATTCGTTGACAAAATTGCTATGTGGCTTCGGGGGGCGATAAACTGTGACAGTGATGGTTGGCGAGGGTCCAGGGAGTTTAAACACCAGGCATTCAAAAGAGCTTGTTGCAGGGACGGAGACAGGCAAGACTTTCCACTTCCTGCTGTGGATTACCGCGAGGCGTCCTCCACGGCCGTTGCCACGGGGATGGAAGATGTAAACAAAGTCGGGAGGAGTGGAGTTGTTCAGAGCAGCAAAGTCGTTTAGGTTTCTGTTAAAACGAGGAAGTCAAGTTTGCGTTCGGCGAGGACGTCTTGGATGAGGTGTCCCTTGTTCGTGAGTGAGCGGATGTTCAGCAGTCCAAAGTTGACGGCGGAGGTGTCATGCTTGACGGCGGCAGTGCTGTTAGGCGACGTAGCAAGACGGGCTACTGCATGGTGGTTGGACTTGCGGCCGCAGTTTCTGGGAGGATGTCGAGAAGTGGACCAAGTCGAGTTGATTGAGCCAGGGTTTTTATACTGTCTACGCGACCCGCGGTGAATGTAGCGACGTCGAGGCAGGCCAGCGATGTCAGGATGATGGTGCAATTCCGGAGGCGGAGGCTCCGGTGCAATCCTCCGGATACGGAGAAGATCCGCGACAGAATAGTGGAGCAGTCCTGTCACTGGATGATGGCAGAACGTCAGGAGTATCAGGAATAATCCAAAGGCGACGAAGTTGTGGCGCCCCATAAAGAGGGAGAAAGGCCGGTGTGGTGACAGCTGGTAAGCTTAGGCTACCGGCGTTAGCCTGTTGACTAAGTTATGAATTGGGGTTTGATTGGTCAGGTGAAGTGATGATTCGTTACATCAATCACAATCAGAAGGAATATCTGAGCTTTGAAAAGTTTGGAGTGAGAAGCGGCGACAACACGCCAGCATCCTCTCACCCCAGAAGCTTTAAATACCCATCAACTCTGGTGAGTTTAATAAGCGTTTTGGGGGTTTTCCCCCCATATTTTTAGCTCGTGGTGTGCCGCGAGATTTTAACAATGGGAAAAAGTGTGCCTTGGCTAAAAGGTTTGAAAAACATTGCTTAAATGAGACATAAACATGCAATGCTCAGGTTTTTTTGAAGTGCATTTGTTCCACAGCAACCAAACATGGACTCATGCAGATTAACGGTCAAGAAACCCCCCATAGACAATATGTCGATTGAAGAAAGTGGGGCTTCTGATCTGGCCACGGCGGTCACATCATTTCAGCCTCACGTCCTTCAGCGACAGGGTATCCCCGATCGTTAGTGCCGTAATGCTTTGCGGGTCTCCAACCCAGTTCACGACCTCCAGCTGCTGGGCGCCGTCGACGCTCAGGTGGAAGCGGTCGACGTGGCACCGGATGATCACCTGAATGACACTCAGCAGTATGAGCAATGTGCTGGCGAAGAGCTCTTTCACTGTCAATTCTAGACAAAACGATGGGCTGGTTGTCAAGAGGTCTCTGGTATATACGTATAGTGCACTGAAATTGATGTAAATGACCATCAGATCACCTTGCTGTCCACCAATAAACAGTTACGGCAGTCATGGAGATGTATGCCAAATGACACCGTCGACGTCGTGATTGAGCTGACCTCAAAGTTGTGTCCAGGTCCAAAGAGGAAAGAGTCCATCTCTTTCTCCTCGATATTTTTGGTCCCATTCAGGTCGGCGGTCAGAAGAATCTTTTCGTCTTTCACGCGAAAGACCAGGAGCAGTGCAGTGTCGTTGGCCGCGACCAGCTCGAACATCAACCTGCAATATTTACTCATTCAGGTGTCTTCAAACTAGGAATGTACAAAAGACAATTTGGTCGGCTTTTCGATGTGTGGGTTGCGAAACGATTCAAGGACGCTTCGTTGTGACAGTGACCAATGATGCGATTACATTTGGCATCAGTTCAAGAGAGAATAGTGCAACAGATTTTCAGGTTGTCACTTGATGTGCATTCAAATCAACTTGTCAGGCCTGGCAATGTGCCATTTCCTTCTGATCTATCTCCACTAAAAGGTCATTGCATAGGTATCTCGATACATTCCAAAGTAGAACATACTCGCATCTTTAAAAAGATAACACGGGATCTTCCGGTTCAAAACAATTTGTTTGACGCACAAACATGTCGCGGGAACTGATTTCCTTGTGGGAACGGAGGTTGGGAGGCTACGTACTCTTCGGCCATCGGTATGACTTGTCATCTGATGGCGATGCTGCTGCCCACACCGAGCAGCCCCAAAAGGTCAACTCTGAATCCATCCTGCGCGCACACGATTTGTTACAGTCAAAAATGAAATTCAATAACAGTCCAATGTTAGAACTACTCCTCGCTCTGAAAAAGGGCTGTCGTGCATAATACACACCACAAGTCCGAAACTCACCGGATGAGGCGCCAAAAGAAGTAGAACCGGACCTTCCGCGTCATCAGGCATGTGCGTCAGAGAAGAGTTTTCACTCCAGTGTGTGACATTACCTGGTCCTGATGTTGGCAGCTGGGGAGGAGGACACGTGGGAAGACTGGGACAGGTAGTCATAGGAGGATTAGTCGGACAGGTCAGACGGGGGACAGGAGGACAGGTGGTAGGAGGGGCACAAGTAGCACAATGACACTCAGGACAACTACAAGGACGACACTCCAACTTGGGACAAGGACACTTATCACAGGTGCACGCAGGACATGTACAGGTAGGACAAGGGAAGCCATGGCCTGCAGGAAAGGAATTTAGGTTGAGCGCACACATTCCCTAAGAGGCCAAGTACGTGACGCATTCATGACTCTCGGACCTTTTTGACAAATGAATGGCAGGGCTTTGCCGCAATCCATGTCGGTGAGACGTCGGTTCCCTCTCACCACAACGCATTCATGGTGCCATGGCTCAGGATCCCAGTCGAGGAAGTCCTGTACATTACAAGGGATGAATGTGATTTGAGCATGTGTCGGTTTCAGGACATGTTCCTCATAGCCCTTGTGACACTAAGCAACCACCTCGACAATTATCCAAAGTAACATGATTTTTGGGGAGCCTGGACTAGAAATGTAATGAATGACTTGCTCATTAAGATTTTTACACTCTTTTGATAAAAATAGATGATTTAACACGTACCCAATTCAAGGGGCTGCAAAGGATTACCCTCCATTTCTTGGGTACATTTGACCCGAGTTGTTTCACTGTTCTATAGTCACTTGTATTCTTTGGCATTTGACTCAGCATGACTTAAGATTTGTTCTTGGTTTTGCTGTTCGGTGCTTTCTACCGTCTTTGTTACCGATTTGCTTTACTGTTTGTTGGATATGTTAATTGCTCCATGTACAGCACTTTGTATGCAGTGATGGCTGTTTGAAAGTGCTCGAGAAATACAGTTGAGTTGAGTGTACATGTCAATAGACTCCATGCTGCTGGTGGTTGAATTTTTTTTCAAAGTACATTTTTGCAGCTAAAGCTTATTACTGACACCAAGAGCAAGTGTGTGTGCGGCATGATGTCCTTTATTTTTGGATCCTTTGACTGCCTAAAACATTAGGTTGAGCGCACACATTCCCATCAAATGTATCTTCCTGTTGTGTGCTTTTCTAGCCTTGTGACCTTGGTTTTAGTCCGGGTTTTCTCATCTTATTGGCAAATTCCAACAATGTCCTTGCAATAAAGCTTCACCAGAGTTTAAAATTGATTTTTATTGTTCAAATGTTTGGACGCCAGTACGCTGTCAGCACTTCACTTCCATCCACTTCCATCAATGTTGATATTTCCACCTTTTTCTTGTTATCACCCCAGATCTTACTTTTTGCCAAATAAATAAGAATGCGGCAAATCATTCACTTACCACAGAGCTTCCGTCAGTAAAAGAAAGGGACTTCCTCCACCAGAAAAGCCAATAGCGGTACCACCCGATATGCATTCCCACCCATGTGTTCGCGGAGCCCTCGCTCAGGCCTTTGGGAAAGGCGAACAACAACAACACTCACAGCAATTAGTTTGAGCACAAGAACACGACTCACATAGGTGGACGTCGTGAAGCATTGTGTCCTGCCATTGGCAGGACTCCCCAAATCTTAATGCTCACCATTCAAGAACACCACCTCGTGGTGTGCGTGGAAGCTGGCCAGGTGACCACCCTGTTGGACACAGTGCTCCTCGGCCTGATGCCAACATCTGGGCATGCTGAAGAAGCGGAAGCAACCCGTGCCATATCTCTTCCACAAGCCGCTCTCAACGTCTGAGGACAGACACATTTTGAGCGGTCGTTTGACAGGGGCTTTCATTCAGGGGGTGCTCTTTGTATCAGCAGGAGGTGGCTTGGCAGTCTTTTGGCCAACCGCTCCTGAGTCTTCTTCCTTTCATAACTTTGCTGCGGTGAATTGGGAATTTCTCCATTGTGAGACTAATAAAGGTATTTCTTATCTTATCTTATACAAGCGGTGTCCAAACTGTGGTCCGAGGACCCCTAGTGGCCCGGCACATGACCCAAAAAAACGTCTAAAAACATACAATTAAGCCATTATCATGATAAGAACAGCATTTTTATCTTCAAAACACTGCAGTGAATAAAGATCATTCTATTTTAAGAGACAAAAATAGTTTCTTCCACTTTGTGCTTGATGGCTGATTGATCCAGACGTCACATTCCCCATTGTGGGACAAATAAAGGATATCTTACATTAATGATACTCGGGTAACTGGTCACCTTCGTTTTTTTTTTTTTTCTTTTTTGGTTCTGTTTATGGCCAAGCGATTGGGCTGTTGTTAAGAGGGGTGTTAGGCACCCCCAAAAAAATCAGCTACTTTCCTTAACACCTTGAACAGAAAGCCGATGAAACGAGCAGTACAAACAATGTATAATTTCTTTCTTGACTGACTTGAGCTTAAAAAAGTTGATGAATTTTAAGGGGGCCTTTCATCCATTTTTTTTTGCATCAAACCTTTGGACATCCCTGTTGTATACATGACAGACTTGCAGAATGAATCATATTAAAGTTAATACAAAATATCGACTGGTAAATAAGACTCTTCTAAGGGACCAGGCATTTTTTTTCTCTTCCATACTTACACATGACCGAAGACGCGAACAAGCTGAGCACGCAGGCCATCAGCAGACATGGCGACATGGTGACTGCTACCGTGGTCCGTCACGAGGAGAAGAGATACGCTCTGGTCAGGTGGAATTACTTTTCTGGTCAGGTGGAATGACTCTCCGATGTGATGAAGCCAGCGGGCTTGGCTGCCGAATTTAAGCACAGTTCACACGGAACAACATGAAGAGTTGAAAGAAAAAGGGCTGCCCTTTCAGTTCGCCAATGAGCCATCACAAAGATGGGAACGGGCGGTGCTACAGGGGATTCAGCGGGGGACACATATCAAAGGTGTATACCACTAACAAAGCGGTTGTTGTCATCGTGAAATCGAAAGAAAGGCAAATGACCCCAGTAAAGCGCAATGTACTGCTTGCATCTGTGCTGTACTTTAACTGGCAACATCAAGGAAGGCGTTTTGCAACATAACGTTTCAACTTGATTTTGTATTTGCCCTTTGTCGTGAGTTGCGTCATTTTACTGTCTTTGTTATGAACTTGCTGTTTTATTGTTGGATATATGATATTTGCTCCACATACGGCACTTTGTATACAGAAATGGTTGTTTTAAAGTGCTCTATAAATACAGTTGAGTTGAGTTGAGTAGAGGGAGGGGGGTCCAAAAGACAAAGCCAGTGACCATAACAGAACACATTGAACACGTCGCTCCCACTCGTTGCCAATCAATCACAGACAGATGTAAAACTGTAGAGGTCAAACGACACCCCTTACCAAGCATTCAGAGTCGAGTGTATGGATACAGTAATCCCTCGTTTATCGCGGGGGTTACGTTCCAAAAAGAACCAGTGATAAACGAAATCCGTGAAGTCGTGAATTTTATTTTTTTACAGTCATTATACAGTATTTAACTATATATACAATGAAATCAAAGACCAAATCTTCTTTTCAGGCCCCATTACAAAAAAAACAAACGTTTTAAATAAATATCATAGTTTTTGGAAATACTGTACTATCGAGACACGTCGCCGCCGATGCGTTCTGATTTCAAGGGTGAAAAGCACTAAAAAGTAAACGGCACTAAATAAAATCTGTGAAACAGTGAAGCTGCGGAAAGTGAACCGCGTTAGAGCGGCTACTTTCCAAAGTATGTCAAATATGTAAGTGGGAACATGCACTGTATGTACAAGCCCCCCTCCCCAAAGAATCAAGAGAGAGAGAGAGATATGGTGTCCCATATATCGTATGAGATAAGATAATAAAACCTTTATTTGCCCACACTGGGGAAATTTCCAATCTACAGCAGCAGAATTGAGGGTGGGTGGGAAGGGTATTGCCTAAAAACAAAGTATTGCCTTCACAAAACAAATACAACACAAAATATAGTTTTTTTTTCATACAGCACAGGTGAAATTTCTTTCCGCTCAACCGCAAGAGAGAGAGGAGCCGCTGCGGGTACCCGCTCCGCCATCAACAGAACAGTAAACATAAAATGACAAAATAATACAACTCAACACAAAAGACTGTCACGTCCCGTGTTTGCCAGCAGGGGGCAGGCCCTGCTTGCCCCCTGCACACCTGTCACCCATTGGGGACACATGCTTTATTTGGGCGCTCTGGCAGTCGACTCACTGCCGGAGTATTCCACGCCGTGCCAATTCTCTCGCCCATTTACTATTCGACTTTACCTTAAAGCCTTGTAGCTGTTATTGCGCGGCTTGAAACCCTCTTGTGTGAGATCATATTCGTTCACCTAAATTATTATCCTTGCTATTTTTTCGCAAGCGTTTTCTGTTGTCTCCTTATTTATTTCCTGGTCCTTATTTTGACCAGCGCTTTTTGTTGTTCTTCCGGACGGGTATTTTGTGTTTTGTATTAAACCTCTTTTGTTCTCTGACAAACCTTTTCTGTGTCTGCTATTTCGGGGATCAACTACTGGTTGTTTTTTGTTGTCCTATCGCTTCGGGTACAACGTGACAAAGACACACACAGTCACGCAGTCTTCACCACTTTTTCTGCATACACTTTGTTGTTTGAAGCTGTTATCGATGAAAGAGGAGAGATTTCAAGTATCCTGTCACCAGTCAGCGGGGGTGCCCATTACTTCGACATCGCGGACTGAATCGCGGAAAAAACAAACAACAAGGTGTGTGTCTTTGTGCGTGTTAGAACTATATTTTTTAAGTTAATTTACACTGCACCCTAATCATCCTATCAGTCTCATTTTCAGAAAAAAGTATTCAAAAAATAAAATAAAACAAAGCAGGTAAATCTTTAACCGACGGTGGCGTGTGACCTGCATCACAGGAAGTTGTTCGCCCTCAGCAGTCTGCAATTGCAGCTTGTCTTTTTTCGTTATCATTCGGAGTTTGTTTCATGTACAATTCACCGAGCGCGCGGGGAAAGAATAAGAATCTCGAGGGCCCAGGGAAGCACTTTAAAACGGTACGTGTGAGCTACAACGGGGGCGGTCGCGGGATGTTGGTTGATCTATGTCGATCTTTGGTCCAAAACGTTTGGCCACCCCTGCACCCCTCACAGACGTTATGCTGAAAATGTGCGCATGTCAGCTACAAGCTAAGTTTGAAAGCAAACAAGATGCTGCAGCATCCATTGACGAAAAAAGAGATTGGCTCACATCTCCTGTCTTATGTCAATCCAACAACAACAATGACAAGCGCATGTCTCAGGAACACGACTGCCAAAAAATGACCTCGAACATCCATCCATCCATTTTCCGAACCGCTTGATCCTCACTAGGGTCGCGGAGGGTGCTGGAGCCTATCCCAGCTGTCTTCGGGCAGTAGGCAGGGGACACCCTGAATCGGTTGCCAGCCAATCGCAGGGCGCACAGAGACGAACAAGCATCCACGCGCACACTCATACCCAGGGAATATTTAGAGTGCTCAATCAGCCTGCTATGCATGTTTTTGGAATGTGGGAGAAAACCGGAGTACCCGGAGAAAACTCACGCAGGCCCGGGGAGAACAAGCAAACTCCACACAGGGAGGCCGGAGCTGGAATTGAACTCTACACTGCGAAGCCGATGTGCTAACCACTGGACGACCGGGCCGCTGACCTCAAACATCACTTCACAAATGATTTTTATAAATGGGCATCAACAACCAATAACCCAGCGGGGTAAAGGCCGGAGCTGGAATTGAACTCTACACTGCGAAGCCGATGTGCTAACCACTGGACGACCGGGCCGCTGACCTCAAACATCACTTCACAAATGATTTTTATAAATGGGCATCAACAACCAATAACCCAGCGGGGGCACCCTGACATCAGTTTGATGTTGAATATCGGTTCAGATTTTGACTAGCATGACAAATAGCCTTCAGAAGCATTTCACTCATATGATTGTAAAAAAGTCGGAATAAACTGTCCATCTCACATCCAATTACGGCAACATCCAATCTTCATCAATATCGTTGAAACCAAAACAACACAGAGGCCCAAACTTTGACATTAAATTGATGGCTCATATGCAAGCCAGTTACGTTAAGGCGGATGGGCTGACATACCGCTTTGCCCCGTTTCAACAATTGTTTGCGACAGAACTGACGAGGAAGAGAAAAAGAATATGCATCTTCATTTGAAGAGTTTGGAATCTTGTATAAAACGGTTCAAATGGCTCTTTCGTTGCCGACACGAAGGTAAAATGGCCCTCGCACCATTGAAACGTCGCTTCTGTGCAAAACGTGCGTTCGATGGTCACCTAAATTCATGTTGACATCTTTACTTTTTGTCACATCCACCTCTGAAAACATTCCATTGATTGCCCAAGTATGAAGGAGTTGAGGGTGTCTTCATCGAAGCGCTCAGAGCAAAGCTTATGTCGCTTCAACGCTAGAAACACGTCGTCCATAAAACACGTGACATGTCTTGCCACATGACACAATGCCTCACTTAGAAAAATGTGCAGGACTCTTGCATGCAAACGTGTTCATCGCAAATATATGGCTGCCGACCGAACCTTATTTTCAGTCACGCTATTATAAGACTGGCCATTAATAAAAGAAAAATGATGTCACTGATTCTTCACGTCTTTGTGGTCTGCAACTCAACATCAGTATTTCTCAACGTGGAAATAGCTACGATGATGGCATGAGAATAAGAATAAGAATCATTCAAATTTTATTTTGAGAAATACAAGCCTCAAATGGGGGTGGAGGGGGGACTCAACTCAACTGTATTTATAGAGCGCTTTCAAACAGCCATCGCTGCATTCAAACTGCTTTAGATGGAGAAACTAACATATACAATCAAGCAATAAATCAGTAACAACAACACAGCCAGCCTTATTAAGAGCTGGACTCATCATGCGTGATATGGGTGTCGTCGGTACAGCGTTCTGTTCTCTGACTGTTGACCTGGTGGCAGTTTTGCTTGAAACATACCATTGAGATAGAAAAAGGAAGGTTTTGTAAAGGCAACGAAGGGAGTCATACAAACTCGTGCTTTACCGTTAATTGCCTGTGAAGAAAATAGTGTTTGGCTCCACTCTGGCCTTGTTATTTTACCTTCGGACGCAACATAGTTCACAGGTGAGATACGATTAAAGGGACAAATAAAAACACGCACACGCACACACACACACACGCACGCGCGCGCACACACACACACACACACACACACACACACACACACACACACACACACACACACACACACACACAAACACACACACACACACACATGATTTTTGTTAATGTACTATTTTTCTGGTTCTTTTGGACCATTGATTACTGTTTCTACTTTGCCAGTGCGCTTTTGCTCAGAAATATTTTTTGTACGGGCTTTGTGTCGGCGTTTGTGGGATCTAATCTGTTCCCGAACTGTGTCAGTCTGTACGCGATTGGTCGGGGGTGGGTTGCAGTGACGTGTTCAATGTGTTCTGTTAACTTTGTCTTTTGGATCACCTAGAAAATGGCATGACTCTTCGCAAGGGGTAAGTCCAAAATAAAGTTGAAATGTTTTGTTGCGCAATGCCTGCCTTGATGTTGCCAGCTAAAGTACAGCACGGAAGCCAGTACGTTATGTTTTCCTGGAGTCTTGCCTTCGATTTCATGATGACAACGACCGCTTTGTTTTCGGTGTACAACTTTGAAATGTGTCCTCGTAAAGCTAGCGCCCCCGCCGGCCCCCCGGAAGCACCGCCCGTGCCCGACTTTACGATGGCCAATCACCAACCTTAAAAGTTCAGCTCTTTTCCTTTCAACTTCTGATGTTGGGGGTGCGTCCGTGTGTACATAAGTGGCGAGCTGCGCTTAAATTCTGCAGACAAACCTGTTGGCTTCATCACATCAAAGAGTAATTCCACCTGACGAAAAGGATCGCGGTACCAGTCGCCATGTCACCACTTTTGCTGTGGGCGTGTTTCATCAGCTTGTTGGCGTTTCCCGTCATGTGTGAGTGTGGATGAAAAAAAAAATGCTTAATACCTGCGAAGAGTATGTTTCCGAGTGGATTTTTGTATTAACAGGCACTTTGATTGTGTCATACCGCAAGTGTGCATTACATATATACAGTAATTGTTGGTTACATTCAAAATGTAGTCAACATTTACAGATAAAAGCGTGAAGCCCTCAGTATTGCCTTCACTTTAAGTTGCACCATAATTTCTCAACATGGAATGGTGGTACAAGCTGCAAAGGTGAATGTTTATCAAGTCAACTGCCATTGAATTGTCTTCATTCGGGAAAGGATGCTTCTGTCCTCATGGACATATGTATCTATGAGCTCCAAAAAAAAAGGGAAGGGCAAAAGTTGAGGATAAACTGTTAAAAAAATGTGATCAAGCTTCTTGAGCAAGACGAAAGCTCAATTGATTTTACTGCTGTCCCACCATGAAAATCACATTTTAAAAAAACAATGAATTGCCCAAACTTTGCACACATGACAGCGGTTACCTGCCATTCATCTGTTCAACTAAAAAAAAACAAACAAACAAAAAAAAGTTCCTTGAGTCATGAACGCTCAACGCACAATGCATGTCTTTGAATGTGTGCACTGACCCAAAATCCTTCCCCGTAGCCATGGGCTACCTTTGTCCTTCATGTCCCGTGTGTCCCTGTGACAAGTGTCCATGCCCTTCGTGTCCCCCTTGTCGTTGTCCTAAGTGTCGTTGTGCGACTTGTGCCCCTCCGACGACGTGTCCCCCTCTTCCTCCTATGACCTGTCCTCCTCTTCCTCCCATGACCACTTGTCCCAGTCTTCCTACTTGTCCTCCTCCCCAGCTGCCAACATCCGGACCAGGTAACTGGAGTGAAAACCCTTCTCTGACGCATGTGCCTGATGACATCAAAGGCTTGGGCAAACTTCTTGTGGCGCCTCATCCGGTGAGTGGGGGATTTCTGGCGTGACTTCTGAAGAACGCGTTTCATATCACGAATGACGGACTTTTGCTCAGACTGAGTACAAGCATCCGGGTTTCAGCGTCTTAAACGATTCCACATCATTTGCATTTCCTTTGGTTACCCTTGAAAATTGTATTTGCGCAGCTCGGATTCAGAGTCGACCTTTTGGGGCTGCTCAGCGTTGGCAGTAACCTCGCCGTCAGAGGACGAGCCAAACCGATGGCTGAGAGGTATGTGGCCACACGCCCGACAAAGAACGATTTTACCGTGACAACATGTTTATGCGGCTTGGAGACAGCGAATGGATGAATATTGCAGGCTAATCTTCAAGCTGGCCATGGCCGACGACACGGCGCTGCACTTGGGCTTTCGCATCAACGAGAAAACGATTATGATGAGCTCTGACCTGCATGGTACTAAAAGGGTTGAGGAGAAAGAGGTGGCCTCCTTCCCCTTCCAACCCGGCCAGGATTTTGAGGGTAGAAATCATTGCATCGTTCTACGAAATCTCCATGACCGCACTATCTGGTTCCTGGTGATCTGATGGTCTTCAATTTTGGTTTTTGAGAGTTTGTCCATTTTCAATAACCACGACAACCTTGCTCTTCGTGTGCACAGACGCGGACAGACAACCAGTTGGGGTTTTTTTTGTCTCGGAAAAATGTGTGACTGGTTCATGAGTTCTTAGTCAACTGCAGCTCACCATTTTTTGGGTGTTGAGATGTACAGGAAAAAGTCATTGACTGGTTCAAGCATTCTTGGCAAGCTGCGTAGCTCACCTTACTGGCATGTCATTCAGATGATCATCCAGTGTGACATCGACCGCTTCCACGTGACCGTCGATGGCACCCACCAGCTGGAGTTCATCTACAGGGATGCAAACCTGCAAAGCATCACAGCACTAAGAATGTGGCATGACGTGTTGCTGAGGGACGTCAGGCTGATGTGACGTCTCCGCCGTGACCAGATCGGAAGCCCCCAGCTCGCCGTGATGTGAACAGCAGTTGAGTCGATTCTAACATGACTGCTCAGTGCTGCCAATCTCTGTGATCAGTGATGACTAATAAAGCCGCTGAAGAATATTTGCTTGGATGAAAAATAGTTTTTTCTTCAGGTATTTACTCGGAGTGGTGTGTGTGTGTGTGTGTGTGCGTGTGTGTGTGTGTGTGTGTGTGTGTGTGTGTGTGTGTGTGTGTGTGTCCGTGCGCGTGTGTAGGCGTGGGGGTCGCTGTACTGGAGCTACAAGAAATGAGGGGCCTTTGTTGCCTGAGCCACTCTGGGGTACTGGCAATTTGAAGGAAATGGCCAAATAAACCTCTTAAATACAGTTTAGAATTGTTTTTTGTTTTTCAAAATGTGTTTTTTTTAAAATGTGACACTGGCTCATAGCTGACTCATATTTTCCAGGGAAGGCCACTGAGCCATTTTGAAGACAAAACCCCCACCATTAACAAATACAATGATCATGATGGCAAGCATGAGATGTGTGCCATGTTTTATAAGTTATCACGAATGTTAAGACCAGGCAAACGTGAGCGGCGGGGAAAATAAAGGCTTTGCTTTTCATTATTATGAAAACAAATTCTAGGGTGACTTCAATGTGTTGCCTCGCTATAAAAAAAAGGTGGACTCCATGTTTTAGCACGTGCCTTCTCTTGTGCTGTTACATATACCACCAGGTGTTCATAGATTCAGGTAAGACAATCTAAGGCCATTTTTTATTTTTAAAATTACAAATCAAACATTGGTTTTGTAGCCACAGCTGAAGGGTTTCCCCTCGTTTTTTGTGTTATGTTTAGACCCTAAAAAGTAGTGTTTTCTTGACACACTCCACAATACCACAGCAACAGCGCCGTGATAAAATTGCCTTGCAACATCATCAGGGCCTAAACACTCCTGAGTAAATAGGAGCTAAATCTGGTCAACCTGCTTGGAGGAAAAATGTCAAAGAAGAAAACATATATGCTTTAGCCAGTAGGTGGCGATACCACTACGATGAAAAATAGGTTCATGGATTTCTTCATCCCTGGAATAAAATCAAATGTGAGACATCTTTCGACGATTTGATCGCGTGGATCAAGTGACAGCAGCTTTTGTCGTCAAGGAGACACCAACTTTTAACGTACAGTAAATTCAAAATGGTTGCCCTGTTGTTCGATTTTACATTTCAAGACCACCAAAATGTCATAAGCTGCTTTGTTTAAAATAAATAAAAACAAAATAAAATAGCGGGCTCGAGTGAGCCCAGTGTGTTTCATGGGTGTTCATGTCCACCACGGGTGTCAAAGTCAAGGCCCGGGGGCCAGATCTGGCCCGCCACATCACATCAAACACATTTTGAGCGCTGGTTTGACAGGTGCTTTTCATGCAGCGGGCTCTTTGTGGCAGCAGGGTTGACTTGGCAGTCTTTTTATTTTGGTATATCAGTGGTGTCCAAACTGCGGCCTGAGGGCCCCTGGTGGCCGGCCACGTGACCAAAAAAAATGTGTAAGAAGATACAGTTAAGCCATTAGTGATGATGAGAATAACAATTTATCTTCAAAACACTTAGTGAATAAAGATCATTCTATTTTAAGAGGCAACATTTGTTTCTTCCACTCAGTGCTCTCTGGCTGATTTATATGATCCTCAGGGCACTGAAAATTTGTCAGTTTATCTTTTTTTTTCTCACTGGGGCGATTGAATTTGGCTGCTGTTAAATGCAGAGCTGGATCAGTTCTGTGAGAGAGAGGGCTGATGGCCACACCAAAAACATCAACGATTTTCCTTAGCACCTACAACAGAAAGCTGATGAAATTAAGTCGGCACAGCAAACAATATATAATTGCTTTCGTGACTGATTTGAGCGTGTTTCAAAAATCAGTTCAGTTCGGTTCAGAAACTTTATTTATCCCCATGGGGCAATTAGGACTTAACAGGCATGCTCTGCACAAGAAACGTGAAAAACAATGACGAACATGGGATACAGTGCAAAGGGCCTTTCGGTACTCGCTGTGTGCACAGCTCCCCGAGATCTTAGTTCAGAAAGGAAACCACTATGGAGCGAGAGGGGGAAAAAAAACATGCTATCCACTTCTGTGGATAATTAAAGTCTATGAGAAAAAAGACCCCATCACGTAAACAAGCGTATGACAATTACAAGTCACAAGATATAACATGTAATGAGGGGCGGATGGATGGGAGTGCGGGGGAGTGCGACGCGGCCCGACCGGCGAGCTGCCCAGTCCATTCGAGCGCTTAGCAGAAGCAAACCAGGAATAACGAAGGCAAGTGTGTGTATGCGCGTGTGATTGTCTGGTTGTGTGTGCGCGTGTCAGGCCGCAGCTGCAACTTCAAGGTCTTCTCATGGAGACAGTCCTGGCTTATCAGTCAATGGCCGAGAAGGAGGGGAGGGGGTGATGGTAGGGCACTAGCTTCCATGCGTACATTCTTCCAGAGGAAAGGTCCAGATAGCAGATGTTTTGGGAACGGCTGCCAACAATTCCAGACAGCCCTGAGTCCGTTGCCTGTGTCTCTTCAATTGCGTCGATCGGCCAAATCCACAATTTCTTTTCTGAGCGCAGATCTCACCTTCTCCCAGTTGTTTTCCATCTTGCAGTGACGCTCCAAAACTGCATCCATTTTGCGGTTAAGCTCAGTCACCGCTTGGGTCCGAGTGTTGGACATCCCCGCCGTGCCATCCATTGTTAAGTTTCGGATAAATCGAGTTTGGGGGGATACAAAAACGTAGACAAAAACAAGGTCTCCGTAGGGAAAAAGACAATTTAATGTCTCAATCGCACCAAAAATAAGGCGAGAACATAAAGCGCTGGTCCACAATAAGCACCAGGAGGCAAATTCAAACGAGTAACAAAAAGTGCTTGCACAAAAGAGCAAGGAAGAGAAATAAAGACCGCAAAATACGAACGAAAAACAATGTAACACCAGTACACGTACAAAAGCCAGATCATCAAAACAAAACAGTACTTTCTCAAAAATGGGTACTATAACGCGAAATCACGACGAGGTCAAAAGCCAATAAGTCAAAGAACAGCGAAGACAGCAATGCCATAGAACAATACTCCCACAACAGGTGAATGGCGGAGGAGTCCTTAAATACTGAGTCTAAAGATTACAGATTGGCAGCAGGTGTGCCAGAAAGTCTGCTCATACCACCTGCTGGCCAGACCGCAAAACCGAAACGTGACAGTACCCCCCCCCCCCCTCAACGGAGGCCTCCTGGTAGACCACCCGGCTTTGACGGGTGCGCTGCGTGGAAAGACCGGAGCAGGGACGGGTCTAAGATCCAGGAGCGGGGGATCCACTGCCGATCCTCTGGGCCGTAGCCCTCCCAGTCGACCAAATACTGGAACCCCTTACCCCTGCGCCGAGAGTCCTAAATTTCTTGCACGGTGTACACCGGGTCACCGTCGACGGCTCGTGAAGGAGGAGGAGATGTGGGCAGAGGAGCCAGGGGACTGGTGGCCACTGGCTTCAACAGGGAAACATGGAAGACGGGGTGGACCTTCATAGTGGGCGGCAGTCGGAGCTTGGCGGAGACTGGGCTGAGGACCGATTCCACCACGAACGGTCCAGTGAATCGAGGCCCCAACTTGCGAGATGTACCGGCTAGTCGCAGATCCTTGGTCTCCAGCCACACCTTCTGCCCCACCTGATAGCCGGGTGCTGGGCATCGGCGGCGGTCAGCGTTCTGCCGGTTCCGCTGAGCAGTGTGTGACGGCGCTGCTCTGGTCTCCCTCCATACGCGATGGGCCCGTCGCAGATGGAGCTGTATGGATGGGAGTTCCACCTGACCCTCCTGGGAAGGAAACAGAGGAGGTTGGTAACCATAAGCCGCCATGACAGGAGACCGACCGGTAGCTGATGAGACGAGGGTGTTGTGGGCGTACTCCACCCAAGGCAGGTGAGCCGACCACGACGAGGGCCGATGGAGGCAAACGCAGCGCAGAGCTGCCTCCAAGTCCTGGTTCATGTGCTCCGTTTGGCCATTGGACTGCGGGTGGTAAGCAGAAGACAGACTCGCCGTGGCCCCCATGGCCTGACAGAAACGTTTCCATACCCTGCAGACGAATTGGGGACCCCGGTCCGACACAATGTCCACCGGAATCCAAGGAAGGCGGAAGACGTGTCTCACGAGAAGGTTTCCTGGGCAGAGGGCAGCTTGGACAACGCCACAAAATGGACAGATTTAGAGAAGCGGTCAACTATGGTGAGTATGATTTTCCCCGGGAAGGAGGCAGGCCGGTAACAAAATCCAGGGAAATGTGGGACCATGGTCGAGACGGAGCAGGCAGCGGTTGCAGCAACCCAGCCGGTGGTTGGTGGGCCGCCTTACTGCACGCGCAGGTGGAACAGGCCTTGATATAGTCCTGTGTATCGTTGCGTAGCTCCGGCCACCAAAACCGCTGCGACACGAGGTCCAAGGTCCGGTTCACCCCTGGATGGCATGCCACCTTAGACGTATGCCCCCACTGTAACACCTCCGCGCGCAGAGATGGGGGTACAAAAAGTCTCCCTGCCGGACAACCAGCCGGGACTTGAATTCCGTTCTGGGCCTCCTTCACCCTACGTTCGACGGCCCACCTCAGTGCCCCCACAATACAATGGTCCGGAACAATGCTTTGGGGTTCGTTGCTCCTCTCCGCGGGATCATGGATACGGGAGAGTGCATCAGGACGAATGTTCTTTGAGCCAGGGCAGTCGGTGAGTGTGAAATTAAACCGAGTGAGTCGAAGCGCCCACCGTGCTTGGCGGAAGTTTAGTCTCTTGGCAGAGCGGATGAAGGCAAGGTTCTTGTGATCGGTGTACACAGTGAATGGCTCTTCGGTCCCTTCGAGCCAATGTCGCCATTCCTGCAGTGATCATTAATGCATTCGAAGTTCCCTAAAGGCGTCTTGAATGCTGTCTTCCATTCATCCCCCTCCCGAATTCGAACCAGATGGGAAGCGCTTCGTAAATCGAGTTTGGAGAATATGGTGGCAGATTGGAGGGGGGCGAACGCCGAATCTATCAATGGAAGTGGATACTTGTTCTTGATTGTGATTTCGTTAAGGCCCCGATAAACAACACACGGGCGTAGCGACTTGTCTTTCTTTTCGATGAAGAAGAACCGGGCCCCCAGTGGAGATTTAGACGGCCGAATGAGGCCAGCCGAGAGTGAGTTATCAATATATTCCCTCAGAGCCTCTTGTTTCGGCTGTGAGACCTGATATAATCGGGAAGTCGGGAGCGACGCAATACCGGGTACAAACTCACAGTTTTCGGGGCGCCGGGACGGGCACGCTGGTGTCATGGAACAGTTGGCAACACGGTGTCCAGGTTGACCGCAGTAGAAGCAGGCCCGATCCCGAATCCCACGCTCTCTCTGCGCTGGTCCCAGGCGTCCGCCTCCCAGCTGCATGGGCTCCTCCTCTGCGTCGGCTGGGCCGGAACACGAATGACGCTCGGGTCCGGATGGTCGCCAGGACTCGTGTTCAGCTGGCCGACGACCCACACATCGGGGTGGAAAACGGGTAGTTCCTCGTTCGTCCATGCGTTCCCTATCACGCTCCCGCATGCGGTTGTCCACGACGAGGGCCGGATCGATGAGCTCCTGCAAGTTGGTGCTATCAGCTCCAGCCAGTTCGTTCAAAACAAAACAGTTCTTACTGATGACAATGAGAGAAGACGCGAAGAAGCTGATCACGCAGGCCATCAGCATAAGTGGCGACATGGTGACTGCTAATGCCGTCCCTTCACGAGGAGAAGAGATACACTCTGGTCAGGTGGAATTACTCTTCGATGTGATGTTAGCACGCCGGCCTCACAGTCCCGCGGTGCTGGGTTGGATTCAGTCTCTGGCCTTGCTGTGTGGGGTTTGCATGTTCTCCTCGTGCCTGCGTGGGTTTTCTTCGGGTACTCCGGTTTCCTCCCACATTCCAAAAACATGATTGAGGGTTAACGGAACACTCTAAATTGTCCTTAGGTGTGAGTGTGAGGGTCAATGGTGGTTATATGTCTACGTGTGCCCTGCGATTGGCTGGAAACCAGTTGAGGGTGTACCCAACTTACTGCCGGAAGACAGCTGGGAGAGGCTCCAGAACGCCCACAACCCTTGTGAGGATAAGCAGATTAGATGATTCTAAACACGTGAGATGTTTTGAATCATTGATGAATAAGTAATGCTCATAGCAGCTCACGATAATGGCTATAGGGCTATTCACGCTGCATTGCAAAAGTGTGTCACACACATGCTTTCACATAAAATTGGCTTGGTTGGCTTGATCTAGGCCCCCGGCCGTGAGTTTGACACCTGTGCTCTCTTGGACATAGTGTTTGAAATGTTCTGGAAAGGGCTTTGTTCCAGATGCAGCGGTTGTGAAGGCTCTTTATATATAATGCTGTAATTTATGGTATTCCCCTTAGCATAGCTCCATCTAGCGGATGCATAACCTAACCTCAGCCAGTATTGTAGCTCCTATTCTATAATGTGGTGCGCACTCTCTATGAAAAAAGTTTTAAAATGCTCCATTCTTTGAAAGTGTGCCTGATACAGTACCATTCAAAGATGGCATAAACTTGCTGAACAATAAACCAACAATATGTGCAAAAACTCATCGTCAGCATATATTTCCACCAAAATTAACTCTCGTAGATTTATCTCTCGTAGTGTCATTCAGATTCCTCAAATGTAGGCAGACTCACTCACCAGTTAGCTTTGCTTGACATTCCTGCTGACAATTAGACAATCGCGCCGTGGAATTTCATCGTGGTAAACCAAAGTCTTTTTCTTGATGCGAGTTCTCTTTCATGGCAATTACAGGACATGAGTGCTTTAAAATAATGTTTGCTCTCAAGTGCTGCAAATTAATGTTTGCTATCAAGTAGTGGACAGTGTTATTACAACTTGAAACTGAAATGCCCAGCGGAAGTGTATTCAAAAATTCAGGGGCCACTCTGTGTCCCATGCATTGCCCATGTATGGTATATTGGATGCGTGAAATCACATACCAGAATCTTGATTTTTTTTTAACAAATGAACTCTTATAGAAAAGGTCATTAACTCGAGTACAGCGCGGATTATTTTGTATTTAATTGCAATGTACTAGTTACTGTACAGACAAATGGGGATGCTTCTGTCAGCCTTTGTCATTCAGAAGAACTCAATGGCATCGGCATGTGTCGTGTCCTCTTGGACGTCAGCCAGCTTCAGCACTGACCTGGCGTGTGGCAGACTTTTGAAGACGCGCATGTGGATGTGGTCATCTCCTCCCACGTGCACCTACGACCAAAGTATGAGAACGGCAACGGTTTGACACATGTAGAAACTGTAAATATATACGTGAAAATACATTATGCGGTTCATCGTAATGAAGATGTCCTGTCCTGGAATGAAATCCATAATTAATGGGGTCTTTCATAGAGGTCATATCTGCACAAGGTCCTCCGAGATAATTTATCCGATCGTCGTCAAAGTTTGCCTGATTCGTCCGAAGATGGTTATGATGAAAATATCAAAATCTTTTTATTTCGTCAGACACTGTTGCCATGGCAATGCGCTGTATCAAATGAAACATTTTCATGTATTCGAGGGTGTGATGTTTAGATCAAACACCCAAAGTTTGAAGCCCCGCTTTGTTCAGCGGAGAGATCGGTGCTGTTGAACGGTCTGCGGCTGGATGGATATAGCTTGAGGAGCTGACGATGAGAAGAAAGGAGCGTGAGCGCGGGGCGCCGATGCGGATTTGGAACTGGGAGTCACGGCTTGGAGTTTGAAGCGGATTACGTGGGACAGGAGAAGTGAACTCATCTCTTTTCGTCAATGGACACTACAGCTTCGTGTTTGCTTTCAAAACTTAGCTTGGAGCAGACGTGTGCACATTTTCAGCATGACGTCTCTGATCCACTGGTGAAAGGACACTTTGATCCTCTCCTCTTTCATCTATCACTGCTTCAGACAACAAAGTGTATGCAGAAAAGTGGTGAAGATTGCACGACTGTCTGTCCTATGTGTTGTGTTATGTTATTTTGACTTCAAAATGGCACCGCGAGAGTGGCTGCCTTTCCAGCAGCTCCTATATTTTGTTGTTCTACTTCTTCCTTTAATAACTTTGCTGCTGTGAATTAGGAATGTTTCTCCATTGTGAGACTAATAAAGGTTTTCTTATCTTAAAACCTCAAGGAGGACTTTGTTAGAATATGACCTCAGCACATAGACCTCACAGTGCGTTCACTTCCAGCTCCGGTCTTCCTGTGTGGGGTTTGCATGTTCTCCCGGGCCTGTGTGGGTTTTCTCTGGGTACTCCGGTTCCCTCCCACATTCCAAAAACATGCACAGCAAGCAAGCTGATTGAACACTCTAAATTGTTCTAATTGTCCCTAAGTGTGAGTGTGAGCATGGATGGTTGTCCGTCTTTGTGTGCCCTGCGATTGGCTGGAAACCAGTTCAGTGTGTGGCCCACCTGCTGCCCAAAGACGGCTGGGATAGGGTCCAGCCACCCCCCCACCCCCTAGTTAGGATAAAGCGGTTCGGAAATGGATGAATTATTGTATTCTGCTAGTATTCATGTTTAGTGTAAGTTGAGGGGTTCGTAGGTTTTAGATGGATTGCTCTATGTTTAGAATGGGCAAAAATGAGAGGACGGGTTCGTTTGGACACAGCTTTTTTTTTTTTTTTTTTTTCAACAGCTGAATCCTGAATCGAAGAACACTCCCCCTTCCGGTAACGACCCACCTTCCTGCTTTTCTTCATAAGAATATTTCAGGACGTATTAAACAGAGTATAATTAAGGTAACTAACTTAAAAGGATATAATGATTAAATATAAAATGATCATAATTAACAATTTAACAAAAGCTTAAATTTAGCACAACCTCCCAATTTCACTGGAATTGGGTTTGTAATAATAATAATAATAATAATAATAATAATAACAGTTCTACATAAACAATAGGTACCTGGCAGATTGCTGCTCAGACCCAAATAATACAAATAAAATCGGAATAAAATGTGTGATGTTGTGCTTACCTTGATGAAGTAGTTGCTCATAGCCACAACCTGTGATTTGTAAACCTTGGCGACGAAGACGTCGTACTTTTTCCGCGTTTTTTGCTCAGCTTGAGACTTTACCTGGAAATGATTGGGTTTAGTTTTCATGTTTTTCGTGTTTACTTTCAAAGCAGGCAACAATAAAAGTGTAGTGTCTAATTTCAATACTTACTTTGTTGCAGATTTTCTGAATATCTTCGTCGGCATTTGTGCCATCTGTAAGTCCTCCGCATATCATTTTGATGTCTATCAAACACTGTCAGAAGACAAAAGAGTAAGAACGACTAAATTACTGTTCGTTTTTCCGGCTAAAAATTCCAGCTTTATCATGTGACGATGACTAATGGTCAGTTCCATTCACAGTACAACTTAAATGATACCTTCGATGAGTAAACCGTTACATTATTCAGCCTGCCGATTCAGTAACTTTTACGTTTTAGGATTAATTATCCATCCATCCATCATCTACCGCTTATCCGGGGCCGGGTCGCGGGGGCAACAGCTTTAGCAGGGAAGCCCAGAGTTCCCTCTCCCTAGCTACTTCTGCCAGCTCTCCCCGGGGGATCCCGAGTCGTTCCCAGGCAAGCTGGGTGGCATAGTCTCTCCAGCGTGTCCTGGGTCTTCCTCGGGGTCTCCTCCCGGTGGGACATGACCGGAACACCTCACCGGGGAGGCGCTCAGGAGGCATTCGAATCAGATGCCCAAGCCACCTCATCTGGCTCCTCTCGATGTGGAGGAGAAGCGGCTCGACTCTGAGCCCCTCCCGGATGACCGAGCTTCTCACCTTATCTCTAAGGGAGAGCCCGGACATCCTGCGGAGAAAACTCATTTTGGCCGCTTGTATCCGGGATCTCGTTCTTTCGGTCACGACCCATAGTTCGTGACCATTGGTGAGGGTTGGGACGTAGATCGACCGGTAAATTGAGAGCTTCGCCCTTTGGCTCAGCTCCTTCTTCACCACGACAGACCGATACAACGTCCGCATCACAGCAGATGCTGCACCGATCCGCCTGTCGATCTCCCGCTCCCTCCTACCCCCACTCGTGAACAAGACCCTAAGCTACTTGAACTCCTCCACTTGGGGTAAGATCTCCTCCCCGACCCGGAGGGTGCACTCCCTGAGGACCATGGTTTCAGATTTGGAGGTGCTGATTTTCATTCCAACCGCTTCACACTCGGCTGCGAAACGCTCCAGTGAGAGTTGGAGAGCCCCGTTTGAAGGAGCCAACAGCACCACATCATCTGCAAAAAGCAGGGATGTAATACTGAGGCCCCCAAAACGGACCCCCTCAACGCTTCGGCTGCGCCTAGAAATTCTGTCCTTAAAGGTTATGAACAGAATCGGCGTCAAAGGGCAGCCTTGGCGGAGTCCTACCCCCACTGGAAACGATTCCGACTTACTGCCGGCAATGCGAACCAAACTCTGACATCGGTGGTATAGTGACCGAACAGCCCGTATCAGGGGGTTCGGTACCCCATACCCACGAAGGACCCCCCACAGAACTCCCCGAGGGACACGGTCAAACGCCTTCTCCAAGTCCACAAAACACATGTAGACTGGTTGGGCGAATTCCCACATACCCTCAAGGACCCTGCTAAGGGTACAGAGCTGGTCCACTGTTCCACGGCCGGGACGAAAACCACACTGCTCCTCCTCAATCTGAGGCTCGACTTCCTGACGGACCCTCCTCTCCAGCACCCCTGAATAGACCTTACCAGGGAGGCTGAGGAGTGTGATCCCTCTGTAGTTGGAACACACCCTCCGGTCCCCTTTTTTAAAAAGAGGGACTGCCACCCCGGTCTGCCAATCCAGAGGCGCTCTCCCTGTTGACCACGCGATGTTGCAGAGGCGTGTCAACCAGGACAGCCCCACAACATCCAGAGCCTTGAGGAACTCCGGGCGGATCTCATCCACCCCTGGGGCCTTGCCACCGAGGAGCTTTTTAACCACATCGGTGACTTCAACCACAGAGATAGGAGAGCCCACCTCAGAGTCCCCGGGCTCTGCTTCCTCCAAGGAAGGCGTGTTGGTGGAGTTGAGGAGGTCTTCGAAGTACTCTGCCCACCGGTTCACAACGTCCCGAGTCGAAGTCAGCAGCGCGCCATCCCCACTCTACACAGTGTTAGTGGTGCACTGCTTCCCCCTCCTGAGACGTCGGATGGTGGACCAGAATTTCCTCGAAGCCGTCCGGAAGTCGGCTTCCATGGCCTCACCGAACTCTTCCCACGCTCGGGTTCTTGCCTCGGCGACCACCGAAGCCGCGGTCCGCTTGGCCAGTCGATACCCGTCAGCTGCCTCTGGGGTCCCACAGGCCATAAAGGCTCGATAGGACTCCTTCAGCTTAACGGCATCCCTTACTGCTGGTGTCCACCAGCGAGTACGGGGGTTGCCGCCACGACAGGCACCAACCACCTTACGGCCACAACTCAGATTGGCCGCCTCAACAATAGAGGCACGGAACATGGTCCACTCGGACTCAATGTCCCCCGTCATCCCCCGGAACATGGGAAAAGCTCTGTCGGAGGTGGGAGTTGAAACTCCTTCTGACAGGGGATTCCGCCAGACGCTCCCAACAAACCCTCACTATACGTTTGGGTCTGCCAGGATGGACCGGCATCTTCCCCCACCATTGGAGCCTACTCACCACCAGGTGGTGATCAGTTGACAGCTCCGCCCCTCTCTTCACCCTAGTGTCCAGAACATGCGGCCGCAAATCCGATGATACAACTACAAAGTCGATCATCGAACTGCGGCCTAGGGTGTCCTGGTGCCAAGTGCACATATGGACACCCTTATGTTTGAACAAGGTGTTCGTTATGGACAATCCGTGACGAGCACAGAAGTCCAATTACAAAACACCACTCGGGTTTTGATCGGGGGGGCCGTTCCTCCCAATCACGCCCCTCCAGGTATCATTGTCATTGCCCACGTGAGCATTGAAGTCCCCCAGCAGAACAAGGGAGTCCCCAGCAGGAGTACTCTCCGGCACACCCTCCAAGGACTCCAAAAAGGGTGGGTATGCTGAGCTGCTGTTTGGTGCATATGCACAAACAACAGTCAGGACCCATCCACTCACCTGAAGGCGGAGGGAGGCAACCCTCTCGTCTACCGGTGTGAACCCCAATGTACAGGCACTGAGCCGGGGGGCAATGAGTATGCCCACACCTGCTCTGCGCCTCTCACCGTGAGCAACTCCAGAGTGGAAGAGAGTCCAACCCCTCTCGAGAGAACTGGTACCAGAACCCAGGCTGTGTGTGGAGGCAAGTCCGACTATATCCAGTCGGAAATTCTCTGCCTCACACACCAGCTCGGGCTCCTTCCCTGCCAGAGAGGTGACATTCCATGTCCCAAGAGCTAGCTTCTGCAGCCGAGGATCGGACCGCCAGGGTCCCCGCCTTTGGCTGCCGCCCAGCTCACATTGCACCCGACCCCTTTGGCCCCTCTCATGGGTGGTGAGCCCATGGGAAGGGGGACCCACGTTGCCTCGTCGGGCTGTGCCCGGCCGGGCCCCATGGGTGTAAGCCCGGCCACCAGGCGCCTGCCAACGAGCCCCACCTCCAGGTCTGGCTCCAGAGGGGGGCCCCGGTGACCCGCGTCCGGGCAAGGGAAACCTAGATCCATTTATTTTTATCATCATTGGGGTCTTTTGAGCCGTGCTTTGTCTGGCCCCTCACCTAGAACCTGTTTGCCATGGGTGACCCTGACAGGGGCATAAAGCCCCAGACAACTTAGCTTCTAGGATCATTGGGACACACAAACCCCTCCACCACGGTAAGGTGACGACTCACGGAGGGGCCATTGAGACTGCACGGGGATTATTATTTTTTTATCTCTCAACCTGTCCAAGAGGCCTGCTGCCCGCCGCACTCGGCGGCCGAGTGCAGCCTGCTCCCCGCCATTGAGACTGAACGGGGATTATTTTTTTTTTTTAACTCGGCCGCCGGGCCGGGGCGGGCTTCGCCCCCGGTACCTCCAGCAGCTACTATTTCCGCGGGCAGCGTTCCAACACTATTCACCCCGGTCAAGAGGCCTTTCCCCGGCCACACTCGGCCGCCGGGCCGGCCCGCACCCCGCCATTGAGACTGCACGGGGATTATTATTTTTTTATCTCTCAACCTGTCCAAGAGGCCTGCTGCACGCCGCACTCGGCGGCCGAGTGCAGCCTGCTCCCTGCCATTGAGATTGAACGGGGATTATTATTTTTTTTTAACTCGGCCGCCGGGCCGGGGCGGGCTTCGCCCCCGGTACCTCCAGCCGCTACTATTTCCGCGGGCCGCGTTCCAAAACTATTCACCCCGGCCAAGAGGCCTCTTACCCGGCCACACTCGGCCGCCGGGCCGGCCCGCACCCCGCCATTGAGACTGCACGGGGATTATTATTTTTTTATCTCTCAACCTGTCCAAGAGACCTGCTGCCCGCCGCACTCCGCCGCCGGGCCGGCCCGCACCGCGCCATTGAGACTGCACAGGGATTATTATTTTTTTTATCTCTCAACCTGTCCAAGAGGCCTGCTGCCCGCCGCACTCGGCGGCCGAGTGCAGCCTGCTCCCCGCCATTGAGACTGAACGGGGATTATTATTATTTTTAACTCGGCCGCCGGGCCGGGGCGGGCTTCGCCCCCGGTACCTCCAGCCGCTACTATTTCCGCGGGCCGCGCTCCAACACTATTCACCCCAGCTAAGAGGCCTCTTCCCCGGCCACACTCGGCCGCCGGGCTGGCCCGCACCCTGCCATTGAGACTGCACGGGGATTATTATTTTTTTATCTCTCAACCTGTCCAAGAGGCCTGCTACCCGCCGCACTCGGCGGCCGAGTGCAGCCTGCTCCCCGCCATTGAGACTGAACGGGGATTTTTTTTTTTTAACTCGGCCGCCGGGCCGGGGCGGGCTTCGCCCCCGGTACCTCCAGCAGCTACTATTTCCGCGGGCCGCGTTCCAACACTATTCACCCCGGCCAAGAGGCCTGTTCCCCGGCCACACTCGGCCGCCGGGCCGGCCCGCACCCCGCCATTGAGACTGCACGGGGATTATTATTTTTTTATCTCTCAACCTGTCCAAGAGGCCTGCTGCCCGCCGCACTCCGCCACCGGGCCGGCCCGCACCCCGCCATTGAGACTGCACGGGATTATTATTTTTTTATCTCTCAACCTGTCCAAGAGGCCTGCTGCCCGCCGCACTCCGCCGCCGGGCCGGCCCGCACCCCGCCATTGAGACTGCACGGGGATTATTATTTTTTTATCTCTCAACCTGTCCAAGAGGCCTGCTGCCCGCCGCACTCCGCCGCCGGGCCGGCCCGCACCCCGCCATAGAGACTGCACGGGGATTATTATTTTTTAATCTCTCAACCTGTCCAAGAGGCCTGCTGCCCGCCGCACTCGGCGGTCGAGTGCAGCCTGCTCCCCGCCATTGAGACTGAACGGGGATTTTTTTTAAAAAATTAGGCCGCCGGGACGGGGCGGGCTTCGCCCCCGGTACCTCACGCCGCTACTATTTACGCGGGCTGCGTTCCAACGCTATTAACCCCGGCCAAGAGGCCTCTTCCCCGGCCACACTCGGCCACCGGGCCGGCCTGCACACCGCCATTGAGACTGCACGGGGATTATTATTTTTTTATCTCTCAACCTGTCCAAGAGGCCTGCTGCCCGCTCCACTCGGCGGCCGAGTGCAGCCTGCTCCCTGCCATTGAGACTGAACGGGGATTATAATTTTTTTTAACTCGGCCGCCGGGCCGGGGCGGGCTTCGCCCCCGGTACCTCCAGCCGCTACTATTTCCGCGGGCCGCGTTCCAACACTATTCACCCCGGCCAAGATGCCTCTTCCCCGGCCACACTCCGCCGCCAGGCCGGCCCGCACCCCGCCATTGAGACTGCACGGGGATTATTATTTTTTTATCTCTCAACCTGTCCAAGAGGCCTGCTGCCCGCCGCACTCCGCCGCCGGGCCGGCCCGCACCCCGCCATTGAGACTGCACGGGGATTATTATTTTTTTATCTCTCAACCTGTCCAAGAGGCCAGCTGCCCGCCGCACTCCGCCGCCGGGCCGGCCCGCACCCCGCCATAGAGACTGCACGGGGATTATTATTTTTTAATCTCTCAACCTGTCCAAGAGGCCTGCTGCCCGCCGCACTCGGCGGCCGAGTGCAGCCTGCTCCCCGCCTTTGAGACTGAACGGGGATTTTTTTTTTTTTAATTCGGCCGCCGGGACGGGGCGGGCTTCGCCCCCGGTACCTCACGCCGCTACTATTTACGCGGGCTGCGTTCCAACACTATTCACCCCGGCCAAGAGGCCTCTTCCCCGGCCACACTCGGCCGCCGGGCCGGCCCGCACCCCGCCATTGAGACTGCACGGGGATTATTATTTTTTTATCTCTCAACCTGTCCAAGAGGCCTGCTGCACGCCGCACTCGGCGGCCGAGTGCAGCCTGCTCCCTGCCATTGAGACTGAACGGGGATTATAATTTTTTTTAACTCGGCCGCCGGGCCGGGGCGGGCTTCGCCCCCGGTACCTCCAACCGCTACTATTTCCGCGGGCCGCGTTCCAACACTATTCACCCCGGCCAAGATGCCTCTTCCCCGGCCACACTCCGCCGCCGGGCCGGCCCGCACCCCGCCATTGAGACTGCACGGGGATTATTATTATTTTATCTCTCAACCTGTCCAAGAGGCCTGCTGCCCGCCGCACTCCGCCACCGGGCCGGCCCGCACCCCGCCATTGAGACTGCACGGGATTATTATTTTTTTATCTCTCAACCTGTCCAAGAGGCATGCTGCCCGCCGCACTCGGCGGCCGAGTGCAGCCTGCTCCCTGCCATTGAGACTGAACGGGGATTTTCTTTTTTTTAACTCGGCCGCAGGGCCGGGGCGGGCTTCGCCCCCGGTACCTCCAGCCGCTACTATTTCAGCGGGCCGCGTTCCAACACTATTCACCCCGGCCAAGAGGCCTCTTCCCCGGCCACACTCGGCCGCCGGGCCGGCCTGCACCCCGCCATTGAGACTGCACGGGGATTATTATTTTTTTATCTCTCAACCTATCCAAGAGGCCTGCTGCCCGCCCCACTCGGCGGCCGAGTGCAGCCTGCTCCCTGCCATTGAGACTGAACGGGGATTATAATTTTTTTTAACTCGGCCACCGGGCCGGGCCGGGCTTCGCCCCCGGTACCTCCAGCCGCTACTATTTCCGCGGGCCGCGTTCCAACACTATTCACCCCGGCCAAGAGGCCTCTTACCCGGCCACACTCGGCCGCCGTACCCCCAGCCTTACCCCTGGTACCCCCAGCAGCACCCCTGGTACCCCCAGCCATACCCCTGGTACCTCCAACGGTCTTTTGCCTACGAAACCGCCGTCGGGCGGACACAAACGGTATGGCAGACCCGCTCAGCCATTGAGAATGAATGGGGGGATTTTCTCATTTTCCCAATCCGACCAAGACGCCTCCCCGCCGGCCACGCTCGGCGAGGCCGCCGGGCCTCTCCTCCGGTGCTCACGATGACTTCCGCGGGCCGCGTTCCAACACCTCTATTCCGACCAAGACGCCTCCCGGTCCGGCCGCACTCCGCCGCCGGGCCGGCCCGCACCCCGCCATTGAGACTGCACTGGGATTATTATTTTTTTATCTCTCAACCTGTCCAAGAGGCCTGCTGCCCGCCGCACTCGGCGGCCGAGTGCAGCCTGCTCCCTGCCATTGAGACTGAACGGGGATTATAATTTTTTTTAACTCGGCCGCCGGGCCGGGGCGGGCTTCGCCCCCGGTACCTCCAGCCGCTACTATTTCAGCGGGCCGCGTTCCAACACTATTCACCCCGGCCAAGAGGCCTCTTCCCCGGCCACACTCGGCCGCCGGGCCGGCCTGCACCCTGCCATTGAGACTGCACGGGGATTATTATTTTTTTATCTCTCAACCTGTCCAAGAGGCCTGCTGCCCGCTCAACTCGGCGGCCGAGTGCAGCCTGCTCCCTGCCATTGAGACTGAACGGGGATTATAATTTTTTTTAACTCGGCCGCCGGGCCGGGGCGGGCTTCGCCCCCGGTACCTCCAGCCGCTACTATTTCCGCGGGCCGCGTTCCAACACTATTCACCCCGGCCAAGATGCCTCTTCCCCGGCCACACTCCGCCGCCGGGCCGGCCCGCACCCCGCCATTGAGACTGCACGGGGATTATTATTTTTTTATCTCTCAACCTGTCCAAGAGGCCTGCTGCCCGCCGCACTCCGCCGCCGGGCCGGCCCGCACCCCGCCATTGAGACTGCACGGGGATTATTATTTTTTTATCTCTCAACCTGTCCAAGAGGCCTGCTGCCCGCCGCACTCCGCCCCTGGGCCGGCCCGCACCCCGCCATTGAGACTGCACGGGGATTATTATTTTTTTATCTCTCAACCTGTCCAAGAGGCCTGCTGCCCGCCGCACTCCGCCGCCGGGCCGGCCCGCACCCCGCCATAGAGACTGCACGGGGATTATTATTTTTTAATCTCTCAACCTGTCCAAGAGGCTTGCTGCCCGCTGCACTCGGCGGCCGAGTGCAGCCTGCTCCCCGCCATTGAGACTGAACGGGGATTTTCTTTTTTTTAACTCGGCCGCAGGGCCGGGGCGGGCTTCGCCCCCGGTACCTCCAGCCGCTACTATTTCAGCGGGCCGCGTTCCAACACTATTCACCCCGGCCAAGAGGCCTCTTCCCCGGCCACACTCGGCCGCCGGCCCGGCCTGCACCCCGCCATTGAGACTGCACGGGGATTATTATTTTTTTATCTCTCAACCTGTCCAAGAGGACTGCTGCCCGCCCCACTCGGCGGCCGAGTGCAGCCTGCTCCCTGCCATTGAGACTGAACGGGGATTATAATATTTTTTAACTCGGCCACCGGGCCGGGGCGGGCTTCGCCCCCGGTACCTCCAGCCGCTACTATTTCCGCGGGCCGCGTTCCAACACTATTCACCCCGGCCAAGAGGCCTCTTACCCGGCCACACTCGGCCGCCGTACCCCCAGCCTTACCCCTGGTACCCCCAGCAGCACCCCTGGAACCCCCAGCCATACCCCTGGTACCTCCAACGGTCTTTTGCCTACGAAACCGCCGTCGGGCGGACACAAACGGTATGGCAGACCCGCTCAGCCATTGAGAATGAATGGGGGGATTTTCTCATTTTCCCAATCCGACCAAGACGCCTCCCCGCCGGCCACGCTCGGCGACGCCGCCGGGCCTCTCCTCCGGTGCTCACGATGACTTCCGCGGGCCGCTTTCCAACACCTTTAATCCGAGCAAGACGCCTCCCCGCCGGCCACGCTCGGCGACGCCGCCGGGGCTTTCCTCCGGTGCTCGCGATGACTTCCGCGGGCCGCGTTCCAACACCTCTATTCCGACCAAGACGCCTCCCGGTCCGGCCGCACTCCGCCGCCGGGCCGGCCCGCACCCCGCCATTGAGACTGCACGGGGATTATTATTTTTTCATCTCTCAACCTTTCCAAGAGGCCTGCTGCCCGCCGCACTGCGCCGCCGGGCCGACCCGCAACCCGCCATTGAGACTGCACGGGGATTATTTTTTTTTATCTCTCAACCTGTCCAAGAGGCATGCTGCCCGCCGCACTCCGCCGCCGGGCCGGCCCGCACCCCGCCATTGAGACTGCACTGGGATTATTATTTTTTTTATCTCTCAACCTGTCCAAGAGGCCTGCTGCCCGCCGCACTCGGCGGCCGAGTGCAGCCTGCTCCCTGCCATTGAGACTGAACGGGGATTATAATTTTTTTTAACTCGGCCGCCGGGCCGGGGCGGGCTTCGCCCCCGGTACCTCCAGCCGCTACTATTTCCGCGGGCCGCGTTCCAACACTATTCACCCCGGCCAAGATGCCTCTTCCCCGGCCACACTCCGCCGCCGGGCCGGCCCGCACCCCGCCATTGAGACTGCACGGGGATTATTATTTTTTTATCTCTCAACTTGTCCAAGAGGCCTGCTACCCGCCGCACTCCGCCACCGGGCCGGCCCGCACCCCGCCATTGAGACTGCACGGGATTATTATTTTTTTATCTCTCAACCTGTCCAAGAGGCATGCTTCCCGCCGCACTCGGCGGCCGAGTGCAGCCTGCTCCCTGCCATTGAGACTGAACGGGGATTTTTTTTTTTTTTAACTCGGCCGCCGGGCCGGGGCGGGCTTCGCCCCCGGTACCTCCAGCCGCTACTATTTCAGCGGGCCGCGTTCCAACACTATTCACCCCGGCCAAGAGGCCTCTTCCCCGGCCACACTCGGCTGCCGGGCCGGCCTGCACCCCGCCATTGAGACTGCACGGGGATTATTATTTTTTTATCTCTCAACCTGTCCAAGAGGCCTGCTGCCCGCCGCACTCGGCGGCCGAGTGCAGCCTGCTCCCTGCCATTGAGACTGAACGGAGATTTTTTTTTTTTTTAACTCGGCCGCCGGGCCGGGGCGGGCTTTGCCCCCGGTACCTCCAGCCGCTACTATTTCCGCGGGCCGCGTTCCAACACTATTCACCCCGGCCAAGAGGCCTCTTACCCGGCCACACTCGGCCGCCGTACCCCCAGCCTTACCCCTGGTACCCCCAGCAGCACCCCTGGTACCCCCAGCCATACCCCTGGTACCTCCAACGGTCTTTTGCCTACGAAACCGCCGTCGGGCGGACACAAACGGTATGGCAGACCCGCTCAGCCATTGAGAATGAATGGGGGGATTTTCTCATTTTCCCAATCCGACCAAGACGCCTCCCCGCCGGCCACGCTCGGCGACGCCGCCGGGCCTCTCCTCCGGTGCTCACGATGACTTCCGCGGGCCGCGTTCCAACACCTTTAATCCGAGCAAGACGCCTCCCCGCCGGCCACGCTCGGCGACGCCGCCGGGGCTTTCCTCCGGTGCTCGCGATGACTTTCGCGGGCCGCGTTCCAACACCTTTATTCCGACCAAGACGCCTCCCGGTCCGGCCGCACTCCGCCGCCGGGCCGGCCCGCACCCCGCCATTGAGACTGCACGGGGATTATTATTTTTTCATCTCTCAACCTTTCCAAGAGGCCTGCTGCCCGCCGCACTGCGCCGCCGGGCCGACCCGCAACCCGCCATTGAGACTGCACGGGGATTATTTTTTTTATCTCTCAACCTGTCCAAGAGGCCTGCTGCCCGCTGCACTCCGCCGCCGGGCCGGCCCGCACCCCGCCATTGAGACTGCACGGGGATTATTATTTTTTTATCTCTCAACCTGTCCAAGAGGCCTGCTGCCCGCTCCACTCGGCGGCCGAGTGCAGCCTGCTCCCTGCCATTGAGACTGAACGAGGATTATAATTTTTTTTAACTCGGCCGCCGGGCCGGGGCGGGCTTCGCCCCCGGTACCTCCAGCCGCTACTATTTCCGCGTGCCGCGTTCCAACACTATTCACCCCGGCCAAGATGCCTCTTCCCCGGCCACACTCCGCCGCCGGGCCGGCCCGCACCCCGCCATTGAGACTGCACGGGGATTATTATTTTTTTATCTCTCAACCTGTCCAAGAGGCCTGCTGTCCGCCGCACTCCGCCGCCGGGCCGGCCCGCACCCCGCCATTGAGACTGCACGGGGATTATTATTTTTTTATCTCTCAACCTGTCCAAGAGGCCTGCTGCCCGCCGCACTCCGCCGCCGGGCCGGCCCGCACCCCGCCATAGAGACTGCACGGGGATTATTATTTTTTAATCTCTCAACCTGTCCAAGAGGCCTTCTGCCCGCCGCACTCGGCGGCCGAGTGCAGCCTGCTCCCCGCCATTGAGACTGAACGGGGATTTTTTTTTTTTTAATTCGGCCGCCGGGACGGGGCGGGCTTCGCCCCCGGTACCTCACGCCGCTACTATTTACGCGGGCTGCGTTCCAACACTATTCACCCCGGCCAAGAGGCCTCTTCCCCGGCCACACTCGGCCGCCGGGCCGGCCCGCACCCCGCCATTGAGACTGCACGGGGATTATTATTTTTTTATCTCTCAACCTGTCCAAGAGGCCTGCTGCACGCCGCACTCGGCGGCCGAGTGCAGCCTGCTCCCTGCCATTGAGACTGAACGGGGATTATAATTTTTTTTAACTCGGCCGCCGGGCTGGGGCGGGTTTCGCCCCGGTACCTCCAGCCGCTACTATTTCCGCGGGCCGCGTTCCAACACTATTCACCCCGGCCAAGATGCCTCTTCCCCGGCCACACTCCGCCGCCGGGCCGGCCCGCACCCCGCCATTGAGACTGCACGGGGATTATTATTTTTTTATCTCTCAACCTGTCCAAGAGGCCTGCTGCCCGCCGCACTCCGCCACCGGGCCGGCCCGCACCCCGCCATTGAGACTGCACGGGATTATTATTTTTTTATCTCTCAACCTGTCCAAGAGGCATGCTGCCCGCCGCACTCGGTGGCCGAGTGCAGCCTGCTCCCTGCCATTGAGACTGAACGGGGATTATAATTTTTTTTAACTCGGCCGCAGGGCCGGGGCGGGTTTCGCCCCCGGTACCTCCAGCCGCTACTATTTCAGCGGGCCGCGTTCCAACACTATTCACCCCGGCCAAGAGGCCTCTTCCCCGGCCACACTCGGCCGCCGGGCCGGCCTGCACCCCGCCATTGAGACTGCACGGGGATTATTATTTTTTTATCTCTCAACCTGTCCAAGAGGCCTGCTGCCCGCCCCACTCGGCGGCCGAGTGCAGCCTGCTCCCTGCCATTGAGACTGAACGGGGATTATAATTTTTTTTAACTCGGCCACCTGGCCGGGGCGGGCTTCGCCCCCGGTACCTCCAGCCGCTACTATTTCCGCGGGCCGCGTTCCAACACTATTCACCCCGGCCAAGAGGCCTCTTACCCGGCCACACTCGGCCGCCGGACCCCCAGCCTTACCCCTGGTACCCCCAGCAGCACCCCTGGTACCCCCAGCCATACCCCTGGTACCTCCAACGGTCTTTTGCCTACGAAACCGCCGTCGGGCGGACACAAACGGTATGGTAGACCCGCTCAGCCATTGAGAATGAATGGGGGGATTTTCTCATTTTCCCAATCCGACCAAGACGCCTCCCCGCCGGCCACGCTCGGCGACGCCGCCGGGCCTCTCCTCCGGTGCTCACGATGACTTCCGCGGGCCGCGTTCCAAAACCTTTAATCCGAGCAAGACGCATCCCCGCCGGCCACGCTCGGTGACGCCGCCGGGGCTTTCCTCCGGTGCTCGCGATGACTTTCGCGGGCCGCGTTCCAACACCTTTATTCCGACCAAGACGCCTCCCGGTCCGGCCGCACTCCGCCGCCGGGCCGGCCCGCACCCCGCCATTGAGACTGCACGGGGATTATTATTTTTTCATCTCTCAACCTTTCCAAGAGGCCTGCTGCCCGCCGCACTGCGCCGCCGGGCCGACCCGCAACCCGCCATTGAGACTGCACGGGGATTATTTTTTTTATCTCTCAACCTGTCCAAGAGGCCTGCTGCCCGCTGCACTCCGCCGCCGGGCCGGCCCGCACCCCGCCATTGAGACTGCACTGGGATTATTATTTTTTTATCTCTCAACCTGTCCAAGAGGCCTGCTGCCCGCCGCGCTCGGCGGCTGAGTGCAGCCTGCTCCCTGCCATTGAGACTGAACGGGGATGATTATTTTTTTTAACTCGGCCGCAGGGCCGGGGCGGGCTTCGCCGCCGGTACCTCCAGCCGCTACTATTTCAGCGGGCCGCGTTCCAACACTATTCACCCCGGCCAAGAGGCCTCTTCCCCGGCCACACTCGGCCGCCGGGCCGGCCTGCACCCCGCCATTGAGACTGCACGGGGATTATTATTTTTTTATCTCTCAACCTGTCCAAGAGGCCTGCTGCCCGCTCCACTCGGCGGCCGAGTGCAGCCTGCTCCCTGCCATTGAGACTGAACGAGGATTATAATTTTTTTTAACTCGGCCGCCGGGCCGGGGCGGGCTTCGCCCCCGGTACCTCCAGCCGCTACTATTTCCGCGGGCCGCGTTCCAACACTATTCACCCCGGCCAAGATGCCTCTTCCCCGGCCACACTCCGCCGCCGGGCCGGCCCGCACCCCGCCATTGAGACTGCACGGGGATTATTATTTTTTTATCTCTCAACCTGTCCAAGAGGCCTGCTGCCCGCCGCACTCCGCCGCCGGGCCGGCCCGCACCCCGCCATTGAGACTGCACGGGGATTATTAATTTTTTATCTCTCAACCTGTCCAAGAGGCCTGCTGCCCGCCGCACTCCGCCGCCGGGCCGGCCCGCACCCCGCCATTGAGACTGCACGGGGATTATTATTTTTTTATCTCTCAACTTGTCCAAGAGGCCTGCTGCCCGCCGCACTCCGCCGCCGGGCCGGCCCGCACCCCGCCATAGAGACTGCACGGGGATTATTATTTTTTAATCTCTCAACCTGTCCAAGAGGCCTGCTGCCCGCCGCACTCGGCGGCCGAGTGCAGCCTGCTCCCCGCCATTGAGACTGAACGGGGATTTTTTTTTTTTAATTCGGCCGCCGGGACGGGGCGGGCTTCGCCCCCGGTACCTCACGCCGCTACTATTTACGCGGGCTGCGTTCCAACACTATTCACCCCGGCCAAGAGGCCTCTTCCCCGGCCACACTCGGCCGCCGGGCCGGCCCGCACTCCGCCATTGAGACTGCACGGGGATTATTATTTTTTTATCTCTCAACCTGTCCAAGAGGCATGCTGCCCGCCGCACTCGGTGGCCGAGTGCAGCCTGCTCCCTGCCATTGAGACTGAACGGGGATCATAATTTTTTTTAACTCGGCCGCAGGGCCGGGGCGGGTTTCGCCCCCGGTACCTCCAGCCGCTACTATTTCAGCGGGCCGTGTTCCAACACTATTCACCCCGGCCAAGAGGCCTCTTCCCCGGCCACACTCGGCCGCCGGGCCGGCCTGCACCCCGCCATTGAGACTGCACGGGGATTATTATTTTTTTATCTCTCAACCTGTCCAAGAGGCCTGCTGCCCGCCCCACTCGGCGGCCGAGTGCAGCCTGCTCCCTGCCATTGAGACTGAACGGGGATTATAATTTTTTTTAACTCGGCCACCGGGCCGGGGCGGGCTTCGCCCCCGGTACCTCCAGCCGCTACTATTTCCGCGGGCCGCGTTCCAACACTATTCACCCCGGCCAAGAGGCCTCTTACCCGGCAACACTCGGCCGCCGGACCCCCAGCCTTACCCCTGGTACCCCCATCAGCACCCCTGGTACCCCCAGCCATACCCCTGGTACCTCCAACGGTCTTTTGCCTACGAAACCGCCGTCGGGCGGACACAAACGGTATGGCAGACCCGCTCAGCCATTGAGAATGAATGGGGGGATTTTCTCATTTTCCCAATCCGACCAAGACGCCTCCCCGCCGGCCACGCTCGGCGACGCCGCCGGGCCTCTCCTCCGGTGCTCACGATGACTTCCGCGGGCCGCGTTCCAACACCTTTAATCCGAGCAAGACGCCTCCCCGCCGGCCACGCTCGGCGACGCCGCCGGGGCTTTCCTCCGGTGCTCGCGATGACTTCCGCGGGCCGCGTTCCAACACCTCTATTCCGACCAAGACGCCTCCCGGTCCGGCCGCACTCCGCCGCCGGGCCGGCCCGCACCCCGCCATTGAGACTGCACGGGGATTATTATTTTTTCATCTCTCAACCTTTCCAAGAGGCCTGCTGCCCGCCGCACTGCGCCGCCGGACCGACCCGCAACCCGCCATTGAGACTGCACGGGGATTATTTTTTTTTATCTCTCAACCTGTCCAAGAGGCCTGCTGCCCGCCGCACTCCGCCGCCGGGCCGGCCCGCACCCCGCCATTGAGACTGCACTGGGATTATTATTTTTTTATCTCTCAACCTGTCCAAGAGGCCTGCTGCCCGCCGCACTCGGCGGCCGAGTGCAGCCTGCTCCCTGCCATTGAGACTGAACGGGCATTATAATTTTTTTTAACTCGGCCGCCGGGCCGGGGCGGGCTTCGCCCCCGGTACCTCCAGCCGCTACTATTTCCGCGGGCCGCGTTCCAACACTATTCACCCCGGCCAAGATGCCTCTTCCCCGGCCACACTCCGCCGCCGGGCCGGCCCGCACCCCGCCATTGAGACTGCACGGGGATTATTATTTTTTTATCTCTCAACCTGTCCAAGAGGCCTGCTGCCCGCCGCACTCCGCCACCGGGCCGGCCCGCACCCCGCCATTGAGACTGCACGGGATTATTATTTTTTTATCTCTCAACCTGTCCAAGAGGCATGCTTCCCGCCGCACTCGGCGGCCGAGTGCAGCCTGCTCCCTGCCATTGAGACTGAACGGGGATTATTTTTTTTTTTAACTCGGCCGCCGGGCCGGGGCGGGCTTCGCCCCCGGTACCTCCAGCCGCTACTATTTCAGCGGGCCGCGTTCCAACACTATTCACCCCGGCCAAGAGGCCTCTTCCCCGGCCACACTCGGCTGCCGGGCCGGCCTGCACCCCGCCATTGAGACTGCACGGGGATTATTTTTTTTTATCTCTCAACCTGTCCAAGAGGCCTGCTGCCCGCCGCACTCGGCGGCCGAGTGCAGCCTGCTCCCTGCCATTGAGACTGAACGGAGATTATTATTTTTTTTAACTCGGCCGCCGGGCCGGGGCGGGCTTTGCCCCCGGTACCTCCAGCCGCTACTATTTCCGCGGGCCGCGTTCCAACACTATTCACCCGGGCCAAGAGGCCTCTTACCCGGCCACACTCGACCGCCGTACCCCCAGCCTTACCCCTGGTACCCCCAGCAGCACCCCTGGTACCCCCAGCAGCACCCCTGGTACCCCCAGCCATACCCCTGGTACCTCCAACGGTCTTTTGCCTACGAAACCGCCGTCGGGCGGACACAAACGGTATGGCAGACCCGCTCAGCCATTGAGAATGAATGGGGGGATTTTCTCATTTTCCCAATCCGACCAAGACGCCTCCCCGCCGGCCACGCTCGGCGACGCCGCCGGGCCTCTCCTCCGGTGCTCGCGATGACTTTCGCGGGCCGCGTTCCAACACCTTTATTCCGACCAAGACGCCTCCCGGTCCGGCCGCACTCCGCCGCCGGGCCGGCCCGCACCCCGCCATTGAGACTGCACTGGGATTATTATTTTTTTATCTCTCAACCTGTCCAAGAGGCCTGCTGCCCGCCGCACTCGGCGGCCGAGTGCAGCCTGCTCCCTGCCATTTAGACTGAACGGGGATGATTATTTTTTTTAACTCGGCCGCAGGGCCGGGGCGGGCTTCGCCCCCGGTACCTCCAGCCGCTACTATTTCAGCGGGCCGCTTTCCAACACTATTCACCCCGGCCAAGAGGCCTCTTCCCCGGCCACACTCGGCCGCCGGGCCGGCCTGCACCCCGCCATTGAGACTGCACGGGGATTATTATTTTTTTATCTCTCAACCTGTCCAAGAGGCCTGCTGCCCGCTCCACTCGGCGGCCGAGTGCAGCCTGCTCCCTGCCATTGAGACTGAACGGGGATTATAATTTTTTTTAACTCGGCCGCCGGGCCGGGGCGGGCTTCGCCCCCGTTACCTCCAGCCGCTACTATTTCCGCGGGCCGCGTTCCAACACTATTCACCCCGGCCAAGAGGCCTATTCCCCGGCCCGCACCCCGCCATTGAGACTGCACGGGAATTATTATTTTTTTATCTCTCAACCTGTCCAAGAGGCCTGCTGCCCGCCGCACTCGCCGCCGGGCCGGCCCGCACCCCGCCATTGAGACTGCATGGGAATTATTATTTTTTTATCTCTCAACCTGTCCAAGAGGCCTGCTGCCCGTCGCAATCGCCGCCGGGCCGGCCTGCACCCTGCCATTGAGACTGAACGGGGATTATTTATTTTTTCAACTTGGCCGCCGGGCCGGGGCGGGCATCGCCCCCGGTACCTCCAGCCGCTACTATTTCAGCGGGCTGCGTTCCAACACTATTCACCCCGGCCAAGAGGCCTCTTCCCCGGCCACACTCGTCCGCCGGGCCGGCCCGCACCCCGCCATTGAGACTGCACGGGAATTATTATGTTTTTATCTCTCAACCTGTCCAAGAGGCCTGCAGCCCGCCGCAATCGCCGCCGGGCCGGCCCGCACCCCGCCATTGAGACTGAACGGGGATTATTATTTTTTTTAACTCGGCCGCCGGGCCGGGGCGGGCATCGCCCCCGGTACCTCCAGCCGCTACTATTTCCGCGGGCCGCGTTCCAACACTATTAACCCCGGCCAAGAGGCCTCTTCCCCGGCCACACTCTGCCACCGGGCCGGCCCGCACCCTGCCATTGAGACTGACCGGGGATTATTTATTTTTTTAACTTGGCCGCCGGGCCGGGGCGGGCATCGCCCCCGGTACCTCCAGCCGCTACTATTTCCGCGGGCCGCGTTCCAACACTATTCACCCCGGCCAAGAGGCCTCTTCACTGGCCACACTCGTCCGCCGGGCCGGCCCGCACCCCGCCATTGAGACTGCACGGGAATTATTATTTTTTTATCTCTCAACCTGTCCAAGAGGCCTGCTGCCCGCCGCACTCGCCGCCGGGCCGGCCCGCACCCCGCCATTGAGACTGCATGGGAATTATTATTTTTTTATCTCTCAACCTGTCCAAGAGGACTGCTGCCCGCTGCAATCGCCGCCGGGCCGGCCCGCACCCTGCCATTGAGACTGAACAGGGATTATTTATTTTTTTAACTTGGCCGCCGGGCCGGGGCGGGCATCGCCCCCGGTACCTCCAGCCGCTACTATTTCCGCGGGCCGCGTTCCAACACTATTCACCCCGGCCAAGAAGCCTCTTACCCGGCAACACTCGGCCGCCGGACCCCCAGCCTTACCCCTGGTACCCCCAGCAGCACCCCTGGTACCCCCAGCCATACCCCTGGTACCTCCAACGGTCTTTTGCCTACGAAACCGCCGTCGGGCGGACACAAACGGTATGGCAGACCCGCTCAGCCATTGAGAATGAATGGGGGGATTTTCTCATTTTCCCAATCCGACCAAGACGCCTCCCCGCCGGCCACGCTCGGCGACGCCGCCGGGCCTCTCCTCCGGTGCTCACGATGACTTCCGCGGGCCGCGTTCCAACACCTTTAATCCGAGCAAGACGCCTCCCCGCCGGCCACGCTCGGCGACGCCGCCGGGGCTTTCCTCCGGTGCTCGCGATGACTTCCGCGGGCCGCGTTCCAACACCTCTATTCCGACCAAGACGCCTCCCGGTCCGGCCGCACTCCGCCGCCGGGCCGGCCCGCACCCCGCCATTGAGACTGCACGGGGATTATTATTTTTTCATCTCTCAACCTTTCCAAGAGGCCTGCTGCCCGCCGCACTGCGCCGCCGGACCGACCCGCAACCCGCCATTGAGACTGCACGGGGATTATTTTTTTTTATCTCTCAACCTGTCCAAGAGGCCTGCTGCCCGCCGCACTCCGCCGCCGGGCCGGCCCGCACCCCGCCATTGAGACTGCACTGGGATTATTATTTTTTTATCTCTCAACCTGTCCAAGAGGCCTGCTGCCCGCCGCACTCGGCGGCCGAGTGCAGCCTGCTCCCTGCCATTGAGACTGAACGGGCATTATAATTTTTTTTAACTCGGCCGCCGGGCCGGGGCGGGCTTCGCCCCCGGTACCTCCAGCCGCTACTATTTCCGCGGGCCGCGTTCCAACACTATTCACCCCGGCCAAGATGCCTCTTCCCCGGCCACACTCCGCCGCCGGGCCGGCCCGCACCCCGCCATTGAGACTGCACGGGGATTATTATTTTTTTATCTCTCAACCTGTCCAAGAGGCCTGCTGCCCGCCGCACTCCGCCACCGGGCCGGCCCGCACCCCGCCATTGAGACTGCACGGGATTATTATTTTTTTATCTCTCAACCTGTCCAAGAGGCATGCTTCCCGCCGCACTCGGCGGCCGAGTGCAGCCTGCTCCCTGCCATTGAGACTGAACGGGGATTATTTTTTTTTTTAACTCGGCCGCCGGGCCGGGGCGGGCTTCGCCCCCGGTACCTCCAGCCGCTACTATTTCAGCGGGCCGCGTTCCAACACTATTCACCCCGGCCAAGAGGCCTCTTCCCCGGCCACACTCGGCTGCCGGGCCGGCCTGCACCCCGCCATTGAGACTGCACGGGGATTATTTTTTTTTATCTCTCAACCTGTCCAAGAGGCCTGCTGCCCGCCGCACTCGGCGGCCGAGTGCAGCCTGCTCCCTGCCATTGAGACTGAACGGAGATTATTATTTTTTTTAACTCGGCCGCCGGGCCGGGGCGGGCTTTGCCCCCGGTACCTCCAGCCGCTACTATTTCCGCGGGCCGCGTTCCAACACTATTCACCCGGGCCAAGAGGCCTCTTACCCGGCCACACTCGACCGCCGTACCCCCAGCCTTACCCCTGGTACCCCCAGCAGCACCCCTGGTACCCCCAGCAGCACCCCTGGTACCCCCAGCCATACCCCTGGTACCTCCAACGGTCTTTTGCCTACGAAACCGCCGTCGGGCGGACACAAACGGTATGGCAGACCCGCTCAGCCATTGAGAATGAATGGGGGGATTTTCTCATTTTCCCAATCCGACCAAGACGCCTCCCCGCCGGCCACGCTCGGCGACGCCGCCGGGCCTCTCCTCCGGTGCTCGCGATGACTTTCGCGGGCCGCGTTCCAACACCTTTATTCCGACCAAGACGCCTCCCGGTCCGGCCGCACTCCGCCGCCGGGCCGGCCCGCACCCCGCCATTGAGACTGCACTGGGATTATTATTTTTTTATCTCTCAACCTGTCCAAGAGGCCTGCTGCCCGCCGCACTCGGCGGTCGAGTGCAGCCTGCTCCCTGCCATTTAGACTGAACGGGGATGATTATTTTTTTTAACTCGGCCGCAGGGCCGGGGCGGGCTTCGCCCCCGGTACCTCCAGCCGCTACTATTTCAGCGGGCCGCTTTCCAACACTATTCACCCCGGCCAAGAGGCCTCTTCCCCGGCCACACTCGGCCGCCGGGCCGGCCTGCACCCCGCCATTGAGACTGCACGGGGATTATTATTTTTTTATCTCTCAACCTGTCCAAGAGGCCTGCTGCCCGCTCCACTCGGCGGCCGAGTGCAGCCTGCTCCCTGCCATTGAGACTGAACGGGGATTATAATTTTTTTTAACTCGGCCGCCGGGCCGGGGCGGGCTTCGCCCCCGTTACCTCCAGCCGCTACTATTTCCGCGGGCCGCGTTCCAACACTATTCACCCCGGCCAAGAGGCCTATTCCCCGGCCCGCACCCCGCCATTGAGACTGCACGGGAATTATTATTTTTTTATCTCTCAACCTGTCCAAGAGGCCTGCTGCCCGCCGCACTCGCCGCCGGGCCGGCCCGCACCCCGCCATTGAGACTGCATGGGAATTATTATTTTTTTATCTCTCAACCTGTCCAAGAGGCCTGCTGCCCGTCGCAATCGCCGCCGGGCCGGCCTGCACCCTGCCATTGAGACTGAACGGGGATTATTTATTTTTTCAACTTGGCCGCCGGGCCGGGGCGGGCATCGCCCCCGGTACCTCCAGCCGCTACTATTTCAGCGGGCTGCGTTCCAACACTATTCACCCCGGCCAAGAGGCCTCTTCCCCGGCCACACTCGTCCGCCGGGCCGGCCCGCACCCCGCCATTGAGACTGCACGGGAATTATTATGTTTTTATCTCTCAACCTGTCCAAGAGGCCTGCAGCCCGCCGCAATCGCCGCCGGGCCGGCCCGCACCCCGCCATTGAGACTGAACGGGGATTATTATTTTTTTTAACTCGGCCGCCGGGCCGGGGCGGGCATCGCCCCCGGTACCTCCAGCCGCTACTATTTCCGCGGGCCGCGTTCCAACACTATTAACCCCGGCCAAGAGGCCTCTTCCCCGGCCACACTCGGCCACCGGGCCGGCCCGCACCCTGCCATTGAGACTGACCGGGGATTATTTATTTTTTTAACTTGGCCGCCGGGCCGGGGCGGGCATCGCCCCCGGTACCTCCAGCCGCTACTATTTCCGCGGGCCGCGTTCCAACACTATTCACCCCGGCCAAGAGGCCTCTTCACTGGCCACACTCGTCCGCCGGGCCGGCCCGCACCCCGCCATTGAGACTGCACGGGAATTATTATTTTTTTATCTCTCAACCTGTCCAAGAGGCCTGCTGCCCGCCGCACTCGCCGCCGGGCCGGCCCGCACCCCGCCATTGAGACTGCATGGGAATTATTATTTTTTTATCTCTCAACCTGTCCAAGAGGACTGCTGCCCGCTGCAATCGCCGCCGGGCCGGCCCGCACCCTGCCATTGAGACTGAACAGGGATTATTTATTTTTTTAACTTGGCCGCCGGGCCGGGGCGGGCATCGCCCCCGGTACCTCCAGCCGCTACTATTTCCGCGGGCCGCGTTCCAACACTATTCACCCCGGCCAAGAAGCCTCTTCCCCGGCCACACTCGTCCGCCGGGCCGGCCCGCACCCCGCCATTGAGACTGCACGGGAATTATTATTTTTTTTATCTCTCAAACTGTCCAAGAGGCCTGCTGCCCGCCGCACTCGCCGCCGGGCCGTCCCGCACCCCGCCATTGAGACTGAACGGGGATTATTATTTTTTTTAACTCGGCCGCCGGGCCGGGGCGGGCTTCGCCCCCGGTACCTCCAGCCGCTACTATTTCCGCGGGCCGCGTTCCAACACTATTAACCCCGGCCAAGAGGCCTCTTCCCCGGCCACACTCGGCCACCGGGCCGGCCCGCACCCTGCCATTGAGACTGAACGGGGATTATTTATTTTTTTAACTTGGCCGCCGGGCCGGGGAGGGCATCGCCCCCGGTACCTCCAGCCGCTACTATTTCCGCGGGCCGTGTTCCAACACTATTAACCCCGGCCAAGAGGCCTCTTCCCCGGCCACACTCGTCCGCCGGGCCGGCCCGCACCCCGCCATTGAGACTGCACGGGAATTATTATTTTTTTTATCTCTCAAACTGTCCAAGAGGCCTGCTGCCCGCCGCACTCGCCGCCGGGCCGGCCCGCACCCCGCCATTGAGACTGCATGGGAATTATTATTTTTTTATTTCTCAACCTGTCCAAGAGGCCTGCTGCCCGCCGCAATCGCCGCCGGGCCGGCCCGCACCCTGCCATTGAGACTGAACGGGGATTATTTATTTTTTTAACTTGGCCGCCGGGCCGGGGCGGGCTTCGCCCCCGGTACCTCCAGCCGCTACTATTTCCGCGGGCCGTGTTCCAACACTATTCACCCCGGCCAAGAGGCCTATTCCCCGGCCCGCACCCCGCCATTGAGAATGCACGGGAATTATTATTTTTTTATCTCTCAACCTGTCCAAGAGGCCTGCTGCCCGCCGCACTCGCCGCCGGGCCGGCCCGCACCCCGCCATTGAGACTGAACGGGGATTATTTTTTTTTTTAACTCGGCCGCCGGGCCGGGGCGGGCTTCGCCCCCGGTACCTCCAGCCGCTTCTATTTACGCGCGCCGCGTTCCAACATATTCACCCCGGCCAAGAGGCCTCTTCCCCGGCCACACTCGGCCACCGGGCCGGCCCGCACCCTGCCATTGAGACTGAACGGGGATTATTATTTTTTTATCTCTCAACCTGTCCAAGAGGCCTGCTGCCCGTCGCAATCGCCGCCGGGCCGGCCTGCACCCTGCCATTGAGACTGAACGGGGATTATTTATTTTTTCAACTTGGCCGCCGGGCCGGGGCGGGCATCGCCCCCGGTACCTCCAGCCGCTACTATTTCAGCGGGCTGCGTTCCAACACTATTCACCCCGGCCAAGAGGCCTCTTCCCCGGCCACACTCGTCCGCCGGGCCGGCCCGCACCCCGCCATTGAGACTGCACGGGAATTATTATGTTTTTATCTCTCAACCTGTCCAAGAGGCCTGCAGCCCGCCGCAATCGCCGCCGGGCCGGCCCGCACCCCGCCATTGAGACTGAACGGGGATTATTATTTTTTTTAACTCGGCCGCCGGGCCGGGGCGGGCATCGCCCCCGGTACCTCCAGCCGCTACTATTTCCGCGGGCCGCGTTCCAACACTATTAACCCCGGCCAAGAGGCCTCTTCCCCGGCCACACTCGGCCACCGGGCCGGCCCGCACCCTGCCATTGAGACTGACCGGGGATTATTTATTTTTTTAACTTGGCCGCCGGGCCGGGGCGGGCATCGCCCCCGGTACCTCCAGCCGCTACTATTTCCGCGGGCCGCGTTCCAACACTATTCACCCCGGCCAAGAGGCCTCTTCACTGGCCACACTCGTCCGCCGGGCCGGCCCGCACCCCGCCATTGAGACTGCACGGGAATTATTATTTTTTTATCTCTCAACCTGTCCAAGAGGCCTGCTGCCCGCCGCACTCGCCGCCGGGCCGGCCCGCACCCCGCCATTGAGACTGCATGGGAATTATTATTTTTTTATCTCTCAACCTGTCCAAGAGGACTGCTGCCCGCTGCAATCGCCGCCGGGCCGGCCCGCACCCTGCCATTGAGACTGAACAGGGATTATTTATTTTTTTAACTTGGCCGCCGGGCCGGGGCGGGCATCGCCCCCGGTACCTCCAGCCGCTACTATTTCCGCGGGCCGCGTTCCAACACTATTCACCCCGGCCAAGAAGCCTCTTCCCCGGCCACACTCGTCCGCCGGGCCGGCCCGCACCCCGCCATTGAGACTGCACGGGAATTATTATTTTTTTTATCTCTCAAACTGTCCAAGAGGCCTGCTGCCCGCCGCACTCGCCGCCGGGCCGTCCCGCACCCCGCCATTGAGACTGAACGGGGATTATTATTTTTTTTAACTCGGCCGCCGGGCCGGGGCGGGCTTCGCCCCCGGTACCTCCAGCCGCTACTATTTCCGCGGGCCGCGTTCCAACACTATTAACCCCGGCCAAGAGGCCTCTTCCCCGGCCACACTCGGCCACCGGGCCGGCCCGCACCCTGCCATTGAGACTGAACGGGGATTATTTATTTTTTTAACTTGGCCGCCGGGCCGGGGAGGGCATCGCCCCCGGTACCTCCAGCCGCTACTATTTCCGCGGGCCGTGTTCCAACACTATTAACCCCGGCCAAGAGGCCTCTTCCCCGGCCACACTCGTCCGCCGGGCCGGCCCGCACCCCGCCATTGAGACTGCACGGGAATTATTATTTTTTTTATCTCTCAAACTGTCCAAGAGGCCTGCTGCCCGCCGCACTCGCCGCCGGGCCGGCCCGCACCCCGCCATTGAGACTGCATGGGAATTATTATTTTTTTATTTCTCAACCTGTCCAAGAGGCCTGCTGCCCGCCGCAATCGCCGCCGGGCCGGCCCGCACCCTGCCATTGAGACTGAACGGGGATTATTTATTTTTTTAACTTGGCCGCCGGGCCGGGGCGGGCTTCGCCCCCGGTACCTCCAGCCGCTACTATTTCCGCGGGCCGTGTTCCAACACTATTCACCCCGGCCAAGAGGCCTATTCCCCGGCCCGCACCCCGCCATTGAGAATGCACGGGAATTATTATTTTTTTATCTCTCAACCTGTCCAAGAGGCCTGCTGCCCGCCGCACTCGCCGCCGGGCCGGCCCGCACCCCGCCATTGAGACTGAACGGGGATTATTTTTTTTTTTAACTCGGCCGCCGGGCCGGGGCGGGCTTCGCCCCCGGTACCTCCAGCCGCTTCTATTTACGCGCGCCGCGTTCCAACATATTCACCCCGGCCAAGAGGCCTCTTCCCCGGCCACACTCGGCCACCGGGCCGGCCCGCACCCTGCCATTGAGACTGAACGGGGATTATTTTTTTTTTTAACTCGGCCGCCGGGCCGGGGCGGGCTTCGCCCCCGGTACCTCCAGCCGCTTCTATTTACGCGCGCCGCGTTCCAACATATTCACCCCGGCCAAGAGGCCTCTTCCCCGGCCACACTCGTCCGCCGGGCCGGCCCGCACCCCGCCATTGAGACTGCACGGGAATTATTATTTTTTTATCTCTCAACCTGTCCAAGAGAACTGCTGCCCGCCGCAATCGCCGCCGGGCCGGCCCGCACCCCGCCATTGAGACTGAACGGAATTATTATTTTTTTTAACTCGGCCGCCGGGCCGGGGCGGGCTTCGCCCCCGGTACCTCCAGACGCTACTATTTCCGCGGGCCGCGTTCCAACACTATTCACCCCGGCCAAGAGGCCTCTTCCCCGGCCACACTCGTCCGCCGGGCCGGCCCGCACCCCGCCATTGAGACTGCACGGGAATTATTTTTTTTTTATCTCTCAACCTGTCCAAGAGGCCGGCTGCCCGCCGCACTCGCCGCCGGGCAGGCCCGCACCCCGCCATTGAGACTGCATGGGAATTATTATTTTTTTATCTCTCAACCTGTCCAAGAGGCCTGCTGCCCGCCGCAATCGCCGCCGGGCCGGCCCGCACCCCGCCATTGAGACTGAACGGAATTATTTTTTTTTTTAACTCGGCCGCCGGGCCGGGGCGGGCTTCGCCCCCGGTACCTCCAGCCGCTACTATTTCCGCGGGCCGCGTTCCAACACTATTAACCCCGGCCAAGAGGCCTCTTCCCCGGCCACACTCGGCCACCGGGCCGGCCCGCACCCTGCCATTGAGACTGAACGGGGATTATTTATTTTTTTAACTTGGCCGCCGGGCCGGGGAGGGCATCGCCCCCGGTACCTCCAGCCGCTACTATTTCCGCGGGCCGTGTTCCAACACTATTAACCCCGGCCAAGAGGCCTCTTCCCCGGCCACACTCGTCCGCCGGGCCGGCCCGCACCCCGCCATTGAGACTGCACGGGAATTATTATTTTTTTTATCTCTCAAACTGTCCAAGAGGCCTGCTGCCCGCCGCACTCGCCGCCGGGCCGGCCCGCACCCCGCCATTGAGACTGCATGGGAATTATTATTTTTTTATTTCTCAACCTGTCCAAGAGGCCTGCTGCCCGCCGCAATCGCCGCCGGGCCGGCCCGCACCCTGCCATTGAGACTGAACGGGGATTATTTATTTTTTTAACTTGGCCGCCGGGCCGGGGCGGGCTTCGCCCCCGGTACCTCCAGCCGCTACTATTTCCGCGGGCCGTGTTCCAACACTATTCACCCCGGCCAAGAGGCCTATTCCCCGGCCCGCACCCCGCCATTGAGAATGCACGGGAATTATTATTTTTTTATCTCTCAACCTGTCCAAGAGGCCTGCTGCCCGCCGCACTCGCCGCCGGGCCGGCCCGCACCCCGCCATTGAGACTGAACGGGGATTATTTTTTTTTTTAACTCGGCCGCCGGGCCGGGGCGGGCTTCGCCCCCGGTACCTCCAGCCGCTTCTATTTACGCGCGCCGCGTTCCAACATATTCACCCCGGCCAAGAGGCCTCTTCCCCGGCCACACTCGGCCACCGGGCCGGCCCGCACCATGCCATTGAGACTGAACGGGGATTATTTTTTTTTTTAACTCGGCCGCCGGGCCGGGGCGGGCTTCGACCCCGGTACCTCCAGCCGCTTCTATTTACGCGCGCCGCGTTCCAACATATTCACCCCGGCCAAGAGGCCTCTTCCCCGGCCACACTCGTCCGCCGGGCCGGCCCGCACCCCGCCATTGAGACTGCACGGGAATTATTATTTTTTTATCTCTCAACCTGTCCAAGAGAACTGCTGCCCGCCGCAATCGCCGCCGGGCCGGCCCGCACCCCGCCATTGAGACTGAACGGAATTATTATTTTTTTTAACTCGGCCGCCGGGCCGGGGCGGGCTTCGCCCCCGGTACCTCCAGACGCTACTATTTCCGCGGGCCGCGTTCCAACACTATTCACCCCGGCCAAGAGGCCTCTTCCCCGGCCACACTCGTCCGCCGGGCCGGCCCGCACCCCGCCATTGAGACTGCACGGGAATTATTTTTTTTTTATCTCTCAACCTGTCCAAGAGGCCGGCTGCCCGCCGCACTCGCCGCCGGGCAGGCCCGCACCCCGCCATTGAGACTGCATGGGAATTATTATTTTTTTATCTCTCAACCTGTCCAAGAGGCCTGCTGCCCGCCGCAATCGCCGCCGGGCCGGCCCGCACCCCGCCATTGAGACTGAACGGAATTATTTTTTTTTTTAACTCGGCCGCCGGGCCGGGGCGGGCTTCGCCCCCGGTACCTCCAGACGCTACTATTTCCGCGGGCCGCGTTCCAACACTATTAACCCCGGCCAAGAGGCCTCTTCCCCGGCCACACTCGGCCACCGGGCCGGCCCGCACCCTGCCATTGAGACTGAAGGGATTATTTATTTTTTTAACTTGGCCGCCGGGCCGGGGCGGGCTTCGCCCCCGGTACCTCCATCCGCTACTATTTCCGCGGGCCGCGTTCCAACACTATTCACCCCGGCTAAGAGGCCTCTTCCCCGGCCACACTCGTCCGCCGGGCCTGCCCGCACCCCGCCATTGAGACTGCATGGGAATTATTATTTTTTTATCTCTCAACCTGTCCAAGAGAACTGCTGCCCGCCGCAATCGCCGCCGGGCCGGCCCGCACCCTGCCATTGAGACTGAACGGGGATTATTTATTTTTTTAACTTGGCCGCCGGCCCGGGGCGGGCATCGCCCCCGGTACCTCCAGCCGCTACTATTTCCGCGGGCCGTGTTCCAACACTATTCACCCCGGCCAAGAGGCCTATTCCCCGGCCCGCACCCCGCCATTGAGACTGCATGGGAATTATTGTTTTTTTATCTCTCAACCTGTCCAAGAGGCCTGCTGCCCGCCGCAATCGCCGCCGGGCCGGCCCGCACCCTGCCATTGAGACTGAACGGGGATTATTTATTTTTTTAACTTGGCCGCCGGCCCGGGGCGGGCATCGCCCCCGGTACCTCCAGCCGCTACTATTTCCGCGGGCCGTGTTCCAACACTATTCACCCCGGCCAAGAGGCCTATTCCCCGGCCCGCACCCCGCCATTGAGACTGCATGGGAATTATTATTTTTTTATCTCTCAACCTGTCCAAGAGGCCTGCTGCACGCCGCACTCGCCGCCGGGCCGGCCCGCACCCCGCCATTGAGACTACATGGGAATTATTATTTTTTTATCTCTCAACCTGTCCAAGAGAACTGCTGCCCGCCGCAATCGCCGCCGGGCCGGCCCGCACCCCGCCATTGAGACTGAACGGAATTATTATTTTTTTTAACTCGGCCGCCGGGCCGGGGCGGGCATCGCCCCCGGTACCTCCAGCCGCTACTATTTTCGCGGGCCGCGTTCCAACACTATTAACCCCGGCCAAGAGGCCTCTTCCCCGGCCACACTCGGCCACCGGGCCGGCCCGCACCCTGCCATTGAGACTGACCGGGGATTATTTATTTTTTTAACTTGGCCGCCGGGCCGGGGCGGGCATCGCCCCCGGTACCTCCAGCCGCTACTATTTCCGCGGGCCGCGTTCCAACACTATTCACCACGGCCAAGAGGCCTTTTCACTGGCCACACTCGTCCGCCGGGCCGGCCCGCACCCCGCCATTGAGACTGCACGGGAATTATTATTTTTTTATCTCTCAACCTGTCCAAGAGGCCTGCTGCCCGCCGCATTCGCCGCCGGGCCGGCCCGCACCCCGCCATTGAGACTGCATGGGAATTATTATTTTTTTATCTCTCAACCTGTCCAAGAGGACTGCTGCCCGCTGCAATCGCCGCCGGGCCGGCCCGCACCCTGCCATTGAGACTGAACAGGGATTATTTATTTTTTTAACTTGGCCGCCGGGCCGGGGCGGGCATCGCCCCCGGTACCTCCAGCCGCTACTATTTCCGCGGGCCGCGTTCCAACACTATTCACCCCGGCCAAGAAGCCTCTTCCCCGGCCACACTCGTCCGCCGGGCCGGCCCGCACCCCGCCATTGAGACTGCACGGGAATTATTTTTTTTTTTATCTCTCAAACTGTCCAAGAGGCCTGCTGCCCGCCGCACTCGCCGCCGGGCCGTCCCGCACCCCGCCATTGAGACTGAACGGGGATTATTTTTTTTTTTAACTCGGCCGCCGGGCCGGGGCGGGCTTCGCCCCCGGTACCTCCAGCCGCTACTATTTCCGCGGGCCGCGTTCCAACACTATTAACCCCGGCCAAGAGGCCTCTTCCCCGGCCACACTCGGCCACCGGGCCGGCCCGCACCCTGCCATTGAGACTGAACGGGGATTATTTATTTTTTTAACTTGGCCGCCGGGCCGGGGAGGGCATCGCCCCCGGTACCTCCAGCCGCTACTATTTCCGCGGGCCGTGTTCCAACACTATTAACCCCGGCCAAGAGGCCTCTTCCCCGGCCACACTCGTCCGCCGGGCCGGCCCGCACCCCGCCATTGAGACTGCACGGGAATTATTATTTTTTTTATCTCTCAAACTGTCCAAGAGGCCTGCTGCCCGCCGCACTCGCCGCCGGGCCGGCCCGCACCCCGCCATTGAGACTGCATGGGAATTATTATTTTTTTATTTCTCAACCTGTCCAAGAGGCCTGCTGCCCGCCGCAATCGCCGCCGGGCCGGCCCGCACCCTGCCATTGAGACTGAACGGGGATTATTTATTTTTTTAACTTGGCCTCCGGGCCGGGGCGGGCATCGCCCCCGGTACCTCCAGCCGCTACTATTTCCGCGGGCCGCGTTCCAACACTATTAACCCCGGCCAAGAGGCCTCTTCCCCGGCCACACTCGGCCACCGGGCCGGCCCGCACCCTGCCATTGAGACTGAACGGGGATTATTTATTTTTTTAACTTGGCCGCCGGGCCGGGGCGGGCTTCGCCCCCGGTACCTCCAGCCGCTACTATTTCCGCGGGCCGTGTTCCAACACTATTCACCCCGGCCAAGAGGCCTATTCCCCGGCCCGCACCCCGCCATTGAGAATGCACGGGAATTATTATTTTTTTATCTCTCAACCTGTCCAAGAGGCCTGCTGCCCGCCGCACTCGCCGCCGGGCCGGCCCGCACCCCGCCATTGAGACTGAACGGGGATTATTTTTTTTTTTAACTCGGCCGCCGGGCCGGGGCGGGCTTCGCCCCCGGTACCTCCAGCCGCTTCTATTTACGCGCGCCGCGTTCCAACATATTCACCCCGGCCAAGAGGCCTCTTCCCCGGCCACACTCGGCCACCGGGCCGGCCCGCACCCTGCCATTGAGACTGAACGGGGATTATTTTTTTTTTTAACTCGGCCGCCGGGCCGGGGCGGGCTTCGCCCCCGGTACCTCCAGCCGCTTCTATTTACGCGCGCCGCGTTCCAACATATTCACCCCGGCCAAGAGGCCTCTTCCCCGGCCACACTCGTCCGCCGGGCCAGCCCGCACCCCGCCATTGAGACTGCACGGGAATTATTATTTTTTTATCTCTCAACCTGTCCAAGAGAACTGCTGCCCGCCGCAATCGCCGCCGGGCCGGCCCGCACCCCGCCATTGAGACTGAACGGAATTATTATTTTTTTTAACTCGGCCGCCGGGCCGGGGCGGGCTTCGCCCCCGGTACCTCCAGACGCTACTATTTCCGCGGGCCGCGTTCCAACACTATTCACCCCGGCCAAGAGGCCTCTTCCCCAGCCACACTCGTCCGCCGGGCCGGCCCGCACCCCGCCATTGAGACTGCACGGGAATTATTTTTTTTTTATCTCTCAACCTGTCCAAGAGGCCGGCTACCCGCCGCACTCGCCGCCGGGCAGGCCCGCACCCCGCCATTGAGACTGCATGGGAATTATTATTTTTTTATCTCTCAACCTGTCCAAGAGGCCTGCTGCCCGCCGCAATCGCCGCCGGGCCGGCCCGCACCCCGCCATTGAGACTGAACGGAATTATTATTTTTTTTAACTCGGCCGCCGGGCCAGGGCGGGCTTCGCCCCCGGTACCTCCAGACGCTACTATTTCCGCGGGCCGCGTTCCAACACTATTAACCCCGGCCAAGAGGCCTCTTCCCCGGCCACACTCGGCCACCGGGCCGGCCCGCACCCTGCCATTGAGACTGAAGGGATTATTTATTTTTTTAACTTGGCCGCCGGGCCGGGGCGGGCTTCGCCCCCGGTACCTCCATCCGCTACTATTTCCGCGGGCCGCGTTCCAACACTATTCACCCCGGCTAAGAGGCCTCTTCCCCGGCCACACTCGTCCGCCGGGCCGGCCCGCACCCCGCCATTGAGACTGCATGGGAATTATTATTTTTTTATCTCTCAACCTGTCCAAGAGGCCTGCTGCCCGCCGCAATCGCCGCCGGGCCGGCCCGCACCCTGCCATTGAGACTGAACGGGGATTATTTATTTTTTTAACTTGGCCGCCGGCCCGGGGCGGGCATCGCCCCCGGTACCTCCAGCCGCTACTATTTCCGCGGGCCGTGTTCCAACACTATTCACCCCGGCCAAGAGGCCTATTCCCCGGCCCGCACCCCGCCATTGAGACTGCATGGGAATTATTGTTTTTTTATCTCTCAACCTGTCCAAGAGGCCTGCTGCCCGCCGCAATCGCCGCCGGGCCGGCCCGCACCCTGCCATTGAGACTGAACGGGGATTATTTATTTTTTTAACTTGGCCGCCGGCCCGGGGCGGGCATCGCCCCCGGTACCTCCAGCCGCTACTATTTCCGCGGGCCGTGTTCCAACACTATTCACCCCGGCCAAGAGGCCTATTCCCCGGCCCGCACCCCGCCATTGAGACTGCACGGGAATTATTATTTTTTTTATCTCTCAACCTGTCCAAGAGGCCTGCTGCCCGCCGCACTCGCCGCCGGGCCGGCCCGCACCCCGCCATTGAGACTGAACGGGGATTATTTATTTTTTTAACTTGGCCGCCGGCCCGGGGCGGGCATCGCCCCCGGTACCTCCGGCCGCTACTATTTCCGCAGGCCGTGTTCCAACACTATTCACCCCGGCCAAGAGGCCTATTCACCGGCCCGCACCCCGCCATTGAGACTGCATGGGAATTATTATTTTTTTATCTCTCAACCTGTCCAAGAGGCCTGCTGCACGCCGCACTCGCCGCCGGGCCGGCCCGCACCCCGCCATTGAGACTACATGGGAATTATTATTTTTTTATCTCTCAACCTGTCCAAGAGAACTGCTGCCCGCCGCAATCGCCGCCGGGCCGGCCCGCACCCCGCCATTGAGACTGAACGGAATTATTATTTTTTTTAACTCGGCCGCCGGGCCGGGGCGGGCATCGCCCCCAGTACCTCCAGCCGCTATTATTTCCGCGGGCCGCGTTCCAACACTATTAACCCCGGCCAAGAGGCCTCTTCCCCGGCCACACTCGGCCACCGGGCCGGCCCGCACCCTGCCATTGAGACTGACCGGGGATTATTTATTTTTTTAACTTGGCCGCCGGGCCGGGGCGGGCATCGCCCCCGGTACCTCCAGCCGCTACTATTTCCGCGGGCCGCGTTCCAACACTATTCACCCCGGCCAAGAGGCCTCTTCACTGGCCACACTCGTCCGCCGGGCCGGCCCGCACCCCGCCATTGAGACTGCACGGGAATTATTATTTTTTTATCTCTCAACCTGTCCAAGAGGCCTGCTGCCCGCCGCACTCGCCGCCGGGCCGGCCCGCACCCCGCCATTGAGACTGCATGGGAATTATTATTTTTTTATCTCTCAACCTGTCCAAGAGGACTGCTGCCTGCTGCAATCGCCGCCGGGCCGGCCCGCACCCTGCCATTGAGACTGAACAGGGATTATTTATTTTTTTAACTTGGCCGCCGGGCCGGGGCGGGCATCGCCCCCGGTACCTCCAGCCGCTACTATTTCCGCGGGCCGCGTTCCAACACTATTCACCCCGGCCAAGAAGCCTCTTCCCCGGCCACACTCGTCCGCCGGGCCGGCCCGCACCCTGCCATTGAGACTGCACGGGAATTATTATTTTTTTTATCTCTCAAACTGTCCAAGAGGCCTGCTGCCCGCCGCACTCGCCGCCGGGCCGTCCCGCACCCCGCCATTGAGACTGAACGGGGATTATTATTTTTTTTAACTCGGCCGCCGGGCCGGGGCGGGCTTCGCCCCCGGTACCTCCAGCCGCTACTATTTCCGCGGGCCGCGTTCCAACACTATTAACCCCGGCCAAGAGGCCTCTTCCCCGGCCACACTCGGCCACCGGGCCGGCCCGCACCCTGCCATTGAGACTGAACGGGGATTATTTATTTTTTTAACTTGGCCGCCGGGCCGGGGAGGGCATCGCCCCCGGTACCTCCAGCCGCTACTATTTCCGCGGGCCGCGTTCCAACACTATTAACCCCGGCCAAGAGGCCTCTTCCCCGGCCACACTCGTCCGCCGGGCCGGCCCGCACCCCGCCATTGAGACTGCACGGGAATTATTATTTTTTTTATCTCTCAAACTGTCCAAGAGGCCTGCTGCCCGCCGCACTCGCCGCCGGGCCGGCCCGCACCCCGCCATTGAGACTGAACGGAATTATTATTTTTTTTAACTCGGCCGCCGGGCCGGGGCGGGCATCGCCCCCGGTACCTCCAGCCGCTACTATTTCCGCGGGCCGCGTTCCAACACTATTAACCCCGGCCAAGAGGCCTCTTCCCCGGCCACACTCGGCCACCGGGCCGGCCCGCACCCTGCCATTGAGACCGACCGGGGATTATTTATTTTTTTAACTTGGCCGCCGGGCCGGGGCGGGCATCGCCCCCGGTACCTCCAGCCGCTACTATTTCCGCGGGCCGCGTTCCAACACTATTCACCCCGGCCAAGAGGCCTCTTCACTGGCCACACTCGTCCGCCGGGCCGGCCCGCACCCCGCCATTGAGACTGCACGGGAATTATTATTTTTTTATCTCTCAACCTGTCCAAGAGGCCTGCTGCCCGCCGCACTCGCCGCCGGGCCGGCCCGCACCCCGCCATTGAGACTGCATGGGAATTATTATTTTTTTATCTCTCAACCTGTCCAAGAGGACTGCTGCCCGCTGCAATCGCCGCCGGGCCGGCCCGCACCCTGCCATTGAGACTGAACAGGGATTATTTATTTTTTTAACTTGGCCGCCGGGCCGGGGCGGGCATCGCCCCCGGTACCTCCAGCCGCTACTATTTCCGCGGGCCGCGTTCCAACACTATTCACCCCGGCCAAGAAGCCTCTTCCCCGGCCACACTCGTCCGCCGGGCCGGCCCGCACCCTGCCATTGAGACTGCACGGGAATTATTATTTTTTTTATCTCTCAAACTGTCCAAGAGGCCTGCTGCCCGCCGCACTCGCCGCCGGGCCGTCCCGCACCCCGCCATTGAGACTGAACGGGGATTATTATTTTTTTTAACTCGGCCGCCGGGCCGGGGCGGGCTTCGCCCCCGGTACCTCCAGCCGCTACTATTTCCGCGGGCCGCGTTCCAACACTATTAACCCCGGCCAAGAGGCCTCTTCCCCGGCCACACTCGGCCACCGGGCCGGCCCGCACCCTGCCATTGAGACTGAACGGGGATTATTTATTTTTTTAACTTGGCCGCCGGGCCGGGGAGGGCATCGCCCCCGGTACCTCCAGCCGCTACTATTTCCGCGGGCCGCGTTCCAACACTATTAACCCCGGCCAAGAGGCCTCTTCCCCGGCCACACTCGTCCGCCGGGCCGGCCCGCACCCCGCCATTGAGACTGCACGGGAATTATTATTTTTTTTATCTCTCAAACTGTCCAAGAGGCCTGCTGCCCGCCGCACTCGCCGCCGGGCCGGCCCGCACCCCGCCATTGAGACTGAACGGAATTATTATTTTTTTTAACTCGGCCGCCGGGCCGGGGCGGGCTTCGCCCCCGGTACCTCCAGACGCTACTGTTTCCGCGGGCCGCGTTCCAACACTATTCACCCCGGCCAAGAAGCCTCTTCCCCGGCCACACTCGTCCGCCGGGCCGGCCCGCACCCTGCCATTGAGACTGCACGGGAATTATTATTTTTTTTATCTCTCAAACTGTCCAAGAGGCCTGCTGCCCGCCGCACTCGCCGCCGGGCCGTCCCGCACCCCGCCATTGAGACTGAACGGGGATTATTATTTTTTTTAACTCGGCCGCCGGGCCGGGGCGGGCTTCGCCCCCGGTACCTCCAGCCGCTACTATTTCCGCGGGCCGCGTTCCAACACTATTAACCCCGGCCAAGAGGCCTCTTCCCCGGCCACACTCGGCCACCGGGCCGGCCCGCACCCTGCCATTGAGACTGAACGGGGATTATTTATTTTTTTAACTTGGCCGCCGGGCCGGGGAGGGCATCGCCCCCGGTACCTCCAGCCGCTACTATTTCCGCGGGCCGCGTTCCAACACTATTAACCCCGGCCAAGAGGCCTCTTCCCCGGCCACACTCGTCCGCCGGGCCGGCCCGCACCCCGCCATTGAGACTGCACGGGAATTATTATTTTTTTTATCTCTCAAACTGTCCAAGAGGCCTGCTGCCCGCCGCACTCGCCGCCGGGCCGGCCCGCACCCCGCCATTGAGACTGAACGGAATTATTATTTTTTTTAACTCGGCCGCCGGGCCGGGGCGGGCATCGCCCCCGGTACCTCCAGCCGCTACTATTTCCGCGGGCCGCGTTCCAACACTATTAACCCCGGCCAAGAGGCCTCTTCCCCGGCCACACTCGGCCACCGGGCCGGCCCGCACCCTGCCATTGAGACCGACCGGGGATTATTTATTTTTTTAACTTGGCCGCCGGGCCGGGGCGGGCATCGCCCCCGGTACCTCCAGCCGCTACTATTTCCGCGGGCCGCGTTCCAACACTATTCACCCCGGCCAAGAGGCCTCTTCACTGGCCACACTCGTCCGCCGGGCCGGCCCGCACCCCGCCATTGAGACTGCACGGGAATTATTATTTTTTTATCTCTCAACCTGTCCAAGAGGCCTGCTGCCCGCCGCACTCGCCGCCGGGCCGGCCCGCACCCCGCCATTGAGACTGCATGGGAATTATTATTTTTTTATCTCTCAACCTGTCCAAGAGGACTGCTGCCCGCCGCACTCGCCGCCGGGCCGGCCCGCACCCCGCCATTGAGACTGAACGGAATTATTATTTTTTTTAACTCGGCCGCCGGGCCGGGGCGGGCTTCGCCCCCGGTACCTCCAGACGCTACTGTTTCCGCGGGCCGCGTTCCAACACTATTCACCCCGGCCAAGAAGCCTCTTCCCCGGCCACACTCGTCCGCCGGGCCGGCCCGCACCCTGCCATTGAGACTGCACGGGAATTATTATTTTTTTTATCTCTCAAACTGTCCAAGAGGCCTGCTGCCCGCCGCACTCGCCGCCGGGCCGTCCCGCACCCCGCCATTGAGACTGAACGGGGATTATTATTTTTTTTAACTCGGCCGCCGGGCCGGGGCGGGCTTCGCCCCCGGTACCTCCAGCCGCTACTATTTCCGCGGGCCGCGTTCCAACACTATTAACCCCGGCCAAGAGGCCTCTTCCCCGGCCACACTCGGCCACCGGGCCGGCCCGCACCCTGCCATTGAGACTGAACGGGGATTATTTATTTTTTTAACTTGGCCGCCGGGCCGGGGAGGGCATCGCCCCCGGTACCTCCAGCCGCTACTATTTCCGCGGGCCGCGTTCCAACACTATTAACCCCGGCCAAGAGGCCTCTTCCCCGGCCACACTCGTCCGCCGGGCCGGCCCGCACCCCGCCATTGAGACTGCACGGGAATTATTATTTTTTTTATCTCTCAAACTGTCCAAGAGGCCTGCTGCCCGCCGCACTCGCCGCCGGGCCGGCCCGCACCCCGCCATTGAGACTGAACGGAATTATTATTTTTTTTAACTCGGCCGCCGGGCCGGGGCGGGCATCGCCCCCGGTACCTCCAGCCGCTACTATTTCCGCGGGCCGCGTTCCAACACTATTAACCCCGGCCAAGAGGCCTCTTCCCCGGCCACACTCGGCCACCGGGCCGGCCCGCACCCTGCCATTGAGACCGACCGGGGATTATTTATTTTTTTAACTTGGCCGCCGGGCCGGGGCGGGCATCGCCCCCGGTACCTCCAGCCGCTACTATTTCCGCGGGCCGCGTTCCAACACTATTCACCCCGGCCAAGAGGCCTCTTCACTGGCCACACTCGTCCGCCGGGCCGGCACGCACCCCGCCATTGAGACTGCACGGGAATTATTATTTTTTTATCTCTCAACCTGTCCAAGAGGCCTGCTGCCCGCCGCACTCGCCGCCGGGCCGGCCCGCACCCCGCCATTGAGACTGCATGGGAATTATTATTTTTTTATCTCTCAACCTGTCCAAGAGGACTGCTGCCCGCTGCAATCGCCGCCGGGCCGGCCCGCACCCTGCCATTGAGACTGAACAGGGATTATTTATTTTTTTAACTTGGCCGCCGGGCCGGGGCGGGCATCGCCCCCGGTACCTCCAGCCGCTACTATTTCCGCGGGCCGCGTTCCAACACTATTCACCCCGGCCAAGAAGCCTCTTCCCCGGCCACACTCGTCCGCCGGGCCGGCCCGCACCCTGCCATTGAGACTGCACGGGAATTATTATTTTTTTTATCTCTCAAACTGTCCAAGAGGCCTGCTGCCCGCCGCACTCGCCGCCGGGCCGTCCCGCACCCCGCCATTGAGACTGAACGGGGATTATTATTTTTTTTAACTCGGCCGCCGGGCCGGGGCGGGCTTCGCCCCCGGTACCTCCAGCCGCTACTATTTCCGCGGGCCGCGTTCCAACACTATTAACCCCGGCCAAGAGGCCTCTTCCCCGGCCACACTCGGCCACCGGGCCGGCCCGCACCCTGCCATTGAGACTGAACGGGGATTATTTATTTTTTTAACTTGGCCGCCGGGCCGGGGAGGGCATCGCCCCCGGTACCTCCAGCCGCTACTATTTCCGCGGGCCGCGTTCCAACACTATTAACCCCGGCCAAGAGGCCTCTTCCCCGGCCACACTCGTCCGCCGGGCCGGCCCGCACCCCGCCATTGAGACTGCACGGGAATTATTATTTTTTTTATCTCTCAAACTGTCCAAGAGGCCTGCTGCCCGCCGCACTCGCCGCCGGGCCGGCCCGCACCCCGCCATTGAGACTGAACGGAATTATTATTTTTTTTAACTCGGCCGCCGGGCCGGGGCGGGCTTCGCCCCCGGTACCTCCAGACGCTACTGTTTCCGCGGGCCGCGTTCCAACACTATTCACCCCGGCCAAGAGGCCTCTTCCCCGGCCAAGAGGCCTCTTCCCCGGCCACACTCGTCCGCCGGGCCGGCCCGCACCCCGCCATTGAGACTGCATGGGAATTATTATTTTTTTATCTCTCAACCTGTCCAAGAGGCCTGCTGCCCGCCGCAATCGCCGCCGGGCCGGCCCGCACCCTGCCATTGAGACTGAACGGGGATTATTTATTTTTTTAACTTGGCCGCCGGCCCGGGGCGGGCATCGCCCCCGGTACCTCCAGCCGCTACTATTTCCGCGGGCCGTGTTCCAACACTATTCACCCCGGCCAAGAGGCCTATTCCCCGGCCCGCACCCCGCCATTGAGACTGCACGGGAATTATTATTTTTTTATCTCTCAACCTGTCCAAGAGGCCTGCTGCCCGCCGCACTCGCCGCCGGGCCGGCCCGCACCCCGCCATTGAGACTGAACGGGGATTATTATTTTTTTTAACTCGGCCGCCGGGCCGGGGCGGGCTTCGCCCCCGGTACCTCCAGCCGCTTCTATTTACGCGCGCCGCGTTCCAACATATTCACCCCGGCCAAGAGGCCTCTTCCCCGGCCACACTCGTCCGCCGGGCCGGCCCGCACCCCACCATTGAGACTGCACGGGAATTATTATTTTTTTATCTCTCAACCTGTCCAAGAGAACTGCTGCCCGCCGCAATCGCCGCCGGGCCGGCCCGCACCCCGCCATTGAGACTGAACGGAATTATTATTTTTTTTAACTCGGCCGCCGGGCCGGGGCGGGCTTCGCCCCCGGTACCTCCAGACGCTACTATTTCCGCGGGCCGCGTTCCAACACTATTCACCCCGGCCAAGAGGCCTCTTCCCCGGCCAAGAGGCCTCTTCCCCGGCCACACTCGTCCGCCGGGCCGGCCCGCACCCCGCCATTGAGACTGCATGGGAATTATTATTTTTTTATCTCTCAACCTGTCCAAGAGGCCTGCTGCCCGCCGCAATCGCCGCCGGGCCGGCCCGCACCCTGCCATTGAGACTGAACGGGGATTATTTATTTTTTTAACTTGGCCGCCGGCCCGGGGCGGGCATCGCCCCCGGTACCTCCAGCCGCTACTATTTCCGCGGGCCGTGTTCCAACACTATTCACCCCGGCCAAGAGGCCTATTCCCCGGCCCGCACCCCGCCATTGAGACTGCACGGGAATTATTATTTTTTTATCTCTCAACCTGTCCAAGAGGCCTGCTGCCCGCCGCACTCGCCGCCGGGCCGGCCCGCACCCCGCCATTGAGACTGAACGGGGATTATTATTTTTTTCAACTCGGCCGCCGGGCCGGGGCGGGCTTCGCCCCCGGTACCTCCAGCCGCTTCTATTTACGCGCGCCGCGTTCCAACATATTCACCCCGGCCAAGAGGCCTCTTCCCCGGCCACACTCGTCCGCCGGGCCGGCCCGCACCCCACCATTGAGACTGCACGGGAATTATTATTTTTTTATCTCTCAACCTGTCCAAGAGAACTGCTGCCCGCCGCAATCGCCGCCGGGCCGGCCCGCACCCCGCCATTGAGACTGAACGGAATTATTATTTTTTTTAACTCGGCCGCCGGGCCGGGGCGGGCTTCGCCCCTGGTACCTCCAGACGCTACTATTTCCGCGGGCCGCGTTCCAACACTATTCACCCCGGCCAAGAGGCCTCTTCCCCGGCCACACTCGTCCGCCGGGCCGGCCCGCACCCCGCCATTGAGACTGCACGGGAATTATTATTTTTTTATCTCTCAACCTGTCCAAGAGGCCGGCTGCCCGCCGCACTCGCCGCCGGGCAGGCCCGCACCCCGCCATTGAGACTGCATGGGAATTATTATTTTTTTATCTCTCAACCTGTCCAAGAGGCCTGCTGCCCGCCGCAATCGCGGCCGGGCCGGCCCGCACCCCGCCATTGAGACTGAACGGAATTATTATTTTTTTTAACTCGGCCGCCGGGCCGGGGCGGGCTTCGCCCCCGGTACCTCCAGACGCTACTATTTCCGCGGGCCGCGTTCCAACACTATTCACCCCGGCCAAGAGGCCTCTTCCCCGGCCACACTCGGCCACCGGGCCGGCCCGCACCCTGCCATTGAGACTGAAGGGATTATTTATTTTTTTAACTTGGCCGCCGGGCCGGGGCGGGCTTCGCCCCCGGTACCTCCATCCGCTACTATTTCCGCGGGCCGCGTTCCAACACTATTCACCCCGGCCAAGAGGCCTCTTCCCCGGCCACACTCGTCCGCCGGGCCGGCCCGCACCCCGCCATTGAGACTGCATGGGAATTATTATTTTTTTATCTCTCAACCTGTCCAAGAGGCCTGCTGCCCGCCGCAATCGCCGCCGGGCCGGCCCGCACCCCGCCATTGAGACTGAACGGAATTATTATTTTTTTTAACTCGGCCGCCGGGCCGGGGCGGGCTTCGCCCCCGGTACCTCCAGACGCTACTATTTCCGCGGGCCGCGTTCCAACACTATTAACCCCGGCCAAGAGGCCTCTTCCCCGGCCACACTCGGCCACCGGGCCGGCCCGCACCCTGCCATTGAGACTGAAGGGATTATTTTTTTTTTTAACTTGGCCGCCGGGCCGGGGCGGGCTTCGCCCCCGGTACCTCCATCCGCTACTATTTCCGCGGGCCGTGTTCCAACACTATTCACCCCGGCCAAGAGGCCTATTCCCCGGCCCGCACCCCGCCATTGAGACTGCATGGGAATTATTGTTTTTTTATCTCTCAACCTGTCCAAGAGGCCTGCTGCCCGCCGCAATCGCCGCCGGGCCGGCCCGCACCCTGCCATTGAGACTGAACGGGGATTATTTATTTTTTTAACTTGGCCGCCGGCCCGGGGCGGGCATCGCCCCCGGTACCTCCAGCCGCTACTATTTCCGCGGGCCGTGTTCCAACACTATTCACCCCGGCCAAGAGGCCTATTCCCCGGCCCGCACCCCGCCATTGAGACTGCACGGGAATTATTATTTTTTTTATCTCTCAACCTGTCCAAGAGGCCTGCTGCCCGCCGCACTCGCCGCCGGGCCGGCCCGCACCCCGCCATTGAGACTGAACGGGGATTATTTATTTTTTTAACTTGGCCGCCGGCCCGGGGCGGGCATCGCCCCCGGTACCTCCGGCCGCTACTATTTCCGCAGGCCGTGTTCCAACACTATTCACCCCGGCCAAGAGGCCTATTCCCCGGCCCGCACCCCGCCATTGAGACTGCATGGGAATTATTATTTTTTTATCTCTCAACCTGTCCAAGAGGCCTGCTGCACGCCGCACTCGCCGCCGGGCCGGCCCGCAACCCGCCATTGAGACTACATGGGAATTATTATTTTTTCATCTCTCAACCTGTCCAAGAGAACTGCTGCCCGCCGCAATCGCCGCCGGGCCGGCCCGCACCCCGCCATTGAGACTGAACGGAATTATTATTTTTTTTAACTCGGCCATCGGGCCGGGGCGGGCTTCGCCCCCGGTACCTCCAGACGCTACTATTTCCGCGGGCCGCGTTCCAACACTATTCACCCCGGCCAAGAGGCCTCTTCCCCGGCCACACTCTTCCGCCGGGCCGGCCCGCACCCCGCCATTGAGACTGCACGGGAATTATTATTTTTTTATCTCTCAACCTGTCCAAGAGGCCGGCTGCCCGCCGCACTCGCCGCCGGGCAGGCCCGCACCCCGCCATTGAGACTGCATGGGAATTATTATTTTTTTATCTCTCAACCTATCCAAGAGGCCTGCTGCCCGCCGCAATCGCCGCCGGGCCGGCCCGCACCCCGCCATTGAGACTGAACGGAATTATTATTTTTTTTTAACTCGGCCGCCGGGCCGGGGCGGGCTTCGCCCCCGGTACCTCCATCCGCTACTATTTCCGCGGCCCGCGTTCCAACACTATTCACCCCGGCCAAGAGGCCTCTTCCCCGGCCACACTCGGCCACCGGGCCGGCCCGCACCCTGCCATTGAGACTGAAGGGATTATTTATTTTTTTAACTTGGCCGCCGGGCCGGGGCGGGCTTCGCCCCCGGTACCTCCATCCGCTACTATTTCCGCGGCCCGCGTTCCAACACTATTCACCCCGGCCCAGAGGCCTCTTCCCCGGCCAAGAGGCCTCTTCCCCGGCCACACTCGTCCGCCGGGCCGGCCCGCACCCCGCCATTGAGACTGCATGGGAATTATTATTTTTTTATCTCTCAACCTGTCCAAGAGGCCTGCTGCCCGCCGCAATCGCCGCCGGGCCGGCCCGTACCCTGCCATTGAGACTGAACGGGGATTATTTATTTTTTTAACTTGGCCGCCGGCCCGGGGCGGGCATCGCCCCCGGTACCTCCAGCCGCTACTATTTCCGCGGGCCGTGTTCCAACACTATTCACCCCGGCCAAGAGGCCTATTCCCCGGCCCGCACCCCGCCATTGAGACTGCATGGGAATTATTGTTTTTTTATCTCTCAACCTGTCCAAGAGGCCTGCTGCCCGCCGCAATCGCCGCCGGGCCGGCCCGCACCCTGCCATTGAGACTGAACGGGGATTATTCATTTTTTTAACTTGGCCGCCGGCCCGGGGCGGGCATCGCCCCCGGTACCTCCAGCCGCTACTATTTCCGCGGGCCGTGTTCCAACACTATTCACCCCGGCCAAGAGGCCTATTCCCCGGCCCGCACCCCGCCATTGAGACTGCACGGGAATTATTATTTTTTTATCTCTCAACCTGCCCAAGAGGCCTGCTGCCCGCCGCACTCGCCGCCGGGCCGGCCCGCACCCCGCCATTGAGACTGAACGGGGATTATTATTTTTTTTAACTCGGCCGCCGGGCCGGGGCGGGCTTCGCCCCCGGTACCTCCAGCCGCTTCTATTTACGCGCGCCGCGTTCCAACATATTCACCCCGGCCAAGAGGCCTCTTCCCCGGCCACACTCGTCCGCCGGGCCGGCCCGCACCCCGCCATTGAGACTGCACGGGAATTATTATTTTTTTATCTCTCAACCTGTCCAAGAGGCCTGCTGCCCGCCGCACTCGCCGCCGGGCCGGCCCGCACCCCGCCATTGAGACTGCATGGGAATTATTATTTTTTTATCTCTCAACCTGTCCAAGAGGCCTGCTGCCCGCCGCAATCGCCGCCGGGCCGGCCCGCACCCCGCCATTGAGACTGAACGGAATTATTATTTTTTTTAACTCGGCCGCCGGGCCGGGGCGGGCTTCGCCCCCGGTACCTCCAGCCGCTACTATTTCCGCGGGCCGCGTTCCAACACTATTCACCCCGGCCAAGAGGCCTATTCCCCGGCCACACTCGGCCGCCGGGCCGGCCCGCACCACCCCATTGAGACTGCACGGGAATTATTATTTTTTTATCTCTCAACCTGTCCAAGAGGCCTGCTGCCCGCCGGACTCGCCGCCGGGCCGGCCCGCACCCCGCCATTGAGACTGCACGGGAATTATTATTTTTTTATCTCTCAACCTGTCCAAGAGGCCTGCTGCCCGCCGGACTCGCCGCCGGGCCGGCCCACACCCCGCCATTGAGACTGCACGGGGATTATTTATTTTTTTAACTTGGCCGCCGGGCCGGGGCGGGCATCGCCCCCGGTACCTCCAGCCGCGACTATTTCCGCGGGCCGTGTTCCAACACTATTCACCCCGGCCAAGAGGCCTATTCCACGGCCCGCACCCCGCCATTGAGACTGCACGGGAATTATTATTTTTTTATCTCTCAACCTGTCCAAGAGGCCTGCTGCCCGCCGCACTCGCCGCCGGGCCGGCCCGCACCCCGCCATTGAGACTGAACGGGGATTATTATTTTTTTTAACTCGGCCGCCGGGCCGGGGCGGGCTTCGCCCCCGGTACCTCCAGCCGCTACTATTTCCGCGGGCCGCGTTCCAACACTATTCACCCTGGCCAAAAGGCCTCTTCCACGGCCACACTCGGCCGCCGGGCCGGCCCGCACCCCGCCATTGAGACTGCACGGGGATTATTATTTTTTTATCTCTCAACCTGTCCAAGAGGCCTGCTGCCCGCTGCACTCGGAGGCCGAATGCAGCCTGCTCCCCGCCATTGAGACTGCACGGGAATTATTATTTTTTTATCTCTCAACCTGTCCAAGAGGCCTGCTGCCCGCCGCACTCGCCGCCGGGCCGGCCCGCACCCCGCCATTGAGACTGAACGGGGATTATTATTTTTTTTAACTCGGCCGCCGGTACCTCCAGCCGCTACTATTTCCGCGGGCCGCGTTCCAACACTATTCACCCCGGCCAAGAGGCCCGCACCCCGCCATTGGGACTGCACGGGAATTATTATTTTTTTATCTCTCAACCTGTCCAAGAGGCCTGCTGCCCGCCGCACTCGCCGCCGGGCCGGCCCGCACCCCGCCATTGAGACTGCACGGGAATTATTATTTTTTTATCTCTCAACCTGTCCAAGAGGCCTGCTGCCCGCCGCACTCGCCGCCGGGCCGGCCCGCACCCCGCCATTGAGACTGCACGGGAATTATTATTTTTTTATCTCTGAACCTGTCCAAGAGGCCTGCTGCCCGCCGCACTCGGAGGCCGAGTGCAGCCTGCTCCCTGCCATTGAGACTGAACGGGGATTATTATTTTTTTTAACACGGCCGCCGGGCCGGGGCGGGCTTCGCCCCCGGTACCTCCAGCCGCTACTATTTCCGCGGGCCGCGTTCCAACACTATTAACCCCGGCCAAGAGGCCTCTTCCCCGGCCACACTCGGCCACCGGGCCGGCCCGCAACCTGCCATTGAGACTGAACGGGGATTATTTATTTTTTTAACTTGGCCGCCGGGCCGGGGCGAGCTTCGCCCCCGGTACCTCCAGCCGCTACTATTTCCGCGGCCCGTGTTCCAACACACTTCACCCCGGCCAAGAGGCCTCTTCCCCGGCCACACTCGTCCGCCGGGCCGGCCCGCACCCCGCCATTGAGACTGAACGGGGATTCTTATTTTTTTTAACTCGGCCGCCGGGCCGGGGCGGGCATCGCCCCGGTACCTCCAGCTGCTACTATTTCCGCGGGCCGCTTTCCAACACTATTCACCCCGGCCAAGAGGCCTATTCCCCGGCCACACTCGGTCGCCGGGCCGGCCCGCACCCCGCCATTGAGACTGCACGGGAATTATTATTTTTTTATCTCTCAACCTGTCCAAGAGGCCTGCTGCCCGCCGCACTCGCCGCCGGGCCGGCCCGCACCCCGCCATTGAGACTGCATGGGAATTATTATTTTTTTATCTCTCAACCTGTCCAAGAGGCCAGCTGCCCGTCGCAATCGCCGCCGGGCCGGCCCGCACCCCGCCATTGAGACTGAACGGGGATTATTATTTTTTTTAACTCGGCCGCCGGCCCGGGGCGGGCTTCGCCCCCGGTACCTCCAGCCGCTACTATTTCCGCGGGCCGCGTTCCAACACCATTAACCCCGGCCAAGAGGCCTCTTCCCCGGCCACACTCGGCCACCGGGCCGGCCCGCAACCTGCCATTAACACTGAACGGGGATTATTTATTTTTTTAACTTGGCCGCCGGGCCGGGGCGGGCTTCGCCCCCGGTACCTCCAGCCGCTACTATTTCCGCGGGCCGCGTTCCAACACTATTCACCCCGGCCAAGAGGCCTATTCCCCGGCCACACTCGGCCGCTGGGCCGGCCCGCACCCTGCCATTGAGACTGCACGGGAATTATTATTTTTTTATCTCTCAACCTGTCCAAGAGGCCTGCTGCCCGCCGCAATCGCCGCTGGGCCGGCCCGCACCCCGCCATTGAGACTGAACGGGGATTTTTTTTTTTTTTAACTCGGCCGCCGGGCCGGGGCGGGCTTCGCCCCCGGTACCTCCAGCCGCTACTATTTCCGCGGGCCGCGTTCCAACACTATTCACCCCGGCCAAGAGGCCTATTCCCCGGCCACACTCGGCCGCTGGGCCGGCCCGCACCCCGCCATTGAGACTGCACGGGAATTATTATTTTTTTATCTCTCAACCTGTCCAAGAGGCCTGCTGCCCGCCGCAATCGCCGCTGGGCCGGCCCGCACCCCGCCATTGAGACTGAACGGGGATTTTTTTCTTTTTTAACTCGGCCGCCGGGCCGGGGCGGGCTTCGCCCCCGGTACCTCCAGCCGCTACTATTTCCGCGGGCCGCGTTCCAACACTATTCACCCCGGCCAAGAGGCCTATTCCCCGGCCACACTCGGCCGCCGGGCCGGCCCGCACCCCGCCATTGAGACTGCACGGGAATTATTATTTTTTTATCTCTCAACCTGTCCAAGAGGCCTGCTGCCCGCCGGACTCGCCGCCGGGCCGGCCCGCACCCCGCCATTGAGACTGCACGGGAATTATTATTTTTTTATCTCTCAACCTGTCCAAGAGGCCTGCTGCCCGCCGGACTCGCCGCCGGGCCGGCCCACACCCCGCCATTGAGACTGCACGGGGATTATTATTATTTTTAACTCGGCCGCCGGCCGCGGCGGGCTTCGCCCCCGGTAACTCCAGCCGCTACTATTTCCGCGGCCCGCGTTCCAACACTATTCACCCCGGCCAAGAGGCCTATTCCCCGGCCCGCACCCCGCCATTGAGACTGCACGGGAATTATTTTTTTTTTTTATCTCTCAACCTGTGCAAGAGGCCTGCTGCCCGCCGCACTCGCCGCCGGGCCGGCCCGCACCCCGCCATTGAGACTGCATGGGAATTATTATTTTTTTATCTCTCAACCTGTCCAAGAGAACTGCTGCCCGCCGCAATCGCCGCCGGGCCGGCCCGCACCCTGCCATTGAGACTGAACGGGGATTATTTATTTTTTTAACTTGGCCGCCGGGCCGGGGCGGGCATCGCCCCCGGTACCTCCAGCCGCTACTATTTCCGCGGGCCGTGTTCCAACACTATTCACCCCGGCCAAGAGGCCTATTCCACGGCCCGCACCCCGCCATTGAGACTGCACGGGAATTATTATTTTTTTATCTCTCAACCTGTCCAAGAGGCCTGCTGCCCGCCGCACTCGCCTCCGGGCCGGCCCGCACCCCGCCATTGAGACTGAACGGGGATTATTTATTTTTTTAACTTGGCCGCCGGGCCGGGGCGGGCATCGCCCCCGGTACCTCCAGCCGCTACTATTTCCGCGGGCCGTGTTCCAACACTATTCACCCCGGCCAAGAGGCCAATTCCCCGGCCCGCACCCCGCCATTGAGACTGCACGGGAATTATTATTTTTTTATCTCTCAACCTGTCCAAGAGGCCTGCTGCCCGCCGCACTCGCCGCCGGGCCGGCCCGCACCCCGCCATTGAGACTGAACGGGGATTATTATTTTTTTTAACTCGGCCGCCGGGCCGGGGCGGGCTTCGCCCCCGGTACCTCCAGCCGCTTCTATTTACGCGCGCCGCGTTCCAACATATTCACCCCGGCCAAGAGGCCTCTTCCCCGGCCACACTCGTCCGCCGGGCCGGCCCGCACCCCGCCATTGAGACTGCACGGGAATTATTATTTTTTTATCTCTCAACCTGTCCAAGAGGCCTGCTGCCCGCCGCACTCGCCGCCGGGCCGGCCCGCACCCCGCCATTGAGACTGCATGGGAATTATTATTTTTTTATCTCTCAACCTGTCCAAGAGGCCTGCTGCCCGCCGCAATCGCCGCCGGGCCGGCCCGCACCCCGCCATTGAGACTGAACGGAATAATTATTTTTTTAAACTCGGCCGCCGGGCCGGGGCGGGCTTCGCCCCCGGTACCTCCAGCCGCTACTATTTCCGCGGGCCGCGTTCCAACACTATTCACCCCGGCCAAGAGGCCTATTCCCCGGCCACACTCGGCCGCCGGGCCGGCCCGCACCCCGCCATTGAGACTGCACGGGAATTATTATTTTTTTATCTCTCAACCTGTCCAAGAGGCCTGCTGCCCGCCGGACTCGCCGCCGGGCCGGCCCGCACCCCGCCATTGAGACTGCACGGGAATTATTATTTTTTTATCTCTCAACCTGTCCAAGAGGCCTGCTGCCCGCCGGACTCGCCGCCGGGCCGGCCCACACCCCGCCATTGAGACTGCACGGGGATTATTTATTTTTTTAACTTGGCCGCCGGGCCGGGGCGGGCATCGCCCCCGGTACCTCCAGCCGCGACTATTTCCGCGGGCCGTGTTCCAACACTATTCACCCCGGCCAAGAGGCCTATTCCACGGCCCGCACCCCGCCATTGAGACTGCACGGGAATTATTATTTTTTTATCTCTCAACCTGTCCAAGAGGCCTGCTGCCCGCCGCACTCGCCGCCGGGCCGGCCCGCACCCCGCCATTGAGACTGAACGGGGATTATTATTTTTTTTAACTCGGCCGCCGGGCCGGGGCGGGCTTCGCCCCCGGTACCTCCAGCCGCTACTATTTCCGCGGGCCGCGTTCCAACACTATTCACCCTGGCCAAAAGGCCTCTTCCCCGGCCACACTCGGCCGCCGGGCCGGCCCGCACCCCGCCATTGAGACTGCACGGGGATTATTATTTTTTTATCTCTCAACCTGTCCAAGAGGCCTGCTGCCCGCTGCACTCGGAGGCCGAATGCAGCCTGCTCCCCGCCATTGAGACTGCACGGGAATTATTATTTTTTTATCTCTCAACCTGTCCAAGAGGCCTGCTGCCCGCCGCACTCGCCGCCGGGCCGGCCCGCACCCCGCCATTGAGACTGAACGGGGATTATTATTTTTTTTAACTCGGCCGCCGGTACCTCCAGCCGCTACTATTTCCGCGGGCCGCGTTCCAACACTGTTCACCCCGGCCAAGAGGCCCGCACCCCGCCATTGGGACTGCACGGGAATTATTATTTTTTTATCTCTCAACCTGTCCAAGAGGCCTTTTGCCCGCCGCACTCGCCGCCGGGCCGGCCCGCACCCCGCCATTGAGACTGCACGGGAATTATTATTTTTTTATCTCTCAACCTGTCCAAGAGGCCTGCTGCCCGCCGCACTCGCCGCCGGGCCGGCCCGCACCCCGCCATTGAGACTGAATGGGGATTATTTTATTTTTTAACTCGGCTGCCGGGCCGGGGCGGGCTTCGCCCCCGGTACCTCCAGCCGCTACTATTTCCGCGGGCCGCATTCCAAAACTATTAACCCCGGCCAAGAGGCCTCTTCTCCGGCCACACTCGGCCGCCGGGCCTGCCCGCACCCCGCCATTGAGACTGCACGGGGATTATTATTTTTTTTAACTCGGCCGCCGGGCCGGGGCGGGCTTCGCCCCCGGTACCTCCAGCCGCTACTATTTCCGCGGGCCGCGTTCCAACACTATTCACCCCGGCCAAGAGGCCTCTTCCCCGGCCACAGTCGGCCGCCGGGCCGGCCCGCAATCCCGCCATTGAGACTGAACGGGGATTATTATTTTTTTTAACTCGGCCGCCGGGCCGGGGCGGGCATCGACCCCGGTACCTCCAGCCGCTACTATTTCCGCGGGCCGCGTTCCAACACTATTCACCCCGGCCAAGAGGCCTATTCCCCGGCCACACTCGGCCGTCGGGCCGGCCCGCACCCCGCCATTGAGACTGAACGGGGATTATTATTTTTTTTAACTCGGCCGCCGGGCCGGGGCGGGCTTCGCCCCCGGTACCTCCAGCCGCTACTATTTCCGCGGGCCGCGTTCCAACACTATTCACCCTGGCCAAAAGGCCTCTTCCCCGGCCACACTCGGCCGCCGGGCCGGCCCGCACCCCGCCATTGAGACTGCACGGGGATTATTATTTTTTTACCTCTCAACCTGTCCAAGAGGCCTGCTGCCCGCCGCACTCGGAGGCCGAGTGCAGCCTGCTCCCGGCCATTGAGACTGCACGGGAATTATTATTTTTTTATCTCTCAACCTGTCCAAGAGGCCTGCTGTCCGCCGCACTCGCCGCCGGGCCGGCCCGCACCCCGCCATTGAGACTGAACGGGGATTATTATTTTTTTTAACTCGGCCGCCGGGCCGGGGCGGGCTTCGCCCCCGGTACCTCCAGCCGCTACTATTTCCGCGGGCCGCGTTCCAACACTATTCACCCCGGCCAAGAGGCCTCTTCCCCGGCCACACTCGGCCGCCGGGCCGGCCCGCACCCCGCCATTGAGACTGCACGGGGATTATTATTTTTTTATGTCTCAACCTGTCCAAGAGGCCTGCTGCCCGCCGCACTCGGAGGCCGAGTGCAGCCTGCTCCCTGCCATTGAGACTGAACGGGGATTATTATTTTTTTTAACTCGGCCGCCGGGCCGGGGCGGGCATCGCCCCCGGTACCTCCAGCCGCTACTATTTCCGCGGGCCGCGTTCCAACACTATTAACCCCAGCCAAGAGGCCTCTTCCCCGGCCACACTCGGCCACCGGGCCGGCCCGCACCCTGCCATTGAGACTGAACGGGGATTATTTATTTTTTTAACTTGGCCGCCGGGCCGGGGCGGGCTTCGCCCCCGGTACCTCCAGCCGCTACTATTTCCGCGGGCCGCGTTCCAACACTATTCACCCCGGCCAAGAGGCCTCTTCCCCAGCCACACTCGTCCGCCGGGCCGGCCCGCACCCCGCCATTGAGACTGAATGGGGATTATTATTTTTTTTAACTCGGCCGCCGGGCCGGGGCGGGCATCGCCCCCGGTACCTCCAGCCGCTACTATTTCCGCGGGCCGCGTTCCAACACTATTCACCCCGGCCAAGAGGCCTCTTCCCCGGCCACACTCGGCCGCCGGGCCGGCCCGCACCCCGCCATTGAGACTGCACGGGAATTATTATTTTTTTATCTCTCAACCTGTCCAAGAGGCCTGCTGCCCGCCGCACTCGCCGCCGGGCCGGCCCGCACCCCGCCATTGAGACTGCATGGGAATTATTATGTTTTTATCTCTCTACCTGTCCAAGAGGCCTGCTGCCCGCCGCAATCGCCGCCGGGCCGGCCCGCACCCCGCCATTGAGACTGAACGGGGATTATTATTATTTTTAACTCGGCCGCCGGACCGGGGTGGGCTTCGTCCCCGGTACCTCCAGCCACTACTATTTCCGCGGGCAGCGTTCCAACACTATTAACCCCGGCCAAGAGGCCTCTTCCCCGGCCACACTCGGCCGCCGGGCCGGCCCGCACCCCGTCATTGAGACTGAACGGGGATTTTTTTTTTTTTAACTCGGCCGCCGGGCCGGGGCGGGCATCGCCCCCGGTACCTCCAGCCGCTACTATTTCCGCGGGCCGCGTTCCAACACTATTCACCCCGGCCAAGAGGCCTATTCCCCGGCCACACTCGGCCGCCGGGCCGGCCCGCACCCCGCCATTGAGACTGCACGGGAATTATTATTTTTTTTATCTCTCAACCTGTCCAAGAGGCCTGCTGCCCGCCGCACTCGCCGCCGGGCCGGCCCGCACCCCGCCATTGAGACTGCACGGGAATTATTATTTTTTTATCTCTGAACCTGTCCAAGAGGCCTGCTGCCCGCCGCACTCGGAGGCCGAGTGCAGCCTGCTCCCTGCCATTGAGACTGAACGGGGATTATTATTTTTTTTAACACGGCCGCCGGGCCGGGGCGGGCTTCGCCCCCGGTACCTCCAGCCGCTACTATTTCCGCGGGCCGCGTTCCAACACTATTAACCCCGGCCAAGAGGCCTCTTCCCCGGCCACACTCGGCCACCGGGCCGGCCCGCAACCTGCCATTGAGACTGAACGGGGATTATTTATTTTTTTAACTTGGCCGCCGGGCCGGGGCGAGCTTCGCCCCCGGTACCTCCAGCCGCTACTATTTCCGCGGCCCGTGTTCCAACACACTTCACCCCGGCCAAGAGGCCTCTTCCCCGGCCACACTCGGCCACCGGGCCGGCCCGCACCCTGCCATTAACACTGAACGGGGATTATTTATTTTTTTAACTTGGCCGCCGGGCCGGGGCGGGCTTCGCCCCCGGTACCTCCAGCCGCTACTATTTCCGCGGGCCGCGTTCCAACACTATTCACCCCGGCCAAGAGGCCTATTCCCCGGCCACACTCGGCCGCTGGGCCGGCCCGCACCCCGCCATTGAGACTGCACGGGAATTATTATTTTTTTATCTCTCAACCTGTCCAAGAGGCCTGCTGCCCGCCGCAATCGCCGCTGGGCCGGCCCGCACCCCGCCATTGAGACTGAACGGGGATTTTTTTTTTTTTAACTCGGCCGCCGGGCCGGGGCGGGCTTCGCCCCCGGTACCTCCAGCCGCTACTATTTCCGCGGGCCGCGTTCCAACACTATTCACCCCGGCCAAGAGGCCTATTCCCCGGCCACACTCGGCCGCCGGGCCGGCCCGCACCCCGCCATTGAGACTGCACGGGAATTATTATTTTTTTATCTCTCAACCTGTCCAAGAGGCCTGCTGCCCGCCGCACTCGCCGCCGGGCCGGCCCGCACCCCGCCATTGAGACTGAACGGGGATTATTATTTTTTTATCTCTCAACCTGTCCAAGAGGCCTGCTGCCCGCCGCAATCGCCGCCGGGCCGGCCCGCACCCCGCCATTGAGACTGAACGGGGATTTTTTTTTTTTTTAACTCGGCCGCCGGGCCGGGGCAGGCTTCGCCCCCGGTACCTCCAGCCGCTACTATTTCCGCGGGCCGCGTTCCAACACTATTAACCCCGGCCAAGAGGCCTCTTCCCCGGCCACACTCGGCCACCGGGCCGGCCCGCACCCTGCCATTAACACTGAACGGGGATTATTTATTTTTTTAACTTGGCCGCCGGGCCGGGGCGGGCTTCGCCCCCGGTACCTCCAGCCGCTACTATTTCCGCGGGCCGCGTTCCAACACTATTCACCCCGGCCAAGAGGCCTATTCCCCGGCCACACTCGGCCGCCGGGCCGGCCCGCACCCCGCCATTGAGACTGCACGGGAATTATTATTTTTTTATCTCTCAACCTGTCCAAGAGGCCTGCTGCCCGCCGCACTCGCCGCCGGGCCGGCCCGCACCCCGCCATTGAGACTGAACGGGGATTATTATTTTTTTTTAACTTGGCCGCCGGGCTGGGGCGGGCTTCGCCCCCGGTACCTCCAGCCGCTACTATTTCCGCGGGCCGCGTTCCAAAACTATTAACCCCGGCCAAGAGGCCTCTTCTCCGGCCACACTCGGCCGCCGGGCCGGCCCGCACCCCGCCATTGAGACTGCACGGGGATTATTTATTTTTTTAACTCGGCCGCCGGGCCGGGGCGGGCTTCGCCCCCGGTACCTCCAGCCGCTACTATTTCCGCGGGCCGCGTTCCAACACTATTCACCCCGGCCAAGAGGCCTATTCCCCGGCCACACTCGGCCGCCGGGCCGGCCCGCACCCCGCCATTGAGACTGCACGGGAATTATTATTTTTTTATCTCTCAACCTGTCCAAGAGGCCTGCTGCCCGCCGGACTCGCCGCCGGGCCGGCCCGCACCCCGCCATTGAGACTGCACGGGAATTATTATTTTTTTATCTCTCAACCTGTCCAAGAGGCCTGCTGCCCGCCGGACTCGCCGCCGGGCCGGCCCACACCCCGCCATTGAGACTGCACGGGGATTATTTATTTTTTTAACTTGGCCGCCGGGCCGGGGCGGGCATCGCCCCCGGTACCTCCAGCCGCGACTATTTCCGCGGGCCGTGTTCCAACACTATTCACCCCGGCCAAGAGGCCTATTCCACGGCCCGCACCCCGCCATTGAGACTGCACGGGAATTATTATTTTTTTATCTCTCAACCTGTCCAAGAGGCCTGCTGCCCGCCGCACTCGCCGCCGGGCCGGCCCGCACCCCGCCATTGAGACTGAACGGGGATTATTATTTTTTTTAACTCGGCCGCCGGGCCGGGGCGGGCTTCGCCCCCGGTACCTCCAGCCGCTACTATTTCCGCGGGCCGCGTTCCAACACTATTCACCCTGGCCAAAAGGCCTCTTCCCCGGCCACACTCGGCCGCCGGGCCGGCCCGCACCCCGCCATTGAGACTGCACGGGGATTATTATTTTTTTATCTCTCAACCTGTCCAAGAGGCCTGCTGCCCGCTGCACTCGGAGGCCGAATGCAGCCTGCTCCCCGCCATTGAGACTGCACGGGAATTATTATTTTTTTATCTCTCAACCTGTCCAAGAGGCCTGCTGCCCGCCGCACTCGCCGCCGGGCCGGCCCGCACCCCGCCATTGAGACTGAACGGGGATTATTATTTTTTTTAACTCGGCCGCCGGTACCTCCAGCCGCTACTATTTCCGCGGGCCGCGTTCCAACACTGTTCACCCCGGCCAAGAGGCCCGCACCCCGCCATTGGGACTGCACGGGAATTATTATTTTTTTATCTCTCAACCTGTCCAAGAGGCCTTTTGCCCGCCGCACTCGCCGCCGGGCCGGCCCGCACCCCGCCATTGAGACTGCACGGGAATTATTATTTTTTTATCTCTCAACCTGTCCAAGAGGCCTGCTGCCCGCCGCACTCGCCGCCGGGCCGGCCCGCACCCCGCCATTGAGACTGAATGGGGATTATTTTATTTTTTAACTCGGCTGCCGGGCCGGGGCGGGCTTCGCCCCCGGTACCTCCAGCCGCTACTATTTCCGCGGGCCGCATTCCAAAACTATTAACCCCGGCCAAGAGGCCTCTTCTCCGGCCACACTCGGCCGCCGGGCCTGCCCGCACCCCGCCATTGAGACTGCACGGGGATTATTATTTTTTTTAACTCGGCCGCCGGGCCGGGGCGGGCTTCGCCCCCGGTACCTCCAGCCGCTACTATTTCCGCGGGCCGCGTTCCAACACTATTCACCCCGGCCAAGAGGCCTCTTCCCCGGCCACAGTCGGCCGCCGGGCCGGCCCGCAATCCCGCCATTGAGACTGAACGGGGATTATTATTTTTTTTAACTCGGCCGCCGGGCCGGGGCGGGCATCGACCCCGGTACCTCCAGCCGCTACTATTTCCGCGGGCCGCGTTCCAACACTATTCACCCCGGCCAAGAGGCCTATTCCCCGGCCACACTCGGCCGTCGGGCCGGCCCGCACCCCGCCATTGAGACTGAACGGGGATTATTATTTTTTTTAACTCGGCCGCCGGGCCGGGGCGGGCTTCGCCCCCGGTACCTCCAGCCGCTACTATTTCCGCGGGCCGCGTTCCAACACTATTCACCCTGGCCAAAAGGCCTCTTCCCCGGCCACACTCGGCCGCCGGGCCGGCCCGCACCCCGCCATTGAGACTGCACGGGGATTATTATTTTTTTACCTCTCAACCTGTCCAAGAGGCCTGCTGCCCGCCGCACTCGGAGGCCGAGTGCAGCCTGCTCCCGGCCATTGAGACTGCACGGGAATTATTATTTTTTTATCTCTCAACCTGTCCAAGAGGCCTGCTGTCCGCCGCACTCGCCGCCGGGCCGGCCCGCACCCCGCCATTGAGACTGAACGGGGATTATTATTTTTTTTAACTCGGCCGCCGGGCCGGGGCGGGCTTCGCCCCCGGTACCTCCAGCCGCTACTATTTCCGCGGGCCGCGTTCCAACACTATTCACCCCGGCCAAGAGGCCTCTTCCCCGGCCACACTCGGCCGCCGGGCCGGCCCGCACCCCGCCATTGAGACTGCACGGGGATTATTATTTTTTTATGTCTCAACCTGTCCAAGAGGCCTGCTGCCCGCCGCACTCGGAGGCCGAGTGCAGCCTGCTCCCTGCCATTGAGACTGAACGGGGATTATTATTTTTTTTAACTCGGCCGCCGGGCCGGGGCGGGCATCGCCCCCGGTACCTCCAGCCGCTACTATTTCCGCGGGCCGCGTTCCAACACTATTAACCCCAGCCAAGAGGCCTCTTCCCCGGCCACACTCGGCCACCGGGCCGGCCCGCACCCTGCCATTGAGACTGAACGGGGATTATTTATTTTTTTAACTTGGCCGCCGGGCCGGGGCGGGCTTCGCCCCCGGTACCTCCAGCCGCTACTATTTCCGCGGGCCGCGTTCCAACACTATTCACCCCGGCCAAGAGGCCTCTTCCCCAGCCACACTCGTCCGCCGGGCCGGCCCGCACCCCGCCATTGAGACTGAATGGGGATTATTATTTTTTTTAACTCGGCCGCCGGGCCGGGGCGGGCATCGCCCCCGGTACCTCCAGCCGCTACTATTTCCGCGGGCCGCGTTCCAACACTATTCACCCCGGCCAAGAGGCCTCTTCCCCGGCCACACTCGGCCGCCGGGCCGGCCCGCACCCCGCCATTGAGACTGCACGGGAATTATTATTTTTTTATCTCTCAACCTGTCCAAGAGGCCTGCTGCCCGCCGCACTCGCCGCCGGGCCGGCCCGCACCCCGCCATTGAGACTGCATGGGAATTATTATGTTTTTATCTCTCTACCTGTCCAAGAGGCCTGCTGCCCGCCGCAATCGCCGCCGGGCCGGCCCGCACCCCGCCATTGAGACTGAACGGGGATTATTATTATTTTTAACTCGGCCGCCGGACCGGGGTGGGCTTCGTCCCCGGTACCTCCAGCCACTACTATTTCCGCGGGCAGCGTTCCAACACTATTAACCCCGGCCAAGAGGCCTCTTCCCCGGCCACACTCGGCCGCCGGGCCGGCCCGCACCCCGTCATTGAGACTGAACGGGAATTATTATTTTTTTATCTCTCAACCTGTCCAAGAGGCCTGCTGCCCGCCGCACTCGCCGCCGGGCCGGCCCGCACCCCGCCATTGAGACTGCATGGGAATTATTATGTTTTTATCTCTCTACCTGTCCAAGAGGCCTGCTGCCCGCCGCAATCGCCGCCGGGCCGGCCCGCACCCCGCCATTGAGACTGAACGGGGATTATTATTATTTTTAACTCGGCCGCCGGGCCGGGGCGGGCATCGCCCCCGGTACCTCCAGCCGCTACTATTTCCGCGGGCCGCGTTCCAACACTATTCACCCCGGCCAAGAGGCCTATTCCCCGGCCACACTCGGCCGCCGGGCCGGCCCGCACCCCGCCATTGAGACTGCACGGGAATTATTATTTTTTTTATCTCTCAACCTGTCCAAGAGGCCTGCTGCCCGCCGCACTCGCCGCCGGGCCGGCCCGCACCCCGCCATTGAGACTGCACGGGAATTATTATTTTTTTATCTCTGAACCTGTCCAAGAGGCCTGCTGCCCGCCGCACTCGGAGGCCGAGTGCAGCCTGCTCCCTGCCATTGAGACTGAACGGGGATTATTATTTTTTTTAACACGGCCGCCGGGCCGGGGCGGGCTTCGCCCCCGGTACCTCCAGCCGCTACTATTTCCGCGGGCCGCGTTCCAACACTATTAACCCCGGCCAAGAGGCCTCTTCCCCGGCCACACTCGGCCACCGGGCCGGCCCGCAACCTGCCATTGAGACTGAACGGGGATTATTTATTTTTTTAACTTGGCTGCCGGGCCGGGGCGAGCTTCGCCCCCGGTACCTCCAGCCGCTACTATTTCCGCGGCCCGTGTTCCAACACACTTCACCCCGGCCAAGAGGCCTCTTCCCCGGCCACACTCGGCCACCGGGCCGGCCCGCACCCTGCCATTAACACTGAACGGGGATTATTTATTTTTTTAACTTGGCCGCCGGGCCGGGGCGGGCTTCGCCCCCGGTACCTCCAGCCGCTACTATTTCCGCGGGCCGCGTTCCAACACTATTCACCCCGGCCAAGAGGCCTATTCCCCGGCCACACTCGGCCGCTGGGCCGGCCCGCACCCCGCCATTGAGACTGCACGGGAATTATTATTTTTTTATCTCTCAACCTGTCCAAGAGGCCTGCTGCCCGCCGCAATCGCCGCTGGGCCGGCCCGCACCCCGCCATTGAGACTGAACGGGGATTTTTTTTTTTTAACTCGGCCGCCGGGCCGGGGCGGGCTTCGCCCCCGGTACCTCCAGCCGCTACTATTTCCGCGGGCCGCGTTCCAACACTATTCACCCCGGCCAAGAGGCCTATTCCCCGGCCACACTCGGCCGCCGGGCCGGCCCGCACCCCGCCATTGAGACTGCACGGGAATTATTATTTTTTTATCTCTCAACCTGTCCAAGAGGCCTGCTGCCCGCCGCACTCGCCGCCGGGCCGGCCCGCACCCCGCCATTGAGACTGAACGGGGATTATTATTTTTTTATCTCTCAACCTGTCCAAGAGGCCTGCTGCCCGCCGCAATCGCCGCCGGGCCGGCCCGCACCCCGCCATTGAGACTGAACGGGGATTTTTTTTTTTTTTAACTCGGCCGCCGGGCCGGGGCAGGCTTCGCCCCCGGTACCTCCAGCCGCTACTATTTCCGCGGGCCGCGTTCCAACACTATTAACCCCGGCCAAGAGGCCTCTTCCCCGGCCACACTCGGCCACCGGGCCGGCCCGCACCCTGCCATTAACACTGAACGGGGATTATTTATTTTTTTAACTTGGCCGCCGGGCCGGGGCGGGCTTCGCCCCCGGTACCTCCAGCCGCTACTATTTCCGCGGGCCGCGTTCCAACACTATTCACCCCGGCCAAGAGGCCTATTCCCCGGCCACACTCGGCCGCCGGGCCGGCCCGCACCCCGCCATTGAGACTGCACGGGAATTATTATTTTTTTATCTCTCAACCTGTCCAAGAGGCCTGCTGCCCGCCGCACTCGCCGCCGGGCCGGCCCGCACCCCGCCATTGAGACTGAACGGGGATTATTATTTTTTTTTAACTTGGCCGCCGGGCTGGGGCGGGCTTCGCCCCCGGTACCTCCAGCCGCTACTATTTCCGCGGGCCGCGTTCCAAAACTATTAACCCCGGCCAAGAGGCCTCTTCTCCGGCCACACTCGGCCGCCGGGCCGGCCCGCACCCCGCCATTGAGACTGCACGGGGATTATTTATTTTTTTAACTCGGCCGCCGGGCCGGGGCGGGCTTCGCCCCCGGTACCTCCAGCCGCTACTATTTCCGCGGGCCGCGTTCCAACACTATTCACCCCGGCCAAGAGGGCTCTTCCCCGGCCACAGTCGGCCGCCGGGCCGGCCCGCACCCCGCCATTGAGACTGAACGGGGATTATTATTTTTTTAACTCGGCCGCCGGGCCGGGGCGGGCTTCGCCCCCCGTACCTCCAGCCGCTACTATTTCCGCGGGCCGCGTTCCAACACTATTAACCCCGGCCAAGAGGCCTCTTCCCCGGCCACACTCGGCCACCGGGCCGGCCCGCACCCTGCCATTAACACTGAACGGGGATTATTTATTTTTTTAACTTGGCCGCCGGGCCGGGGCGGGCTTCGCCCCCGGTACCTCCAGCGGCTACTATTTCCGCGGGCCGCGTTCCAACACTATTCACCCCGGCCAAGAGGCCTATTCCCCGGCCACACTCGGCCGCCGGGCCGGCCCGCACCCCGCCATTGAGACTGCCCGGGAATTATTATTTTTTTTATCTCTCAACCTGTCCAAGAGGCCTGCTGCCCGCCGCACTCGCCGCCGGGCCGGCCCGCACCGCGCCATTGAGACTGCATGGGAATTATTATTTTTTTATCTCTCAACCTGTCCAAGAGGCCTGCTGCCCGCCGCAATCGCCGCCGGGCCGGCCCGCACCCCGCCATTGAGACTGAACGGGGATTATTATTTTTTTTAACTCGGCCGCCGGGCCGGGGCGGGCATCGCCCCCGGTACCTCCAGCCGCTACTATTTCCGCGGGCCGCGTTCCAACACTATTAACCCCGGCCAAGAGGCCTCTTCCCCGGCCACACTCGGCCACCGGGCCGGCCCGCACCCTGCCATTAACACTGAACGGGGTTTATTTATTTTTTTAACTCGGCCGCCGGGCCGGGGCGGGCATCGCCCCCGGTACCTCCAGCCGCTACTATTTCCGCGGGCCGCGTTCCAACACTATTAACCCAAGAGGCCTCTTCCCCGGCCACACTCGGCCACCGGGCCGGCCCGCACCCCGCCATTGAGACTGAACGGGGATTATTATTTTTTTTAACTCGGCCGCCGGGCCGGGGCGGGCTTCGCCCCCGGTACCTCCAGCCGCTACTATTTCCGCGGGCCGCGTTCCAACACTATTCACCCCGGCCAAGAGGCCTCTTCCCCGGCCACACTCGGCCTGCCGGGCTGGCCCGCACCCCGCCATTGAGACTGCACGGGGATTATTATTTTTTTATCTCTCAACCTGTCCAAGAGGCCTGCTGCCCGCCGCACTCGCCGCCGGGCCGGCCCGCACCCCGCCATTGAGACTGAACGGGGATTATTATTTTTTTTAACTCGGCCGCCGGGCCGGGGCGGGCATCGCCCCCGGTACCTCCAGCCGCTACTATTTCCGCGGGCCGCGTTCCAACACTATTAACCCAAGAGGCCTCTTCCCCGGCCACACTCGGCCACCGGGCCGGCCCGCACCCCGCCATTGAGACTGAACGGGGATTATTATTTTTTTTAACTCGGCCGCCGGGCCGGGGCGGGCTTCGCCCCCGGTACCTCCAGCCGCTACTATTTCCGCGGGCCGCGTTCCAACACTATTCACCCCGGCCAAGAGGCCTCTTCCCCGGCCACACTCGGCCTGCCGGGCTGGCCCGCACCCCGCCATTGAGACTGCACGGGGATTATTATTTTTTTATCTCTCAACCTGTCCAAGAGGCCTGCTGCCCGCCGCACTCGGAGGCCGAGTGCAGCCTGCTCCCTGCAATTGAGACTGAACGGGGATTATTATTTTTTTTAACTCGGCCGCCGGGCCGGGGCAGGCATCATCCCCGGTACCTCCAGCCGCTACTATTTCCGCGGGCCGCGTTCCAACACTATTCACCCCGGCCAAGAGGCCTATTCCCCGGCCACACTCGGCCGCCGGGCCGGCCCGCACCCCGCCATTGAGACTGCACGGGAATTATTATTTTTTTTATCTCTCAACCTGTCCAAGAGGCCTGCTGCCCGCCGCACTCGCCGCCGGGCCGGCCCGCACCCCGCCATTGAGACTGCACGGGAATTATTATTTTTTTATCTCTGAACCTGTCCAAGAGGCCTGCTGCCCGCCGCACTCGGAGGCCGAGTGCAGCCTGCTCCCTGCCATTGAGACTGAACGGGGATTATTATTTTTTTTAACACGGCCGCCGGGCCGGGGCGGGCTTCGCCCCCGGTACCTCCAGCCGCTACTATTTCCGCGGGCCGCGTTCCAACACTATTAACCCCGGCCAAGAGGCCTCTTCCCCGGCCACACTCGGCCACCGGGCCGGCCCGCAACCTGCCATTGAGACTGAACGGGGATTATTTATTTTTTTAACTTGGCCGCCGGGCCGGGGCGAGCTTCGCCCCCGGTACCTCCAGCCGCTACTATTTCCGCGGCCCGTGTTCCAACACACTTCACCCCGGCCAAGAGGCCTCTTCCCCGGCCACACTCGTCCGCCGGGCCGGCCCGCACCCCGCCATTGAGACTGAACGGGGATTCTTATTTTTTTTAACTCGGCCGCCGGGCCGGGGCGGGCATCGCCCCCGGTACCTCCAGCCGCTACTATTTCCGCGGGCCGCGTTCCAACACTATTCACCCCGGCCAAGAGGCCTATTCCCCGGCCACACTCGGCCGCCGGGCCGGCCCGCACCCCGCCATTGAGACTGCACGGGAATTATTATTTTTTTATCTCTCAACCTGTCCAAGAGGCCTGCTGCCCGCCGCACTCGCCGCCGGGCCGGCCCGCACCCCGCCATTGAGACTGAACGGAGATTATTATTTTTTTTAAGTCGGCCGCCGGGCCGGGGCGGGCTTCGCCCCCGGTACCTCCAGCCGCTGCTATTTCCGCGGGCCGCGTTCCAACACTATTCACCCCGGCCAAGAGGCCTCTTCCCCGGCCACACTCGGCCGCCGGGCCGGCCCGCACCCCGCCATTTAGACTGCACGGGGATTATTATTTTTTTATCTCTCAACCTGTCCAAGAGGCCTGCTGCCCGCCGCACTCGGAGGCCGAGTGCAGCCTGCTCCCTGCCATTGAGACTGAACGGGGATTATTATTTTTTTTAACTCGGCCGCCGGGCCGGGGCGGGCATCATCCCCGGTACCTCCAGCCGCTACTATTTCCGCGGGCCGCGTTCCAACACTATTAACCCCGGCCAAGAGGCCTCTTCCCCGGCCACACTCGGCCACCGGGCCAGCCCGCACCCTGCCATTGAGACTGAACGGGGATTATTTATTTTTTTAACTTGGCCGCCGGGGCGGGCTTCGCCCCCGGTACCTCCAGCCGCTACTATTTCTGCGGGCCGCGTTCCAACACTATTCACCCCGGCCAAGAGGCCTATTCCCCGGCCACACTCGGCCGCCGGGCCGGCCCGCACCCCGCCATTGAGACTGCCCGGGAATTATTATTTTTTTATCTCTCAACCTGTCCAAGAGGCCTGCTGCCCTCCGCACTCGCCGCCGGGCCGGCCCGCACCCCGCCATTGAGACTGCATGGGAATTATTATTTTTTTATCTCTCAACCTGTCCAAGAGGCCTGCTGCCCGCCGCAATCGCCGCCGGGCCGGCCCTCACCCCGCCATTGAGACTGAACGGGGATTATTATTTTTTTTAACTCGGCCGCCGGGCCGGGGCGGGCTTCGCCCCCGGTACCTCCAGCCGCTACTATTTCCTTGGGCCGCGTTCCAACACTATTAACCCCGGCCAAGAGGCCTCTTCCCCGGCCACACTCGGCCACCGGGCCGGCCCGCACCCTGCCATTAACACTGAACGGGGATTATTTATTTTTTTAACTTGGCCGCCGGGCCGGGGCGGGCTTCGCCCCCGGTACCTCCAGCCGCTACTATTTCCGCGGGCCGCGTTCCAACACTATTCACCCCGGCCAAGAGGCCTATTCCCCGGCCACACTCGGCCGCTGGGCCGGCCCGCACCCCGCCATTGAGACTGCACGGGAATTATTATTTTTTTATCTCTCAACCTGTCCAAGAGGCCTGCTGCCCGCCGCAATCGCCGCTGGGCCGGCCCGCACCCCGCCATTGAGACTGAACGGGGATTATTTTTTTTTTTAACTCGGCCGCCGGGCCGGGGCGGGCTTCGCCCCCGGTACCTCCAGCCGCTACTATTTCCGCGGGCCGCGTTCCAACACTATTCACCCCGGCCAAGAGGCCTCTTCCCCGGCCACACTCGCCGCCGGGCCGGCCCGCACCCCGCCATTGAGACTGCACGGGAATTATTATTTTTTTATCTCTCAACCTGTCCAAGAGGCATGCTGCCCGCCGCACTCGCCGCCGGGCCGGCCCGCACCCCGCCATTGAGACTGAACGGAGATTTTTTTTTTTTTTAAGTCGGCCGCCGGGCCGGGGCGGGCTTCGCCCCCGGTACCTCCAGCCGCTGCTATTTCCGCGGGCCGCGTTCCAACACTATTCACCCCGGCCAAGAGGCCTCTTCCCCGGCCACACTCGGCCGCCGGGCCGGCCCGCACCCCGCCATTTAGACTGCACGGGGATTATTATTTTTTTATCTCTCAACCTGTCCAAGAGGCCTGCTGCCCGCCGCACTCGGAGGCCGAGTGCAGCCTGCTCCCTGCCATTGAGACTGAACGGGGATTATTATTTTTTTTAACTCGGCCGCCGGGCCGGGGCGGGCATCATCCCCGGTACGTCCAGCCGCTACTATTTCCGCGGGCCGCGTTCCAACACTATTAACCCCGGCCAAGAGGCCTCTTCCCCGGCCACACTCGGCCACCGGGCCGGCCCGCAACCTGCCATTGAGACTGAACGGGGATTATTTATTTTTTTAACTTGGCCGCCGGGCCGGGGCGAGCTTCGCCCCCGGTACCTCCAGCCGCTACTATTTCCGCGGCCCGTGTTCCAACACACTTCACCCCGGCCAAGAGGCCTCTTCCCCGGCCACACTCGTCCGCCGGGCCGGCCCGCACCCCGCCATTGAGACTGAACGGGGATTATTATTTTTTTTAAGTCGGCCGCCGGGCCGGGGCGGGCTTCGCCCCCGGTACCTCCAGCCGCTGCTATTTCCGCGGGCCGCGTTCCAACACTATTCACCCCGGCCAAGAGGCCTCTTCCCCGGCCACACTCGGCCGCCGGGCCGGCCCGCACCCCGCCATTTAGACTGCACGGGGATTATTATTTTTTTATCTCTCAACCTGTCCAAGAGGCCTGCTGCCCGCCGCACTCGGAGGCCGAGTGCAGCCTGCTCCCTGCCATTGAGACTGAACGGGGATTATTATTTTTTTTAACTCGGCCGCCGGGCCGGGGCGGGCATCATCCCCGGTACCTCCAGCCGCTACTATTTCCGCGGGCCGCGTTCCAACACTATTAACCCCGGCCAAGAGGCCTCTTCCCCGGCCACACTCGGCCACCGGGCCAGCCCGCACCCTGCCATTGAGACTGAACGGGGATTATTTATTTTTTTAACTTGGCCGCCGGGGCGGGCTTCGCCCCCGGTACCTCCAGCCGCTACTATTTCTGCGGGCCGCGTTCCAACACTATTCACCCCGGCCAAGAGGCCTATTCCCCGGCCACACTCGGCCGCCGGGCCGGCCCGCACCCCGCCATTGAGACTGCCCGGGAATTATTATTTTTTTATCTCTCAACCTGTCCAAGAGGCCTGCTGCCCGCCGCACTCGCCGCCGGGCCGGCCCGCACCCCGCCATTGAGACTGCATGGGAATTATTATTTTTTTATCTCTCAACCTGTCCAAGAGGCCTGCTGCCCGCCGCAATCGCCGCCGGGCCGGCCCTCACCCCGCCATTGAGACTGAACGGGGATTATTATTTTTTTTAACTCGGCCGCCGGGCCGGGGCGGGCTTCGCCCCCGGTACCTCCAGCCGCTACTATTTCCTTGGGCCGCGTTCCAACACTATTAACCCCGGCCAAGAGGCCTCTTCCCCGGCCACACTCGGCCACCGGGCCGGCCCGCACCCTGCCATTAACACTGAACGGGGATTATTTATTTTTTTAACTTGGCCGCCGGGCCGGGGCGGGCTTCGCCCCCGGTACCTCCAGCCGCTACTATTTCCGCGGGCCGCGTTCCAACACTATTCACCCCGGCCAAGAGGCCTATTCCCCGGCCACACTCGGCCGCTGGGCCGGCCCGCACCCCGCCATTGAGACTGCACGGGAATTATTATTTTTTTATCTCTCAACCTGTCCAAGAGGCCTGCTGCCCGCCGCAATCGCCGCTGGGCCGGCCCGCACCCCGCCATTGAGACTGAACGGGGATTATTTTTTTTTTTAACTCGGCCGCCGGGCCGGGGCGGGCTTCGCCCCCGGTACCTCCAGCCGCTACTATTTCCGCGGGCCGCGTTCCAACACTATTCACCCCGGCCAAGAGGCCTCTTCCCCGGCCACACTCGCCGCCGGGCCGGCCCGCACCCCGCCATTGAGACTGCACGGGAATTATTATTTTTTTATCTCTCAACCTGTCCAAGAGGCATGCTGCCCGCCGCACTCGCCGCCGGGCCGGCCCGCACCCCGCCATTGAGACTGAACGGAGATTTTTTTTTTTTTTAAGTCGGCCGCCGGGCCGGGGCGGGCTTCGCCCCCGGTACCTCCAGCCGCTGCTATTTCCGCGGGCCGCGTTCCAACACTATTCACCCCGGCCAAGAGGCCTCTTCCCCGGCCACACTCGGCCGCCGGGCCGGCCCGCACCCCGCCATTTAGACTGCACGGGGATTATTATTTTTTTATCTCTCAACCTGTCCAAGAGGCCTGCTGCCCGCCGCACTCGGAGGCCGAGTGCAGCCTGCTCCCTGCCATTGAGACTGAACGGGGATTATTATTTTTTTTAACTCGGCCGCCGGGCCGGGGCGGGCATCATCCCCGGTACGTCCAGCCGCTACTATTTCCGCGGGCCGCGTTCCAACACTATTAACCCCGGCCAAGAGGCCTCTTCCCCGGCCACACTCGGCCACCGGGCCGGCCCGCACCCTGCCATTGAGACTGAACGGGGATTATTTATTTTTTTAACTTGGCCGCCGGGGCGGGCTTCGCCCCCGGTACCTCCAGCCGCTACTATTTCTGCGGGCCGCGTTCCAACACTATTCACCCCGGCCAAGAGGCCTATTCCCCGGCCACACTCGGCCGCCGGGCCGGCCCGCACCCCGCCATTGAGACTGCCCGGGAATTATTATTTTTTTATCTCTCAACCTGTCCAAGAGGCCTGCTGCCCGCCGCACTCGCCGCCGGGCCGGCCCGCACCCCGCCATTGAGACTGCATGGGAATTATTATTTTTTTATCTCTCAACCTGTCCAAGAGGCCTGCTGCCCGCCGCAATCGCCGCCGGGCCGGCCCTCACCCCGCCATTGAGACTGAACGGGGATTATTATTTTTTTTAACTCGGCCGCCGGGCCGGGGCGGGCTTCGCCCCCGGTACCTCCAGCCGCTACTATTTCCTTGGGCCGCGTTCCAACACTATTAACCCCGGCCAAGAGGCCTCTTCCCCGGCCACACTCGGCCACCGGGCCGGCCCGCACCCTGCCATTAACACTGAACGGGGATTATTTATTTTTTTAACTTGGCCGCCGGGCCGGGGCGGGCTTCGCCCCCGGTACCTCCAGCCGCTACTATTTCCGCGGGCCGCGTTCCAACACTATTCACCCCGGCCAAGAGGCCTATTCCCCGGCCACACTCGGCCGCTGGGCCGGCCCGCACCCCGCCATTGAGACTGCACGGGAATTATTATTTTTTTATCTCTCAACCTGTCCAAGAGGCCTGCTGCCCGCCGCAATCGCCGCTGGGCCGGCCCGCACCCCGCCATTGAGACTGAACGGGGATTTTTTTTTTTTTTTAACTCGGCCGCCGGGCCGGGGCGGGCTTCGCCCCCGGTACCTCCAGCGGCTACTATTTCCGCGGGCCGCGTTCCAACACTATTCACCCCGGCCAAGAGGCCTATTCCCCGGCCACACTCGGCCGCCGGGCCGGCCCGCACCCCGCCATTGAGACTGCCCGGGAATTATTATTTTTTTATCTCTCAACCTGTCCAAGAGGCCTGCTGCCCGCCGCACTCGCCGCCGGGCCGGCCCGCACCGCGCCATTGAGACTGCATGGGAATTACTATTTTTTTATCTCTCAACCTGTCCAAGAGGCCTGCTGCCCGCCGCAATCGCCGCCGGGCCGGCCCGCACCCCGCCATTGAGAATGAACGGGGATTATTATTTTTTTTAACTCGGCCGCCGGGCCGGGGCGGGCATCGCCCCCGGTACCTCCAGCCGCTACTATTTCCGCGGGCCGCGTTCCAACACTATTAACCCCGGCCAAGAGGCCTCTTCCCCGGCCACACTAGGCCACCGGGCCGGCCCGCACCCTGCCATTAACACTGAACGGGGTTTATTTATTTTTTTAACTTGGCCGCCGGGCCGGGGCGGGCTTCGCCCCCGGTACCTCCAGCCGCTACTATTTCCGCGGGCCGCGTTCCAACACTATTCACCCCGGCCAAGAGGCCTCTTCCGCGGCCACACTCGGCCTGCCGGGCTGGCCCGCACCCCGCCATTGAGACTGCACGGGGATTATTATTTTTTTATCTCTCAACCTGTCCAAGAGGCCTGCTGCCCGCCGCACTCGCCGCCGGGCCGGCCCGCACCCCGCCATTGAGACTGAACGGGGATTATTATTTTTTTTAACTCGGCCGCCGGGCCGGGGCGGGCTTCGCCCCCGGTACCTCCAGCCGCTACTATTTCCGCGGGCCGCGTTCCAACACTATTCACCCCGGCCAAGAGGCCTCTTCCCCGGCCACACTCGGCCTGCCGGGCTGGCCCGCACCCCGCCATTGAGACTGCACGGGGATTATTATTTTTTTATCTCTCAACCTGTCCAAGAGGCCTGCTGCCCGCCGCACTCGGAGGCCGAGTGCAGCCTGCTCCCTGCAATTGAGACTGAACGGGGATTATTATTTTTTTTAACTCGGCCGCCGGGCCGGGGCGGGCATCATCCCCGGTACCTCCAGCCGCTACTATTTCCGCGGACCGCGTTCCAACACTATTAACCCCGGCCAAGAGGCCTCTTCCCCGGCCACACTCGGCAACCGGGCCGGCCCGCACCCCGCCATTGAGACTGAACGGGGATTATTATTTTTTTAACTCGGCCGCCGGGCCGGGGCGGGCTTCGCCCCCGGTACCTCCAGCCGCTACTATTTCCGCGGGCCGCGTTCCAACACTATTCACCCCGGCCAAGAGGCCTCTTCCCCGGCCACACTCGGCCTGCCGGGCTGGCCCGCACCCCGCCATTGAGACTGCACGGGGATTATTATTTTTTTATCTCTCAACCTGTCCAAGAGGCCTGCTGCCCGCCGCACTCGGAGGCCGAGTGCAGCCTGCTCCCTGCAATTGAGACTGAACGGGGATTATTATTTTTTTTAACTCGGCCGCCGGGCCGGGGCGGGCATCATCCCCGGTACCTCCAGCCGCTACTATTTCCGCGGGCCGCGTTCCAACAATATTAACCCCGGCCAAGAGGCCTCTTCCCCGGCCACACTCGGCAACCGGGCCGGCCCGCACCCTGCCATTGAGACTGAACGGGGATTATTTATTTTTTTAACTCGGCCGCCGGGCCGGGGCGGGCTTCGCCCCCGGTACCTCCAGCCGCTACTATTTCCGCGGGCCGCGTTCCAACACTATTCACCCCGGCCAAGAGGCCTCTTCCCCGGCCACACTCGGCCTGCCGGGCTGGCCCGCACCCCGCCATTGAGACTGCACGGGGATTATTATTTTTTTATCTCTCAACCTGTCCAAGAGGCCTGCTGCCCGCCGCACTCGGAGGCCGAGTGCAGCCTGCTCCCTGCAATTGAGACTGAACGGGGATTATTATTTTTTTTAACTCGGCCGCCGGGCCGGGGCGGGCATCATCCCCGGTACCTCCAGCCGCTACTATTTCCGCGGGCCGCGTTCCAACAATATTAACCCCGGCCAAGAGGCCTCTTCCCCGGCCACACTCGGCAACCGGGCCGGCCCGCACCCTGCCATTGAGACTGAACGGGGATTATTTATTTTTTTAACTTGGCCGCCGGGCCGGGGCGGGCTTCGCCCCCGGTACCTCCAGCCGCTACTATTTCCGCGGGCCGCGTTCCAACACTATTCACCCCGGCCAAGAGGGCTCTTCCCCGGCCACAGTCGGCCGCCGGGCCGGCCCGCATCCCGCCATTGAGACTGAACGGGGATTTTTTTTTTTTTTAACTCGGCCGCCGGTCCGGGGCGGGCATCGCCCCCGGTACCTCCAGCCGCTACTATTTCCGCGGGCCGCGTTCCAACACTATTCACCCCGGCCAATAGGCCAATTCCCCGGCCACACTCGCCGCCGGGCCGGCCCGCACCCCGCCATTGAGACTGCACGGGAATTATTATTTTTTTATCTCTCAACCTGTCCAAGAGGCATGCTGCCCGCCGCACTCGCCGCCGGGCCGGCCCGCACCCCGCCATTGAGACTGAACGGAGATTATTATTTTTTTTAAGTCGGCCGCCGGGCCGGGGCGGGCTTCGCCCCCGGTACCTCCAGCCGCTGCTATTTCCGCGGGCCGCGTTCCAACACTATTCACCCCGGCCAAGAGGCCTCTTCCCCGGCCACACTCGGCCGCCGGGCCGGCCCGCACCCCGCCATTTAGACTGCACGGGGATTATTATTTTTTTATCTCTCAACCTGTCCAAGAGGCCTGCTGCCCGCCGCACTCGGAGGCCGAGTGCAGCCTGCTCCCTGCCATTGAGACTGAACGGGGATTATTATTTTTTTTAACTCGGCCGCCGGGCCGGGGCGGGCATCATCCCCGGTACCTCCAGCCGCTACTATTTCCGCGGGCCGCGTTCCAACACTATTAACCCCGGCCAAGAGGCCTCTTCCCCGGCCACACTCGGCCACCGGGCCAGCCCGCACCCTGCCATTGAGACTGAACGGGGATTATTTATTTTTTTAACTTGGCCGCCGGGGCGGGCTTCGCCCCCGGTACCTCCAGCCGCTACTATTTCTGCGGGCCGCGTTCCAACACTATTCACCCCGGCCAAGAGGCCTATTCCCCGGCCACACTCGGCCGCCGGGCCGGCCCGCACCCCGCCATTGAGACTGCCCGGGAATTATTATTTTTTTATCTCTCAACCTGTCCAAGAGGCCTGCTGCCCGCCGCACTCGCCGCCGGGCCGGCCCGCACCCCGCCATTGAGACTGCATGGGAATTATTATTTTTTTATCTCTCAACCTGTCCAAGAGGCCTGCTGCCCGCCGCAATCGCCGCCGGGCCGGCCCTCACCCCGCCATTGAGACTGAACGGGGATTATTATTTTTTTTATCTCGGCCGCCGGGCCGGGGCGGGCTTCGCCCCCGGTACCTCCAGCCGCTACTATTTCCGCGGGCAGCGTTCCAACACTATTAACCCCGGCCAAGAGGCCTCTTCCCCGGCCACACTCGGCCACCGGGCCGGCCCGCACCCCGCCATTGAGACTGCATGGGAATTATTATTTTTTTATCTCTCAACCTGTCCAAGAGGCCTGCTGCCCGCCGCAATCGCCGCCGGGCCGGCCCGCACCCCGCCATTGAGACTGAACGGGGATTATTTTTTTTTTTAACTCGGCCGCCGGGCCGGGGCGGGCTTCGCCCCCGGTACCTCCAGCCGCTACTATTTCCGCGGGCCGCGTTCCAACACTATTCACCCCGGCCAAGAGGCCTCTTCCCCGGCCACACTCGGCCTGCCGGGCTGGCCCGCACCCCGCCATTGAGACTGAACGGGGATTATTTATTTTTTTAACTTGGCCGCCGGGCCGGGGCGGGCTTCGCCCCCGGTACCTCCAGCCGCTACTATTTCCGCGGGCCGCGTTCCAACACTATTCACCCCGGCCAAGAGGCCTCTTCCCCGGCCACACTCGTCCGCCGGGCCGGCCCGCACGCCGCCATTGAGACTGAACGGGGATTATTATTTTTTTTAACTCGGCTGCCGTGCCGGGGCGGGCATCGCCCCCGGTACCTCCAGCCGCTACTATTTCCGCGGGTCGCGTTCCAACAGTATTCACCCCGGCCAAGAGGCCTATTCCCCGGCCACACTCGGCCGCCGGGCCGGCCCGCACCCCGCCATTGAGACTCCACGGGAATTATTATTTTTTTATGTCTCAACCTGTCCAAGAGGCCTGCTGCCCGCCGCACTCGCCGCCGGGCCGGCCCGCACCCCGCCATTGAGACTGAACGGGGATTATTATTTTTTTTAACTCGGCCGCCGGGCCGGGGCGGGCATCGCCCCCGGTACCTCCCGCCGCTACTATTTCCGCGGGCCGCGTTCCAACACTATTCACCCCGGCCAAGAGGCCTATTCCCTGGCCCGCACCCCGCCATTGAGACTGCACGGGAATTATTATTTTTTTATCTCTCAACCTGTCCAAGAGGCTTGCTGCCCGCCGCACTCGGAGGCCGAGTGCAGCCTGCTCCCTGCCATTGAGACTGAACGGGGATTATTTTTTTTTTTAACTCGCCCGCCGGGCCGGGGCGGGCTTCGCCCCCGGTACCTCCAGCCGCTACTATTTCCGCGGGCCGCGTTCCAACACTATTAACCCCGGCCAAGAGGCCTCTTCCCCGGCCACACTCGGCCACCGGGCCGGCCCGCACCCTGCCATTGAGACTGAACGGGGATAATTTATTTTTTTAACTTGGCCGCCGGGCCGGGGCGGGCTTCGCCCCCGGTACCTCCAGCCGCTACTATTTCCGCGGGCCGCGTTCCAACACTATTCACCCCGGCCAAGAGGCCTCTTCCCCGGCGACACTCGTCCGCCGGGCCGGCCCGCACCCCGCCATTGAGACTGAACAGGGCCTTACATGTTCACTAGTAAGCCTCAAAATGATCTTACTAGTGAACTAGTGGGCATTTTGTGGCTTACATGTTCACGCGTAAGCGTCAAAATGATCTTACTAGTGAACTAGTGGCCGTTTTGTGGCTTACATGTTCACTAGTAAGCCTCAAAATGATCTTACTAGTGAACTAGTGGGCGTTTTGTGGCTTACATGTTAACTAGTAAGCGTCAAAATGACCTTACTAGTGAACTAGTGACAATTTGTGGCTTACATGTTCACGAGTAAGCGTCAAAATGACCTTACTAGTGAACTAGTGGGAACAGTTATGGCCTTACATGTTCACGAGTAAGCGTCAAAATGACCTTACTAGTGAACTAGTGGGCACATTTATGGCCTTACATGTTCACTATTAAGAGTCAAAATGATCTTACTAGTGAACTAGTGGGAACAGTTATGGCCTTACATGTTCACTAGTAAGCGTCAAAATGATTTTACTAGTGAACTCGTGGGCGTTTTGTGGCTTACATCTTCACTAGTAAGCCTCAAAATGATCTTACTAGAGAACTAGTGGGCATTTTGTGGCTTACATGTCAACTAGTAAGCCTCAAAATGATCTTACTAGTGAACTAGTGGGCACATTTATGGCCTTACATGTTCACTAGTAAGCGTCAAAATGATCTTACCAGTGAACTAGTGGGGATTTTGTGGCTTACATGTCAACTAGTAAGCCTCAAAATGATCTTACCAGTGAACTAGTGGGCACGTTTATGGCCTTACATGTTCACTAGTAAGCGTGAAAATGATCTTACTAGTGAACTAGTGGGTGTTTTGCGGCTTACATGTCAACTAGTAAGCTTCAAAATGATCTTATGAGTGAGCTAGTGGGCGTTTTGTTGCTTACATGTTCACTAGTAGGCGTCAAAATGATCTTACTAGTGAACTAGTGGGCACATTTATGGCCTTACATGTTCACAAGTAAGCGTCAAAATGATCTTACTAGTGAACTAGTGGGTACATTTATGGCCTTACATGTTCACTAGTAAGCCTCAAAATGATCTTACTAGTGAACTAGTGGCTTCTTTTGTGGCTTACATGTTCACTAGTAAGCGTCACAATGACCTTACTTGTGAACTAGTGAGCGTTTTGTGGCTTACATGTTCACTAGTAAGCGTCAAAATTATCTTACTAGTGAACTAGTGGGCGTTTTGTGGCTTACAAGTTCACTAGTAAGCCTCAAAATGATCTTACTAGTGAACTAGTGGGCGTTTTGTGGCTTACATGTCAAATAGCAAGCCTCAAAATGATCTTACTAGTGAACTAATGGGCAGATTTATGGCCTTACGTGTTCACTAGTAAGCATCAAAATGATCTTACTAGTAAACTAGTGGGCGTTTTGTGGCTTACATCTTCACTCGTAAGCCTCAAAATGATCTTACTAGTGAACTAGTGGGCGTTTTGTGGCTTACATGTCAACTAGTAAGCCTCAAAATGATCTTACTAGTGAACTAGTGGGCACATTTATGGCCTTACATGTTCACAAGTAAGCGTCAAAAATATCTTACTAGTGAACTAGTGGGTACATTTATGGCCTTACATGTTCACTAGTAAGCCTCAAAATGATCTTACTAGTGAACTAGTGGCTTCTTTTGTGGCTTACATGTTCACTAGTAAGCGTCACAATGACCTTACTTGTGAACTAGTGAGCGTTTTGTGGCTTACATGTCAACTAGTAAGCCTCAAAATGATCTTACTAGTGAACTAGTGGGCGTTTTGTGGCTTACATGTTGACTAGTAAGCCTCAAAATGATCTTACTAGTGAACTAGTTGGCGTTTTGTGGCTTACATGTCAAATAGTAAGCCTCAAAATGATCTTACTAGTGAACTAGTGGGCACATTTATGGCCTTACGTGTTCACTAGTAAGCCTCAAAATGATCTTACTAGTGAACTAGTGTGCGTTTTGTGGCTTACATGTCAAATTGTAAGCCTCAAAATGATCTTACTAGTGAACTAGTGGGCACATTTATGGCCTTACGTGTTCAGTAGTAAGCGTCAAAATGATCTTACTAGTAAACTAGTGGGCGTTTTGTGGCTTACATCTTCACTCGTAAGCCTCGAAAATGATCTTACTAGTGAACTAGTGGGCATTTTGTGGCTTACATGTCAACTAGTGAGTCTCAAAATGATCTTACTAGTGAACTAGTGGGCACATTTATGGCCTTACATGTTCACGAGTAAGCGTCAAAATGACCTTACTAGTGAACTAGTGAGCGTTTTGTGGCTTACATGTTCACTAGTAAGCCTCAAAATGACCTTAGTAGTGAACTAGTGAGCGTTTTATGGCTTACAAGTTCACTAGTAAGCGTCAAAATGATCTTACTAGTGAACTAGTGGGCGTTTTGTGGCTTACATCTTCACTAGTAAGCCTCAAAATGAACTTACTAGTGAACTAGTGGGCATTTTGTGGCTTACATATCAACTAGTAAGCCTCAAAATGATCTTACTAGTGAACTAGTAGGCACATTTATAGCCTTACATGTTCACTAGTAAGCGTCAAAATGATTTTACTAGTGAACTAGTACTAGTAACACGCCTCCGCAACATCTGGTCATCGAAAGCCATCACTACTACCACCATGCTACGCCTCTATATGTCAGTGGTTATAGCAACAGCGATTTACGCCTGTGAGACATGGATGAAGACAGCCAACATAACCAACAAGTTAGATGTCTTCCATTAGCGTTGCCTGAGATCCATCCTGAGGATCTCATGGAGAGACCACGTCGCCAACGGGGAGGTGATGAAGAAGGCAGGACTGGCTGAACTGTCAGACATTGTCTCTGAAAGGAAAAGGAAAATGATCGGCCACACACTCGACTTCCAAGAGAGAGACCGGCAAGTGTGGCCATGGACTGGATGCCAGAGGGTGGAAAGAGGAAGAGAGGTAGGCCAAAGAAGACGTGGAGACAGACTGCCAAAGAAGACCTCAGTGAGATGGGTGTCAGCTGGCATGGAGCAAGAAGGGTCGCCAGTGACCGGACCAAATGGAAGAAACTCGTCGCCCAATGTTCCAAATAGGAACTGGCGGAACTAACTAATTAACTAACCAACTAACTAACTAACTAACTAGTGAACTAGTGGGCGTTTTGCGGCTTACAAGTCAACTAGTAAGCCTCAAAATGATCTTACTAGTGAACTAGTGGGCGTTTTGCAGCTTACATGTCAACTAGTAAGCCTCAAAATGATCTTACTAGTGAACTAGTGGCCGTTTTTCAGCTTACATGTCAACTAGTAAGCGTGAAAATTACCTTACTAGTGAACTAGTGGGCGTTTTGCGGCTTACATGTCAACTAGTAAGCCTCAAAATGATCTTACTAGTGAACTAGTAGGCGTTTTGCGGCTTACATGTCAACTAGTAAGCCTCAAAATGATCTTACTAGTGAACTAGTCGGCGTTTGGCGGCTTACATGTCAACTAGTAAGCCTCAAAATGATCTTACTAGTGAACTAGTGGGCGTTTTGTGGCTTACATGTCAACTAGTAAGCCTCAAAATGATCTTACTAGTGAACTAATGGGCACATTTATGGCCTTGTATGTTCACTAGTAAGCGTCAAAATGATCTTACTAGTGAACTAGTGGGCACATTTATGGCCTTACATGTTCACTAGTAAGCGTCAAAATGACCTTACTAGTGAATTAGTGAGCGGTTTGCGGCTTACATGTCAACAAGTAAGCCTCAAAATGATCTTACTAGTGAACTAGTGGATCGTTTTGTGGCTTACATGTTCACTAGTAAGTGTCAAAATGACCTTACTAGTTAACTAGTGAGTGTTTTGTGGCTTACATGTTCACTAGTAGGCGTCAAAATGATCTTACTAGTGAACTAGTGAGCGTTTTGTGGCTTACATGTTCACTAGTAAGCGTCAAAATGATCTTACCAGTGAACTAGTGGGCGTTTTGCGGCATACATGTCAACTAGTAAGCCTCAAAATGATTTTACTAGTGAACTAGTGGGCATTTTGTGGCTTACATGTCAACCAGTAAGCCTCAAAATGATCTTACTAGTGAACTAGTGGGCACATTTATGGCCTTACATGTTCACTAGTAAGCGTCAAAATGATCTTACTAGTGAACTAGTGGGCGTTTTGTGGCTTACATGTCAACTCGTAAGCCTCAAAATGATCTTACGAGTGAGCTAGTGGGCGTTTTGCGGCTTACATGTCAACTACTAAGCCTCAAAATGATCTTACTAGTGAACTAGTGAGCGTTTTGTGGCTTACATGTTCACTAGTAAGCCTCAAAATCATCTTACCAGTGAACTAGTGGGCGTTTTGCGGCTTACATGTCAACTAGTAAGCCTCACAATGATCTTACTAGTGAACTAGTGGGCATTTTGTGGCTTACATGTCAACTACTAAGCCTCAAAATGATCTTACTAGTGAACTAGTGGGCACATTTATGGCCTTACATGTTCACTAGTAAGCCTCAAAATGATCTTACTAGTGAACTAGTGAGTGTTTTGTGGCTTACATGTTCACTAGTAGGCGTCAAAATGATCTTACTAGTGAACTAGTGAGTGTTTTGTTGCTTACATGTTCACTAGTAGGCGTCAAAATGATCTTACTAGTGAACTAGTGGGCACATTTATGGCCTTACATGTTCACTAGTAAGCCTCAAAATGATCTTACCAGTGAGCTAGTGGGCGTTTTGTGGCTTACATGTTCACGGGTAAGCGTCAAAATGACCTTACTAGTGAAGTAGTGGGCATTTTTTGGCTTACATGTCAACTACTAAGCCTCAAAATGATCTTACTAGTGAACTAGTGGGCACATTTATGGCCTTACATGTTCACTAGTAAGCAGCAAAATGATCTTACTAGTGAACTAGTGGGCGTTTTGTGGCTTACATGTACACGAGTAAGCGTCAAAATGATCTTACTAGTGAACTAGTGGGCGTTTTGCGGCTTAAATGTCAACAAGTAGGCCTCAAAATGATCTTACTAATGAACTAGTGGGCGTTTTGTGGCTTACATGTTCACTAGTAAGCATCAAAATGACCTTACTAGTGAATTAGTGAGCGTTTTGTGGCTTACATGTCATTTAGTAAGCCTCAAAATGATCTTACGAGTGAACTAGTGGGCGTTTTGCGGCTTACATGTCAACAAATAAGCCTCAAAATGATCTTACTAGTGAACTAGTGGGCGTTTTGTGGCTTACATGTTCACTAGTAAGCGTCAAAATGACCTTACTAGTGAATTAGTGAGCGTTTTGTGGCTTACATGTCAACTAGTAAGCCTCAAAATTATCTTACTAGTGAACTAGTGGGCGTTTTGCGGCTTACATGTCAACTAGTAAGCCTCAAAATGATCTTACGAGTGAGCTAGTGGGCGTTTTGCGGCTTACATGTCAACTAGTAAGCCTCAAAATGATCTTACCAGTGAACTAGTGGCCGTTTTTCAGCTTACATGTCAACTAGTAAGCGTGAAAATTACCTTACTAGTGAACTAGTGGGCGTTTTGCGGCTTACATGTCAACTAGTAAGCCTCAAAATGATCTTACTAGTGAACTAGTAGGCGTTTTGCGGCTTACATGTCAACTAGTAAGCCTCAAAATGATCTTACTAGTGAACTAGTCGGCGTTTGGCGGCTTACTAGTTGACATGTAAGCCTCAAAATGATCTTACTAGTGAACTAGTGGGCGTTTTGTGGCTTACATGTCAACTAGTAAGCCTCAAAATGATCTTACTAGTGAACTAATGGGCACATTTATGGCCTTGTATGTTCACTAGTAAGCGTCAAAATGATCTTACTAGTGAACTAGTGGGCACATTTATGGCCTTACATGTTCACTAGTAAGCGTCAAAATGACCTTACTAGTGAATTAGTGAGCGGTTTGCGGCTTACATGTCAACAAGTAAGCCTCAAAATGATCTTACTAGTGAACTAGTGGATCGTTTTGTGGCTTACATGTTCACTAGTAAGTGTCAAAATGACCTTACTAGTTAACTAGTGAGTGTTTTGTGGCTTACATGTTCACTAGTAGGCGTCAAAATGATCTTACTAGTGAACTAGTGAGCGTTTTGTGGCTTACATGTTCACTAGTAAGCGTCAAAATGATCTTACCAGTGAACTAGTGGGCGTTTTGCGGCATACATGTCAACTAGTAAGCCTCAAAATGATTTTACTAGTGAACTAGTGGGCATTTTGTGGCTTACATGTCAACCAGTAAGCCTCAAATGATCTTACTAGTGAACTAGTGGGCACATTTATGGCCTTACATGTTCACTAGTAAGCGTCAAAATGATCTTACTAGTGAACTAGTGGGCGTTTTGTGGCTTACATGTCAACTCGTAAGCCTCAAAATGATCTTACGAGTGAGCTAGTGGGCGTTTTGCGGCTTACATGTCAACTACTAAGCCTCAAAATGATCTTACTAGTGAACTAGTGAGCGTTTTGTGGCTTACATGTTCACTAGTAAGCCTCAAAATCATCTTACCAGTGAACTAGTGGGCGTTTTGCGGCTTACATGTCAACTAGTAAGCCTCACAATGATCTTACTAGTGAACTAGTGGGCATTTTGTGGCTTACATGTCAACTACTAAGCCTCAAAATGATCTTACTAGTGAACTAGTGGGCACATTTATGGCCTTACATGTTCACTAGTAAGCCTCAAAATGATCTTACTAGTGAACTAGTGAGTGTTTTGTGGCTTACATGTTCACTAGTAGGCGTCAAAATGATCTTACTAGTGAACTAGTGAGTGTTTTGTTGCTTACATGTTCATTAGTAGGCGTCAAAATGATCTTACTAGTGAACTAGTGGGCACATTTATGGCCTTACATGTTCACTAGTAAGCCTCAAAATGATCTTACCAGTGAGCTAGTGGGCGTTTTGTGGCTTACATGTTCACGGGTAAGCGTCAAAATGACCTTACTAGTGAAGTAGTGGGCATTTTTTGGCTTACATGTCAACTACTAAGCCTCAAAATGATCTTACTAGTGAACTAGTGGGCACATTTATGGCCTTACATGTTCACTAGTAAGCAGCAAAATGATCTTACTAGTGAACTAGTGGGCGTTTTGTGGCTTACATGTACACGAGTAAGCGTCAAAATGATCTTACTAGTGAACTAGTGGGCGTTTTGCGGCTTAAATGTCAACAAGTAGGCCTCAAAATGATCTTACTAATGAACTAGTGGGCGTTTTGTGGCTTACATGTTCACTAGTAAGCATCAAAATGACCTTACTAGTGAATTAGTGAGCGTTTTGTGGCTTACATGTCATTTAGTAAGCCTCAAAATGATCTTACGAGTGAACTAGTGGGCGTTTTGCGGCTTACATGTCAACAAATAAGCCTCAAAATGATCTTACTAGTGAACTAGTGGGCGTTTTGTGGCTTACATGTTCACTAGTAAGCGTCAAAATGACCTTACTAGTGAATTAGTGAGCGTTTTGTGGCTTACATGTCAACTAGTAAGCCTCAAAATTATCTTACTAGTGAACTAGTGGGCGTTTTGCGGCTTACATGTCAACTAGTAAGCCTCAAAATGATCTTACGAGTGAGCTAGTGGGCGTTTTGCGGCTTACATGTCAACTAGTAAGCCTCAAAATGATCTTACCAGTGAACTAGTGGGTTCTTTTGTGGCTTACATGTTCACTAGTAAGCGTCACAATGACCTTCCTTGTGAACTAGTGAGCGTTTTGTGGCTTACATGTTCACTAATAAGCGTCAAAATGATCTTACTAGTGAACTAGTGGGCGTTTTGTGGCTTACATCTTCATTAGTAAGCCTCAAAATGATCTTACTAGTGAACTAGTGGTCGTTTTGTGGCTTACATGTCAAATAGTAAGCCTCAAAATGATCTTACTAGTGAACTAGTGGGCACATTTATGGCCTTACGTGTTCACTAGTAAGCGTCAAAATGATCTTGCTAGTAAACTAGTGGGCGTTTTGTGGCTTACATCTTCACTCGTAAGCCTCAAAATGATCTTACTAGTGAACTAGTGGGCGTTTTGTGGCTTACATGTCAACTAGTAAGCCTCAAAATGATCTTACTAGTGAACTAGTGAGCGTTTTGTGGCTTACATGTTCACTAGTAAGCCTCAAAATCATCTTACCAGTGAACTAGTGGGCGTTTTGCGGCTTACATGTCAACTAGTAAGCCTCACAATGATCTTACTAGTGAACTAGTGGGCATTTTGTGGCTTACATGTCAACCAGTAAGACTCAAAATGATCTTACTAGTGAACTAGTGGGCACATTTATGGCCTTACGTGTTCACTAGTAAGCGTCAAAATGATCTTGCTTGTAAACTAGTGGGCGTTTTGTGGCTTACATCTTCACTCGTAAGCCTCAAAATGATCTTACTAGTGAACTAGTGGGCGTTTTGTGGCTTACATGTCAACTAGTAAGCCTCAAAATGATCTTACTAGTGAACTAGTGGGCACATTTATGGCCTTACATGTTCACGAGTAAGCGTCAAAATGATCTTACTAGTGAACTAGTGGGGATTTTGTGGCTTACATGTTCACTAGTAAGCCTCAAAATGATCTTACTAGTGAACTAGTGGGCGTTTTGCGGCTTACATGTTCACTAGTAAGCGTCAAAATGACCTTACTAGTGAATTGTTGAGCGTTTTGTGGCTTACATGTCAACTAGTAAGCCTCAAAATGATCTTACGAGTGAACTAGTGGGCGTTTTGCGGCTTACATGTCAACAAGTAAGCCTCAAAATGATCTTACTAGTGAATTAGTGGGCACATTTATGGCCTTACATGTTCACTAGTAAGCGTCAAAATGATCTTACTAGTGAACTAGTGGGCACATTTATGGCCTTACATGTTCACGAGTAAGCGTCAAAATGATCTTACTAGTGAACTAGTGAGTGTTTTGTGGCTTACATGTTCACTAGTAGGCGTCAAAATGACCTTACTAGTGAACTAGTGAGTGTTTTGTGGCTTACATGTTCACTAGTAAGCGTCAAAATGATCTTACCAGTGAACTAGTGGGCGTTTTGCGGATTACATGTCAACCAGTAAGCCTGAAAATGATCTTACTAGTGAATTAGTGGGCACATTTATGGCCTTACATGTTCACTAGTAAGCGTCAAAATGATCTTACTAGTGATCTAGTGGGCACATTTATGGCCTTACATGTTCACGAGTAAGCGTCAAAATGATCTTACTAGTGAACTAGTGGGCGTTTTGCGGCTTACATGTCAACTAGTAAGGCTCAAAATGATCTTACTAGTGAACTAGTGAGCCTTTTGTGGATTACATGTTCACTAGTAAGCCTCAAAATGATCTTACCAGTGAACTAGTGGGCACATTTATGGCCTTACGTGTTCACTATTAAGCGTCAAAATGATCTTGCTAGTAAACTAGTGGGCGTTTTGTGGCTTACATCTTCACTCGTAAGCCTCAAAATGATCTTACTAGTGAACTAGTGGGCGTTTTGTGGCTTACATGTCAACTAGTAAGCCTCAAAATGATCTTACTAGTGAACTAGTGAGCGTTTTGTGGCTTACATGTTCACTAGTAAGCCTCAAAATCATCTTACCAGTGAACTAGTGGGCGTTTTGCGGCTTACATGTCAACTAGTAAGCCTCACAATGATCTTACTAGTGAACTAGTGGGCATTTTGTGGCTTACATGTCAACCAGTAAGACTCAAAATGATCTTACTAGTGAACTAGTGGGCACATTTATGGCCTTACGTGTTCACTAGTAAGCGTCAAAATGATCTTGCTAGTAAACTAGTGGGCGTTTTGTGGCTTACATCTTCACTCGTAAGCCTCAAAATGATCTTACTAGTGAACTAGTGGGCGTTTTGTGGCTTACATGTCAACTAGTAAGCCTCAAAATGATCTTACTAGTGAACTAGTGGGCACATTTATGGCCTTACATGTTCACGAGTAAGCGTCAAAATGATCTTACTAGTGAACTAGTGGGGAGTTTGTGGCTTACATGTTCACTAGTAAGCCTCAAAATGATCTTACTAGTGAACTAGTGGGCGTTTTGTGGCTTACATGTTCACTAGTAAGCGTCAAAATGATCTTACCAGTGAACTAGTGGGCGTTTTGCGGCTTACATGTCAACTAGTAAGCCTCACAATGATCTTACTAGTGAACTAGTGGGCATTTTGTGGCTTACATGTCAACTACTAAGCCTCAAAATGACCTTACTAGTGAACTAGTGGGCACATTTATGGCCTTACATGTTCACTAGTAAGCGTCAAAATGATCTTACTAGTGAACTAGTGGGCACATTTATGGCCTTACATGTTCACGAGTAAGCGTCAAAATGATCTTACTAGTGAACTAGTGGGCACATTTATGGCCTTACATGTTCACGAGTAAGCGTCAAAATGATCTTACTAGTGAACTAGTGAGTGTTTTGTGGCTTACATGTTCACTAGTAGGCGTCAAAATGACCTTACTAGTGAACTAGTGAGTGTTTTGTGGCTTACATGTTCACTAGTAAGCGTCAAAATGATCTTACCAGTGAACTAGTGGGCGTTTTGCGGCTTACATGTCAACTAGTAAGCCTCAAAATGATCTTACTAGTGAACTAGTGGGCATTTTGTGGCTTACATGTCAACCAGTAAGCCTGAAAATGATCTTACTAGTGAATTAGTGGGCACATTTATGGCCTTACATGTTCACTAGTAAGCGTCAAAATGATCTTACTAGTGATCTAGTGGGCACATTTATGGCCTTACATGTTCACGAGTAAGCGTCAAAATGATCTTAGTAGTGAACTAGTGGGCGTTTTGCGGCTTACATGTCAACTAGTAAGGCTCAAAATGATCTTACTAGTGAACTAGTGAGCCTTTTGTGGATTACATGTTCACTAGTAAGCCTCAAAATGATCTTACCAGTGAACTAGTGGGCACATTTATGGCCTTACGTGTTCACTAGTAAGCGTCAAAATGATCTTGCTAGTAAACTAGTGGGCGTTTTGTGGCTTACATCTTCACTCGTAAGCCTCAAAATGATCTTACTAGTGAACTAGTGGGCGTTTTGTGGCTTACATGTCAACTAGTAAGCCTCAAAATGATCTTACTAGTGAACTAGTGAGCGTTTTGTGGCTTACATGTTCACTAGTAAGCCTCAAAATCATCTTACCAGTGAACTAGTGGGCGTTTTGCGGCTTACATGTCAACTAGTAAGCCTCACAATGATCTTACTAGTGAACTAGTGGGCATTTTGTGGCTTACATGTCAACCAGTAAGACTCAAAATGATCTTACTAGTGAACTAGTGGGCACATTTATGGCCTTACGTGTTCACGAGTAAGCGTCAAAATGATCTTACTAGTGAACTAGTGGGGAGTTTGTGGCTTACATGTTCACTAGTAAGCCTCAAAATGATCTTACTAGTGAACTAGTGGGCGTTTTGTGGCTTACATGTTCACTAGTAAGCGTCAAAATGATCTTACCAGTGAACTAGTGGGCGTTTTGCGGCTTACATGTCAACTAGTAAGCCTCACAATGATCTTACTAGTGAACTAGTGGGCATTTTGTGGCTTACATGTCAACTACTAAGCCTCAAAATGACCTTACTAGTGAACTAGTGGGCACATTTATGGCCTTACATGTTCACTAGTAAGCCTCAAAATGATCTTACTAGTGAACTAGTGGCTTCTTTTGAGGCTTACATGTTCACTAGTAAGCGTCACAATGACCTTACTTGTGAACTAGTGAGCGTTTTGTGGCTTACATGTCAACTAGTAAGCCTCAAAATGATCTTACTAGTGAACTAGTGGGCGTTTTGTGGCTTACATGTTGACTAGTAAGCCTCAAAATGATCTTACTTGTGAACTAGTTGGCGTTTTGTGGCTTACATGTCAAATAGTAAGCCTCAAAATGATCTTACTAGTGAACTAGTGGGCACATTTATGGCCTTACGTGTTCACTAGTAAGCGTCAAAATGATCTTACTAGTGAACTAGTGGGCGTTTTATGGCTTACATCTTCACTCGTAAGCCTCAAAATGATCTTACTAGTGAACTAGTGGGCGTTTTGTGGCTTACATGTCAACTAGTAAGCCTCAAAATGATCTTACTAGTGAACTAGTGGGCGTTTTGTGGCTTACATGTTCACTAGTAAGCCTCAAAATCATCTTACCAGTGAACTAGTGGGCGTTTTGCGGCTTACATGTCAACTAGTAAGCCTCACAATGATCTTACTAGTGAACTAGTGGGCATTTTGTGGCTTACATGTCAACCAGTAAGACTCAAAATGATCTTACTAGTGAACTAGTGGGCACATTTATGGCCTTAGGTGTTCACTAGTAAGCGTCAAAATGATCTTGATAGTAAACTAGTGGGCGTTTTGTGGCTTACATCTTCACTCGTAAGCCTCAAAATGATCTTACTTGTGAACTAGTGGGCGTTTTGTGGCTTACATGTCAACTAGTAAGCCTCAAAATGATCTTACTAGTGAACTAGTGGGCACATTTATGGCCTTACATGTTCACGAGTAAGCGTCAAAATGATCTTACTAGTGAACTAGTGGGGATTTTGTGGCTTACATGTTCACTAGTAATCCTCAAAATGATCTTACTAGTGAACTAGTGGGCGTTTTGTGGCTTACATGTTCACTAGTAAGCGTCAAAATGACCTTACTAGTGAATTGTTGAGCGTTTTGTGGCTTACATGTCAACTAGTAAGCCTCAAAATGATCTTACGAGTGAACTAGTGGGCGTTTTGCGGCTTACATGTCAACAAGTAAGCCTCAAAATGATCTTATTAGTGAATTAGTGGGCACATTTATGGCCTTACATGTTCACTAGTAAGCGTCAAAATGATCTTACTAGTGAACTAGTGGGCACATTTATGGCCTTACATGTTCACGAGTAAGCGTCAAAATGATCTTACTAGTGAACTAGTGAGTGTTTTGTGGCTTACATGTCAACTAGTAAGCCTCACAATGATCTTACTAGTGAACTAGTGGGCATTTTGTGGCTTACATGTCAACTACTAAGCCTCAAAATGATCTTACTAGTGAACTAGTGGGCACATTTATGGCCTTACATGTTCACTAGTAAGCCTCAAAATGATCTTACTAGTGAACTAGTGGCTTCTTTTGAGGCTTACATGTTCACTAGTAAGCGTCACAATGACCTTACTTGTGAACTAGTGAGCGTTTTGTGGCTTACATGTCAACTAGTAAGCCTCAAAATGATCTTACTAGTGAACTAGTGGGCGTTTTGTGGCTTACATGTTGACTAGTAAGCCTCAAAATGATCTTACTTGTGAACTAGTTGGCGTTTTGTGGCTTACATGTCAAATAGTAAGCCTCAAAATGATCTTACTAGTGAACTAGTGGGCACATTTATGGCCTTACGTGTTCACTAGTAAGCGTCAAAATGATCTTACTAGTGAACTAGTGGGCGTTTTGTGGCTTACATCTTCACTCGTAAGCCTCAAAATGATCTTACTAGTGAACTAGTGGGCGTTTTGTGGCTTACATGTCAACTAGTAAGCCTCAAAATGATCTTACTAGTGAACTAGTGAGCGTTTTGTGGCTTACATGTTCACTAGTAAGCCTCAAAATCATCTTACCAGTGAACTAGTGGGCGTTTTGCGGCTTACATGTCAACTAGTAAGCCTCACAATGATCTTACTAGTGAACTAGTGGGCATTTTGTGGCTTACATGTCAACCAGTAAGACTCAAAATGATCTTACTAGTGAACTAGTGGGCACATTTATGGCCTTACGTGTTCACTAGTAAGCGTCAAAATGATCTTACTAGTGAACTAGTGGGCGTTTTGTGGCTTACATCTTCACTCGTAAGCCTCAAAATGATCTTACTAGTGAACTAGTGGGCGTTTTGTGGCTTACATGTCAACTAGTAAGCCTCAAAATGATCTTACTAGTGAACTAGTGAGCGATTTGTGGCTTACATGTTCACTAGTAAGCCTCAAAATCATCTTACCAGTGAACTAGTGGGCGTTTTGCGGCTTACATGTCAACTAGTAAGCCTCACAATGATCTTACTAGTGAACTAGTGGGCATTTTGTGGCTTACATGTCAACCAGTAAGACTCAAAATGATCTTACTAGTGAACTAGTGGGCACATTTATGGCCTTACGTGTTCACTAGTAAGCGTCAAAATGATCTTGCTAGTAAACTAGTGGGCGTTTTGTGGCTTACATCTTCACTCGTAAGCCTCAAAATAATCTTACTAGTGAACTAGTGGGCGTTTTGTGGCTTACATGTCAACTAGTAAGCCTCAAAATGATCTTACTAGTGAACTAGTGGGCACATTTATGGCCTTACATGTTCACGAGTAAGCGTCAAAATGATGTTACTAGTGAACTAGTGGGCGTTTTGCGGCTTGCATGTCAACTAGTAAGCCTCAAAAAACTAGTGGGCGTTTTGCGGCTTACATGTCAACAAATAAGCCTCAAAATGATCTTACTAGTGAACTAGTGGGCGTTTTGTGGCTTACATGTTCACTAGTAAGCGTCAAAATGACCTTACTAGTGAACTAGTGGGCGTTTTGTGGCTTACATGTTCACTAATAAGCGTCAAAATGACCTTACTAGTGAATTAGTGAGCGTTTTGTGGCTTACATGTTCACTAGTAGGCGTCAAAATGATCTTACTAGTGAACTAGTGAGTGTTTTGTGGCTTACATGTTCACTAGTAGGCGTCAAAATGATCTTACTAGTGAACTAGTGGGCACATTTATGGCCTTACATGTTCACTAGTAAGCCTCAAAATGATCTTACCAGTGAACTAGTGGGCGTTTTGTGGCTTATATGTTCACGGGTAAGCGTCAAAATGATCTTACTAGTGAACTAGTGGGCGTTTTGTGGCTTACATGTTCACTGGTAAGCGTCAAAATGACCTTACTAGTGAACTAGTGGGCATTTTTTGGCTTACATGTCAACTACTAAGCCTCAAAATGATCTTACTAGTGAACTAGTGGGCACATTTATGGCCTTACATGTTCACTCGTAAGCCTCAAAATGATCTTACCAGTGAACTAGTGGGCGTTTTGCGGCTTACATGTCAAATAGTAAGCCTCAAAATGATCTTACGAGTGAACTAGTGGGCGTTTTGCGGCTTACATGTCAACAAATAAGCCTCATAATGATCTTACTAGTGAACTAGTGGGCATTTTGTGGCTTACATGTCAACTAGTAAGCCTCAAAATGATCTTACTAGTGAACTAGTGGGCACATTTATGGCCTTACATGTTCACTAGTAAGCCTCAAAATGACCTTACTAGTGAACTAGTGGGCATTTTTTGGCTTACATGTCAACTACTAAGCCTCAAAATGATCTTACTAGTGAACTAGTGGTCACATTTATGGCCTTACATGTTCACTAGTAAGCGTCAAAATGACCTTACTAGTGAATTAGTGAGCGTTTTGTGGCTTACATGTTCACTAGTAGGCGTCAAAATGATCTTACTAGTGAACTAGTGAGTGTTTTGTGGCTTACATGTTCACTAGTAGGCGTCAAAATGATCTTACTAGTGAACTAGTGGGCACATTTATGGCCTTACATGTTCACTAGTAAGCCTCAAAATGATCTTACCAGTGAACTAGTGGGCGTTTTGTGGCTTATATGTTCACGGGTAAGCGTCAAAATGATCTTACTAGTGAACTAGTGGGCGTTTTGTGGCTTACATGTTCACTGGTAAGCGTCAAAATGACCTTACTAGTGAACTAGTGGGCATTTTTTGGCTTACATGTCAACTACTAAGCCTCAAAATGATCTTACTAGTGAACTAGTGGGCACATTTATGGCCTTACATGTTCACTCGTAAGCCTCAAAATGATCTTACCAGTGAACTAGTGGGCGTTTTGCGGCTTACATGTCAAATAGTAAGCCTCAAAATGATCTTACGAGTGAACTAGTGGGCGTTTTGCGGCTTACATGTCAACAAATAAGCCTCAAAATGATCTTACTAGTGAACTAGTGGGCATTTTGTGGCTTACATGTCAACTAGTAAGCCTCAAAATGATCTTACTAGTGAACTAGTGGGCACATTTATGGCCTTACATGTTCACTAGTAAGCCTCAAAATGACCTTACTAGTGAACTAGTGGGCATTTTTTGGCTTACATGTCAACTACTAAGCCTCAAAATGATCTTACTAGTGAACTAGTGGGCACATTTATGGCCTTACATGTTCACTCGTAAGCCTCAAAATGATCTTACCAGTGAACTAGTGGGCGTTTTGCGGCTTACATGTCAAATAGTAAGCCTCAAAATGATCTTACGAGTGAACTAGTGGGCGTTTTGGGGCTTACATGTCAACAAATAAGCCTCAAAATGATCTTACTAGTGAACTAGTGGGCCTTTTGTGGCTTACATGTCAACTAGTAAGCCTCAAAATGATCTTACTAGTGAACTAGTGGGCACATTTATGGCCTTACATGTTCACTAGTAAGCCTCAAAATGATCTTACTAGTGAACTAGTGGGCGTTTTGTGGCTTACATGTTCACGAGTACGCGTCAAAATGATCTTACTAGTGAACTAATGGGCGTTTTGCGGCTTGCATGTCAACTAGTAAGCCTCAAAATGATCTTACTAATGAACTAGTGGGCGTTTTGTGGCTTACATGTTCACTAGTAAGCGTCAAAATGACCTTACTAGTGAATTAGTGAGCCTTTTGTGGTTTACATGTCATTTAGTAAGCCTCAAAATGATCTTACTAGTGAGGTAGTGGGCGTTTTGTGGCTTACATGTTAACTAGTAAGCGTCAAAATGACCTTACTAGTGAATTAGTGAGCGTTTTGTGGCTTACATGTCATTTAGTAAGCCTCAAAATGATCTTACTAGTGAAGTAGTGGGCGTTTTGAGTCTTACATGTTCACTAGTAAGCGTCAAAATGACCTTACTAGTGAACTAGTGAGAGTTTTGTGGATTACATGTTCACTAGTAGGCGTCAAAATGATCTTACTAGTGAACTAGTGGGCGTTTTGCGGCTTACAAGTCAACTAGTAAGCCTCAAAATGATCTTACTAGTGAACTAGTGGGGGTTTTGCAGCTTACATGTCAACTAGTAAGCCTCAAAATGATCTTACTAGTGAACTAGTGGGCGTTTTTCAGCTTACATGTCAACTAGTAAGCGTCAAAATTACCTTACTAGTGAACTAGTGGGCGTTTTGCGGCTTACATGTCAACTAGTAAGCCTCAAAATGATCTTACTAGTGAACTAGTAGGCGTTTTGCGGCTTACATGTCAACTAGTAAGCCTCAAAATGATCTTACTAGTGAACTAGTCGGCGTTTGGCGGCTTACATGTCAACTAGTAAGCCTCAAAATGATCTTACTAGTGAACTAGTGGGCGTTTTGTGGCTTACATGTCAACTAGTAAGCCTCAAAATGATCTTACTAGTGAACTAGTCGGCGTTTGGCGGCTTACATGTCAACTAGTAATCCTCAAAATGATCTTACTAGTGAACTAGTGGGCGTTTTGTGGCTTACATGTCAATTAGTAAGCCTCAAAATGATCTTACTAGTGAACTAATGGGCACATTTATGGCCTTGTATGTTCACTAGTAAGCGTCAAAATGATCTTACTAGTGAACTAGTGGGCACATTTATGGCCTTGTATGTTCACTAGTAAGCGTCAAAATGACCTTACTAGTGAATTAGTGAGCGGTTTGCGGCTTACATGTCAACAAGTAAGCCTCAAAATGATCTTACTAGTGAACTAATGGTCACATTTATGGCCTTGTATGTTCACTAGTAAGCGTCAAAATGACCTTACTAGTGAATTAGTGAGCGGTTTGCGGCTTACATGTCAACAAGTAAGCCTCAAAATGATCTTACTAGTACACTAGTGGATCGTTTTGTGGCTTACATGTTCACTAGTAAGTGTCAAAATGACCTTACTAGTTAACTAGTGAGTGTTTTGTGGCTTACATGTTCACTAGTAGGCGTCAAAATGATCTTACTAGTGAACTAGTGAGCGTTTTGTGGCTTACATGTTCACTAGTAAGCGTCAAAATGACCTTACTAGTGAACTAGTGAGTGTTTCGTGGCTTACATGTTCACTAGTAAGCGTCAAAATGATCTTACCAGTGAACTAGTGGGCGTTTTGCGGCATACATGTCAACTAGTAAGCCTCAAAATGATCTTACTAGTGAACTAGTGGGCATTTTGTGGCTTACATGTCAACCAGTAAGCCTCAAAATGATCTTACTAGTGAACTAGTGGGCACATTTATGGCCTTACATGTTCACTAGTAAGCGTCAAAATGATCTTACTAGTGAACTAGTGGGCGTTTTGTGGCTTACATGTCAACTCGTAAGCCTCAAAATGATCTTACGAGTGAGCTAGTGGGCGTTTTGCGGCTTACATGTCAACTACTAAGCCTCAAAATGATCTTACTAGTGAACTAGTTAGCGTTTTGTGGCTTACATGTTCACTAGTAAGCCTCAAAATCATCTTACCAGTGAACTAGTGGGCGTTTTGCGGCTTACATGTCAACTAGTAAGCCTCACAATGATCTTACTAGTGAACTAGTGGGCATTTTGTGGCTTACATGTCAACTACTAAGCCTCAAAATGATCTTACTAGTGAACTAGTGGGCACATTTATGGCCTTACATGTTCACTAGTAAGCCTCAAAATGATCTTACTAGTGAACTAGTGAGTGTTTTGTGGCTTACATGTTCACTAGTAGGCGTCAAAATGATCTTACTAGTGAACTAGTGAGTGTTTTGTGGCTTACATGTTCACTAGTAGGCGTCAAAACGATCTTACTAGTGAACTAGTGGGCACATTTATGGCCTTACATGTTCACTAGTAAGCCTCAAAATGATCTTACCAGTGAAGTAGTGGGTGTTTTGTGGCTTACATGTTCACGGGTAAGCGTCAAAATGATCTTACTAGTGAACTAGTGGGCGTTTTGTGGCTTACATGTTCACTGGTAAGCGTCAAAATGACCTTACTAGTGAACTAGTGGGCATTTTTTGGCTTACATGTCAACTACTAAGCCTCAAAATGATCTTACTAGTGAACTAGTGGGCACATTTATGGCCTTACATGTTCACTCGTAAGCCTCAAAATCATCTTACCAGTGAACTAGTGGGGTTTTTGCGGCTTACATGTCAAATATTAAGCCTCAAAATGATCTTACGAGTGAACTAGTGGGCGTTTTGCGGCTTACATGTCAACAAATAAGCCTCAAAATGATCTTACTAGTGAACTAGTGGGCGTTTTGTGGCTTACATGTTAACTAGTAAGCGTCAAAATGATCTTACTAGTGAACTAGTGGGCATTTTGTGGCTTACATGTCAACTAGTAAGCCTCAAAATGATCTTACTAGTGAACTAGTGGGCACATTTATGGCCTTACATGTTCACTAGTAAGCCTCAAAATGATCTTACTAGTAAACTAGTGGGCGTTTTGTGGCTTACATGTTCACGAGTAAGCGTCAAAATGATCTTACTAGTGAACTAGTGGGCGTTTTGCGGCTTGCATGTCAACTAGTAAGCCTCAAAATGATCTTACGAGTGAACTAGTGGGCGTTTTGCGGCTTAAATGTCAACAAGTAAGCCTCAAAATGATCTTACTAATGAACTAGTGGGCGTTTTGTGGCTTACATGTTCACTATTAAGCGTCAAAATGACCTTACTAGTGAACTAGTGGGCGTTTTGCGGCTTACATGTCAACAAATAAGCCTCAAAATGATCTTACTAGTGAACTAGTGGGCTTTTTGTGGCTTACATGTTAACTAGTAAGCGTCAAAATGACCTTACTAGTGAACTAGTGGGCGTTTTGTGGCTTACATGTTCACTAGTAAGCGTCAAAATGACCTTACTAGTGAATTAGTGAGCGTTTTGTGGCTTACATGTCAACTAGTAAGCCTCAAAATTATCTTACTAGTGAACTAGTGGGCGTTTTGCGGCTTACATGTCAACAAGTAAGCCTCAAAATGATCTTACGAGTGAGCTAGTGGGCGTTTTGCGGCTTACATGTCAACTAGTAAGCCTCAAAATGATCTTACCAGTGAACTAGTGGGTTCTTTTGTGGCTTCCATGTTCACTAGTAAGCGTCACAATGACCTTACTTGTGAACTAGTGAGCGTTTTGTGGCTTACATGTTCACTAGTAAGCGTCAAAATGATCTTACAAGTGAACTAGTGGGCGTTTTGTGGCTTACATCTTCATTAGTAAGCCTCAAAATGATCTTACTAGTGAACTAGTGGTCGTTTTGTGGCTTACATGTCAAATAGTAAGCCTCAAAATGATCTTACTAGTGAACTAGTGGGATCATTTATGGCCTTACGTGTTCACTAGTAAGCGTCAAAATGATCTTACTATTAAACTAGTGGGCGTTTTTTGGCTTACATCTTCACTCGTAAGCCTCAAAATGATCTTACTAGTGAACTAGTGGGCACATTTATGGCCTTACATGTTCACGAGTAAGCGTCAAAATGATCTTACTAGTGAACTAGTGGGGATTTTGTGGCTTACATGTCAACTAGTAAGCCTCAAAATGATCTTACTAGTGAACTAGTGGGCACATTTATGGCCTTACATGTTCACTAGTAAGCCTCAAAATGATCTTACTAGTGAACTAGTGGGCGTTTTGTGGCTTACATGTTCACTAGTAAGCATCAAAATGACCTTACTAGTGAATTGTTGAGCGTTTTGCGGCTTACATGTCAACAAGTAAGCCTCAAAATAATCTTACTAATGAACTAGTGGGCGTTTTGTGCCTTACATGTTCACTAGTAAGCGTCAAAATGATCTTACTAGTGAACTAGTGGGCACATTTATGGCCTTACATGTTCACTAGTAAGCGTCAAAATGATCTTACTAGTGAACTAGTGGGCGTTTTGCGGCTTGCATGTTAACTAGTAAGCCTCAAAATGATCTTACGAGTGAACTAGTGGGCGTTTTGCGGCTTACATGTCAACAAATAAGCCTCAAAATGACCTTACTAGTGAACTAGTGGGCATTTTGTGGCTTACATGTTCACTAGTAAGCGTCAAAATGACCTTACTAGTGAATTAGTGAGCGGTTTGCGGCTTACATGTCAACAAGTAAGCCTCAAAATGATCTTACTAGTTAATTAGTGGGCGTTTTGTGGCTTACATGTTCACTAGTAAGCATCAAAATGACCTTACTAGTGAACTAGTGGGCACGTTTATGGCCTTACATGTTCACTAGTAAGCGTGAAAATGATCTTACTAGTGAACTAGTGGGCGTTTTGCGGCTTACATGTCAACGAGTAAGCCTCAAAATGATCTTACTAGTGAACTAGTGGGTTCTTTTGTGGCTTACATGTTTACTAGTAAGCGTCACAATGACCTTACTTGTGAACTAGTGAGCGTTTTGTGGCTTACATTGTCACTAGTAAGCGTCAAATGATCTTACTAGTGAACTAGTGGGCGTTTTGTGGCTTACATGTCAAATAGTAAGCCTCAAAATGATCTTACTAGTGAACTAGTGGGCGTTTTGTGGCTTACATGTTCGCTAGTAAGCGTCAAAATGACCTTACTAGTGAACGAGTGAGCGTTTTGTGGCTTACATGTTCACTAGTAAGCGTCAAAATGATCTTACTAGTGAACTAGTGGGCGTTTTGTGGCTTACATCTTCACTCGTAAGCCTCAAAATGATCTTACGAGTGAACTAGTGGGCGTTTTGCGGCTTAAATGTCAACAAGTAAGCCTCAAAAAGATCTTACTAATGAACTAGTGGGCGTTTTGTGGCTTACATGTTCACTAGTAAGCGTCAAAATGACCTTACTAGTGAATTAGTGGGCGTTTTGTGGCTTACATGTCATTTAGTAAGCCTCAAAATGATCTTACTAGTGAAGTAGTGGGCGTTTTGTGGCTTACATGTTCACTAGTAAGCGTCAAAATGACCTTACTAGTGAATTAGTGAGCGTTTTGTGGCTTACATGTCATTTAGTAAGCCTCAAAATGATCTTACTAGTGAAGTAGTGGGCGTTTTGTGGCTTACATGTTCACTAGTAAGCGTCAAAATGACCTTACTAGTGAACTAGTGAGAGTTTTGTGGATTACATGTTCACTAGTAGGCGTCAAAATGATCTTACTAGTGAACTAGTGGGCGTTTTGCGGCTTACAAGTCAACTAGTAAGCCTCAAAATGATCTTACTAGTGAACTAGTGGGGGTTTTGCAGCTTACATGTCGACTAGTAAGCCTCAAAATGATCTTACTAGTGAACTAGTGGGCGTTTTTCAGCTTACATGTCAACTAGTAAGCGTCAAAATTACCTTACTAGTGAACTAGTGGGCGTTTTGCGGCTTACATGTCAACTAGTAAGCCTCAAAATGATCTTACTAGTGAACTAGTGGCCGTTTTGCGGCTTACATGTCAACAAGTAAGCCTCAAAATGATCTTACTAATGAACTAGTGGGCGTTTTGTGGCTTACATGTTCACTAGTAAGTGTCAAAATGACCTTACTAGTGAATTAGTGAGCGTTTTGTGGCTTACATGTCAACCAGTAAGCCTCAAAATGATCTTACTAGTGAACTAGTGGGCACATTTATGGCCTTACATGTTCACTAGTAAGCGTCAAAATGATCTTACTAGTGAACTAGTGGGCGTTTTGTGGCTTACATGTCAACTCGTAAGCCTCAAAATGATCTTACGAGTGAGCTAGTGGGCGTTTTGCGGCTTACATGTCAACTACTAAGCCTCAAAATGATCTTACTAGTGAACTAGTGAGCGTTTTGTGGCTTACATGTTCACTAGTAAGCCTCAAAATCATCTTACCAGTGAACTAGTGGGCGTTTTGCGGCTTACATGTCAACTAGTAAGCCTCACAATGATCTTACTAGTGAACTAGTGGGCATTTTGTGGCTTACATGTCAACTACTAAGCCTCAAAATGATCTTACGAGTGAACTAGTGGGCGTTTTGCGGCTTACATGTAAACAAATAAGCCTCAAAATGATCTTACTAGTGAACTAGTGGGCATTTTGTGGCTTACATGTCAACTAGTAAGCCTCAAAATGATCTTACTAGTGAACTAGTGGGCACATTTATGGCCTTACATGTTCACTCGTAAGCCTCAAAATGATCTTACCAGTGAACTAGTGGGCGTTTTGCGGCTTACATGTCAAACAGTAAGCCTCAAAATGATCTTACGAGTGAACTAGTGGGCGTTTTGCGGCTTACATGTCAACAAATAAGCCTCAAAATGATCTTACTAGTGAACTAGTGGGCATTTTGTGGCTTACATGTCAACTAGTAAGCCTCAAAATGATCTTACTAGTGAACTAGCGGGCGTTTTGCGGCTTACATGTCAACAAATAAGCCTCAAAATGATCTTACTAGTGAACTAGTGGGCATTTTGTGGCTTACATGTCAACTAGTAAGCCTCAAAATGATCTTACTAGTGAACTAGTGGGCACATTTATGGCCTTACATGTTCACTAGTAAGCCTCAAAATGATCTTACTAGTGAACTAGTGGGCGTTTTGTGGCTTACATGTTCACGAGTAAGCGTCAAAATGATCTTACTAGTGAACTAGTGGGCGTTTTGCGGCTTGCATGTCAACTAGTAAGCCTCAAAATGATCTTACGAGTGAACTAGTGGGCGTTTTGCGGCTTAAATGTCAACAAGTAAGCCTCAAAATGATCTTACTAATGAACTAGTGGGCGTTTTGTGGCTTACATGTTCACTAGTAAGCGTCAAAATGACCTTACTAGTGAATTAGTGAGCGTTTTGTGGCTTACATGTCATTTAGTAAGCCTCAAAATGATCTTACTAGTGAAGGAGTGGGCGTTTTGTGGCTTACATGTTCACTAGTAAGCGTCAAAATGATCTTACTAGTGAACTAGTGAGAGTTTTGTGGATTACATGTTCACTAGCAGGCATCAAAATGATCTTACTAGTGAACTAGTGGGCCTTTTGCGGCTTACATGTCAACTAGTAAGCCTCAAAATGATCTTACGAGTGAGCTAGTGGGCGTTTTGCGGCTTACATGTCAACTAGTAAGCCTCAAAATGATCTTACTAGTGAACTAGTGGGTTCTTTTGTGGCTTACATGTTCACTAGTAAGCCTCAAAATGATCTTACTAGTGAACTAGTGGGCACATTTATGGCCTTACATGTTCACTAGTAAGCGTCAAAATGATCTTACTAGTGAACTAGTGGGTGTTTTGCGGCTCGCATGTCAACTAGTAAGCCTCAAAATGATCTTACGAGTGAACTAGTGGGCGTTTTGCGGCTTACATGTCAACAAATAAGCCTCAAAATGATCTTACTAGTGAACTAGTGGGCGTTTTGTGGCTTACATGTTAACTAGTAAGCGGGCGGCCCGGTAGTCCAGTGGTTAGCACATGGGCTTCACAGTGCAGAGGTACCGGGTTCGATTCCAGCTCCGGCCTCCCTGTGTGGAGTTTGCATGTTCTCCCCGGGCCTGCGTGGGTTTTCTCCGGGTGCTCCGGTTTCCTCCCACATTCCAAAAATATGCATGGCAGGCTGGTGGAACACTCTAAATTGTCCCTAGGTGTGAGTGTGAGTGCGAATGGTTGTTCGTCTCTGTGTGCCCTGCGATTGGCTGGCAACCGATTCAGGGTGTCCCCCGCCTACTGCCCGGAGACAGCTGGGATAGGCTCCAGCACACCCCGTGACCCTAAGTGAGGATCAAGCGGTTGGGAAGATGAATGAATGAATGTTAACTAGTAAGCGTCAAAATGACCTTACTAGTGAACTAGTGGGCGTTTTGTGGCTTACATGTTCACTAGTAAGCGTCAAAATGACCTTACTAGTGAATTAGTGAGCGTTTTGTGGCTTACATTTCAACTAGTCAGCCTCAAAATGATCTCACTAGTTAATTAGTGGGCGTTTTGTGGCTTACATGTTCACTAGTAAGCATCAAAATGACCTTACTAGTGAACTAGTGGGCACGTTTATGGCCTTACATGTTCACTAGTAAGCGTGAAAATGATCTTACTAGTGAACTAGTGGGCGTTTTGCGGCTTACATGTCAACTAGTAAGCCTCAAAATGATCTTACGAGTGAGCTAGTGGGCGTTTTGCGGCTTACATGTCAACGAGTAAGCCTCAAAATGATCTTACTAGTGAACTAGTGGGTTCTTTTGTGGCTTACATGTTCACTAGTAAGCGTCACAATGACCTTACTTGTGAACTAGTGAGCGTTTTGTGGCTTACATGTTCGCTAGTAAGCGTCAAATGATCTTACTAGTGAACTAGTGGGCGTTTTGTGGCTTACATGTTCATTAGTAAGCCTCAAAATGATCTTACTAGTGAACTAGTGGGCGTTTTGTGGCTTACTTGTCAAATAGTAAGCCTCAAAATGATCTTACTAGTGAACTAGTGGGCGTTTTGTGGCTTACATGTTCGCTAGTAAGCGTCAAAATGACCTTACTAGTGAACGAGTGAGCGTTTTGTGGCTTACCTGTTCACTAGTAAGCGTCAAAATGATCTTACTAGTAAACTAGTGGGCGTTTTGTGGCTTACATCTTCACTCGTAAGCCTCAAAATGATCTTACTAGTGAACTAGTGGGCACATTTATGGCCTTACTTGTTCACTAGTAAGCCTCAAAATGATCTTACTAGTGAACTAGTGGGCACATTTATGGCCTTATTGGTTCACTAGTAAGCCTCAAAATGATCTTACTAGTGAACTAGTGGGCACATTTATGGCCTTACATGTTCACTAGTTAGCGTCAAAATGACCTTACTAGTGAATTGTTGACCGTTTTGTGGCTTACATGTTCACTAGTAAGCGTCAAAATGACCTTACTAGTGAATTAGTGAGCGTTTTGTGGCTTACATCTCAACTAGTAAGCCTCAAAATGATCTTACTAGTGAACTAGTGGGCGTTTTGTGGCTTACATGTTCACTAGTAAGCATCAAAATGACCTTACTAGTGAACTAGTGGGCACGTTTATGGCCTTACATGTTCACTAGTAAGCGTGAAAATGATCTTACTAGTGAACTAGTGGGCGTTTTGCGGCTTACATGTCAACTAGTAAGCCTCAAAATGATCTTACGAGTGAGCTAGTGGGCGTTTTGCGGCTTACATGTCAACGAGTAAGCCTCAAAATGATCTTACTAGTGAACTAGTGGGTTCTTTTGTGGCTTACATGTTCACTAGTAAGCGTCACAATGACCTTACTTGTGAACTAGTGAGCGTTTTGTGGCTTACATGTTCGCTAGTAAGCGTCAAATGATCTTACTAGTGAACTAGTGGGCGTTTTGTGGCTTACATGTTCATTAGTAAGCCTCAAAATGATCTTACTAGTGAACTAGTGGGCGTTTTGTGGCTTACTTGTCAAATAGTAAGCCTCAAAATGATCTTACTAGTGAACTAGTGGGCGTTTTGTGGCTTACATGTTCGCTAGTAAGCGTCAAAATGACCTTACTAGTGAACGAGTGAGCGTTTTGTGGCTTACCTGTTCACTAGTAAGCGTCAAAATGATCTTACTAGTAAACTAGTGGGCGTTTTGTGGCTTACATCTTCACTCGTAAGCCTCAAAATGATCTTACTAGTGAACTAGTGGGCACATTTATGGCCTTACTTGTTCACTAGTAAGCCTCAAAATGATCTTACTAGTGAACTAGTGGGCACATTTATGGCCTTATTGGTTCACTAGTAAGCCTCAAAATGATCTTACTAGTGAACTAGTGGGCACATTTATGGCCTTACATGTTCACTAGTTAGCGTCAAAATGACCTTACTAGTGAATTGTTGACCGTTTTGTGGCTTACATGTTCACTAGTAAGCGTCAAAATGACCTTACTAGTGAATTAGTGAGCGTTTTGTGGCTTACATCTCAACTAGTAAGCCTCAAAATGATCTTACTAGTGAACTAGTGGGCGTTTTGTGGCTTACATGTTCACTAGTAAGCCTCAAAATGATCTTACTAGTGACCTAGTGGGCACATTTATGGCCTTACAAGTTCACTAGTAAGCGTCAAAATGATCTTACTAGTGAACTAGTGGGCGTTTTGCGGCTTGCATGTCAACTAGTAAGCCTCAAAATGATCTTACTAGTGAAATAGTGAGCGTTTTGTGGCTTACATGTTCACGAGTAAGCCTCAAAATGATCTTACTAGTGAACTAGTGGGCACATTTATGGCCTTACATGTTCACTATTAAGAGTCAAAATGATCTTACTAGTGAACTAGTGGGCACATTTATGGCCTTACGTGTTCACTAGTAAGCGTCAAAATGATGCTACTAGTAAACTAGTGGGCGTTTTGCGGCTTGCATGTCAACTAGTAAGCCTCAAAATGATCTTACGAGTGAACTAGTGGGCGTTTTGCGGCTTACATGTCAACAAATAAGCCTCAAAATGATCTTACTAGTGAACTAGTGGGCGTTTTGTGGCTTACATGTTAACTAGTAAGTGTCAAAATGACCTTACTAGTGAACTAGTGGGCGTTTTGTGGCTTACATGTTCACTAGTAAGCGTCAAAATGACCTTACTAGTGAATTAGTGAGCGTTTTGTGGCTTACATGTTCACTAGTAAGCATCAAAATGACCTTACTAGTGAACTAGTGGGCACGTTTATGGCCTTACATGTTCACTAGTAAGCCTCAAAATGATCTTACGAGTGAGCTAGTGGGCGTTTTGCGGCTTACATGTCAACGAGTAAGCCTCAAAATGATCTTACTAGTGAACTAGTGGGTTCTTTTGTGGCTTACATGTTCACTAGTAAGCGTCACAATGACCTTACTTGTGAACTAGTGAGCGTTTTGTGGCTTACATGTTCACTAGTAAGCGTCAAATGATCTTACTAGTGAACTAGTGGGCGTTTTGTGGCTTACATGTTCATTAGTAAGCCTCAAAATGATCTTACTAGTGAACTAGTGGGCGTTTTGTGGCTTACTTGTCCAATAGTAAGCCTCAAAATGATCTTACTAGTGAACTAGTGGGCGTTTTGTGGCTTACATGTTCGCTAGTAAGCGTCAAAATGACCTTACTAGTGAACGAGTGAGCGTTTTGTGGCTTACATGTTCACTAGTAAGCGTCAAAATGATCTTACTAGTAAACTAGTGGGCGTTTTGTGGCTTACATCTTCACTCGTAAGCCTCAAAATGATCTTACTAGTGAACTAGTGGGCACATTTATGGCCTTACTTGTTCACTAGTAAGCCTCAAAATGATCTTACTAGTGAACTAGTGGGCACATTTATGGCCTTACTTATTCACTAGTAAGCCTCAAAATGATCTTACTAGTGAACTAGTGGGCACATTTATGGCCTTACATGTAATTGTTGAGCGTTTTGTGGCTTACATGTGAACTAGTAAGCCTCAAAATGATCTTACGAGTGAACTAGTGGGCGTTTTGCGGCTTACATGTCAACAAGTAAGCCTCAAAATGATCTTACTAATGAACTAGTGGGCGTTTTGTGGCTTACATGTTCACTAGTAAGCGTCAAAATGACCTTACTAGTGAATTAGTGAGCGTTTTGTGGCTTACATCTCAACTAGTAAGCCTCAAAATGATCTTACTAGTGAACTAGTGGGCGTTTTGTGGCTTACATGTTCACTAGTAAGCCTCAAAATGATCTTACTAGTGACCTAGTGTGCACATTTATGGCCTTACATGTTCACTAGTAAGCGTCAAAATGATCTTACTAGTGAACTAGTGGGCGTTTTGCGGCTTACATGTTCACGAGTAAGCCTCAAAATGATCTTACTAGTGAACTAGCGGGCGTTTTGTGGCTTACATGTCAACTAGTAAGCCTCAAAATGATCTTACTAGTGAACTAGTGGGCACATTTATGGCCTTACATGTTCACTAGTAAGCGTCAAAATGATCTTACTAGTGAACTAGTGGGCGTTTTGTGGCTTACATGTTCACTAGTAAGCCTCAAAATGATCTTACTAGTGACCTAGTGTGCACATTTATGGCCTTACATGTTCACTAGTAAGCGTCAAAATGATCTTACTAGTGAACTAGTGGGCGTTTTGCGGCTTGCATGTCAACTAGTAAGCCTCAAAATGATCTTACTAGTGAAATAGTGAGCGTTTTGTGGCTTACATGTTCACGAGTAAGCCTCAAAATGATCTTACTAGTGAACTTGTCGGCACATTTATGGCCTTACATGTTCACTATTAAGAGTCAAAATGATCTTACTAGTGAACTAGTGGGCACATTTATGGCCTTACGTGTTCACTAGTAAGCGTCAAAATGATGCTACTAGTAAACTAGTGGGCGTTTTGTGGCTTACATGTTCACTATTAAGCGTAAAAATGACCTTACTAGTGAATTAGTGAGCGTTTTGTGGCTTACATGTCAACTAGTAAGCCTCAAAATTATCTTACTAGTGAACTAGTGGGTACATTTATGGCCTTACATGTTCACTAGTAAGCGTCAAAATTATCTTACTAGTGAATTAGTGGGCGTTTTGCGGCTTGCATGTCAACTAGTAAGCCTCAAAATGATCTTACGAGTGAACTAGTGGGCGTTTTGCGGCTTACATGTCAACAAGTAAGCCTCAAAATGATCTTACTAGTGAACTATTGGGCGTTTTGTGGCTTACATGTTAACTAGTAAGCGTTAAAATGACCTTACTAGTGAACTAGTGACAATTTGTGGCTTACATGTTCACGAGTAAGCGTCAAAATGACCTTACTAGTGAACTAGTGAGCGTTTTGTGGCTTACATGTTCACTAGTTAGCCTCAAAATGATCTTACGAGTGAGCTATGGGGCGTTTTGTGGCTTACATGTCAACTAGTAAGCCTCAAAATGATCTTACTAGTGAACTAGTGGGCGTTTTGTGGCTTACATGTTAACTAGTAAGCCTCAAAATGATCTTACTAGTGAACTAGTGGGCGTTTTTTGGCTTACATGTCAACTAGTAAGCCTCAAAATGATCTTACTAGTGAACTAATGGGCACATTTATGGCCTTACATGTTGTTGGATTTATTATTGTTTAGTAATCATACATTCACGTATTATTCGGTTGATTCTCGTGTCATCATTTTATGCTCGCAATGAAGAATGCTTCCGCCTGTCAGTATAGTTTGATTTTGCTTGCAAAGAAGAACGCTTATGCTTGCAATCATTAGTTGGCTTTGCCTGCAATGAAGAACGCTTATGCTTTCAATAAAGATTTATCCTTTATTATTTACTCACATCTATAATCATTATATGTTCTTCATTATGTGCTCACTTTTGCTTGCTGTACTGTGTGAGAAGTTAGGGTCGCAACCACCTTTCCGAGGACGTGGCTGGGAAGAGATAACTGTTAAGACTAAACAGCGAGCAAGGCTGAACCGTGAATGGCGACATCAACACCAGCTGCAACGGGATGTTTATGTCTATTTGCACACATGTACGTAAATTGCACTCACATACACACACATAGTCAAACAAGTTCAGTGTGTGTTCAACAGCCCCCACCCTTTAGGTTGGACACACCTATGTAGTAGCTTTTCCCAATAAATGAGGAGGTGAAGGGGGAGATCGTTAGGGTTATGTGTGGAGAACTGAAACCGAACGCTTCTCCTCGTTCCCTCCTGGTACCAGAATCGAGTCTCCTGTCTCCTCCTTTTGGTTATTCTTGAGTGTCAATTTGGACCAACCTGACACATGTTCACTAGTAAGCGTCAAAATGATCTTACTAGTGAACTAGTGGGCACTTTAATGGCCTTACATGTTCACTAGTAAGCGTGAAAATGATCTTACTCGTGAACTAGTGGGCGTTTTGCGGCTTACATGTCAACTAGTAAGCCTCAAAATGATCTCAATAGTGAACTAGTGGGTTCTTTTGTGGCTTACATGTTCACTAGTAAGCGTCACAATGACCTTACTTGTGAACTAGTGAGCGTTTTGTGGCTTACATGTTCACTAGTAAGCCTCAAAATGATCTTACGAGTGAACTAGTGTGCGTTTTGTGACTTACATGTCAAATAGCAAGCCTCAAAATGATCTTATTAGTGAACTAGTGGGCACATTTATGGCATTACATGTTCACTAGTAAGCCTCAAAATGATCTTACCAGTGAACTAGTGGGCGTTTTGGGGCTTACATGCCAACTAGTAAGCCTCAAAATGATCTTACTAGTGAACTAGTGGGCATTTTGTGGCTTACATGTCAACGAGTAAGCCTCAAAATGATCTTACTAGTGAACTAGTGGGCACATTTATGGCCATACATGTTCACTAGTAAGCCTCAAAATGATCTTACTAGTGAACTAGTGGGCGTTTTGTGGCTTACATGTTCACGAGTAAGCGTCAAAATGATCTTACTAGTGAACTAGTGGGCGTTTTGAGGCTTGCATGTCAACTAGTAAGCCTTAAAATGATCTTACGAGTGAACTAGTGGGCGTTTTGTGGCTTACATGTCAACTACTAAGCCTCAAAATGATCTTACTAGTGAACTAGTGGGCACATTTATGGCCTTACATGTTCACTAGGAAGCCTCAAAATGATCTTAATAGTGAACTAGTGGGCATTTTGTGGCTTACATGTCAACTACTAAGCCTCAAAATGATCTTATTAGTGAACTAGTGGGCACATTTATGGCCTTACATGTTCACTAGTAAGCCTCAAAATGATCTTACTAGTGAACTAGTGAGCGTTTTGTGGCTTACATGTTCACTAGTAAGTGTGAAAATTACCTTACTAGTGAACTAGTGAGTGTTTTGTGGCTTACATGTCAACTAGTAAGCCTCAAAATGATCTTACCAGTGAACTAGTGGCCGTTTTGTGGCTTACATGTTCACGAGTAACCGTCAAAATGATCTTACTAGTGAACTAGTGGGCGTTTTGCGGCTTACATGTCAACAAGTAAGCCTCAAAATGATCTTACTAATGAACTAGTGAGCGTTTTGTGGCTTACATTTCAACTAGTCAGCCTCAAAATGATCTTACTAGTTAACTAGTGGGCGTTTTGTGGCTTACATGTTAACTAGTAAGAGTCAAAATGACCTTACTAGTGAACTAGTGACAATTTGTGGCTTACATGTTCACAAGTAAGCGTCAAAATGACCGTACTAGTGAACTAGTGAGCGTTTTGCGGCTTACATGTCAACTAGCAAGCCTCAAAATGATCTTACGAGTGAGCTAAGGGGCGTTTTGCGGCTTACATGTCAACTAGTAAGCCTCAAAATGATCTTACTAGTGAACTAGTGGGCACATTTATGGCCTTACATGTTCACTATTAAGAGTAAAAATGATCTTACTAGTGAACTAGTGGGCACATTTATGGCCTTACATGTTCACTAGTAAGCGTCAAAATGATCTTACTAGTGAACAAGTGGGCGTTTTGTGGCTTACATCTTCACTAGTAAGCCTCAAATAGATCTTACTAGTGAACTAGTGGGCACATTTATGGCCTTACATGTTCACTATTAAGAGTAAAAATGATCTTACTAGTGAACTAGTGGGCACATTTATGGCCTTACATGTTCACTAGTAAGAGTCAAAATGATCTTACTAGTGAACAAGTGGGCGTTTTGTGGCTTACATCTTCACTAGTAAGCCTCAGAATGATCTTACTAGTGAACTAGTGGGCACATTTATGGCCTTACATGTTCACTAGTAAGCCTCAAAATGATCTTACCAGTGAACTAGTGGCCGTTTTGTGGCTTACATGTTCACTAGTAAGCCTCAAAATGATCTTACTAGTGAACTAGTGGGCGTTTTTTGTCTTACATGTTCACTAGTAAGCCTCAAAATGATCTTACTAGTGAACTAGTGGGCGTTTTGTGGCTTACATGTCAACCCACTAAGCCTCAAAATGATCTTACTAGTGAACTAGTGGGCACATTTATGGCCTTACATGTTCACTAGTAAGCCTCAAAATGATCTTACCAGTGAACACGTGGGCGTTTTGTGGCTTACATGTCAACTAGTAAGCCTCAAAATGATCTTACGAGTGAACTAGTGGGGATTTTGTGGCTTACATGTCAACAAGTAAGCCTCAAAATGATCTTACTAATGAACTAGTGGGCGTTTTGTGGCTTACATGTTCACTAGTAAGCGTCAAAATGACCTTACTAGTGAATTAGTGAGCGTTTTGTGGCTTACATCTCAACTAGTAAGCCTCAAAATGATCTTACTAGTGAACTAGTGGGCATTTTGTGGCTTACATGTTCACTAGTAAGCCTCAAAATGATCTTACTAGTGACCTAGTGTGCACATTTATGGCCTTACATGTTCACTAGTAAGCGTCAAAATGATCTTACTAGTGAACTAGTGGGCGTTTTGCGGCTTGCATGTCAACTAGTAAGCCTCAAAATGATCTTATTAGTGAAATAGTGAGCGTTTTGTGGCTTACATGTTCACGAGTAAGCCTCAAAATGATCTTACTAGTGAACTAGCGGGCGTTTTGTGGCTTACATGTCAACTAGTAAGCCTCAAAATGATCTTACTAGTGAACTAGTGGGCACATTTATGGCCTTACATGTTCACTAGTAAGCGTCAAAATGATCTTACTAGTGAACTAGTGGGCGTTTTGTGGCTTACATGTTCACTAGTAAGCCTCAAAATGATCTTACTAGTGACCTAGTGTGAACATTTATGGCCTTACATGTTCACTAGTAAGCGTCAAAATGATCTTACTAGTGAACTAGTGGGCGTTTTGCGGCTTGCATGTCAACTAGTAAGCCTCAAAATGATCTTACTAGTGAAATAGTGAGCGTTTTGTGGCTTACATGTTCACGAGTAAGCCTCAAAATGATCTTACTAGTGAACTAGTCGGCACATTTATGGCCTTACATGTTCACTATTAAGAGTCAAAATGATCTTACTAGTGAACTAGTGGGCACATTTATGGCCTTACGTGTTCACTAGTAAGCGTCAAAATGATGCTACTAGTAAACTAGTGGGCGTTTTGTGGCTTACATGTTCACTATTAAGCGTAAAAATGACCTTACTAGTGAATTAGTGAGCGTTTTGTGGCTTACATGTCAACTAGTAAGCCTCAAAATTATCTTACTAGTGAACTAGTGGGTACATTTATGGCCTTACATGTTCACTAGTAAGCGTCAAAATTATCTTACTAGTGAATTAGTGGGCGTTTTGCGGCTTGCATGTCAACTAGTAAGCCTCAAAATGATCTTACGAGTGAACTAGTGGGCGTTTTGCGGCTTACATGTCAACAAGTAAGCCTCAAAATGATCTTACTAGTGAACTATTGGGCGTTTTGTGGCTTACATGTTAACTAGTAAGCGTTAAAATGACCTTACTAGTGAACTAGTGACAATTTGTGGCTTACATGTTCACGAGTAAGCGTCAAAATGACCTTACTAGTGAACTAGTGAGCGTTTTGTGGCTTACATGTTCACTAGTTAGCCTCAAAATGATCTTACGAGTGAGCTATGGGGCGTTTTGTGGCTTACATGTCAACTAGTAAGCCTCAAAATGATCTTACTAGTGAACTAGTGGGCGTTTTGTGGCTTACATGTTAACTAGTAAGCCTCAAAATGATCTTACTAGTGAACTAGTGGGCGTTTTTTGGCTTACATGTCAACTAGTAAGCCTCAAAATGATCTTACTAGTGAACTAATGGGCACATTTATGGCCTTACATGTTGTTGGATTTATTATTGTTTAGTAATCATACATTCACGTATTATTCGGTTGATTCTCGTGTCATCATTTTATGCTCGCAATGAAGAATGCTTCCGCCTGTCAGTATAGTTTGATTTTGCTTGCAAAGAAGAACGCTTATGCTTGCAATCATTAGTTGGCTTTGCCTGCAATGAAGAACGCTTATGCTTTCAATAAAGATTTATCCTTTATTATTTACTCACATCTATAATCATTATATGTTCTTCATTATGTGCTCACTTTTGCTTGCTGTACTGTGTGAGAAGTTAGGGTCGCAACCACCTTTCCGAGGACGTGGCTGGGAAGAGATAACTGTTAAGACTAAACAGCGAGCAAGGCTGAACCGTGAATGGCGACATCAACACCAGCTGCAACGGGATGTTTATGTCTATTTGCACACATGTACGTAAATTGCACTCACATACACACACATAGTCAAACAAGTTCAGTGTGTGTTCAACAGCCCCCACCCTTTAGGTTGGACACACCTATGTAGTAGCTTTTCCCAATAAATGAGGAGGTGAAGGGGGAGATCGTTAGGGTTATGTGTGGAGAACTGAAACCGAACGCTTCTCCTCGTTCCCTCCTGGTACCAGAATCGAGTCTCCTGTCTCCTCCTTTTGGTTATTCTTGAGTGTCAATTTGGACCAACCTGACACATGTTCACTAGTAAGCGTCAAAATGATCTTACTAGTGAACTAGTGGGCACTTTAATGGCCTTACATGTTCACTAGTAAGCGTGAAAATGATCTTACTCGTGAACTAGTGGGCGTTTTGCGGCTTACATGTCAACTAGTAAGCCTCAAAATGATCTCAATAGTGAACTAGTGGGTTCTTTTGTGGCTTACATGTTCACTAGTAAGCGTCACAATGACCTTACTTGTGAACTAGTGAGCGTTTTGTGGCTTACATGTTCACTAGTAAGCCTCAAAATGATCTTACGAGTGAACTAGTGTGCGTTTTGTGACTTACATGTCAAATAGCAAGCCTCAAAATGATCTTATTAGTGAACTAGTGGGCACATTTATGGCATTACATGTTCACTAGTAAGCCTCAAAATGATCTTACCAGTGAACTAGTGGGCGTTTTGGGGCTTACATGCCAACTAGTAAGCCTCAAAATGATCTTACTAGTGAACTAGTGGGCATTTTGTGGCTTACATGTCAACGAGTAAGCCTCAAAATGATCTTACTAGTGAACTAGTGGGCACATTTATGGCCATACATGTTCACTAGTAAGCCTCAAAATGATCTTACTAGTGAACTAGTGGGCGTTTTGTGGCTTACATGTTCACGAGTAAGCGTCAAAATGATCTTACTAGTGAACTAGTGGGCGTTTTGAGGCTTGCATGTCAACTAGTAAGCCTTAAAATGATCTTACGAGTGAACTAGTGGGCGTTTTGTGGCTTACATGTCAACTACTAAGCCTCAAAATGATCTTACTAGTGAACTAGTGGGCACATTTATGGCCTTACATGTTCACTAGGAAGCCTCAAAATGATCTTAATAGTGAACTAGTGGGCATTTTGTGGCTTACATGTCAACTACTAAGCCTCAAAATGATCTTATTAGTGAACTAGTGGGCACATTTATGGCCTTACATGTTCACTAGTAAGCCTCAAAATGATCTTACTAGTGAACTAGTGAGCGTTTTGTGGCTTACATGTTCACTAGTAAGTGTGAAAATTACCTTACTAGTGAACTAGTGAGTGTTTTGTGGCTTACATGTCAACTACTAAGCCTCAAAATGATCTTATTAGTGAACTAGTGGGCACATTTATGGCCTTACATGTTCACTAGTAAGCCTCAAAATGATCTTACCAGTGAACTAGTGGCCGTTTTGTGGCTTACATGTTCACGAGTAACCGTCAAAATGATCTTACTAGTGAACTAGTGGGCGTTTTGCGGCTTACATGTCAACAAGTAAGCCTCAAAATGATCTTACTAGTTAACTAGTGGGCGTTTTGTGGCTTACATGTTAACTAGTAAGAGTCAAAATGACCTTACTAATGAACTAGTGACAATTTGTGGCTTACATGTTCACAAGTAAGCGTCAAAATGACCGTACTAGTGAACTAGTGAGCGTTTTGCGGCTTACATGTCAACTAGCAAGCCTCAAAATGATCTTACGAGTGAGCTAAGGGGCGTTTTGCGGCTTACATGTCAACTAGTAAGCCTCAAAATGATCTTACTAGTGAACTAGTGGGCACATTTATGGCCTTACATGTTCACTATTAAGAGTAAAAATGATCTTACTAGTGAACTAGTGGGCACATTTATGGCCTTACATGTTCACTAGTAAGCGTCAAAATGATCTTACTAGTGAACAAGTGGGCGTTTTGTGGCTTACATCTTCACTAGTAAGCCTCAAATAGATCTTACTAGTGAACTAGTGGGCACATTTATGGCCTTACATGTTCACTATTAAGAGTAAAAATGATCTTACTAGTGAACTAGTGGGCACATTTATGGCCTTACATGTTCACTAGTAAGAGTCAAAATGATCTTACTAGTGAACAAGTGGGCGTTTTGTGGCTTACATCTTCACTAGTAAGCCTCAGAATGATCTTACTAGTGAACTAGTGGGCACATTTATGGCCTTACATGTTCACTAGTAAGCCTCAAAATGATCTTACCAGTGAACTAGTGGCCGTTTTGTGGCTTACATGTTCACTAGTAAGCCTCAAAATGATCTTACTAGTGAACTAGTGGGCGTTTTTTGGCTTACATGTTCACTAGTAAGCCTCAAAATGATCTTACTAGTGAACTAGTGGGCGTTTTGTGGCTTACATGTCAACCCACTAAGCCTCAAAATGATCTTACTAGTGAACTAGTGGGCACATTTATGGCCTTACATGTTCACTAGTAAGCCTCAAAATGATCTTACCAGTGAACACGTGGGCGTTTTGCGGCTTACATGTCAACTAGTAAGCCTCAAAATGATCTTACTAGTGAACTAGTGGGGATTTTGTGGCTTACATGTCAACTAGTAAGCCCCAAAATGATCTTACTAGTGAACTAGTGGGCGTTTTGTGGCTTACATGTTCACTAGTAAATGTCAAAATGACCTTACTAGTGAATTAGTGAGCGTTTTGTGGCTTACATGTCAACTAGTAAGCCTCAAAATGATCTTATTAGTGAACTAGTGGGCATTTTGTGGCTTACATCTTCACTCGTTAGCCTCAAAATGATCTTACTAGTGAACTAGTGGGCGTTTTGTGGCTTACATGTTCACTAGTAAGCCTCAAAATGATCTTACTAGTGAACTAGTGGGCACATTTATGGCCTTACATGTTCACTAGTAAGCCTCAAAATGATCTTACTAGTGAACTAGTGGGCGTTTTGCGGCTTGCATGTCAACTAGTAAGCCTCAAAATGATCTTACGAGTGAACTAGTGGGCGTTTTGCGGCTTACATGTCAACAAGTAAGCCTCAAAATGATCTTACTAATGAACTAGTGGGCGTTTTGTGGCTTACATGTTCACTAGTAAGCGTCAAAATGACCTTACTAGTGAATTAGTGAGCGTTTTGTGGCTTACATGTCAACTAGTAAGCCTCAAAATGATCTTACTAGTGAACTAGTGGGCATTTTGTGGCTTACATCTTCACTCGTTAGCCTCAAAATGATCTTACTAGTGAACTAGTGGGCGTTTTGTGGCTTACATGTCAACTAGTAAGCCTCAAAATGATCTTACTAGTGAACTAGTGGGCACATTTATGGCCTTACATGTTCACTAGTAAGCCTCAAAATGATCTTACCAGTGAACTAGTGGGGGTTTTGCGGCTTATATGTCAACTAGTAAGCCTCAAAATGATCTTACTAGTGAACTAGTGGGGATTTTGTGGCTTACATGTAAACTAGTAAGCCTCAAAATGATCTTACCAGTGAACTATTGGGCGTTTTGTGGCTTACATGTTCACGAGTAAGCGTCAAAATGATCTTACTAGTGAACTAGTGGCCGTTTTGCGGCTTACATGTCAACAAGTAAGCCTCGAAATGATTTTACTAATGAACTAGTGGGCGTTTTGTGGCTTACATGTTCACTAGTAAGCGTCAAAATGACCTTACTAGTGAATTAGTGAGCGTTTTGTGGCTTACATGTCAACGAGTAAGCCTCAAAATGATCTTACTAGTGAACTAGTGTGCACATTTATGGCCTTACATGTTCACGAGTAAGCGTCAAAATGACCTTGCTAGGGAACTAGTGGGCGTTTTGCGGCTTACATGTCAACTAGCAAGCCTCAAAATGATCTTACGAGTGAGCTAAGGGGCGTTTTGCGGCTTACATGTCAACTAGTAAGCCTCAAAATGATCTTACTAGTGAACTAGTGGGCACATTTATGGCTTTACATGTTCACTATTAAGAGTCAAAATGATCTTAATAGTGAACTAGTGGGCACATTTATGGCCTTACATGTTCACTAGTAAGCGTCAAAATGATCTTACTAGTGAACAAGTGGGCGTTTTGTGGCTTACATCTTCACTAGTAAGCCTCAAAATGATCTTACTAGAGAACTAGTGGGCATTTTGTGGCTTACATGTCAACTAGTAAGCCTCAAAATGATCTTACTAGTGAACTAATGGGCACATTTATGGCCTTACATGTTCACTAGTAAGCGTCAAAATGATCTTACTAGTGAACTAGTGGGCACGTTTATGGCCTTACATGTTTACTAGTAAGCGTGAAAATGATCTTACTCGTGAACTATTACTAGTGAACTAGTGGGCGTTTTGTGGCTTACATGTTAACTAGTAAGCGTCAAAATGACCTTACTCGTGAACTAGTGACAATTTGTGGCTTACATGTTCACGAGTAAGCGTCAAAATGACCTTACTAGTGAACTCGTGAGCGTTTTGTGGCTTACATGTTCACTAGTAAGCCTCAAAATGATCTTACGAGTGAGCTAAGGGGCGTTTTGTGGCTTACATGTCAACTAGTAAGCCTCAAAATGATCTTAGTAGTGAACTAGTGGGTTCTTTTGTGGCTGACATGTCAACTACTAAGCCTCAAAATGATCTTACTAGTGAAATAGTGGGCACATTTATGGCCTTACATGTTCACTAGTAAGCCTCAAAATGATCTTACTAGTGAACTAGTGAGCGTTTTGTGGCTTACATGTTCACTAGTAAGTGTCAAAATGACCTTACTAGTGAACTAGTGGGCACATTTATGTCCTTACATGTTCACTAGTAAGCCTCAAAATGATCTTACTTGTGAACTAGTGGGCGTTCTGTGGCTTACATGTTCACGGGTAAGCGTCAAAATGATCTTACTAGTGAACTAGTGGCCGTTTTGTGGCTTACATGTTCACTAGTAAGCCTCAAAATGATCTTACTAGTGAACTAGTGGGCGTTTTGTGGCTTACATGTTCACTAGTAAGCGTCAAAATGACCTTACTAGTGAACTAGTGACAATTTGTGGCTTACATGTTCACGAGTAAGCGTCAAAATGACCTTACTAGTGAACTAGTGAGCGTTTTGTGGCTTACATGTTCACTAGTAAGCCTCAAAATGATCTTACGAGTGAGCTAAGGGGCGTTTTGTGGCTTACATGTGAACTAGTAAGCCTCAAAATGATCTTACTAGTGAACTAGTGGGTTATTTTGTGGCTGACATGTTCACTAGTAAGCGTCACAATGACCTTACTTGTGAACTAGTGAGCGTTTTGTGGCTTACATGTTCACTAGTAAGCGTCAAAATGATCTTACTAGTGAACTAGTGGGCGTTTTGTGGCTTACATGTTCACTAGTAAGCCTCAAAATGATCTTACTAGTGAACTAGTGGGCGTTTTGTGGCTTACATCTTCACTCGTTAGCCCCAAAATGATCTTACTAGTGAACTAGTGGGCGTTTTTTGGCTTACATGTCAACTAGTCAGCCTCAAAATGATCTTACTAGTGAACTAGTGGGCACATTTATGGCCTTACATGTTCACTAGTATGCCTCAAAATGATCTTACCAGTGAACTATTGGGCGTTTTGTGGCTTACATGTTCACGAGTAAGCGTCAAAATGATCTTACTAGTGAACTAGTGACCGTTTTGCGGCTTACATGTCAACAAGTAAGCCTCGAAATGATTTTACTAATGAACTAGTGGGCGTTTTGTGGCTTACATGTTCACTAGTAAGCGTCAAAATGACCTTACTAGTGAATTAGTGAGCGTTTTGTGGCTTACATGTCAACGAGTAAGCCTCAAAATGATCTTACTAGTGAACTAGTGTGCACATTTATGGCCTTACATGTTCACGAGTAAGCGTCAAAATGACCTTGCTAGGGAACTAGTGGGCGTTTTGCGGCTTACATGTCAACTAGCAAGCCTCAAAATGATCTTACGAGTGAGCTAAGGGGCGTTTTGCGGCTCACATGTCAACTAGTAAGCCTCAAAATGATCTTACTAGTGAACTAGTGGGCACATTTATGGCTTTACATGTTCACTATTAAGAGTCAAAATGATCTTAATAGTGAACTAGTGGGCACATTTATGGCCTTACATGTTCACTAGTAAGCGTCAAAATGATCTTACTAGTGAACAAGTGGGCGTTTTGTGGCTTACATCTTCACTAGTAAGCCTCAAAATGATCTTACTAGAGAACTAGTGGGCATTTTGTGGCTTACATGTCAACTAGTAAGCCTCAAAATGATCTTACTAGTGAACTAATGGGCACATTTATGGCCTTACATGTTCACTAGTAAGCGTCAAAATGATCTTACTAGTGAACTAGTGGGCACGTTTATGGCCTTACATGTTTACTAGTAAGCGTGAAAATGATCTTACTCGTGAACTATTACTAGTGAACTAGTGGGCGTTTTGTGGCTTACATGTTAACTAGTAAGCGTCAAAATGACCTTACTCGTGAACTAGTGACAATTTGTGGCTTACATGTTCACGAGTAAGCGTCAAAATGACCTTACTAGTGAACTCGTGAGCGTTTTGTGGCTTACATGTTCACTAGTAAGCCTCAAAATGATCTTACGAGTGAGCTAAGGGGCGTTTTGTGGCTTACATGTCAACTAGTAAGCCTCAAAATGATCTTAGTAGTGAACTAGTGGGTTCTTTTGTGGCTGACATGTCAACTACTAAGCCTCAAAATGATCTTACTAGTGAAATAGTGGGCACATTTATGGCCTTACATGTTCACTAGTAAGCCTCAAAATGATCTTACTAGTGAACTAGTGAGCGTTTTGTGGCTTACATGTTCACTAGTAAGTGTCAAAATGACCTTACTAGTGAACTAGTGGGCACATTTATGTCCTTACATGTTCACTAGTAAGCCTCAAAATGATCTTACTTGTGAACTAGTGGGCGTTCTGTGGCTTACATGTTCACGGGTAAGCGTCAAAATGATCTTACTAGTGAACTAGTGGCCGTTTTGTGGCTTACATGTTCACTAGTAAGCCTCAAAATGATCTTACTAGTGAACTAGTGGGCGTTTTGTGGCTTACATGTTCACTAGTAAGCGTCAAAATGACCTTACTAGTGAACTAGTGACAATTTGTGGCTTACATGTTCACGAGTAAGCGTCAAAATGACCTTACTAGTGAACTAGTGAGCGTTTTGTGGCTTACATGTTCACTAGTAAGCCTCAAAATGATCTTACGAGTGAGCTAAGGGGCGTTTTGTGGCTTACATGTGAACTAGTAAGCCTCAAAATGATCTTACTAGTGAACTAGTGGGTTATTTTGTGGCTGACATGTTCACTAGTAAGCGTCACAATGACCTTACTTGTGAACTAGTGAGCGTTTTGTGGCTTACATGTTCACTAGTAAGCGTCAAAATGATCTTACTAGTGAACTAGTGGGCGTTTTGTGGCTTACATGTTCACTAGTAAGCCTCAAAATGATCTTACTAGTGAACTAGTGGGCGTTTTGTGGCTTACATCTTCACTCGTTAGCCCCAAAATGATCTTACTAGTGAACTAGTGGGCGTTTTTTGGCTTACATGTCAACTAGTCAGCCTCAAAATGATCTTACTAGTGAACTAGTGGGCACATTTATGGCCTTACATGTTCACTAGTATGCCTCAAAATGATCTTACCAGTGAACTATTGGGCGTTTTGTGGCTTACATGTTCACGAGTAAGCGTCAAAATGATCTTACTAGTGAACTAGTGGCCGTTTTGCGGCTTACATGTCAACAAGTAAGCCTCGAAATGATTTTACTAATGAACTAGTGGGCGTTTTGTGGCTTACATGTTCACTAGTAAGCGTCAAAATGACCTTACTAGTGAATTAGTGAGCGTTTTGTGGCTTACATGTCAACGAGTAAGCCTCAAAATGATCTTACTAGTGAACTAGTGTGCACATTTATGGCCTTACATGTTCACGAGTAAGCGTCAAAATGACCTTGCTAGGGAACTAGTGGGCGTTTTGCGGCTTACATGTCAAGTAGCAAGCCTCAAAATGATCTTACGAGTGAGCTAAGGGGCGTTTTGCGGCTTACATGTCAACTAGTAAGCCTCAAAATGATCTTACTAGTGAACTAGTGGGCACATTTATGGCTTTACATGTTCACTATTAAGAGTCAAAATGATCTTAATAGTGAACTAGTGGGCACATTTATGGCCTTACATGTTCACTAGTAAGCGTCAAAATGATCTTACTAGTGAACAAGTGGGCGTTTTGTGGCTTACATCTTCACTAGTAAGCCTCAAAATGATCTTACTAGAGAACTAGTGGGCATTTTGTGGCTTACATGTCAACTAGTAAGCCTCAAAATGATCTTACTAGTGAACTAATGGGCACATTTATGGCCTTACATGTTCACTAGTAAGCGTCAAAATGATCTTACTAGTGAACTAGTGGGCACGTTTATGGCCTTACATGTTTACTAGTAAGCGTGAAAATGATCTTACTCGTGAACTATTACTAGTGAACTAGTGGGCGTTTTGTGGCTTACATGTTAACTAGTAAGCGTCAAAATGACCTTACTCGTGAACTAGTGACAATTTGTGGCTTACATGTTCACGAGTAAGCGTCAAAATGACCTTACTAGTGAACTCGTGAGCGTTTTGTGGCTTACATGTTCACTAGTAAGCCTCAAAATGATCTTACGAGTGAGCTAAGGGGCGTTTTGTGGCTTACATGTCAACTAGTAAGCCTCAAAATGATCTTAGTAGTGAACTAGTGGGTTCTTTTGTGGCTGACATGTCAACTACTAAGCCTCAAAATGATCTTACTAGTGAAATAGTGGGCACATTTATGGCCTTACATGTTCACTAGTAAGCCTCAAAATGATCTTACTAGTGAACTAGTGAGCGTTTTGTGGCTTACATGTTCACTAGTAAGTGTCAAAATGACCTTACTAGTGAACTAGTGGGCACATTTATGTCCTTACATGTTCACTAGTAAGCCTCAAAATGATCTTACTTGTGAACTAGTGGGCGTTCTGTGGCTTACATGTTCACGGGTAAGCGTCAAAATGATCTTACTAGTGAACTAGTGGCCGTTTTGTGGCTTACATGTTCACTAGTAAGCCTCAAAATGATCTTACTAGTGAACTAGTGGGCGTTTTGTGGCTTACATGTTCACTAGTAAGCGTCAAAATGACCTTACTAGTGAACTAGTGACAATTTGTGGCTTACATGTTCACGAGTAAGCGTCAAAATGACCTTACTAGTGAACTAGTGAGCGTTTTGTGGCTTACATGTTCACTAGTAAGCCTCAAAATGATCTTACGAGTGAGCTAAGGGGCGTTTTGTGGCTTACATGTGAACTAGTAAGCCTCAAAATGATCTTACTAGTGAACTAGTGGGTTATTTTGTGGCTGACATGTTCACTAGTAAGCGTCACAATGACCTTACTTGTGAACTAGTGAGCGTTTTGTGGCTTACATGTTCACTAGTAAGCGTCAAAATGATCTTACTAGTGAACTAGTGGGCGTTTTGTGGCTTACATGTTCACTAGTAAGCCTCAAAATGATCTTACTAGTGAACTAGTGGGCGTTTTGTGGCTTACATCTTCACTCGTTAGCCCCAAAATGATCTTACTAGTGAACTAGTGGGCGTTTTTTGGCTTACATGTCAACTAGTCAGCCTCAAAATGATCTTACTAGTGAACTAGTGGGCACATTTATGGCCTTACATGTTCACTAGTAAGCCTCAAAATGATCTTACCAGTGAACTAGTGGGGGTTTTGCGGCTTATATGTCAACTAGTAAGCCTCAAAATGATCTTACTAGTGAACTAGTGGGGATTTTCTGGCTTACATGTCAACTGGTAAGCCTCAAAATGATCTTACCAGTGAACTAGTGGGCACATTTATGGCCTTACATGTTCACTAGTAAGCCTCAAAATGATCTTACCAGTGAACTATTGGGCGTTTTGTGGCTTACATGTTCACGAGTAAGCGTCAAACTGATCTTACTAGTGAACTAGTGGGCGTTTTGCGGCTTACATGTCAGCAAGTAAGCCTCAAAATGATCTTACTAATGAACTAGTGGGCGTTTTGTGGCTTACATGTTCATGAGTAAGCGTCAAAATGACCTTACTAGTGAATTAGTGAGCGTTTTGTGGCTTACATGTCAACGAGTAAGCCTCAAAATGATCTTACTAGTGAACTAGTGGGCACATTTATGGCCTTGCATGTTCACTAGTAAGCGTCAAAATGATCTTACTAGTGAACTAGTGGGCGTTTTGCGGCTTGCATGTCAACTAGTAAGCCTCAAAATGATCTTACGAGTGAACCAGTGGGCGTTTTGCGGCTTACATGTCAACAAGTAAGCCTCAAAATGATCTTACTAGTGAACTAGTGGGCACATTTATGGCCTTACGTGTTCACTATTAAGAGTCAAAATGATCTTACTAGTGAACTAGTGGGCACATTTATGGCCTTGCATGTTCACTAGTAATCGTCAAAATGATCTTACTAGTGAACAAGTGGGCGTTTTGTGGCTTACATCTTCACTAGTAAGCCTCAAAATGATCTCACTAGAGAACTAGTGGGCATTTTGTGGCTTACATGTCAACTAGTAAGCCTCAAAATGATCTTACTAGTGAACTAGTGGGCACATTTATGGCCTTGCATCTTCACTAGTAAGCCTCAAAATGATCTTACAAGTGAACTAGTGGGCGTTTTGCGGCTTACATGTCAACAAGTAAGCCTCAAAATGATCTTACTAGTGAACTAGTGGGCGTTTTGTGGCTTAGATGTTAACTAGTAAGCCTCAAAATGACCTTACTAGTGAACTAGTGACAATTTGTGGCTTACATGTTCACGAGTAAGCGTCAAAATGACCTTACTAGTGAACTAGTGAGCGTTTTGTGGCTTACATGTTCACTAGTAAGCCTCAAAATGATCTTACGAGTGAGCTAAGGGGCGTTTTGTGGCTTACATGTCAACTAGTAAGCCTCAAAATGATCTTACTAGTGAACTAGTGGGAGTTTTTTGGCTTACATGTCAACTAGTAAGCCTCAAAATGATCTTACTAGTGAACTAGTGACAATTTGTGGCTTACATGTTCACGAGTAAGCGTCAAAATGACCTTACTAGTGAACTAGTGAGCGTTTTGTGGCTTACATGTTCACTAGTAAGCCTCAAAATGATCTTACGAGTGAGCTAAGGGGCGTTTTGTGGCTTACATGTCAACTAGTAAGCCTCAAAATGATCTTACTAGTGAACTAGTGGGCGTTTTGTGGCTTACATGTTCACTAGTAAGCCTCAAGATGATCTTACTAGTGAACTAGTGGGGGCTTTGTGGCTTACATGTTCACTAGTAAGCCTCAAAATGATCTTACTAGTGAACTAGTGGGCGTTTTGTGGCTTACATGTCAAATAATAAGCCTCAAAATGATCTTACTAGTGAACTAGTGGGCACATTTATGGCCTTACGTGTTCACTAGTAAGCGTCAAAATGATCTTACTATAAAACTAGTGGGCGTTTTGTGGCTTACATCTTCACTCGTAAGCCTCAAAATGATCTTACTAGTGAACTAGTGGGCGTTTTGTTGCTTACATGTCAACTAGTAAGCCTCAAAATGATCTTACTAGTGAACTAGTGGGCAGATTTATGGCCTTACATGTTCACTAGTAAGCCTCAAAATGATCTTACCAGTGAACTAGTGGGCACATTTATGGCCTTACATGTTCACTAGTAAGCCTAAAAATGATCTTACTAGTATACTAGTGGGCGTTTTGTGGCTTACATGTTCACGAGTAAGCGTCAAAATGATCTTACTAGTGAACTAGTGGGCGTTTTGTGGCTTGCATGTCAACTAGTAAGCCTCAAAATGATCTTACGAGTGAACTAGTGAATGTTTTGTTGCTTACATGTCAACTAGTAAGCCTCAAAATGATCTTACTAGTGAACTAGTGGGCAGATTTATGGCCATACATGTTCACTAGTAAGCCTCAAAATGATCTTACCAGATAACTAGTGGGCGTTTTGCGGCTTACATGTCAACTAGTAAGCCTCAAAATGATCTTACTAGTGAACTAGTGGGGATTTTGTGGCTTACATGTTCACTAGTAAGCGTCAAAATGACCTTACTAGTGAACTAGTGACAATTTGTGGCTTACATGTTCACGAGTAAGCGTCAAAATGACCTTACTAGTGAACTAGTGAGCGTTTTGTGGCTTACATGTTCACTAGTAAGCCTCAAAATGATCTTACGAGTGAGCTAAGGGGCGTTTTGTGGCTTACATGTGAACTAGTAAGCCTCAAAATGATCTTACTAGTGAACTAGTGGGTTATTTTGTGGCTGACATGTTCACTAGTAAGCGTCACAATGACCTTACTTGTGAACTAGTGAGCGTTTTGTGGCTTACATGTTCACTAGTAAGCGTCAAAATGATCTTACTAGTGAACTAGTGGGCGTTTTGTGGCTTACATGTTCACTAGTAAGCCTCAAAATGATCTTACTAGTGAACTAGTGGGCGTTTTGTGGCTTACATCTTCACTCGTTAGCCCCAAAATGATCTTACTAGTGAACTAGTGGGCGTTTTTTGGCTTACATGTCAACTAGTCAGCCTCAAAATGATCTTACTAGTGAACTAGTGGGCACATTTATGGCCTTACATGTTCACTAGTAAGCCTCAAAATGATCTTACCAGTGAACTAGTGGGGGTTTTGCGGCTTATATGTCAACTAGTAAGCCTCAAAATGATCTTACTAGTGAACTAGTGGGGATTTTCTGGCTTACATGTCAACTGGTAAGCCTCAAAATGATCTTACCAGTGAACTAGTGGGCACATTTATGGCCTTACATGTTCACTAGTAAGCCTCAAAATGATCTTACCAGTGAACTATTGGGCGTTTTGTGGCTTACATGTTCACGAGTAAGCGTCAAACTGATCTTACTAGTGAACTAGTGGGCGTTTTGCGGCTTACATGTCAGCAAGTAAGCCTCAAAATGATCTTACTAGTGAACTAGTGGGCACATTTATGGCCTTACGTGTTCACTATTAAGAGTCAAAATGATCTTACTAGTGAACTAGTGGGCACATTTATGGCCTTGCATGTTCACTAGTAATCGTCAAAATGATCTTACCAGTGAACTAGTGGGGGTTTTGCGGCTTATATGTCAACTAGTAAGCCTCAAAATGATCTTACTAGTGAACTAGTGGGGATTTTCTGGCTTACATGTCAACTGGTAAGCCTCAAAATGATCTTACCAGTGAACTAGTGGGCACATTTATGGCCTTACATGTTCACTAGTAAGCCTCAAAATGATCTTACCAGTGAACTAGTGGGCGTTTTGTGGCTTACATGTTCATGAGTAAGCGTCAAAATGACCTTACTAGTGAATTAGTGAGCGTTTTGTGGCTTACATGTCAACGAGTAAGCCTCAAAATGATCTTACTAGTGAACTAGTGGGCACATTTATGGCCTTACATGTTCACTAGTAAGCGTCAAAATGATCTTACTAGTGAACTAGTGGGCGTTTTGCGGCTTGCATGTCAACTAGTAAGCCTCAAAATGATCTTACGAGTGAACCAGTGGGCGTTTTGCGGCTTACATGTCAACAAGTAAGCCTCAAAATGATCTTACTAGTGAACTAGTGGGCACATTTATGGCCTTACGTGTTCACTATTAAGAGTCAAAATGATCTTACTAGTGAACTAGTGGGCACATTTATGGCCTTGCATGTTCACTAGTAATCGTCAAAATGATCTTACTAGTGAACAAGTGGGCGTTTTGTGGCTTACATCTTCACTAGTAAGCCTCAAAATGATCTTACTAGAGAACTAGTGGGCATTTTGTGGCTTACATGTCAACTAGTAAGCCTCAAAATGATCTTACTAGTGAACTAGTGGGCACATTTATGGCCTTGCATCTTCACTAGTAAGCCTCAAAATGATCTTACAAGTGAACTAGTGGGCGTTTTGCGGCTTACATGTCAACAAGTAAGCCTCAAAATGATCTTACTAGTGAACTAGTGGGCGTTTTGTGGCTTAGATGTTAACTAGTAAGCCTCAAAATGACCTTACTAGTGAACTAGTGACAATTTGTGGCTTACATGTTCACGAGTAAGCGTCAAAATGACCTTACTAGTGAACTAGTGAGCGTTTTGTGGCTTACATGTTCACTAGTAAGCCTCAAAATGATCTTACAAGTGAGCTAAGGGGCGTTTTGTGGCTTACATGTCAACTAGTAAGCCTCAAAATGATCTTACTAGTGAACTAGTGGGCGTTTTGTGGCTTACATCTTCACTAGTAAGCCTCTAAATGAACTTACTCGTGAACTAGTGGGCGTTTTGCGGCTTACATGTCAACTAGCAAGCCTCAAAATGATCTTACGAGTGAGCTAAGGGGCGTTTTGCGGCTTACATGTCAACTAGTAAGCCTCAAAATGATCTTACTAGTGAACTAGTGGGCACATTTATGGCCTTACATGTTCACTAGTAAGCTTCAAAATGATCTTACTAGTAAACTAGTGGGCACGTTTATAAGATAAGATAAGATATCCTTTATTTGTCCCACAATGGGGAAATTTACATTTATGGCCTTACATGTTCACTAGTAAGCGTGAAAATGATCTTACAAGTGAACTAGTGGGCGTTTTGCGGCTTACATGTCAACTAGTAAGCCTCAAAATGATCTTAATAGTGAACTAGTGGGTTCTTTTGTGGCTTACATATTCACTAGTAAGCGTCACAATGACCTTACTTGTGAACTAGTGAGCGTTTTGTGGCTTACATGTTCACTAGTAAGCGTCAAAATGATCTTACTAGTGAACTAGTGGGCGTTTTGTGGCTTACATGTTCACTAATAAGCCTCAAAATGATCTTACTAGTGAACTAGTGGGCGTTTTGTGGCTTACATGTCAAATAGCAAGCCTCAAAATGATCTTACTAGTGAACTAGTGGGCACATTTATGGCCTTACGTGTTCACTAGTAAGCGTCAAAATAATGTTACTAGTTAACTAGTGGGCGTTTTGTGGCTTACATCTTCACTCGTAAGCCTCAAAATGATCTTACTAGTGAACTAGTGGGCGTTTTGTGGCTTACATGTCAAACAGTAAGCCTCGAAATGATCTTACTAGTGAACTAGTGGGCACATTTATGGCCTTACGTGTTCACTAGTAAGCGTCAAAATGATCTTACTAGTAAACTAGTGGGCGTTTTGTGGCTTACATCTTCACTCGTAAGCCTCAAAATGATCTCACTAGTGAACTAGTGGCCGTTTTGCGGCTTACATGTCAACAAGTAAGCCTCAAAATGATCTTACTAATGAACTAGTGGGCGTTTTGTGGCTTACATGTTCACTAGTAAGCGTCAAAATGACCTTACTAGTGAATTAGTGAGCGTTTTGTGGCTTACATGTCAACTAGTAAGCCGCAAAATGATCTTACTAGTGAACTAGTGGGCACATTTATGGCCTTACATGTTCACTAGTAAGCCTCAAAATTATCTTACCAGTGAACTAGTGGGCGTTTTGTGGCTTACATGTTCACGAGTAAGCGTCAAAATGATCTTACTAGTGAACTAGTGGTCGTTTTGCGGCTTACATGTCAACTAGTAAGCCTCAAAATGATCTTACGAGTGAACTAGTGGGCGTTTTGCGGCTTACATGTCAACAAGTAAGCCTCAAAATGATCTTACTAGTGAACTAGTGGGCGTTTTGTGGCTTACATGTTAACTAGTAAGCGTCAAAATACCTTACTAGTGAACTAGTGACAATTTGTGGCTTACATGTTCACGAGTAAGCGTCAAAATGACCTTACTAGTGAACTAGTGAGCGTTTTGTGGCTTACATGTTCACTAGTAAGCCTCAAAATGATCTTACGAGTGAGCTAAGGGGCGTTTTGTGGCTTACATGTCAACTAGTAAGCCTCAAAATGATCTTACTAGTGAACTAGTGGGCGTTTTGTGGCTTACATCTTCACTAGTAAGCCTCAAAATGAACTTACTAGTGAACTAGTGGGCGTTTTGCGGCTTACATGTCAACTAGCAAGCCTCAAAATGATCTTACGAGTGAGCTAAGGGGCGTTTTGCGGCTTACATGTCAAATAGTAAGCCTCAAAATGATCTTACTAGTGAACTAGTGGGTACATTTATGGCCTTACATGTTCACTAGTAAACGTCAAAACGATCTTACGAGTGAACTAGTGGGCACATTTATGGCCTTACATGTTCACTAGTAAGCCTCAAAATGATCTTACCAGTGAACTAGTGGGCGTTTTGCGGCTTACATGTCAACTAGTAAGCCTCAAAATGATCTTACTAGTGAACTAGTGGGCATTTTGTGGCTTACATGTAAACTAGTAAGCCTCAAAATGATCTTACTCGATAACTAGTGGGCACATTTATGGCCGTACATGTTCACTAGTAAGCCTCAAAATGATCTTACTAGTGAACTAGTGGGTTCTTTTGTGGCTTACATGTTCACTAGTAAGCGTCACAATGACCTTACTTGTGAACTAGTGAGCGTTTTGTGGCTTAAATGTTCACTAGTAAGTGTCAAAATGATCTTACTAGTGAACTACTGGGCGTTTTGTGGCTTACATGTTCACTAGTAAGCCTCAAAATGATCTTACTAGTGAACTAGTGGGCACATTTATGGCCTTACATGTTCACTAGTAAGCGTCAAAATGATCTTACTAGTGAACAAGTGGGCGTTTTGTGGCTTACATCTTCACTAGTAAGACTCAAAATGATCTTACTAGAGAACTAGTGGGCATTTTGTGGCTTACATGTCAACTAGTAAGCCTCAAAATGATCTTACTAGTGAACTAGTGGGCACATTTATGGCCTTACATGTTCACTAGTAAGCGTCAAAATGATCTTACTAGTGAACTAGTGGGCACGCTTATGGCCTTACATGTTCACTAGTAAGCGTGAAAATGATCTTACTAGTGAACTAGTGGGCGTTTTGCGGCTTACATGTCAACTAGTAAGCCTCAAAATAATCTTACGAGTGAGCTAGTGGGCGTTTTGCGGCTTACATGTCAACTAGTAAGCCTCAAAATGACCTTACTAGTGAATTAGTGAGCGTTTTGTGGCTTACATGTCAACTAGTAAGCCTCAAAATGATCTTACTAGTGAACTAGTGGGTACATTTATGGCCTTACATGTTCACTAGTAAACGTCAAAACGATCTTACGAGTGAACTAGTGGGCACATTTATGGCCTTACATGTTCACTAGTAAGCCTCAAAATGATCTTACCAGTGAACTAGTGGGCGTTTTGCGGCTTACATGTCAACTAGTAAGCCTCAAAATGATCTTACTAGTGAACTAGTGGGCATTTTGTGGCTTACATGTAAACTAGTAAGCCTCAAAATGATCTTACTCGTGAACTAGTGGGCACATTTATGGCCGTACATGTTCACTAGTAAGCCTCAAAATGATCTTACCAGTGAACTAGTGGGCGTTTTGTGGCTTACATGTTCACGAGTAAGCGTCAAAATGATCTTACTAGTGAACTAGTGGGCGTTTTGCGGCTTACATGTCAACTAGTAAGCCTCAAAATGATCTTACGAGTGAACTAGTGGGCGTTTTGCGGCTTACATGTCAACAAGTAAGCCTCAAAATGATCTTACTAGTGAACTAGTGGGCGTTTTGTGGCTTACATGTTAACTAGTAAGCGTCAAAATACCTTACAAGTGAACTAGTGACAATTTGTGGCTTACATGTTCACGAGTAAGCGTCAAAATGATCTTACTAGTGAACTAGTGAGCGTTTTGTGGCTTACATGTTCACTAGTAAGCCTCAAAATGATCTTACGAGTGAGCTAAGGGGCGTTTTGTGGCTTACATGTCAACTAGTAAGCCTCAAAATGATCTTACTAGTGAACTAGTGGGCGTTTTGTGGCTTACATCTTCACTAGTAAGCCTCAAAATGAACTTACTAGTGAACTAGTGGGCGTTTTGCGGCTTACATGTCAACTAGCAAGCCTCAAAATGATCTTACGAGTGAGCTAAGGGGCGTTTTGCGGCTTACATGTCAACTAGTAAGCCTCAAAATGATCTTACTAGTGAACTAGTGGGCACATTTATGGCCTTACATGTTCACTATTAAGAGTCAAAATGATCTTACTAGTGAACTAGTGGGCACATTTATGGCCTTACATGTTCACTAGTAAGCGTCAAAATGATCTTACTAGTGAACAAGTGGGCGTTTTGTGGCTTACATCTTCACTAGTAAGACTCAAAATGATCTTACTAGAGAACTAGTGGGCATTTTGTGGCTTACATGTCAACTAGTAAGCCTCAAAATGATCTTACTAGTGAACTAGTGGGCATTTTGTGGCTTACATGTTAACTAGTAAGCGTCAAAATGACCTTACTAGTAAAATAGTGACAATTTGTGGCTTACATGTTCACGAGTAAGCGTCAAAATGACCTTACTAGTGAACTAGTGAGCGTTTTGTGACTTACATGTTCACTAGTAAGCCTCAAAATGATCTTACGAGTGAGCTAAGGGGCGTTTTGTGGCTTACATGTCAACTAGTAAGCCTCAAAATGATCTTACCAGTGAACTAGTGGGCACATTTATGGCCTTACATGTTCACGAGTAAGCGTCAAAATGATCTTACTAGTGAACTAGTGGGCGTTTTGCGGCTTACATGTCAACAAGTAAGCGTCAAAATGACCTTACTAGTCAATTAGTGAGCGTTTTGTGGCTTACATGTCAACTAGTAAGCCTCAAAATGATCTTACTAGTGAACTAGTGGGCACATTTATGGCCTTACATGTACACTAGTAAGCCTCAAAATGATCTTACCAGTGAACTAGTGGGCGTTTTGTGGCTTACATGTTCACGAGTAAGCGTCAAAATGATCTTACTAGTGAACTAGTGGGCGTTTTGCGGCTTACATGTCAACTAGTAAGCCTCAAAATGATCTTACGAGTGAACTAGTGGGCGTTTTGCGGCTTACATGTCAACAAGTAAGCCTCAAAATGATCTTACTAGTGAACTAGTGGGCGTTTTGTGGCTTACATGTTAACTAGTAAGCGTCAAAATATCTTACTAGTGAACTAGTGACAATTTGTGGCTTACATGTTCACGAGTAAGCGTCAAAATGACCTTACTAGTGAACTAGTGAGCGTTTTGTGGCTTACATGTTCACTAGTAAGCCTCAAAATGATCTTACGAGTGAGCTAAGGGGCGTTTTGTGGCTTACATGTCAACTAGTAAGCCTCAAAATGATCTTACTAGTGAACTAGTGGGCGTTTTGTGGCTTACATCTTCACTAGTAAGCCTCAAAATGAACTTACTAGTGAACTAGTGGGCGTTTTGCGGCTTACATGTCAACTAGCAAGCCTCAAAATGATCTTACGAGTGAGCTAAGGGGCGTTTTGCGGCTTACATGTCAACTAGTAAGCCTCAAAATGATCTTACTAGTGAACTAGTGGGCACATTTATGGCCTTACATGTTCACTATTAAGAGTCAAAATGATCTTACTAGTGAACTAGTGGGCACATTTATGGCCTTACATGTTCACTAGTAAGCGTCAAAATGATCTTACTAGTGAACAAGTGGGCGTTTTGTGGCTTACATCTTCACTAGTAAGACTCAAAATGATCTTACTAGAGAACTAGTGGGCATTTTGTGGCTTACATGTCAACTAGTAAGCCTCAAAATGATCTTACTAGTGAACTAGTGGGCACATTTATGGCCTTACATGTTCACTAGTAAGCGTCAAAATGATCTTACTAGTGAACTAGTGGGCACGCTTATGGCCTTACATGTTCACTAGTAAGCGTGAAAATGATCTTACTAGTGAACTAGTGGGCGTTTTGCGGCTTACATGTCAACTAGTAAGCCTCAAAATAATCTTACGAGTGAGCTAGTGGGCGTTTTGCGGCTTACATGTCAACTAGTAAGCCTCAAAATGACCTTACTAGTGAATTAGTGAGCGTTTTGTGGCTTACATGTCAACTCGTAAGCCTCAAAATGATCTTACTAGTGAACTAGTGGGTACATTTATGGCCTTACATGTTCACTAGTAAACGTCAAAACGATCTTACGAGTGAACTAGTGGGCACATTTATGGCCTTACATGTTCACTAGTAAGCCTCAAAATGATCTTACCAGTGAACTAGTGGGCGTTTTGCGGCTTACATGTCAACTAGTAAGCCTCAAAATGATCTTACTAGTGAACTAGTGGGCATTTTGTGGCTTACATGTAAACTAGTAAGCCTCAAAATGATCTTACTCGTGAACTAGTGGGCACATTTATGGCCGTACATGTTCACTAGTAAGCCTCAAAATGATCTTACTAGTGAACTAGTGGGTTCTTTTGTGGCTTACATGTTCACTAGTAAGCCTCAAAATGATCTTACTAGTGAACTAGTGGGCGTTTGTGGCTTACATGTCAAATAGCAAGCCTCAAAATGATCTTACTAGTGAACTAGTGGGCACATTTATGGCCTTACGTGTTCACTAGTAAGCGTCAAAATGATGTTACTAGTAAACTAGTGGGGATTTTGTGGCTTACATGTCAACTAGTAAGCCTCAAAATGATCTTACTAGTGAACTAGTGGCCGTTTTGCGGCTTACATGTCAACAAGTAAGCCTCAAAATGATCTTACTAGTGAACTAGTGGGCACATTTATGGCCTTACATGTTCACTAGTAAGCCTCAAAATGATCTTACTAGTGAACTAGTGAGCGTTTTGTGGCTTACATGTTCACTAGTAAGCCTCAAAATTATCTTACCAGTGAACTAGTGGGCGTTTTGTGGCTTACATGTTCACGAGTAAGCGTCAAAATGATCTTACTAGTGAACTAGTGGTCGTTTTGCGGCTTACATGTCAACTAGTAAGCCTCAAAATGATCTTACGAGTGAACTAGTGGGCGTTTTGCGGCTTACATGTCAACAAGTAAGCCTCAAAATGATCTTACTAGTGAACTAGTGGGCGTTTTGTGGCTTACATGTTAACTAGTAAGCGTCAAAATGACCTTACTAGTAAAATAGTGACAATTTGTGGCTTACATGTTCACGAGTAAGCGTCAAAATGACCTTACTAGTGAACTAGTGAGCGTTTTGTGGCTTACATGTTCACTAGTAAGCCTCAAAATGATCTTACGAGTGAGCTAAGGGGCGTTTTGTGGCTTACATGTCAACTAGTAAACCTCAAAATGATCTTACTAGTGAACTAGTGGGGATTTTGTGGCTTACATGTCAACTAGTAAGCCTCAAAATGATCTTACCAGTGAACTAGTGGGCACATTTATGGCCTTACATGTTCACGAGTAAGCGTCAAAATGATCTTACTAGTGAACTAGTGGGCGTTTTGCGGCTTACATGTCAACAAGTAAGCGTCAAAATGACCTTACTAGTCAATTAGTGAGCGTTTTGTGGCTTACATGTCAACTAGTAAGCCTCAAAATGATCTTACTAGTGAACTAGTGGGCACATTTATGGCCTTACATGTTCACTAGTAAGCCTCAAAATGATCTTACCAGTGAACTAGTGGGCGTTTTGTGGCTTACATGTTCACGAGTAAGCGTCAAAATGATCTTACTAGTGAACTAGTGGGCGTTTTGCGGCTTACATGTCAACTAGTAAGCCTCAAAATGATCTTACGAGTGAACTAGTGGGCGTTTTGCGGCTTACATGTCAACAAGTAAGCCTCAAAATGATCTTACTAGTGAACTAGTGGGCGTTTTGTGGCTTACATGTTAACTAGTAAGCGTCAAAATACCTTACTAGTGAACTAGTGACAATTTGTGGCTTACATGTTCACGAGTAAGCGTCAAAATGATCTTACTAGTGAACTAGTGAGCGTTTTGTGGCTTACATGTTCACTAGTAAGCGTCAAAATGACCTTACTAGTGAATTAGTGAGCGTTTTGTGGCTTACAGGTCAACTAGTAAGTCGCAAAATGATCTTACTAGTGAACTAGTGGGCACATTTATGGCCTTACATGTTCACTAGTAAGCCTCAAAATTATCTTACCAGTGAACTAGTGGGCGTTTTGTGGCTTACATGTTCACGAGTAAGCGTCAAAATGATCTTACTAGTGAACTAGTGGTCGTTTTGCGCCTTACATGTCAACTAGTAAGCCTCAAAATGATCTTACGAGTGAACTAGTGGGCGTTTTGCGGCTTACATGTCAACAAGTAAGCCTCAAAATGATCTTACTAGTGAACTAGTGGGCGTTTTGTGGCTTACATGTTAACTAGTAAGCGTCAAAATGACCTTACTAGTAAAATAGTGACAATTTGTGGCTTACATGTTCACGAGTAAGCGTCAAAATGACCTTACTAGTGAACTAGTGAGCGTTTTGTGACTTACATGTTCACTAGTAAGCCTCAAAATGATCTTACGAGTGAGCTAAGGGGCGTTTTGTTGCTTACATGTCAACTAGTAAGCCTCAAAATGATCTTACTAGTGAACTAGTGGGCGTTTTGTGGCTTACATGTTAACTAGTAAGCGTCAAAATGACCTTACTAGTAAAATAGTGACAATTTGTGGCTTACATGTTCACGAGTAAGCGTCAAAATGACCTTACTAGTGAACTAGTGAGCGTTTTGTGGCTTACATGTTCACTAGTAAGTGGGGATTTTGTGGCTTACATGTCAACTAGTAAGCCTCAAAATGATCTTACCAGTGAACTAGTGGGCACATTTATGGCCTTACATGTTCACGAGTAAGCGTCAAAATGATCTTACTAGTGAACTAGTGGGCGTTTTGCGGCTTACATGTCAACAAGTAAGCGTCAAAATGACCTTACTAGTCAATTAGTGAGCGTGTTGTGGCTTACATGTCAACTAGTAAGCCTCAAAATGATCTTACTAGTGAACTAGTGGGCACATTTATGGCCTTACATGTTCACTAGTAAACCTCAAAATGATCTTACCAGTGAACTAGTGGGCGTTTTGTGGCTTACATGTTCACGAGTAAGCGTCAAAATGATCTTACTAGTGAACTAGTGGGCGTTTTGCGGCTTACATGTCAACTAGTAAGCCTCAAAATGATCTTACGAGTGAACTAGTGGGCACGCTTATGGCCTTACATGTTCACTAGTAAGCGTGAAAATGATCTTACTAGTGAACTAGTGGGCGTTTTGCGGCTTACATGTCAACTAGTAAGCCTCAAAATAATCTTACGAGTGAGCTAGTGGGCGTTTTGCGGCTTACATGTCAACTAGTAAGCCTCAAAATGACCTTACTAGTGAATTAGTGAGCGTTTTGTGGCTTACATGTCAACTAGTAAGCCTCAAAATGATCTTACTAGTGAACTAGTGGGCACGCTTATGGCCTTACATGTTCACTAGTAAGCGTGAAAATGATCTTACTAGTGAACTAGTGGGCGTTTTGCGGCTTACATGTCAACTAGTAAGCCTCAAAATAATCTTACGAGTGAGCTAGTGGGCGTTTTGCGGCTTACATGTCAACTAGTAAGCCTCAAAATGACCTTACTAGTGAATTAGTGAGCGTTTTGTGGCTTACATGTCAACTAGTAAGCCTCAAAATGATCTTACTAGTGAACTAGTGGGTACATTTATGGCCTTACATGTTCACTAGTAAACATCAAAACGATCTTACGAGTGAACTAGTGGGCACATTTATGGCCTTACATGTTCACTAGTAAGCCTCAAAATGATCTTACCAGTGAACTAGTGGGCGTTTTGCGGCTTACATGTCAACTAGTAAGCCTCAAAATGATCTTACTAGTGAACTAGTGGGCATTTTGTGGCTTACATGTAAACTAGTAAGCCTCAAAATGATCTTACTCGTGAACTAGTGGGCGTTTTGTGGCTTACATGTTCACTAGTAAGCCTCAAAATGATCTTACTAGTGAACTAGTGGGTTCTTTTGTGGCTTACATGTTCACTAGTAAGCGTCACAATGACCTTACTTGTGAACTAGTGAGCGTTTTGTGGCTTACATGTTCACTAGTAAGTGTCAAAATGATCTTACTAGTGAACTACTGGGCGTTTTGTGGCTTACATGTTCACTAGTAAGCCTCAAAATGATCTTACTAGTGAACTAGTGGGCGTTTTGTGGCTTACATGTCAAATAGCAAGCCTCAAAATGATCTTACTAGTGAACTAGTGGGCACATTTATGGCCTTACGTGTTCACTAGTAAGCGTCAAAATGATGTTACTAGTAAACTAGTGGGGATTTTGTGGCTTACATGTCAACTAGTAAGCCTCAAAATGATCTTACTAGTGAACTAGTGGTCGTTTTGCGGCTTACATGTCAACAAGTAAGCCTCAAAATGATCTTACTAGTGAACTAGTGGGCACATTTATGGCCTTACATGTTCACTAGTAAGCCTCAAAATGATCTTACCAGTGAACTCGTGGGCGTTTTGCGGCTTACATGTCAACTAGTAAGCCTCAAAATGATCTTACTAGTGAACTAGTGGGGATTTTGTGGCTTACATGTCAACTAGTAAGCCCCAAAATGATCTTACTAGTGAACTAGTGGGCACATTCATGGCCTTACATGTTCACTAGTAAGCCTCAAAATGATCTTACTAGTATACTAGTGGGCGTTTTGTGGCTTACATGTCAACAAGTAAGCCTCAAAATGATCTTACTAGTGAACTAGTGGGCACATTTATGGCCTTACATGTTCACGAGTAAGCGTCAAAATGATCTTACTAGTGAACTAGTGGGCGTTTTGCGGCTTGCATGTCAACTAGTAAGCCTCAAAATGATCTTACGAGTGAACTAGTGGGCGTTTTGCGGCTTACATGTCAACTAGTAAGCCTCAAAATGATCTTACTAGTGAACTAGTGGGCACATTTATGGCCTTACATGTTCACTAGTAAGCGTCAAAATGACCTTACGAGTGAATTAGTGAGCATTTTGTGGCTTACATGTCAACTAGTAAGCCTCAAAATGATCTTACTAGTGAACTAGTGGGCGTTTTGTGGCTTACATGTCAACTAGTAAGCCTCAAAATGATCTTACTAGTGAACTAGTGGGCACATTTATGGCCTTACATGTTCACTAGTAAGCCTCAAAATGATCTTACCAGTGAACTAGTGGGGGTTTTGCGGCTTATATGTCAACTAGTAAGCCTCAAAATGATCTTACTAGTGAACTAGTGGGGATTTTGTGGCTTACATGTCAACTAGTAAGCCTCAAAATGATCTTACCAGTGAACTAGTGGGCACATTTATGGCCTTACATGTTCACTAGTAAGCCTCAAAATGATCTTACCAGTGAACTAGTGGGCGTTTTGTGGCTTACATGTTCACGAGTAAGCGTCAAAATGATCTTACTAGTGAACTAGTGGCCGTTTTGCGGCTTACATGTCAACAAGTAAGCCTCAAAATGATCTTACTAATGAACTAGTGGGCGTTTTGTGGCTTACATGTTCACTAGTAAGTGTCAAAATGACCTTACTAGTGAATTAGTGAGCGTTTTGTGGCTTACATGTCAACGAGTAAGCCTCAAAATGATCTTACTAGTGGGCACATTTATGGCCTTACATGTTCACTAGTAAGCGTCAAAATGATCTTACTAGTGAACTAGTGGGCGTTTTGCGGCTTGCATGTCAACTAGTAAGCCTCAAAATGATCTTACGAGTGAACTAGTTGGTGTTTAGTGGCTTACATGTCAACAAGTAAGCCTCAAAATGATCTTACTAGTGAACTAGTGGGCGTTTTGTGGCTTACATGTTAACTAGTAAGCGTCAATATGACCTTACTAGTGAACTAGTGACAATTTGTGGCTTACATGTTCACGAGTAAGCGTCAAAATGACCTTAATAGTGAACTAGTGAGCGTTTTGCGGCTTATATGTCAACTAGCAAGCCTCAAAATGATCTTACGAGTGAGCTAAGGGGCGTTTTGCGGCTTACATGTCAACTAGTAAGCCTCAAAATGATCTTACTAGTGAACTAGTGGGCACATTTATGGCCTTACATGTTCACTATTAAGAGTCAAAATGATCTCACTAGTGAACTAGTGGGCACATTTATGGCCTTACATGTTCACTAGTAAGCGTCAAAATGATCTTACTCGTGAACAGGTGGGCGTTTTGTGGCTTACATCTTCACTAGTAAGCCTCAAAATGATCTTACAAGAGAACTAGTGGGCATTTTGTGGCTTACATGTCAACTAGTAAGCCTCAAAATGATCTTACTAGTGAACTAATGGGCACATTTATGGCCTTACATGTTCACTAGTAAGCGTGAAAATGATCTTACTCGTGAACTAGTGGGCGTTTTGGGGCTTACATGTCAACTAGTAAGCCTCAAAATGATCTTAATAGTGAACTAGTGGGTTCTTTTGTGGCTTACATGTTCACTAGTAAGCGTCACAATGACCTTACTTGTGAACTAGTGAGCGTTTTGTGGCTTACATGTTCACTAGTAAGCCTCAAAATGATCTTACTAGTGAACTAGTGGGCGTTTTGTGGCTTACATGTCAACAAGTAAGCCTCAAAATGATCTTACTAGTGAACTAGTGGGCGTTTTGTGGCTTACATGTCAACTAGTAAGCCTCAAAATGATCTTACTAGTGAACTAGTGGGCACATTTATGGCCTTACATGTTCACGAGTAAGCCTCAAAATGATCTTACTAGTGAACTAGTGGGGATTTTGTGGCTTACATGTCAACTAGTAAGCCCCAAAATGATCTTACTAGTGAACTAGTGGGCACATTTATGGCCTTACATGTTCACTAGTAAGCCTCAAAATGATCTTACTAGTATACTAGTGGGCGTTTTGCGGCTTGCATGTCAACTAGTAAGCCTCAAAATGATCTTACGAGTGAACTAGTGGGTGTTTAGTGGCTTACATGTCAACAAGTAAGCCTCAAAATGATCTTACTAGTGAACTAGTGGGCGTTTTGTGGCTTACATGTCAACTAGTAAGCCTCAAAATGATCTTACTAGTGAACTAGTGGGCACATTTATGGCCTTACATGTTCACTAGTAAGCCTCAAAATGATCTTACCAGTGAACTCGTGGGCGTTTTGCGGCTTACATGTCAACTAGTAAGCCTCAAAATGATCTTACTAGTGAACTAGTGGGGATTTTGTGGCTTACATGTCAACTAGTAAGCCCCAAAATGATCTTACTAGTGAACTAGTGGGCACATTTATGGCCTTACATGTTCACTAGTAAGCCTCAAAATGATCTTTCTAGTATACTAGTGGGCGTTTTGTGGCTTACATGTTCACGAGTAAGCGTCAAAATGATCTTACTAGTGAACTAGTGGGCGTTTTGCGGCTTGCATGTCAACTAGTAAGCCTCAAAATGATCTTACGAGTGAACTAGTGGGCGTTTTGCGGCTTACATGTCAACTCGTAAGCCTCAAAATGATCTTACTAGTGAACTAGTGGGCACATTTATGGCCTTACATGTTCACTAGTAAGCGTCAAAATGACCTTACGAGTGAATTAGTGAGCATTTTGTGGCTTTCATGTCAACTAGTAAGCCTCAAAATGATCTTACTTGTGAACTAGTGGGCGTTTTGTGGCTTACATGTCAACTAGTAAGCCTCAAAATGATCTTACTAGTGAAATAGTGGGCACATTTATGGCCTTACATGTTCACTAGTAAGCCTCAAAATGATCTTACCAGTGAACTAGTGGGGGTTTTACGGCTTATATGTCAACTAGTAAGCCTCAAAATGATCTTACTAGTGAACTAGTGGGGATTTTGTGGCTTACATGTCAACTAGTAAGCCTCAAAATGATCTTACCAATGAACTAGTGGGCACATTTATGGCCTTACATGTTCACTAGTAAGCCTCAAAATGATCTTACCAGTGAACTAGTGGGCGTTTTGTGGCTTACATGTTCACGAGTAAGCGTCAAAATGATCTTACTAGTGAACTAGTGGCCGTTTTGCAGCTTACATGTAAACAAGTAAGCCTCAAAATGATCTTACTAATGAACTAGTGGGCGTTTTGTGGCTTACATGTTCACTAGTAAGTGTCAAAATGAACTTACTAGTGAATTAGTGAGCGTTTTGTGGCTTACATGTCAACGAGTAAGCCTCAAAATGATCTTACTAGTGGGCACATTTATGGCCTTACATGTTCACTAGTAAGCCTCAAAATGATCTTACTAGTGAACTAGTGGGCGTTCTGTGGCTTACATGTTGACGGGTAAGCGTCAAAATGATCTTACTAGTGAACTAGTGGCCGTTTTGTGGCTTACATGTTCACTAGTAAGCCTCAAAATGATCTTATTAGTGAACTAGTGGGCGTTTTGTGGCTTACATTTTAACTAGTAAGCGTCAAAATGACCTTACTAGTGAACTAGTGACAATTTGTGGCTTACATGTTCACGAGTAAGCGTCAAAATGACCTTACTAGTGAACTAGTGAGCGTTTTGTGGCTTACATGATCACTAGTAAGCCTCAAAATGATCTTACGGGTGAGCTAAGGGGCGTCTTGTGGCTTACATGTCAACTAGTAAGCCCCAAAATGATCTTACTAGTGAACTAGTGGGCACATTTCTGGCCTTACATGTTCACTAGTAAGCATCAAAATGATCTTACTAGTGAACAAGTGGGCGTTTTGTGGCTTACATCTTCACTAGTAAGCCTCAAAATGATCTTACTAGAGAACTAGTGGGCATTTTGTGGCTTACATGTCAACTAGTAAGCCTCAAAATGATCTTACTAGTGAACTAATGGGCACATTTATGGCCTTACATGTTCACTAGTAAGCGTCAAAATGATCTTACTAGTGAACTAGTGGGCACGTTTATGGCCTTACATGTTCACTAGTAAGCGTGAAAATGATCTTACTCGTGAACTAGTGGGCGTTTTGCGGCTTACATGTCAACTAGTAAGCCTCAAAATGATCTTACGAGTGAGCTAGTGGGCGTTTTGCGGCTTACATGTCAACTAGTAAGCCTCAAAATGATCTTACTAGTGAACTAGTGGGGATTTTGTGGCTTACATGTCAACTAGTAAGCCCCAAAATGATCTTACTAGTGAACTAGTGGGCACATTTATGGCCTTACATGTTCACTAGTAAGCCTCAAAATGATCTTACTCGTATACTAGTGGGCGTTTTGTGGCTTACATGTTCACGAGTAAGCGTCAAAATGATATTACTAGTATACTAGTGGGCGTTTTGTGGCTTACATTTTCACGAGTAAGCGTCAAAATGATCTTACTAGTGAACTAGTGGGCGTTTTGCGGCTTGCATGTCAACTAGTAAGCCTCAAAATGATCTTACTAGTGAACTAGTGGGCGTTTTGTGGCTTACATGTTCACTATTAAGCCTCAAAATGATCTTACTATTGAACTAGTGGGCGTTTTGTTGCTTACATGTCAAATAGTAAGCCTCAAAATGATCTTACTAGTGAACTAGTGGGCACATTTATGGCCTTACGTGTTCACTAGTAAGCGTCAAAATGATCTTACTAGTAAACTAGTGGGCGCTTTTTGGCTTACATCGTCACTCGTAAGCCTCAAAATGATCTTACTAGTGAACTAGTGGGCGTTTTGTGGCTTACATGTCAACTAGTAAGCCTCAAAATGATCTTACTAGTGAACTAGTGGGCACATTTATGGCCTAACATGTTCACTAGTAAGCCTCAAAATGATCTTACCAGTGAACTAGTGGGCGTTTTGCGTCTTACATGTCAACTAGTAAGCCTCAAAATGATCTTACTAGTGAACTAGTGGGGATTTTGTGGCTTACATGTCAACTAGTAAGCCTCAAAATGATCTTACTAGTGAACTAGTGGGCACATTTATGGCCTTACATGTTCAATAGTAAGCCTCAAAATGATCTTACCAGTGAACTAGTGGGCGTTTTGTGGCTTACATGTTCACGAGTAAGAGTCAAAATGATCTTACTAGTGAACTAGTGGGCGTTTTGCGGCTTACATGTCAACAAGTAAGCCTCAAAATGATCTTACTAATGAACTAGTGGGCGTTTTGTGGCTTACATGTTCACTAGTAAGCGTCAAAATGACCTTACTAGTGAATTAGTGAGCGTTTTGTGGCTTACATGTCAACTAGTAAGCCTCCAAATGATCTTACTAGTAAACTAGTGGGCACATTTATGGCCTTACATGTTCACTAGTAAGCGTCAAAATGATCTTACTAGTGAACTAGTGGGCGTTTTGCGGCTTGCATGTCAACTAGTAAGCCTCAAAATGATCTTACGAGTGAACTAGTGGGTGTTTTGCGGCTTACATGTCAACAAGTAAGCCTCAAAATGATCTTACTAGTGAACTAGTGGGCGTTTTGTGGCTTACATGTTAACTAGTAAGCGTCAAAATGACCTTACTAGTGAACTAGTGACAATTTGTGGCTTACATGTTCACGAGTAAGCGTCAAAATGACCTTACTAGTGAACTAGTGAGCGTTTTGCGGCTTACATGTCAACTAGGAAGCCTCAAAATGATCTTACGAGTGAGCTAATGGGCGTTTTGTGGCTTACATGTCAACTAGTAAGCCTCAAAATGATCTTACTAGTGAACTAGTGGGCACATTTATGGCCTTACATGTTCACTATTAAGAGTCAAAATTATCTTACTAGTGAACTAGTGGGCACATTTATGGCCTTACATGTTCACTAGTAAGCGTCAAAATGATCTTACTAGTGAACAAGTGGGCGTTTTGTGGCTTACATCTTCACTAGTAAGCCTCAAAATGATCTTACTAGAGAACTAGTGGGCATTTTGTGGCTTACATGTCAACTAGTAAGCCTCAAAATGATCTTACTAGTGAACTAATGGGCACATTTATGGCCTTACATGTTCACTAGTAAGCGTCAAAATGATCTTACTAGTTAACTAGTGGGCACGTTTATGGCCTTACATGTTCACTAGTAAGCGTGAAAATGATCTCACTCGTGAACTAGTGGGCGTTTTGCGGCTTACATGTCAACTAGTAAGCCTCAAAATGATCTTACGAGTGAGCTAGTGGGCGTTTTGCGGCTTACATGTCAACTAGTAAGCCTCAAAATGATCTTACTAGTGAACTAGTGGGGATTTTGTGGCTTACATGTCAACTAGTAAGCCCCAAAATGATCTTACTAGTGAACTAGTGGGCACATTTATGGCCTTACATGTTCACTAGTAAGCCTCAAAATGATCTTACTCGTATACTAGTGGGCGTTTTGTGGCTTACATGTTCACGAGTAAACGTCAAAATGATATTACTAGTATACTAGTGGGCGTTTTGTGGCTTACATTTTCACGAGTAAGCGTCAAAATGATCTTACTAGTGAACTAGTGGGCGTTTTGCGCCTTGCATGTCAACTAGTAAGCCTCAAAATGATCTTACTAGTGAACTAGTGGGCGTTTTGTGGCTTACATGTTCACTATTAAGCCTCAAAATGATCTTACTATTGAACTAGTGGGCGTTTTGTTGCTTACATGTCAAATAGTAAGCCTCAAAATGATCTTACTAGTGAACTAGTGGGCACATTTATGGCCTTACGTGTTCACTAGTAAGCGTCAAAATGATCTTACTAGTAAACTAGTGGGCGTTTTTTGGCTTACATCGTCACTCGTAAGCCTCAAAATGATCTTACTAGTGAACTAGTGGGCGTTTTGTGGCTTACATGTCAACTAGTAAGCCTCAAAATGATCTTACTAGTGAACTAGTGGGCACATTTATGGCCTAACATGTTCACTAGTAAGCCTCAAAATGATCTTACCAGTGAACTAGTGGGCGTTTTGCGTCTTACATGTCAACTAGTAAGCCTCAAAATGATCTTACTAGTGAACTAGTGGGGATTTTGTGGCTTACATGTCAACTAGTAAGCCTCAAAATGATCTTACTAGTGAACTAGTGGGCACATTTATGGCCTTACATGTTCAATAGTAAGCCTCAAAATGATCTTACCAGTGAACTAGTGGGCGTTTTGTGGCTTACATGTTCACGAGTAAGCGTCAAAATGATCTTACTAGTGAACTAGTGGGCGTTTTGCGGCTTACATGTCAACAAGTAAGCCTCAAAATGATCTTACTAATGAACTAGTGGGCGTTTTGTGGCTTACATGTTCACTAGTAAGCGTCAAAATGACCTTACTAGTGAATTAGTGAGCGTTTTGTGGCTTACATGTCAACTAGTAAGCCTCAAAATGATCTTACTAGTGAACTAGTGGGCGTTTTGTGGCTTACATGTTCACTATTAAGCCTCAAAATGATCTTACTATTGAACTAGTGGGCGTTTTGTTGCTTACATGTCAAATAGTAAGCCTCAAAATGATCTTACTAGTGAACTAGTGGGCACATTTATGGCCTTACGTGTTCACTAGTAAGCGTCAAAATGATCTTACTAGTAAACTAGTGGGCGTTTTTTGGCTTACATCGTCACTCGTAAGCCTCAAAATGATCTTACTAGTGAACTAGTGGGCGTTTTGTGGCTTACATGTCAACTAGTAAGCCTCAAAATGATCTTACTAGTGAACTAGTGGGCACATTTATGGCCTAACATGTTCACTAGTAAGCCTCAAAATGATCTTACCAGTGAACTAGTGGGCGTTTTGCGTCTTACATGTCAACTAGTAAGCCTCAAAATGATCTTACTAGTGAACTAGTGGGGATTTTGTGGCTTACATGTCAACTAGTAAGCCTCAAAATGATCTTACTAGTGAACTAGTGGGCACATTTATGGCCTTACATGTTCAATAGTAAGCCTCAAAATGATCTTACCAGTGAACTAGTGGGCGTTTTGTGGCTTACATGTTCACGAGTAAGCGTCAAAATGATCTTACTAGTGAACTAGTGGGCGTTTTGCGGCTTACATGTCAACAAGTAAGCCTCAAAATGATCTTACTAATGAACTAGTGGGCGTTTTGTGGCTTACATGTTCACTAGTAAGCGTCAAAATGACCTTACTAGTGAATTAGTGAGCGTTTTGTGGCTTACATGTCAACTAGTAAGCCTCAAAATGATCTTACTAGTAAACTAGTGGGCACATTTATGGCCTTACATGTTCACTAGTAAGCGTCAAAATGATCTTACTAGTGAACTAGTGGGCGTTTTGCGGCTTGCATGTCAACAAGTAAGCCTCAAAATGATCTTACTACTGAACTACTGGGCGTTTTGTGGCTTACATGTTAACTAGTAAGCGTCAAAATGACCTTACTAGTGAACTAGTGACAATTTGTGGCTTACATGTTCACGAGTAAGCGTCAAAATGACCTTACTAGTGAACTAGTGAGCGTTTTGCGGCTTACATGTCAACTAGGAAGCCTCAAAATGATCTTACGAGTGAGCTAATGGGCGTTTTGTGGCTTACATGTCAACTAGTAAGCCTCAAAATGATCTTACTAGTGAACTAGTGGGCACATTTATGGCCTTACATGTTCACTATTAAGAGTCAAAATTATCTTACTAGTGAACTAGTGGGCACATTTATGGCCTTACATGTTCACTAGTAAGCGTCAAAATGATCTTACTAGTGAACAAGTGGGCGTTTTGTGGCTTACATCTTCACTAGTAAGCCTCAAAATGATCTTACTAGAGAACTAGTGGGCATTTTGTGGCTTACATGTCAACTAGTAAGCCTCAAAATGATCTTACTAGTGAACTAGTGGGGATTTTGTGGCTTACATGTCAACTAGTAAGCCTCAAAATGATCTTACTAGTGAACTAATGGGCACATTTATGGCCTTACATGTTCACTAGTAAGCGTCAAAATGATCTTACTAGTTAACTAGTGGGCACGTTTATGGCCTTACATGTTCACTAGTAAGCGTGAAAATGATCTCACTCGTGAACTAGTGGGCGTTTTGCGGCTTACATGTCAACTAGTAAGCCTCAAAATGATCTTACGAGTGAGCTAGTGGGCGTTTTGCGGCTTACATGTCAACTAGCAAGCCTCAAAATGATCTTACTAGTGAACTAATGGGCACATTTATGGCCTTACATGTTCACTAGTAAGCCTCAAAATGATCTTAATAGTGAACTAGTGGGGATTTTGTGGCTTACATGTCAACTAGTAAGCCTCAAAATGATCTTACTAGTGAACTAGTGGGCGTTTTGTGGCTTACATCTTCACTAGTAAGCCTCAAAATGAACTTACTAGTGAACTAGTGGGCGTTTTGCGGCTTACATGTCAACTAGCAAGCCTCAAAATGATCTTACTAGTGAACTAATGGGCACATTTATGGCCTTACATGTTCACTAGTAAGCCTCAAAATGATCTTAATAGTGAACTAGTGGGTTCTTTTGTGGCTTACATGTTCACTAGTAAGCGTCACAATGACCTTACTTGTGAACTAGTGAGCGTTTTGTGGCTTACATGTTCACTATTAAGCCTCAAAATGATCTTACTAGTGAACTATTGGGCGTTTTGTGGCTTACATGTCAAATAGCAAGCCTCAAAATGATCTTACTAGTGAACTAGTGGGCACATTTATGGCCTTACATGTTCACTAGTAAGCCTCAAAATGATCTTACCAGTGAACTAGTGGGCGTTTTGCGGCTTACATGTCAACTAGTAAGCCTCAAAATGATCTTACTAGTGAACTAGTGGGGATTTTGTGGCTTACATGTCAACTAGTAAGCCTCAAAATGATCTTACTAGTATACGAGTGGGCGTTTTGTGGCTTACATGTTCACTAGTAAGCCTCAAAATGAACTTACTAGTGAACTAGTGGGCGTTTTGCGGCTTACATGTCAACTAGCAAGCCTCAAAATGATCTTACTAGTGAACTAATGGGCACATTTATGGCCTTACATGTTCACTAGTAAGCCTCAAAATGATCTTACTAGTGAACTAGTGGGCACATTTATGGCCTTACATGTTCACTAGTAAGCCTCAAAATGATCTTACCAGTGAACTAGTGGGCGTTTTGTGGCTACATGTTAACTAGTAAGCGTCAAAATGACCTTACTAATGAACTAGTGACAATTTGTGGCTTACATGTCAACAAGTAAGCCTCAAAATGATCTTACTAATGAACTAGTGGGCGTTTTGTGGCTTACATGTTCACTAGTAAGTGTCAAAATGACCTTACTAGTGAATTAGTGAGCGTTTTGTGGCTTACATGTCAACTAGTAAGCCCCAAAATGATCTTACTAGTGAACTAGTGGGCACATTTATGGCCTTAGATGTTCACTAGTAAGCCTCAAAATGATCTTACTAGTATACGAGTGGGCGTTTTGTGGCTTACATGTTCACGAGTAAGCATCAAAATGATATTACTAGTATACTAGTGGGCGTTTTGTGGCTTACATGTTCACGAGTAAGCGTCAAAATGATCTTACTAGTGAACTAGTGGGCGTTTTGCGGCTTGCATGTCAACTAGTAAGCCTCAAAATGATCTTACGAGTGAACTAGTGGGCGTTTTGCGGCTTACATGTCAACAAATGAGCCTCAAAATGATCTTACTAGTGAACTAGTGGGCGTTTTGTGGCTACATGTTAACTGGTTTATTGTATCGTCATCAGGCGCCGGCAGGTATGGCAGCCTCGGTCACACGCTCCCTAGTATTATCCCTGTTTTTGTCATTTTCGTTTGTTTTTGGCGACCCTGAGCGGCTTACTTACACGAGGGAAAAGTTGCTGCGCATTGGGGAGTCTACGCTCGGTCTTTTTTCACCAGCACACGAAAATCCACAAGGTTTTTCGGAGCTAATCGAGAGCGGAGCGGCTGCGCTGTACGGAGCATGGAGACGCCGCCGGAGGAGGGGGAAGCGAGCCGGCGTGCTCGTCAAGCTCAGGCAGCGCGGATTTCGAACCCCGCTCCCATCGATCCATCTTGCTAATCTACGATCTCTGCCAAACAAGATGGATGAACTTCTCCTCACAAAGACCAACAAAACATTTGCACGTTCTGCTGCGCTCTGCTTCACTGAAACCTGGCTCATTGACCGCCATCCAGATCCCGCGCTACATCTACCCGGCTTCCGCCTTCTCCGAGCCGACCGCGACACGGAGCTATCGGGGAAATCGAAAGGTGGTGGGATTTGCTTCTATATCAACGAAGAATGGTGCACTGATGTCACGAAGCTCGACGCACACTGCAGCCCGGACCTGGAGTCGCTGTCTTTAAACTGCAAGCCATTCTACTCGCCACGTGAGTTCACCTCCTTTTTACTAGTCGGTGTTTACATTGCGCCACAAGCTAACGCTAACACGGCGATACAAACGCTAGCCGAACAAGTAAACAAACTCGAACTAAAATACCCAGAGTCACCCCTGATCATTTTGGGCGATTTTAATAGAGCACATCTTAACCGTGAACTTCCCAGATATAAGCAGCACATAGACTGTTTCACCAGAGAAGGCAACATTCTAGATCACTGCTATACAACAATCAAAAATGCATACCGATCGGTCGCCCGCGCAGCATTGGGTCTTTCTGACCACAATTTCATCCACTTAATACCTACATACAGACAGAAACTCAAATGTGTTAAACCGGTTGTTAAGACTGTGAAAAAATGGACAGATGAAGCAAAGCTAGCTCTACAAGAATGCTTAGACTGCACTAATTGGGGCGTCTTTGAAACTTCAACGGGCACACTGGATGAATACACAGACACTGTAACATCATACATCAGTTTCTGTGAGGACATGTGTGTACCAACGAAGTCGTTCTGCTCCTTCAACAATAACAAGCCATGGTTTACTCCCAAACTCAGGCAACTCAGGAAAGAGAAAGAAGCCGCATTTAGAAGTGGAGATCGGGCACTGTACAAACATGCCCGAAACCAATTGACGAAGGAAATTAACATCGCAAAGAGAAGCTATGCAGAGAGGCTGAAAAACCAGTTCTCTGCTAACGACTCTGCATCTGTATGGAATGGCCTGAAAGCAATCACTAACTATAGAATGCCATCCCCCCAAACAGTGAAGAATAAGGGTCTTGCTAATGAACTAAACATGTTTTTCTGCCGATTTGAAAAGGACACCCCCATTTCCCACACACACACACCTCTACCAGAAACCACTCTACCTAGCCCCCCACCCTCTTTTTCTCCACTACAGATCCACGAACAGGACGTGAGACAGCTCTTCAAGCAGCAAAAGATCAAGAAAGCTCCGGGGCCCGACAAAGTGTCCCCCTCCTGCCTGAAAGTCTGCGCTGACCAGCTGGCTCCGGTCTTCACACAAATCTTCAACAGATCCCTGGAGCTGTGTGAGGTCCCATCCTGCTTCAAACAGTCTACCATCATCCCAGTTCCCAAGAAATCGGCAACATCGGAACTGAACGACTACAGGCCTGTCGCCCTGACGTCTGTGGTCATGAAGTCCTTTGAACGCCTTGTGCTGAATCACCTAAAGAACGTCACTGGACCCCTGCTGGACCCTCTCCAGTTTGCCTACCGGGCAAACAGGTCTGTGGAAGACGCAGTCAACATAGGTCTGCACTACATCCTCGAGCACCTCGACAGCACAGGGACCTACGCAAGGATTCTGTTTGTGGATTTCAGCTCTGCGTTCAACACCATCATCCCGGAACTCCTCACCCCCAAACTACTCCACCTCGGTGTGTCCCCTACGATCTGCCAGTGGATCCTCAGCTTCCTGACGGGACGGACACAACAGGTGAGACTGGGAGCAACAACATCATCAATACGCACTCCCAGCACTGGTGCCCCACAGGGATGTGTCCTCTCTCCACTGCTCTTCTCCCTCTACACAAACGATTGCACCTCAACAGATCCAGCTGTCAAACTCATAAAGTTCGCAGACGACACCACGGTCATCGGTCTCATCAAAGACGGCGACGAGTCTGCGTACCGCCAACAAGTGGAGCAGCTGGAGCTTTGGTGCGGCCGACACAAACTCGGGCTGAACACGCTCAAAACTGTAGAGATGATCGTGGACTTCAGGAAACATTCTTCTCCTCAGTTGCCCCTCACACTATCCAACTGCCCTGTGTCAACCGTCGAGACCTTCAAGTTCCTGGGAATCACAGTCTCCCAGGACATGAAGTGGGAAGTCAACACCATCTCCATCCTGAAAAGGGCCCGGCAGCGGATGTACTTCCTGAGGCTGCTGAGGAAGCATGGCCTGCCACAGGAGGTGCTACGACAGTTCTACACGGCAGTCATCGAATCAATCCTGTGTTCTTCCATCACGGTTTGGTTTGGGGCCGCCACAAAAAAGGACAAAATCCGACTTCAACGGACAGTTAGGACGGCAGAAAAAATCGTTGGCACCGCCCTACCCACTCTTGAGGACTTGCACACTGCAAGAATCAAGACAAGGGCACGGAAAATCCTCCTGGATCCCCCGCACCCTGCCCACCACCTTTTTCAGCCACTCCCCTCAGGCAGACGCTACAGATCCATGCGCACCAAATCCAGTAGACACTTAAACAGCTTCTTCCCTCTAGCCATTAACTCCTTAAACAGTCACTGACAGTCACTCTTCTTGCACCACAAAATGGTACTTCAAAACTAGTGGTTACTCTAAAATGGTTCAATGATTTTGTTGTTTACGATGATACTAGTGCAGCGTGTTATACCGGAGACAAATTCCTTGTGTGTTCTACATACTTGGCCAATAAAGATGATTCTGATTCTGATTCTGGGTTTTGTGGCTTACATGTCTACTAGTAAGCCTCAAAATGATCTTACTAGTGAACTAGTGGGCACATTTATGGCCTTACATGTTCACTAGTAAGCCTCAAAATGATCTTACCAGTGAACTAGTGGGGGTTTTGCGGCTTATATGTCAACTAGCAAGCCTCAAAATAATCTTACTAGTGAACTAGTGGGGATTTTGTGGCTTACATGTAAACTAGCAAGCCTCAAAATGATCTTACGAGTGAGCTAAGGGGCGTTTTGCGGCTTACATGTCAACTAGTAAGCCTCAAAATGATCTTACTAGTGGGCACATTCATGGCCTTACATGTTCACTATTAAGAGTCAAAATGATCTTACTAGAGAACTAGTGGGCATTTTGTGGCTTACATCTTCACTAGTAAGCCTCAAAATGATCTTACTAGAGAACTAGTGGGCATTTTGTGGCTTACATGTCAACTAGTAAGCCTCAAAATGATCTTACGAGTGAGCTAGTGGGCGTTATGCAGCTTACATGTCAACTAGTAAGCCTCAAAATGATCTTACTAGTGAACTAGTTGGTTCTTTTGTGGCTTACATGTTCACTAGTAAGCGTCGAAATGACCTTACTAGTGAACTAGTGCGCGTTTTGCGGCTTACATGTCAACTAGTAAGCCTCAAAATGATCTTACTAGTGAACTAGTGGGCGTTTTGTGGCTTACATGTTCACTAGTAAGCGTCAAAATGACCTTACTAGTGAACTAGTGAGCGTTTTGTGGCTTACATGTTCACTAGTAAGCGTCAAAATGATCTTACTAGGGAACTAGTGGGCAGATTTATGGCCTTACATGTTCACTAGTAAGCCTCAAAATGATCTTACCAGTGAACTAGTGGGCGTTTTGCGGCTTACATGTCAACTAGTAAGCCTCAAAATGATCTTACTAGTGAACTAGTGGGGATTTTGTGGCTTACATGTCAACTAGTAAGCCCCAAAATGATCTTACTAGTGAACTAGTGGGCACATTTATGGCCTTACATGTTCACTAGTAAGCCTCAAAATGATCTTACTAGTATACTAGTGGGCGTTTTGTGGCTTACATGTTCACGAGTAATCGTCAAAATGATCTTACTAGTGAACTAGTGGGCGTTTTGCGGCTTACATGTCAACAAGTAAGCCTCAAAATGATCTTACTAACGAACTAGTGGGCGTTTTGTGGCTTACATGTTCACTAGTAAGCGTCAAAATGGCCTTACTAGTGAACTAGTGACAATTTGTGGCTTACATGTTCACGAGTAAGCGTCAAAATGATCTTACGAGTGAACTAGTGGGCACATTTATGGCCTTACATGTTCACTAGTAAGCGTCAAAATGATCTTACTAGTGAACTAGTGGGCGTTTTGCGGCTTGCATGTCAACTAGTAAGCCTCAAAATGATCTTACGAGTGAACTAGTGGGCGTTTTGCGGCTTACATGTCAACAAGTAAGCCTCAAAATGATCTTACTAGTGAACTAGTGGGCGTTTTGTGGCTTACATGTTAACTAGTAAGCGTCAAAATGACCTTACTAGTGAACTAGTGACAATTTGTGGCTTACATGTTCACGAGTAAGCGTCAAAATGACCTTACTATTGAACTAGTGAGCGTTTTGTGGCTTACATGTTCACTAGTAAGCCTCAAAATGATCTTACGAGTGAACTAGTGGGCACATTTATGGCCTTACATGTTCACTAGTAAGCGTCAAAATGATCTTACTAGTGAACTAGTGGGCGTTTTGCTGCTTGCATGTCAACTAGTAAGCCTCAAAATGATCTTACGAGTGAACTAGTGGGCGTTTTGCGGCTTACATGTCAACAAGTAAGCCTCAAAATGATCTTACTAATGAACTAGTGGGCGTTTTGTGGCTTACATGTTCACTAGTAAGCGTCAAAATGACCTTACTAGTGAACTAGTGACAATTTGTGGCTTACATGTTCACGAGTAAGCGTCAAAATGATCTTACGAGTGAACTAGTGGGCACATTTATGGCCTTACATGTTCACTAGTAAGCGTCAAAATGATCTTACTAGTGAACTAGTGGGCGTTTTGCGGCTTGCATGTCAACTAGTAAGCCTCAAAATGATCTTACGAGTGAACTAGTGGGCGTTTTGCGGCTTACATGTCAACAAGTAAGCCTCAAAATGATCTTACTAGTGAACTAGTGGGCGTTTTGTGGCTTACATGTTAACTAGTAAGCGTCAAAATGACCTTACTAGTGAACTAGTGACAATTTGTGGCTTACATGTTGACGAGTAAGCGTCAAAATGACCTTACTATTGAACTAGTGAGCGTTTTGTGGCTTACATGTTCACTAGTAAGCCTCAAAATGATCTTACTAGTGAACTAGTGGGCGTTTTGCGGCTTGCATGTCAACTAGTAAGCCTCAAAATGATCTTACGAGTGAACTAGTGGGCGTTTTGCGGCTTACATGTCAACAAGTAAGCCTCAAAATGATCTTACTAATGAACTAGTGGGCGTTTTGTGGCTTACATGTTCACTAGTAAGCGTCAAAATGACCTTACTAGTGAATTAGTGACCGTTTTGTGGCTTACATGTCAACTAGTAAGCCTCAAAATGATCTTACCATGAACTAGTGGGCGTTTTGCGGCTTACATGTCAACTAGTAAGCCTCAAAATGATCTTACTAGTGAATTAGTGGGTATTTTGTGGCTTACATGTCAACTAGTAAGCCTCAAAATGATCTTACTAGTGAACTAGTGGGCACATTTATGGCCTTACATGTTCACTAGTAAGCCTCAAAATGATCTTACCAGTGAACTAGTGAGCGTTTTGTAGCTTACATGTTCACTAGTAAGTGTCAAAATGACCTTACTAGTGAACTAGTGAGTGTTTTGTGGCTTACATGTTCACGAGTAAGCGTCAAAATGGTCTTACTAGTGAACTAGTGGGCGTTTTGCGGCTTACATGTCAACAAGTAAGCCTCAAAATGATCTTACTAATGAACTAGTGGGCGTTTTGTGGCTTACATGTTCACTAGTAAGCCTCAAAATGATCTTACCAGTGAACTAGTGGGGGTTTTGCGGCTTATATGTCAACTAGCAAGCCTCAAAATAATCTTACTAGTGAACTAGTGGGGATTTTGTGGCTTACATGTCAACTAGCAAGCCTCAAAATGATCTTACGAGTGAGCTAAGGGGCGTTTTGCGGCTTACATGTCAACTAGTAAGCCTCAAAATGATCTTACTAGTGGGCACATTCATGGCCTTACATGTTCACTATTAAGAGTCAAAATGATCTTACTAGAGAACTAGTGGGCATTTTGTGGCTTACATCTTCACTAGTAAGCCTCAAAATGATCTTACTAGAGAACTAGTGGGCATTTTGTGGCTTACATGTCAACTAGTAAGCCTCAAAATGATCTTACTAGTGAACTAATGGGCACATTTATGGCCTTACATGTTCACTAGTAAGCGTCAAAATGATCTTACTAGTGAATTAGTGGGCACGTTTATGGCCTTACATGTTCACTAGTAAGCGTGAAAATGATCTTACTCGTGAACTAGTGGGCGTTTTGCGGCTTACATGTCAACTAGTAAGCCTCAAAATGATCTTACGAGTGAGCTAGTGGGCGTTATGCAGCTTACATGTCAACTAGTAAGCCTCAAAATGATCTTACTAGTGAACTAGTTGGTTCTTTTGTGGCTTACATGTTCACTAGTAAGCGTCGAAATGACCTTACTAGTGAACTAGTGCGCGTTTTGCGGCTTACATGTCAACTAGTAAGCCTCAAAATGATCTTACTAGTGAACTAGTGGGCGTTTTGTGGCTTACATGTTCACTAGTAAGCGTCAAAATGACCTTACTAGTGAACTAGTGAGCGTTTTGTGGCTTACATGTTCACTAGTAAGCGTCAAAATGATCTTACTAGGGAACTAGTGGGCAGATTTATGGCCTTACATGTTCACTAGTAAGCCTCAAAATGATCTTACCAGTGAACTAGTGGGCGTTTTGCGGCTTACATGTCAACTAGTAAGCCTCAAAATGATCTTACTAGTGAACTAGTGGGGATTTTGTGGCTTACATGTCAACTAGTAAGCCCCAAAATGATCTTACTAGTGAACTAGTGGGCACATTTATGGCCTTACATGTTCACTAGTAAGCCTCAAAATGATCTTACTAGTATACTAGTGGGCGTTTTGTGGCTTACATGTTCACGAGTAATCGTCAAAATGATCTTACTAGTGAACTAGTGGGCGTTTTGCGGCTTACATGTCAACAAGTAAGCCTCAAAATGATCTTACTAACGAACTAGTGGGCGTTTTGTGGCTTACATGTTCACTAGTAAGCGTCAAAATGGCCTTACTAGTGAATTAGTGAGCGTTTTGTGGCTTACATGTCAACTAGTAAGCCTCAAAATGATCTTACTAGTAAACTAGTGGGCACATTTATGGCCTTACATGTTCACTAGTAAGCGTCAAAATGATCTTACTAGTGAACTAGTGGGCGTTTTGCGGCTTGCATGTCAACTAGTAAGCCTCAAAATGATCTTACGAGTGAACTAGTGGGCGTTTTGCGGCTTACATGTCAACAAGTAAGCCTCAAAATGATCTTACTAGTGAACTAGTGAGCGTTTTGTGGCTTACATGTTAACTAGTAAGCGTCAAAATGACCTTACTAGTGAACTAGTGACAATTTGTGGCTTACATGTTCACGAGTAAGCGTCAAAATGATCTTACGAGTGAACTAGTGGGCACATTTATGGCCTTACATGTTCACTAGTAAGCGTCAAAATGATCTTACTAGTGAACTAGTGGGCGTTTTGCGGCTTGCATGTCAACTAGTAAGCCTCAAAATGATCTTACGAGTGAACTAGTGGGCGTTTTGCGGCTTACATGTCAACAAGTAAGCCTCAAAATAATCTTACTAGTGAACTAGTGGGCGTTTTGTGGCTTACATGTTAACTAGTAAGCGTCAAAATGACCTTACTAGTGAACTAGTGACAATTTGTGGCTTACATGTTCACGAGTAAGCGTCAAAATGACCTTACTATTGAACTAGTGAGCGTTTTGTGGCTTACATGTTCACTAGTAAGCCTCAAAATGATCTTACGAGTGAGCTAAGGGGCGTTTTGTGGCTTACATGTCAACTAGTAAGCCTCAAAATGATCTTACTAGTGAACTAGTGGGCGTTTTGTGGCTTACATCTTCACTAGTAAGCCTCAAAATGAACTTACTAGTGAACTAGTGGGCGTTTTGCGGCTTACATGTCAACTAGTAAGCCTCAAAATGATCTTACTAGTGAACTAGTGGTCACATTTATGGCCTTACATGTTCACTATTAAGAGTCAAAATGATCTTACTAGTGAACTAGTGGGCACATTTATGGCCTTACATGTTCACTAGTAAGCGTCAAAATGATCTTTCTAGAGAACTAGTGGGCGTTTTGTGGCTTACATCTTCACTAGTAAGCCTCAAAATGATCTTACTAGAGAACTAGTGGGCATTTTGTGGCTTACATGTCAACTAGTAAGCCTCAAAATGATCTTACTAGAGAACTAGTGAGCGTTTTGTGGCTTACATGTCAACGAGTAAGCCTCGGGATTCCGACTCCGGCCTCAGGCGCCGACAGGTATGGCAGCCTCGGTCACACGCTCCCTAGTATTATCCCTGTTTTTGTCATTTTCGTTTGTTTTTGGCGACCCTGAGCGGCTTACTTACACGAGGGAAAAGTTGCTGCGCATTGGGGAGTCTACGCTCGGTCTTTTTTCACCAGTACACGAAAATCCACAAGGTTTTTCGGAGCTAATCGCGAGCGGAGCGGCTGCCCTGTACGCAGCATGGAAACTCCGCCGGAGGGGGAAGCGAGCCGGCGTGCTCGTCAAGCTCCGGCAGCGTGGATTTCGAACCCCGCTCCCATCGATCCATCTTGCTAATCTACGATCTCTGCCAAACAAGATGGATGAACTTCTTCTCCTCACAAAGACCAACAAAACGTTTGCACGTTCTGCTGCGCTCTGCTTCACTGAAACCTGGCTCAGTGACCGGCATCCAGATCCCGCGCTACATCTACCCGGCTTCCGCCTTCTCCGAGCCGACCGCGACACGGAGCTACCAGGGAAATCGAAAGGTGGTGGGATTTGCTTCTATATCAACGAAGAATGGTGCACTGATGTCACGAAGCTCGACGCACACTGCAGCCCGGACCTGGAGTCGCTGTCTTTAAACTGCAAGCCATTCTACTCGCCACGTGAGTTCACCTCCTTTTTACTAGTCGGTGTTTACATTGCGCCACAAGCTAACGCTAACACGGCGATACAAACGCTAGCCGAACAAGTAAACAAACTCGAGCTAAAATACCCAGAGTCACCCCTGATCATTTTGGGCGATTTTAATAGAGCACATCTTAACCGTGAACTTCCCAGATATAAGCCGCACATCGACTGTTTCACCAGAGAAGGCAACATTCTAGACCACTGCTATACAACAATCAAAAATGCATACCGATCGGCCTGTGCAGCATTGGGTCTTTCTGACCACAATTTAATCCACTTAATACCTACATATAGACAGAAACTCAAATGTGTTAAACCGGTTGTTAAGACTGTGAAAAAATGGACAGATGAAGCAAAGCTAGCTCTACAAGAATGCTTAGACTGCACTGATTGGGGCGTCTTTGAAACTTCAACGGGCACACTGGATGAATACACAGACACTGTAACATCATACATCAGTTTCTGTGAGGACATGTGTGTACCAACGAAGTCCTTCCGCTCGTTTAACAATAACAAGCCAGGGTTTACTCCCAAACTCAGGCAACTCAGGAAAGAGAAAGAGGCCGCATTTAGAAGTGGAGATCGGGCACTGTACAAACATGCCCGAAACCAATTGACGAAGGAAATTAACATCGCAAAGAGAAGCTATGCAGAGAGGCTGAAAAACCAGTTCTCTGCTAACGACTCTGCATCTGTATGGAATGGCCTGAAAGCAATCACTAACTATAGAATGCCATCCCCCCAAACAGTGAACAATAAGGGTCTTGCTAATGAACTAAACATGTTTTTCTGCCGATTTGAAAAGGACACCCCCATTTCCCACACACACCCACCTCTACCAGAAACCACTCTACCTACCCCCCCACCCTCTTTTTCTCCACTACAGATCCACGAACAGGACGTGAGACGGCTCTTCAAGCAGCAAAAGATCAAGAAAGCTCCAGGGCCCGACAAAGTGTCCCCCTCCTGCCTGAAAGTCTGCGCTGACCAGCTGGCTCCGGTCTTCACACAGATCTTCAACAGATCCCTGGAGCTGTGTGAGGTCCCATCCTCCTTCAAACAGTCTACCATCATCCCAGTTCCCAAGAAATCGGCAACATCGGAACTGAACGACTATAGGCCTGTCGCCCTGACGTCTGTGGTCATGAAGTCCTTTGAACGCCTTGTGCTGAACCACCTAAAGAACGTCACTGGACCCCTGCTGGACCCTCTCCAGTTTGCCTACCGGGCAAACAGGTCTGTGGAAGACGCAGTCAACATAGTTCTGCACTACATCCTCAAGCACCTCGACAGCACAGGCACCTACGCAAGGATTCTGTTTGTGGATTTCAGCTCTGCGTTCAACACCATCATCCCGGAACTCCTCACCCCCAAACTACTCCACCTCGGTGTGTCCCCTGCGATCTGCCAGTGGATCCTCAGCTTCCTGACGGGACGGACACAACAGGTGAGACTGGGAGCAACAACATCATCAATACGCACCACCAGCACTGGAGCCCCACAGGGATGTGTCCTCTCGCCACTGCTCTTCTCTCTCTACACAAACGATTGCACCTCAACAGATCCGGCTGTCAAACTCATAAAGTTCGCAGACGACACCACGGTCATCGGTCTCATCAAAGACGGCGACGAGTCTGCGTACCGCCAACAAGTGGAGCAGCTGTAGCTCTGGTGCGGCCGACACAACCTCGGGCTGAACACGCTCAAGACTGTAGAGATGATCGTGGACTTCAGGAAACATTCTTCTCCTCAGTTGCCCCTCACACTATCCAACTGCCCTGTGTCAACCGTCGAGACCTTCAAGTTCCTGGGAATCACAGTCTCCCAGGACATGAAGTGGGAAGTCAACACCATCTCCATCCTGAAAAGGGCCCGGCAGCGGATGTACTTCCTGAGGCTGCTGAGGAAGCATGGCTTGCCACAGGAGGTGCTACGACAGTTCTACACGGCAGTCATCGAATCAATCCTGTGTTCTTCCATCATGGTTTGGTTTGGGGCCGCCACAAAAAAGGACAAAATCCGACTTCAACGGACAGTTAGGACGGCAGAAAAAATTGTTGGCACCGCCCTACCCAATAAAGATGATTCTGATTCTGATTCTGATTCTCAAAATGATCTTACTAGTGAACTAGTGGGCACATTTATGGCCTTACATGTTCACTAGTAAGCGTCAAAATGATCTTACTAGTGAACTAGTGGGCGTTTTGCGGCTTACATGTCAACTAGTAAGCCTCAAAATGATCTTACGAGTGAGCTAGTGGGCGTTTTGCGGCTTACATGTCAACTAGTAAGCCTCAAAATGATCTTACTAGTGAACTAGTGGGCACATTTATGGCCTTACATGTTCACTAGTAAGCGTCAAAATGATCTTACTAGTGAACTAGTGGGCGTTTTGCGGCTTGCATGTCAAGTAGTAAGCCTCAAAATGATCTTACTAGTGAACTAGTGGGCACATTTATGGCCTTACATGTTCACAAGTAAGCCTCAAAATGATCTTACTAGTGAACTAGTGGGCACATTTATGGCCTTACATGTTCACTAGTAAGCCTCAAAATGATCTTACCAGTGAACCCGTGGGCGTTTTGCGGCTTACATGTCAACTAGTAAGCCTCAAAATGATCTTACTAGTGAACTAGTGGGATTTTGTGGCTTACATGTCAACTAGTAAGCCCCAAAATGATCTTACTAGTGAACTAGTGGGCACATTTATGGCCTTACATGTTCACTAGTAAGCCTCAAAATGATCTTACTAGTATACTAGTGGGCGTTTTGTGGCTTACATGTTCACGAGTAAGCGTCAAAATGATCTTACTAGTGAACTAGTGGGCGTTTTGCGGCTTGGATGTCAACTAGTAAGCCTCAAAATGATCTTACTAATGAACTAGTGGGCGTTTTGTGGCTTACATGTTCACTAGTAAGCGTCAAAATGACCTTACTAGTGAATTAGTGAGCGTTTTGTGGCTTACATGTCAACTATTAAGCCTCAAAATGATATTACTAGTGAACTAGTGGGCGTTTTGTGGCTTACATGTTCACTAGTAAGCCTCAAAATGATCTTACGAGTGAACTAGTGGGCGTTTTGTGGTTTACATCTTCACTCGTTAGCCTCAAAAAGATCTTACTAGTGAGCTAGTGGGCGTTTTGTGGCTTACATGTCAACTAGTAAGCCTCAAAATGATCTTACTAGTGAACTAGTGGGCACATTTATGGCCTTACATGTTCACTAGTAAGCCTCAAAATGATCTTACCAGTGAACTAGTAGGGGTTTTGCGGCTTATATGTCAACTAGTAAGCCTCAAAATGATCTTACTAGTGTACTAGTGGGGATTTTGTGGCTTACATGTCAACTAGTAAGCCTCAAAATGATCTTACCAGTGAACTAGTGGGCAGATTTATGGCCTTACATGTTCACTAGTAAGCCTCAAAATGATCTTACCAGTGAACTAGTGGGCGTTTTGTGGCTTACATGTTCACGAGTAAGCGTCAAAATGATCTTACTAGTGAACTAGTGGCCGTTTTGCGGCTTACATGTCAACAAGTAAGCCTCAAAATGATCTTACTAATGAACTAGTGGGCGTTTTGTGGCTTACATGTTCACTAGTAAGCGTCAAAATGACCTTACTAGTGAATTAGTGACAGTTTTGTGGCTTACATGTCAACGAGTAAGCCTCAAAATGATCTTACTAGTGAACTAGTGGGCAGATTTATGGCCTTACATGTTCACTAGTAAGCGTCAAAATGATCTTACTAGTGAACTAGTGGGCGTTTTGCGGCTTGCATGTCAACTAGTAAGCCTCAAAATGATCTTACGAGTGAACTAGTGGGTGTTTTGCGGCTTACATGTCAACAAGTAAGCCTCAAAATGATCTTACTAGTGAACTAGTGGGCGTTTTGTGGCTTACATGTTAACTAGTAAGCGTCAAAATGACCTTACTAGTGAACTAGTGACAATTTGTGGCTTACATGTTCACGAGTAAGCGTCAAAATGACCTTACTAGTGAACTAGTGAGCGTTTTGCGGCTTACATGTCAACTAGCAAGCCTCAAAATGTTCTTACGAGTGAGCTAAGGGGCGTTTTGCGGCTTACATGTCAACTAGTAAGCCTCAAAATGATCTTACTAGTGAACTAGTGGGCACATTTATGGCCTTACATGTTCACTAGTAAGCGTCAAAATGATCTTACTAGTGAACAAGTGGGCGTTTTTGTGGCTTACATCTTCACTAGTAAGCCTCAAAATGATCTTATTAGAGAACTAGTGGGCATTTTGTGGCTTACATGTCAACTAGTAAGCCTAAAAATGATCTTACTAGTGAACTAGTGGGGATTTTGTGGCTTACATGTCAACTAGTAAACCTCAAAATGATCTTACCAGTGAACTAGTGGGCACATTTATGGCCTTACATGTTCACTAGTAAGTCTCAAAATGATCTTACCAGTGAAGTAGTGGGCGTTTTGTGGCTTACATGTTCACGAGTAAGCGTCAAAATGATCTTACTAGTGAACTAGTGGCCGTTTTGCGGCTTACATGTCAACAAGTAAGCCTCAAAATGATCTTACTAATGAACTAGCGGGCGTTTTGTGGCTTACATGTTAACTAGTAAGCGTCAAAATGACCTTACTAGTGAATTAGTGAGCGTTTTGTGGCTTACATGTCAACGAGTAAGCCTCAAAATGATCTTACTAGTGAACTAGTGGGCACATTTATGGCCTTACATGTTCACTAGTAAGCGTCAAAATGATCTTACTAGTGAACTAGTGGGCGTTTTGCGGCTTGCATGTCAACTAGTAAGCCTCAAAATGATCTTACGAGTGAACTAGTGGGTGTTTTGCGGCTTACATGTCAACAAGTAAGCCTCAAAATGATCTTACTAGTGGGCGTTTTGTGGCTTACATGTTAACTAGTAAGCGTCAAAATGACCTTACTAGTGAACTAGTGACAATTTGTGGCTTACATGTTCACGAGTAAGCGTCAAAATGACCTTACTAGTGAACTAGTGAGCGTTTTGCGGCTTACATGTCAACTAGCAAGCCTCAAAATGATCTTACGAGTGAGCTAAGGGGCGTTTTGCGGCTTACATGTCAACTAGTAAGCCTCAAAATGATCTTACTAGTGAACTAGTGGGCACATTTATGGCCTTACATGTTCACTAGTAAGCGTCGAAATGATCTTACTAGTGAACAAGTGGGCGTTTTGCGGCTTACATGTCAACTAGTAAGCCTCAAAATGATCTTACGAGTGAGCTAGTGGGCGTTTTGCGGCTTACATGTCAACTAGTAAGCCTCAAAATGATCTTAATAGTGAACTAGTGGGTTCTTTTGTGGCTTACATGTTCACTAGTAAGCGTCACAATGACCTTACTTGTGAACTAGTGAGCGTTTTGTGGCTTACATGTTCACTAGTAAGCCTCAAAATGATCTTACTAGTGAACTAGTGGGCGTTTTGTGGCTTATATGTCAAATAGCAAGCCTCAAAATGATCTTACTAGTGATCTAGTGGGCACATTTATGGCCTTACGTGTTCAATAGTAAGCCTCAAAATGATCTTACGAGTAAACTAGTGGGCGTTTTGTGGCTTACATCTTCACTAGTAAGCCTCAAAATGATCTTATTAGAGAACTAGTGGGCATTTTGTGGCTTACATGTCAACTAGTAAGCCTCAAAATGATCTTACTAGTGAACTAGTGGGGATTTTGTGGCTTACATGTTCACTAGTAAGCCTCAAAATGATCTTACGAGTAAACTAGTGGGCGTTTTGTGGCTTACATCTTCACTCGTAAGCCTCAAAATGATCTTACCAGTGAACTAGTGGGCGTTTTGTGGCTTACATGTTCACGAGTAAGCGTCAAAATGATCTTACTAATGAACTAATGGGCGTTTTGTGGCTTACATGTTCACTAGTAAGTGTCAAAATGACCTTACTAGTGAATTAGTGAGCGTTTTGTGGCTTACATGTCAATGAGTAAGCCTCAAAATGATCTTACTAGTGAACTAGTGGGCATATTTATGGCCTTACATGTTCACTAGTAAGCGTCAAAATGATCTTACTAGTGAACTAGTGGGCGTTTTGCGGCTTGCATGTCAACTAGTAAGCCTCAAAATGATCTTACGAGTGAACTAGTGGGCGTTTTGTGGCTTACATGTTAACTAGTAAGCGTCAAAATGACCTTACTAGTGAACTAGTGACAATTTGTGGCTTACATGTTCACGAGTAAGCGTCAAAATGATCTTACTAGTGAACTAGTGGGCGTTTTGCGGCTTGCATGTCAACTAGTAAGCCTCAAAATGATCTTACTAGTGAACTAGTGGGCGTTTTGCGGCTTGCATGTCAACTAGTAAGCCTCAAAATGATCTTACTAGTGAACTAGTGGGCACATTTATGAACTTACATGTTCACTATTAAGAGTCAAAATGATCTTACTGGTGAACTAGTGGGCAGATTTATGGCCTTACATGTTCACTAGTAAGCGTCAAAATGATCTTACGAGTGGGCATTTTGTGGCTTACATGTCAACTAGTAAGCCTCAAAATGATCTTACTAGTGAACTAATGGGCACGTTTATGGCCTTACATGTTCACTAGTAAGCGTGAAAATGATCTTACTAGTGAACTAGTGGGCACGTTTATGGCCTTACATGTTCACTAGTAAGCGTGAAAATGATCTTACTCGTGAACTAGTGGGCGTTTTGCGGCTTACATGTCAACTAGTAAGCCTCAAAATGATCTTACGAGTGAGCTAGTGGGCGTTTTGCGGCTTACATGTCAACTAGTAAGCCTCAAAATGATCTTAATAGTGAACTAGTGGGTTCTTTTGTGGCTTACATGTTCACTAGTAAGCGTCACAATGACCTTACTTGTGAACTAGTGAGCGTTTTGTGGCTTACATGTTCACTAGTAAGCCTCAAAATGATCTTACTAGTGAACTAGTGGGCGTTTTGTGGCTTATATGTCAAATAGCAAGCCTCAAAATGATCTTACTAGGGAACTAGTGGGCACATTTATGGCCTTACGTGTTCACTAGTAAGCCTCAAAATGATCTTACGAGTAAACTAGTGGGCGTTTTGTGGCTTACATCTTCACTCGTAAGCCTCAAAATGATCTTACCAGTGAACTAGTGGGCGTTTTGTGGCTTACATGTTCACGAGTAAGCGTCAAAATGATCTTACTAGTGAACTAGTGGGCGTTTTGTGGCTTACATGTCAAATAGTAAGCCTCAAAATGATCTTACTAGTGAACTAGTGGGCACATTTATGGCCTTACGTGTTCACCAGTAAGCCTCAAAATGATCTTACGAGTAAACTAGTGGGCGTTTTGTGGCTTACATCTTCACTCGTAAGCCTCAAAATGATCTTACTAGTGAACTAGTGGGCGTTTTGTGGCTTACATGTCAACTAGTAAGCCTCAAAAATCTTACTAGTGAACTAGTGGGCACATTTATGGCCTTACATGTTCACTAGTAAGCCTCAAAATGATCTTACCAGTGAACTAGTGGGCGTTTTGCGGCTTACATGTCAACTAGTAAGCCTCAAAATGATCTTACTAGTGAACTAGTGGGCACATTTATGGCCTTACATGTTCACTAGTAAGCCTCAAAATGATCTTACCAGTGAACTAGTGGGCGTTTTGTGGCTTACATGTTTACAAGTAAGCGTCAAAATGATCTTAGTAGTGAACTAGTGGGCGTTTTGCGGCTTACATGTTCACTAGTAAGCATCAAAATGACCTTTCTAGTGAATTAGTGAGCGTTTTGTGGCTTACATGTCAACTAGTAAGCCTCAAAATGATCTTACCAGTGAACTAGTGGGCACATTTATGGCCTTACATGTTCACTAGTAAGCCTCAAAATGATCTTACCAGTGAACGAGTGGGCGTTTTGTGGCTTACATGTTCACGAGTAAGCGTCAAAATGATCTTACTAGTGAACTAGTGGCCGTTTTGCGGCTTACATGTCAACAAGTAAGCCTCAAAATGATCTTACTAATGAACTAGTGGGCGTTTTGTGGCTTACATGTTCACTAGTAAGCGTCAAAATGACCTTACTAGTGAATTAGTGAGCGTTTTGTGGCTTACATGTCAACGAGTAAGCCTCAAAATGATCTTACTAGTGAACTAGTGGGCACATTTATGGACTTACATGTTCACTAGTAAGCCTCAAAATGATCTTACCAGTGAACTAGTGGGCGTTTTGCGGCTTACATGTCAACTAGTAAGCCTCAAAATGATCTTACTAGTGAACTAGTGGGCACATTTATGGCCTTACATGTTCACTAGTAAGCGTCAAAATGATCTTACTAGTGAACAAGTGGGCGTTTTTGTGGCTTACATCTTCACTAGTAAGCCTCAAAATGATCTTATTAGAGAACTAGTGGGCATTTTGTGGCTTACATGTCAACTAGTAAGCCTCAAAATGATCTTACTAGTGAACTAGTGGGGATTTTGTGGCTTACATGTCAACTAGTAAACCTCAAAATGATCTTACCAGTGAACTAGTGGGAACATTTATGGCCTTACATGTTCACTAGTAAGTCTCAAAATGATCTTACCAGTGAAGTAGTGGGCGTTTTGTGGCTTACATGTTCACGAGTAAGCGTCAAAATGATCTTACTAGTGAACTAGTGGCCGTTTTGCGGCTTACATGTCAACAAGTAAGCCTCAAAATGATCTTACTAATGAACTAGCGGGCGTTTTGTGGCTTACATGTTAACTAGTAAGCGTCAAAATGACCTTACTAGTGAATTAGTGAGCGTTTTGTGGCTTACATGTCAACGAGTAAGCCTCAAAATGATCTTACTAGTGAACTAGTGGGCACATTTATGGCCTTACATGTTCACTAGTAAGCATCAAAATGATCTTACTAGTGAACTAGTGGGCGTTTTGCGGCTTGCATGTCAACTAGTAAGCCTCAAAATGATCTTACGAGTGAACTAGTGGGTGTTTTGCGGCTTACATGTCAACAAGTAAGCCTCAAAATGATCTTACTAGTGGGCGTTTTGTGGCTTACATGTTAACTAGTAAGCGTCAAAATGACCTTACTAGTGAACTAGTGACAATTTGTGGCTTACATGTTCACGAGTAAGCGTCAAAATGACCTTACTAGTGAACTAGTGAGCGTTTTGCGGCTTACATGTCAACTAGCAAGCCTCAAAATGATCTTACGAGTGAGCTAAGGGGCGTTTTGCGGCTTACATGTCAACTAGTAAGCCTCAAAATGATCTTACTAGTGAACTAGTGGGCACATTTATGGCCTTACATGTTCACTAGTAAGCGTCGAAATGATCTTACTAGTGAACAAGTGGGCGTTTTGCGGCTTACATGTCAACTAGTAAGCCTCAAAATGATCTTACGAGTGAGCTAGTGGGCGTTTTGCGGCTTACATGTCAACTAGTAAGCCTCAAAATGATCTTAATAGTGAACTAGTGGGTTCTTTTGTGGCTTACATGTTCACTAGTAAGCGTCACAATGACCTTACTTGTGAACTAGTGAGCGTTTTGTGGCTTACATGTTCACTAGTAAGCCTCAAAATGATCTTACTAGTGAACTAGTGGGCGTTTTGTGGCTTATATGTCAAATAGCAAGCCTCAAAATGATCTTACTAGTGATCTAGTGGGCACATTTATGGCCTTACGTGTTCAATAGTAAGCCTCAAAATGATCTTACGAGTAAACTAGTGGGCGTTTTGTGGCTTACATCTTCACTAGTAAGCCTCAAAATGATCTTATTAGAGAACTAGTGGGCATTTTGTGGCTTACATGTCAACTAGTAAGCCTCAAAATGATCTTACTAGTGAACTAGTGGGGATTTTGTGGCTTACATGTTCACTAGTAAGCCTCAAAATGATCTTACGAGTAAACTAGTGGGCGTTTTGTGGCTTACATCTTCACTCGTAAGCCTCAAAATGATCTTACCAGTGAACTAGTGGGCGTTTTGTGGCTTACATGTTCACGAGTAAGCGTCAAAATGATCTTACTAATGAACTAATGGGCGTTTTGTGGCTTACATGTTCACTAGTAAGTGTCAAAATGACTTTACTAGTGAATTAGTGAGCGTTTTGTGGCTTACATGTCAATGAGTAAGCCTCAAAATGATCTTACTAGTGAACTAGTGGGCATATTTATGGCCTTACATGTTCACTAGTAAGCGTCAAAATGATCTTACTAGTGAACTAGTGGGCGTTTTGCGGCTTGCATGTCAACTAGTAAGCCTCAAAATGATCTTACGAGTGAACTAGTGGGCGTTTTGTGGCTTACATGTTAACTAGTAAGCGTCAAAATGACCTTACTAGTGAACTAGTGACAATTTGTGGCTTACATGTTCACGAGTAAGCGTCAAAATGATCTTACTAGTGAACTAGTGGGCGTTTTGCGGCTTGCATGTCAACTAGTAAGCCTCAAAATGATCTTACTAGTGAACTAGTGGGCGTTTTGCGGCTTGCATGTCAACTAGTAAGCCTCAAAATGATCTTACTAGTGAACTAGTGGGCACATTTATGAACTTACATGTTCACTATTAAGAGTCAAAATGATCTTACTGGTGAACTAGTGGGCAGATTTATGGCCTTACATGTTTACTAGTAAGCGTCAAAATGATCTTACGAGTGGGCATTTTGTGGCTTACATGTCAACTAGTAAGCCTCAAAATGATCTTACTAGTGAACTAATGGGCACGTTTATGGCCTTACATGTTCACTAGTAAGCGTGAAAATGATCTTACTAGTGAACTAGTGGGCACGTTTATGGCCTTACATGTTCACTAGTAAGCGTGAAAATGATCTTACTCGTGAACTAGTGGGCGTTTTGCGGCTTACATGTCAACTAGTAAGCCTCAAAATGATCTTACGAGTGAGCTAGTGGGCGTTTTGCGGCTTACATGTCAACTAGTAAGCCTCATAATGATCTTAATAGTGAACTAGTGGGTTCTTTTGTGGCTTACATGTTCACTAGTAAGCGTCACAATGACCTTACTTGTGAACTAGTGAGCGTTTTGTGGCTTACATGTTCACTAGTAAGCCTCAAAATGATCTTACTAGTGAACTAGTGGGCGTTTTGTGGCTTATATGTCAAATAGCAAGCCTCAAAATGATCTTACTAGGGAACTAGTGGGCACATTTATGGCCTTACGTGTTCACTAGTAAGCCTCAAAATGATCTTACGAGTAAACTAGTGGGCGTTTTGTGGCTTACATCTTCACTCGTAAGCCTCAAAATGATCTTACCAGTGAACTAGTGGGCGTTTTGTGGCTTACATGTTCACGAGTAAGCGTCAAAATGATCTTACTAGTGAACTAGTGGGCGTTTTGTGGCTTACATGTCAAATAGTAAGCCTCAAAATGATCTTACTAGTGAACTAGTGGGCACATTTATGGCCTTACGTGTTCACCAGTAAGCCTCAAAATGATCTTACGAGTAAACTAGTGGGCGTTTTGTGGCTTACATCTTCACTCGTAAGCCTCAAAATGATCTTACTAGTGAACTAGTGGGCGTTTTGTGGCTTACATGTCAACTAGTAAGCCTCAAAAATCTTACTAGTGAACTAGTGGGCACATTTATGGCCTTACATGTTCACTAGTAAGCCTCAAAATGATCTTACCAGTGAACTAGTGGGCGTTTTGCGGCTTACATGTCAACTAGTAAGCCTCAAAATGATCTTACTAGTGAACTAGTGGGCACATTTATGGCCTTACATGTTCACTAGTAAGCCTCAAAATGATCTTACCAGTGAACTAGTGGGCGTTTTGTGGCTTACATGTTTACAAGTAAGCGTCAAAATGATCTTAGTAGTGAACTAGTGGGCGTTTTGCGGCTTACATGTTCACTAGTAAGCATCAAAATGACCTTTCTAGTGAATTAGTGAGCGTTTTGTGGCTTACATGTCAACTAGTAAGCCTCAAAATGATCTTACCAGTGAACTAGTGGGCACATTTATGGCCTTACATGTTCACTAGTAAGCCTCAAAATGATCTTACCAGTGAACGAGTGGGCGTTTTGTGGCTTACATGTTCACGAGTAAGCGTCAAAATGATCTTACTAGTGAACTAGTGGCCGTTTTGCGGCTTACATGTCAACAAGTAAGCCTCAAAATGATCTTACTAATGAACTAGTGGGCGTTTTGTGGCTTACATGTTCACTAGTAAGCGTCAAAATGACCTTACTAGTGAATTAGTGAGCGTTTTGTGGCTTACATGTCAACGAGTAAGCCTCAAAATGATCTTACTAGTGAACTAGTGGGCACATTTATGGCCTTACATGTTCACTAGTAAGCCTCAAAATGATCTTACCAGTGAACTAGTGGGCGTTTTGCGGCTTACATGTCAACTAGTAAGCCTCAAAATGATCTTACTAGTGAACTAGTGGGCACATTTATGGCCTTACATGTTCACTAGTAAGCGTCAAAATGATCTTACTAGTGAACAAGTGGGCGTTTTTGTGGCTTACATCTTCACTAGTAAGCCTCAAAATGATCTTATTAGAGAACTAGTGGGCATTTTGTGGCTTACATGTCAACTAGTAAGCCTCAAAATGATCTTACTAGTGAACTAGTGGGGATTTTGTGGCTTACATGTCAACTAGTAAACCTCAAAATGATCTTACCAGTGAACTAGTGGGCACATTTATGGCCTTACATGTTCACTAGCAAGCCTCAAAATGATCTTACCAGTGAAGTAGTGGGCGTTTTGTGGCTTACATGTTCACGAGTAAGCGTCAAAATGATCTTACTAGTGAACTAGTGGCCGTTTTGCGGCTTACATGTCAACAAGTAAGCCTCAAAATGATCTTACTAATGAACTAGTGGGCGTTTTGTGGCTTACATGTTCACTAGTAAGCGTCAAAATGACCTTACTAGTGAATTAGTGAGCGTTTTGTGGCTTACATGTCAATGAGTAAGCCTCAAAATGATCTTACTAGTGAACTAGTGGGCATATTTATGACCTTACATGTTCACTAGTAAGCGTCAAAATGATCTTACTAGTGAACTAGTGGGCACATTTATGGCCTTAAATGTTCAGTAGTAAGCATCAAAATTATCTTATTATGGATGGATGGATGGATAGTGAACTAGTGAGCGTTTTGTGGCTTACATGTTCACTAGTAAGCGTCAAAATGACCTTACTAGTGAACTAGTGAGCGTTTTGCGGCTTACATGTCAACTAGCAAGCCTCAAAATGATCTTACGAGTGAGCTAAGGGGCGTTTTGCGGCTTACATGTCAACTAGTAAGCCTCAAAATGATCTTACTAGTGAACTAGTGGGCGTTTTGTGGCTTACATGTCAAATAGCAAGCCTCAAAATGATCTTACTAGTGAACTAGTGGGCACATTTATGGCCTTACGTGTTCACTAGTAAGCCTCAAAATGATCTTACGAGTAAACTAGTGGGCGTTTTGTGGCTTACATCTTCACTCGTAAGCCTCAAAATGATCTTACCAGTGAACTAGTGGGCGGTTTGTGGCTTACATGTTCACGAGTAAGCGTCAAAATGATCTTACTAGTGAACTAGTGGGCGTTTTGTGGCTTACATGTGAAATAGTAAGCCTCAAAATGATCTTACTAGTGAACTAGTGGGCACATTTATGGCCTTACGTGTTCACTAGTAAGCCTCAAAATGATCTTACTAGTGAACTAGTGGGCACATTTATGGCCTTACGTGTTCACTAGTAAGCCTCAAAATGATCTTACGAGTAAACTAGTGGGCGTTTTGTGGCTTACATCTTCACTCGTAAGCCTCAAAATGATCTTACTAGTGAACTAGTGGGCGTTTTGTGGCTTACATGTCAACTAGTAAGCCTCAAAAATCTTACTAGTGAACTAGTGGGCACATTTATGGCCTTACATGTTCACTAGTAAGCCTCAAAATGATCTTACCAGTGAACTAGTGGGCGTTTTGCGGCTTACATGTCAACTAGTAAGCCTCAAAATGATCTTACTAGTGAACTAGTGGGCACATTTATGGCCTTACATGTTCACTAGTAAGCCTCAAAATGATCTTACCAGTGAACTAGTGGGCGTTTTGTGGCTTACATGTTCACAAGTAAGCGTCAAAATGATCTTACTAGTGAACTAGTGGGCGTTTTGCGGCTTACATGTTCACTAGTAAGCGTCAAAATGACCTTACTAGTGAACTACTGGGCATTTTGCGGCTTACATGTCAACTAGTAAGCCTCAAAATGATCTTACTAGTGAACTAGTGGGCACATTTATGACCTTACATGTTCACTAGTAAACCTCAAAATGATCTTACCAGTGAACTAGTGGCCGGTTTGTGGCTTACATGTTCACAAGTAAGCGTCAAAATGATCTTACTAGTGAAATAGTGGGCGTTTTGCGGCTTGCATGTCAACTAGTAAGCCTCAAAATGATCTTACGAGTGAAATAGTGGGCGTTTTGCGACTTACATGTCAACAAGTAAGCCTCAAAATGATCTTACTAGTGAACTAGTGGGCGTTTTGTGGCTTACATGTTAACTAGTAAGCGTCAAAATGACCTTACTAGTGAACTAGTGACAATTTGTGGCTTACATGTTCACGAGTAAGCGTCAAAATGATCTTACTAGTGAACTAGTGGGCGTTTTGTGGCTTACATGTTAACTAGTAAGCGTCAAAATGACCTTACTAGTGAACTAGTGCGCACATTTATGGCCTTACGTGTTCACTAGTAAGCGTCAAAATGATCTTACTAGTAAACTAGTGGGCGTTTTGTGGCTTACATCTTCACTCGTAAGCCTCAAAACGATCTTACTAGTGAACTAGTGGGCGTTTTGTGGCTTACATGTCAACTAGTAAGCCTCAAAATGATCTTACTAGTGAACTAGTGGGCGTTTTGCGGCTTACATGTCAACAAGTAAGCCTCAAAATGATCTTACTAATGAACTAGTGGGCGTTTTGTGGCTTACATGTTCACTAGTAAGCCTCAAAATGATCTTACTAGTGAACTAGTGGGCGTTTTGTGGCTTACATGTCAAATAGCAAGCCTCAAAATGATCTTACTAGTGAACTAGTGGGCACCTTTATGGCCTTACATGTTCACTAGTAAGCCTCAAAATGATCTTACCAGTGAACTAGTGGGCGTTTTGTGGCTTACATGTTCACAAGTAAGCGTCAAAATGATCTTACTAGTGAACTAGTGGGCGTTTTGCGGCTTACATGTTCACTAGTAAGCGTCAAAATGACCTTACTAGTGAATTAGTGAGCGTTTTGTGGCTTACATGTCAACTAGTAAGCCTCAAAATGATCTTACTAGTGAACTAGTGGGCACCTTTATGGCCTTACATGTTCACTAGTAAGCGTCAAAATGATCTTACTAGTAAACTAGTGGGCGTTTTGCGGCTTGCATGTCAACTAGTAAGCCTCAAAATGATCTTACGAGTGAACTAGTGGGCACATTTATGGCCTTACATGTTCACTAGTAAGCCTCAAAATGATCTTACCAGTGAACTAGTGGGCGTTTTGTGGCTTACATGTCAACTAGTAAGCCTCAAAATGACCTTACTAGTGAACTAGTGACAATTTGTGGCTTATATGTTCACTAGTAAGCCTCAAAATGATCTTACCAGTGAACTATTGGGCATTTTGTGGCTTACATGTTCACGAGTAAGCGTCAAAATGATCTTACTAATGAACTAGTGGGCGTTTTGTGGCTTACGTGTTCACTAGTAAGCGTCAAAATGATCTTACTAGTAAACTAGTGGGCGTTTTGTGGCTTACATCTTCACTCGTAAGCCTCAAAATGATCTTACTAGTGAACTAGTGGGCGTTTTCTGGCTTACATGTCAACTAGTAAGCCTCAAAATTATCTTACTAGTTAACTAGTGGGCACATTTATGGCCTTACATGTTCACTAGTAAGCCTCAAAATGATCTTACCAGTGAACTAATGGGCGTTTTGCGGCTTACATGTCAACTAGTAAGCCTCAAAATGATCTTACTAGTGAACTAGTGGGCACATTTATGGCCTTACATGTTCACTAGTAAGCCTCAAAATGATCTTACCAGTGAACTAGTGGGCGTTTTGTGGCTTACATCTTCACTCGTAACCCTCAAAATGATCTTACTAGTGAACTAGTGGGCGTTTTGTGGCTTACATGTCAACTAGTAAGCCTCAAAATGATCTTACTAGTGAACTAGTGGGCACATTTATGGCCTTACATGTTCACTAGTAAGCCTCAAAATGATCTTACCAGTGAACTAGTGGGCGTTTTGTGGCTTACATGTTTACAAGTAAGCGTCAAAATGATCTTAGTAGTGAACTAGTGGGCGTTTTGCGGCTTACATGTTCACTAGTGAGCGTCAAAATGACCTTTCTAGTGAATTAGTGAGCGTTTTGTGGCTTACATGTCAACTAGTAAGCCTCAAAATGATCTTACCAGTGAACTAGTGGGCACATTTATGGCCTTACATGTTCACTAGTAAGCCTCAAAATGATCTTACCAGTGAACGAGTGGGCGTTTTGTGGCTTACATGTTGACGAGTAAGCGTCAAAATGATCTTGATAGTGAACTAGTGGCCGTTTTGCGGCTTACATGTCAACAAGTAAGCCTCAAAATGATCTTACTAATGAACTAGTGGGCGTTTTGTGGCTTACATGTTCACTAGTAAGCGTCAAAATGACCTTACTAGTGAATTAGTGAGCGTTTTGTGGCTTACATGTCAACGAGTAAGCCTCAAAATGATCTTACTAGTGAACTAGTGGGCACATTTATGGCCTTACATGTTCACTAGTAAGCCTCAAAATGATCTTACCAGTGAACTAGTGGGCGTTTTGCGGCTTACATGTCAACTAGTAAGCCTCAAAATGATCTTACTAGTGAACTAGTGGGCACATTTATGGCCTTACATGTTCACTAGTAAGCGTCAAAATGATCTTACTAGTGAACAAGTGGGCGTTTTTGTGGCTTACATCTTCACTAGTAAGCCTCAAAATGATCTTATTAGAGAACTAGTGGGCATTTTGTGGCTTACATGTCAACTAGTAAGCCTCAAAATGATCTTACTAGTGAACTAGTGGGGATTTTGTGGCTTACATGTCAACTAGTAAACCTCAAAATGATCTTACCAGTGAACTAGTGGGCACATTTATGGCCTTACATGTTCACTAGTAAGCCTCAAAATGATCTTACCAGTGAAGTAGTGGGCGTTTTGTGGCTTACATGTTCACGAGTAAGCGTCAAAATGATCTTACTAGTGAACTAGTGGCCGTTTTGCGGCTTACATGTCAACAAGTAAGCCTCAAAATGATCTTACTAATGAACTAGTGGGCGTTTTGTGGCTTACATGTTCACTAGTAAGCGTCAAAATGACCTTACTAGTGAATTAGTGAGCGTTTTGTGGCTTACATGTCAATGAGTAAGCCTCAAAATGATCTTACTAGTGAACTAGTGGGCATATTTATGACCTTACATGTTCACTAGTAAGCGTCAAAATGATCTTACTAGTGAACTAGTGGGCGTTTTGCGGCTTGCATGTCAACTAGTAAGCCTCAAAATGATCTTACGAGTGAACTAGTGGGTGTTTTGCGGCTTACATGTCAACAAGTAAGCCTCAAAATGATCTTACTAGTGAACTAGTGGGCGTTTTGTGGCTTACATGTTAACTAGTAAGCGTCAAAATGACCTTACTAGTGAACTAGTGACAATTTGTGGCTTACATCTTCACGAGTAAGCGTCAAAATGACCTTACTAGTGAACTAGTGAGCGTATTGCGGCTTACATGTCAACTAGCAAGCCTCAAAATGATCTTACGAGTGAGCTAAGGGGCGTTTTGCGGCTTACATGTCAACTAGTAAGCCTCAAAATGATCTTACTAGTAAACTAGTGGGCGTTTTGCGGCTTACATGTCAACTAGTAAGCGTCACAATGACCTTACTTGTGAACTAGTGAGCGTTTTGTGGCTTACATGTTCACTAGTAAGCCTCAAAATGATCTTACTAGTGAACTAGTGGGCGTTTTGTGGCTTACATGTCAAATAGCAAGCCTCAAAATGATCTTACTAGTGAACTAGTGGGCACATTTATGGCCTTACGTGTTCACTAGTAAGCCTCAAAATGATCTTACGAGTAAACTAGTGGGCGTTTTGTGGCTTACATCTTCACTCGTAAGCCTCAAAATGATCTTACTAGTGAACTAGTGGGCGTTTTGTGGCTTACATGTCAACTAGTAATCCTCAAAAATCTTACTAGTGAACTAGTGGGCGTTTTGTGGCTTACATGTCAACTAGTAAGCCTCAAAAATCTTACCAGTGAACTAGTGGGCGTTTTGTGGCTTACATGTTTACAAGTAAGCGTCAAAATGATCTTAGTAGTGAACTAGTGGGCGTTTTGCGGCTTACATGTTCACTAGTAAGCATCAAAATGACCTTTCTAGTGAATTAGTGAGCGTTTTGTGGCTTACATGTCAACTAGTAAGCCTCAAAATGATCTTACCAGTGAACTAGTGGGCACATTTATGGCCTTACATGTTCACTAGTAAGCCTCAAAATGATCTTACCAGTGAACGAGTGGGCGTTTTGTGGCTTACATGTTCACGAGTAAGCGTCAAAATGATCTTACTAGTGAACTAGTGGCCGTTTTGCGGCTTACATGTCAACAAGTAAGCCTCAAAATGATCTTACTAATGAACTAGTGGGCGTTTTGTGGCTTACATGTTCACTAGTAAGCGTCAAAATGACCTTACTAGTGAATTAGTGAGCGTTTTGTGGCTTACATGTCAACGAGTAAGCCTCAAAATGATCTTACTAGTGAACTAGTGGGCACATTTATGGCCTTACATGTTCACTAGTAAGCCTCAAAATGATCTTACCAGTGAACTAGTGGGCGTTTTGCGGCTTACATGTCAACTAGTAAGCCTCAAAATGATCTTACTAGTGAACTAGTGGGCACATTTATGGCCTTACATGTTCACTAGTAAGCGTCAAAATGATCTTACTAGTGAACAAGTGGGCGTTTTTGTGGCTTACATCTTCACTAGTAAGCCTCAAAATGATCTTATTAGAGAACTAGTGGGCATTTTGTGGCTTACATGTCAACTAGTAAGCCTCAAAATGATCTTACTAGTGAACTAGTGGGGATTTTGTGGCTTACATGTCAACTAGTAAACCTCAAAATGATCTTACCAGTGAACTAGTGGGCACATTTATGGCCTTACATGTTCACTAGTAAGCCTCAAAATGATCTTACCAGTGAAGTAGTGGGCGTTTTGTGGCTTACATGTTCACGAGTAAGCGTCAAAATGATCTTACTAGTGAACTAGTGGCCGTTTTGCGGCTTACATGTCAACAAGTAAGCCTCAAAATGATCTTACTAATGAACTAGTGGGCGTTTTGTGGCTTACATGTTCACTAGTAAGCGTCAAAATGACCTTACTAGTGAATTAGTGAGCGTTTTGTGGCTTACATGTCAATGAGTAAGCCTCAAAATGATCTTACTAGTGAACTAGTGGGCATATTTATGACCTTACATGTTCACTAGTAAGCGTCAAAATGATCTTACTAGTGAACTAGTGGGCACATTTATGGCCTTAAATGTTCAGTAGTAAGCATCAAAATTATCTTATTATGGATGGATGGATGGATAGTGAACTAGTGAGCGTTTTGTGGCTTACATGTTCACTAGTAAGCGTCAAAATGACCTTACTAGTGAACTAGTGAGCGTTTTGCGGCTTACATGTCAACTAGCAAGCCTCAAAATGATCTTACGAGTGAGCTAAGGGGCGTTTTGCGGCTTACATGTCAACTAGTAAGCCTCAAAATGATCTTACTAGTAAACTAGTGGGCGTTTTGCGGCTTACATGTCAACTAGTAAGCGTCACAATGACCTTACTTGTGAACTAGTGAGCGTTTTGTGGCTTACATGTTCACTAGTAAGCCTCAAAATGATCTTACTAGTGAACTAGTGGGCGTTTTGTGGCTTACATGTCAAATAGCAAGCCTCAAAATGATCTTACTAGTGAACTAGTGGGCACATTTATGGCCTTACGTGTTCACTAGTAAGCCTCAAAATGATCTTACGAGTAAACTAGTGGGCGTTTTGTGGCTTACATCTTCACTCGTAAGCCTCAAAATGATCTTACCAGTGAACTAGTGGGCGGTTTGTGGCTTACATGTTCACGAGTAAGCGTCAAAATGATCTTACTAGTGAACTAGTGGGCGTTTTGTGGCTTACATGTGAAATAGTAAGCCTCAAAATGATCTTACTAGTGAACTAGTGGGCACATTTATGGCCTTACGTGTTCACTAGTAAGCCTCAAAATGATCTTACTAGTGAACTAGTGGGCACATTTATGGCCTTACGTGTTCACTAGTAAGCCTCAAAATGATCTTACGAGTAAACTAGTGGGCGTTTTGTGGCTTACATCTTCACTCGTAAGCCTCAAAATGATCTTACTAGTGAACTAGTGGGCGTTTTGTGGCTTACATGTCAACTAGTAAGCCTCAAAAATCTTACTAGTGAACTAGTGGGCACATTTATGGCCTTACATGTTCACTAGTAAGCCTCAAAATGATCTTACCAGTGAACTAGTGGGCGTTTTGCGGCTTACATGTCAACTAGTAAGCCTCAAAATGATCTTACTAGTGAACTAGTGGGCACATTTATGGCCTTACATGTTCACTAGTAAGCCTCAAAATGATCTTACCAGTGAACTAGTGGGCGTTTTGTGGCTTACATGTTCACAAGTAAGCGTCAAAATGATCTTACTAGTGAACTAGTGGGCGTTTTGCGGCTTACATGTTCACTAGTAAGCGTCAAAATGACCTTACTAGTGAACTACTGGGCATTTTGCGGCTTACATGTCAACTAGTAAGCCTCAAAATGATCTTACTAGTGAACTAGTGGGCACATTTATGACCTTACATGTTCACTAGTAAACCTCAAAATGATCTTACCAGTGAACTAGTGGCCGGTTTGTGGCTTACATGTTCACAAGTAAGCGTCAAAATGATCTTACTAGTGAAATAGTGGGCGTTTTGCGGCTTGCATGTCAACTAGTAAGCCTCAAAATGATCTTACGAGTGAAATAGTGGGCGTTTTGCGACTTACATGTCAACAAGTAAGCCTCAAAATGATCTTACTAGTGAACTAGTGGGCGTTTTGTGGCTTACATGTTAACTAGTAAGCGTCAAAATGACCTTACTAGTGAACTAGTGACAATTTGTGGCTTACATGTTCACGAGTAAGCGTCAAAATGATCTTACTAGTGAACTAGTGGGCGTTTTGTGGCTTACATGTTAACTAGTAAGCGTCAAAATGACCTTACTAGTGAACTAGTGCGCACATTTATGGCCTTACGTGTTCACTAGTAAGCGTCAAAATGATCTTACTAGTAAACTAGTGGGCGTTTTGTGGCTTACATCTTCACTCGTAAGCCTCAAAACGATCTTACTAGTGAACTAGTGGGCGTTTTGTGGCTTACATGTCAACTAGTAAGCCTCAAAATGATCTTACTAGTGAACTAGTGGGCGTTTTGCGGCTTACATGTCAACAAGTAAGCCTCAAAATGATCTTACTAATGAACTAGTGGGCGTTTTGTGGCTTACATGTTCACTAGTAAGCCTCAAAATGATCTTACTAGTGAACTAGTGGGCGTTTTGTGGCTTACATGTCAAATAGCAAGCCTCAAAATGATCTTACTAGTGAACTAGTGGGCACCTTTATGGCCTTACATGTTCACTAGTAAGCCTCAAAATGATCTTACCAGTGAACTAGTGGGCGTTTTGTGGCTTACATGTTCACAAGTAAGCGTCAAAATGATCTTACTAGTGAACTAGTGGGCGTTTTGCGGCTTACATGTTCACTAGTAAGCGTCAAAATGACCTTACTAGTGAATTAGTGAGCGTTTTGTGGCTTACATGTCAACTAGTAAGCCTCAAAATGATCTTACTAGTGAACTAGTGGGCACCTTTATGGCCTTACATGTTCACTAGTAAGCGTCAAAATGATCTTACTAGTGAAATAGTGGGCGTTTTGCGGCTTGCATGTCAACTAGTAAGCCTCAAAATGATCTTACGAGTGAACTAGTGGGCGTTTTGCGGCTTACATGTCAACAAGTAAGCCTCAAAATGATCTTACTAGTGAACTAGTGGGCGTTTTGTGGCTTACATGTTAACTAGTAAGCGTCAAAATGACCTTACTAGTGAACTAGTGACAATTTGTGGCTTATATGTTCACGAGTAAGCGTCAAAATGACCTTACTAGTGAACTAGTGAGCGTTTTGTGGCTTACATGTTCACTAGTAAGCCTCAAAATGATCTTACGAGTGAGCTAAGGGGCGTTTTGTGGCTTACATGTCAACTAGTAAGCCTCAAAATGATCTTACTTGTGAACTAGTGGGCGTTTTGTGGCTTACATGTTCACTAGTAAGCCTCAAAATGATCTTACTAGTGAACTAGTGGGCGTTTTGTGGCTTACATGTCAAATAGTAAGCCTCAAAATGATCTTACTAGTGAACTAGTGCGCACATTTATGGCCTTACGTGTTCACTAGTAAGCGTCAAAATGATCTTACTAGTAAACTAGTGGGCGTTTTGTGGCTTACATCTTCACTCGTAAGCCTCAAAACGATCTTACTAGTGAACTAGTGGGCACATTTATGGCCTTACATGTTTACTAGTAAGCCTCAAAATGATCTTACCAGTGAACTAGTGGGCGTTTTGTGGCTTACATGTCAACTAGTAAGCCTCAAAATGATCTTACTAGTGAACTAGTGGGCACATTTATGGCCTTACATGTTCACTAGTAAGCCTCAAAATGATCTTACCAGTGAACTATTGGGCATTTTGTGGCTTACATGTTCACGAGTAAGCGTCAAAATGATCTTACTAATGAACTAGTGGGCGTTTTGTGGCTTACGTGTTCACTAGTAAGCGTCAAAATGATCTTACTAGTAAACTAGTGGGCGTTTTGTGGCTTACATCTTCACTCGTAAGCCTCAAAATGATCTTACTAGTGAACTAGTGGGCGTTTTCTGGCTTACATGTCAACTAGTAAGCCTCAAAATGATCTTACTAGTTAACTAGTGGGCACATTTATGGCCTTACATGTTCACTAGTAAGCCTCAAAATGATCTTACCAGTGAACTAATGGGCGTTTTGCGGCTTACATGTCAACTAGTAAGCCTCAAAATGATCTTACTAGTGAACTAGTGGGCACATTTATGGCCTTACATGTTCACTAGTAAGCCTCAAAATGATCTTACCAGTGAACTAGTGGGCGTTTTGTGGCTTACATCTTCACTCGTAACCCTCAAAATGATCTTACTAGTGAACTAGTGGGCGTTTTGTGGCTTACATGTCAACTAGTAAGCCTCAAAATGATCTTACTAGTGAACTAGTGGGCACATTTATGGCCTTACATGTTCACTAGTAAGCCTCAAAATGATCTTACCAGTGAACTAGTGGGCGTTTTGTGGCTTACATGTTTACAAGTAAGCGTCAAAATGATCTTAGTAGTGAACTAGTGGGCGTTTTGCGGCTTACATGTTCACTAGTGAGCGTCAAAATGACCTTTCTAGTGAATTAGTGAGCGTTTTGTGGCTTACATGTCAACTAGTAAGCCTCAAAATGATCTTACCAGTGAACTAGTGGGCACATTTATGGCCTTACATGTTCACTAGTAAGCCTCAAAATGATCTTACCAGTGAACTAATGGGCGTTTTGCGGCTTACATGTCAACTAGTAAGCCTCAAAATGATCTTACTAGTGAACTAGTGGGCACATTTATGGCCTTACATGTTCACTAGTAAGCCTCAAAATGATCTTACCAGTGAACTAGTGGGCGTTTTGTGGCTTACATCTTCACTCGTAACCCTCAAAATGATCTTACTAGTGAACTAGTGGGCGTTTTGTGGCTTACATGTCAACTAGTAAGCCTCAAAATGATCTTACTAGTGAACTAGTGGGCGTTTTGCGGCTTACATGTTCACTAGTAAGCGTCAAAATGACCTTACTAGTGAATTAGTGAGCGTTTTGTGGCTTACATGTCAACTAGTAAGCCTCAAAATGATCTTACTAGTGAACTAGTGGGCACCTTTATGGCCTTACATGTTCACTAGTAAGCGTCAAAATGATCTTACTAGTGAAATAGTGGGCGTTTTGCGGCTTGCATGTCAACTAGTAAGCCTCAAAATGATCTTACGAGTGAACTAGTGGGCGTTTTGCGGCTTACATGTCAACAAGTAAGCCTCAAAATGATCTTACTAGTGAACTAGTGGGCGTTTTGTGGCTTACATGTTAACTAGTAAGCGTCAAAATGACCTTACTAGTGAACTAGTGACAATTTGTGGCTTATATGTTCACGAGTAAGCGTCAAAATGACCTTACTAGTGAACTAGTGAGCGTTTTGTGGCTTACATGTTCACTAGTAAGCCTCAAAATGATCTTACGAGTGAGCTAAGGGGCGTTTTGTGGCTTACATGTCAACTAGTAAGCCTCAAAATGATCTTACTTGTGAACTAGTGGGCGTTTTGTGGCTTACATGTTCACTAGTAAGCCTCAAAATGATCTTACTAGTGAACTAGTGGGCGTTTTGTGGCTTACATGTCAAATAGTAAGCCTCAAAATGATCTTACTAGTGAACTAGTGCGCACATTTATGGCCTTACGTGTTCACTAGTAAGCGTCAAAATGATCTTACTAGTAAACTAGTGGGCGTTTTGTGGCTTACATCTTCACTCGTAAGCCTCAAAACGATCTTACTAGTGAACTAGTGGGCACATTTATGGCCTTACATGTTCACTAGTAAGCCTCAAAATGATCTTACCAGTGAACTAGTGGGCGTTTTGTGGCTTACATGTCAACTAGTAAGCCTCAAAATGATCTTACTAGTGAACTAGTGGGCACATTTATGGCCTTACATGTTCACTAGTAAGCCTCAAAATGATCTTACCAGTGAACTATTGGGCATTTTGTGGCTTACATGTTCACGAGTAAGCGTCAAAATGATCTTACTAATGAACTAGTGGGCGTTTTGTGGCTTACGTGTTCACTAGTAAGCGTCAAAATGATCTTACTAGTAAACTAGTGGGCGTTTTGTGGCTTACATCTTCACTCGTAAGCCTCAAAATGATCTTACTAGTGAACTAGTGGGCGTTTTCTGGCTTACATGTCAACTAGTAAGCCTCAAAATGATCTTACTAGTTAACTAGTGGGCACATTTATGGCCTTACATGTTCACTAGTAAGCCTCAAAATGATCTTACCAGTGAACTAATGGGCGTTTTGCGGCTTACATGTCAACTAGTAAGCCTCAAAATGATCTTACTAGTGAACTAGTGGGCACATTTATGGCCTTACATGTTCACTAGTAAGCCTCAAAATGATCTTACCAGTGAACTAGTGGGCGTTTTGTGGCTTACATCTTCACTCGTAACCCTCAAAATGATCTTACTAGTGAACTAGTGGGCGTTTTGTGGCTTACATGTCAACTAGTAAGCCTCAAAATGATCTTACTAGTGAACTAGTGGGCACATTTATGGCCTTACATGTTCACTAGTAAGCCTCAAAATGATCTTACCAGTGAACTAGTGGGCGTTTTGTGGCTTACATGTTTACAAGTAAGCGTCAAAATGATCTTAGTAGTGAACTAGTGGGCGTTTTGCGGCTTACATGTTCACTAGTGAGCGTCAAAATGACCTTTCTAGTGAATTAGTGAGCGTTTTGTGGCTTACATGTCAACTAGTAAGCCTCAAAATGATCTTACCAGTGAACTAGTGGGCACATTTATGGCCTTACATGTTCACTAGTAAGCCTCAAAATGATCTTACCAGTGAACTAATGGGCGTTTTGCGGCTTACATGTCAACTAGTAAGCCTCAAAATGATCTTACTAGTGAACTAGTGGGCACATTTATGGCCTTACATGTTCACTAGTAAGCCTCAAAATGATCTTACCAGTGAACTAGTGGGCGTTTTGTGGCTTACATCTTCACTCGTAACCCTCAAAATGATCTTACTAGTGAACTAGTGGGCGTTTTGTGGCTTACATGTCAACTAGTAAGCCTCAAAATGATCTTACTAGTGAACTAGTGGGCACATTTATGGCCTTACATGTTCACTAGTAAGCCTCAAAATGATCTTACCAGTGAACTAGTGGGCGTTTTGTGGCTTACATGTTTACAAGTAAGCGTCAAAATGATCTTAGTAGTGAACTAGTGGGCGTTTTGCGGCTTACATGTTCACTAGTGAGCGTCAAAATGACCTTTCTAGTGAATTAGTGAGCGTTTTGTGGCTTACATGTCAACTAGTAAGCCTCAAAATGATCTTACCAGTGAACTAGTGGGCACATTTATGGCCTTACATGTTCACTAGTAAGCCTCAAAATGATCTTACCAGTGAACGAGTGGGCGTTTTGTGGCTTACATGTTGACGAGTAAGCGTCAAAATGATCTTGATAGTGAACTAGTGGCCGTTTTGCGGCTTACATGTCAACAAGTAAGCCTCAAAATGATCTTACTAATGAACTAGTGGGCGTTTTGTGGCTTACATGTTCACTAGCAAGCGTCAAAATGACCTTACTAGTGAATTAGTGAGCGTTTTGTGGCTTACATGTCAACGAGTAAGCCTCAAAATGATCTTACTAGTGAACTAGTGGGCACATTTATGGCCTTACATGTTCACTAGTAAGCCTCAAAATGATCTTACCAGTGAACTAGTGGGCGTTTTGCGGCTTACATGTCAACTAGTAAGCCTCAAAATGATCTTACTAGTGAACTAGTGGGCACATTTATGGCCTTACATGTTCACTAGTAAGCGTCAAAATGATCTTACTAGTGAACAAGTGGGCGTTTTTGTGGCTTACATCTTCACTAGTAAGCCTCAAAATGATCTTATTAGAGAACTAGTGGGCATTTTGTGGCTTACATGTCAACTAGTAAGCCTCAAAATGATCTTACTAGTGAACTAGTGGGGATTTTGTGGCTTACATGTCAACTAGTAAACCTCAAAATGATCTTACCAGTGAACTAGTGGGCACATTTATGGCCTTACATGTTCACTAGTAAGCCTCAAAATGATCTTACCAGTGAAGTAGTGGGCGTTTTGTGGCTTACATGTTCACGAGTAAGCGTCAAAATGATCTTACTAGTGAACTAGTGGCCGTTTTGCGGCTTACATGTCAACAAGTAAGCCTCAAAATGATCTTACTAATGAACTAGTGGGCGTTTTGTGGCTTACATGTTCACTAGTAAGCGTCAAAATGACCTTACTAGTGAATTAGTGAGCGTTTTGTGGCTTACATGTCAATGAGTAAGCCTCAAAATGATCTTACTAGTGAACTAGTGGGCATATTTATGACCTTACATGTTCACTAGTAAGCGTCAAAATGATCTTACTAGTGAACTAGTGGGCGTTTTGCGGCTTGCATGTCAACTAGTAAGCCTCAAAATGATCTTACGAGTGAACTAGTGGGTGTTTTGCGGCTTACATGTCAACAAGTAAGCCTCAAAATGATCTTACTAGTGAACTAGTGGGCGTTTTGTGGCTTACATGTTAACTAGTAAGCGTCAAAATGACCTTACTAGTGAACTAGTGACAATTTGTGGCTTACATGTTCACGAGTAAGCGTCAAAATGACCTTACTAGTGAACTAGTGAGCGTATTGCGGCTTACATGTCAACTAGCAAGCCTCAAAATGATCTTACGAGTGAGCTAAGGGGCGTTTTGCGGCTTACATGTCAACTAGTAAGCCTCAAAATGATCTTACTAGTAAACTAGTGGGCGTTTTGCGGCTTACATGTCAACTAGTAAGCGTCACAATGACCTTACTTGTGAACTAGTGAGCGTTTTGTGGCTTACATGTTCACTAGTAAGCCTCAAAATGATCTTACTAGTGAACTAGTGGGCGTTTTGTGGCTTACATGTCAAATAGCAAGCCTCAAAATGATCTTACTAGTGAACTAGTGGGCACATTTATGGTCTTACGTGTTCACTAGTAAGCCTCAACATGATCTTACGAGTAAACTAGTGGGCGTTTTGTGGCTTACATCTTCACTCGTAAGCCTCAAAATGATCTTACTAGTGAACTAGTGGGCGTTTTGTGGCTTACATGTCAACTAGTAAGCCTCAAAAATCTTACTAGTGAACTAGTGGGCACATTTATGGCCTTACATGTTCACTAGTAAGCCTCAAAATGATCTTACCAGTGAACTAGTGGGCGTTTTGCGGCTTACATGTCAACTAGTAAGCCTCAAAATGATCTTACTAGTGAACTAGTGGGCACATTTATGGCCTTACATGTTCACTAGTAAGCCTCAAAATGATCTTACCAGTGAACTAGTGGGCGTTTTGTGGCTTACATGTTCACAAGTAAGCGTCAAAATGATCTTACTAGTGAACTAGTGGGCGTTTTGCGGCTTACATGTTCACTAGTAAGCGTCAAAATGACCTTACTAGTGAACTACTGGGCATTTTGCGGCTTACATGTCAACTAGTAAGCCTCAAAATGATCTTACTAGTGAACTAGTGGGCACATTTATGACCTTACATGTTCACTAGTAAACCTCAAAATGATCTTACCAGTGAACTAGTGGGCGGTTTGTGGCTTACATGTTCACAAGTAAGCGTCAAAATGATCTTACTAGTGAAATAGTGGGCGTTTTGCGGCTTGCATGTCAACTAGTAAGCCTCAAAATGATCTTACGAGTGAACTAGTGGGCGTTTTGCGGCTTACATGTCAACAAGTAAGCCTCAAAATGATCTTACTAGTGAACTAGTGGGCGTTTTGTGGCTTACATGTTAACTAGTAAGCGTCAAAATGACCTTACTAGTGAACTAGTGACAATTTGTGGCTTACATGTTCACGAGTAAGCGTCAAAATGATCTTACTAGTGAACTAGTGGGCGTTTTGTGGCTTACATGTTAACTAGTAAGCGTCAAAATGACCTTACTAGTGAACTAGTGCGCACATTTATGGCCTTACGTGTTCACTAGTAAGCGTCAAAATGATCTTACTAGTAAACTAGTGGGCGTTTTGTGGCTTACATCTTCACTCGTAAGCCTCAAAACGATCTTACTAGTGAACTAGTGGGCGTTTTGTGGCTTACATGTCAACTAGTAAGCCTCAAAATGATCTTACTAGTGAACTAGTGGGCACATTTATGGCCTTACATGTTCACTAGTAAGCCTCAAAATGATCTTACCAGTGAACTAGTGGGCGTTTTGCGGCTTACATGTCAACTAGTAAGCCTCAAAATGATCTTACTAGTGAACTAGTGAGGATTTTGTGGCTTACATGTCAACTAGTAAGCCCCAAAATGATCTTACTATTGAACTAGTGGGCACATTTATGGCCTTACATGTTCACTAGTAAGCCTCAAAATGATCTTACTAGTATACTAGTGGGCGTTTTGTGGCTTGCATGTCAACTAGTAAGCCTCAAAATGATCTTACGAGTGAACTAGTGAGCGTTTTGCAGCTTACATGTCAACAAGTAAGCCTCAAAATGATCTTACTAATGAACTAGTGGGCGTTTTGTGGCTTACATGTTCACTCGTAAGCGTCAAAATGACCTTACTAGTGAATTAGTGAGCGTTTTGTGGCTTACATGTCAACTAGTAAGCCTCAAAATGATCTTACTAGTGAACTAGTGGGCGTTTTGTGGCTTACATGTTCACTAGTAAGCCTCAAAATGATCTTACTAGTGAACTAGTGGGCGTTTTGTGGCTTACATGTCAAATAGTAAGCCTCAAAATGATCTTACTAGTGAACTAGTGGGCACATTTATGGCCTTACGTGTTCACTAGTAAGCCTCAAAATGATCTTACGAGTAAACTAGTGGGCGTTTTGTGGCTTACATCTTCACTCGTAAGCCTCAAAATGATCTTACTAGTGAACTAGTGGGCGTTTTGTGGCTTACATGTCAACTCGTAAGCCTCAAAATGATCTTACTAGTGAACTAGTGGGCACATTTATGGCCTTACATGTTCACTAGTAAGCCTCAAAATGATCTTACCAGTGAACTAGTGGGCGTTTTGTGGCTTACATGTTCATGAGTAAGCGTCAAAATGATCTTACTAGTGAACTAGTGGGCGTTTTGCGGCTTACATGTCAACAAGTAAGCCTCAAAATGATCTTACTAATGAACTAGTGGGCGTTTTGTGGCTTACATGTTCACTAGTAAGCCTCAAAATGATCTTACTAGTGAACTAGTGGGCGTTTTGTGGCTTACATGTCAAATAGCAAGCCTCAAAATGATCTTACTAGTGAACTAGTGGGCACATTTATGGCCTTACGTGTTCACTAGTAAGCCTCAAAATGATCTTTCGAGTAAACTAGTGGGCGTTTTGTGGCTTACATCTTCACTCGTAAGCCTCAAAATGATCTTACTAGTGAACTAGTGGGCGTTTTGTGGCTTACATGTCAAATAGTAAGCCTCAAAATGATCTTACTAGTGAACTAGTGGGCACATTTATGGCCTTACGTGTTCACTAGTAAGCCTCAAAATGATCTTACGAGTAAACTAGTGGGCGTTTTGTGGCTTACATCTTCACTCGTAAGCCTCAAAATGATCTTACTAGTGAACTAGTGGGCGTTTTGTGGCTTACATGTCAACTAGTAAGCCTCAAAAATCTTACTAGTGAGCTAGTGGGCACATTTATGGCCTTACATGTTCACTAGTAAGCCTCAAAATGATCTTACCAGTGAACTAGTGGGCGTTTTGCGGCTTACATGTAAACTAGTAAGCCTCAAAATGATCTTACTAGTGAACTAGTGGGCACATTTATGGCCTTACATGTTCACTAGTAAGCCTCAAAATGATCTTACCAGTGAACTAGTGGGCGTTTTGTGGCTTACATGTTCACAAGTAAGCGTCAAAATGATCTTACTAGTGAACTAGTGGGCGTTTTGCGGCTTACATGTTCACTAGTAAGCGTCAAAATGACCTTACTAGTGAATTAGTGAGCGTTTTGTGGCTTACATGTCAACTAGTAAGCCTCAAAATGATCTTACTAGTGAACTAGTGGGCACCTTTATGGCCTTACATGTTCACTAGTAAGCGTCAAAATGATCTTACTAGTGAAATAGTGGGCGTTTTGCGGCTTGCATGTCAACTAGTAAGCCTCAAAATGATCTTACGAGTGAACTAGTGGGCGTTTTGCGGCTTACATGTCAACAAGTAAGCCTCAAAATGATCTTACTAGTGAACTAGTGGGCGTTTTGTGGCTTACATGTTAACTAGTAAGCGTCAAAATGACCTTACTAGTGAACTAGTGACAATTTGTGGCTTATATGTTCACGAGTAAGCGTCAAAATGACCTTACTAGTGAACTAGTGAGCGTTTTGTGGCTTACATGTTCACTAGTAAGCCTCAAAATGATCTTACGAGTGAGCTAAGGGGCGTTTTGTGGCTTACATGTCAACTAGTAAGCCTCAAAATGATCTTACTTGTGAACTAGTGGGCGTTTTGTGGCTTACATGTTCACTAGTAAGCCTCAAAATGATCTTACTAGTGAACTAGTGGGCGTTTTGTGGCTTACATGTCAAATAGTAAGCCTCAAAATGATCTTACTAGTGAACTAGTGCGCACATTTATGGCCTTACGTGTTCACTAGTAAGCGTCAAAATGATCTTACTAGTAAACTAGTGGGCGTTTTGTGGCTTACATCTTCACTCGTAAGCCTCAAAACGATCTTACTAGTGAACTAGTGGGCACATTTATGGCCTTACATGTTCACTAGTAAGCCTCAAAATGATCTTACCAGTGAACTAGTGGGCGTTTTGTGGCTTACATGTCAACTAGTAAGCCTCAAAATGATCTTACTAGTGAACTAGTGGGCACATTTATGGCCTTACATGTTCACTAGTAAGCCTCAAAATGATCTTACCAGTGAACTATTGGGCATTTTGTGGCATACATGTTCACGAGTAAGCGTCAAAATGATCTTACTAATGAACTAGTGGGCGTTTTGTGGCTTACGTGTTCACTAGTAAGCGTCAAAATGATCTTACTAGTAAACTAGTGGGCGTTTTGTGGCTTACATCTTCACTCGTAAGCCTCAAAGTGATCTTACTAGTGAACTAGTGGGCGTTTTCTGGCTTACATGTCAACTAGTAAGCCTCAAAATGATCTTACTAGTTAACTAGTGGGCACATTTATGGCCTTACATGTTCACTAGTAAGCCTCAAAATGATCTTACCAGTGACCTAATGGGCGTTTTGCGGCTTACATGTCAACTAGTAAGCCTCAAAATGATCTTACTAGTGAACTAGTGGGCACATTTATGGCCTTACATGTTCACTAGTAAGCCTCAAAATGATCTTACCAGTGAACTAGTGGGCGTTTTGTGGCTTACATCTTCACTCGTAAGCCTCAAAATGATCTTACTAGTGAACTAGTGGGCGTTTTGTGGCCTACATGTCAACTAGTAAGCCTCAAAAATCTTACTAGTGAACTAGTGGGCACATTTATGGCCTTACATGTTCACTAGTAAGCCTCAAAATGATCTTACCAGTGAACTAGTGGGCGTTTTGCGGCTTACATGTCAACTAGTAAGCCTCAAAATGATCTTACTAGTGAACTAGTGGGCACATTTATGGCCTTACATGTTCACTAGTAAGCCTCAAAATGATCTTACCAGTGAACTAGTGGGCGTTTTGTGGCTTACATGTTTACAAGTAAGCGTCAAAATGATCTTAGTAGTGAACTAGTGGGCGTTTTGCGGCTTACATGTTCACTAGTAAGCGTCAAAATGACCTTTCTAGTGAATTAGTGAGCGTTTTGTGGCTTACATGTCAACTAGTAAGCCTCAAAATGATCTTACCAGTGAACTAGTGGGCACATTTATGGCCTTACATGTTCACTAGTAAGCCTCAAAATGATCTTACCAGTGAACGAGTGGGCGTTTTGTGGCTTACATGTTCACGAGTAAGCGTCAAAATGATCTTACTAGTGAACTAGTGGCCGTTTTGCGGCTTACATGTCAACAAGTAAGCCTCAAAATGATCTTACTAATGAACTAGTGGGCGTTTTGTGGCTTACATGTTCACTAGTAAGCGTCAAAATGACCTTACTAGTGAATTAGTGAGCGTTTTGTGGCTTACATGTCAACGAGTAAGCCTCAAAATGATCTTACTAGTGAACTAGTGGGCACATTTATGGCCTTACATGTTCACTAGTAAGCCTCAAAATGATCTTACCAGTGAACTAGTGGGCGTTTTGCTGCTTACATGTCAACTAGTAAGCCTCAAAATGATCTTACTAGTGAACTAGTGGGCACATTTATGGCCTTACATGTTCACTAGTAAGCGTCAAAATGATCTTACTAGTGAACAAGTGGGCGTTTTTGTGGCTTACATCTTCACTAGTAAGCCTCAAAATGATCTTATTAGAGAACTAGTGGGCATTTTGTGGCTTACATGTCAACTAGTAAGCCTCAAAATGATCTTACTAGTGAACTAGTGGGGATTTTGTGGCTTACATGTCAACTAGTAAACCTCAAAATGATCTTACCAGTGAACTAGTGGGCACATTTATGGCCTTACATGTTCACTAGTAAGCCTCAAAATGATCTTACCAGTGAAGTAGTGGGCGTTTTGTGGCTTACATGTTCACGAGTAAGCGTCAAAATGATCTTACTAGTGAACTAGTGGCCGTTTTGCGGCTTACATGTCAACAAGTAAGCCTCAAAATGATCTTACTAATGAACTAGTGGGCGTTTTGTGGCTTACATGTTCACTAGTAAGCGTCAAAATGATCTTACTAGTGAACTAGTGGGCGTTTTGTGGCTTACATGTGAAATAGTAAGCCTCAAAATGATCTTACTAGTGAACTAGTGGGCACATTTATGGCCTTACGTGTTCACTAGTAAGCCTCAAAATGATCTTACGAGTAAACTAGTGGGCGTTTTGTGGCTTACATCTTCACTCGTAAGCCTCAAAATGATCTTACTAGTGAACTAGTGGGCGTTTTGTGGCTTACATGTCAACTAGTAAGCCTCAAAAATCTTACTAGTGAACTAGTGGGCACATTTATGGCCTTACATGTTCACTAGTAAGCCTCAAAATGATCTTACCAGTGAACTAGTGGGCGTTTTGCGGCTTACATGTCAACTAGTAAGCCTCAAAATGATCTTACTAGTGAACTAGTGGGCACATTTATGGCCTTACATGTTCACTAGTAAGCCTCAAAATGATCTTACCAGTGAACTAGTGGGCGTTTTGTGGCTTACATGTTCACAAGTAAGCGTCAAAATGATCTTACTAGTGAACTAGTGGGCGTTTTGCGGCTTACATGTTCCCTAGTAAGCGTCAAAATGACCTTACTAGTGAACTACTGGGCATTTTGCGGCTTACATGTCAACTAGTAAGCCTCAAAATGATCTTACTAGTGAACTAGTGGGCACATTTATGACCTTACATGTTCACTAGTAAACCTCAAAATGATCTTACCAGTGAACTAGTGGGCGTTTTGTGGCTTACATGTTCACAAGTAAGCGTCAAAATGATCTTACTAGTGAAATAGTGGGCGTTTTGCGGCTTGCATGTCAACTAGTAAGCCTCAAAATGATCTTACGAGTGAACTAGTGGGCGTTTTGCGGCTTACATGTCAACAAGTAAGCCTCAAAATGATCTTACTAGTGAACTAGTGGGCGTTTTGTGGCTTACATGTTAACTAGTAAGCGTCAAAATGACCTTACTAGTGAACTAGTGACAATTTGTGGCTTACATGTTCACGAGTAAGCGTCAAAATGATCTTACTAGTGAACTAGTGGGCGTTTTGTGGCTTACATGTTAACTAGTAAGCGTCAAAATAACCTTACTAGTGAACTAGTGCGCACATTTATGGCCTTACGTGTTCACTAGTAAGCGTCAAAATGATCTTACTAGTAAACTAGTGGGCGTTTTGTGGCTTACATCTTCACTCGTAAGCCTCAAAACGATCTTACTAGTGAACTAGTGGGCGTTTTGTGGCTTACATGTCAACTAGTAAGCCTCAAAATGATCTTACTAGTGAACTAGTGGGCACATTTATGGCCTTACATGTTCACTAGTAAGCCTCAAAATGATCTTACCAGTGAACTAGTGGGCATTTTGCGGCTTGCATGTCAACTAGTAAGCCTCAAAATGATCTTACTAGTGAACTAGTGGGGATTTTGTGGCTTACATGTCAACTAGTAAGCCCCAAAATGATCTTACTATTGAACTAGTGGGCACATTTATGGCCTTACATGTTCACTAGTAAGCCTCAAAATGATCTTACTAGTATACTAGTGGGCGTTTTGTGGCTTGCATGTCAACTAGTAAGCCTCAAAATGATCTTACGAGTGAACTAGTGAGCGTTTTGCAGCTTACATGTCAACAAGTAAGCCTCAAAATGATCTTACTAATGAACTAGTGGGCGTTTTGTGGCTTACATGTTCACTCGTAAGCGTCAAAATGACCTTACTAGTGAATTAGTGAGCGTTTTGTGGCTTACATGTCAACTAGTAAGCCTCAAAATGATCTTACTAGTGAACTAGTGGGCGTTTTGTGGCTTACATGTTCATTAGTAAGCCTCAAAATGATCTTACTAGTGAACTAGTGGGCGTTTTGTGGCTTACATGTCAAATAGTAAGCCTCAAAATGATCTTACTAGTGAACTAGTGGGCACATTTATGGCCTTACGTGTTCACTAGTAAGCCTCAAAATGATCTTACGAGTAAACTAGTGGGCATTTTGTGGCTTACATCTTCACTCGTAAGCCTCAAAATGATCTTACTAGTGAACTAGTGGGCGTTTTGTGGCTTACATGTCAACTAGTAAGCCTCAAAATGATCTTACTAGTGAACTAGTGGGCACATTTATGGCCTTACATGTTCACTAGTAAGCCTCAAAATGATCTTACCAGTGAACTAGTGGGCGTTTTGTGGCTTACATGTTCACGAGTAAGCGTCAAAATGATCTTACTAGTGAACTAGTGGGCGTTTTGCGGCTTACATGTCAACAAGTAAGCCTCAAAATGATCTTACTAATGAACTAGTGGGCGTTTTGTGGCTTACATGTTCACTAGTAAGCCTCAAAATGATCTTACTAGTGAACTAGTGGGCGTTTTGTGGCTTACATGTCAAATAGCAAGCCTCAAAATGATCTTACTAGTGAACTAGTGGGCACATTTATGGCCTTACGTGTTCACTAGTAAGCCTCAAAATGATCTTACGAGTAAACTAGTGGGCGTTTTGTGGCTTACATCTTCACTCGTAAGCCTCAAAATGATCTTACTAGTGAACTAGTGGGCGTTTTGTGGCTTACATGTCAAATAGTAAGCCTCAAAATGATCTTACTAGTGAACTAGTGGGCACATTTATGGCCTTACGTGTTCACTAGTAAGCGTCAAAATGACCTTCCTAGTGAACTAGTGAGCGTTTTGTGGCTTACATGTTCACTAGTAAGCAACAAAATGATCTTACGAGTGAGCTAAGGGGCGTTTTGTGGCTTACATGTCAACTAGTAAGCCTCAAAATGATCTTACTTGTGAACTAGTGGGCGTTTTGTGGCTTACATGTTCACTAGTAAGCCTCAAAATGATCTTACTAGTGAACTAGTGGGCGTTTTGTGGCTTACATGTCAAATAGTAAGCCTCAAAATGATCTTACTAGTGAACTAGTGCGCACATTTATGGCCTTACGTGTTCACTAGTAAGCGTCAAAATGATCTTACTAGTAAACTAGTGGGCGTTTTGTGGCTTACATCTTCACTCGTAAGCCTCAAAACAATCTTACTAGTGAACTAGTGGGCACATTTATGGCCTTCCATGTTCACTAGTAAGCCTCAAAATGATCTTACCAGTGAACTAGTGGGCGTTTTGTGGCTTACATGTCAACTAGTAAGCCTCAAAATGATCTTACTAGTGAACTAGTGGGCACATTTATGGCCTTACATGTTCACTAGTAAGCCTCAAAATGATCTTACTAATGAACTAGTGGGCGTTTTGTGGCTTACATGTTCACTCGTAAGCGTCAAAATGACCTTACTAGTGAATTAGTGAGCGTTTTGTGGCTTACATGTCAACTAGTAAGCCTCAAAATGATCTTACTAGTGAACTAGTGGGCGTTTTGTGGCTTACATGTTCACTAGTAAGCCTCAAAATGATCTTACTAGTGAACTAGTGGGCGTTTTGTGGCTTACATGTCAAATAGTAAGCCTCAAAATGATCTTACGAGTAAACTAGTGGGCGTTTTGTGGCTTACATCTTCACTCGTAAGCCTCAAAATGATCTTACTAGTGAACTAGTGGGCGTTTTGTGGCTTACATGTCAACTAGTAAGCCTCAAAATGATCTTACTAGTGAACTAGTGGGCACATTTATGGCCTTACATGTTCACTAGTAAGCCTCAAAATGATCTTACCAGTGAACTAGTGGGCGTTTTGTGGCTTACATGTTCACGAGTAAGCGTCAAAATGATCTTACTAGTGAACTAGTGGGCGTTTTGCGGCTTACATGTCAACAAGTAAGCCTCAAAATGATCTTACTAATGAACTAGTGGGCGTTTTGTGGCTTACATGTTCACTAGTAAGCCTCAAAATGATCTTACTAGTGAACTAGTGGGCGTTTTGTGGCTTACATGTCAAATAGCAAGCCTCAAAATGATCTTACTAGTGAACTAGTGGGCACATTTATGGCCTTACGTGTTCACTAGTAAGCCTCAAAATGATCTTACGAGTAAACTAGTGGGCGTTTTGTGGCTTACATCTTCACTCGTAAGCCTCAAAATGATCTTACTAGTGAACTAGTGGGCGTTTTGTGGCTTACATGTCAAATAGTAAGCCTCAAAATGATCTTACTAGTGAACTAGTGGGCACATTTATGGCCTTACGTGTTCACTAGTAAGCCTCAAAATGATCTTACGAGTAAACTAGTGGGCGTTTTGTGGCTTACATGTCAACTAGTAAGCCTCAAAAATCTTACTAGTGAGCTAGTGGGCACATTTATGGCCTTACATGTTCACTAGTAAGCCTCAAAATGATCTTACCAGTGAACTAGTGGGCGTTTTGCGGCTTACATGTCAAGTAGTAAGCCTCAAAATGATCTTACTAGTGAACTAGTGGGCACATTTATGGCCTTACATGTTCACTAGTAAGCCTCAAAATGATCTTACCAGTGAACTAGTGGGCGTTTTGTGGCTTACATGTTCACAAGTAAGCGTCAAAATGATCTTACTAGTGAACTAGTGGGCGTTTTGCGGCTTACATGTTCACTAGTAAGCGTCAAAATGACCTTACTAGTGAATTAGTGAGCGTTTTGTGGCTTACATGTCAACTAGTAAGCCTCAAAATGATCTTACTAGTGAACTAGTGGGCACCTTTATGGCCTTACATGTTCACTAGTAAGCGTCAAAATGATCTTACTAGTGAAATAGTGGGCGTTTTGCGGCTTGCATGTCAACTAGTAAGCCTCAAAATGATCTTACGAGTGAACTAGTGGGCGTTTTGCGGCTTACATGTCAACAAGTAAGCCTCAAAATGATCTTACTAGTGAACTAGTGGGCGTTTTGTGGCTTACATGTTAACTAGTAAGCGTCAAAATGACCTTACTAGTGAACTAGTGACAATTTGTGGCTTATATGTTCACGAGTAAGCGTCAAAATGACCTTCCTAGTGAACTAGTGAGCGTTTTGTGGCTTACATGTTCACTAGTAAGCCTCAAAATGATCTTACGAGTGAGCTAAGGGGCGTTTTGTGGCTTACATGTCAACTAGTAAGCCTCAAAATGATCTTACTTGTGAACTAGTGGGCGTTTTGTGGCTTACATGTTCACTAGTAAGCCTCAAAATGATCTTACTAGTGAACTAGTGGGCGTTTTGTGGCTTACATGTCAAATAGTAAGCCTCAAAATGATCTTACTAGTGAACTAGTGCGCACATTTATGGCCTTACGTGTTCACTAGTAAGCGTCAAAATGATCTTACTAGTAAACTAGTGGGCGTTTTGTGGCTTACATCTTCACTCGTAAGCCTCAAAACAATCTTACTAGTGAACTAGTGGGCACATTTATGGCCTTACATGTTCACTAGTAAGCCTCAAAATGATCTTACCAGTGAACTAGTGGGCGTTTTGTGGCTTACATGTCAACTAGTAAGCCTCAAAATGATCTTACTAGTGAACTAGTGGGCACATTTATGGCCTTACATGTTCACTAGTAAGCCTCAAAATGATCTTACCAGTGAACTATTGGGCATTTTGTGGCTTACATGTTCACGAGTAAGCGTCAAAATGATCTTACTAATGAACTAGTGGGCGTTTTGTGGCTTACGTGTTCACTAGTAAGCGTCAAAATGATCTTACTAGTAAACTAGTGGGCGTTTTGTGGCTTACATCTTCACTCGTAAGCCTCAAAATGATCTTACTAGTGAACTAGTGGGCGTTTTCTGGCTTACACGTCAACTAGTAAGCCTCAAAATGATCTTACTAGTTAACTAGTGGGCACATTTATGGCCTTACATGTTCACTAGTAAGCCTCAAAATGATCTTACCAGTGAACTAATGGGCGTTTTGCGGCTTACATGTCAACTAGTAAGCCTCAAAATGATCTTACTAGTTCACTAGTGGGGATTTTGTGGCTTACATGTCAACTAGTAAGCCTCAAAATGATCTTACTAGTGAACTAGTGGGCACATTTATGGCCTTACATGTTCACTAGTAAGCCTCAAAATGATCTTACCAGTGAACTAGTGGGCGTTTTGTGGCTTACATGTTCACGAGTAAGTGTCAAAATGATCTTACTAGTGAACTAGTGGGCGTTTTGCGGCTTACATGTCAACAAGTAAGCCTCAAAATGATCTTACTAATGAACTAGTGGGCGTTTTGTGGCTTACATGTTCACTAGTAAGCGTCAAAATGACCTTACTAGTGAATTAGTGAAAGTTTTGTGGCTTACATGTCAACTAGTAAGCCTCAAAATGATCTTACTAGTAAACTAGTGGGCACATTTATGGCCTTACATGTTCACTAGTAAGCGTCAAAATGATCTTACTAGTGAACTAGTGAGCGTTTTGTGGCTTACATGTTCACTAGTAAGCCTCAAAATGATCTTACGAGTGAGCTAAGGGGCGTTTTGTGGCTTAAATGTCAACTAGTAAGCCTCAAAATGATCTTACTTGTGAACTAGTGGGCGTTTTGTGGCTTACATGTTCACTAGTAAGCCTCAAAATGATCTTACTAGTGAACTAGTGGGCGTTTTGTGGCTTACATGTCAAATAGTAAGCCTCAAAATGATCTTACTAGTGAACTAGTGCGCACATTTATGGCCTTACGTGTTCACTAGTAAGCGTCAAAATGATCTTACTAGTAAACTAGTGGGCGTTTTGTGGCTTACATCTTCACTCGTAAGCCTCAAAACGATCTTACTAGTGAACTAGTGGGCGTTTTGTGGCTTACATGTCAACTAGTAAGCCTCAAAATGATCTTACTAGTGAACTAGTGGGCACATTTATGGCCTTACATGTTCACTAGTAAGCCTCAAAATGATCTTACCAGTGAACTAGTGGGCGTTTTGCGGCTTACATGTCAACTAGTAAGCCTCAAAATGATCTTACTAGTGAACTAGTGGGGATTTTGTGGCTTACATGTCAACTAGTAAGCCTCAAAATGATCTTACTAGTGAACTAGTGGGCACATTTATGGCCTTACATGTTCACTAGTAAGCCTCAAAATGATCTTACCAGTGAACTAGTGGGCGTTTTGTGGCTTACATGTTCCCGAGTAAGCGTCAAAATGATCTTGCTAGTGAACTAGTGGCCGTTTTGCGGCTTACATGTCAACAAGTAAGCCTCAAAATGATCTTACTAATGAACTAGTGGGCGTTTTGTGGCTTACATGTTCACTAGTAAGCGTCAAAATGACCTTACTAGTGAATTAGTGAGCGTTTTGTGGCTTACATGTCAACGAGTAAGCCTCAAATGATCTTACTAGTGAACTAGTGGGCACATTTATGGCCTTACATGTTCACTAGTAAGCGTCAAAATGATCTTACTAGTAAACTAGTGGGCGTTTTGTGGCTTACATCTTCACTCGTAAGCCTCAAAATGATCTTACTAGTGAACTAGTGGGGGTTTTGTGGCTTACATGTTCACTAGTAAGCCTCAAAATGATCTTACTAGTGAACTAGTGGGCGTTTTGTGGCTTACATGTCAAATAGTAAGCCTCAAAATGATCTTACTAGTGAACTAGTGGGGGTTTTGTGGCTTACATGTTCACTAGTAAGCCTCAAAATGATCTTACTAGTGAACTAGTGGGCACATTTATGGCCTTACGTGTTCACTAGTAAGCCTCAAAATGATCTTACCAGTGAACTAGTGGGCGTTTTGTGGCTTACATGTTCACGAGTAAGCGTCAAAATGATCTTACTCGTGAACTAGTGGGCGTTTTGCGGCTTACATGTCAACAAGTAAGCCTCAAAATGATCTTACTAATGAACTAGTGGGCGTTTTGTGGCTTACATGTTCACTAGTAAGCGTCAAAATGACCTTACTAGTGAATTAGTGAGCGTTTTGTGGCTTACATGTCAAATAGTAAGCCTCAAAATGATCTTACTAGTGAACTAGTGGGCGTTTTGTGGCTTACATCTTCACTCGTAAGCCTCAAACTGATCTTACTAGTGAACTAGTGGGCGTTTTGTGGCTTACATGTCAACTAGTGAGCCTCAAAATGATCTTACTAGTGAACTAGTGGGCAGATTTATGGCCTTACATGTTCACTAGTAAGCCTCAAAATGATCTTACCAGTGAACTAGTGGGCGTTTTGCGGCTTACATGTCAACTAGTAAGCCTCAAAATGATCTTACTAGTGAACTAGTGGGCACATTTATGGCCTTACATGTTCACTAGTAAGCCTCAAAATGATCTTACCAGTGAACTAGTGGGCGTTTTGTGGCTTACATGTTCACGAGTAAGCGTCAAAATGATCTTACTAGTGAACTAGTGGGCGTTTTGCGGCTTACATGTCAACAAGTAAGCCTCAAAATGATCTTACTAATGAACTAGTGGGCGTTTTGTGGCTTACATGTTCACTAGTAAGCGTCAAAATGACCTTACTAGTGAATTAGTGAGCGTTTTGTGGCTTACATGTCAAATAGTAAGCCTCAAAATGATCTTACTAGTGAACTAGTGGGGGTTTTGTGGCTTACATGTTCACTAGTAAGCCTCAAAATGATCTTACTAGTGAACTAGTGGGCATTTTGTGGCTTACATGTCAACTAGTAAGCCTCAAAATGATCTTACTAGTGAACTAGTGGGCACGTTTATGGCCTTACATGTTCACTAGTAAGCGTGAAAATGATCTTACTCGTGAACTAGTGGGCGTTTTGCGGCTTACATGTCAACTAGTAAGCCTCAAAATGATCTTACGAGTGAGCTAGTGGGCGTTATGCGGCTTACATGTCAACTAGTAAGCCTCAAAATGATCTTAATAGTGAACTAGTGGGTTCTTTTGTGGCTTACATGTTCACTAGTAAGCGTCAAAATGACCTTACTAGTGAACTAGTGGGCGTTTTGCGGCTTACATGTTCACTAGTAAGCCTCAAAATGATCTTACTCGTGAACTAGTGGGCGTTTTGCGGCTTACATGTCAACTAGTAAGCCTCAAAATGATCTTACGAGGGAACTAGTGGGCGTTTTGGGGCTTACATGTTCACTAGTAAGCGTCAAAATTACCTTACTAGTGAACCAGTGAGCGTTTTGTGGCTTACATGTTCACTAGTAAGCCTCAAAATGATCTTAGTAGTGACCTAGTGGGGGTTTTGTGGCTTACATGTTCACTAGTAAGCCTCAAAATGATCTTACTAGTGAACTAGTGGGGGTTTTGTGGCTTACATGTTCACTAGTAAGCCTCAAAATGATCTTACTAGTGAACTAGTGGGCGTTTTGTGGCTTACATGTCAAATAGTAAGCCTCAAAATGATCTTACTAGTGAACTAGTGGGGGTTTTGTGGCGTACATGTTCACTAGTAAGCCTCAAAATGATCTTACTAGTGAACTAGTGGGCACATTTATGGCCTTACGTGTTCACTAGTAAGCGTCAAAATGATCTTACTAGTATACTAGTGGGCGTTTTGTGGCTTACATGTTCACTCGTAAGCCTCAAACTGATCTTACTAGTGAACTAGTGGGCGTTTTGTGGCTTACATGTCAACTAGTGAGCCTCAAAATGATCTTACTAGTGAACTAGTGGGCAGATTTATGGCCTTACATGTTCACTAGTAAGCCTCAAAATGATCTTACCAGTGAACTAGTGGGCGTTTTGCGGCTTACATGTCAACTAGTAAGCCTCAAAATGATCTTACTAGTGAACTAGTGGGCACATTTATGGCCTTACATGTTCACTAGTAAGCCTCAAAATGATCTTACTAGTATACTAGTGGGCGTTTTGTGGCTTACATGTTCACGAGTAAGCGTCAAAATGATCTTACTAGTGAACTAGTGGGCGTTTTGCGGCTTACATGTTCACTAGTAAGCGTCAAAATGACCTTACTAGTGAATTAGTGAGCGTTTTGTGGCTTACATGTCAACAAGTAAGCCTCAAAATGATCTTACTCGTGAACTAGTGGGCGTTTTGTGGCTTACATGTTAACTAGTAAGCGTCAAAATGACCTTACTAGTGAACTAGTGACAATTTGTGGCTTACATGTTCACGAGTAAGCGTCAAAATGACCTTACTAGTGAACTAGTGAGCGTTTTGTGGCTTACATGTTCACTAGTAAGCCTCAAAATGATCTTACGAGTGAGCTAAGGGGCGTTTTGTGGCTTACATGTCAACTAGTAAGCCTCAAAATGATCTTACTTGTGAACTAGTGGGCGTTTTGTGGCTTACATCTTCACTCGTAAGCCTCAAAACGATCTTTCTAGTGAACTAGTGGGCGTTTTGTGGCTTAAATGTCAACTAGTAAGCCTCAAAATGATCTTACTAGTGAACTAGTGGGCACATTTATGGCCTTACATGTTCACTAGTAAGCCTCAAAATGATCTTACCAGTGAACTAGTGGGCGTTTTGCGGCTTACATGTCAACTAGTAAGCCTCAAAATGATCTTACTAGTGAACTAGTGTGCGTTTTGTGGCTTACATCTTCACTCGTAAGCCTCAAAATGATCTTACTAGTGAAGTAGTGGGCGTTTTGTGGCTTACAAGTCAACTAGTAAGCCTCAAAATGATCTTACTAGTGAACTAGTGGGAATTTTGTGGCTTACATGTCAATTAGTAAGCCTCAACATGATCTTACCAGTGAACTAGTGGGCACATTTATGGCCTTACATGTTCACTAGTAAGCCTCAAAATGATCTTACCAGTGAACTAGTGGGCACATTTATGGCCTTACATGTTCACTAGTAAGCCTCAAAATGATCTTACCAGTGAACTAGTGGGCGTTTTGTGGCTTACATGTTCACGATTAAGCGTCAAAATGATCTTACTAGTGAACTAGTGGGCGTTTTGCGGCTTACATGTCAACAAGTAAGCCTCAAAATGATCGTACTAATGAACTAGTGGGCGTTTTGTGGCTTACATGTTCACTAGTAAGGGTCAAAATGACCTTACTAGTGAATTAGTGAGCGTTTTGTGGCTTACATGTCAACTAGTAAGCCTCAAAATGATCTTACTAGTGAACTAGTGGGCACATTTATGGCCTTACATGTTCACTAGTAAGCCTCAAAATGATCTTACCAGTGAACTAGTGGGCGTTTTGTGGCTTACATGTTCACTAGTAAGCCTCAAAATGATCTTACTAGTGAACTAGTGGGCGTTTTGTGGCTTACATGTCAAATAGTAAGCCTCAAAATGATCTTACTAGTGAACTAGTGCGCACATTTATGGCCTTACGTGTTCACTAGTAAGCGTCAAAATGATCTTACTAGTAAACTAGTGGGCGTTTTGTGGCTTACATCTTCACTCGTAAGCCTCAAAACGATCTTTCTAGTGAACTAGTGGGCGTTTTGTGGCTTAAATGTCAACTAGTAAGCCTCAAAATGATCTTACTAGTGAACTAGTGGGCACATTTATGGCCTTACATGTTCACTAGTAAGCCTCAAAATGATCTTACTAGTGAACTAGTGGGCGTTTTGTGGCTTACATGTTCACTAGTAAGCCTCAAAATGATCTTACTAGTGAACTAGTGGGCACATTTATGGCCTTACATGTTCACTAGTAAGCCTCAAAATGATCTTACGAGTGAACTAGTGAGCGTTTTGTGGCTTACATGTCAACTAGTAAGCCTCGAAATGATCTTACTAGTGAACTAGTGGGCGTTTTGTGGCTTACATGTTCACTAGTAAGCCTCAAAATGATCTTACTAGTGAACTAGTGGGCGTTTTGTGGCTTACATGTCAAATAGTAGGCCTCAAAATGATCTTACTAGTGAACTAGTGGGCACATTTATGGCCTTACGTGTTCACTAGTAAGCGTCAAAATGATCTTACTAGTAAACTAGTGGGCGTTTTGTGGCTTACATCTTCACTCGTAAGCCTCAAAATGATCTTACTAGTGAAGTAGTGGGCGTTTTGTGGCTTACAAGTCAACTAGTAAGCCTCAAAATGATCTTACTAGTGAACTAGTGGGAATTTTGTGGCTTACATGTCAACTAGTAAGCCTCAACATGATCTTACCAGTGAACTAGTGGGCACATTTATGGCCTTACATGTTCACTAGTAAGCCTCAAAATGATCTTACCAGTGAACTAGTGGGCACATTTATGGCCTTACATGTTCACTAGTAAGCCTCAAAATGATCTTACCAGTGAACTAGTGGGCGTTTTGTGGCTTACATGTTCACGAGTAAGCGTCAAAATGATCTTACTAGTGAACTAGTGGGCGTTTTGCGGCTTACATGTCAACAAGTAAGCCTCAAAATGATCGTACTAATGAACTAGTGGGCGTTTTGTGGCTTACATGTTCACTAGTAAGGGTCAAAATGACCTTACTAGTGAATTAGTGAGCGTTTTGTGGCTTACATGTCAACTAGTAAGCCTCAAAATGATCTTACTAGTGAACTAGTGGGCACATTTATGGCCTTACATGTTCACTAGTAAGCCTCAAAATGATCCTACCAGTGAACTAGTGGGCGTTTTGTGGCTTACATGTTCACTAGTAAGCCTCAAAATGATCTTACTAGTGAACTAGTGGGCGTTTTGTGGCTTACATCTCAAATAGTAGGCCTCAAAATGATCTTACTAGTGAACTAGTGGGCACATTTATGGCCTTACATGTTCACTAGTAAGCCTCAAAATGATCTTACGAGTGAACTAGTGAGCGTTTTGTGGCTTACATGTCAACTAGTAAGCCTCGAAATGATCTTACTAGTGAACTAGTGGGCGTTTTGTGGCTTACATGTTCACTAGTAAGCCTCAAAATGATCTTACTAGTGAACTAGTGGGCGTTTTGTGGCTTACATGTCAAATAGTAGGCCTCAAAATGATCTTACTAGTGAACTAGTGGGCACATTTATGGCCTTACGTGTTCACTAGTAAGCGTCAAAATGATCTTACTAGTAAACTAGTGGGCGTTTTGTGGCTTACATCTTCACTCGTAAGCCTCAAAATGATCTTACTAGTGAAGTAGTGGGCGTTTTGTGGCTTACAAGTCAACTAGTAAGCCTCAAAATGATCTTACTAGTGAACTAGTGGGAATTTTGTGGCTTACATGTCAACTAGTAAGCCTCAACATGATCTTACCAGTGAACTAGTGGGCACATTTATGGCCTTACATGTTCACTAGTAAGCCTCAAAATGATCTTACCAGTGAACTAGTGGGCACATTTATGGCCTTACATGTTCACTAGTAAGCCTCAAAATGATCTTACCAGTGAACTAGTGGGCGTTTTGTGGCTTACATGTTCACGAGTAAGCGTCAAAATGATCTTACTAGTGAACTAGTGGGCGTTTTGCGGCTTACATGTCAACAAGTAAGCCTCAAAATGATCGTACTAATGAACTAGTGGGCGTTTTGTGGCTTACATGTTCACTAGTAAGGGTCAAAATGACCTTACTAGTGAATTAGTGAGCGTTTTGTGGCTTACATGTCAACTAGTAAGCCTCAAAATGATCTTACTAGTGAACTAGTGGGCACATTTATGGCCTTACATGTTCACTAGTAAGCCTCAAAATGATCTTACCAGTGAACTAGTGGGCGTTTTGTGGCTTACATGTTCACTAGTAAGCCTCAAAATGATCTTACTAGTGAACTAGTGGGCGTTTTGTGGCTTACATCTCAAATAGTAGGCCTCAAAATGATCTTACTAGTGAACTAGTGGGCACATTTATGGCCTTACATGTTCACTAGTAAGCCTCAAAATGATCTTACGAGTGAACTAGTGAGCGTTTTGTGGCTTACATGTCAACTAGTAAGCCTCGAAATGATCTTACTAGTGAACTAGTGGGCGTTTTGTGGCTTACATGTTCACTAGTAAGCCTCAAAATGATCTTACTAGTGAACTAGTGGGCGTTTTGTGGCTTACATGTCAAATAGTAGGCCTCAAAATGATCTAACTAGTGAACTAGTGGGCACATTTATGGCCTTAGGTGTTCACTAGTAAGCGTCAAAATGATCTTACTAGTAAACTAGTGGGCGTTTTGTGGCTTACATCTTCACTCGTAAGCCTCAAAATGATCTTACTAGTGAAGTAGTGGGCGTTTTGTGGCTTACAAGTCAACTAGTAAGCCTCAAAATGATCTTACTAGTGAACTAGTGGGAATTTTGTGGCTTACATGTCAACTAGTAAGCCTCAACATGATCTTACCAGTGAACTAGTGGGCACATTTATGGCCTTACATGTTCACTAGTAAGCCTCAAAATGATCTTACCAGTGAACTAGTGGGCACATTTATGGCCTTACATGTTCACTAGTAAGCCTCAAAATGATCTTACCAGTGAACTAGTGGGCGTTTTGTGGCTTACATGTTCACGAGTAAGCGTCAAAATGATCTTACTAGTGAACTAGTGGGCGTTTTGCGGCTTACATGTCAACAAGTAAGCCTCAAAATGATCGTACTAATGAACTAGTGGGCGTTTTGTGGCTTACATGTTCACTAGTAAGCCTCAAAATGATCTTACCAGTGAACTAGTGGGCACATTTATGGCCTTACATGTTCACTAGTAAGCCTCAAAATGATCTTACCAGTGAACTAGTGGGCGTTTTGTGGCTTACATGTTCACGAGTAAGCGTCAAAATGATCTTACTAGTGAACTAGTGGGCGTTTTGCGGCTTACATGTCAACAAGTAAGCCTCAAAATGATCGTACTAATGAACTAGTGGGCGTTTTGTGGCTTACATGTTCACTAGTAAGGGTCAAAATGACCTTACTAGTGAATTAGTGAGCGTTTTGTGGCTTACATGTCAACTAGTAAGCCTCAAAATGATCTTACTAGTGAACTAGTGGGCACATTTATGGCCTTACATGTTCACTAGTAAGCCTCAAAATGATCTTACCAGTGAACTAGTGGGCGTTTTGTGGCTTACATGTTCACTAGTAAGCCTCAAAATGATCTTACTAGTGAACTAGTGGGCGTTTTGTGGCTTACATCTCAAATAGTAGGCCTCAAAATGATCTTACTAGTGAACTAGTGAGCGTTTTGTGGCTTACATGTCAACTAGTAAGCCTCGAAATGATCTTACTAGTGAACTAGTGGGCGTTTTGTGGCTTACATGTTCACTAGTAAGCCTCAAAATGATCTTACTAGTGAACTAGTGGGCGTTTTGTGGCTTACATGTCAAATAGTAGGCCTCAAAATGATCTTACTAGTGAACTAGTGGGCATATTTATGGCCTTAGGTGTTCACTAGTAAGCGTCAAAATGATCTTACTAGTAAACTAGTGGGCGTTTTGTGGCTTACATCTTCACTCGTAAGCCTCAAAATGATCTTACTAGTGAAGTAGTGGGCGTTTTGTGGCTTACAAGTCAACTAGTAAGCCTCATAATGATCTTACTAGTGATCTAGTGGGGATTTTGTGGCTTACATGTCAACTAGTAAGCCTCAAAATGATCTTACCAGTGAACTAGTGGGCACATTTATGGCCTTACATGTTCACTAGTAAGCCTCAAAATGATCTTACCAGTGAACTAGTGGGCGTTTTGTGGCTTACATGTTCACGAGTAAGCCTCAAAATGATCTTACCAGTGAACTAGTGGGCGTTTTGCGGCTTACATGTCAACTAGTAAGCCTCAAAATGATCTTACTAGTGAACTAGTGGGGATTTTGTGGCTTACATGTCAACTAGTAAGCCTCAAAATGATCTTACCAGTGAACTAGTGGGCACATTTATGGCCTTACATGTTCACTAGTAAGCCTCAAAATGATCTTACCAGTAAACTAGTGGGAGTTTTGTGGCTTACATGTTCACGAGTAAGCGTCAAAATGATCTTACTCGTGAACTAGTGGGCGTTTTGCGGCTTACATGTCAACAAGTAAGCCTCAAAATGATCGTACTAATGAACTAGTGGGCGTTTTGTGGCTTACATGTTCACTAGTAAGGGTCAAAATGACCTTACTAGTGAATTAGTGAGCGTTTTGTGGCTTACATGTCAACTAGTAAGCCTCAAAATGATCTTACTAGTGAACTAGTGGGCACATTTATGGCCTTACATGTTCACTAGTAAGCCTCAAAATGATCTTACCAGTGAACTAGTGGGCGTTTTGTGGCTTACATGTTCACGAGTAAGCGTCGAAATGATCTTACTAGTGAACTAGTGGGCGTTTTGCGGCTTACATGTCAACAAGTAAGCCTCAAAATGATCTTACTAATGAACTAGTGGGCGTTTTGTTGCTTACATGTTCACGAGTAAGCGTCAAAATGATCTTACTAGTGAACTAGTGGGCACATTTATGGCCTTACGTGTTCACTAGTAAGCGTCAAAATGATCTTACTAGTAAACTAGTGGGCGTTTTGTGGCTTACATGTTCACGAGTAAGCCTCAAAATATCTTACCAGTGAACTAGTGGTCGTTTTGCGGCTTACATGTCAACTAGTAAGCCTCAAAATGATCTTACTAGTGAACTAGTGGGGATTTTGAGGCTTACATGTCAACTAGTAAGCCTCAAAATGATCTCACTAGTGAACTAGTGGGCACATTTATGGCCTTACATGTTCACTAGTAAGCCTCAAAATGATCTTACCAGTGAACTAGTGTGCGTTTTGTGGCTTACATGTTCACGAGTAAGTGTCAAAATGATCTTACTAGTGAACTAGTGGGCGTTTTGTGGCTTATATGTTCACGAGTAAGCGTCAAAATGATCTTACTAGTGAACTAGTGGGCGTTTTGCGGCTTACATGTCAACTAGTAAGCCTCAAAATGATCTTACGAGTGAACTAGTGGGCGTTTTGCGGCTTACATGTCAACAAGTAAGCCTAAAAATGATGTTACTAGTGAACTAGTGGGCGTTTTGTGGCTTACATGTTAACTAGTAAGCGTCAAAATGACCTTACTAGTGAACTAGTGACAATTTGTGGCTTACATGTTCACGAGTAAGCGTCAAAATGACCTTACTAGTGAACTAGTGAGCGTTTTGTGGCTTACATGTTCACTAGTAAGCCTCAAAATGATCTTACGAGTGAGCTAAGGGGCGTTTTGTGGCTTACATGTCAACTAGTAAGCCTCAAAATGAACTTACTAGTGAACTAGTGGGCGTTTTGCGGCTTACATGTCAACTAGCAAGCCTCAAAATGATCTTACGAGTGAGCTAAGGGGCGTTTTGCGGCTTACATGTCAACTAGTAAGCGTCAAAATGATCTTACTAGTGAACTAGTGGGCACGTTTATGGCCTTACATGTTCACTAGTAAGCGTGAAAATGATCTTACTCGTGAACTAGTGGGCGTTTTGCGGCTTACATGTCAACTAGTAAGCCTCAAAATGATCTTACGAGTGAGCTAGTGGGCGTTTTGCGGCTTACATGTCAACTAGTAAGCCTCAAAATGATCTTAATAGTGAACTTGTGGGTTCTTTTGTGGCTTACATGTTCACTAGTAAGCGTCACAATGACCTTACTTGTGAACTAGTGAGCGTTTTGTGGCTTACATGTTCGCTAGTAAGCGTCAAAATGATCTTACTAGTGAACTAGTGGGCGTTTTGTGGCTTACATGTCAAATAGTAAGCCTCAAAATGATCCTACTAGTGAACTAGTGGGCACATTTATGGCCTTACGTGTTCACTAGTAAGCCTCAAAATGATCTTACTAGTAAACTAGTGGGCGTTTTGTGGCTTACATGTCAAATAGTAAGCCTCAAAATGATCTTACTAGTGAACTAGTGGGCACATTTATGGCCTTACGTGTTCACTAGTAAGCGTCAAAATGATCTTACTAGTAAACTAGTGGGCGTTTTGTGGCTTACATCTTCACTCGTAAGCCTCAAAATGATCTTACTAGTGAACTAGTGGGCGTTTTGTGGCTTACATGTCAACTAGTAAGCCTCAAAATGATCTTACTAGTGAACTAGTGGGCACATTTATGGCCTTACATGTTCATTAGTAAGCCTCAAAATGATCTTACCAGTGAACTAGTGGGCGTTTTGCGGCTTACATGTCAACTAGTAAGCCTCAAAATGATCTTACTAGTGAACTAGTGGGAACATTTATGGCCTTACATGTTCACTAGTAAGCCTCAAAATGATCTTACCAGTGAACTAGTGGGCGTTTTGTGGCTTACATCTTCACTCGTAAGCCTCAAAATGATCTTACTAGTGAACTAGTGGGCGTTTTGTGGCTTACATGTCAACTAGTAAGCCTCAAAATGATCTTACTAGTGAACTAGTGGGCACATTTATGGCCTTACATGTTCACTAGTAAGCCTCAAAATGATCTTACCAGTGAACTAGTGGGCGTTTTGTGGCTTACATGTTCACGAGTAAGCGTCAAAATGATCTTACTAGTGAACTAGTGGGCGTTTTGCGGCTTACATGTCAACAAGTAAGCCTCAAAATGATCTTACTAATGAACTAGTGGGCGTTTTGTGGCTTACATGTTCACTAGTAAGCATCAAAATGACCTTACTAGTGAATTAGTGAGCGTTTTGTGGCTTACATGTCAACTAGTAAGCCTCAAAATGATCTTACTAGTGAACTAGTGGGCGTTTTGTGGCTTACATGTTCACTAGTAAGCCTCAAAATGATCTTACTAGTTAACTAGTGGGCACATTTATGGCCTTACATGTTCACTAGTAAGCGTCAAAATGATCTTACTAGTGAACAAGTGGGCGTTTTGCGGCTTGCATGGCAACTAGTAAGCCTCAAAATGATCTTACGAGTGAACTAGTGGGCGTTTTGCGGCTTACATGTCAACAAGTAAGCCTCAAAATGATCTTACTAGTGAACTAGTGGGCGTTTTGTGGCTTACATGTTCACTAGTAAGTGTCAAAATGACCTTACTAGTTAACTAGTGAGTGTTTTGTTGCTTACATGTTCACTAGTAGGCGTCAAAATGATCTTACTAGTGAACTAGTGAGCGTTTTGTGGCTTACATGTTCACTAGTAAGCCTCAAAATGATCTTACGAGTGAGCTAAGGGGCGTTTTGTGGCTTACATGTCAACTAGTAAGCCTCAAAATGAACTTACTAGTGAACTAGTGGGCGTTTTGCGGCTTACATGTCAACTAGCAAGCCTCAAAATGATCTTACGAGTGAGCTAAGGGGCGTTTTGCGGCTTACATGTCAACTAGTAAGCGTCAAAATGATCTTACTAGTGAACTAGTGGGCACGTTTATGGCCTTACATGTTCACTAGTAAGCGTGAAAATGATCTTACTCGTGAACTAGTGGGCGTTTTGCGGCTTACATGTCAACTAGTAAGCCTCAAAATGATCTTACGAGTGAGCTAGTGGGCGTTTTGCGGCTTACATGTCAACTAGTAAGCCTCAAAATGATCTTAATAGTGAACTTGTGGGTTCTTTTGTGGCTTACATGTTCACTAGTAAGCGTCACAATGACCTTACTTGTGAACTAGTGAGCGTTTTGTGGCTTACATGTTCGCTAGTAAGCGTCAAAATGATCTTACTAGTGAACTAGTGGGCGTTTTGTGGCTTACATGTCAAATAGTAAGCCTCAAAATGATCCTACTAGTGAACTAGTGGGCACATTTATGGCCTTACGTGTTCACTAGTAAGCCTCAAAATGATCTTACTAGTAAACTAGTGGGCGTTTTGTGGCTTACATGTCAAATAGTAAGCCTCAAAATGATCTTACTAGTGAACTAGTGGGCACATTTATGGCCTTACGTGTTCACTAGTAAGCGTCAAAATGATCTTACTAGTAAACTAGTGGGCGTTTTGTGGCTTACATCTTCACTCGTAAGCCTCAAAATGATCTTACTAGTGAACTAGTGGGCGTTTTGTGGCTTACATGTCAACTAGTAAGCCTCAAAATGATCTTACTAGTGAACTAGTGGGCACATTTATGGCCTTACATGTTCATTAGTAAGCCTCAAAATGATCTTACCAGTGAACTAGTGGGCGTTTTGCGGCTTACATGTCAACTAGTAAGCCTCAAAATGATCTTACTAGTGAACTAGTGGGAACATTTATGGCCTTACATGTTCACTAGTAAGCCTCAAAATGATCTTACCAGTGAACTAGTGGGCGTTTTGTGGCTTACATCTTCACTCGTAAGCCTCAAAATGATCTTACTAGTGAACTAGTGGGCGTTTTGTGGCTTACATGTCAACTAGTAAGCCTCAAAATGATCTTACTAGTGAACTAGTGGGCACATTTATGGCCTTACATGTTCACTAGTAAGCCTCAAAATGATCTTACCAGTGAACTAGTGGGCGTTTTGCGGCTTACATGTTCACGAGTAAGCCTCAAAATATCTTACCAGTGAACTAGTGGTCGTTTTGCGGCTTACATGTCAACTAGTAAGCCTCAAAATGATCTTACTAGTGAACTAGTGGGGATTTTGAGGCTTACATGTCAACTAGTAAGCCTCAAAATGATCTCACTAGTGAACTAGTGGGCACATTTATGGCCTTACATGTTCACTAGTAAGCCTCAAAATGATCTTACCAGTGAACTAGTGTGCGTTTTGTGGCTTACATGTTCACGAGTAAGTGTCAAAATGATCTTACTAGTGAACTAGTGGGCGTTTTGTGGCTTATATGTTCACGAGTAAGCGTCAAAATGATCTTACTAGTGAACTAGTGGGCGTTTTGCGGCTTACATGTCAACTAGTAAGCCTCAAAATGATCTTACGAGTGAACTAGTGGGCGTTTTGCGGCTTACATGTCAACAAGTAAGCCTAAAAATGATGTTACTAGTGAACTAGTGGGCGTTTTGTGGCTTACATGTTAACTAGTAAGCGTCAAAATGACCTTACTAGTGAACTAGTGACAATTTGTGGCTTACATGTTCACGAGTAAGCGTCAAAATGACCTTACTAGTGAACTAGTGAGCGTTTTGTGGCTTACATGTTCACTAGTAAGCCTCAAAATGATCTTACGAGTGAGCTAAGGGGCGTTTTGTGGCTTACATGTCAACTAGTAAGCCTCAAAATGAACTTACTAGTGAACTAGTGGGCGTTTTGCGGCTTACATGTCAACTAGCAAGCCTCAAAATGATCTTACGAGTGAGCTAAGGGGCGTTTTGCGGCTTACATGTCAACTAGTAAGCGTCAAAATGATCTTACTAGTGAACTAGTGGGCACGTTTATGGCCTTACATGTTCACTAGTAAGCGTGAAAATGATCTTACTCGTGAACTAGTGGGCGTTTTGCGGCTTACATGTCAACTAGTAAGCCTCAAAATGATCTTACGAGTGAGCTAGTGGGCGTTTTGCGGCTTACATGTCAACTAGTAAGCCTCAAAATGATCTTAATAGTGAACTTGTGGGTTCTTTTGTGGCTTACATGTTCACTAGTAAGCGTCACAATGACCTTACTTGTGAACTAGTGAGCGTTTTGTGGCTTACATGTTCGCTAGTAAGCGTCAAAATGATCTTACTAGTGAACTAGTGGGCGTTTTGTGGCTTACATGTCAAATAGTAAGCCTCAAAATGATCCTACTAGTGAACTAGTGGGCACATTTATGGCCTTACGTGTTCACTAGTAAGCCTCAAAATGATCTTACTAGTAAACTAGTGGGCGTTTTGTGGCTTACATGTCAAATAGTAAGCCTCAAAATGATCTTACTAGTGAACTAGTGGGCACATTTATGGCCTTACGTGTTCACTAGTAAGCGTCAAAATGATCTTACTAGTAAACTAGTGGGCGTTTTGTGGCTTACATCTTCACTCGTAAGCCTCAAAATGATCTTACTAGTGAACTAGTGGGCGTTTTGTGGCTTACATGTCAACTAGTAAGCCTCAAAATGATCTTACTAGTGAACTAGTGGGCACATTTATGGCCTTACATGTTCATTAGTAAGCCTCAAAATGATCTTACCAGTGAACTAGTGGGCGTTTTGCGGCTTACATGTCAACTAGTAAGCCTCAAAATGATCTTACTAGTGAACTAGTGGGAACATTTATGGCCTTACATGTTCACTAGTAAGCCTCAAAATGATCTTACCAGTGAACTAGTGGGCGTTTTGTGGCTTACATCTTCACTCGTAAGCCTCAAAATGATCTTACTAGTGAACTAGTGGGCGTTTTGTGGCTTACATGTCAACTAGTAAGCCTCAAAATGATCTTACTAGTGAACTAGTGGGCACATTTATGGCCTTACATGTTCACTAGTAAGCCTCAAAATGATCTTACCAGTGAACTAGTGGGCGTTTTGTGGCTTACATGTTCACGAGTAAGCGTCAAAATGATCTTACTAGTGAACTAGTGGGCGTTTTGCGGCTTACATGTCAACAAGTAAGCCTCAAAATGATCTTACTAATGAACTAGTGGGCGTTTTGTGGCTTACATGTTCACTAGTAAGCATCAAAATGACCTTACTAGTGAATTAGTGAGCGTTTTGTGGCTTACATGTCAACTAGTAAGCCTCAAAATGATCTTACTAGTGAACTAGTGGGCGTTTTGTGGCTTACATGTTCACTAGTAAGCCTCAAAATGATCTTACTAGTTAACTAGTGGGCACATTTATGGCCTTACATGTTCACTAGTAAGCGTCAAAATGATCTTACTAGTGAACAAGTGGGCGTTTTGCGGCTTGCATGGCAACTAGTAAGCCTCAAAATGATCTTACGAGTGAACTAGTGGGCGTTTTGCGGCTTACATGTCAACAAGTAAGCCTCAAAATGATCTTACTAGTGAACTAGTGGGCGTTTTGTGGCTTACATGTTCACTAGTAAGTGTCAAAATGACCTTACTAGTTAACTAGTGAGTGTTTTGTTGCTTACATGTTCACTAGTAGGCGTCAAAATGATCTTACTAGTGAACTAGTGAGCGTTTTGTGGCTTACATGTTCACTAGTAAGCCTCAAAATGATCTTACGAGTGAGCTAAGGGGCGTTTTGTGGCTTACATGTCAACTAGTAAGCCTCAAAATGAACTTACTAGTGAACTAGTGGGCGTTTTGCGGCTTACATGTCAACTAGCAAGCCTCAAAATGATCTTACGAGTGAGCTAAGGGGCGTTTTGCGGCTTACATGTCAACTAGTAAGCGTCAAAATGATCTTACTAGTGAACTAGTGGGCACGTTTATGGCCTTACATGTTCACTAGTAAGCGTGAAAATGATCTTACTCGTGAACTAGTGGGCGTTTTGCGGCTTACATGTCAACTAGTAAGCCTCAAAATGATCTTACGAGTGAGCTAGTGGGCGTTTTGCGGCTTACATGTCAACTAGTAAGCCTCAAAATGATCTTAATAGTGAACTTGTGGGTTCTTTTGTGGCTTACATGTTCACTAGTAAGCGTCACAATGACCTTACTTGTGAACTAGTGAGCGTTTTGTGGCTTACATGTTCGCTAGTAAGCGTCAAAATGATCTTACTAGTGAACTAGTGGGCGTTTTGTGGCTTACATGTCAAATAGTAAGCCTCAAAATGATCCTACTAGTGAACTAGTGGGCACATTTATGGCCTTACGTGTTCACTAGTAAGCCTCAAAATGATCTTACTAGTAAACTAGTGGGCGTTTTGTGGCTTACATGTCAAATAGTAAGCCTCAAAATGATCTTACTAGTGAACTAGTGGGCACATTTATGGCCTTACGTGTTCACTAGTAAGCGTCAAAATGATCTTACTAGTAAACTAGTGGGCGTTTTGTGGCTTACATCTTCACTCGTAAGCCTCAAAATGATCTTACTAGTGAACTAGTGGGCGTTTTGTGGCTTACATGTCAACTAGTAAGCCTCAAAATGATCTTACTAGTGAACTAGTGGGCACATTTATGGCCTTACATGTTCATTAGTAAGCCTCAAAATGATCTTACCAGTGAACTAGTGGGCGTTTTGCGGCTTACATGTCAACTAGTAAGCCTCAAAATGATCTTACTAGTGAACTAGTGGGAACATTTATGGCCTTACATGTTCACTAGTAAGCCTCAAAATGATCTTACCAGTGAACTAGTGGGCGTTTTGTGGCTTACATCTTCACTCGTAAGCCTCAAAATGATCTTACTAGTGAACTAGTGGGCGTTTTGTGGCTTACATGTCAACTAGTAAGCCTCAAAATGATCTTACTAGTGAACTAGTGGGCACATTTATGGCCTTACATGTTCACTAGTAAGCCTCAAAATGATCTTACCAGTGAACTAGTGGGCGTTTTGCGGCTTACATGTTCACGAGTAAGCGTCAAAATGATCTTACTAGTGAACTAGTGGGCGTTTTGCGGCTTACATGTCAACAAGTAAGCCTCAAAATGATCTTACTAATGAACTAGTGGGCGTTTTGTGGCTTACATGTTCACTAGTAAGCATCAAAATGACCTTACTAGTGAATTAGTGAGCGTTTTGTGGCTTACATGTCAACTAGTAAGCCTCAAAATGATCTTACTAGTGAACTAGTGGGCGTTTTGTGGCTTACATGTTCACTAGTAAGCCTCAAAATGATCTTACTAGTTAACTAGTGGGCACATTTATGGCCTTACATGTTCACTAGTAAGCGTCAAAATGATCTTACTAGTGAACAAGTGGCCGTTTTGCGGCTTGCATGGCAACTAGTAAGCCTCAAAATGATCTTACGAGTGAACTAGTGGGCGTTTTGCGGCTTACATGTCAACAAGTAAGCCTCAAAATGATCTTACTAGTGAACTAGTGGGCGTTTTGTGGCTTACATGTTCACTAGTAAGTGTCAAAATGACCTTACTAGTTAACTAGTGAGTGTTTTGTTGCTTACATGTTCACTAGTAGGCGTCAAAATGATCTTACTAGTGAACTAGTGAGCGTTTTGTGGCTTACATGTTCACTAGTAAGCGTCAAAATGACCTTACTAGTGAACTAGTGAGTGTTTTGTGGCTTACATGTTCACTAGTAAGCGTCAAAATTATCTTACCAGTGAACTAGTGGGCATTTCTATTCGCAAAATGTAGGTTATTATTAAAAAATACATCCCCATTCACATGTGCTAATGGAGAGCACAAATACCATATAAAAAAAGGAGAACAGTCGACCATGTGTTAGTGTGATTATATAACAGGAAATGACATGCCACCATTGATATTCTAGCATGTCGACAGAAACACACCCTAAATGAGTGCATAGGTGTCTTGAAACTTCTTCCGCCGGTCGTTTGATGTTCCCAGTAACTAAAATACTGTGCCCATCGCGTCACCGGACTTCGCTCACCTTCCTCAGTGGATGTTTCTGTCGAGATGACCTTTTTACAGTGTCCATCAATCGGTGTGGTCATCAACACTTCAAAGAAGCACACTGTTTCTTCTTCATGTTTCGAATCAGAGCCATGTCTGCTGGAACCTGCTGTGAAAAAGCACATTCGTCCTACGGCAATCTCAATTCATTTTTTTTCTTTTTCTAAACGTTCTCACATATTGTCAACCGAATCAGCTTCATTTCCTAGTTCACAATTTTGTAGAAATTATCAATAATATATATAGTCTCCCAAACAATATTTCAAACAAAGAAGAAAACACCACTCTTGTAATAGTAACATATAAGTCAATTCAATTTCTTTAATTGAATTTTAACCATATACCGCACTTTCAGACTTGCTACCAATCCTGCAGATTGTGGATGGCAGGAGCAATAGTGTCTCAAATAAAATGTGAAACATGCATTCCATTTTATCAATTTTCGACCCATTTTGGAAAAGCCTCAACCAAACCCCGGCAATATGGCATCCCCTCATTAATTCAACGAAAACCATCTACATTATCTGAAATGGAGATGTAGTTCAAAATGTACTGTATTCCAACATTGGTTAAAACCATAGGTTGTATCATGTTTCCAAACCAGAGACACCATTCCCCCTGCCAATGCGTGAGATAATCCATGACACAAAAAAGAAGTTTGGGTTCACTGCCCAATTTGTTGCCGCATATGTAACAGAAGTGAACTGAACCCAAAACGTTATCATGTTGCTGTTAGTCAGCAAGTCCCCCCTAAAAAAATAATAAATCGCTGCCGTGTGAGCCGCGTAAATATCACAACTTGAAACAAAAACGAACAACATTCGTCACACTGAATTAACAATACTTCACGTGTTATACAACATACTCCAATTCACAAGGCGCATTCACAACAACCGCGACCTTAACAAAGAAAGTAAAAAGAAATTTTCCATGTCCACGTCAAACAGACCTTCAAGCATTAGAAAGAAAAGCCAAATGAGCTCCTGCTGCAGGCATCGCACGTCAAATCTCGAGTCGCTCGACAGTATGGACCCTGACGACTTGGACATCAAGATGGCCGTTGGCCACCATGCTGACCAGAAAATGTGCGACCCACCCGCTCTGTCCAAAAAGAGGTTCAAAAGCAAACCGCAAAATAACTATACAAATCAGTTTTAAGCCAATAAACTGATGAGATGTCGTAATGTAACGGGGCACCAATTTTGAAACGCGACGCATAAATATGCCCCCGTATATGCTCAAACAGTTCGTGCACAAACCGAAAGTCGCACAAACCTACCTAAATATAGCCCGCAAAACGCGCTTGTTTATATCTAGATTCCACCCTTCGCCCGTTAAACCGAGATGTACCCAAAAAAACGACCCATCACTATATGAAGCAATATATATCCTCACGAGGTACGCGGGGGTGGGTGGAGCTTATTCCAGCCATCTCCGGGCAGTAGGAGGGGGACACCCTGAACCGATCGCCAACCAATTACAGGCCACACAGACACAAGCACAACCACCCAAGCCCATGCTCAAACCTAGGGACAATTTAGAGTTTCCAATCAGGCCGTTATGCATGTTATCGCAATATTAATATGAAACAAATCAACACACACACAAAACGGGAGATAAGATGAGATGAGTTTGTTGTACTTCTTCCTACAACCTCTCAAATCACCATTACCTGTTCACATTCCAACAAACAAACAAACAAACACCCATCAGGAAGCAATAACAAAGTAGCACGGTTAAGCACTGTGCATTTTTCCAGCGTTAAAGGGGATCGACATAACAACATGGACACACAAAATAAATGCCAACCAGGCGACAAAAAAACGTCATGCTAGTGTGCAACAGCTCATCCCCATTTCTTTTTTTTTTTTTTTCCTAGCACTCTTCCAGCATGCAGAGTTCACACCATACACTGCTCAAGGCTGCCAAAAGGCTTATCTATGCCACAACTGTCTTTGGTAAACACCACCTCGGGTGCGTGATTCTCAAAAATGCCACTGTTGACCTTAAAACGTGCAGTCATACTAAGTTGACGAAGCCAATTGTAAATTATTCACACGTGACCCTGAAACGTGCTGATTAAAGCTGGAAGATTTTGCTCTTGTGACGAACGAAATTAGAAATCCATCCTGTGTATGCACAAATGAGATGTGTCTTAAAATCTGTTTTTTTTATGACTCAAACCAACAAGAATTTGTATGTTCGACGATAGCTTCAACTCTAGTCATTAAATTTCATAATGACGGAAGGCACAACACAATCCACGGATAGCAAAGTTGTAACTGAATTTTCCAATTTCATGAGACAAGACCATCATTCCTCCCACAACAGGAGCCGTGATGGCTCTTCTCATGTTTCAAGAGAAATGTGCATCTGATGAACGTAATCTAAAAAAACATTGGAACATAATCGGAACATTCTGGCAATTAGCAGCATAACAGAAGCATTTATAAAACAAATAAGATAATTGAAACCCACAGACATTAACATTCACAAATCATCCAGATCAAGGCCTTCACTGTATACTTACACATTCTAACTCCTCCCAGAAAGTTAACAACGTCCACTGTTTACGACTTACAAACAACCATCTAAGCATCTCGTGACCTTCCGGCCCTTTTCAACCTAAACACACGGTGACCTCCTCATTCGTAGCATCACTGTGTCAAACCTCACCTGCCTGGGCCTTTCTTTATTCTCAACATACCCAACTTCCATCATCACCTTACGTCTCACCATCAATATTTTCACTTGCCTTTCACCCACTATAAGTATCCAAAACTCTCTGTGTCACCACACCCATACTCAACCATTTTACTTCTTTACCTGATTTACAAATACTTCATGTAGCGCCGGTTGAAATAATGAAGCTGAAGTGGTGTTAGGAATTATAATAAAAACAGTTACAATTATAACTACCGGTAATTATAATAGATGCCATACAAACCTTCTACACTGCAAAAGCCAGAAAACAAAACAAACAAGACTCCATGAGTCGCGCCAAGAGTCACGCTTATCTACACACCCACACGCAAAGACTAATCCAACACATATTCGCAGACACAACCCTACAGACAAACCAAAATATTCACCTTGCTACCGCTCACAACCAAGTTAAGCACATCCAAACTTTTAATTTTGTCATCCGCGAGAAGACTTCACTCCATCCAAATATCGATACAGTATACACCATCAATTTACTGTCAAACAAGCCGCCATCCAAACTTGTTGCTCCTCAGCTCCATTTAGATGATATGATTTTCGCAGATCCTCCATTTCTTGGACAAATTGTACCACGTCAATTTTTTGTGATGTAATGCCGTCTACGGCTTTTTTTTACATCTTCTTGTGTCCATGTTCTATAAACAAGAATGACAGGCGACTCATCTTTTATGTCTGGATTTGCAACTTCAATCATGGGAAAAGCGTCTCGTACCTCACTCCCTTCGTCAACCTTCGTCGCAGCAGGGGAAAAAACACTACTCCAATTTTTTGAAAATTCCACTCCCAAATCTCCTTTTCCCCTGGTGGCCATCGGATGGCCCCCTCTGTAAGAGGGTGGAGGGGATGGTGGAAAAGGAGGAGATGTCGGAAGAGTCGGATATAACGGTGGTGTAACAACAGTATTTGTGGATGCCATCTCCAACGCATTTTCTCTTTCTTCTTTCTGCTCCAATGCATTCTCTCTTTCTACTTTCTGTTTTTCCCCGTCAGTATACCTACCGGACACGATTCATCATCTTCTTTCCTGTGAAACATAACGTCTCCCTCAATCTTTTCACTTACACAATCCCCTCTTTCCACTTTTTCTAAACCCCTCTTTACTTTCACTTTCCGCCTCTTTTCTGCCAAGGACACCAAGAAATCAATGTCTCCAAACCCATCCTTATCCATTTTCGTTTTGTCATTCTTGCACATTGATCTAATATTATCCTGCAGGCGCATCAACGTTTGTATATTCAGCTGTCCAGCGAATTTGTATTTTTCCATCCACGTATCTAAATGTTTTATCTTCGAAGGACATTGGCTCTCTACGAATCTCCAGTCCTTACATGTTAACTTCTTTTTGGGATCACCTCTCTCCACGGTCTTACTATTATGAACCCCCATTGCGAATTAGGGGGTGGAACTTTGAGAATTTGAGAATTTTTTGTTTAGAGTCAGCGATTTACCTAGGGCAACTAGGCTGACTATTCCCTTGAACAGGGTGGCAATTTCTCCGACTGAGGTAATTTCCAACCTTCTACCACCAAGGTGGCGGGAAATTCTTGCATCTGCTTCCTCAGACAGTTGCCACAACAAATGTCCTGTTCAGATGAGGTAGCGAACCTCCACTCACACAGTTACACAGTCATTCATTTATCCGCATTTAATTTGCTTTTATCCTATTACCTTGACCAGAGGTAACGCACTATACACACATTATTTATACCCGGGGTTTAATACACATTATTTACACACGGAGTTTAAGCACGTGCAGGACACCGTCGCCCTCACCAGTTTATGAGACTTGCCGGTCTGTATGCCTGATAGGGACAAGTATGGCTCAGGGCTTTGCGGCTTAAAAAGACCACGTCTTTTTGCCGGCGCGCAAACACTCAATCACCGTTGAAAGAGTTCCTTCTCAACAAACCCCTCTCAGGCTCACATAGGGTCTCGAACCAGGCGTTCGAACCAAACTACAACACCTGTCCTGAGAGTGTTTCAATTAAAAACAGGTTTAAAGACCACCCCGACCTCCGTCTTTACAAACCCGGCGCGCAAACACTCACCTAGAGTGTCGATGCGGAGTTTAAGTACGTACAGGACACCGTGGCCACGGTCTTCCTGGCCGTCGACTCAGCGTCTGGAGGCGTCAGGTATGTTGTGATCCCGGACGAGCCCCCAAAAATGTCAGGTCGGTCCAAATTGACACGCAGGAATAACCAAAAGGAGGAGACAGGAGACTCGATTCTGGTACCAGGAGGGAACGAGGAGAAGCGTTCGGTTTCAGTTCTCCACACGTAACCCTAACGATCTCCCCCTTCACCTCCTCATTTATTGGGAAAGCTACTACATAGGTGTGTCCAACCTAAAGGGTGGGGGCTGTTGAACACACACTGAACTTGTTTGACTGTGTGTGTGTATGTGAGTGCAATTTACGTACATGTGTGCAAATGTCACATAAACATCCCGTTGCAGCTGGTGTTGATGTCTCCATTCCCGGTTCAGGCTTGCTCGTTGTTTAGTCTTAACAGTTATCTCTTCCCAACCACGTCCTCGGAAAGGTGGTTGCGACCCTAAACCTTTCACACAGTACAGCAAGCAAAAGTGAGCACATAATGAAGAACATATAATGATTATAGATGTGAGTAAATAATAAACGATAAATCTTTATTGAAAGCATAAGCGTTCTTCATTGCAGGCAAAGCCAACTAATGATTGCAAGCATAAGCGTTCTTCTTTGCAAGCAAAATCAAACTATACTGACAGGCAGAAGCATTCTTCATTGTGAGCATAAAATGACGACACGAGAATCAACCGAATAATACGTGAATGTATGATTACTAAAAAATAATAAATCCAACAAAGCGTCAAAATGACCTTACTAGTGAACTCGTGAGCATTTTGTGGCTTACATGTTCACTAGTAAGCGTCAAAATGACCTTGCTAGTGAACTAGTGAGCGCTTTTGTGGCTTACATGTCAATTAGTAAGCCTCAAAATGATCTTACTAGTGAACTAGTGGGCACATTTATGGCCTTACATGTTCACTAGTAATCATCAAAATGATCTTACGAGTGAACTAGTAGGCGTTTTGCGGCTTACATGTCAACTAGTAAGCCTCAAAATGATCTTACGAGTGAACTAGTATGCGTTTTGCGGCTTACATGTCAACTAGTAAGCCTCAAAATGATCTTACTAGTGAACTAGTGGGCGTTTTGTGGCTTAAATGTTCACTAGTAAGCGTAAAAATGACCTTACTAGTGAACTAGTGAGCGTTTTGTGGCTTACATGTTTACTAGTAAGCGTCAAAATGACCTTGCTAGTGAACTAGTGAGCGTTTTTGTGGCTTACATGTTCACTAGTAAGCGTCAAAATGATCTTACTAGTGAACTATTGGGCGTTTTGTGGCTTACATGTTCACTAGTAAGCCTCAAAATGACCTTACTAGTGAACTAGTGACAATTTGTGGCTTACATGTTCACTAGTAAGCCTCAAAATGATCTTACTAGTGAATTAGTAGGCACATTTATGGCCTTACATGTTCACTAGTAAGCGTCAAAATGATCTTACTAGTGAACTAGTGGGCACATTTATGGCCTTACATGTTCACTAGTAAGCGTCAAAATTATCTTACTAGTGAACTAGTGAGCGTTTTGTGGCTTACATGTTCACTAGTAAGCGTCAAAATGACCTTACTAGTGAACTAGTGAGCGTTTTGTGGCTTACATGTTCACTAGTAAGCGTCAAAATGATCTTACTAGTGAACTAGTGGGCGTTTTGTGGCTTACATGTCAACTAGTAAGCCTCAAAATGATCTTACTAGTGAACTAGTGGGCACATTTATGGCCTTACATGTTCACTAGTAAGCGTCAAAAGTATCTTACTAGTGAACTAGTGAGCGTTTTGTGGCTTACATGTTCACTAGTAAGCGTCAAAATGACCTTACTAGTGAACTAGTGAGCGTTTTGCGGCTTACATGTCAAATAGTAAGCCTCAAAATGATCTTACTAGTGAACTAGTAGGCGTTTTGCGGCTTACATGTCAACTAGTAAGCCTCAAAATGATCTTACTAGTGAACTAGTGGGCACATTTATGGGCTGACATCTTCACTACCAAGCGTCAAATTGATCTTACTCGTGAACTAGTGGGCGTTTTGCGGCTTACATGTCAACTAGTACGCCTCAAAATGATCTTAATAGTGAACTAGTGGGCGTTTTGTGGCTTACATGTCAATTAGTAAGCCTCAAAATGATCTTACTAGTGAACCAGTGGGCACATTTATGGCCTTACATGTTCACTAGTAAGCGTCAAAATGATCTTACTAGTGAACTAGTGGGCACATTTATAGCCTTACATCTTCACTAGTAAGCCTCAAAATGATCTTACTAGTGAACTAGTGGGCATTTTGTTGCTTACATGTCAACTAGTAAGCCTCAAAATGATCTTACTAGTGAGCTAGTGGGCGTTTTGTGGCTTACATGTTCACTAGTAAGTGTGAAAATGACCTTACTAGTGAACTAGTGAGCGTTTTGTGCCTTACATGTTCACTAGTAAGCGTCAAAATGATCTTACTAGTGAACTAGTAGGCGTTTTGTGGCTTACATCTTCACTAGTAAGCCTCAAAATGACCTTACTAGTGAACTAGTGGGCACATTTATGGCCTTACATGTTCACTAGTAAGCCTCAAAATGACGTTACTAGTGAACTAGTGGGCATTTTGTGGCTTACATGTTCACTAGTAAGCGTCAAAATGACCTTACTCGTGAACTAGTGGGCGTTTTGCAGCTTACATGTCAACTCGTAAGCCTCAAAATGATCTTACTCGTGAACTAGTGGGCGTTTTGTGGCTTACATGTTCACTAGTAAGTATCAAAATGACCTTACTAGTGAACTAGTGGCGTTTTGCGGCTTACAAGTCAACTAGTAAGCCTCAAAATGATCTTACTAATGAACTAGTGGGCGTTTTGTGGCTTACATGTCAATTAGTAAGCCTCAAAATGATCTTACTAGTCAACTAGTGGGCACATTTATGGCCTTACATGTTCACTAGTAAGCGTCAAAATGATCTTACTAGTGAACTAGTAGGCGTTTTGCGGCTTACATGTCAACTAGTAAGCCTCAAAATGATCTTACGAGTGAACTAGTGGGCGTTTTGCGGCTTACATGTCAATTAGTAAGCCTCAAAATGATCTTACTAGTGAACTAGTTGGCACATTTATGGCCTTACATGTTCACTAGTAAGCGTCAAAATGATCTTACTAGTGAACTAGTGGGCGTTTTGTGGCTTACATGTCAACTAGTAAGCCTCAAAATTATCTTACTAGTGAACTAGTGGGCACATTTATAGCCTTGCATGTTCACTAGTAAGCGTCAAAATGATCTCACTAGTAAACTAGTGGGCACATTTATAGCCTTACATCTTCATTAGTAAGCCTCAAAATGATCTTGCTAGTGAACTAGTGGGCATTTTGTGGCTTACATGTCAACTAGTAAGCCTCAAAATGATCTTACTAGTGAACTAGTGGGCATTTTGTGGCTTACATGTCAACTAGTAAGCCTCAAAATGATCTTACTAGTGAACTAGTGGGCGTTTTGTGGCCTACATGTTCACTAGTAAGCGTCAAAGTGACCTTACTAGTGAGCTAGTGGGCGTTTTGTGGCTTACATGTTCACTAGTAAGCGTCAAAATGACCTTACTAGTGAACTAGTGAGCGTTTTGTGCCTTACATGTTCACTAGTAAGCGTCAAAATGATCTTACTAGTGAACTAGTAGGCGTTTTGTGGCTTACATCTTCACTAGTAAGCCTCAAAATGACCTTACTAGTGAGCTAGTGAGCGTTTTGTGGCTTACATGTTCACTAGTAAGCGTCAAAATGATCTTACTAGTGAACTAGTGGGCACATTTATGGCCTAACATGTTCACTAGTAAGCGTCAAAATGATCTTACTAGTGAACTAGTAGGCGTTTTGCGGCTTACATGTCAACTAGTAAGCCTCAAAATGATCTTACTAGTGAACTAGTGTGCGTTTTGTGGCTTACATGTCAATTAGTAAGCCTCAAAATGATCTTACTAGTGAACCAGTGGGCACATTTATGGCCTTACATGTTCACTAGTAAGCGTCAAAATGATCTTACTAGTGAACTAGTAGGCGTTTTGCGGCTTACATGTCAACTAGTAAGCCTCAAAATGATCTTACTAGTGAACTAGTGTGCGTTTTGCGGCTTACATGTCAATTAGTAAGCCTCAAAATGATCTTACTAGTGAACTAGTGGGCACATTTATGGGCTGACATCTTCACTACTAAGCGTCAAATTGATCTTACTCGTGAACTAGTGGGCGTTTTGCGGCTTACATGTCAACTAGTACGCCTCAAAATGATCTTACTAGTGAACTAGTGGGCGTTTTGTGGCTTACATGTCAATTAGTAAGCCTCAAAATGATCTTACTAGTGAACCAGTGGGCACATTTATGGCCTTACATGTTCACTAGCAAGCGTCAAAATGATCTTACTAGTGAACTAGTGGGCACATTTATAGCCTTACATCTTCACTAGTAAGCCTCAAAATGATCTTACTAGTGAACTAGTGGGCATTTTGTGGCTTACATGTCAACTAGTAAGCCTCAAAATGATCTTACTAGTGAGCTAGTGAGCGTTTTGTGGCTTACATGTTCACTAGTAAGTGTGAAAATGACCTTACTAGTGAACTAGTGAGCGTTTTGTGCCTTACATGTTCACTAGTAAGCGTCAAAATGATCTTACTAGTGAACTAGTAGGCGTTTTGCGGCTTACATGTCAACTAGTAAGCCTCAAAATGATCTTACGAGTGAACTAGTGGGCGTTTTGCGGCTTACATGTCAATTAGTAAGCCTCAAAATGATCTTACTAGTGAACTAGTTGGCACATTTATGGCCTTACATGTTCACTAGTAAGCGTCAAAATGATCTTACTAGTGAACTAGTGGGCGTTTTGTGGCTTACATGTCAACTAGTAAGCCTCAAAATTATCTTACTAGTGAACTAGTGGGCACATTTATAGCCTTGCATGTTCACTAGTAAGCGTCAAAATGATCTCACTAGTAAACTAGTGGGCACATTTATAGCCTTACATCTTCATTAGTAAGCCTCAAAATGATCTTGCTAGTGAACTAGTGGGCATTTTGTGGCTTACATGTCAACTAGTAAGCCTCAAAATGATCTTACTAGTGAACTAGTGGGCATTTTGTGGCTTACATGTCAACTAGTAAGCCTCAAAATGATCTTACTAGTGAACTTGTGGGCGTTTTGTGGCCTACATGTTCACTAGTAAGCGTCAAAGTGACCTTACTAGTGAGCTAGTGGGCGTTTTGTGGCTTACATGTTCACTAGTAAGCGTCAAAATGACCTTACTAGTGAACTAGTGAGCGTTTTGTGCCTTACATGTTCACTAGTAAGCGTCAAAATGATCTTACTAGTGAACTAGTAGGCGTTTTGTGGCTTACATCTTCACTAGTAAGCCTCAAAATGACCTTACTAGTGAGCTAGTGAGCGTATTGTGGCTTACATGTTCACTAGTAAGCGTCAAAATGATCTTACTAGTGAACTAGTGGGCACATTTATGGCCTAACATGTTCACTAGTAAGCGTCGAAATGATCTTACTAGTGAACTAGTAGGCGTTTTGCGGCTTACATGTCAACTAGTAAGCCTCAAAATGATCTTACTAGTGAACTAGTGTGCGTTTTGCGGCTTACATGTCAATTATTAAGCCTCAAAATGATCTTACTAGTGAACCAGTGGGCACATTTATGGCCTTACATGTTCACTAGTAAGCGTCAAAATGATCTTACTAGTGAACTAGTAGGCGTTTTGCGGCTTACATGTCAACTAGTAAGCCTCAAAATGATCTTACTAGTGAACTAGTGTGCGTTTTGCGGCTTACATGTCAATTAGTAAGCCTCAAAATGATCTTACTAGTGAACTAGTGGGCACATTTATGGGCTGACATCTTCACTAATAAGCGTCAAATTGATCTTACTCGTGAACTAGTGGGCGTTTTGCGGCTTACATGTCAACTAGTACGCCTCAAAATGATCTTACTAGTGAACTAGTGGGCGTTTTGTGGCTTACATGTCAATTAGTAAGCCTCAAAATGATCTTACTAGTGAACCAGTGGGCACATTTATGGCCTTACATGTTCACTAGTAAGCGTCAAAATGATCTTACTAGTGAACTAGTGGGCACATTTATAGCCTTACATCTTCACTAGTAAGCCTCAAAATGATCTTACTAGTGAACTAGTGGGCATTTTGTGGCTTACATGTCAACTAGTAAGCCTCAAAATGATCTTACTAGTGAGCTAGTGAGCGTTTTGTGGCTTACATGTTCACTAGTAAGTGTGAAAATGACCTTACTAGTGAACTAGTGAGCGTTTTGTGCCTTACATGTTCACTAGTAAGCGTCAAAATGATCTTACTAGTGAACTAGTAGGCGTTTTGTGGCTTACATCTTCACTAGTAAGCCTCAAAATGACCTTACTAGTGAGCTAGTGAGCGTTTTGTGGCGTACATGTTCACTAGTAAGCGTCAAAATAACCTTACTAGTGAACTAGTGGGCATTTTGTGGCTTACATGTTCACTAGTAAGCGTCAAAATGACCTTACTAGTGAGCTAGTGGGCGTTTTGTGGCTTACATCTTCACTAGTAAGCCTCAAAATGACCTTACTAGTGAGCGTTTTGTGGCTTACATGTTCACTAGTAAGCGTCAAATTGATCTTACTCGTGAACTAGTAGGCGTTTTGCGGCTTACATGTCAACTAGTAAGCCTCAATATGATCTTACTAGTGAACTAGTGGGCACATTTATGGGCTTACATCTTCACTAGTAAGCGTCAAATTGATCTTACTCGTGAACTAGTGGGCGTTTTGCAGCTTACATGTCAACTCGTAAGCCTCAAAATGATCTTACTCGTGAACTAGTGGGCGTTTTGTGGCTTACATGTTCACTAGTAAGCATCAAAATGACCTTACTAGTGAACTAGTGGCGTTTTGCGGCTTACAAGTCAACTAGTAAGCCTCAAAATGATCTTACTAGTGAACTAGTAGGCGTTTTGCGGCTTACATGTCAACTAGTACGCCTCAAAATGATCTTACTAATGAACTAGTGGGCGTTTTGTGGCTTACATGTCAATTAGTAAGCCTCAAAATGATCTTACTAGTGAACTAGTGGGCACATTTATGGCCTTACATGTTCACTAGTAAGCGTCAAAATGATCTTACTAGTGAACTAGTAGGCGTTTTGCGGCTTACATGTCAACTAGTAAGCCTCAAAATGATCTTACTAGTGAACTAGTAGGCGTTTTGCGGCTTACATGTCAACTAGTACGCCTCAAAATGATCTTACTAATGAACTAGTGGGCGTTTTGTGGCTTACATGTCAATTAGTAAGCCTCAAAATGATCTTACTAGTGAACTAGTGGGCACATTTATGGCCTTACATGTTCACTAGTAAGCGTCAAAATGATCTTACTAGTGAACTAGTAGGCGTTTTGCGGCTTACATGTCAACTAGTAAGCCTCAAAATGATCTTACGAGTGAACTAGTGGGCGTTTTGCGGCTTACATGTCAATTAGTAAGCCTCAAAATGATCTTACTAGTGAACTAGTTGGCACATTTATGGCCTTACATGTTCACTAGTAAGCGTCAAAATGATCTTACTAGTGAACTAGTGGGCGTTTTGTGGCTTACATGTCAACTAGTAAGCCTCAAAATGATCTTACTAGTGAACTAGTGGGCGTTTTGCGGCTTACATGTCAATTAGTAAGCCTCAAAATGATCTTACTAGTGAACCAGTGGGCACATTTATGGCCTTACATGTTCACTAGTAAGCGTCAAAATGATCTTACTAGTGAACTAGTAGGCGTTTTGCGGCTTACATGTCAACTAGTAAGCCTCAAAATGATCTTACTAGTGAACTAGTGTGCGTTTTGCGGCTTACATGTCAATTAGTAAGCCTCAAAATGATCTTACTAGTGAACTAGTGGGCACATTTATGGGCTGACATCTTCACTAATAAGCGTCAAATTGATCTTACTCGTGAACTAGTGGGCGTTTTGCGGCTTACATGTCAACTAGTACGCCTCAAAATGATCTTACTAGTGAACTAGTGGGCGTTTTGTGGCTTACATGTCAATTAGTAAGCCTCAAAATGATCTTACTAGTGAACCAGTGGGCACATTTATGGCCTTACATGTTCACTAGTAAGCGTCAAAATGATCTTACTAGTGAACTAGTGGGCACATTTATAGCCTTACATCTTCACTAGTAAGCCTCAAAATGATCTTACTAGTGAACTAGTGGGCATTTTGTGGCTTACATGTCAACTAGTAAGCCTCAAAATGATCTTACTAGTGAGCTAGTGAGCGTTTTGTGGCTTACATGTTCACTAGTAAGTGTGAAAATGACCTTACTAGTGAACTAGTGAGCGTTTTGTGCCTTACATGTTCACTAGTAAGCGTCAAAATGATCTTACTAGTGAACTAGTAGGCGTTTTGTGGCTTACATCTTCACTAGTAAGCCTCAAAATGATCTCACTAGTAAACTAGTGGGCACATTTATAGCCTTACATCTTCATTAGTAAGCCTCAAAATGATCTTGCTAGTGAACTAGTGGGCATTTTGTGGCTTACATGTCAACTAGTAAGCCTCAAAATGATCTTACTAGTGAACTAGTGGGCATTTTGTGGCTTACATGTCAACTAGTAAGCCTCAAAATGATCTTACTAGTGAACTAGTGGGCGTTTTGTGGCCTACATGTTCACTAGTAAGCGTCAAAGTGACCTTACTAGTGAGCTAGTGGGCGTTTTGTGGCTTACATGTTCACTAGTAAGCGTCAAAATGACCTTACTAGTGAACTAGTGAGCGTTTTGTGCCTTACATGTTCACTAGTAAGCGTCAAAATGATCTTACTAGTGAACTAGTAGGCGTTTTGTGGCTTACATCTTCACTAGTAAGCCTCAAAATGACCTTACTAGTGAGCTAGTGAGCGTTTTGTGGCTTACATGTTCACTAGTAAGCGTCAAAATGATCTTACTAGTGAACTAGTGGGCACATTTATGGCCTAACATGTTCACTAGTAAGCGTCAAAATGATCTTACTAGTGAACTAGTAGGCGTTTTGCGGCTTACATGTCAACTAGTAAGCCTCAAAATGATCTTACTAGTGAACTAGTGTGCGTTTTGTGGCTTACATGTCAATTAGTAAGCCTCAAAATGATCTTACTAGTGAACCAGTGGGCACATTTATGGCCTTACATGTTCACTAGTAAGCGTCAAAATGATCTTACTAGTGAACTAGTAGGCGTTTTGCGGCTTACATGTCAACTAGTAAGCCTCAAAATGATCTTACTAGTGAACTAGTGTGCGTTTTGCGGCTTACATGTCAATTAGTAAGCCTCAAAATGATCTTACTAGTGAACTAGTGGGCACATTTATGGGCTGACATCTTCACTACTAAGCGTCAAATTGATCTTACTCGTGAACTAGTGGGCGTTTTGCGGCTTACATGTCAACTAGTACGCCTCAAAATGATCTTACTAGTGAACTAGTGGGCGTTTTGTGGCTTACATGTCAATTAGTAAGCCTCAAAATGATCTTACTAGTGAACCAGTGGGCACATTTATGGCCTTACATGTTCACTAGCAAGCGTCAAAATGATCTTACTAGTGAACTAGTGGGCACATTTATAGCCTTACATCTTCACTAGTAAGCCTCAAAATGATCTTACTAGTGAACTAGTGGGCATTTTGTGGCTTACATGTCAACTAGTAAGCCTCAAAATGATCTTACTAGTGAGCTAGTGAGCGTTTTGTGGCTTACATGTTCACTAGTAAGTGTGAAAATGACCTTACTAGTGAACTAGTGAGCGTTTTGTGCCTTACATGTTCACTAGTAAGCGTCAAAATGATCTTACTAGTGAACTAGTAGGCGTTTTGCGGCTTACATGTCAACTAGTAAGCCTCAAAATGATCTTACGAGTGAACTAGTGGGCGTTTTGCGGCTTACATGTCAATTAGTAAGCCTCAAAATGATCTTACTAGTGAACTAGTTGGCACATTTATGGCCTTACATGTTCACTAGTAAGCGTCAAAATGATCTTACTAGTGAACTAGTGGGCGTTTTGTGGCTTACATGTCAACTAGTAAGCCTCAAAATTATCTTACTAGTGAACTAGTGGGCACATTTATAGCCTTGCATGTTCACTAGTAAGCGTCAAAATGATCTCACTAGTAAACTAGTGGGCACATTTATAGCCTTACATCTTCATTAGTAAGCCTCAAAATGATCTTGCTAGTGAACTAGTGGGCATTTTGTGGCTTACATGTCAACTAGTAAGCCTCAAAATGATCTTACTAGTGAACTAGTGGGCATTTTGTGGCTTACATGTCAACTAGTAAGCCTCAAAATGATCTTACTAGTGAACTTGTGGGCGTTTTGTGGCCTACATGTTCACTAGTAAGCGTCAAAGTGACCTTACTAGTGAGCTAGTGGGCGTTTTGTGGCTTACATGTTCACTAGTAAGCGTCAAAATGACCTTACTAGTGAACTAGTGAGCGTTTTGTGCCTTACATGTTCACTAGTAAGCGTCAAAATGATCTTACTAGTGAACTAGTAGGCGTTTTGTGGCTTACATCTTCACTAGTAAGCCTCAAAATGACCTTACTAGTGAGCTAGTGAGCGTATTGTGGCTTACATGTTCACTAGTAAGCGTCAAAATGATCTTACTAGTGAACTAGTGGGCACATTTATGGCCTAACATGTTCACTAGTAAGCGTCGAAATGATCTTACTAGTGAACTAGTAGGCGTTTTGCGGCTTACATGTCAACTAGTAAGCCTCAAAATGATCTTACTAGTGAACTAGTGTGCGTTTTGCGGCTTACATGTCAATTAGTAAGCCTCAAAATGATCTTACTAGTGAACCAGTGGGCACATTTATGGCCTTACATGTTCACTAGTAAGCGTCAAAATGATCTTACTAGTGAACTAGTAGGCGTTTTGCGGCTTACATGTCAACTAGTAAGCCTCAAAATGATCTTACTAGTGAACTAGTGTGCGTTTTGCGGCTTACATGTCAATTAGTAAGCCTCAAAATGATCTTACTAGTGAACTAGTGGGCACATTTATGGGCTGACATCTTCACTAATAAGCGTCAAATTGATCTTACTCGTGAACTAGTGGGCGTTTTGCGGCTTACATGTCAACTAGTACGCCTCAAAATGATCTTACTAGTGAACTAGTGGGCGTTTTGTGGCTTACATGTCAATTAGTAAGCCTCAAAATGATCTTACTAGTGAACCAGTGGGCACATTTATGGCCTTACATGTTCACTAGTAAGCGTCAAAATGATCTTACTAGTGAACTAGTGGGCACATTTATAGCCTTACATCTTCACTAGTAAGCCTCAAAATGATCTTACTAGTGAACTAGTGGGCATTTTGTGGCTTACATGTCAACTAGTAAGCCTCAAAATGATCTTACTAGTGAGCTAGTGAGCGTTTTGTGGCTTACATGTTCACTAGTAAGTGTGAAAATGACCTTACTAGTGAACTAGTGAGCGTTTTGTGCCTTACATGTTCACTAGTAAGCGTCAAAATGATCTTACTAGTGAACTAGTAGGCGTTTTGTGGCTTACATCTTCACTAGTAAGCCTCAAAATGACCTTACTAGTGAGCTAGTGAGCGTTTTGTGGCGTACATGTTCACTAGTAAGCGTCAAAATAACCTTACTAGTGAACTAGTGGGCATTTTGTGGCTTACATGTTCACTAGTAAGCGTCAAAATGACCTTACTAGTGAGCTAGTGGGCGTTTTGTGGCTTACATCTTCACTAGTAAGCCTCAAAATGACCTTACTAGTGAGCGTTTTGTGGCTTACATGTTCACTAGTAAGCGTCAAATTGATCTTACTCGTGAACTAGTAGGCGTTTTGCGGCTTACATGTCAACTAGTAAGCCTCAATATGATCTTACTAGTGAACTAGTGGGCACATTTATGGGCTTACATCTTCACTAGTAAGCGTCAAATTGATCTTACTCGTGAACTAGTGGGCGTTTTGCAGCTTACATGTCAACTCGTAAGCCTCAAAATGATCTTACTCGTGAACTAGTGGGCGTTTTGTGGCTTACATGTTCACTAGTAAGCATCAAAATGACCTTACTAGTGAACTAGTGGCGTTTTGCGGCTTACAAGTCAACTAGTAAGCCTCAAAATGATCTTACTAGTGAACTAGTAGGCGTTTTGCGGCTTACATGTCAACTAGTACGCCTCAAAATGATCTTACTAATGAACTAGTGGGCGTTTTGTGGCTTACATGTCAATTAGTAAGCCTCAAAATGATCTTACTAGTGAACTAGTGGGCACATTTATGGCCTTACATGTTCACTAGTAAGCGTCAAAATGATCTTACTAGTGAACTAGTAGGCGTTTTGTGGCTTACATGTCAACTAGTAAGCCTCAAAATGATCTTACTAGTGAACTAGTAGGCGTTTTGCGGCTTACATGTCAACTAGTACGCCTCAAAATGATCTTACTAATGAACTAGTGGGCGTTTTGTGGCTTACATGTCAATTAGTAAGCCTCAAAATGATCTTACTAGTGAACTAGTGGGCACATTTATGGCCTTACATGTTCACTAGTAAGCGTCAAAATGATCTTACTAGTGAACTAGTAGGCGTTTTGCGGCTTACATGTCAACTAGTAAGCCTCAAAATGATCTTACGAGTGAACTAGTGGGCGTTTTGCGGCTTACATGTCAATTAGTAAGCCTCAAAATGATCTTACTAGTGAACTAGTGGGCACATTTATGGCCTTACATGTTCACTAGTAAGCGTCAAAATGATCTTACTAGTGAACTAGTGGGCGTTTTGCGGCTTACATGTCAACTAGTAAGCCTCAAAATGATCTTACTAGTGAACTAGTGGGCGTTTTGTGGCTTACATGTCAACTAGTAAGCCTCAAAATGATCTTACTAGTGAACTAGTGAGCGTTTTGTGGCTTACATATTCACTAGTAAGCCTCAAAATGATCTTACCAGTGAACTAGTGGGCGTTTTGCGGCTTACATGTCAACTAGTAAGCCTCAAAATGATCTTACTAGTGAACTAGTGGGCATTTTGTGGCTTACATGTCAACTACTAAGCCTCAAAATGATCTTACTAGTGAACTAGTGGACACATTTATGGCCTTACATGTTCACTAGTAAGCGTCAAAATGATCTTACCAGTGAACTAGTGGGCGTTTTGCGGCTTACATGTCAACGAGTAAGCCTCAAAATGATCTTACTAGTGAACTAGTGGGCATTTTGTGGCTTACATGTCAACCAGTAAGCCTCAAAATGATCTTACTAGTGAACTAGTGGGCACATTTATGGCCTTACACTATAAATCACTACACTATAAATGGGCTATAGTGTTGACGGTGAGTCTTTGTAAATGGTTGTCTGTCTCTGAGTCCTAAAACAGTGTATGGTTTATGAAATAAATATATTTTTTCCCAATTGCAAAGCAGAGAATCTTTTTTTTTTACAACTGAGACTGTTACGGCTTTGTAATACACATTTCCCTTTGTCTATGGGGAGTCACTATTTTTCATGTCATCAAAGGGATTAAGGCCTACTCCAATAATTTAGTCATTCAAACTTGCATCATAAACTGAACTTTCTTGTGGTAAAAAAAATACCACAAACCACAGGCAGCATTGTGACTTTCCTAATTTTCTTTTCATAAAACGACAACTAGTCAAACTAAAACAATGCCCTAAGAAAGAAAATTGTAAATAGTACTGAGATTTATCCATTGTGTTCATATTATATTTAATTGAAAGATGTTTGTTGTTTTTTTTTTCTTTCGCCTTTCTTCTTTCTACATACATTCTTGCTGCTGGAGGCTGTAAATTTCCCCAGTGTGGGACGAATAAAGGATATCTTATCTTATCTTAAGTAATTGGAATGCCATTGTCATTAAACCAAAAGATAGGTTTAGAGTAGGTAGAGTGGTTTCTGGTAGCGGTGGGTGTGTGTGGGAAATGGGGGTGTCCTTTTCAAATCGGCAGAAAAACATGTTTAGTTCATTAGCAAGACCCTTATTGTTCACTGTTTGGGGGGGGGGCATTCTATAGTTAGTGATTCCTTTCAGTCCATTCCATACAGATGCAGAGTCTTTAGCAGAGAACTGTTTTTTCAGACTCTCTGCATAGCTTCTCTTAGCGATGTTAATTTCCTTTGTCAATTGGTTTCGGGCGTGTTTGTACAGTGCCCGATCTCCACTTCTAAATGCAGCCTCTTTCTCTTTCCTGAGTTGCCCGAGTTTGGGAGTAAACCATGGCGGAAGAACTTCGTTGGTACACACATGTCCTCACAGAAACTGATGTATGATGTTACAGTGTCTGTGTATTCATCCAGTGTGCCCGTTGAAGTTTCAAAGACGCCCCAATCAGTGCAGTCTAAGCATTCTTGTAGAGCTAGCTTTGCTTCATCCGTCCATTTTTTTCACAGTCTTAACAACCGGTTTAACACATTTGAGTTTCTGTCTGTATGCAGGTATTAAGTGGATTACATTGTGGTCAGAAAGACCCAATGCTGCACGGGCGACCGATCGGTATGCATTTTTGATTGTTGTATAGCAGTGGTCTAGAATGTTGCCTTCTCTGGTGAAACAGTCGATGTGCTGCTTATATCTGGGAAGTTCACGGTTAAGATGTGCTCTATTAAAATCGCCCAAAATGATCAGGGGTGACTCTGGGTATTTTAGTTCGAGTTTGTTTACTTGTTTGGCTAGCGTTTGTATCGCCGTGTTAGCGTTAGCTTGTGGCGCAATGAAAACACCGACTAGTAAAAAGGAGGTGAACTCACGTGGCGAGTAGAATGGCTTGCAGTTTAAAGAAAGCGACTCCAGGTCCGGGCTGCAGTGTGCGTCGAGCTTCGTGACATCAGTGCACCATTCTTCGTTGATATAGAAACAAATCCCACCACTTCTCGATTTCCCTGATAGCTGCGTGTCGCGGTCGGCTCGGAGAAGGCGGAAGCTGGGTAGATGTAGCGTGCAAAGGTTTTGTTGGTCTTTGTGAGAAGAAGTTCATCCATCTTAGTTGGCAGAGATCGTAGATTAACAAGATGGATCGATGGGAGCGGGGTTCGAAATCCGCGCTGCCGGAGCTTAACGAGCACGCCGGCTCGCTTCCCCCTCCTCCGGCGGCGTTTCCATGCTCCGTACAGCGCAGCCGCTCCGCTCGCGATTAGCTCCGAAAAACCTTGTGGATTTTCGTGTGCTGGTGAAAAAAGACCTAGCGTAGCCTCCTCAATGCGCAGCAACTTTTCCCTCGTGTAAGTAAGCCGCTCAGGGTCGCCAAAAACAAACGAAAATGACAAAAACAGGGATAATACTAGGGAGCGTGTGACTGAGGCTGCCATACCTGTCGGCGCCTGATGCCGTTTATTATCCGTTGTATTCTTTTCGTGCACTAACAGATGTAATGCAGAGGACCGCAGCAGCACGACTTTGTGTGTATAATGTTTGACTAAGTGGAGACCCTGTCTGAGGACGGCATGTGGCGATAACGATGCGCTGATTGGCTCCTCTGAAATGAAAGTGTGCCCATACATAAGCGTCGGCATAGACGATGCGCTGATTGGCTCATTTGAATTTAAGGTGTGCCCATACCTAAGCGTCAGCATATACGATGCGCTGATTGGTCCATTTGAATTAAAGGGTGCCCATACCTAAGCGTCAGCATATACGATACGCTGATTGGCTCATTTGAATTTACGGTGTGCCCATAAGTAACCGTCAACACGCGTCTATCCCAATACACACGCATTCAAAATGCCTCGGACGAGTAGAGAGAGGGGGGCGGCGGGAGGGCAAATGATTTTATTTTTCATTTCAGACGGCAACACAAGGTGAGTACATTTCGAATCCCGGCTTTCGCGCACATGGCTAATTTGCATGCGCGCTGGGACGTTCCGAGCCCTTGTCTGACAGTGCGTTGCAAGCTAGCGCGGTCGGAGCCGGGCAGCGGCGGCCGTCGACCCGCCGCGTGCACCGTCGAACCCGAGCGTCGCGGGGAGCAAAAAGGAGACGGCCCTACACGCCCATAGTGCGCAGGATTTTCCAACAAACTGCAAGCCATTCTACTCGCTACGTGAGTTCACCTCCTTTTTACTAGTCGGTGTTTACATTGCGCCACAAGCTAACGCTAACACGGCGATTCAAAATGGAGGATTGTGTCCGGAAACAGACGCATGCGCGACGCCACAGTGTGCTCACAGCTTCAGCCCAGGAGAGCCGCACATAGACAATTGGACAAAACGAATCGCTGGAGGTTTCCATTGTGTGCAGTTCTGCTCCCGTCTACCCAGGGTTATTTTCATGCACCCCATTATTGATTGGTTGTGAGGAGTGTTGATTTGTATAAGCTTGGCTTTACCATACTAAATGGGCATATAGCCCTGCTACTCATGATTCCCGTGCATGAAATCGGACCTTGTTCTTATTAAAAAAAACAAAAGTGGACCTTCAGCATTTCTAGTTGAGGACCACTGGCCCATTAGATCATGCTGCAACAGCGGATAGAGGTAACCTAATAAATAAATAAATAAATAAATAAATAAACTTGAGTAACTTTTTAATGCCTTTGAAAATTATACATTTTTTAAAAAGTATTTACAGTATTTGAACTGAATAAAAAAGTTACTCATTAAGGTCAAAGTAAAATTATATATAATATGTTGTGGTCACTTAACAGTCCTGAGGTTGGTTGTTAGAATCCAAGCTTGGGCCTCCAGAAGTTTGCATGCACTCTCCATGCTTTTCGGGATTTTATGCCAGTACTCTGGTGTACATTTGGAGGTGGTTGTGGTAAGTCTGCCATGTATATGTTGAATAGTGTTGGTGAAAGTACTCCCCCCTGTGGTACCCCCGTTTTCGTGTTTCTGTGTTCTGATGTTTCCCCCCGGTATTGAGTGTATTGTCTGCGTCCCCTTATGTAGTTGAAGATGTATTTGATGATGATGTTTGGGGTGTTAGTGTTGTTGAGTTTGTTTGTGAGTGTGTGTAGGTTTACCGTGTCAAAGGCTTTGGACATGTCTAGGGCTATGGCAACTGTTCGTTGTGGTGGTTTTTGTTGATTGAAACCTGTGGCTATGATGTTGTGTATGTGGTGTAGTGTTGTGGAGTGTTGTTTTCGGAAGCCGTGTTGGTGAGAGGGTAGTTGAGTGTTGTTGGTAATGAAGGGTAGTATTACCTTTTCCATTGTTTTGGCTATTGGGCTGAGTAGTGCTATTGGTCTGTAGGATGGGCCGAGTGCATGGTTTTTGTTGGGTTTTGGTATTGGGATTATTTTTGCAGTCTTCCATATTGCGGGGATGGTGTTGGTGTTGAGTGATGTGTTGTAAGTGTGTGTGAGTAGTGTTATTGCTTTGGGGCCTAGGTGTTTCAGATGTCTGATGTTTATGTTGTCTGGGCCTGTGGAGTTGTTGTTTTTGGAGCGTTGTAGTGCTTGTTTGACTTGTTGTTCTGTGATGGTTATGGGCGTGGTGTTGAGTTTTCGTATTTTGCGTTGTAGTTGTCTGTATGTTCTGTTGGTTTTGTGTTGTATTATGTTGGTGAATTGTTTGTTGAATGCTCGTGCTTTCTGTTTGTTGGATATTGCCGTGTGTTGTCCGAACTGTATTGTGGTGTTTTCTGGTGCTTTTTGTTCTTTGTTAGATAGTCTTGTTACTGTGTTCCAGAGTATGTATTGTTTGTGTCTGTGGTTCCATGCATCCGTTAAGTGTTCTTTCCATAGCTCTTGTTTGTGTTTTTGGATTTGTTTGTCTATTTCTTTGTTTAGGTCTGTGATGCGTGGGTCTTGGTGGTTTTGGTGTCTGATGTCGTTTCTTTGGCTGATGAGTGTTCTGATGTGTTGTTGTAGGACAGGAATGTCCAAAGTCCGGCCCGGGGGCCAAATCCGGCCCGCGGTCGAATTTCATCCGGCCCTCGGCCCCAGTCATAAAATCAGTGCCGTCTGGCCCGCAGGTTGTCCGCAATGGAACACGTGTTGCATTAACTGAGGTCTCGTAGACTGGTGAGTGATGTTTCATAGAGTACTGCTTCCCTCTAGTGGCTAAATGAGTAATAGCATTCACTAAATGAGTAATAGCATTTAGATACTAGAGGGCATCACTCACGAGTTAACAAGACATCATTCCGTGTTTATATTGACTGATATGTCATATTTCAAATGATCCTTGCAGTTGTGGATATGTGTATTGCTTGTTCATTTCCCTGTTGTTCGAGTCAAAGGTTTTGTGACTATTGAAAAGTCATGGTGATACATTTTATGTTTCAAATCAATCAATTTGCACTCAGGAGACTTCTGTTTAAGAAAAAGTCAAGTGAATAATAAGTTGCATGTGATATACCTGTTTCAAATGAACCAAAAGAAATTCTTAAGATTGTTGAAATTAAAATAAAAATGGAAACGTGAAACAGACTGGCTTACTAAAATTTGTTGAACAATATTGTTGTTCAATGTAAAGAATGTCAGCCAAGGTCGGCCCCCCGACATTTTACCACATAAAATCTGGCCCCCTTGGCAAAAAGTTTGGACACCCCTGTTGTAGGAGAAGTGATTTGCTTTTTATTTTTCCGTGGGGTATGTGGTGTTTGTCTGCTGTAAGTATGAGGTTTGTGAGCATGGTGTTGGCTGTGTGGATGTTGTCAGGTATGGTTAAGTTCTCCAGTGCTGATTCTATTTCAGAGGTGTATCCTTCCCAGTCTGCTTTCCTGTAATTTGTGTAAGTTTGAAGGTGTTGTTGTAGGCGGAAAGGAGCACGCGTGTTGTGTGTGATTTTGATAGGAAGGTGGTCTGAACTGAGTGCGTGTATTGTGGTCCATGTTGTTCTGTTTGTGATGCTGTTGCTGGCTGTTGTGATGCCCGGTGATGTTGGTTGTTGGTTGATGTTTGTAGGTTTTCTGGTAGGTGTGTTTGCGTTTAGAGTGATTTGTTGGGAGTTCTGTAGTATGTCTGCAATGAGGGTGCCTCTGTGGTCGTCGTAGGGAGAGTGCCATTGTGTTGAGTGAGCGTTGATGTCTGCGGTTAGAATGGTGTTGTTCAGCGAGTTTATGTATTGGAAGGTGTTGGTGATGTCTGTGTCTTCTGTGGCGTGGTCTGGTCGGGTGGTATCTCTGGGGGGTATATACATGTTGCATATGTGTAGTCTTTTGTGGTTGGTTATGTGAATCTTTACGGTTTGAATTTCTGTAGTGTTGGTGTTAATGTTGTTGGGGATGTTCATGGGAGTGAATGTGACTGATTTGTGAATGTATGTGAGCAGTCCTCCTCCTCCCTTGTGTTCTCTGTCTTTCCTAATGCTGGTGTAGTTGGTGAGACGAGGTGTGTTGTGTTGTTTTTCTAGTTTGGTTTCTTGTATGGTGATGATGTCTGCGTGCTGTTGTGAGGCGAGTTCTTCTAGTTCTGTTTTCTTGTTTTGGATGCCGTTGATGTTTATTTGTAGTATGGTCAGTGTGTGTTTGTTGTTTTTGTTGGTGGGTGTTGTTCTTTGTGGGTTGTTCGGGGGTTGTGGTGTTGGGGTGTTTGATGTTTGCGTGTGTGTTCTGCATGTCCACGTGTTTGTGTATTGGCGGGTGGTGATGCCGGAGCAATGTCTGTGTATCCAGTGTGGGTGTGTTGAGTTGCATCTGAGTGAGGTTTGTCTGCGTGTGATGATTCTATTGCAGCTATTGCAGGTCCAGGTTTGGGGGGGTGGTCTTGTGTTTGTTGTATCTCTGTTGGAGTTGTCTGTCCGTGTTGCCTTTGAGGGTAGTGTTGGTGAGGCGAGTGTGTTGTTTTGGTCTGTTTGTGCTCTGCTGCCTGTTGGTGTCCTACGAGGTGTTGTTGTTCGTGGTGGTGTTTTGGGATGTAGTCTGCATTTCCATGTTATGTTGTATTGTCTAGTGTTTATGTTTGTGCAATGTTTGTGTACCCAGTGTGGTGTGTGGTGGTTGCATCTGAAGGATGTCTGTCTTCTTGTAATCTGTTGTGTGCAAATGTCGCATGTCCAGGTAGTTTGTTGTGTGTGTGTTTGTTGCGTGCGTGAGAGTGTCTGTGTGGGCCCCGGATTTGTCTCTATGTCCCCCGCCTGGAGCAAAAGGTCCGCCCGCCACCCTGCCAGGTTCAGGGGGCGGTTAGCCGAAAAAAAAAAAAACGGCCGTAAGGGCACCCCGTTCGGGGTGCAGGGATTGGTTCCTTGATTTGTCCCCCCGTTCGGGGGGAACCCTCCAACTGCGAGTAAGCCAAGGAGTTTGGAGGTACAGCAGGTTGACAGCAGTGTGATCGAGCAGATTTTATAGAGTAGAATTTGAATGGGGCTTCACTGATTTATTTCATACAATTCATATCTAAAACACAGTTGAAAAATATTTGATTGTTAAAATATTTAAATACAAGAACTATATCAAGAAATTAACAAAACATAGTTTTTTTAGTTAGGAGAAAAGTCTAAAAACATATCACAAATGACAAACGTTGTGCCTCTCCTCCTCCTGTTCTTCAATGAAGCTGATCACCCTCCAGCTCCCGTTAGAAACATCGTGCTGCTGAAGGTGTGCCGGCAGAATGGTTGTGATACAGGAGGTGCTGTGGACTCTCCCAGAAACGAGGACCTAGTTTAGTTGTAGATCCAGTAAAACATAGTGCAAATGTGACATTATTTATAATGCACAGTTACAGTCTAGTGAATATTAAAAAATGTACTTCATGTAATGCAGGAAGCGAATATTTCAAACGAACTAAGGCAGCAAACAGTAAGAGCAAAATCGTGTTCCAAACATTAACTCTTTTTTTAAATGTCAATTAGCTTGTGAGTAATAAGACAAAATGTGACTGTCAGACAGAGAACTGTCAGAGCAAACGGCAGATTTTAGAAAGTCCTGCCGAAATAAATCTGCACCCGACTGCGACTGTCAGCGTTGAACTGCCGCCATTGCTGTCAAAGTCAGACACATCTCCAAAATTGTTGGAGCAAATTTTTAAGCAGGCTTCATCTTGATAAATTGACCACGTATTTGACATTTACACCATAACGTTACCGCCTAAAATAATCGTAAAACAAAATTTTGTGTAACAACAAGAGTAATATGTACCCCAAAAGCTTTCAAAGCGTCTGAAAGTTTTCTCCTCCGTTTTTGTTGGGGCTTGGCTCGAAATGCATCATGATTGGCCGCCCGAAGTCCACGTGTCTGTCGGACGTGGTCTCATTGGTCTACAATACCATCACGGATGAATAAATACTCAAAGGGCTTGCCAGGCAAGCCCTTTGAACCCTTTAAATACTCAATGGGCTTGCCTGGCAAGCCCTTTGAGTATTTATTCCATATTGCCCACTAGTTCACTAGTAAGGCCATTTTGACGCTTACTAGTGAACATGTAAGGCCATAAATGTGCCCACTAGTTCACTAGTAAGATCATTTTGAGGCTTACTAGTTGACATGTAAGCCACAAAACGCCCGCTAGTTCACTAGTAAGATAATTTTGAGGCTTCTAGTGAACATGTAAGCCACAGAACGCCCACTAGTTCACTAGTAAGATCATTTTGACGCTTACTAGTGAACATGTAAGCCACAAAACGCTCATTAGTTCACTAGTAAGGTCATTTTGACGCTTACTAGTGAACATGTAAGCCACAAAACGCTCACTGGTTCACTAGTAAGGTAATTTTGACGCTTACTAGTGAACATGTAAGCCACAAAACGCCCACTAGTTCCCTAGTAAGATCATTTTGACACTTATTTATGAACATGTCAGCCACAAAACGCTCACTCGTTCACTAGTAAGATCATTTTGACGCTTACTAGTGAACATGTAAGCCACAAAACGCCCACTAGTTCACTAGTAAGGTCATTTTGACGCTTACTAGTGAACATGTAAGGCCATAAATGTGCCCACTAGTTCACTAGTAAGTTCATTTTGAGGCTTACTAGTTGACATGTAAGCCACACATCGCCTACTAGTTCACTAGTAAGATCATTTTGAGGCTTACTAGTGAACATGTAAGCCACAAAACGCCCAATAGTTCACTAGTAAGATCATTTTGACGCTTACTAGTGAACATGTAAGCCACAAAACGCTCACTAGTTTACTAGTAAGGTCATTTTGACGCTTACTAGTGAACATGTAAGCCACAAAACGCTCACTAGTTCACTAGTAAGGTCATTTTGACGCTTACTAGTGAACATGTAAGCCGCAAAACGCCCACTAGTTCACTAATAAGATTATTTTGACGCTTACTACTGAACATTTAAGGCCATAAATGTGCCCACTAGTTCACTGGTAAGATGATTTTGACGCTTACTAGTGAACATGTAAGGCCATAAGTGTGCCCACTTGTAGTGCTAGTGACATTACACTGTACTTGCATTAAATGCAAATAAGGATGATTACGAAAACATGTAACGGTATCCTATTGGCTGTACGTTTCAAAATAGTGTCATCCCACCAGTCAGGGCTCATGATTTTGGAAATTCTGTGCCCACTTAGTTTTTTAAAACAACAATGGCGGACAGTGTCCTGAGACGTATTCGGCGAAGGTGCAGGGCAATAGAGAGTGCCTGTCATCAAGGGTCTGCCGGTGAAAGTGAAGCACGCGCGATAAACATTTCAATTGCTAATTTAAGAAGAGTTAGTGACCAGTTTAGCGCTGATACTATTCAAAGTTTGATTCAAAGTCCAATAGATCTCCGATCTGTCATCATTGCGGGACCCACTCCTAATGGTGGACGTGTTTGTTCCCATGTGGCACATCGTTTGCACACAGGTAAAATGGCTACCATTTTTTGTCATTGGTTTTTCGTATGTATTTTTATATGAACTACACACGGGTTTTACTGACGACTTGCTGTGACTTACCTTCTATCACCCTGTCAAACGTCGTTTTGTACCAGTGGTTTTCCTGCAAATCAGTAGACTATTAAGTAACGCGATGGCTGTACACTTTTAAGCAATAACTAGTGATCTTTTAGTTATTCAATTATAAGTTTGAATTATTTTTTTCTTGAGTAAAATGGTTAGAGAAAATAGCTGCTCGTGGTTTTGAAGCTGCATATACTTTTATGTACATCTGTGTCTATATGCCTGTACTGTATACAGTATATAAAAAACACGTAGTGATTCGTTTGCTTGAATTCCTTAATCCTTTTATTTCCATACTTTAGGTAGACGAGGAAGACCAGCACTTGACATTACAAGGGATCAAATTGAACTGCTCCCCACTCAGGGCTTTACAGTGAGAGCCATCACTGAGATGTTGTGTTGTTCCTCTTCATACCTGCATAAAAAAATGAAGTTTTTTCAGATTTCAGCCAGAAATAGATTTACTCCCATTCATGATGTTGACCTGGAAGAGCATGTCAGAAGATTGCACAGCCAATTTCCCAGATCAGGCTCGGAAGCAAGTGTTCTGCTACATACTCTTGTCCCTTCATGTATATATCATTATATTCATTGTGAAAGTGTACTTTCTTTATTGTGTTGTTTTATGAACCTGTTGCAGATGATGAGGGCATACCTGCGTGCTGATGGTATTGTAGTACAAAGAAAAAGAGTTCGAGAAATCCTCAACCGTATTGAGCCAGCTGCTGCAGCCCAGAGATGGAGCCAGACTGTGGCTAGAAGAACATACTATGTGCCATTCCCCAATAGTTTATGGCACATAGATGGGCATATGCGTCTCATTCGGTAATAAGGGATCATCTTATATTTGTACTCGTGGGAGCATTAGAAAGCCATATTGTATGGACAGCACAGATTAAATTGAATTTTATCATTTGTATATCCAAGTTACACAAACTCCAAATTGCCTCCATGTAGTCTTAAGTGCACAGCAATACCTTCTCTACCGAGATGATATTTCAAACAAGATATGAAACTTGATTGTTTTCTTGTATTTAATCATTATTCTTTTCATGTTTGTTTTACAGGTGGGTGTTTGTGACGCATGCCGGCATTGATGGGAATTCCAGGCTAATAACGTACCTTCAACTGGAGCACAGACAACACAGCTTTGACAGTGTTGAAATATTTTGTCCAAGCCACCTGCCTGTATGGGTTACCCTCCAGAGTAAGATCCGACCATGGTGGTGAAAACACTGGTTGCTCTTTTAATGAACCTACTGCAGGGACAAGACACCAAAATTTTTTCTAGCTCCAGCCAACACCCCCTCACAATTTACTCACACCTCCCATGGCCTGATTATCCACCAACAGGGGCCCTTTTTGGATTATCATTTTGGCATAGGAACTTTCCTTTCCTATCCTAACCGAGTGAGATGAGCCGGTAGCACCTGGAGCAAAGATCGTCTAAATTTTAATAATGCTTAGGAAAGGTTCTGACCATCCTTTACGAAAGGAAAGGAGATATATTATGCAGCAGGAATATTTAAAGGGGAAGTCTTTTTTTATGTTGTTGTTGTTGTTGTCGACCCCACCCGTGCCCCGACATTGGGGGACCGGGCCCTCACTCCGTCTCCCGGATCCCCAGACCCCCCTCCTCCGCCCAGCGGGCGAGCAGGGCCGCCACTCCGCTTGGGTTTCGCCAGAGGTCCTCCGGAGTCAGTGTGGTGGGTATGTTTGTGCAGGTGAACAGGTGTTGTGTGTCGTGCACTTGCGTGCCGCATAGCGCACAGAGTGGTGTTGGGTGTGTGTCCGGTGTAATGTTGTGTAGGTAGGAGTGGAGGGCTGGTGATTTGTTGGTTCGGAGTTGTGCTAGGAGTTGTCTGGTTCTGTGTGGTAGGTCTTGCTCTGATGGGTCTATTTCTGGTGCTGGTGCATGTATTACTTTGTTGTGTTGTCTGGTGTCCAAGTGTGTTTGTACAAAATGGGTGTGTATGTCTTTCATGTTCTGTTTTATGGTGTCGTTGTTGGTGTCCTGTGGTGCTGTGTCTTTGTTGTGTGTGTAGTTGTTGTTGTGGAAGATTGTTTGTTTCTTTTGTCTGGGTGGTGGTGGTTGTTGAGTGAGTGGGTGTAGTGGGTGGGTTGGGTGTTGGGCTTTTTGTCTGATTTGCGATGCGTGTAGTTTTAGATGGATGTTCAGTGGGAGAGTTTTTGTTTCCTCATGCAAGTGTTGTATGTTTGTGTCTTGTGTGCATCCTGTTGCTATTCTGAGTGCTGTGTTCTGTGTGGTCTGGAGTTTTGTGTTGTTTGTGTCCGATAGTGTTGGTGACCATATAGTGTTTGCGTATTCGAGGCGTGTGAGTGTGGTTGCTTTGTATGTGGTGAGTATAGTTTCTTTGGATTTTCCCCAGTGAGTGGTTGTTAAGGCTTTAAGTATTTTGTTTGATTGCTTGGCGCGGGTTAGAGTGTGTTGTGTGTGTTTTGAGAAGGTGAGTTTGGGGTCCCATGTTAATCCCAGTATTTTGGGTTCGCGGACTGTGGGTAGGGTGGTGTTATCTATTTGTAAAGTGAGCCTGTTGCTGTATTCTGCCGGATCCGGTGTGAACAGAGTGGTGGTGGTTTTGTCTGCGTTGAGTGTGAGTTGGTTCTGTTTTGTCCAGTTGTATATGTCGTGGAGATATTTTTGTACTTGTTGTTGTGCCTGTTGTGGTTTGACATGTGTGGATAGAATGGTGATGTCGTCTGCATATGTAACTGTGTGTACATTTGGAGGTGGTTGTGGTAAGTCTGCCATGTATATGTTGAATAGTGTTGGTGAAAGTACTCCCCCCTGTGGTACCCCCGTTTTCGTGTTTCTATGTTCTGATGTTTCCCCCCGGTATTGAGTGTATTGTCTGCGTCCCCTTATGTAGTTGAAGATGTATTTGATGATGATGTTTGGGGTGTTAGTGTTGTTGAGTTTGTTTGTGAGTGTGTGTAGGTTTACCGTGTCAAAGGCTTTGGACATGTCTAGGGCTATGGCAACTGTTCGTTGTGGTGGTTTTTGTTGATTGAAACCTGTGGCTATGATGTTGTGTATGTGGTGTAGTGCTGTGGTTGTGGAGTGTTGTTTTCGGAAGCCGTGTTGGTGAGAGGGTAGTTGAGTGTTGTTGGTAATGAAGGGTAGTATTACCTTTTCCATTGTTTTGGCTATTGGGCTGAGTAGTGCTATTGGTCTGTAAGATGGGCCGAGTGCGTGGTTTTTGTTGGGTTTTGGTATTGGGATTATTTTTGCAGTCTTCCATATTGCGGGGATGGTGTTGGTGTTGAGTGATGTGTTGTAAGTGTGTGTGAGTAATGTTATTGCTTTGGGGCCTAGGTGTTTCAGATGTCTGATGTTTATGTTGTCTGGGCCTGTGGAGTTGTTGTTTTTGGAGCGTTGTAGTGCTTGTTTGACTTGTTGTTCTGTGATGGTTATGGGCGTGGTGTTGAGTTTTCGTATTTTGCGTTGTAGTTGTCTGTATGTTCTGTTGGTTTTGTGTTGTATTATGTTGGTGAATTGTTTGTTGAATGCTCGTGCTTTCTGTTTGTTGGATATTGCCGTGTGTTGTCCGAACTGTATTGTGGTGTTTTCTGGTGCTTTTTGTTCTTTGTTTGATAGTCTTGTTACTGTGTTCCAGAGTATGTGTTGTTTGTGTCTGTGGTTCCATGCATCCGTTAAGTGTTCTTTCCATAGCTCTTGTTTGTGTTTTTGGATTTGTGTGTCTATTTCTTTGTTTAGGTCTGTGATGCGTGGGTCTTGGTGGTTTTGTTGTCTGATGTCGTTTCTTTGGCTGATGAGTGTTCTGATGTGTTGTGGTAGGAGAAGTGATTTGCTTTTTATTTTTCCGTGGGGTATGTGGTGTTTGTCTGCTGTAAGTATGAGGTTTGTGAGCATGGTGTTGGCTGTGTGGATGTTGTCAGGTATGGTTATGTTCTCCAGTGCTGATTCTATTTCAGAGGTGTATCCTTCCCAGTCTGCTTTCCTGTAATTTGTGTAAGTTTGAAGGTGTTGTTGTAGGCGGAAAGGAGCACGCGTGTTGTGTGTGATTTTGATAGGAAGGTGGTCTGAACTGAGTGCGTGTATTGTGGTCCATGTTGTTCTGTTTGTGATGCTGTTGCTGGCTGTTGTGATGTCCGGTGATGTTGGTTGTTGGTTGATGTTTGTAGGTTTTCTGGTGGGTGTGTTTGCGTTTAGAGTGATTTGTTGGGAGTTTTGTAGTATGTCTGCAATGTGGGTGCCTCTGTGGTCGTCGTAGGGAGAGTGCCATTGTGTTGAGTGAGCGTTGATGTCTGCGGTTAGAATGGTGTTGTTCAGCCAGTTTATGTATTGGAAGGTGTTGGTGATGTCTGTGTCTTCTGTGGCGTGGTCTGGTCGGGTGGTATCTCTGGGGGGTATATACATGTTGCATATGTGTAGTCTTTTGTGGTTGGTTATGTGAATCTTTACGGTTTGAATTTCTGTAGTGTTGGTGTTGATGTTGTTGGGGATGTTCATGGGAGTGAATGTGACTGATTTGTGAATGTATGTGAGCAGTCCTCCTCCTCCCTTGTGTTCTCTGTCTTTCCTAATGCTGGTGTAGTTGGTGAGACGAGGTGTGTTGTGTTGTTTTTCTAGTTTGGTTTCTTGTATGGTGATGATGTCTGCGTGCTGTTGTAAGGCGAGTTCTTCTAGTTCTGTTTTCTTGTTTTGGATGCCGTTGATGTTTATTTGTAGTATGGTCAGTGTGTGTTTGTTGTTTTTCTTGGTGGGTGTTGTTCTTTGTGGGTTGTTCGGGGGTTGTGGTGTTGGGGTGTTTGTTGTTTGCGTGTGTGTTCTGCATGTCCACGTGTTCGTGTATTGGCGGGTGGTGATGCCGGAGCAATGTCTGTGTATCCAGTGTGGGTGTGTTGAGTTGCATCTGAGTGAGGTTTGTCTGCGTGTGATGATTCTATTGCAGCTATTGCAGGTCCAGGTTTGGGGGGGTGGTCTTGTGTTTGTTGTGTCTCTGTTGGAGTTGTCTGTCCGTGTTGCGTTTGAGGGTAGTGTTGGTGAGGCGAGTGTGTTGTTTTGGTCTGTTTGTGCTCTGCTGCCTGTTGGTGTCCTACGAGGTGTTGTTGTTCGTGGTGGTGTTTTGGGATGTAGTCTGCATTTCCATGTTATGTTGTATTGTCTAGTGTTTATGTTTGTGCAATGTTTGTGTACCCAGTGTGGTGTGTGGTGGTTGCATCTAAAGGATGTCTGTCTTCTTGTAATCTGTTGTGTGCAAATGTCGCATGTCCAGGTAGTTTGTTGTGTGTGTGTTTGTTGCGCGCGTGAGAGTGTCTGTGTGGGCCCCGGATTTGTCTCTATGTCCCCCGCCTGGAGCAAAAGGTCCGCCCGCCACCCTGCCAGGTTCAGGGGGCGGTTAGCCGAAAAAAAACGGCCGTAAGGGCACCCCGTTCGGGGTGCAGGGATTGGTTCCTTGATTTGTCCCCCCGTTCGGGGGGAACCCTCCAACTGCGAGTAAGCCAAGGAGTTTGGAGGAGTCTTTTTACAGCGCCCCCTATATGTCGGGGGACAGCAGTAAACTGGGCTTCCGGGACAGGATCCGGATGAACAACTCCCGCTCGGCGCAGGTGATCCGGAACAAGGCATCGCCCCAGGCGCCCGGCCTGGCCGTGAGGCACTCGCCCAACCAGGAGAACGTCCCTGAGGCGGCCAGCCCCGGGAAGGTGCAGAAGAGCTGGAGCTTCAATGACCGCACTCGCGTTCGGACCTCGCTGCGGCTCAAAGCCAGGCCTCCCGTTGACGTGGAGGGTCTGGGAGAGGACAGCGTGGATGACAGAGGCTACTGCGACATTGCCATGGACGAGGTCATTCCCGCCGTCAAGACGCTCATACGAGCCGTCAGGATTTTGAAGTTCCTGGTGGCCAAGAGGAAGTTCAAGGAGACGCTGCGTCCGTACGACGTGAAGGACGTCATCGAGCAGTACTCGGCGGGACACCTGGACATGCTGGGCCGTATCAAGAGCCTGCAGATGCGGGTGGACCAGATCATCGGGCAAGGCGCCATCCAGGCCGATAAGAAGGCACGACCAGAAAAGGGCGAGAAGACGCCGCCGGAACTGGAGTCTCTGGATGAGCTGAGCATGATGGGACGTGTGGTCAAAGTGGAGAAACAGATTCAGTCCATCGAGAAGTCTTTTTTTATTTTCAATGCCTTTACAATCATACATTCTATGCACATACACTGGTCTAAACATGGTATTCAGATGAATTTTACCTTTGTGGAATATGAATTATGTAGAAAATCTCACTTGTTTTTATCCAAATCAGGATAACATTTTGTACTTGCTATTGACCGAACAGTACATCACAGTTTCTGTGAGGACAAAATTTCTGGTTCTGTCACAGTCCACCGGAAGCAGAAATTGCTTTCACATCGCGCAGCTGTAACTTGGGCCGATCACAAGTGCTGCTTAACTTGTTAAACTAAATGAAGAGATGCCTCCGTGCAATACTCAGAGTAAGATGACGTTGTGTAAAGGAAGTGGCATGATTTATAGAAGCTAATGGAGTGCTGTGTCTGTCTCCTAAATACAATAAGATCTTTTTAAATGGCTTTTCAATTTTTCTTGCAGGGAAAAATGTACATCTATATATCTACTGTATATCTATAAAAAAAATCCTCGTCTCACCCCTCAGGTGGTGTCCATCCCTCATTCAGCTGGGGTCCTCTACCAGAGGCCAGGAAGCTTGAGGGTTCTGCGCAGTATCCTTGCTGTTCCCAGCACTGCACATTTCTGGACTGAGATGTCCGATGTTGTTCCCGGGATCTGTTGCAACCACTCATCATCTAGTTTGGGGGTCACTGCCCCGAGTGCTCCGACCACCACAGGCACGACTGTCCCCTTTACCTTCCAGGCTCTCTCCAGCTCCTCTCTGAGCCCTTGGGATTTCTCGAGTTTCTCGTGTTCCTTCTTTCTGATGTTTCCAGCACTTGGGACCGCTACATCCACTACAACGGCTTTCCTCTGCCCTTTATCTATCATCAGGATATCTGGTTGGTTCGCCATTACCATCTTGTCAGTCTGGATCTGGAAGTCCCATAGGATCTTCGCTCTGTCATTCTCCACCACCTTCGGAGGTGTTTCCCATTTTGACCTTGGGGTGTCCAGTCCATACTCCGCACAGATGTTTCGGTAGACTATGCCAGCCACCTGGTTATGGCGTTCCATATAGGCTTTCCCTGCCAGCACCTTACACCCTGCAGTTACGTGTTAGATCGTCTCAGGTGCCTCTTTGCACAACCTACACCTTGGGTCTTGGCTGGTGTGGTAGAGCCTCGATGGCTCTGGTGCTCAGGGCCTGCTCCTGAGCAGCCAGGATGAGTGCCTCTGTGCTGTCCTTCAGGCCAGCCCTCTCTAGAACTCTGATAGAACTTCTTGAGATTGGCCACGGCAGTTATTGTCCGGTGGTACATCCCGTGTAGGGGCTTGTCCTCCCATGATGGTCCCTCTTCCAGCACCTCATCTTCTGTTCCCCATTGTCTGAGACATTCTCTGAGTACATCATCCGTTGGTGCCTTCTCCTTGATGTATTTGTGGAGCTTGGATGTTTCATCCTGGACAGTGGCTCTCACACTCACTAGTCCCCGGCCTCCTTCCTTTCGGCTTGTGTACAGTCTCAGGGTGCTGGATTTGGTATGGAACCCTCCATGCATGGTAACGAGCTTTCGGGTCTTAACATCCGTGGTCTGAATCTCTTCCTTTGGCCACCTTATTTTTCCTGCAGGGTATCTGATCACTGGAAAGGGCATAGCTGTTTATTGCCCGGGTCTTATTCTTGCCATTGAGCTGGCTTCTTAGGACTTGCCTCACTCGCTGGAGGTATTTGGCCGTAGCCGCTTTCCTTGTTGCCAGTTTGAGGTTGCCATTGGCTTGTGGTATACCGAGGTACTTGTCGCTGTCCTCAATGTCTGCTATTGTTCCTTCAGGGAGTGAGACCCCTTCAGTGCGGACTACCCTTCCTCTCTTAGTCACCATCCGACTACATTTCTCCAGCACGAATGACATCCCAATGTCGCTGCTGTAGATCTTGATTGTGTGGATCAGGGAGTCTATGTCCCTTTCGCTCTTAGCAAACAGCTACATGTCATCCTTGTAGAGGAGGTGACTGATCGTAGCTCCATTTCTGAGGCGGTATCCATGGCCTGTCTTGGTGATTACTTGGCTTAGGGTCTTCAGTCCTATGCAGGACAGCAGTGGGGAGAGTGCATCACCTTGGTATATGCCACATTTGATGGACACTTGGGTAAGGGGCTTGCCATTGGCTTCAAGTGTGGTTTTCCACATCCTCATCAAGTTCGCAACGAAGGCTCTTAGGGTCCTGTTCACCTTATACACATCCAAGCATTCAGTGATCCATGTATGTGGCATCGAGTCATAGGCTTTCTTTTAATCAATCCAGGCTGTGCACAGGTTGGTACATCGGGACCTGTAGTCTTGTGCGACTGTTCTGTCAACCAGGAGCTGATGTTTGGCTCCCCTGGTATCTCTACCAATGCCCTTCCGTGCTTCGCTCATGTATTGATCCATGTGTGCACTTATCTTAGCCGCAACATGAGCTTCCAAAATTGTGGAGGGACAGGTTATTGGCCGATAGTTGGATGCGACTGCACCCTTTGAGGGATCTTTCATGATAAGGATCGTTCGCCCTTCGGTTAGCCATCCTGGGTGAGTCCCATCCCTAGGCAGCTGGTTCATTTGTGCTGCTGGGCGCTCATGGAGTGCTGTGAGTCTCTTTAGCCAGTAAGTGTGGACCATGTCCGGGCCTGGTGCTGTCCAGTTCTTCATATTTGAGACTATTTCCTTTATGTCTGCCACTGTTATGGTAATTGGGTTCTGTTCAGGGAGGTGTCTGTGCTCCTCTCTTTGGGTGACCAGCCATTGTGCACTGCTGTTATGTGCAACCTCCTTCTCCCATCTGCCTCTCCAGTACCTTTCAGTTTCCAGTCTTGGTGGATCAGCTCTGTTGTTAGGACCCTGCCACTGAGCGTACACTTTCGCAGGTTGTGTTGCAAACAGCCTGTTTATTCGTCTGGCCTCATTCTCTTTCGTGTACCGCTTTAGGCGGCTGGACAAGGCTTGGAGCCTTTGTTTCGAGTGCTTCATATATGGTCATCTGGATGTACCTCTCAGGATCGGCCTTTTCATCACACCTCTCTGGACCTCAGTCAATTGACTCACATCTTTCCGAGCCGCCTTGATCTTAGCCTCCAACCGTCTTTTCCATGGTCGGTAATGTATCTCATGGCTTCCATGGTTGCTCTTATAGCCAAGCATCTCAAGGATCACTGATGCTGAAGCGTATATCAGTTCATTTCCGTGATCGTTACGGTAAGGATCGCCCTCACTGCTGCATTCACACTTTCCAAGAGACTTTCAGGTGGTACTTCACATAGCCGTTGTAATCGGATTCTAGGTTTCCCAGCTTTCATTCTTGCCATGATCTTAGCTTTCAGGTCAGTTGCTGCCTCGCTCAGCATTTCATTCATTGGGGCTGGCCTCCCAATCTCATCATCTGCATTCACTCTGGTATGAACTCCTCCTCTGATCTGGCAGCCTGGGGCCCCTCACCATGGAACCTGCGTTGTACCTCATCAATCTCAAGTTGTGACAGCAGTTGCCGTTTGTGGATGTTGGAACACTGAGTTACGAGTTGTTTCGTGGCCACCCGTGACTGTGGGTTTCGAAGTAACCATTTAGCCCACATTCTCTCCATGTAACCTCTCTGACTAGGCTTGCTTGAGTAGTAGCATTCCAACAGAGCCATGTTATTGCATCTTGCCCATCTCTGCTCCATTTTTCATCAAGGTGCTCTGGTTCCCCAGCACCTGACGCAGACCTTGTTTGGCCGGGCGACGTCTGAGCTGGCATGTCATTCATTTTATTGTCTCTCATCATTGTATGAGGTACGCATTAGCGTGAAGGCTCTTGCCCAAGGACCCACACTGGATGGTGTTATGTGCTCATTTTTTGCCCCAAGTGGGGAGCGGAGGGACGGGCGCTGGGGGGGGGACCATCGTGGTGGGGCGGGCCCCTACGCGGGATGTGCCACCGGACCGTGGCTGAGGTGGCTGATCTCAAGAAGTCCTATCGGTGGCTGGAGGGGACTGGCCTGGGGGACAGCGCAGGGGCGCTCATCCTGGCTGCTCAGGAGCGGGCCTTGGGCGCCGGAGCCGTCGAGGCCCGGATGTGCCGCGCCGGACAGGACCCGGGGTGTGGGTTGTGCGGGGAGGCGCCTGGGACGATCCGGCACGTGGCTGCGAGGTGTGGGATGCTGGCAGGTGGGGCCTGCGTGGAGCGCCATGGCCAGGTGGCTGGCGTGGTCTGCCGAGGCATCTGTGCGGAGTGTGGACTGGGGGCCCCGGGGTCGGAGTGGGGGGCACCTCCGAGGGTGGTGGAGGGTGGCGGAGCGGGGATCCTGTGGGACTTCCGGATCCAGACTGGCGGGATGGTGGTGGCGAGCCAGCCAGATGTCGTGGTCGTGGATGGGGGGCGGAGGAGGGCCGTTGTGGTGGATGTGGCGGTCCCAGGTGGTGGAGGCATCGGGAGGGGGGAGCATGGGGGGCTCGGGGGGTACCAGGGGCTCGGGGAGGGGCTGGGGAGGGCCTGGGGGGTGGGGGTGGCGGTCGTGCCTGTGGTGGTCGGGGCGCTCGGGGCAGTGACCCCCGGACTGGATGGGTGGTTGCGACAGATCCCGGGACCAGCGTCGGACATCTCGGTCCGGAGGTGTGCGGTGCTGGGAGCGGCGGGGGTACTGCGCGGGGCCCTCGGGCTTCCTTGCCTCTGGTGGAGGACCCGAGCTGAATGAGGGACGGACACCACCCGAGGACACCTCCTATTGGCTCCATGATAAGAGCTCCACCCAGCAAAGAATTAACCCTTTAAAACCTGATTCTGAGCTTTCACAATTATTTACCACCATTTGCGTAATATCTACAGTATACAGAAGGAATCAAGCAATTTTTACCAATGTATCTGTAGGTGATGTTTATTTATTATGTACACAGAGATAAAGAGTAATGGCACAGCTCTGCAGTATCTTTCCACTTTTATATATGTATGCTATACTAAATAAAATGAATAGGGCACCATATAATGCAACAGTTATGCAACTCACTAAATAATGATGTGAATTTTCAGTTGTTGCTAAATCAGTTAGGATGTTATAATTTGTGGTGTAGATGCGAATTTAGGAGAGCAGGACAATATATCGCATTGCAATTGGAGCAGCAGCTTGGTTGATGATGTCCCCAAACCGGCTCATCTATTATATTTGTCGTGCAATACAATGAAAATGAGCACAATTGCAAAACATAGGCTTCTTATATTTTAAAATAAAATAATCACATGTTTACTGTTCTGGGTTTTCTACAATCATGAATGGAGGCATTATTTACAGCAGGTTGACAGCAGTGTGATCGAGCAGATTTTATAGAGTAGAATTTGAATGGGGCTTCACTGATTTATTTCATACAATTCATATCTAAAACACAGGTGAAAAATATTTGATTGTTAAAATATTTAAATACAAGAACTATATCAAGAAATTAACAAAACATACAGTTTTTTTAATTAGGAGAAAAGTCTAAAAACATATCACAAATGACAAACGTTGTGCCTCTCCTCCTGTTCTTCAATGAAGCTGATCACCCTCCAGCTCCCGTTAGAAACATCGTGCTGCTGAAGGTGTGCCGGCAGAATGGTTGTGATACAGGAGGTGCTGTGGACTCTCCCAGAAACGAGGACCTAGTTTAGTTGTAGATCCAGTAAAACATAGTGCAAATGTGACATTATTTATAATGCACAGTTACAGTCTTGTGAATATTAAAAAATGTACTTCATGTAATGCAGGAAGCGAATAATTCAAACGAACTAAGGCAGCAAACAGTAAGAGCAAAATCGTGTTCCAAACATTAACTTTAACTCTTTTTAAATGTCAATTAGCTTGTGAGTAATAAGACAAAATGTGACTGTCAGACAGAGAACTGTCAGAGCAAACGGCAGATTTTGGAAAGTCCTGCCGAAATAAATCTGCACCCGACTGCGACTGTCAGCGTTGAACTGCCGCCATTGCTGTCAAAGTCAGACACATCTCCGAAATCGTTGGAGCAAATTTTTAAGCAGGCTTCATCTTGATAAATTGACCACGTATTTGACATTTACACCATAACGTTACCGCCTAAAATAATCAGAATGGGAATCAGAATCATCTTTATTGGCCAAGTATGTAGAACACACAAGGAATTTGTCTCCGGTATAACACGCTGCACTAGTATCATCGTAAACAACAAAATCATTGAACCATTTTAGAGTATACCAGTAGTTTTGTAGTACCATTTTGTGGTGCAAGAAGAGTGACTATGTCAGTGACTGTTTAAGGAGTTAATGGCTAGAGGGACAAAATTTTGTGTAACAACAAGAGTAATATGTACCCCAAAAGCTTTCAAAGCGTCTGAAAGTTTTCTCCTCCGTTTTTGTTGGGGCTTGGCTCGAAATGCATCATGATTGGCTGCCCGAAGTCCACGTGTCTGTCGGACGTGCTCTCATTGGTCTACAATACCATCACGGATGAATAAATACTCAAAGGGCTTGCCTTTAAATACTCAATGGCCTTGCCTGGCAAGCCCTTTGAGTATTTATTCCATATTGCCCACTAGTTCACTAGTAAGGTCATTTTGACGCTTACTAGTGAACATGTAAGCCACAAAACGCTCACTGGTTCACTAGTAAGGTCATTTTGAGGCTTACTAGTTGACATGTAAGCCAATAAACGCCCACTAGTTCACTCGTAAGATCATTTTGAGGCTTACTAGTTGACATGTAAGCCGCAAAACGCCCACTAGTTCACTAGTAAGATCATTTTGACGCTTACTAGTGAACATGTAAGGCCATAAATGTGCCCGCTAGTTCACTAGTAAGTTTAATTTGAGGCTTACCAGTTGACATGTAAGCCACAAATCGCCTACTAGTTCACTAGTAAGATCATTTTGAGGCTTACTAGTGAACATGTAAGCCACAAAACGCCCACTAGTTCACTAGTAAGATCATTTTGACGCTTACTAGTGAACATGTAAGCCACAAAACGCTCACTAGTTCACTAGTAAGGTCATGTTGACGCTTAATAGTGAACATGTAAGCCACAAAACGCTCACTAGTTCACTAGTAAGGTCATTTTGACGCTTACTAGTGAACATGTAAGCCGCAAAACGCCCACTAGTTCACTAGTAAGATCATTTTGAGGCTTACTAGTTGACATGTATGCCGCAAAACGCCCACTAGTTCACTAGTAAGATCATTTTGACGCTTACTAGTGAACATGTAAGCCACAAAACGCTCACTAGTTCACTAGTAAGGTCATTTTGACGCTTAAAAAAAAGCCGGGCCGTCTTTTTTTTTAATCTCTCAATCTGCTGCTCGGCCGCCGAGCCGGCCCGCTCTCCGCCGCCCATTAAAATTAATGGCCTTTTGCCTACTACACCGCCCTCTGGCGGACACAAGCGCTATTGCCGAGAATGAATGACGGTATTTTTCAATTTCATCTGCAAACTAAATACATGTTGAAATGTGTGCATAAGTCCTTTGGTTTAGGCGTGACACTCATTTTGAGTATTTATTGCTTTAAATGCATTTTCAGGCCGAGCTGAGAAGGTTTTCAAAAGATGTCCTGATTCGTGTTATGGTCTGTGTCGCCCTCTATTGACCAATATCCGATATTGTCTCCGAGGCCTGAAACTATTTTCATTTATATGACTGTATAACTGTACTCTTCAGCCAATTATTCCATGACTCTTTGTTCTTGAACTAATTATAACTCAACGCGGGTACCATGACTATACTCAATTTCAGTTTTTTTTTGCTTTAAGTGCAGTTTGAGTCGGAGCTGAGCTCGTTTTCTGAGTTTGAATGTTTTTTAATAGGAATGAGTTGTGTGGTCAAATTAATGCTCATTTAGCCTTCAGGAGGTCATCCTGAACTAAATTCATGTTGAAATGTGTGCATAAGTCCTTTGGTTTAGGCGTGACACTCAATTTGAGATTTTATTGCTTTAAATGCATTTTCAGGCCGAGTTGAGCACGTTTTCTGCGTTTGAATGTATCTTCATAGAAATGAGTTGTGTGGTCAAATTAATGCTCATTTAGGCTTCAGGACGTCAACCTGAACTAAATACATGTTGAAATGTGGCCATAAGTCCTTTTGTTTAGGCGTGACACTCAATTTGAGTTTTTATTGCTTTAAATGCATTTTCAGGCCGAGCTGAGCGTGTTTTCTGAGTTTGTATTTATCTGCAGAGGAATGAGTTTTGTAGTCAAATTAATGCTCATTTAGGCTTCAGGAGATCATCCTGAACTAAATTCATGTTGAAATGTGTGCACAAGTCCTTTGGTTTAGGTGTGACACTCAATTTTAGTTTTTATTGTTTTAAATGCATTTTCAGGCCGAGTTGAGCACGTTTTCTGACTTTGAATGTGTCTTCATAGGAATGAGTTGTGTGTTCAAATTAATGCTCATTTAGGCTTCAGGAGGTCATCCTGAACTAAATAAATGTTGAAATGTGTGCATATGTCCTTTGGTTTAGGCGTGACACTCAATTTCAGGCCGAGCTGAGAAGGTTTTCAAAAGATGTCTTGAATCATGTTATGGTCTGTGTCGCCCTCTACTGACCAAATTCCGATATTGTCTCTGAGGCCTGAAACCATTTTCATTTATATGACTGTATAACTGTACTCTTCAGCCAATTATTCCATGACTCTTTGTTCTTGAACTAATTATAACTCAACGCGGGTACCATGACTATACTCAATTTCAGTTTTTATTGCTTTAAGTGCAGTTTGAGTCGGAGCTGAGCTCGTTTTCTCAGTTTGAATGTTTTTTAATAGGAATGAGTTGTGTGATCAAATTAATGCTCATTTAGGCTAAAGGAAGTCTCCTGAACTAAATACATGTTGAAATGTGTGCATAAGTCCTATGGTTGAGGCGTGACACTCAATTTGAGTTTTTATTGTTTTAAATGCATTTTCAGGCCGAGTTGAGCACGTTTTCTGACTTTTAATGTATCTTCATAGGAATGAGTTGTGTGGTCAAATTAATGCTCATTTAGCCTTCAGGAGGTCATCCTGAACTAAATTCATGTTGAAATGTGTGCATAAGTCCTTTGGTTTAGGCGTGACACTCAATTTGAGATTTTATTGCTTTAAATGCATTTTCAGGCCGAGTTGAGCACGTTTTCTGCGTTTGAATGTATCTTCATAGAAATGAGTTGTGTGGTCAAATTAATGCTCATTTAGGCTTCAGGACGTCAACCTGAACTTAATACATGTTGAAGTGTGTGCATGAGTTGTCTGATCAAATTAATGGTCATTTAGGCTTCAGGTGGTCATCCTGAACAAAATACATGTTGAAATGTTTACATAATGTTTTGGTTTAGCCGTGACACTCAATTTGAGTTTTTATTGCTTTAAATGCATTTTCAGGCCGAGCTGAGCACGTTTTCTGAGTTCAAATGTATCTTCATGGGACTGAGTTGTGTGATCAAATTAAAGGTGAGTTAGGCTTCAGGGAGACATCCTGAACTAAATTCATGTTGAAATGTGTGCATAAGTCCTTTGGTTTAGGCGTGACACTCAATTTGAATTTTTATTGCTTTAAATGCATTTTCAGGCCGAGCTGAGCACGTTTTTTCACTTGGAATGTTTGGTTTGGTTTGGTTTGGGTTGTTTATTGAACATAAAACATATACAGTAATAATTTGACAGAAAATAAGGTAGATAAAAAAGTAAAAGAAAGAAATCAGTCTTCATTCAACAGTTATTATGTTCAAAGGAGTAGGATGAAGTAAAAAAACTTATCTAGTCCTACCCCTTTATGTGTTTATATCTACTAAATCATTTTTATATCAATCAGAAAAGAAAAAGTAAGAAGTTGTATCTTCATAGGAATGAGTTGTGTGATCAAATTAATGGTCATTTAGGCTTCCGGTGGTCATCCTGAACAAAATACATGTTGAAGTGTGTTCATAAGTCCTTTGGCTTAGGCGTGACACTCAATTTGAGTTTTTATTGCTTTAAATGCATTTTCAGGCCGAGCTGAGCACGTTTTCAGAGTTTGAATGTATCTTCATAGGAATGAGTTCTGTGGTCAAATTAATGCTCATTTAGGCTTCAGGGGGTCATCCTGAACAAAATACATGTTGAAGTGTGTGCATAAGTCCTTTGGTTTACACGTGACACTCAATTTGAGTTTTATTTGTTTTAAATGCATTTTCAGGCCGAGCAGAGCACGTTTTCTGACTGTGAATGTATCATCATGTGAATGAGTTGTGTGATCAAATTAATGGTCATTTAGGCTTCAGGAGGTCAACCTGAACTAAATACATGTTGAAATGTGTGCATAAGTCCTTTGGTTTAGGCGTGACACTCAATTTGAGTTTTTATTGCTTTAAATGCATGTTCAGGCCGAGCTGAGCACGTTTTCAGAGGTTGAATGTATCTTCATAGAAATGAGTTCTGTGGTCAAATTAATGCTCATTTAGGCTTCAGGATGTCAACCTGAACTAAATACATGTTGAAATGTTTACATAGTGTTTTGGTTTAGGCGTGACACTCAATTTGAGTTTTTATTGCTTTAAATGCATTTTCAGGCCGAGCTGAGCACATTTTCTGAGTTTGAATGTATCTTCATAGGAATGAGTTGTGTGGTTAAATTAATGCTCATTTAGGCTTCAGGGGATCATCCTGAACAAAATACATGTTGAAGTGTGCGCATAAGTCCTTTGCTTTAGGCGTGACACTCAATTTGAGTTTTTATTGCTTAAAATGCATTTTCAGACCAAGTTGAGCACATTTTCTGAGTTTGAATGCATCTTCATAGGAATGAGTTGTTTGGTCAAATTAATGCTCATTTAGGCTTCAGGAGGTTAACCTGAACTAAATATGTGTTGAAATGTGTACATAAAACCTTTGGTTTACGCGTGACACTCAATTTGAGTTTTATTTATTTTAAATAATGCTAATTATTTTTATTATTATATTATAATTATTTTTATTTTTATTATTATTTTAAATTTAATGCTCATTTAGGCTACAGGAGGTCATTTGCAAACTAAATACATTTTGAAATGTCCGCATAAGTCCTTTGGGTTAGGCGTGACACTCAATTTGACTTTTATTGCTTTAAATGCATTTTCAGGCCGAGCTGAGCACGTTTTCTGACTTTGAATGTATCTTCATAGGAATGAGTCGTGTAGTCAAATTAATAGTCATTTAGGCGTCAGGTCAACCTGAACTAAATACATGTTGAAATGCATAAGTGCATAAGTCCTTTGGTTTAGGTGTGACACTCAATTTGAGTTTTATTTATTTTAAATGCATTTTCCGGCCGAGCTGAGCACATTTTCTGAGTTCGAATGTATATTCATAGGAATGAGTTGTGTGGTCAAATTAATGCTCATTTAGGCTTCAGGAGGTCATCCTGAACTAAATTCATGTTGAAATGTGTGCATAAGCCCTTTGGTTTAGGCGTGACACTCAATTTTAATTTTTATTGCTTTAAATGCATTTTCAGGCCGAGCTGAGCATGTTTTTTGACTTGGAATGTATCTTCATAGGAATGAGTTTTGTGGTCAAATTAATGCTCATTTAGGCTTCGGGGGATCATCCTGAACGAAATACATGTTGAAATTTGTGCATAAAACCTTTGGTTTACACGTGACACTCAATTTGAGTTTTATTGGTTTTAAATGCATTTTCAGGCCGAGCTGAGCACGTTTTTTGACTCTGAATGTATCTTCATGGGAATGAGTTGTGTGATCAAATTAATGGTCATTTAGGCTTCCGGTGGTCATCCTGAACAAAATACATGTTGAAGAGTGTTCATAAGTCCTTTGGTTTAGGCGTGACACTCAATTTGAGTTTTATTGCTTTAAATGCATTTTCAGGCCGAGCTGAGCACGTTTTTTGATTTTGAATGTATCATCATAGGAATGAGTTCTTTGGTCAAATTAATGCTCATTTAGGCTTCAGAAGGTCAACCTGAACTAAATACATGTTGAAATGTTTACATAGTGTTTTGGTTTAGGCGTGACACTCAATTTGAGTTTTTATTGCTTTAAATGCATTTTCAGGCCGAGCTGAGCACATTTTCTGAGTTTGAATGTATCTTCATAGGAATGAGTTGTGTTGTCAAATTAATTGTCATTTAGGCTTCGGGAGGTCAACCTGAACAAAATACATGTTGAAGTGTGTGCATAAGTCCTTTGCTTTAGGCGTGACAGTCCATTTGAGTTTTTATTGCTTTAAATGCATTTTCAGACCGAGCTGAGCACATTTTTTGACTTTGAATGTATCTTCATAGGAATGAGTTGTGCGGTCAAATTAATGCTCGTTTAAGCTTCAGGAGGTCAACCTGAACTAAATACATGTTGAGTGTGTGCATAAGTCCTTTGGTTTAGGCGTGACACTCAATTTGAATTTTTATTGCTTTAAATGCATTTTAAGGCCGAGCTGAGCACGTTTTTTTTACTTTGAATGTATCTTCATAGGAATAAGTTGTGAGGTCAAATTAATGCTCATTTAGGCTTCAGGGGGTCATCCTGAACAAAATACATGTTGAAGTGTGTGCATAAGTCCTTTGGTTTAGGTGTGACACTCAATTTGAGTTTTATTGCTTTAAATGCATTTTCAGGCCGAGCTGGGCACGTTTTTTGATTTTTAATGTCTCTTCATAGGAATGAGTTGTGTAGTCAAATTGTCATTTAGGCTTCAGGAGGTACACCTGAACTAAATACATGTTGAAATGTGTGCATAAGTCCTTTGGTTTAGGCGTGACACTCATTTTGAGTTTTTATTGCTTTAAATGCATTTTCAGGCCGAGCTGAGCACATTTTTTGACTTTGAATGTATCTTCATAGGAATGAGTTGTGCGGTCAAATTAATGCTCATTTAGGCTTCAGTAGGTCAACCTGAACTAAATACATGTTGAGTGTGTGCATAAGTCCTTTGGTTTAGGCGTGACACTCAATTTGAGTTTTATTGCTTAAAATGTATTTTCAGGCCGAGCTGAGCACATTTTCTGAGTTTGAATGTATCTTCATAGGAATGAGTTGTGTGGTCTAATTAATGCTAAGCTGAGCACGTTTTCTGACTTTGAATGGATCTTTGTAGGAATGAGTTGTGTGGTCAAATTAATGCTCATTTAGGCTTCAGGAGGTCAACCTGAACTAAATACATGTTGAAGTGTGTGCATAAGTCATTTGGTTTAGGCGTTAAACTCAATTAGAATTTTTATTGCTTTAAATGCATTTTCAGGCCGAGCTGAGCACGTTTTTTGATTTTGAATGTATTTTCATAGGAATGAGTTGTGTAGTCAAATTAATTGTCATTTCGGCTTCAGGAGGTCAACCTGAACTAAATACATGTTGAAATGTCTGCATAAGTCCTTTGGTTTAGGCGTGACACTCAATTTGAGTTTTATTTATTTTGAATGCATTTTCAGGCCGAGCTGAGCACATTTTATGAGTTTGAATGTATCTTCATAGGAATGAGTTGTGTGGTCAAATTAATGCTCATTTAGGCTTCAGGAGGTCAACCTGAACTAAATACATGTTGAAATGTGTGCATAAGTCCTTTGGTTTAGGCGTGACACTCAATTTGAGTTTTTATTACTTTAAATGCATTTTCAGACCGAGCTGAGCACATTTTCTGAGTTTGAATGCATCTTCATAGGAATGAGTTGTGTAGTCAAATTAATTGTCATTTAGGCTTCAAGAGGTCAACCTGAACTAAATACGTGTTGAAATGTGTGCGTAAGTCCTTTGGTTTAGGCGTGACACTCAATTTGAGTTTTTATTGCTTTAAATGCATTTTCAGACCGAGCTGAGCACATTTTTTGACTTTGAATGTGTCTTCATAGGAATGAGTTGTGCGGTCAAATTAATGCTCATTTAGGCTTCAGGAGGTCAACCTGAACTAAATACGTGGAATGAGTTGTGTGGTCAAATTAATGCTGAGCTGAGCACGTTTTATGACTTTGAATGTATCTTCATAAAAATGAGTTGTGTGATCAAATTAATTGTGATTTAGGCTTCAGGAGGTCAACCTGAACAAAATACATGTTGAAGTGTGTGCATAAGTCCTTTGCTTTAGGCGTGTCACTCAATTTGAGTTTTTATTGCTTTAAATGCATTTTCAGACCGAGCTGAGCACATTTTTTGACTTTGAATGTATCTTCATAGGAATGAGTTGTGCGGTCAAATTAATGCTCATTTAGGCTTCAGGAGGTCAACCTGAACTAAATACATGTTGAGTGTGTGCATAAGTCCTTTGGTTTTGGCGTGACACTCAATTTGAGTTTTATTGCTTAAAATGTATTTTCAGGCCGAGCTGAGCACATTTTCTGAGTTTGAATGTATCTTCATAGGAATGAGTTGTGTAGTCAAATTAATGCTGAGCTGAGCACGTTTTCTGACTTTGAATGTATCTTTATAGGAATGAGTTGTGTGGTCAAATTAATGCTAATTTAGTCATCAGGAGGTCAACCTGAACAAAATGCATGTTCAAATGTGTGCATAAAACCTTTGGTTCATGCGTGACACTCAATTTGAGTTGTATTTGTTTTAAATGCATTTTCAGGCCGAGCTGAGCACGTTTTCTGACTGTGAATGTATCATCATGGGAATGAGTTGTGTGATCAAATTAATGGTCATTTAGGCTTCAGGAGGTCAACCTGAACTAAATACATGTTGAAGTGTGTGCATAAGTCATTTGGTTTAGGCGTTACACTCAATTAGAATTTTTATTGCTTTAAATGCATTTTCAGTCCGAGCTGAGCACGTTTTTTGATTTTGAATGTATCTTCATAGGAATGAGTTGTGTAGTCAAATTAATTGTCATTTAGGCTTCAGGAGGTCAACCTGAACTAAATACGTGTTGAAATGTGTGCATAAAACCTTTGGTTTACGCGTGACACTCAATTTGAGTTTTATTTATTTTAAATGCATTTTCAGGCCGAGTTGAGCACATTTTCTGAGTTTGAATGTATCTTCATAGGAATGAGTTGTGTGGTCAAATTAATGCTCATTTAGTCTTCAGGAGGTCAACCTGAACTAAATACATGTTGAAATGTGTGCATAAGTCCTTTGGTTTAGGCGTGACACTCATTTTGAGTTTTTATTGCTTTAAATGCATTTTCAGGCCGAGCTGAGCACATTTTCTGAGTTTGAATGTATCTTATAGGAATGAGTTGTGTGGTTAAATCAATGCTCATTTAGGCTTCAGGGGATCATCCTGAACAAAATACATGTTGAAGTGTGCGCATAAGTCCTTTGCTTTAGGCGTGACACTCAATTTGAGTTTTTATTGCTTAAAATGCATTTTCAGACCGAGTTGAGCACATTTTCTGAGTTTGAATGCATCTTCATAGGAATGAGTTGTGTGGTCAAATTAATGCTCATTTAGGCTTCAGGGGGTCAGCCTGAACTAAATACATGTTGAAATGTGTGCATAAGTCCTTTGGTTTAGGCGTGACGCTCAATTTGAGTTTTATTTATTTTAAATGCATTTTCAGGCCGAGGTGAGCACATTTTCTGACTTTGAATGTATCTTCATAGAAATGAGTTGTGTGGTCAAATTAATGCTCATTTAGGCTTCAGGAGGTCAACCTGAACTAAATACGTGTTGAAATGTGTGCATAAAATCTTTGGTTTACGTGTGACACTCAATTTGAGTTTTATTTATTTTAAATGCATTTTCAGGCCGAGGTGAGCACATTTTCTGACTTTGAATGTATCTTCATAGAAATGAGTTGTGTGGTCAAATTAATGCTCATTTAGTCTTCAGGAGGTCAACCTGAACTAAATACATGTTGAAATGTGTGCATAAGTCCTTTGGTTTAGGCGTGACACTCATTTTGAGTTTTTATTGCTTTAAATGCATTTTCAGGCCGAGCTGAGCACATTTTCTGAGTTTGAATGTATCTTATAGGAATGAGTTGTGTGGTTAAATCAATGCTCATTTAGGCTTCAGGGGATCATCCTGAACAAAATACATGTTGAAGTGTGCGCATAAGTCCTTTGCTTTAGGCGTGACACTCAATTTGAGTTTTTATTGCTTAAAATGCATTTTCAGACCGAGTTGAGCACATTTTCTGAGTTTGAATGCATCTTCATAGGAATGAGTTGTGTGGTCAAATTAATGCTCATTTAGGCTTCAGGGGGTCAGCCTGAACTAAATACATGTTGAAATGTGTGCATAAGTCCTTTGGTTTAGGTGTGACGCTCAATTTGAGTTTTATTTATTTTAAATGCATTTTCAGGCCGAGGTGAGCACATTTTCTGACTTTGAATGTATCTTCATAGAAATGAGTTGTGTGGTCAAATTAATGCTCATTTAGGCTTCAGGAGGTCAACCTGAACTAAATACGTGTTGAAATGTGTGCATAAAATCTTTGGTTTACGTGTGACACTCAATTTGAGTTTTATTTATTTTAAATGCATTTTCAGGCCGAGCTGAGCACATTTTCTTACTTTGAATGTATACTCATAGGAATGAGTTGTGTGGTCAAATTAATGCTCATTTAGGCTTCAGGAGGTCAACCTGAACTAAATACGTGTTGAAATGTGTGCATAAAATCTTTGGTTTACGTGTGACACTCAATTTGAGTTTTATTTATTTTAAATGCATTTTCAGGCCGAGGTGAGCACATTTTCTGACTTTGAATGTATCTTCATAGAAATGAGTTGTGTGGTCAAATTAATGCTCATTTAGGCTTCAGGAGGTCAACCTGAACTAAATACGTGTTGAAATGTGTGCATAAAATCTTTGGTTTACGTGTGACACTCAATTTGAGTTTTATTTATTTTAAATGCATTTTCAGGCCGAGCTGAGCACATTTTCTTACTTTGAATGTATACTCATAGGAATGAGTTGTGTGGTCAAATTAATGCTCATTTAGGCTGCAGGAGGTCAACCTGAACTAAATACATGTTGAAGTGTGTGCATAAGTCATTTGGTTTAGGCGTTACACTCAATTAGAATTTTTATTGCTTTAAATGCATTTTCAGTCCGAGCTGAGCACGTTTTTTGATTTTGAATGTATCTTCATAGGAATGAGTTGTGTAGTCAAATTAATTGTCATTTAGGCTTCAGGAGGTCAACCTGAACTAAATACGTGTTGAAATGTGTGCATAAAACCTTTGGTTTACGCGTGACACTCAATTTGAGTTTTATTTATTTTAAATGCATTTTCAGGCCGAGTTGAGCACATTTTCTGAGTTTGAATGTATCTTCATAGGAATGAGTTGTGTGGTCAAATTAATGCTCATTTAGTCTTCAGGAGGTCAACCTGAACTAAATACATGTTGAAATGTGTGCATAAGTCCTTTGGTTTAGGCGTGACACTCATTTTGAGTTTTTATTGCTTTAAATGCATTTTCAGGCCGAGCTGAGCACATTTTCTGAGTTTGAATGTATCTTATAGGAATGAGTTGTGTGGTTAAATCAATGCTCATTTAGGCTTCAGGGGATCATCCTGAACAAAATACATGTTGAAGTGTGCGCATAAGTCCTTTGCTTTAGGCGTGACACTCAATTTGAGTTTTTATTGCTTAAAATGCATTTTCAGACCGAGTTGAGCACATTTTCTGAGTTTGAATGTATCTTCATAGGAATGAGTTGCGTGGTCAAATTAATGCTCATTTAGTCTTCAGGAGGTCAACCTGAACTAAATACATGTTGAAATGTGTGCATAAAACCTTTCGTTTACGCGTGACACTCAATTTGAGTTTTTATTGCTTTAAATGCATTTTCAGGCCGAGTTGAGCAAGTTTTTTGATTTTTAATGTCTCTTCATAGGAATGAGTTGTGTAGTCAAATTGTCATTTAGGCTTCAGGAGGTACACCTGAACTAAATACATGTTGAAATGTGTGCATAAGTCCTTTGGTTTAGGCGTGACACTCAATTTGAGTTTTTGTTGCTTTAAATGCATTTTCAGACCGAGCTGAGCACATTTTTTGACTTTGAATGTATCTTCATAGGAATGAGTTGTGCGGTCGAATTAATGCTCATTTAGGCTTCAGGAGGTCAACCTGAATTAAATACATGTTGAGTGTGTATAAGTCCTTTGGTTTAGGTGTGACACTCAATTTGAGGTTTATTGCTTTAAATGCATTTTCAGGCCGAGCTGAGCACATTTTCTGAGTTTGAATGTATCTTCATAGGAATGAGTTGTGTGGTCAAATTAATGCTGAGCTGAGCACGTTTTCTGACTTTGAATGTATCTTTATAGGAATTAGTTGTGTGGTCAAATTAATGATCATTTAGTCATCAGGAGGTCAACCTGAACAAAATGCATGTTCAAATGTGTGCATAAAACCTTTGGTTTATGCGTGACACTCAATTTGAGTTGTATTTGTTTTAAATGCATTTTCAGGCTGAGCTGAGCACGTTTTTTGATTTTGAATGTATCTTCATAGGAATGAGTTGTGTAGTCAAATTAATTGTCATTTAGGCTTTAGGAGGTCAACCTGAACTAAATGCGTGTTGAAATGTGTGCATAAAACCTTTCGTTTACGCGTGACACTCAATTTGAGTTTTATTTATTTTAAATGCATTTTCAGGCCGAGCTGAGCACATTTTCTGAGTTTGAATGTATCTTCATAGGAATGAGTTGTGTGGTCAAATTAATGCTCATTTAGGCGTCAGGAGGTCAACCTGAACTAAATACATGTTGAAATGTGTGCACAAGTCCTTTGGTTTAGGCGTGACACTCAATTTGAGTTTTTATTGCTTTAAATGCATTTTCAGGCCGAGCTGAGCACGTTTTAAGAGTTTGAATGTATCTTCATAGGAATGAGTTCTGTGGTCAAATTAATGCTCATTTAGGCTTTAGGGGGTCATCCTGAACAAAATACATGTTGAAGTGTGTGCATAAGTCCTTTGCTTTAGGCGTGACACTCAATTTGAGTTTTTATTGCTTTAAATGCATTTTCAGACCGAGCTGAGCACATTTTTTTACTTTGAATGTATCTTCATAGGAATGAGTTGTGCGGTCAAATTAATGCTCATTTAGGCTTCAGGAGGTCAACCTGAACTAAATACATGTTGAGTGTGTGCATAAGTCCTTTGGTTTTGGCGTGACACTCAATTTGAGTTTTATTGCTTAAAATGTATTTTCAGGCCGAGCTGAGCACATTTTCTGAGTTTGAATGTATCTTCATAGGAATGAGTTGTGTGGTCAAATTAATGCTGAGCTGAGCACGTTTTCTGACTTTGAATGTATCTTTATAGGAATGAGTTGTGTGGTCAAATTAATGCTCATTTAGTCATCAGGAGGTCATCTTGAACAAAATGCATGTTCAAATGTGTGCATAAAACCTTTGGTTTATGCGTGACACTCAATTTGAGTTGTATTTGTTTTAAATGCATTTTCAGGCCGAGCTGAGCACGTTTTCTGACTGTGAATGTATCATCATGTGAATGAGTTGTGTGATCAAATTAATGGTCATTTAGGCTTCAGGAGGTCAACCTGAACTAAATACATGTTGAAATGTGTGCATAAGTCCTTTGGTTTAGGCGTGACACTCAATTTGAATTTTTATTGCTTTAAATGCATTTTCAGGCCGAGCTTAGCACGTTTTTTTGACTTTGAATGTATCTTCATAGGAATAAGTTGTGAGGTCAAATTAATGCTCATTTAGGCTTCAGGGGGTCATCCTGAACAAAATACATGTTGAAGTGTGTGCATAAGTCCTTTGGTTTAGGCGTGACACTCAATTTTGAATTTTATTGCTTAAAATGTATTTTCAGGCCGAGCTGAGCACAATTTCTGAGTTTGAATGCATCTTCATAGGAATGAGTTGTTTGGTCAAATTAATGCTCATTTAGGCTTCAGGAGGTTAACCTGAACTAAATACATGTTGAAATGTGTGCACAAGTCCTTTGGTTTAGGCGTGACACTCAATTTGAGTTTTTGTTGCTTTAAATGCATTTTCAGACCGAGCTGAGCACATTTTTTGACTTTGAATGTATCTTCATAGGAATGAGTTGTGCGGTCGAAATAATGCTCATTTAGGCTTCAGGAGGTCAACCTGAATTAAATACATGTTGAGTGTGGATAGGCCCTTTGGTTTAGGTGTGACACTCAATTTGAGGTTTATTGCTTTAAATGCATTTTCAGGCCGAGCTGAGCACATTTTCTGAGTTTGAATGTATCTTCATAGGAATGAGTTGTGTGGTCAAATTAATGCTGAGCTGAGCACGTTTTCTGACTTTGAATGTATCTTTATAGGAATTAGTTGTGTGGTCAAATTAATGATCATTTAGTCATCAGGAGGTCAACCTGAACAAAATGCATGTTCAAATGTGTGCATAAAACCTTTGGTTTATGCGTGACACTCAATTTGAGTTGTATTTGTTTTAAATGCATTTTCAGGCTGAGCTGAGCACGTTTTTTGATTTTGAATGTATCTTCAAAGGAATGAGTTGTGTAGTCAAATTAATTGTCATTTAGGCTTTAGGAGGTCAACCTGAACTAAATGCGTGTTGAAATGTGTGCATAAAACCTTTCGTTTACGCGTGACACTCAATTTGAGTTTTATTTATTTTAAATGCATTTTCAGGCCGAGCTGAGCACATTTTCTGAGTTTGAATGTATCTTCATAGGAATGAGTTGTGTGGTCAAATTAATGCTCATTTAGGCGTCAGGAGGTCAACCTGAACTAAATACATGTTGAAATGTGTGCACAAGTCCTTTGGTTTAGGCGTGACACTCAATTTGAGTTTTTATTGCTTTAAATGCATTTTCAGGCCGAGCTGAGCACGTTTTAAGAGTTTGAATGTATCTTCATAGGAATGAGTTCTGTGGTCAAATTAATGCTCATTTAGGCTTTAGGGGGTCATCCTGAACAAAATACATGTTGAAGTGTGTGCATAAGTCCTTTGCTTTAGGCGTGACACTCAATTTGAGTTTTTATTGCTTTAAATGCATTTTCAGACCGAGCTGAGCACATTTTTTTACTTTGAATGTATCTTCATAGGAATGAGTTGTGCGGTCAAATTAATGCTCATTTAGGCTTCAGGAGGTCAAACATAACTAAATACATGTTGAGTGTGTGCATAAGTCCTTTGGTTTTGGCGTGACACTCAATTTGAGTTTTATTGCTTAAAATGTATTTTCAGGCCGAGCTGAGCACATTTTCTGAGTTTGAATGTATCTTCATAGGAATGAGTTGTGTGGTCAAATTAATGCTGAGCTGAGCACGTTTTCTGACTTTGAATGTATCTTTATAGGAATGAGTTGTATGGTCAAATTAATGCTAATTTAGTCATCAGGAGGTCAACCTGAACAAAATGCATGTTCAAATGTGTGCATAAAACCTTTGGTTCATGCGTGACACTCAATTTGAGTTGTATTTGTTTTAAATGCATTTTCAGGCCGAGCTGAGCACGTTTTCTGACTGTGAATGTATCATCATGGGAATGAGTTGTGTGATCAAATTAATGGTCATTTCGGCTTCAGGAGGTCAACCTGAACTAAATACATGTTGAAATGTGTGCATAAGTCCTTTGGTTTAGGCGTGAAGCTCATTTTGAGTTTTTATTGCTTTAAATGCATTTTCAGGCCGAGCTGAACACATTTTCTGAGTTTGAATGTATCTTATAGGAATGAGTTGTGTGGTTAAATCAATGCTCATTTAGGATTCAGGGGATCATCCTGAACAAAATACATGTTGAAGTGTGCGCATAAGTCCTTTGCTTTAGGCGTGACACTCAATTTGAGTTTTTATTGCTTAAAATGCATTTTCAGACCGAGTTGAGCACATTTTCTGAGTTTGAATGCATGTTCATAGGAATGAGTTGTGTGGTCAAATTAATGCTCATTTAGGCTTCAGGAGGTCAACCTGAACTAAATACATGTTGAAATGTGTGCACAAGTCCTTTGGTTTAGGCGTGACACTCAATTTGAGTTTTTATTGCTTTAAATGCATTTTCAGACCGAGCTGAGCACATTTTTTGACTTTGAATGTATCTTCATAGGAATGAGTTGTGCGGTCAAATTAATGCTCATTTAGACTTCAGGAGGTCAAACTTAACTAAATACATGTTGAGTGTGTGCATAAGTCCTTTGGTTTTGGCGTGACACTCAATTTTAGTTTTATTGCTTAAAATGTATTTTCAGGCCGAGCTGAGCACATTTTCTGAGTTTGAATGTATCTTCATAGGAATGAGTTGTGTGGTCAAATTAATGCTGAGCTGAGCACGTTTTCTGACTTTGAATGTATCTTTATAGGAATGAGTTGTGTGGTCAAATTAATGCTCATTTAGTCATCAGGAGGTCATCTTGAACAAAATGCATGTTCAAATGTGTGCATAAAACCTTTGGTTTATGCGTGACACTCAATTTGAGTTGTATTTGTTTTAAATGCATTTTCAGGCCGAGGTGAGCACGTTTTCTGACTGTGAATGTATCATCATGTGAATGAGTTGTGTGATCAAATTAATGGTCATTTAGGCTTCAGGAGGTCAACCTGAACTAAATACATGTTGAAATGTGTGCATAAGTCCTTTGGTTTAGGCGTGACACTCAATTTGAATTTTTATTGCTTTAAATGCATTTTCAGGCCGAGCTTAGCACGTTTTTTTGACTTTGAATGTATCTTCATAGGAATAAGTTGTGAGGTCAAATTAATGCTCAATTAGGCTTCAGGGGGTCATCCTGAACAAAATACATGTTGAAATGTGTGCATAAGTCCTTTGGTTTAGGCGTGACACTCATTTTGAGTTTTTATTGCTTTAAATGCATTTTCAGGCCGAGCTGAGCACATTTTCTGAGTTTGAATGTATCTTATAGGAATGAGTTGTGTGGTCAAATTAATGCTCATTTAGGCTTCAGGAGGTTATCCTGAACTAAATACATGTTGAAGTGTGTGCATAAGTCCTTATGTTTAGGCGTGACACTCAATTTGAGTTTTTATTGCTTTAAATGCACTTTCAGGCCGAATTGAGCACGTTTTCTGAGTTTGAATGTATCTTCATAGGAATGAGTTGTGTGGTCAAATTAATTCTCATTTAGTCTTCAGGAGGTCAACCTGAACTAAATACATGTTGAAATGTGTGCACAAGTCCTTTGGTTTAGGCGTGACACTCAATTTGAGTTTTTATTGCTTTAAATGCATTTTCAGGCCGAGCTGAGCACGTTTTATGACTTTGAATGTATCTTCATAAAAATGAGTTGTGTGATCAAATTAATTGTCATTTAGGCTTCAGGAGGTCAACCTGAACTAAATACGTGTTGAAATGTGTGCATAAAATCTTTGCTTTAGGCGTGACACTCAATTTGGGTTTTTATTGCTTTAAATGCATTTTCAGACCAAGCTGAACACATTTTTTGACTTTGAATGTATCTTCATAGGAATGAGTTGTGTGGTCAAATTAATGCTCATTTAGGCTTCAGGAGGTCAACTTGAACTAAATACGTGTTGAAATGTGTGCATAAACCCTTTGGTTTATGCGTGACACTCAACGTGCCCGAAGACAGCTGAGATAGGCTCCAGCACCCCCCGCGACCCTAGTGAGGATCAAGCGGCTCGGAAGATGAATGAATGAATGAATGTATTTCAGTGATCGTCAAAGGGTTAATATTCCAAAAGTAGCAACATAATCCTTTATTAATCGGACACAGTTTTTTTTTCTCAACAGAATATGGTCAAATGTCATTAATACACTCATGGAATTACCGTATATACTTCAGCTCATGTGTCATGGAAATGTGTAAAATTGATTAAGAGGCCACAGCCCATTAAAGTTCACAAAGAGACAGCTAAATGTGTCAAGTAATTTAACACCAAATTATGAAACTGTCACAGCACCATCCATTATTTATACTAATTTTGGAAAGCTTTCACTAAAGGCATTATTTCTTGCGTCAACGTATAACAGGTCAAGTACACACAACATTGACCTATTCCAAAGTCATGCAGTTTTCCATTGACTTGAAGGTTCCATGCCACAATTAATTTTATTTTTAATATCTTTGATTTAATCTTTGGAAAATTCCAGGGTGCCTCTTTTCAAGCTATTCTGGTTGGTCAAAAGCACCTGCCAGACGGTTGGATTTATCATTAATATTGGCTATGTCAATAAGCTTTGTTCTGATTGGCTCACTGTTCCCCTGAAAATAAACAGTGGGTAGAGTTTAGCTCCAATAGGTAGCATGCAATATGTTGGAATTTTGTGGCACACAAGCATTCATTAGGACATCAAGTCAATCCTTCAATGTCTTCTCTTACTATTATTGTGAAACAAAAAGTGTTGGATTGTTAACCCGCTAATCAGGACTGTGAACTAACTGTGTCTTATGAAAGTTGCTGAGATAGACCGTATACATCTAAATACAGATACCATAGTTACTTGGTAAAATTGCTATATTGACTAGTCATGCTCGTGTTTCCAAATGTGCTCGTGATGTGAAGGAGTAAAATATTACTTTCAGAATATGAGGTCTGTTGAGGGAACCTGCGTGATGATTACAAAGTGCTCCTCTTTGCAATGTGCCAAAAACACAGCACGATGGCTCCGAAAAATAATTTCTTCAAGACAATCCCACCATTCTTCAGCTCCTCTGAGTTTTGCAAGTGATGCAAAGTTTTAGCTTTGCACAAGTCACGTTGTTGTTCAGCCATTTTTGCTGAGTTGAACAAAAGGGCTTGGATCGCATGCGACGTTGAGGAACACAGTTACAAATTTACTGAAGCTGTTAAAAGCGTTGATAACAAAGAAGCACGGTCCTGTATGAAGTTTTTATTTGGCTGATCATCACCAACAATCACTAAATTATGAAATACTATCTACTACTTGATCCCAAAAAAATAACATGATCTCTGGCCAACGTACCTCAGGTATTGTGCTAGTTCAAAAGCATCAAGTTTTAGCTTTGACATCAACATTAAGAATTGTTGTACATGGTGGTTGGTGATTTTAATCACCGAGTTGGTTTTGTTTTTCCTTTTATGATTATTTGATTTTTTTTTCCACAAAAAAAATTTGCTTTGGGTTCCATCCATCAGAGTGGTACCATCCTCACTAATAATAATATTGTTGTAATGTTGAATATCGAACCATTATCTGAAATGTGGCGGCACGGTGACCAACTGATTAGAATGTCCGCCTCACAGTACAGAGGTGCATGGTTCAATTACAGCTCCGGCCTTCCTGTATGAAGTTTGCATGTTCTTCCCGTGCCTGTGCGGGTTTTCTTCGGGTACCCCGGTTATATCCCACATTCAAAAAACATGCATAGCATGTCAGTGGAACACTCAAAATTGTCCCCCAAATTGTCCCTCGTCTATGTGTGTCCTGTGATTGGCTGGCAACCAGTTCAGCAGGTACCACACCTACTCTCCGAAGACAGCTGGGATAGGTTCCAGCACGCCTCGTGAGGATTAACGGATTAGAAAATGGATTGATGGATGGATATCCAAAGGGCCCACCTTCACAAGGGTTGCAGGCATGATGGAACCTATCCCAGCTGTCCTTGGGCGTTAGGCGGGTTAAACTCTGAACTGGTTGTCAGCCAATTTCATATATTGAATAGAAATACAAAAACTAAAGAATTCAATATCTAATGCTTGTCATTTTCACATTACATTACCAAGAAAGAAAGAGAGAGAGAGAGACAGACAGACAGACAGACAGACAGACAGACAGACAGACATTAATTTCTGGTAGTGCAATCTCATATTTTGTTACTTTTGTATTAGTTGTGAACAGAAAACGAATGTCATCAAACATTTCTATGTTGCAGAATGTGACACCTCCCTGCTTCCAGTCCGAGTCCAACTCCGAACAATGAAGCCCCTCTGCAATACATGAGCACTTTAATACTATACTGCACAACAACAACAAAATACATTTATACAAGCCCACCAAGGACATCGTTTTAAAACAGGACTGCCCAGCTATCAAAGAATATGATTGCATTTCCCCAGCTGTGGAGGATGTGATATTGCATCCTGCAGATGCACTGCGGCAGGGTTGAGCATTTGCGAAATGTTATTCCATGGCGTCATCTTGTGGTCGAATAGCGATTCACATAAACGTCTGCGTGGTGGCTGGCGTCCGACGTGCCTGCCTCGCTGCCACATGATACATTTTCCCCCTCTGTGGGTGTTAAGAGGTAGGTGGGTTGTCGCTATCTGCTGATTTTCATGACCTAAGCGGTTCTCTCTTTTTTTCCTCCAATAAAAGCGGGTAAGCACATCAAGTATGTTCAGTGTAAAATAGTTTTAACTCAATTTGAACAAAGAATATTCAACAAAAGAGTTCAGCCTAATGCAAGGCAAAGGCAAAACTTTTTCACGTGGATAGAGGACAGGCAGTACAATCTATCCACAATGGGAGAAGTGTTTTTATACCATCCATCCATCCTCCGATCCACTTATCCTCACTCAGCTATTACAAGCCACTGAGGAGCAGCATGCAGAGATTTGAAACTACTGGTTTCTCTCGAGTCCCAAGAAATTCTCCATGCAGGATCCTCGTGCATAAATCTGTCTTACGGCAAACCCTAACACATCTCACAAAGAAAAGGTTTTGGCTCATAATACCAAAGACGATTTTTCAAGACTTTTTCTCATTGATGAACACCTACTTGGGATGGTTGGATGGTCCATTTTCGTGTCAAACGGAAAAAAGACACATCTGCTATCATCAATGACCTCAATGGCATTTGAGAAGCTGCATCACATCCTGAAATGGAAGAACTATGAAAGTACAAGTACTGTAAATCAAAACTAGTGGCTTATACAGACATAGCCCTCCTATTATCCTCAAATATTACAAACAAATTTAACCCTTGGGGTCAAATTGACCCCAGGGATATTTGGTACCAGAAAATTATGTACATTTTTCTGCCCAGGTTTTTGTGTCAGGCACTTGGATAATATGTCTGCTGCACAAACAAATATCCCCTTGGTCATAAGTTTTTTTGTTGACCTGTCCTCTAGTGCTACCATCAGGTCAAACTTTTAAATTAAAATGACTGTCAATTCAAAATAATCTTCTGAAATTTACTGACAACATCAATATGTGTTCAAGACATGGAGAAAATTAGCTTCATGATAATTGTATCCGTAATCGGTTGCCCCCATCAAAAAAAGGAAAAGCCATGAAATATGGAACAACAAAAGTAATCTATTATTTTTCGATTGATAATCATTGAATGGAGTCAAACTGGCCCCAAGGATAAAATGATTGAATTATTTAATTACTTAATTGTATCTTGAGTTGCATTTGACATGAGCAATGACTCATCAATAGAGGGCGCTATGGCGCCAATCTCCTGCTCAGATGAGTCACCATGAAAGGTACAAAAATTAAGTCATGAAAATTAAATTGTATAATTAAAAATATACTTGTTTCATTTGTTTCCCTCTGACATCTGAAACGATGGCACCAAAATTGTTTTGTGGAGTTGTCAGTAGTTGTGTTTTTTTTTTCCGTGAAGGTGGCCGTTTTTCAGGTGTCACTTCGATCCCTAGCTCCAGTAAATTTGCGTTTACTTACTTAAAAAATAAGAAAAAAATAAACACTGAACATTATTTATACAGCACTGCGCAACAACCACAGCTGTAAAACATACACGACGAAATACATAAATACCAAAAGAAATAGTTATACTGTGATTAAAATATCCAACAACTTTATAAAGCAACCCGTCGGTGCAGTTTTAGTTCTTCCTCCCTTGACACGTTGTACTCACAGATGATGACCACTCACACACACACACAAAATTAGTTTCATGACTTGTGTCCAGCATCTTTTTTCAGAGCACTTTACCACTGTTCAGTAACTCGTTGATGTTGACTCAAAGTATAACTGTTGGCTAAGTGTCATTTTAAAGTCCAAAGTAAAGACCAAATCCTTTAAAAAAAGCATTCCTTCGAATAACTGCATTTCTATCATACACACATACCATTTTATTGCTCTCATCTATTTCTTTACAGTGAACATGCACATTGGTGGAATTTATTAACAAATGGTTAAGCAGAACAATATCTAGATCTTTATAGTGCGACAGTAGAAATATAGTTGACATGAAAACGTCCCAGGTTGGTCATCAACATAACCATGAGGTATTATTTGACAAGTTCTATAACATGAAAGGAAAAAGGGTTCATCCATCTCTGGGAAATGTGTCCATTTGGATCTGTGCTCCACAGCCATCTCCTGGCATTTTTGTCCTTGTCACCAAGTGGTGTCCATGATTGAGTGGCAGCTTTTGATGCCTGCCTAAAAAAAGCACTTATCTTAAATCATATGACCATCTTTACTATGACAAAGAGTTAAGAATCTTCCGTAGTTTCTCTTCTGTCACTGTGGCTCAATACATAAGCATCAATTTCCAATCCTTTTCACGCGATAACTGTCCATTTTAAGAGAGAGGTGCTCTATATATAAAACCTGACCGAGTTAAATCATTTCTGTGATCTGTGATCCGTTTCAATCTCTCACTGTTTGCCTGCTTCCACGGGACACAGTTCCGTCCAATACTGTTGCAATTCTGAGGCTGAAGATGAGAACGGATCCCGAAAGAACCCTACCTTTTGGAATGAGATACAGCGACAATCAAAGCATCGGGTTTTTGTTTTTCTCCCCCCCATATTTAACCCAAGCAAATCAAGCAAAGCATGCACGCAGGGAGAACAAAGGTTATAAATGAAATTATTTGTTAGCGTTATCATCAGAAAAGGAGGGCTGAGTCAGTCTATTTAAAACTCATTCAGTACGAGCCAATTCAGGACCAAGTCTGAAAAGACGTTTAAAAACGTCTTTGGGAGTGAATGAGTTAAAACAGAGAAACAATGCAGCCGAAATAGTTTCTGAAGGCAATGAAGTTATATACCCACTTCATTCATCTCAATGCACATCATGGAAGAAACTTGCCATCTGAATAAATCAACTCACTCCAGTCTATGTGAGAGCATATTATAGCGGTATAGAACACAACAACAAAATTAACAGGCAGATTTGCCCCATTGTCTGACATAGGAGCTGTCACGTTAATCTGCAGACCGACAGCATGCCGCCATGGTACTTGAGAATGCACTCCTCAAAACTTGACTTGACTTGACTTTTAAATCTGATTATAATCTTTGGTCGACATATTCAGCCCATGGCCATCATAAATGTTGCTTCCTCGGACAAAGGTAGCAAACAGACTGTACAACAAACCGTACCGTCTAGGTTGTGGTCTACGTATGTGTCTTTCAAACACATCACCTTGTCAAATGCATTGACAGTAAGTTTGAACTGAATAGTACCGGTAGTTTGCTTAAATGAAAACATTTCCATCTTGCATCTGTTCTTTTTCTACTCCTTCTTTCTGCTTTTCTCTAACTCTAGTGTGCTTTTTCCAGACTTGTTGGCGTAAGCAGTTATTAAATGTCATGTAGTATTTCTATATTTCAGTGTAAACTTATTTTACAGCGACCTCCTGATACAGTCCAGAAGATTCCATCATTTTGGAGCTGTTAAGAAGGTAAAGAGCATTGCCAGTAATAACATCTTCCAAAAACAGATCAATGGAAATGACATTTTCGACTCAGCTCTAAATAGCTGAAAAATTGAAATGACATATCTGGCGAAGATAAGCACTTCAGTACTAACCTACACCAACATCTGATAACATCACATGACCGTATTTTAAAAGAAATATTCCAGTAAGACAGCCAGCCAGAGTTGGTTAGCTGATAAGAAAGCATAGGCTTGGTGTGCTGTCTAAGGAATGTGAATTGTGACACCGAACAAAAACGGGTGAATGAATGGTGTAATTTTCTGATTTCGTTACAATCTGAACTATTCATAGCAGCCCCATTAAATGATGTATTTATCTGCTGTAATTTAGGTAGTATTGAGAGTTTTTGTGTAAAAGACAATTACATAAACTGTTTGTGATATTTCCCGGAACTGAAGTTTCCATCATGTTATTCTTTTGCATTGGGTCTTTTTCTTTTTTTCTTTTTATTTTATTTCTGCCACTGCCTATTCATATTAGCCAATTGTACTGAAGATGTGAACATTCAGGCAGAAAAGAACAATTAATAAAATATCACTTGGAAAAAGTCAGACAACGAGTAAGCCCATTCGCCCGTGCACAGCACCCCTGGATGTTTTGGCCAGCATAAATTACAGCTCCATCTTCTGTGTATTCGCCACTTACAAGCTGAACGAGACACAATTACAATAAATGAGCTACAGTGGGAAATATGCAAACGGAATGGTTTTCATCTTTGGAAGCAATTACTCCTCTTCATGTCGAGCTTTGTAGTCTACCAGACCTCACCAGTCAGCATTAAGTATGCTAAAAGAGTGACGTTGAATTACAATAATGACACTTTTTTTTTCTTCCTGAAAAACAATCTTTCTCATTCTCATTATGCTGCTGCTTAGAAATAGTAAAAACTCACCTCAGAACCACACCTAAGTCACACTTATTGTACATTGAGTGAAATAAACTCCCTGTCTAAATACTAGGGATAAATGCTAAAAGTACAAATAATACGTCCAATAAAGAAGATTAACAAGGACTAATGACAAAGGGAAAGTGACTCTTGAGTAGTTGTCTATGTGGTGTGGATTTTTTATGTGACAGCAGCTTATGAAACTGAGAAGTTTGCGAAAGGTGGCCAGAGCAATGAAACACCAGTTGGTGGGTTCTGGAGGAGAAGCCTCGGGCTTGGGCTCGCTGCCTGTCTGGCTGGATGGATCGACTGCCAATTCGCTGGTGGCGGGAGCAGCGGCGGGACCTGCGTCAGGTTCCTTGCGTCTCTTGGCCCTGTCACAGGGGCTGGAGATGGTGGTGACGATGCCGTTTATTTCGTCATCAAAGTTATGCAATTGGTGGCCATACTGTAGCAAAGTAAATGAGAATGTTAGCTGCGCTTGAAACAACAATAACACATATCATTGTTGATAACATTATCTTATTGATTAAGTGACGGGCTGACTAACTAACGACTGGTGTACTTTAATGGGAAATACTCTAGATATACAGTACTACAATATATTTTATGTTGCCCCACTACAATCTCAACACAGCATTCTTATTAATATTGCATTTGTAGGATGTGAATTAAGCATTAAAATCCACCCTCTTTTATCCATCTCAGGAGCGGCCATTTTGTCATTCGACTGAAAATGACATCACCGTTGCTCAAATGACCAAACCCAGAAAAGTGTGAGCCACAGTTGGTCGTTAATTGATCCCTGATCAACTCTGATGTGATTTTAAGTCAATGCCCGCCCCCTGAGATGGATAAAAACAGGTGCATTTCATAGCTTAATTCGTATTACACAGATCCAATATTAATCAGAATGCCGTGTTTATTCGAGTGGAGGCGCATAGAACAATATTAAAGTAAAGAATATTTTTGCCTCGCTTCCTTTTAGGATTTGGTTTGTGAGTAAATAGATACAGTACCTAAAAATGAAAAAAAAAAACAACGCTCAAGCACAGTATCGAAAAACATCTTAATGATCGGTGAACAAAGAGCAACGACCACAACAATGGAAACAGAATAATAACAGGAGTGTCTCACCACCAGCATATGCGGGTCGCTGTAAGTGAGGGTGCAGAAATGAGCCACAGCATACTCAATGAGGGCTCCAAAAATAAAGCTGAAGCAGATTCCTAAGTACACATCAATCGCCTTGATGAAACAGTTGGCATTCGGAAGCGACGTGCGAGCTCCCATCATCAGAGTGGTCATGGTCAGTACTGTGGTCACTCCTGCCATGGAACACATACACGGACAAATGACAAAGGGAACACATTCTTTAATAAACAAGGTAAGCTAGAAACATTGTGGAAGGACGAGCCCCGCATTCCAAGCATGTGTGCAATGTCTTGAGCCAGAAGCCTGAATTCCCGTTCCCTTGAGATCAAGATTTTTTTCGAAATACAATGGCAGTGGACCAGTACAATGGAGGTGGATTACTTGAGCCCACAGGATCTTTTATTTTAAAAATGATCAATCTAGCTTGTCTCTGTGTCACTTGAACATGTTTGCCTCTTTGCCACAATGTCTTTGCCTGGTAAATTAAATCCATGATCTAAGCTTCCTTAAAATGAAGAAAATAATGAAGAAACAAATGTTTCTGGACAACTTTGAAAAAAGGACAATGTCAGAAAAAGAGACAGTAAAACACTGTTACTCCCAACCACTGGTCGTTCTAGACAATTTTGCCTCGGGTGGTGAGGGGGGAGCAGAAGGTTCAGTTAGGAGGGCGGATATTATAACATGCACACACGCACACACGCACACACACACACACACACACACACACACACACACACACACACACAAAAACAACAAAATCTCATATTGTTAAATTGTCCCCCGCCCACAGTCTACACACTCCGCCAACACTTCCTCACCTCGCAATTGCCAGTTCCGTGTTGATATATTTTCCACTTCATTCTTGCTTTCACTGATGAAAAATCAAATAGAACAACAACCAATCCTTCTGACTTGACATCAGTCAGATCATGTCACAGGTGACCAGTGTTGCTTGACTTGTCTTGTGCTTGAATGTTTGCACAGCTTCACATTTGACAGGTTTGCTTTGACTGATAAAATAAATAAATCTATCTATCTATCTATCTATCTATCTATCTATCTATCTATCTATCTATCTATCTATCTATCTATCTATCTATCTATCTATCTATCTATCTATCTATCTATCTATCTATCTATCTATCTATCTATCTATCTATCTATCTATCTATCTGTCTATCTAGCTATCTATATATATTATATATTATATATGTATATTATATATATATACACATATGTCAAACGATTACAATATTTAATCTAATTAAAAATGCAACTGTCATAATTAACTCGAATGAACTAAAAAATTAATCGTGATTACTTACACATTTTTTATCGTTTCTGAATTTCCTTTTACATTTTTGTCCTATTTTCCCCCCCATTTTAATGCTCTCATCAACATGGAATCATGAATCAGTTTTCTACGTGCCAAATGCAAATATTTACTGAAATAACAATTTCGATTTTCAATTTTACATGAACATTTTTCACTTTGTGCAGTTATTCACACAATCTCTCACACAATATTACTGTCCATCAATAACGGTGAAAAAAATATTTTGTCACACAACAGCTGTTTTAACAGCTTTTTTAATGAAATCAAAACAGAGCAATATAATATTATAAAGTGCACATCTAAGGCACACTAGTACTCAGCCTATAGTGTATTTAAACCATGGTTGCATACTTCATTTTTCTCAAGTTTGCTTTCAACACAGCAGTCTGTTTCTTGTTTGTTGAAGAATAACAAGACACCGGACACTAGTGTTCATTATGTGCCGCTGTATTGGAAACTGCCGGCCATACAAACAAGCACACGCACTTCCCCCGTGCTGCAAGGGCAAACCATTCTGAAAGGGGGTGGGAGATTTCACTCCCCTTAGCACAGTCAGGCTATGTTGATTGTGTTGGTCCTTCTTGCGCGGAAGTCTCTCTACGGTTTTGTGTAGACCTCATTTCGAATGACTACACTTGGTTCGATGACAACACTGGAGACGTTTGATTTTCGCTAGGTCGCTAACACTGTAGCGCACTGTCACTGTCAGACTAACACAGAGAAGCTCCACCCGCTCTATTTATATGGACACGGAACGCTGTAACCTTCCACACAAAATAGTTCCAAACAAGTAACAATCGCGTTAGTGGCATACATCGTATACCTGTACGATACAGAGAGAGAGAGAGAAGAACAGATAACTTTGGTCTTGTCAGTGGAGCAATATGGCAACTTTTTAAAAGTAAACTTTCCATTCATAAACTCTTTAAGTATCAGTTTTCGGTGTCTCGCACTGCCGTGGCTGGCAAAACGGACATGGGCGTGGATTTCTGCAGCGCGCTTGTTGTTTTGTTTCTGGTGTATTTATAGAGCAACGTAACATCCGCTTGTGACGTGTGCCGCGTTAATCTCGCGAGAAAAATTTTAATCCCGTTAAAATTCATTTAAATTAATGCCAATAAAAACGCGCTAAACTGACAGCTCTAATATATATATATATATATATATATATATATATATATATATATATATATATATATAGCTGGATAGCTCAGTTGGTAAGGCATCGGTTTGGCATACGGGAGACGGTGGTTCGAATCCCGCTTGGGGCAAAAATGAGCACATAACACCATCCAGTGTGGCAAGATCCTTCACGCTAATGCCTACCTCATACAATGATGAGAGACAATAAAACGAATGACATGCCGGCTCAGACGTCGCCCGGCCAAACAAGGTCTGCGTCAGGTGCTGGGGGACCAGAGCACCTTGATGAAAAATGGGCTACTGGAACAAAGCGGAGATGGGCGAGATGCGATAACATGGCTCTGTTGGAATGCTACTACTCAAGCAACCCTAGTCAGAGGGGTTACATGCAGAGAATGTGGTCTAAATGGTTACTTCGAAACCCACAGTCACGGTTGACCAAGAAACAACTAGTAGCTCAGTGTTCCAACATCCACAAACGGCAACTGCTGTCACAACTTGAGATTGATGAGGTACAACGCAGGTTCCATGGTGAAGGGCCCCAGGCTTTCAGATCAGAGGAGGAGGTCATACAAGAGGCAAGCCCCAATGAATGCAGATGATGAGATTGGGTGGCCAGCCCCAATGAATGAAATGCTGAGCGAGGCAGCAACTGACCTGAAAGCGAAGATCATGGCGAGAATGAAAGCTGGGCAACCTAGAAACCGATTACAACGACTATGTGAAGTACCATCTGAAAGTCTCATAAAAAGTGTGAATGCAGCACTGAGGGCGATCTCTACCGTAACGATCACAGAAACCAATGAGCTGATATACGCTTCAGCATCAGTGATCCTGGAGACTCTGGGCTATAAGAGCAACCATGAGATACGTTACCCACCATGGAAAAGACGGTTGGAGGCTAAGATCAAGGCGGCCCGGAAAGATGTGAGTCAATTGACGGAGGCCCAGAGAGGTGTGATGAAAAGGCCGATTCCCGAGAAGTACATCCAGATGACCATACCTGAAGCACTCGAAACTGCCAAACAAAGGCTCCAAGCCTTGTCCAGTCGCCTAAAGCGGTACACAAAAGAGAATGAAGCCAGACGAATAAACAGGCTGTTCGCAACACAACCTGCGAAAGTGTACGCTCAGTGGCAGGTTCCTAACAACAGAGCTGACCCACCAAGACTGGAAACTGAAAGGTACTGGAAAGGCATATGGGAGAAGGAGGTTGCACATAACAGCAGTGCACAATGGCTGGTGACCCTGAGAGAGGAGCACAGCAACCTGCCTGAACAGAACCCAGTTACCATAACAGTGGCAGACATACAGGAACGAGTCTCAGATATGAAGAACTGGACAGCACCAGGCCCGGACATGGTCCACACCTACTGGCTAAAGAAACTCACAGCACTCCATGAGCGCCTAGCAGTACAAATGAACCAGCTGCTGAGTGATGGGACTCACCCAGAATGGCTAACCGAAGGGCGAACAATCCTGATCATGAAGGATCCCTCGAAGGGTGCAGCCCCATCCAACTATCGGCCAATAACCTGTCTCTCCACAACATGGAAGCTCATGTCAGGAATCATCGCGGCTAAGATAAGTGGACACGTGGATCAATACATGAGCGAAGCGCAGAAGGGCATTCGTAGAGATACCAGAGGAGCCAAACATCAGCTCCTGGTTGACAGAACAGTCGCACAAGACTGCAGGTCCCGACGTACCAACCTGTGCACAGCCTGGATTGATTACAAGAAAGCCTATGACTCGATGCCACATACATGGATCACTGAATGCTTGGAGTTGTATAAGGTGAACAGGACCCTAAGAGCCTTCGTTGCGAACTCGATGAGAATGTGGAAAACCACACTTGAAGCCAATGGCAAGCCACTTACCCAAGTGTCCATCAAATGTGGCATATACCAAGGTGATGCACTCTCCCCACTGCTGTTCTGCATAGGACTGAACCCCCTAAGCCAAGTAATCACCAAGACAGGCTATGGATACCGCCTCAGAAATGGAGCTACAATCAGTCACCTCCTCTACATGGATGACATAAAGCTGTATGCTAAGAGCGAAAGGGACATAGATTCACTGATCCACACAACCAGGATCTACAGCAGCGACATCGGGATGTCATTCGGGCTTGAGAAATGTAGTCGGATGGTGACTAAGAGAGGAAAGGTAGTCTGCACTGATGGGGTCTCACTCCCTGAAGGAACAATAGCAGACATTGAGGACAGCTACAAGTACCTTGGTATACCACAAGCCAATGGCAACCTCGAACTGGCAACAAGGAAAGCGGCTACGGCCAAATACTTCCAGCGAGTGAGGCAAGTCCTAAGAAGCCAGCTCAATGGCAAGAATAAGACCCGGGCAATAAACAGCTATGCCCTGCCAGTGATCAGATACCATGCAGGAATAATAAGGTGGCCAAAGGAAGAGATTCAGACCACGGACGTTAAGACCCGAAAGCTCCTAACCATGCATGGAGGGTTCCATCCCAAATCCAGCACCCTGAGACTGTACGCAAGCCGAAAGGAAGGAGGCCGGGGACTAGTGAGTGTGAGAGCCACTGTCCAGGATGAAACATCCAAGCTCCATGAATACATCAAGGAGAAGGCTCCAACGGATGACGTACTCAGAGAATGTTTCAGACAATGGGGAACAGAAGATGAGGCGCTGGAAGAGGGACCATCATGGGAGGACAAGCCCCTACACGGGATGTACCACCGGACCATAACTGAAGTGGCTGATCTCAAGAAGTCCTATCAGTGGCTAGAGAGGGCTGGCCTGAAGGACAGCACAGAGGCGCTCATCCTGGCTGCTCAGGAACAGGCCTTGAGCACCAGAGCCATCGAGGCCCAGATATACTACACCAGACAAGACCCAAGGTGTAGGTTGTGCAAAGAGGCACCTGAGACGATCCAACACATAACTGCAGGGTGTAAGATGCTGGCAGGGAAAGCCTACATGGAACGCCATAACCAGGTGGCTGGCATAGTCTACCGAAACATCTGTGCGGAGTATGGACTGGAAACCCCAAGGTCAAAATGGGAAACACCTCCGAAGGTGGTGGAGAATGACAGAGCGAAGATCCTGTGGGACTTCCAGATCCAGACTGACAAGATGGTAATGGCGAACCAACCAGATATCGTGATCATAGATAAAGGGCAGAGGAAAGCCGTTGTAGTGGATGTAGCTGTCCCTAGTGATGGAAACATCAGGAAGAAGGAACATGAGAAACTCGAGAAATACCAAGGGCTCAGAGAAGAGCTGGAGAGAGCCTGGAAGGTAAAGGTGACAGTCGTGCCTGTGGTGGTCGGAGCACTCGGGGCAGTGACCCCCAAACTAGATGAGTGGTTGCAACAGATCCCAGGAACAACATCGGACATCTCAGTCCAGAAATGTGCAGTGCTGGGAACAGCAAGGATACTGCGCAGAACCCTCAAGCTTCCTGGCCTCTGGTAGAGGACCCGAGCTGAATGAGGGACGGACACCACCCGAGGGGTGAGATGAGGATTTTTATATATATATATATATATATATATATATATATATATATATATATATATATATAAATGGATTTCTCGAAATATGTGGTGCATTTGGGCAATCATGAACATCACGGTCCGAATCTTGTTGCACTTCAAACAAACAGACTGAGAGCTCTTGGCAAGGATGTGGTCTAAAAGATGTGCCTGACAACGACCAGAGTGGTGTCACGATGTCCGGAAGGTTCCAGATAGAATTGGACTCTACAAATATAAACTCAGATGAAGATTGCAACAAAAAAATATTTATTTACAGAAAAATGGGGCGATGCAGAAAGGTCAAAATCATGACGTTGGTCGACAAAACAGGATAAAACACACACACACACACACACACACACACACACACACACACACACACACACACACACACACACACACTTCTAATTCAGGTTTCATTTTCTGCTTTCCATGGCATATTTTATGCATGTCATGTGATGTTGAGCAGTAAACCAGTCTGTGTAGGCTATGCAATAATAATTTTCACAGAGGGATCTCGCAATTATTTTGCTAGTCAATTAGTCACTGATAATATCTGTAATAAGTTGACAAATCAGATGAGATGTAAACTGCAGCATATCGCACCAGCTGCCGTTACATAACCATCATTTGCTGAGAGCCCGAATTCTTTTCGGTATCCATCCCTCCATTATCTGAAATACTTATCCTCACGAGGTAGCTATCTTCGGGCAGTTGGTGGTGTACACCCTGAACTTGTTGACAGACAATCGCAAGGCTCACAGAAACAACCACCGATTTATACTCATAAACAGACAGAGTGTTCCATTAACCTACCACACATGTCTTCGGGATGTCAGGGAAAACAAGAGCAACCAGAGAAAATCCACGCTGGCACAGGAAGAACATGCAAACTCCACACTGGAAGGCCAGAGCTTGGAATCAAACCCTGGACCTCTGTGCTGGGAGGTGGACATGCTAACCGGTTGAGCACCTTAATGCCATTCTTTAAGGTACCGGTATGTACAAACTAAAAATTAAGATGATACGACATTCAACTTAAATAAAACTTTGGATCATGGACCAGGATTCCTGAAATGTTGGTGCTATTTAAAATCAAAGGTGATACTGTGGCCTGAAAACATTTTTAGGGATAACGGTTTAGTGAATTATAACATGGAGCCAAAACTACTGTATACACTATGCACATTTGTCCTTTGAATATTATGAAATTAATGATAAATACATCAATAAAATCTTGCAAACATAGTTCACTCTTCTCAGGTATCAAGCATTTTTTTTACATGTGTAAGACAGTGAAATCATGAGTAAAACGTGCAATAAGCATGTGCTAAGGAAAATTAAAATAATCATATGTACTGGTTTTTATTTTGTGTTTTACGTGACCTTAATTCATTCAAAACATTTTGCTTTGCTTCATAGGATGTATAATTTAAAGGCATCGCTAGACTCGCAAAGCATCACGGGGCCTTCTTTCCTCACCCCCAGCGCATCTGCAAATGTGTTTACCAAAAGCAGACGAGATTTTAGCTGAGCTAAAAGGAGGTTTATTGTGCAGGACAGGTCATGCTATGTGATTTTATTGATTTGATTGAGGCGCAGGCAGACAAATGCGTCTGCGACGGATTTCATTCATAAATATGAGACCAGCGTGGGACAATCTCTCTGAATCTTATAGAAATCAATTCATTGAATGAATTACAAATATTAGCATCTTCAAAATATTTCCACACTGTCAAGCACGGCGTACTCGGGTGTATGCTGACTGCCTTGATTTTAAGGAAAATGAGGAATGCCTTCACGATTGGCCGAGAACAGGCTCATTTCACAACGACATGCTACAGCACAAAAGCACTATGTTGCTCCCAATTCGAGCAAGATGCCAAAAGAAAGAAAAGTCCACCCATGTGCAGTTTGAATCTGCTTTGTGCTAGACTTGCACTGTGAATGAAAATAGGACCCTTGGTTTTATGTAATTGTTCTAAATTGTTTGCATTGTGTAAAATGAAATGTGTTGTTGTGATGCTGTACATAATTCTAAGACATGGTTACATGCTTCTCTGCTTATAATTGAAAAATGGTGTACTTTCCTCATGTGTTGTATTGTTATGCATAATATATAATATGCTTGGCATATTGTGTTTTTACACATTCATTACTTCTGACTGGTACATACCTATACAAATTCGTGCTGGAACAGAGGACAGCGAAATCCAGAAGGAGACCCAAGAAAGAACCACCAATAGGCTTGATGGGACATATGTCTCCAGGATGAAGTACAGAATGCTCCTCTTCAGCTCAAAGTGGAAGACCAGCTTGGGGTAGTGACCTTTTAGACAAAAGGCAGCAAGCATGCCAATCTCCTTAGCAAATACATTGAATATAACAATTGAGTACCTCTGGGCGAGCAGCAGCTTCATCTTTATGAAGGGCTTATGTGTTTGTTATTTATTAGGGTGTTTACATGGAAAACACATCTCTACTTACAACATTTTCTAGTTAAAACATTTCTTCCAGAACCAATTTTGTAAGAGGTACCATATATATACATATATACTAGCTCATCAGCTAGTTCCTTCGGAGGGCTGGTAAGGTGGGCCTTCGGCCCACAAAAGTGTTGTTGCTTGGTTCAACTTTTTGTTCATCTCGCGCAGCGGTGCGGTGAAGTAGGTACGTTTTGAAAAGGGACAGACGGAAGGACAGACCGCGTGCGGGACGACGCGCAATATATATATATATATATATATATATATATATATATATATATATATATATATATATATATATATATAGTGATAATTCAGTAGTCCCAGGGACTTGCTGATCAGAAAAGTATGAGTCCCGTTATGCATTTAGAGAGTCCCAAATTTCGAATTCTGAAATGGTCTACTTATTCAATTGCATATGATAATAACACAAGCAACAACAATATACATCGATAATAGGTTTATTCCTTATAAACAAACAAGCTGGTGTGCCGCCCTCTGGGCGGCGCATCAGCTAGTTCCTGCGGAAGGCTGGTAAGGTGGGCCTTCGGCCCACAAAAGTGTTGTTGCTTGGTTCAACTTTTTGTTCATCTTCATTGCTTATCGCGAAAATAAAGAGATGTTTAGCTCTACTAAATAACTAACAATTTTATTGCAATGCTTGTGGGTAGACAACATTTTTTCGCTAAGATGCCCGCGCGATCGTAGTGAGCCACTGCCTTCGCTCGTAAGCCTCAAAATGATCTTACTAGTGAACTAGTGGGCGTTTTGTGGCTTACATCTTCACTAGTAAGCCTCAAAATGATCTTACCAGTGAACTAGTGGGCATTTTGCGGCTTACATGTCAACTAGTAAGCCTCAAAATGATCTTACTAGTGAACTAGTGGGCGTCACAATGACCTTACTTGTGAACTAGTGAGCGTTTTGTGGCTTACATGTTCACTAGTAAGCATCAAAATGATCTTACTAATGAACTAGTGGGCGTTTTGTGGCTTACATGTTCACGAGTAAGCGTCAAAATGATCTTACTAGTGAACTAGTGGCCGTTTTGCGGCTTGCATGTCAACTAGTAAGCGTCAAAATGATCTTACTAGTGAACTAGTGGGCGTTTTGTGGCTTACATCTTCACTAGTAAGCCTCAAAATGATCTTACTAGAGAACTAGTGGGCATTTTGTGGCTTACATGTCAACTAGTAAACCTCAAAATGATCTTACGAGTGAACTCGTGGGCACATTTATGGCCTTACATGTTCACTAGTAAGCCTCAAAATGATCTTACCAGTGAACTAGTGGGCATTTTGCGGCTTACATGTCAACTAGTAAGCCTCAAAATGATCTTACTAGTGAACTAGTGGGCGTTTTCCGGCTTACATGTCAACTAGTAAGCCTCAGAATGATCTTACGAGTGAGCTAGTGGGCGTTTTGCGGCTTACATGTTCACTAGTAAGCGTCACAATGACCTTACTTGTGAACTAGTGAGCGTTTTGTGGCTTACATGTTCACTAGTAAGCGTCAAAATGATCTTAATAGTGAACTAGTGGGCGTTTTGTGGCTTACATCTTCACTAGTAAGCCTCAAAATGATCTTACTAGAGAACTAGTGGGCATTTTGTGGCTTACATGTCAACTAGTAAGCCTCAAAATGATCTTACTAGTGAACTAGTGGGCACATTTATGGCCTTACATGTTCACTAGTAAGCGTCAAAATGATCTTACTAGTGAACTAGTGGGCACGTTTATGGCCTTAGATGTTCACTAGTAAGCGTGAAAATGATCTTACTAGTGAACTAGTGGGCGTTTTGCGGCTTACATGTCAACTAGTAAGCCTCAAAATGATCTTACGAGTGAGCTAGTGGGCGTTTTGCGACTTACATGTTCACTAGTAAGCGTCACAATTACCTTACTTGTGAACTAGTGAGCGTTTTGTGGCTTACATGTTCACTAGTAAGCATCAAAATGATCTTACTAGTGAACTAGTGGGCGTTTTGTGGCTTACATGTTCACTAGTAAGCCTCAAAATGATCTTACTAGTGAACTAGTGGGCGTTTTGTGTCTTACATGTCAAATAGCAAGCCTCAAAATGATCTTACTAGTGAACTAGTGGGCGTTTTGCGGCTTGCATGTCAACTAGTAAGCGTCAAAATGATCTTAATAGTGAACTAGTGGGCGTTTTGTGGCTTACATGTTCACTAGTAAGCCTCAAAATGATCTTACTAGAGAACTAGTGGGCGTTTTGTGTCTTACATGTCAAATAGCAAGCCTCAAAATGATCTTACTAGTGAACTAGTGGGCGTTTTGCGGCTTGCATGTCAACTAGTAAGCGTCAAAATGATCTTAATAGTGAACTAGTGGGCGTTTTGTGGCTTACATCTTCACTAGTAAGCCTCAAAATGATCTTACTAGAGAACTAGTGGGCATTTTGTGGCTTAAATGTCAACTAGTAAGCCTCATAATGATCTTACTAGTGAACTAGTGGGCACATTTATGGCCTTACATGTTCACTAGTAAGCGTCAAAATGATCTTACTAGTGAACTAGTGGGCACGTTTATGGCCTTAGATGTTCACTAGTAAGCGTGAAAATGATCTTACTAGTGAACTAGTGGGCGTTTTGCGGCTTAGATGTCAACTAGTAAGCCTCAAAATGATCTTACGAGTGAGCTAGTGGCCGTTTTGCGGCTTACATGTTCACTAGTAAGCGTCACAATGACCTTACTTGTGAAGTAGTGAGCGTTTTGTGGCTTACATGTTCACTAGTAAGCATCAAAATGATCTTACTAGTGAACTAGTGGGCGTTTTCTGGCTTACATGTTCACTAGTAAGCCTCAAAATGATCTTACTAGTGAACTAGTGGGCGTTTTGTGGCTTACATGTCAAATAGCAAGCCTCAAAATGATCTTACTAGTGAACTAATGGGCACATTTATGGCCTTACATGTTCACTAGTAAGCCTCAAAATGATCTTACCAGTGAACTAGTGGGCATTTTGCGGCTTACGTGTCAACTAGTAAGCCTGAAAACGATCTTACGCGTGAGCTAGTGGGCGTTTTGCGGCTTACATGTTCACTACTAAGCGTCACAATGACCTTACTTGTGAACTACTGTGCGTTTTGTGGCTTACATGTTCACTAGTAAGCGTCAAAATAATCTTACTAGTGAACTAGTGGGCGTTTTGTGGCTTACATGTCAAATAGCAAGCCTCAAAATGATCTTACTAGTGAACTAATGGGCACATTTATTGCCTTACGTGTTCACTAGTAAGCGTCAAAATGATCTTACTAGTAAACTAGTGGGCGTTTTGTGGCTTACATCTTCACTCGTAAGCCTCAAAATGACCTTACTAGTGAACTAGTGGGCGTTTTGTGGCTTACATGTCAACTAGTAAGCCTCAAAATGATCTTACTAGTGAACTAGTGGGCACATTTATGGCCTTACATGTTCACTAGTAAGCCTCAAAATGATCTTACCAGTGAACTAGTGGGCATTTTGCGGCTTACATGTCAACTAGTAAGCCTCAAAATGATCTTACTAGTGAACTAGTGGGCGTTTTGTGTCTTACATGTCAAATAGCAAGCCTCAAAATGATCTTACTAGTGAACTAGTGGGCGTTTTGCGGCTTGCATGTCAACTAGTAAGCGTCAAAATGATCTTAATAGTGAACTAGTGGGCGTTTTGTGGCTTACATGTTCACTAGTAAGCCTCAAAATGATCTTACTAGAGAACTAGTGGGCGTTTTGTGTCTTACATGTCAAATAGCAAGCCTCAAAATGATCTTACTAGTGAACTAGTGGGCGTTTTGCGGCTTGCATGTCAACTAGTAAGCGTCAAAATGATCTTAATAGTGAACTAGTGGGCGTTTTGTGGCTTACATCTTCACTAGTAAGCCTCAAAATGATCTTACTAGAGAACTAGTGGGCATTTTGTGGCTTACATGTCAACTAGTAAGCCTCAAAATGATCTTACTAGTGAACTAGTGGGCACGTTTATGGCCTTAGATGTTCACTAGTAAGCGTGAAAATGATCTTACTAGTGAACTAGTGGGCGTTTTGCGGCTTAGATGTCAACTAGTAAGCCTCAAAATGATCTTACGAGTGAGCTAGTGGGCGTTTTGCGGCTTACATGTTCACTAGTAAGCGTCACAATGACCTTACTTGTGAACTAGTGAGCGTTTTGTGGCTTACATGTTCACTAGTAAGCATCAAAATGATCTTACTAGTGAACTAGTGGGCGTTTTGTGGCTTACATGTTCACTAGTAAGCCTCAAAATGATCTTGCTAGTGAACTAGTGGGCGTTTTGTGGCTTACATGTCAAATAGCAAGCCTCAAAATGATCTTACTAGTGAACTAATGGGCACATTTATGGCCTTACATGTTCACTAGTAAGCCTCAAAATGATCTTACCAGTGAACTAGTGGGCATTTTGCGGCTTACGTGTCAACTAGTAAGCCTGAAAACGATCTTACGAGTGAGCTAGTGGGCGTTTTGCGGCTTACATGTTCACTACTAAGCGTCACAATGACCTTACTTGTGAACTACTGTGCGTTTTGTGGCTTACATGTTCACTAGTAAGCGTCAAAATAATCTTACTAGTGAACTAGTGGGCGTTTTGTGGCTTACATGTCAAATAGCAAGCCTCAAAATGATCTTACTAGTGAACTAATGGGCACATTTATTGCCTTACGTGTTCACTAGTAAGCGTCAAAATGATCTTACTAGTAAACTAGTGGGCGTTTTGTGGCTTACATCTTCACTCGTAAGCCTCAAAATGATCTTACTAGTGAACTAGTGGGCGTTTTGTGGCTTACATGTCAACTAGTAAGCCTCAAAATGATCTTACTAGTGAACTAGTGGGCACATTTATGGCCTTACATGTTCACTAGTAAGCCTCAAAATGATCTTACCAGTGAACTAGTGGGCATTTTGCGGCTTACATGTCAACTAGTAAGCCTCAAAATGATCTTACTAGTGAACTAGTGGGCGTTTTGTGGCTTACATGTTCACTAGTAAGCCTCAAAATGATCTTACTAGTGAACTAGTGGGCGTTTTGTGTCTTACCTGTCAAATAGCAAGCCTCAAAATGATCTTACCAGTGAACTACTGGGCACGTTTATGGCCTTAGATGTTCACTAGTAAGCGTGAAAATGATCTTACTAGTGAACTAGTGGGCGTTTTGCGGCTTACATGTCAACTAGTAAGCCTCAGAATGATCTTACGAGTGAGCTAGTGGGCGTTTTGCGGCTTACATGTTCACTAGTAAGCGTCACAATGACCTTACTTGTGAACTAGTGAGCGTTTTGTGGCTTACATGTTCACTAGTAAGCATCAAAATGATCTTACTAGTGAACTAGTGGGCGTTTTGTGGCTTACATGTTCACTAGTAAGCCTCAAAATGATCTTACTAGTGAACTAGTGGGTGTTTTGTGGCTTACATGTCAAATAGCAAGCCTCAAAATGATCTTACTAGTGAACTAATGGGCACATTTATGGCCTTACATGTTCACTAGTAAGCCTCAAAATGATCTTACCAGTGAACTAGTGGGCATTTTGCGGCTTACGTGTCAACTAGTAAGCCTGAAAACGATCTTATGAGTGAGCTAGTGGGCGTTTTGCGGCTTACATGTTCACTAGTAAGCCTCAAAATGATCTTACTAGTGAATTAGTGGGCGTTTTGTGTCTTACCTGTCAAATAGCAAGCCTCAAAATGATCTTACTAGTGAACTAGTGGGCGTTTTGTGGCTTACATGTTCACGGGTAAGCGTCAAAATGATCTTACTAGTGAACTAGTGGGCGTTTTGTGGCTTGCATGTTCACTAGTAAGCGTCACAATGACCTTACTTGTGAACTAGTGAGCGTTTTGTGGCTTACATGTTCACTAGTAAGCATCAAAATGATCTTACTAGTGAACTAGTGGGCGTTTTGTGGCTTACATGTTCACTAGTAAGCCTCAAAATGATCTTACTAGTGAACTAGTGGGCGTTTTGTGGCTTACATGTTCACGAGTAAGCATCAAAATGATCTTACTAGTGAACTAGTGGGCGTTTTGCGGCTTGCATGTCAACTAGTAAGCGTCAAAATGATCTTAATAGTGAACTAGTGGGCGTTTTGTGGCTTACATCTTCACTAGTAAGCCTCAAAATGATCTTACTAGAGAACTAGTGGGCATTTTGTGGCTTACATGTCAACTAGTAAGCCTCAAAATGATCTTACTAGTGAACTAGTGGGCACATTCATGGCCTTACATGTTCACTAGTAAGCGTCAAAATGATCTTACTAGTGAAATAGTGGGCACGTTTATGGCCTTAGATGTTCACTAGTAAGCGTGAAAATGATCTTACTAGTGAACTAGTGGGCGTTTTGCGGCTTACATGTCAACTAGTAAGCCTCAAAATGATCTTACGAGTGAGCTAGTGGGCGTTTTGCGGCTTACATGTTCACTAGTAAGCGTCACAATGACCTTACTTGTGAACTAGTGAGCGTTTTGTGGCTTACATGTTCACTAGTAAGCATCAAAATGATCTTACTAGTGAACTAGTGGGCGTTTTGTGGCTTACATGTTCACTAGTAAGCCTCAAAATGATCTTACTAGTGAACTCGTGGGCGTTTTGTGGCTTACATGTCAAATAGCAAGCCTCAAAATGATCTTACTAGTGAACTAATGGTCACATTTATGGCCTTACATGTTCACTAGTAAGCCTCAAAATGATCTTACCAGTGAACTAGTGGGCATTTTGCGGCTTACGTGTCAACTAGTAAGCCTGAAAACGATCTTACTAGTGAACTAGTGGCTTCTTTTGTGGCTTACATGTTCACTAGTAAGCGTCACAATGACCTTACTTGTGAACTAGTGAGTGTTTTGTGGCTTACATGTTCACTAGTAGGCGTCAAAATGATCTTACCAGTGAACTAGTGGGCGTTTTGTGGCTTACATCTTCACTAGTAAGCCTCAAAATGATCTTACTAGAGAACTAGTGGGCACATTTATGGCCTTACATGTTCACTAGTAAGCCTCAAAATGATCTTACTAGTGAACTAGTGGGCGTTTTGTGGCTTACATGTTCACGAGTAAGCGTCAAAATGATCTTACTAGTGAACTAGTGGGCGTTTTGCGGCTTGCATGTCAACTAGTAACCGTCAAAATGATCTTACTAGTGAACTAGTGGGCGTTTTGTGGCTTACATCTTCACTAGTAAGCATCAAAATGATATTACTAGTGAACTAGTGGGCGTTTTGTGGCTTACATGTTCACTAGTAAGCCTCAAAATGATCTTACTAGTGAACTAGTGGGCGTTTTGTGGCTTACATGTCAAATAGCAAGCCTCAAAATGATCTTACTAGTGAACTAATGGGCACATTTATTGCCTTACGTGTTCACTAGTAAGCGTCAAAATGATCTTACGAGTAAACCAGTGGGGGTTTTGTGGCTTACATCTTCACTCGTAAGCCTCAAAATGATCTTACTAGTGAACTAGTGGGCGTTTTGTGGCTTACATGTCAACTAGTAAGCCTCAAAATGATCTTACTAGTGAACTAGTGGGCACATTTATGGCCTTACATGTTCACTAGTAAGCCTCAAAATGATCTTACCAGTGAACTAGTGGGCATTTTGCGGCTTACATGTCAACTAGTAAGCCTCAAAATGATCTTACTAGTGAACTAGTGGGCGTTTTGTGGCTTACATGTTCACTAGTAAGCCTCAAAATGATCTTACTAGTGAACTAGTGGGCGTTTTGTGTCTTACATGTCAAATAGCAAGCCTCAAAATGATCTTACTAGTGAACTAGTGGGCGTTTTGCGGCTTGCATGTCAACTAGTAAGCGTCAAAATGATCTTAATAGTGAACTAGTGGGCGTTTTGTGGCTTACATCTTCACTAGTAAGCCTCAAAATGATCTTACTAGAGAACTAGTGGGCATTTTGTGGCTTACATGTCAACTAGTAAGCCTCAAAATGATCTTACTAGTGAACTAGTGGGCACATTTATGGCCTTACATGTTCACTAGTAAGCGTCAAAATGATCTTACTAGTGAACTAGTGGGCACGTTTATGGCCTTAGATGTTCACTAGTAAGCGTGAAAATGATCTTACTAGTGAACTAGTGGGCGTTTTGCGGCTTACATGTCAACTAGTAAGCCTCAAAATGATCTTACGAGTGAGCTAGTGGGCGTTTTGCGGCTTACATGTTCACTAGTAAGCGTCACAATGACCTTACTTGTGAACTAGTGAGCGTTTTGTGGCTTACATGTTCACTAGTAAGCATCAAAATGATCTTACTAGTGAACTAGTGGGCGTTTTGTGGCTTACATGTTCACTAGTAAGCCTCAAAATGATCTTACTAGTGAACTAGTGGGCGTTTTGTGGCTTACATGTCAAATAGCAAGCCTCAAAATGATCTTACTAGTGAACTAATGGGCACATTTATGGCCTTACATGTTCACTAGTAAGCCTCAAAATGATCTTACCAGTGAACTAGTGGGCATTTTGCGGCTTACGTGTCAACTAGTAAGCCTGAAAACGATCTTACTAGTGAACTAGTGGCTTCTTTTGTGGCTTACATGTTCACTAGTAAGCGTCACAATGACCTTACTTGTGAACTAGTGAGTGTTTTGTGGCTTACATGTTCACTAGTAGGCGTCAAAATGATCTTACCAGTGAACTAGTGGGCGTTTTGTGGCTTACATCTTCACTAGTAAGCCTCAAAATGATCTTACTAGAGAACTAGTGGGCATTTTGTGGCTTACATGTCAACTAGTAAGCCTCAAAATGATCTTACTATTGAATTAGTGGGCACATTTATGGCCTTACATGTTCACTAGTAAGCGTCAAAATGATCTTACTAGTGAACTAGTGGGCACATTTATGGCCTTACATGTTCACTAGTAAGCCTCAAAATGATCTTACTAGTGAACTCGTGGGCGTTTTGTGGCTTACATGTTCACGAGTAAGCGTCAAAATGATCTTACTAGTGAACTAGTGGGCGTTTTGCGGCTTGCATGTCAACTAGTAACCGTCAAAATGATCTTACTAGGAAACTAGTGGACGTTTTGTGGCTTACATCTTCACTAGTAAGCCTCAAAATGATCTTACTAGAGAACTAGTGGGCATTTTATGGCTTACATGTCAACTAGTAAACCTCAAAATGATCTTACTAGTGAACTCGTGGGCACATTTATGGCCTTACATGTTCACTAGTAAGCGTCAAAATGATCTTACTAGTGAACTACTGGGCACGTTTATGGCCTTAGATGTTCACTAGTAAGCGTGAAAATGATCTTACTAGTGAACTAGTGGGCGTTTTGCGGCTTACATGTCAACTAGTAAGCCTCAGAATGATCTTACGAGTGAGCTAGTGGGCGTTTTGCGGCTTACATGTTCACTAGTAAGCGTCACAATGACCTTACTTTTGAACTAGTGAGCGTTTTGTGGCTTACATGTTCACTAGTAAGCATCAAAATGATATTACTAGTGAACTAGTGGGCGTTTTGTGGCTTACATGTTCACTAGTAAGCCTCAAAATGATCTTACTAGTGAACTAGTGGGCGTTTTGTGGCTTACATGTCAAATAGCAAGCCTCAAAATGATCTTACTAGTGAACTAATGGGCACATTTATTGCCTTACGTGTTCACTAGTAAGTGTCAAAATGATCTTACTAGTAAACTAGTGGGCGTTTTGTGGCTTACATCTTCACTCGTAAGCCTCAAAATGATCTTACTAGTGAACTAGTGGGCGTTTTGTGGCTTACATGTCAACTAGTAAGCCTCAAAATGATCTTACTAGTGAACTAGTGGGCACATTTATGGCCTTACATGTTCACTAGTAAGCCTCAAAATGATCTTACCAGTGAACTAGTGGGCATTTTGCGGCTTACATGTCAACTAGTAAGCCTCAAAATGATCTTACTAGTGAACTAGTGGGCGTTTTGTGGCTTACATGTTCACTAGTAAGCCTCAAAATGATCTTACTAGTGAACTAGTGGGCGTTTTGTGTCTTACATGTCAAATAGCAAGCCTCAAAATGATCTTACTAGTGAACTAGTGGGCGTTTTGCGGCTTGCATGTCAACTAGTAAGCGTCAAAATGATCTTAATAGTGAACTAGTGGGCGTTTTGTGGCTTACATCTTCACTAGTAAGCCTCAAAATGATCTTACTAGAGAACTAGTGGGCATTTTGTGGCTTACATGTCAACTAGTAAGCCTCAAAATGATCTTACTAGTGAACTAGTGGGCACATTTATGGCCTTACATGTTCACTAGTAAGCGTCAAAATGATCTTACTAGTGAACTAGTGGGCACGTTTATGGCCTTAGATGTTCACTAGTAAGCGTGAAAATGATCTTACTAGTGAACTAGTGGGCGTTTTGCGGCTTACATGTCAACTAGTAAGCCTCAAAATGATCTTACGAGTGAGCTAGTGGGCGTTTTGCGGCTTACATGTTCACTAGTAAGCGTCACAATGACCTTACTTGTGAACTAGTGAGCGTTTTGTGGCTTACATGTTCACTAGTAAGCATCAAAATGATCTTACTAGTGAACTAGTGGGCGTTTTGTGGCTTACATGTTCACTAGTAAGCCTCAAAATGATCTTACTAGTGAACTAGTGGGCGTTTTGTGGCTTACATGTCAAATAGCAAGCCTCAAAATGATCTTACTAGTGAACTAATGGGCACATTTATGGCCTTACATGTTCACTAGTAAGCCTCAAAATGATCTTACCAGTGAACTAGTGGGCATTTTGCGGCTTACGTGTCAACTAGTAAGCCTGAAAACGATCTTACTAGTGAACTAGTGGCTTCTTTTGTGGCTTACATGTTCACTAGTAAGCGTCACAATGACCTTACTTGTGAACTAGTGAGTGTTTTGTGGCTTACATGTTCACTAGTAGGCGTCAAAATGATCTTACCAGTGAACTAGTGGGCGTTTTGTGGCTTACATCTTCACTAGTAAGCCTCAAAATGATCTTACTAGAGAACTAGTGGGCATTTTGTGGCTTACATGTCAACTAGTAAGCCTCAAAATGATCTTACTATTGAATTAGTGGGCACATTTATGGCCTTACATGTTCACTAGTAAGCGTCAAAATGATCTTACTAGTGAACTAGTGGGCACATTTATGGCCTTACATGTTCACTAGTAAGCCTCAAAATGATCTTACTAGTGAACTCGTGGGCGTTTTGTGGCTTACATGTTCACGAGTAAGCGTCAAAATGATCTTACTAGTGAACTAGTGGGCGTTTTGCGGCTTGCATGTCAACTAGTAACCGTCAAAATGATCTTACTAGTGAACTAGTGGGCGTTTTGTGGCTTACATCTTCACTAGTAAGCCTCAAAATGATCTTACTAGAGAACTAGTGGGCATTTTATGGCTTACATGTCAACTAGTAAACCTCAAAATGATCTTACTAGTGAACTCGTGGGCACATTTATGGCCTTACATGTTCACTAGTAAGCGTCAAAATGATCTTACTAGTGAACTACTGGGCACGTTTATGGCCTTAGATGTTCACTAGTAAGCGTGAAAATGATCTTACTAGTGAACTAGTGGGCGTTTTGCGGCTTACATGTCAACTAGTAAGCCTCAGAATGATCTTACGAGTGAGCTAGTGGGCGTTTTGCGGCTTACATGTTCACTAGTAAGCGTCACAATGACCTTACTTTTGAACTAGTGAGCGTTTTGTGGCTTACATGTTCACTAGTAAGCATCAAAATGATATTACTAGTGAACTAGTGGGCGTTTTGTGGCTTACATGTTCACTAGTAAGCCTCAAAATGATCTTACTAGTGAACTAGTGGGCGTTTTGTGGCTTACATGTCAAATAGCAAGCCTCAAAATGATCTTACTAGTGAACTAATGGGCACATTTATTGCCTTACGTGTTCACTAGTAAGCGTCAAAATGATCTTACTAGTAAACTAGTGGGCGTTTTGTGGCTTACATCTTCACTCGTAAGCCTCAAAATGATCTTACTAGTGAACTAGTGGGCGTTTTGTGGCTTACATGTCAACTAGTAAGCCTCAAAATGATCTTACTAGTGAACTAGTGGGCACATTTATGGCCTTACATGTTCACTAGTAAGCCTCAAAATGATCTTACCAGTGAACTAGTGGGCATTTTGCGGCTTACATGTCAACTAGTAAGCCTCAAAATGATCTTACTAGTGAACTAGTGGGCGTTTTGTGGCTTACATGTTCACTAGTAAGCCTCAAAATGATCTTACTAGTGAACTAGTGGGCGTTTTGTGTCTTACATGTCAAATAGCAAGCCTCAAAATGATCTTACTAGTGAACTAGTGGGCGTTTTGCGGCTTGCATGTCAACTAGTAAGCGTCAAAATGATCTTAATAGTGAACTAGTGGGCGTTTTGTGGCTTACATCTTCACTAGTAAGCCTCAAAATGATCTTACTAGAGAACTAGTGGGCATTTTGTGGCTTACATGTCAACTAGTAAGCCTCAAAATGATCTTACTAGTGAACTAGTGGGCACATTTATGGCCTTACATGTTCACTAGTAAGCGTCAAAATGATCTTACTAGTGAACTAGTGGGCACGTTTATGGCCTTAGATGTTCACTAGTAAGCGTGAAAATGATCTTACTAGTGAACTAGTGGGCGTTTTGCGGCTTACATGTCAACTAGTAAGCCTCAAAATGATCTTACGAGTGAGCTAGTGGGCGTTTTGTGGCTTACATGTCAAATAGCAAGCCTCAAAATGATCTTACTAGTGAACTAATGGGCACATTTATGGCCTTACATGTTCACTAGTAAGCCTCAAAATGATCTTACCAGTGAACTAGTGGGCATTTTGCGGCTTACGTGTCAACTAGTAAGCCTGAAAACGATCTTACTAGTGAACTAATGGCTTCTTTTGTGGCTTACATGTTCACTAGTAAGCGTCACAATGACCTTACTTGTGAACTAGTGAGCGTTTTGTGGCTTACATGTTCACTAGTAAGCATCAAAATGATCTTACTAGTGAACTAGTGGGCGTTTTGTGGCTTACATGTTCAATAGTAAGCCTCAAAATGATCTTACTAGTGAACTAGTGGGCGTTTTGTGGCTTACATGTCAAATAGCAAGCCTCAAAATGATCTTACTAGTGAACTAATGGGCACATTTATGGCCTTACATGTTCACTAGTAAGCCTCAAAATGATCTTACCAGTGAACTAGTGGGCATTTTGCGGCTTACGTGTCAACTAGTAAGCCTGAAAACGATCTTACTAGTGAACTAATGGCTTCTTTTGCGGCTTACATGTCAACTAGTAAGCCTCAAAATGATCTTACGAGTGAGCTAGTGGGCGTTTTGCGGCTTACATGTTCACTAGTAAGCGTCACAATGACCTTACTTGTGAACTAGTGAGCGTTTTGTGGCTTACATGTTCACTAGTAAGCATCAAAATGATCTTACTAGTGAACTAGTGGGCGTTTTGTGGCTTACATGTTCACTAGTAAGCCTCAAAATGATCTTACTAGTGAACTAGTGGGCGTTTTGTGGCTTACATGTCAAATAGCAAGCCTCAAAATGATCTTACTAGTGAACTAATGGGCACATTTATGGCCTTACATGTTCACTAGTAAGCCTCAAAATGATCTTACCAGTGAACTAGTGGGCATTTTGCGGCTTACGTGTCAACTAGTAAGCCTGAAAACGATCTTACTAGTGAACTAGTGGCTTCTTTTGTGGCTTACATGTTCACTAGTAAGCGTCACAATGACCTTACTTGTGAACTAGTGAGTGTTTTGTGGCTTACATGTTCACTAGTAGGCGTCAAAATGATCTTACCAGTGAACTAGTGGGCGTTTTGTGGCTTACATCTTCACTAGTAAGCCTCAAAATGATCTTACTAGAGAACTAGTGGGCATTTTGTGGCTTACATGTCAACTAGTAAGCCTCAAAATGATCTTACTATTGAATTAGTGGGCACATTTATGGCCTTACATGTTCACTAGTAAGCGTCAAAATGATCTTACTAGTGAACTAGTGGGCACATTTATGGCCTTACATGTTCACTAGTAAGCCTCAAAATGATCTTACTAGTGAACTCGTGGGCGTTTTGTGGCTTACATGTTCACGAGTAAGCGTCAAAATGATCTTACTAGTGAACTAGTGGGCGTTTTGCGGCTTGCATGTCAACTAGTAACCGTCAAAATGATCTTACTAGTGAACTAGTGGGCGTTTTGTGGCTTACATCTTCACTAGTAAGCCTCAAAATGATCTTACTAGAGAACTAGTGGGCATTTTATGGCTTACATGTCAACTAGTAAACCTCAAAATTATCTTACTAGTGAACTCGTGGGCACATTTATGGCCTTACATGTTCACTAGTAAGCGTCAAAATGATCTTACTAGTGAACTACTGGGCACGTTTATGGCCTTAGATGTTCACTAGTAAGCGTGAAAATGATCTTACTAGTGAACTAGTGGGCGTTTTGCGGCTTACATGTCAACTAGTAAGCCTCAGAATGATCTTACGAGTGAGCTAGTGGGCGTTTTGCGGCTTACATGTTCACTAGTAAGCGTCACAATGACCTTACTTTTGAACTAGTGAGCGTTTTGTGGCTTACATGTTCACTAGTAAGCATCAAAATGATATTACTAGTGAACTAGTGGGCGTTTTGTGGCTTACATGTTCACTAGTAAGCCTCAAAATGATCTTACTAGTGAACTAGTGGGCGTTTTGTGGCTTACATGTCAAATAGCAAGCCTCAAAATGATCTTACTAGTGAACTAATGGGCACATTTATTGCCTTACGTGTTCACTAGTAAGCGTCAAAATGATCTTACTAGTAAACTAGTGGGCGTTTTGTGGCTTACATCTTCACTCGTAAGCCTCAAAATGATCTTACTAGTGAACTAGTGGGCGTTTTGTGGCTTACATGTCAACTAGTAAGCCTCAAAATGATCTTACTAGTGAACTAGTGGGCACATTTATGGCCTTACATGTTCACTAGTAAGCCTCAAAATGATCTTACCAGTGAACTAGTGGGCATTTTGCGGCTTACATGTCAACTAGTAAGCCTCAAAATGATCTTACTAGTGAACTAGTGGGCGTTTTGTGGCTTACATGTTCACTAGTAAGCCTCAAAATGATCTTACTAGTGAACTAGTGGGCGTTTTGTGTCTTACATGTCAAATAGCAAGCCTCAAAATGATCTTACTAGTGAACTAGTGGGCGTTTTGCGGCTTGCATGTCAACTAGTAAGCGTCAAAATGATCTTAATAGTGAACTAGTGGGCGTTTTGTGGCTTACATCTTCACTAGTAAGCCTCAAAATGATCTTACTAGAGAACTAGTGGGCATTTTGTGGCTTACATGTCAACTAGTAAGCCTCAAAATGATCTTACTAGTGAACTAGTGGGCACATTTATGGCCTTACATGTTCACTAGTAAGCGTCAAAATGATCTTACTAGTGAACTAGTGGGCACGTTTATGGCCTTAGATGTTCACTAGTAAGCGTGAAAATGATCTTACTAGTGAACTAGTGGGCGTTTTGCGGCTTACATGTCAACTAGTAAGCCTCAAAATGATCTTACGAGTGAGCTAGTGGGCGTTTTGTGGCTTACATGTCAAATAGCAAGCCTCAAAATGATCTTACTAGTGAACTAATGGGCACATTTATGGCCTTACATGTTCACTAGTAAGCCTCAAAATGATCTTACCAGTGAACTAGTGGGCATTTTGCGGCTTACGTGTCAACTAGTAAGCCTGAAAACGATCTTACTAGTGAACTAATGGCTTCTTTTGTGGCTTACATGTTCACTAGTAAGCGTCACAATGACCTTACTTGTGAACTAGTGAGCGTTTTGTGGCTTACATGTTCACTAGTAAGCATCAAAATGATCTTACTAGTGAACTAGTGGGCGTTTTGTGGCTTACATCTTCACTAGTAAGCCTCAAAATGATCTTACTAGAGAACTAGTGGGCATTTTGTGGCTTACATGTCAACTAGTAAGCCTCAAAATGATCTTACTAGTGAATTAGTGGGCACATTTATGGCCTTACATGTTCACTAGTAAGCGTCAAAATGATCTTACTAGTGAACTAGTGGGCACATTTATGGCCTTACATGTTCACTAGTAAGCCTCAAAATGATCTTACTAGTGAACTAGTGGGCGTTTTGTGGCTTACATGTTCACGAGTAAGCGTCAAAATGATCTTACTAGTGAACTAGTGGGCGTTTTGCGGCTTGCATGTCAACTAGTAACCGTCAAAATGATCTTACTCGTGAACTAGTGGGCGTTTTGTGGCTTACATCTTCACTAGTAAGCGTCAAAATAATCTTACTAGTGAACTAGTGGGCGTTTTGTGGCTTACATGTCAAATAGCAAGCCTCAAAATGATCTTACTAGTGAACTAATGGGCACATTTATTGCCTTACGTGTTCACTAGTAAGCGTCAAAATGATCTTACTAGTAAACTAGTGGGCGTTTTGTGGCTTACATCTTCACTCGTAAGCCTCAAAATGACCTTACTAGTGAACTAGTGGGCGTTTTGTGGCTTACATGTCAACTAGTAAGCCTCAAAATGATCTTACTAGTGAACTAGTGGGCACATTTATGGCCTTACATGTTCACTAGTAAGCCTCAAAATGATCTTACCAGTGAACTAGTGGGCATTTTGCGGCTTACATATCAACTAGTAAGCCTCAAAATGATCTTACTAGTGAACTAGTGGGCGTTTTGTGTCTTACATGTCAAATAGCAAGCCTCAAAATGATCTTACTAGTGAACTAGTGGGCGTTTTGCGGCTTGCATGTCAACTAGTAAGCGTCAAAATGATCTTAATAGTGAACTAGTGGGCGTTTTGTGGCTTACATGTTCACTAGTAAGCCCCAAAATGATCTTACTAGAGAACTAGTGGGCGTTTTGTGTCTTACATGTCAAATAGCAAGCCTCAAAATGATCTTACTAGTGAACTAGTGGGCGTTTTGCGGCTTGCATGTCAACTAGTAAGCGTCAAAATGATCTTAATAGTGAACTAGTGGGCGTTTTGTGGCTTACATCTTCACTAGTAAGCCTCAAAATGATCTTACTAGAGAACTAGTGGGCATTTTGTGGCTTACATGTCAACTAGTAAGCCTCAAAATGATCTTACTAGTGAACTAGTGGGCACATTTATGGCCTTACATGTTCACTAGTAAGCGTCAAAATGATCTTACTAGTGAACTAGTGGGCACGTTTATGGCCTTAGATGTTCACTAGTAAGCGTGAAAATGATCTTACTAGTGAACTAGTGGGCGTTTTGCGGCTTAGATGTCAACTAGTAAGCCTCAAAATGATCTTACGAGTGAGCTAGTGGGCGTTTTGCGGCTTACATGTTCACTAGTAAGCGTCACAATGACCTTACTTGTGAACTAGTGAGCGTTTTGTGGCTTACATGTTCACTAGTAAGCATCAAAATGATCTTACTAGTGAACTAGTGGGCGTTTTGTGGCTTACATGTTCACTAGTAAGCCTCAAAATGATCTTACTAGTGAACTAGTGGGCGTTTTGTGGCTTACATGTCAAATAGCAAGCCTCAAAATGATCTTACTAGTGAACTAATGGGCACATTTATGGCCTTACATGTTCACTAGTAAGCCTCAAAATGATCTTACCAGTGAACTAGTGGGCATTTTGCGGCTTACATGTCAACTAGTAAGCCTGAAAACGATCTTACGAGTGAGCTAGTGGGCGTTTTGCGGCTTACATGTTCACTACTAAGCGTCACAATGACCTTACTTGTGAACTACTGTGCGTTTTGTGGCTTACATGTTCACTAGTAAGCGTCAAAATAATCTTACTAGTGAACTAGTGGGCGTTTTGTGGCTTACATGTCAAATAGCAAGCCTCAAAATGATCTTACTAGTGAACTAATGGGCACATTTATTGCCTTACGTGTTCACTAGTAAGCGTCAAAATGATCTTACTAGTAAACTAGTGGGCGTTTTGTGGCTTACATCTTCACTCGTAAGCCTCAAAATGATCTTACTAGTGAACTAGTGGGCGTTTTGTGGCTTACATGTCAACTAGTAAGCCTCAAAATGATCTTACTAGTGAACTAGTGGGCACATTTATGGCCTTACATGTTCACTAGTAAGCCTCAAAATGATCTTACCAGTGAACTAGTGGGCATTTTGCGGCTTACATGTCAACTAGTAAGCCTCAAAATGATCTTACTAGTGAACTAGTGGGCGTTTTGTGGCTTACATGTTCACTAGTAAGCCTCAAAATGATCTTACTAGTGAACTAGTGGGCGTTTTGTGTCTTACCTGTCAAATAGCAAGCCTCAAAATGATCTTACCAGTGAACTACTGGGCACGTTTATGGCCTTAGATGTTCACTAGTAAGCGTGAAAATGATCTTACTAGTGAACTAGTGGGCGTTTTGCGGCTTACATGTCAACTAGTAAGCCTCAGAATGATCTTACGAGTGAGCTAGTGGGCGTTTTGCGGCTTACATGTTCACTAGTAAGCGTCACAATGACCTTACTTGTGAACTAGTGAGCGTTTTGTGGCTTACATGTTCACTAGTAAGCATCAAAATGATCTTACTAGTGAACTAGTGGGCGTTTTGTGGCTTACATGTTCACTAGTAAGCCTCAAAATGATCTTACTAGTGAACTAGTGGGCGTTTTGTGGCTTACATGTCAAATAGCAAGCCTCAAAATGATCTTACTAGTGAACTAATGGGCACATTTATGGCCTTACATGTTCACTAGTAAGCCTCAAAATGATCTTACCAGTGAACTAGTGGGCATTTTGCGGCTTACGTGTCAACTAGTAAGCCTGAAAACGATCTTACGAGTGAGCTAGTGGGCGTTTTGCGGCTTACATGTTCACTAGTAAGCCTCAAAATGATCTTACTAGTGAATTAGTGGGCGTTTTGTGTCTTACCTGTCAAATAGCAAGCCTCAAAATGATCTTACTAGTGAACTAGTGGGCGTTTTGTGGCTTACATGTTCACGGGTAAGCGTCAAAATGATCTTACTAGTGAACTAGTGGGCGTTTTGTGGCTTGCATGTTCACTAGTAAGCGTCACAATGACCTTACTTGTGAACTAGTGAGCGTTTTGTGGCTTACATGTTCACTAGTAAGCATCAAAATGATCTTACTAGTGAACTAGTGGGCGTTTTGTGGCTTACATGTTCACTAGTAAGCCTCAAAATGATCTTACTAGTGAACTAGTGGGCGTTTTGTGGCTTACATGTTCACGAGTAAGCATCAAAATGATCTTACTAGTGAACTAGTGGGCGTTTTGCGGCTTGCATGTCAACTAGTAAGCGTCAAAATGATCTTAATAGTGAACTAGTGGGCGTTTTGTGGCTTACATCTTCACTAGTAAGCCTCAAAATGATCTTACTAGAGAACTAGTGGGCATTTTGTGGCTTACATGTCAACTAGTAAGCCTCAAAATGATCTTACTAGTGAACTAGTGGGCACATTCATGGCCTTACATGTTCACTAGTAAGCGTCAAAATGATCTTACTAGTGAAATAGTGGGCACGTTTATGGCCTTAGATGTTCACTAGTAAGCGTGAAAATGATCTTACTAGTGAACTAGTGGGCGTTTTGCGGCTTACATGTCAACTAGTAAGCCTCAAAATGATCTTACGAGTGAGCTAGTGGGCGTTTTGCGGCTTACATGTTCACTAGTAAGCGTCACAATGACCTTACTTGTGAACTAGTGAGCGTTTTGTGGCTTACATGTTCACTAGTAAGCATCAAAATGATCTTACTAGTGAACTAGTGGGCGTTTTGTGGCTTACATGTCAAATAGCAAGCCTCAAAATGATCTTACTAGTGAACTAATGGGCACATTTATTGCCTTACGTGTTCACTAGTAAGCGTCAAAATGATCTTACGAGTAAACCAGTGGGGGTTTTGTGGCTTACATCTTCACTCGTAAGCCTCAAAATGATCTTACTAGTGAACTAGTGGGCGTTTTGTGGCTTACATGTCAACTAGTAAGCCTCAAAATGATCTTACTAGTGAACTAGTGGGCACATTTATGGCCTTACATGTTCACTAGTAAGCCTCAAAATGATCTTACCAGTGAACTAGTGGGCATTTTGCGGCTTACATGTCAACTAGTAAGCCTCAAAATGATCTTACTAGTGAACTAGTGGGCGTTTTGTGGCTTACATGTTCACTAGTAAGCCTCAAAATGATCTTACTAGTGAACTAGTGGGCGTTTTGTGTCTTACATGTCAAATAGCAAGCCTCAAAATGATCTTACTAGTGAACTAGTGGGCGTTTTGCGGCTTGCATGTCAACTAGTAAGCGTCAAAATGATCTTAATAGTGAACTAGTGGGCGTTTTGTGGCTTACATCTTCACTAGTAAGCCTCAAAATGATCTTACTAGAGAACTAGTGGGCATTTTGTGGCTTACATGTCAACTAGTAAGCCTCAAAATGATCTTACTAGTGAACTAGTGGGCACATTTATGGCCTTACATGTTCACTAGTAAGCGTCAAAATGATCTTACTAGTGAACTAGTGGGCACGTTTATGGCCTTAGATGTTCACTAGTAAGCGTGAAAATGATCTTACTAGTGAACTAGTGGGCGTTTTGCGGCTTACATGTCAACTAGTAAGCCTCAAAATGATCTTACGAGTGAGCTAGTGGGCGTTTTGCGGCTTACATGTTCACTAGTAAGCGTCACAATGACCTTACTTGTGAACTAGTGAGCGTTTTGTGGCTTACATGTTCACTAGTAAGCATCAAAATGATCTTACTAGTGAACTAGTGGGCGTTTTGTGGCTTACATGTTCACTAGTAAGCCTCAAAATGATCTTACTAGTGAACTAGTGGGCGTTTTGTGGCTTACATGTCAAATAGCAAGCCTCAAAATGATCTTACTAGTGAACTAATGGGCACATTTATGGCCTTACATGTTCACTAGTAAGCCTCAAAATGATCTTACCAGTGAACTAGTGGGCATTTTGCGGCTTACGTGTCAACTAGTAAGCCTGAAAACGATCTTACTAGTGAACTAGTGGCTTCTTTTGTGGCTTACATGTTCACTAGTAAGCGTCACAATGACCTTACTTGTGAACTAGTGAGTGTTTTGTGGCTTACATGTTCACTAGTAGGCGTCAAAATGATCTTACCAGTGAACTAGTGGGCGTTTTGTGGCTTACATCTTCACTAGTAAGCCTCAAAATGATCTTACTAGAGAACTAGTGGGCATTTTGTGGCTTACATGTCAACTAGTAAGCCTCAAAATGATCTTACTATTGAATTAGTGGGCACATTTATGGCCTTACATGTTCACTAGTAAGCGTCAAAATGATCTTACTAGTGAACTAGTGGGCACATTTATGGCCTTACATGTTCACTAGTAAGCCTCAAAATGATCTTACTAGTGAACTCGTGGGCGTTTTGTGGCTTACATGTTCACGAGTAAGCGTCAAAATGATCTTACTAGTGAACTAGTGGGCGTTTTGCGGCTTGCATGTCAACTAGTAACCGTCAAAATGATCTTACTAGGAAACTAGTGGGCGTTTTGTTGCTTACATCTTCACTAGTAAGCCTCAAAATGATCTTACTAGAGAACTAGTGGGCATTTTATGGCTTACATGTCAACTAGTAAACCTCAAAATGATCTTACTAGTGAACTCGTGGGCACATTTATGGCCTTACATGTTCACTAGTAAGCGTCAAAATGATCTTACTAGTGAACTACTGGGCACGTTTATGGCCTTAGATGTTCACTAGTAAGCGTGAAAATGATCTTACTAGTGAACTAGTGGGCGTTTTGCGGCTTACATGTCAACTAGTAAGCCTCAGAATGATCTTACGAGTGAGCTAGTGGGCGTTTTGCGGCTTACATGTTCACTAGTAAGCGTCACAATGACCTTACTTTTGAACTAGTGAGCGTTTTGTGGCTTACATGTTCACTAGTAAGCATCAAAATGATATTACTAGTGAACTAGTGGGCGTTTTGTGGCTTACATGTTCACTAGTAAGCCTCAAAATGATCTTACTAGTGAACTAGTGGGCGTTTTGTGGCTTACATGTCAAATAGCAAGCCTCAAAATGATCTTACTAGTGAACTAATGGGCACATTTATTGCCTTACGTGTTCACTAGTAAGCGTCAAAATGATCTTACTAGTAAACTAGTGGGCGTTTTGTGGCTTACATCTTCACTCGTAAGCCTCAAAATGATCTTACTAGTGAACTAGTGGGCGTTTTGTGGCTTACATGTCAACTAGTAAGCCTCAAAATGATCTTACTAGTGAACTAGTGGGCACATTTATGGCCTTACATGTTCACTAGTAAGCCTCAAAATGATCTTACCAGTGAACTAGTGGGCATTTTGCGGCTTACATGTCAACTAGTAAGCCTCAAAATGATCTTACTAGTGAACTAGTGGGCGTTTTGTGGCTTACATGTTCACTAGTAAGCCTCAAAATGATCTTACTAGTGAACTAGTGGGCGTTTTGTGTCTTACATGTCAAATAGCAAGCCTCAAAATGATCTTACTAGTGAACTAGTGGGCGTTTTGCGGCTTGCATGTCAACTAGTAAGCGTCAAAATGATCTTAATAGTGAACTAGTGGGCGTTTTGTGGCTTACATCTTCACTAGTAAGCCTCAAAATGATCTTACTAGAGAACTAGTGGGCATTTTGTGGCTTACATGTCAACTAGTAAGCCTCAAAATGATCTTACTAGTGAACTAGTGGGCACATTTATGGCCTTACATGTTCACTAGTAAGCGTCAAAATGATCTTACTAGTGAACTAGTGGGCACGTTTATGGCCTTAGATGTTCACTAGTAAGCGTGAAAATGATCTTACTAGTGAACTAGTGGGCGTTTTGCGGCTTACATGTCAACTAGTAAGCCTCAAAATGATCTTACGAGTGAGCTAGTGGGCGTTTTGCGGCTTACATGTTCACTAGTAAGCGTCACAATGACCTTACTTGTGAACTAGTGAGCGTTTTGTGGCTTACATGTTCACTAGTAAGCATCAAAATGATCTTACTAGTGAACTAGTGGGCGTTTTGTGGCTTACATGTTCACTAGTAAGCCTCAAAATGATCTTACTAGTGAACTAGTGGGCGTTTTGTGGCTTACATGTCAAATAGCAAGCCTCAAAATGATCTTACTAGTGAACTAATGGGCACATTTATGGCCTTACATGTTCACTAGTAAGCCTCAAAATGATCTTACCAGTGAACTAGTGGGCATTTTGCGGCTTACGTGTCAACTAGTAAGCCTGAAAACGATCTTACTAGTGAACTAGTGGCTTCTTTTGTGGCTTACATGTTCACTAGTAAGCGTCACAATGACCTTACTTGTGAACTAGTGAGTGTTTTGTGGCTTACATGTTCACTAGTAGGCGTCAAAATGATCTTACCAGTGAACTAGTGGGCGTTTTGTGGCTTACATCTTCACTAGTAAGCCTCAAAATGATCTTACTAGAGAACTAGTGGGCATTTTGTGGCTTACATGTCAACTAGTAAGCCTCAAAATGATCTTACTATTGAATTAGTGGGCACATTTATGGCCTTACATGTTCACTAGTAAGCGTCAAAATGATCTTACTAGTGAACTAGTGGGCACATTTATGGCCTTACATGTTCACTAGTAAGCCTCAAAATGATCTTACTAGTGAACTCGTGGGCGTTTTGTGGCTTACATGTTCACGAGTAAGCGTCAAAATGATCTTACTAGTGAACTAGTGGGCGTTTTGCGGCTTGCATGTCAACTAGTAACCGTCAAAATGATCTTACTAGTGAACTAGTGGGCGTTTTGTGGCTTACATCTTCACTAGTAAGCCTCAAAATGATCTTACTAGAGAACTAGTGGGCATTTTATGGCTTACATGTCAACTAGTAAACCTCAAAATGATCTTACTAGTGAACTCGTGGGCACATTTATGGCCTTACATGTTCACTAGTAAGCGTCAAAATGATCTTACTAGTGAACTACTGGGCACGTTTATGGCCTTAGATGTTCACTAGTAAGCGTGAAAATGATCTTACTAGTGAACTAGTGGGCGTTTTGCGGCTTACATGTCAACTAGTAAGCCTCAGAATGATCTTACGAGTGAGCTAGTGGGCGTTTTGCGGCTTACATGTTCACTAGTAAGCGTCACAATGACCTTACTTTTGAACTAGTGAGCGTTTTGTGGCTTACATGTTCACTAGTAAGCATCAAAATGATATTACTAGTGAACTAGTGGGCGTTTTGTGGCTTACATGTTCACTAGTAAGCCTCAAAATGATCTTACTAGTGAACTAGTGGGCGTTTTGTGGCTTACATGTCAAATAGCAAGCCTCAAAATGATCTTACTAGTGAACTAATGGGCACATTTATTGCCTTACGTGTTCACTAGTAAGCGTCAAAATGATCTTACTAGTAAACTAGTGGGCGTTTTGTGGCTTACATCTTCACTCGTAAGCCTCAAAATGATCTTACTAGTGAACTAGTGGGCGTTTTGTGGCTTACATGTCAACTAGTAAGCCTCAAAATGATCTTACTAGTGAACTAGTGGGCACATTTATGGCCTTACATGTTCACTAGTAAGCCTCAAAATGATCTTACCAGTGAACTAGTGGGCATTTTGCGGCTTACATGTCAACTAGTAAGCCTCAAAATGATCTTACTAGTGAACTAGTGGGCGTTTTGTGGCTTACATGTTCACTAGTAAGCCTCAAAATGATCTTACTAGTGAACTAGTGGGCGTTTTGTGTCTTACATGTCAAATAGCAAGCCTCAAAATGATCTTACTAGTGAACTAGTGGGCGTTTTGCGGCTTGCATGTCAACTAGTAAGCGTCAAAATGATCTTAATAGTGAACTAGTGGGCGTTTTGTGGCTTACATCTTCACTAGTAAGCCTCAAAATGATCTTACTAGAGAACTAGTGGGCATTTTGTGGCTTACATGTCAACTAGTAAGCCTCAAAATGATCTTACTAATGAACTAGTGGGTGTTTTGTGGCTTACATGTTCACTAGTAAGCGTCACAATGACCTTACTTGTGAACTAGTGAGCGTTTTGTGGCTTACATGTTCACTAGTAAGCATCAAAATGATCTTACTAGTGAACTAGTGGGCGTTTTGTGGCTTACATGTTCAATAGTAAGCCTCAAAATGATCTTACTAGTGAACTAGTGGGCGTTTTGTGGCTTACATGTCAAATAGCAAGCCTCAAAATGATCTTACTAGTGAACTAATGGGCACATTTATGGCCTTACATGTTCACTAGTAAGCCTCAAAATGATCTTACCAGTGAACTAGTGGGCATTTTGCGGCTTACGTGTCAACTAGTAAGCCTGAAAACGATCTTACTAGTGAACTAATGGCTTCTTTTGCGGCTTACATGTCAACTAGTAAGCCTCAAAATGATCTTACGAGTGAGCTAGTGGGCGTTTTGCGGCTTACATGTTCACTAGTAAGCGTCACAATGACCTTACTTGTGAACTAGTGAGCGTTTTGTGGCTTACATGTTCACTAGTAAGCATCAAAATGATCTTACTAGTGAACTAGTGGGCGTTTTGTGGCTTACATGTTCACTAGTAAGCCTCAAAATGATCTTACTAGTGAACTAGTGGGCGTTTTGTGGCTTACATGTCAAATAGCAAGCCTCAAAATGATCTTACTAGTGAACTAATGGGCACATTTATGGCCTTACATGTTCACTAGTAAGCCTCAAAATGATCTTACCAGTGAACTAGTGGGCATTTTGCGGCTTACGTGTCAACTAGTAAGCCTGAAAACGATCTTACTAGTGAACTAGTGGCTTCTTTTGTGGCTTACATGTTCACTAGTAAGCGTCACAATGACCTTACTTGTGAACTAGTGAGTGTTTTGTGGCTTACATGTTCACTAGTAGGCGTCAAAATGATCTTACCAGTGAACTAGTGGGCGTTTTGTGGCTTACATCTTCACTAGTAAGCCTCAAAATGATCTTACTAGAGAACTAGTGGGCATTTTGTGGCTTACATGTCAACTAGTAAGCCTCAAAATGATCTTACTATTGAATTAGTGGGCACATTTATGGCCTTACATGTTCACTAGTAAGCGTCAAAATGATCTTACTAGTGAACTAGTGGGCACATTTATGGCCTTACATGTTCACTAGTAAGCCTCAAAATGATCTTACTAGTGAACTCGTGGGCGTTTTGTGGCTTACATGTTCACGAGTAAGCGTCAAAATGATCTTACTAGTGAACTAGTGGGCGTTTTGCGGCTTGCATGTCAACTAGTAACCGTCAAAATGATCTTACTAGTGAACTAGTGGGCGTTTTGTGGCTTACATCTTCACTAGTAAGCCTCAAAATGATCTTACTAGAGAACTAGTGGGCATTTTATGGCTTACATGTCAACTAGTAAACCTCAAAATGATCTTACTAGTGAACTCGTGGGCACATTTATGGCCTTACATGTTCACTAGTAAGCGTCAAAATGATCTTACTAGTGAACTACTGGGCACGTTTATGGCCTTAGATGTTCACTAGTAAGCGTGAAAATGATCTTACTAGTGAACTAGTGGGCGTTTTGCGGCTTACATGTCAACTAGTAAGCCTCAGAATGATCTTACGAGTGAGCTAGTGGGCGTTTTGCGGCTTACATGTTCACTAGTAAGCGTCACAATGACCTTACTTTTGAACTAGTGAGCGTTTTGTGGCTTACATGTTCACTAGTAAGCATCAAAATGATATTACTAGTGAACTAGTGGGCGTTTTGTGGCTTACATGTTCACTAGTAAGCCTCAAAATGATCTTACTAGTGAACTAGTGGGCGTTTTGTGGCTTACATGTCAAATAGCAAGCCTCAAAATGATCTTACTAGTGAACTAATGGGCACATTTATTGCCTTACGTGTTCACTAGTAAGCGTCAAAATGATCTTACTAGTAAACTAGTGGGCGTTTTGTGGCTTACATCTTCACTCGTAAGCCTCAAAATGATCTTACTAGTGAACTAGTGGGCGTTTTGTGGCTTACATGTCAACTAGTAAGCCTCAAAATGATCTTACTAGTGAACTAGTGGGCACATTTATGGCCTTACATGTTCACTAGTAAGCCTCAAAATGATCTTACCAGTGAACTAGTGGGCATTTTGCGGCTTACATGTCAACTAGTAAGCCTCAAAATGATCTTACTAGTGAACTAGTGGGCGTTTTGTGGCTTACATGTTCACTAGTAAGCCTCAAAATGATCTTACTAGTGAACTAGTGGGCGTTTTGTGTCTTACATGTCAAATAGCAAGCCTCAAAATGATCTTACTAGTGAACTAGTGGGCGTTTTGCGGCTTGCATGTCAACTAGTAAGCGTCAAAATGATCTTAATAGTGAACTAGTGGGCGTTTTGTGGCTTACATCTTCACTAGTAAGCCTCAAAATGATCTTACTAGAGAACTAGTGGGCATTTTGTGGCTTACATGTCAACTAGTAAGCCTCAAAATGATCTTACTAGTGAACTAGTGGGCACATTTATGGCCTTACATGTTCACTAGTAAGCGTCAAAATGATCTTACTAGTGAACTAGTGGGCACGTTTATGGCCTTAGATGTTCACTAGTAAGCGTGAAAATGATCTTACTAGTGAACTAGTGGGCGTTTTGCGGCTTACATGTCAACTAGTAAGCCTCAAAATGATCTTACGAGTGAGCTAGTGGGCGTTTTGTGGCTTACATGTCAAATAGCAAGCCTCAAAATGATCTTACTAGTGAACTAATGGGCACATTTATGGCCTTACATGTTCACTAGTAAGCCTCAAAATGATCTTACCAGTGAACTAGTGGGCATTTTGCGGCTTACGTGTCAACTAGTAAGCCTGAAAACGATCTTACTAGTGAACTAATGGCTTCTTTTGTGGCTTACATGTTCACTAGTAAGCGTCACAATGACCTTACTTGTGAACTAGTGAGCGTTTTGTGGCTTACATGTTCACTAGTAAGCATCAAAATGATCTTACTAGTGAACTAGTGGGCGTTTTGTGGCTTACATGTTCAATAGTAAGCCTCAAAATGATCTTACTAGTGAACTAGTGGGCGTTTTGTGGCTTACATGTCAAATAGCAAGCCTCAAAATGATCTTACTAGTGAACTAATGGGCACATTTATGGCCTTACATGTTCACTAGTAAGCCTCAAAATGATCTTACCAGTGAACTAGTGGGCATTTTGCGGCTTACGTGTCAACTAGTAAGCCTGAAAACGATCTTACTAGTGAACTAATGGCTTCTTTTGTGGCTTACATGTTCACTAGTAAGCGTCACAATGACCTTACTTGTGAACTAGTGAGTGTTTTGTGGCTTACATGTTCACTAGTAGGCGTCAAAATGATCTTACCAGTGAACTAGTGGGCGTTTTGTGGCTTACATCTTCACTAGTAAGCCTCAAAATGATCTTACTAGAGAACTAGTGGGCATTTTGTGGCTTACATGTCAACTAGTAAGCCTCAAAATGATCTTACTAGTGAATTAGTGGGCACATTTATGGCCTTACATGTTCACTAGTAAGCGTCAAAATGATCTTACTAGTGAACTAGTGGGCACATTTATGGCCTTACATGTTCACTAGTAAGCCTCAAAATGATCTTACTAGTGAACTAGTGGGCGTTTTGTGGCTTACATGTTCACGAGTAAGCGTCAAAATGATCTTACTAGTGAACTAGTGGGCGTTTTGCGGCTTGCATGTCAACTAGTAACCGTCAAAATGATCTTACTCGTGAACTAGTGGGCGTTTTGTGGCTTACATCTTCACTAGTAAGCCTCAAAATGATCTTACTAGAGAACTAGTGGGCATTTTGTGGCTTACATGTCAACTAGTAAACCTCAAAATGATCTTACTAGTGAACTCGTGGGCACATTTATGGCCTTACATGTTCACTAGTAAGCGTCAAAATGATCTTACTAGTGAACTACTGGGCACGTTTATGGCCTTAGATGTTCACTAGTAAGCGTGAAAATGATCTTACTAGTGAACTAGTGGGCGTTTTGCGGCTTACATGTCAACTAGTAAGCCTCAGAATGATCTTACGAGTGAGCTAGTGGGCGTTTTGCGGCTTACATGTTCACTAATAAGCGTCACAATGACCTTACTTGTGAACTAGTGAGCGTTTTGTGGCTTACATGTTCACTAGTAAGCATCAAAATGATATTACTAGTGAACTAGTGGGCGTTTTGTGGCTTACATGTTCACTAGTAAGCCTCAAAATGATCTTACTAGTGAACTAGTGGGCGTTTTGTGGCTTACATGTCAAATAGCAAGCCTCAAAATGATCTTACTAGTGAACTAATGGGCACATTTATTGCCTTACGTGTTCACTAGTAAGCGTCAAAATGATCTTACTAGTAAACTAGTGGGCGTTTTGTGGCTTACATCTTCACTCGTAAGCCTCAAAATGATCTTACTAGTGAACTAGTGGGCGTTTTGTGGCTTACATGTCAACTAGTAAGCCTCAAAATGATCTTACTAGTGAACTAGTGGGCACATTTATGGCCTTACATGTTCACTAGTAAGCCTCAAAATGATCTTACCAGTGAACTAGTGGGCATTTTGCGGCTTACATGTCAACTAGTAAGCCTCAAAATGATCTTACTAGTGAACTAGTGGGCGTTTTGTGGCTTACATGTCAAATAGCAAGCCTCAAAATGATCTTACTAGTGAACTAATGGGCACATTTATGGCCTTACGTGTTCACTAGTAAGCGTCAAAATGATCTTACTAGTAAACTAGTGGGCACATTTAGGGCCTTACATGTTCACTAGTAAGCCTCAAAATGATCTTACTAGTGAACTAGTGGGCGTTTTGTGGCTTACATGTTCACGGGTAAGCGTCAAAATGATCTTACTAGTGAACTAGTGGGCGTTTTGTGGCTTACATCTTCACTAGTAAGCCTCAAAATGATCTTACTAGAGAACTAGTGGGCATTTTGTGGCTTACATGTCAACTAGTAAACCTCAAAATGATCTTACTAGTGAACTCGTGGGCACATTTATGGCCTTACATGTTCACTAGTAAGCGTCAAAATGATCTTACTAGTGAACTACTGGGCACGTTTATGGCCTTAGATGTTCACTAGTAAGCGTGAAAATGATCTTACTAGTGAACTAGTGGGCGTTTTGCGGCTTACATGTCAACTAGTAAGCCTCAGAATGATCTTACGAGTGAGCTAGTGGGCGTTTTGCGGCTTACATGTTCACTAGTAAGCGTCACAATGACCTTACTTGTGAACTAGTGAGCGTTTTGTGGCTTACATGTTCACTAGTAAGCATCAAAATGATATTACTAGTGAACTAGTGGGCGTTTTGTGGCTTACATGTTCACTAGTAAGCCTCAAAATGATCTTACTAGTGAACTAGTGGGCGTTTTGTGGCTTACATGTCAAATAGCAAGCCTCAAAATGATCTTACTAGTGAACTAATGGGCACATTTATTGCCTTACGTGTTCACTAGTAAGCGTCAAAATGATCTTACTAGTAAACTAGTGGGCGTTTTGTGGCTTACATCTTCACTCGTAAGCCTCAAAATGATCTTACTAGTGAACTAGTGGGCGTTTTGTGGCTTACATGTCAACTAGTAAGCCTCAAAATGATCTTACTAGTGAACTAGTGGGCACATTTATGGCCTTACATGTTCACTAGTAAGCCTCAAAATGATCTTACCAGTGAACTAGTGGGCATTTTGCGGCTTACATGTCAACTAGTAAGCCTCAAAATGATCTTACTAGTGAACTAGTGGGCGTTTTGTGGCTTACATGTTCACTAGTAAGCCTCAAAATGATCTTACTAGTGAACTAGTGGGCGTTTTGTGGCTTACATGTCAAATAGCAAGCCTCAAAATGATCTTACTAGTGAACTAATGGGCACATTTATGGCCTTACGTGTTCACTAGTAAGCGTCAAAATGATCTTACTAGTAAACTAGTGGGCACATTTAGGGCCTTACATGTTCACTAGTAAGCCTCAAAATGATCTTACTAGTGAACTAGTGGGCGTTTTGTGGCTTACATGTTCACGGGTAAGCGTCAAAATGATCTTACTAGTGAACTAGTGGGCGTTTTGTGGCTTACATGTTCACGGGTAAGCGTCAAAATGATCTTACTAGAGAACTAGTGGGCATTTTGTGGCTTACATGTCAACTAGTAAACCTCAAAATGATCTTACTAGTGAACTCGTGGGCACATTTATGGCCTTACATGTTCACTAGTAAGCGTCAAAATGATCTTACTAGTGAACTACTGGGCACGTTTATGGCCTTAGATGTTCACTAGTAAGCGTGAAAATGATCTTACTAGTGAACTAGTGGGCGTTTTGCGGCTTACATGTCAACTAGTAAGCCTCAGAATGATCTTACGAGTGAGCTAGTGGGCGTTTTGCAGCTTACATGTTCACTAGTAAGCGTCACAATGACCTTACTTGTGAACTAGTGAGCGTTTTGTGGCTTACATGTTCACTAGTAAGCATCAAAATGATATTACTAGTGAACTAGTGGGCGTTTTGTGGCTTACATGTTCACTAGTAAGCCTCAAAATGATCTTACTAGTGAACTAGTGGGCGTTTTGTGGCTTACATGTTCACGGGTAAGCGTCAAAATGATCTTACTAGTGAACTAGTGGGCGTTTTGTGGCTTACATCTTCACTAGTAAGCCTCAAAATGATCTTACTAGAGAACTAGTGGGCATTTTGTGGCTTACATGTCAACTAGTAAACCTCAAAATGATCTTACTAGTGAACTCGTGGGCACATTTATGGCCTTACATGTTCACTAGTAAGCGTCAAAATGATCTTACTAGTGAACTACTGGGCACGTTTATGGCCTTAGATGTTCACTAGTAAGCGTGAAAATGATCTTACTAGTGAACTAGTGGGCGTTTTGCGGCTTACATGTCAACTAGTAAGCCTCAGAATGATCTTACGAGTGAGCTAGTGGGCGTTTTGCGGCTTACATGTTCACTAGTAAGCGTCACAATGACCTTACTTGTGAACTAGTGAGCGTTTTGTGGCTTACATGTTCACTAGTAAGCATCAAAATGATATTACTAGTGAACTAGTGGGCGTTTTGTGGCTTACATGTTCACTAGTAAGCCTCAAAATGATCTTACTAGTGAACTAGTGGGCGTTTTGTGGCTTACATGTCAAATAGCAAGCCTCAAAATGATCTTACTAGTGAACTAATGGGCACATTTATTGCCTTACGTGTTCACTAGTAAGCGTCAAAATGATCTTACTAGTAAACTAGTGGGCGTTTTGTGGCTTACATCTTCACTCGTAAGCCTCAAAATGATCTTACTAGTGAACTAGTGGGCGTTTTGTGGCTTACATGTCAACTAGTAAGCCTCAAAATGATCTTACTAGTGAACTCATTCATTCATTCATTCATCTTCCGTACCGCTTGATCCTCACTAGGGTCGCGGGGGGTGCTGGAGCCCATCCCAGCCTTCTCCGGGCAGTAGGCGGGGGACACCCTGAATCGGTTGCCAGCCAATCGCAGGGCACACAGAAACAAACAACCATTCGCACTCACACTCACACCTAGGGACAATTTAGAGTGTTCAATCAGCCTGCCACGCATGTTTTTGGAATGTGGGAGGAAACCGGAGCACCCGGAGAAAACCCACGCAGGCCCGGGGAGAACATGCAAACTCCACACAGGGAGGCCGGAGCTGGAATCGAACCCGGTACCTCTGCACTGTGAAGCCGACGTGCTAACCACTGGACTACCGGGCCGCCCTACTAGTGAACTAGTGGGCACATTTATGGCCTTACATGTTCACTAGTAAGCCTCAAAATGATCTTACCAGTGAACTAGTGGGCATTTTGCGGCTTACATGTCAACTAGTAAGCCTCAAAATGATCTTACTAGTGAACTAGTGGGCGTTTTGTGGCTTACATGTTCACTAGTAAGCCTCAAAATGATCTTACTAGTGAACTAGTGGGCGTTTTGTGGCTTACATGTCAAATAGCAAGCCTCAAAATGATCTTACTAGTGAACTAATGGGCACATTTATGGCCTTACGTGTTCACTAGTAAGCGTCAAAATGATCTTACTAGTAAACTAGTGGGCACATTTAGGGCCTTACATGTTCACTAGTAAGCCTCAAAATGATCTTACTAGTGAACTAGTGGGCGTTTTGTGGCTTACATGTTCACGGGTAAGCGTCAAAATGATCTTACTAGTGAACTAGTGGGCGTTTTGTGGCTTACATCTTCACTAGTAAGCCTCAAAATGATCTTACTAGAGAACTAGTGGGCATTTTGTGGCTTACATGTCAACTAGTAAACCTCAAAATGATCTTACTAGTGAACTCGTGGGCACATTTATGGCCTTACATGTTCACTAGTAAGCGTCAAAATGATCTTACTAGTGAACTACTGGGCACGTTTATGGCCTTAGATGTTCACTAGTAAGCGTGAAAATGATCTTACTAGTGAACTAGTGGGCGTTTTGCGGCTTACATGTCAACTAGTAAGCCTCAGAATGATCTTACGAGTGAGCTAGTGGGCGTTTTGCGGCTTACATGTTCACTAGTAAGCGTCACAATGACCTTACTTGTGAACTAGTGAGCGTTTTGTGGCTTACATGTTCACTAGTAAGCATCAAAATGATATTACTAGTGAACTAGTGGGCGTTTTGTGGCTTGCATGTTCACTAGTAAGCCTCAAAATGATCTTACTAGTGAACTAGTGGGCGTTTTGTGGCTTACATGTCAAATAGCAAGCCTCAAAATGATCTTACTAGTGAACTAATGGGCACATTTATTGCCTTACGTGTTCACTAGTAAGCGTCAAAATGATCTTACTAGTAAACTAGTGGACGTTTTGTGGCTTACATCTTCACTCGTAAGCCTCAAAATGATCTTACTAGTGAACTCGTGGGCGTTTTGTGGCTTACATGTCAACTAGTAAGCCTCAAAATGATCTTACTAGTGAACTAGTGGGCACATTTATGGCCTTACATGTTCACTAGTAAGCCTCAAAATGATCTTACCAGTGAACTAGTGGGCATTTTGCGGCTTACATGTCAACTAGTAAGCCTCAAAATGATCTTACTAGTGAACTAGTGGGCGTTTTGTGGCTTACATGTTCACTAGTAAGCCTCAAAATGATCTTACTAGTGAACTAGTGGGCGTTTTGTGGCTTACATGTCAAATAGCAAGCCTCAAAATGATCTTACTAGTGAACTAATGGGCACATTTATGGCCTTACGTGTTCACTAGTAAGCGTCAAAATGATCTTACTAGTAAACTAGTGGGCACATTTAGGGCCTTACATGTTCACTAGTAAGCCTCAAAATGATCTTACTAGTGAACTAGTGGGCGTTTTGTGGCTTACATGTTCACTAGTAAGCGTCACAATGACCTTACTTGTGAACTAGTGAGCGTTTTGTGGCTTACATGTTCACTAGTAAGCATCAAAATGATCTTACTAGTGAACTAGTGGGCGTTTTGTGGCTTACATGTTCACTAGTAAGCCTCAAAATGATCTTACTAGAGAACTACTGGGCATTTTGTGGCTTACATGTCAACTAGTAAGCCTCAAAATGATCTTACTAGTGAACTAATTGGCACATTTATGGCCTTACGTGTTCACTAGTAAGCCTCAAAATGATCTTACTAGTGAACTAGTGGGCACATTTATGGCCTTACATGTTCACTAGTAAGCCTCAAAATGATCTTACTAGTGAACTAGTGGGCGTTTTGTGGCTTACATGTTCACGAGTAAGCGTCAAAATGATCTTACTAGTGAACTAGTGGGCGTTTTGCGGCTTGCATGTCAACTAGTAACCGTCAAAATGATCTTACTCGTGAACTAGTGGGCGTTTTGTGGCTTACATCTTCACTAGTAAGCCTCAAAATGATCTTACTAGAGAACTAGTGGGCATTTTGTGGCTTACATGTCAACTAGTAAACCTCAAAATGATCTTACTAGTGAACTCGTGGGCACATTTATGGCCTTACATGTTCACTAGTAAGCGTCAAAATGATCTTACTAGTGAACTACTGGGCACGTTTATGGCCTTAGATGTTCACTAGTAAGCGTGAAAATGATCTTACTAGTGAACTAGTGGGCGTTTTGCGGCTTACATGTCAACTAGTAAGCCTCAGAATGATCTTACGAGTGAGCTAGTGGGCGTTTTGCGGCTTACATGTTCACTAATAAGCGTCACAATGACCTTACTTGTGAACTAGTGAGCGTTTTGTGGCTTACATGTTCACTAGTAAGCATCAAAATGATATTACTAGTGAACTAGTGGGCGTTTTGTGGCTTACATGTTCACTAGTAAGCCTCAAAATGATCTTACTAGTGAACTAGTGGGCGTTTTGTGGCTTACATGTCAAATAGCAAGCCTCAAAATGATCTTACTAGTGAACTAATGGGCACATTTATTGCCTTACGTGTTCACTAGTAAGCGTCAAAATGATCTTACTAGTAAACTAGTGGGCGTTTTGTGGCTTACATCTTCACTCGTAAGCCTCAAAATGATCTTACTAGTGAACTATTGGGCGTTTTGTGGCTTACATGTCAACTAGTAAGCCTCAAAATGATCTTACTAGTGAACTAGTGGGCACATTTATGGCCTTACATGTTCACTAGTAAGCCTCAAAATGATCTTACCAGTGAACTAGTGGGCATTTTGCGGCTTACATGTCAACTAGTAAGCCTCAAAATGATCTTACTAGTGAACTAGTGGGCGTTTTGTGGCTTACATGTTCACTAGTAAGCCTCAAAATGATCTTACTAGTGAACTAGTGGGCGTTTTGTGGCTTACATGTCAAATAGCAAGCCTCAAAATGATCTTACTAGTGAACTAATGGGCACATTTATGGCCTTACGTGTTCACTAGTAAGCGTCAAAATGATCTTACTAGTAAACTAGTGGGCACATTTAGGGCCTTACATGTTCACTAGTAAGCCTCAAAATGATCTTACTAGTGAACTAGTGGGCGTTTTGTGGCTTACATGTTCACGGGTAAGCGTCAAAATGATCTTACTAGTGAACTACTGGGCACGTTTATGGCCTTAGATGTTCACTAGTAAGCGTGAAAATGATCTTACTAGTGAACTAGTGGGCGTTTTGCGGCTTACATGTCAACTAGTAAGCCTCAGAATGATCTTACGAGTGAGCTAGTGGGCGTTTTGCGGCTTACATGTTCACTAGTAAGCGTCACAATGACCTTACTTGTGAACTAGTGAGCGTTTTGTGGCTTACATGTTCACTAGTAAGCATCAAAATGATATTACTAGTGAACTAGTGGGCGTTTTGTGGCTTACATGTTCACTAGTAAGCCTCAAAATGATCTTACTAGTGAACTAGTGGGCGTTTTGTGGCTTACATGTCAAATAGCAAGCCTCAAAATGATCTTACTAGTGAACTAATGGGCACATTTATTGCCTTACGTGTTCACTAGTAAGCGTCAAAATGATCTTACTAGTAAACTAGTGGGCGTTTTGTGGCTTACATCTTCACTCGTAAGCCTCAAAATGATCTTACTAGTGAACTAGTGGGCGTTTTGTGGCTTACATGTCAACTAGTAAGCCTCAAAATGATCTTACTAGTGAACTAGTGGGCACATTTATGGCCTTACATGTTCACTAGTAAGCCTCAAAATGATCTTACCAGTGAACTAGTGGGCATTTTGCGGCTTACATGTCAACTAGTAAGCCTCAAAATGATCTTACTAGTGAACTAGTGGGCGTTTTGTGGCTTACATGTTCACTAGTAAGCCTCAAAATGATCTTACTAGTGAACTAGTGGGCGTTTTGTGGCTTACATGTCAAATAGCAAGCCTCAAAATGATCTTACTAGTGAACTAATGGGCACATTTATGGCCTTACGTGTTCACTAGTAAGCGTCAAAATGATCTTACTAGTAAACTAGTGGGCACATTTAGGGCCTTACATGTTCACTAGTAAGCCTCAAAATGATCTTACTAGTGAACTAGTGGGCGTTTTGTGGCTTACATGTTCACGGGTAAGCGTCAAAATGATCTTACTAGTGAACTAGTGGGCGTTTTGTGGCTTACATCTTCACTAGTAAGCCTCAAAATGATCTTACTGGAGAACTAGTGGGCATTTTGTGGCTTACATGTCAACTAGTAAACCTCAAAATGATCTTACTAGTGAACTCGTGGGCACATTTATGGCCTTACATGTTCACTAGTAAGCGTCAAAATGATCTTACTAGTGAACTACTGGGCACGTTTATGGCCTTAGATGTTCACTAGTAAGCGTGAAAATGATCTTACTAGTGAACTAGTGGGCGTTTTGCGGCTTACATGTCAACTAGTAAGCCTCAGAATGATCTTACGAGTGAGCTAGTGGGCGTTTTGCGGCTTACATGTTCACTAGTAAGCGTCACAATGACCTTACTTGTGAACTAGTGAGCGTTTTGTGGCTTACATGTTCACTAGTAAGCATCAAAATGATATTACTAGTGAACGTGTGGGCGTTTTGTGGCTTACATGTTCACTAGTAAGCCTCAAAATAATCTTACTAGTGAACTAGTGGGCGTTTTGTGGCTTACATGTTCACGGGTAAGCGTCAAAATGATCTTACTAGTGAACTAGTGGGCGTTTTGTGGCTTACATCTTCACTAGTAAGCCTCAAAATGATCTTACTAGAGAACTAGTGGGCATTTTGTGGCTTACATGTCAACTAGTAAACCTCAAAATGATCTTACTAGTGAACTCGTGGGCACATTTATGGCCTTACATGTTCACTAGTAAGCGTCAAAATGATCTTACTAGTGAACTACTGGGCACGTTTATGGCCTTAGATGTTCACTAGTAAGCGTGAAAATGATCTTACTAGTGAACTAGTGGGCGTTTTGCGGCTTACATGTCAACTAGTAAGCCTCAGAATGATCTTACGAGTGAGCTAGTGGGCGTTTTGCGGCTTACATGTTCACTAGTAAGCGTCACAATGACCTTACTTGTGAACTAGTGAGCGTTTTGTGGCTTACATGTTCACTAGTAAGCATCAAAATGATATTACTAGTGAACTAGTGGGCGTTTTGTGGCTTACATGTTCACTAGTAAGCCTCAAAATGATCTTACTAGTGAACTAGTGGGCGTTTTGTGGCTTACATGTCAAATAGCAAGCCTCAAAATGATCTTACTAGTGAACTAATGGGCACATTTATTGCCTTACGTGTTCACTAGTAAGCGTCAAAATGATCTTACTAGTAAACTAGTGGGCGTTTTGTGGCTTACATCTTCACTCGTAAGCCTCAAAATGATCTTACTAGTGAACTAGTGGGCGTTTTGTGGCTTACATGTCAACTAGTAAGCCTCAAAATGATCTTACTAGTGAACTCATTCATTCATTCATTCATCTTCCGTACCGCTTGATCCTCACTAGGGTCGCGGGGGGTGCTGGAGCCCATCCCAGCCTTCTCCGGGCAGTAGGCGGGGGACACCCTGAATCGGTTGCCAGCCAATCGCAGGGCACACAGAAACAAACAACCATTCGCACTCACACTCACACCTAGGGACAATTTAGAGTGTTCAATCAGCCTGCCACGCATGTTTTTGGAATGTGGGAGGAAACCGGAGCACCCGGAGAAAACCCACGCAAGCCCGGGGAGAACATGCAAACTCCACACAGGGAGGCCGGAGCTGGAATCGAACCCGGTACCTCTGCACTGTGAAGCCGACGTGCTAACCACTGGACTACCGGGCCGCCCTACTAGTGAACTAGTGGGCACATTTATGGCCTTACATGTTCACTAGTAAGCCTCAAAATGATCTTACCAGTGAACTAGTGGGCATTTTGCGGCTTACATGTCAACTAGTAAGCCTCAAAATGATCTTACTAGTGAACTAGTGGGCGTTTTGTGGCTTACATGTTCACTAGTAAGCCTCAAAATGATCTTACTAGTGAACTAGTGGGCGTTTTGTGGCTTACATGTCAAATAGCAAGCCTCAAAATGATCTTACTAGTGAACTAATGGGCACATTTATGGCCTTACGTGTTCACTAGTAAGCGTCAAAATGATCTTACTAGTAAACTAGTGGGCACATTTAGGGCCTTACATGTTCACTAGTAAGCCTCAAAATGATCTTACTAGTGAACTAGTGGGCGTTTTGTGGCTTACATGTTCACGGGTAAGCGTCAAAATGATCTTACTAGTGAACTAGTGGGCGTTTTGTGGCTTACATCTTCACTAGTAAGCCTCAAAATGATCTTACTAGAGAACTAGTGGGCATTTTGTGGCTTACATGTCAACTAGTAAACCTCAAAATGATCTTACTAGTGAACTCGTGGGCACATTTATGGCCTTACATGTTCACTAGTAAGCGTCAAAATGATCTTACTAGTGAACTACTGGGCACGTTTATGGCCTTAGATGTTCACTAGTAAGCGTGAAAATGATCTTACTAGTGAACTAGTGGGCGTTTTGCGGCTTACATGTCAACTAGTAAGCCTCAGAATGATCTTACGAGTGAGCTAGTGGGCGTTTTGCGGCTTACATGTTCACTAGTAAGCGTCACAATGACCTTACTTGTGAACTAGTGAGCGTTTTGTGGCTTACATGTTCACTAGTAAGCATCAAAATGATATTACTAGTGAACTAGTGGGCGTTTTGTGGCTTGCATGTTCACTAGTAAGCCTCAAAATGATCTTACTAGTGAACTAGTGGGCGTTTTGTGGCTTACATGTCAAATAGCAAGCCTCAAAATGATCTTACTAGTGAACTAATGGGCACATTTATTGCCTTACGTGTTCACTAGTAAGCGTCAAAATGATCTTACTAGTAAACTAGTGGGCGTTTTGTGGCTTACATCTTCACTCGTAAGCCTCAAAATGATCTTACTAGTGAACTCGTGGGCGTTTTGTGGCTTACATGTCAACTAGTAAGCCTCAAAATGATCTTACTAGTGAACTAGTGGGCACATTTATGGCCTTACATGTTCACTAGTAAGCCTCAAAATGATCTTACCAGTGAACTAGTGGGCATTTTGCGGCTTACATGTCAACTAGTAAGCCTCAAAATGATCTTACTAGTGAACTAGTGGGCGTTTTGTGGCTTACATGTTCACTAGTAAGCCTCAAAATGATCTTACTAGTGAACTAGTGGGCGTTTTGTGGCTTACATGTCAAATAGCAAGCCTCAAAATGATCTTACTAGTGAACTAATGGGCACATTTATGGCCTTACGTGTTCACTAGTAAGCGTCAAAATGATCTTACTAGTAAACTAGTGGGCGTTTTGTGGCTTACATGTTCACTAGTAAGCGTCACAATGACCTTACTTGTGAACTAGTGAGCGTTTTGTGGCTTACATGTTCACTAGTAAGCATCAAAATGATCTTACTAGTGAACTAGTGGGCGTTTTGTGGCTTACATGTTCACTAGTAAGCCTCAAAATGATCTTACTAGAGAACTACTGGGCATTTTGTGGCTTACATGTCAACTAGTAAGCCTCAAAATGATCTTACTAGTGAACTAATTGGCACATTTATGGCCTTACGTGTTCACTAGTAAGCCTCAAAATGATCTTACTAGTGAACTAGTGGGCACATTTATGGCCTTACATGTTCACTAGTAAGCCTCAAAATGATCTTACTAGTGAACTAGTGGGCGTTTTGTGGCTTACATGTTCACGAGTAAGCGTCAAAATGATCTTACTAGTGAACTAGTGGGCGTTTTGCGGCTTGCATGTCAACTAGTAACCGTCAAAATGATCTTACTCGTGAACTAGTGGGCGTTTTGTGGCTTACATCTTCACTAGTAAGCCTCAAAATGATCTTACTAGAGAACTAGTGGGCATTTTGTGGCTTACATGTCAACTAGTAAACCTCAAAATGATCTTACTAGTGAACTCGTGGGCACATTTATGGCCTTACATGTTCACTAGTAAGCGTCAAAATGATCTTACTAGTGAACTACTGGGCACGTTTATGGCCTTAGATGTTCACTAGTAAGCGTGAAAATGATCTTACTAGTGAACTAGTGGGCGTTTTGCGGCTTACATGTCAACTAGTAAGCCTCAGAATGATCTTACGAGTGAGCTAGTGGGCGTTTTGCGGCTTACATGTTCACTAATAAGCGTCACAATGACCTTACTTGTGAACTAGTGAGCGTTTTGTGGCTTACATGTTCACTAGTAAGCATCAAAATGATATTACTAGTGAACTAGTGGGCGTTTTGTGGCTTACATGTTCACTAGTAAGCCTCAAAATGATCTTACTAGTGAACTAGTGGGCGTTTTGTGGCTTACATGTCAAATAGCAAGCCTCAAAATGATCTTACTAGTGAACTAATGGGCACATTTATTGCCTTACGTGTTCACTAGTAAGCGTCAAAATGATCTTACTAGTAAACTAGTGGGCGTTTTGTGGCTTACATCTTCACTCGTAAGCCTCAAAATGATCTTACTAGTGAACTATTGGGCGTTTTGTGGCTTACATGTCAACTAGTAAGCCTCAAAATGATCTTACTAGTGAACTAGTGGGCACATTTATGGCCTTACATGTTCACTAGTAAGCCTCAAAATGATCTTACCAGTGAACTAGTGGGCATTTTGCGGCTTACATGTCAACTAGTAAGCCTCAAAATGATCTTACTAGTGAACTAGTGGGCGTTTTGTGGCGTACATGTTCACTAGTAAGCCTCAAAATGATCTTACTAGTGAACTAGTGGGCGTTTTGTGGCTTACATGTCAAATAGCAAGCCTCAAAATGATCTTACTAGTGAACTAATGGGCACATTTATGGCCTTACGTGTTCACTAGTAAGCGTCAAAATGATCTTACTAGTAAACTAGTGGGCACATTTAGGGCCTTACATGTTCACTAGTAAGCCTCAAAATGATCTTACTAGTGAACTAGTGGGCGTTTTGTGGCTTACATGTTCACTAGTAAGCGTCACAATGACCTTACTTGTGAACTAGTGAGCGTTTTGTGGCTTACATGTTCACTAGTAAGCATCAAAATGATCTTACTAGTGAACTAGTGGGCGTTTTGTGGCTTACATGTTCACTAGTAAGCCTCAAAATGATCTTACTAGTGAACTAGTGGGCGTTTTGTGGCTTACATGTCAAATAGCAAGCCTCAAAATGATCTTACTAGTGAACTAATTGGCACATTTATGGCCTTACGTGTTCACTAGTAAGCCTCAAAATGATCTTACTAGTGAACTAATGGGCACATTTATGGCCTTACGTGTTCACTAGTAAGCGTCAAAATGATCTTACTAGTGAACTAGTGGGCGTTTTGTGGCTTACATGTTCACTAGTCAGCCTCAAAATGATCTTACTAGTGAACTAGTGGGCGTTTTGTGGCTTACATGTCAAATAGCAAGCCTCAAAATGATCTTACTAGTGAACTAGTGGGCACATTTATTGCCTTACGTGTTCACTAGTAAGCGTCAAAATGATCTTACTAGTAAACTAGTGGGCGTTTTGTGGCTTACATCTTCACTCGTAAGCCTCAAAATGATCTTACTAGTGAACTAGTGGGCGTTTTGTGGCTTACATGTCAACTAGTAAGCCTCAAAATGATCTTACTAGTGAACTAGTGGGCACATTTATGGCCTTACATGTTCACTAGTAAGCCTCAAAATGATCTTACCAGTGAACTAGTGGGCATTTTGCGGCTTACATGTCAACTAGTAAGCCTCAAAATGATCTTACTAGTGAACTAGTGGGCGTTTTGTGGCTTACATGTTCACTAGTAAGCCTCAAAATGATCTTACTAGTGAACTAGTGGGCGTTTTGTGGCTTACATGTCAAATAGCAAGCCTCAAAATGATCTTACTAGTGAACTAATGGGCACATTTATGGCCTTACGTGTTCACTAGTAAGCGTCAAAATGATCTTACTAGTAAACTAGTGGGCACATTTAGGGCCTTACATGTTCACTAGTAAGCCTCAAAATGATCTTACTAGTGAACTAGTGGGCGTTTTGTGGCTTACATGTTCACTAGTAAGCGTCACAATGACCTTACTTGTGAACTAGTGAGCGTTTTGTGGCTTACATGTTCACTAGTAAGCATCAAAATGATCTTACTAGTGAACTAGTGGGCGTTTTGTGGCTTACATGTTCACTAGTAAGCCTCAAAATGATCTTACTAGTGAACTAGTGGGCGTTTTGTGGCTTACATGTCAAATAGCAAGCCTCAAAATGATCTTACTAGTGAACTAATTGGCACATTTATGGCCTTACGTGTTCACTAGTAAGCCTCAAAATGATCTTACTAGTGAACTAATGGGCACATTTATGGCCTTACGTGTTCACTAGTAAGCGTCAAAATGATCTTACTAGTGAACTAGTGGGCGTTTTGTGGCTTACATGTTCACTAGTCAGCCTCAAAATGATCTTACTAGTGAACTAGTGGGCGTTTTGTGGCTTACATGTCAAATAGCAAGCCTCAAAATGATCTTACTAGTGAACTAGTGGGCACATTTATGGCCTTACATGTTCACTAGTAAGCCTCAAAATGATCTTACCAGTGAACTAGTGGGCATTTTGCGGCTTACATGTCAACTAGTAAGCCTCAAAATGATCTTACTAGTGAACTAGTGGGCATTTTGTGGCTTACATGTCAACTAGTAAGCCTCAAAATGATCTTACTAGTGAACTGGTGGGCACATTTATGGCCTTACGTGTTCACTAGTAAGCGTCAAAATGATCTTACTAGTAAACTAGTGGGCGTTTTGTGGCTTACATCTTCACTCGTAAGCCTCAAAATGATCTTACTAGTGAACTAGTGGGCGTTTTGTGGCTTACGTGTCAACTAGTAAGCCTCAAAATGATCTTACTAGTGAACTAGTGGGCACATTTATGGCCTTACATGTTCACTAGTAAGCCTCAAAATGATCTTACCAGTGAACTAGTGGGCATTTTGTGGCTTACATGTCAACTAGTAAGCCTCAAAATGATCTTACTAGTGAACTAGTGGGCATTTTGTGGCTTACATGTTCACTAGTAAGCGTCACAATGACCTTACTTGTGAACTAGTGAGCGATTTGTGGCTTACATGTTCACTAGTAAGCATCAAAATGATCTTACTAGTGAACTAGTGGGCGTTTTGTGGCTTACATGTTAACTAGTAAGCCTCAAAATGATCTTACTAGTGAACTAGTGGGCGTTTTGTGGCTTACATGTCAAATAGCAAGCCTCAAAATGATCTTACTAGTGAACTAATGGGCACATTTATGGGCTTACGTGTTCACTAGTAAGTGTCAAAATGATCTTACTAGTAAACTAGTGGGCGTTTTGTGGCTTACATCTTCACTCGTAAGCCTATAAATGATCTTACTAGTGAACTAGTGGGCGTTTTGTGGATTACATGTCAACTAGTAAGCCTCAAAATGATCTTACTAGTGAGCTAGTGGGCACATTTATGGCCTTACATGTTCACTAGTAAGCCTCAAAATGATCTTACCAGTGAACTAGTGGGCATTTTGCGGCTTACATGTCAACTAGTAAGCCTCAAAATGATCTTACTAGTGAACTAGTGGGCACATTTATGGCCTTACATGTTCACTAGTAAGCCTCAAAATGATCTTACCAGTGAACTAGTGGGCATTTTGCGGCTTACATGTCAACTAGTAAGCCTCAAAACGATCTTACTAGTGAACTAGTGGCTTCTTTTGTGACTTACATGTTCACTAGTAAGCGTCACAATGACCTTACTTGTGAACTAGTGAGTGTTTTGTGGCTTACATGTTCACTAGTAGGCATCAAAATGATCTTACTAGTGAACTAGTGGGCGTTTTGTGGCTTACATCTTCACTAGTAAGCCTCAAAATGATCTTACTAGAGAACTAGTGGGCATTTTGTGGCTTACATGTCAACTAGTAACTCTCAAAATGATCTTACTAGTGAACTAGTGGGCACATTTATGGCCTTAGATGTTCACTAGTAAGCGTGAAAATGATCTTACTAGTGAACTAGTGGGCGTTTTGCGGCTTACATGTCAACTAGTAAGCCTAAAATGATCTTACGAGTGAGCTAGTGGGCGTTTTGCGGCTTACATGTTCACTAGTAAGCGTCACAATGACCTTACTTGTGAACTAGTGAGCGTTTTGTGGCTTACATGTTCACGAGTAAGCCTCAAAATGATCTTACTAGTGAACTAGTGGGCACATTTATGGCCTTACATGTTCACTAGTAAGCCTCAAAATGATCTTACTAGTGAACTAGTGGGCATTTTGCGGCTTACATGTCAACTAGTAAGCCTCAAAATGATCTTACTAGTGAACTAGTGGGCACATTTATGGCCTTACATGTTCACGAGTAAGCGTCAAAATGATCTTACTAGTGAACTAGTGGGCGTTTTGCGGCTTGCATGTCAACGAGTAAGCGTCAAAATGATCTTACTAGTGAACTAGTGGGCGTTTTGTGGCTTACATCTTCACTAGTAAGCCTCAGAATGATCTTACTAGAGAACTAGTGGGCATTTTGTGTCTTACATGTCAACTAGTAAGCCTCAAAATGATCTTACTAGTGAACTAGTGGGCACATTTATGGCCTTACATGTTCACTAGTAAGCGTCAAAATGATCTTACTAGTGAACTAGTGGGCACGTTTATGGCCTTAGATGTTCACTAGTAAGCGTGAAAATGATCTTACTAGTGACCTAGTGGGCGTTTTGCGGCTTACATGTCAACTAGTAAGCCTCAAAATGATCTTACGAGTGAGCTAGTGGGCGTTTTGCGGCTTACATGTTCACTACTCAGCGTCACAATGACCTTACTTGTGAACTACTGTGCGTTTTGTGGCTTACATGTTCACTAGTAAGCGTCAAAATAATCTTACTAGTGAACTAGTGGGCGTTTTGTGGCTTACATGTCAAATAGCAAGCCTCAAAATGATCTTACTAGTGAACTAATGGGCACATTTATGGCCTTACGTGTTCACTAGTAAGCGTCAAAATGATCTTACTAGTAAACTAGTGGGCGTTTTGTGGCTTACATCTTCACTCGTAAGCCTCAAAATGATCTTACTAGTGAACTAGTGGGCGTTTTGTGGCTTACATGTCAACTAGTAAGCCTCAAAATGATCTTACTAGTGAACTAGTGGGCACATTTATGGCCTTACATGTTCACTAGTAAGCCTCAAAATGATCTTACCAGTGAACTAGTGGGCATTTTGCGGCTTACATGTCAACTAGTAAGCCTCAAAATGATCTTACTAGTGAACTAGTGGGCATTTTGTGGCTTACATGTCAACTAGTAAGCCTCAAAATGATCTTACTAGTGAACTAGTGGGCACATTTATGGCCTTACATGTTCACTAGTAAGCCTCAAAACGATCTTACTAGTGAACTAGTGGGCGTTTTGTGGCTTACATGTTCACGAGTAAGCGTCAAGATGATCTTACTAGTGAACTAGTGGGCGTTTTGCGGCTTGCATGTCAACTAGTAAGCCTCAAAATGATCTAACGAGTGAACTAGTGGGCGTTTTGCGGCTTACATGTCAACAAGTAAGCCTCAAAATGATCTTACTAATGAACTAGTGGGCGTTTTGTGGCTTACATGTTCACTAGTAAGCCTAAAAATGATCTTACTAGTGAACTAGTGGGCACATTTATGGCCTTACGTGTTCACTAGTACGCGTCAAAATGATCTTACTTGTGAACTAGTGGGCGTTTTGCGGCTTGCATGTCAACTAGTAAGCCTCAAAATGATCTTACGAGTGAACTAGTGGGCGTTTTGCGGCTTACATGTCAACAAGTAAGCCTCAAAATGATCTTAGTAGTGAACTAGTGGGCGTTTTGTGGCTTACATGTTCACTAGTAAGTGTCAAAATGACCTTACTAGTTAACTAGTGAGTGTTTTGTGGCTTACATGTTCACTAGTAGGCGTCAAAATGATCTTACTAGTGAACTAGTGAGCGTTTTGTGGCTTACATGTTCACTAGTAAGCCTCAAAATGATCTTACTAGAGAACTAGTGGGCGTTTTGTGGCTTACATGTCAAATAGCAAGCCTCAAAATGATCTTACTAGTGAATTAGTGGGCACATTTATGGCCTTACGTGTTCACTAGTAAGCGTCAAAATGATCTTACTAGTAAACTAGTGGGCACATTTATGGCCTTACATGTTCACTAGTAAGCCTCAAAATGATGTTACCAGTGAACTAGTAGGCATTTTGCGGCTTACATGTCAACTAGTAAGCCTCAAAATGATCTTACTATAGAACTAGTGGGCATTTTGTGGCTTACATGTCAACTAGTTAGCCTCAAAATGATCTTACTAGTGAACTAGTGGGCACATTTATGGCCTTACATGTTCACTTGTAAGCCTCAAAATGATCTTACTAGTGAACTAGTGGGCGTTTTGTGGCTTACATGTTCACGAGTAAGGGTCAAAATGATCTAACTAGTGAACTCGTGGGCGTTTTGCGGCTTGCATGTCAACTAGTAAGCCTCAAAATTATCTTACGAGTGAACTAGTGGGCGTTTTGCGGCTTACATGTCAACAAGTAAGCCTCAAAAGGATCTTACTAATGAACTAGTGGGCGTTTTGTGGCTTACATGTTCACTAGTAAGCGTCAAAATGACCTTACGAGTGAACTAGTGGGCGTTTTGTGGCTTACATGTCAACTAGGAAGCCTCAAAATGATCTTACTAGTGAACTAGTGGGCGTTTTGTGGCTTACATGTTCACGAGTAAGCGTCAAAATGATCTTACTAGTGAACTAGTGGGCGTTTTGCGGCTTGCATGTCAACTAGTAAGCGTCAAAATGATCTTACTAGTGAACTAGTGGGCGTTTTGTGGCTTACATCTTCACTAGTAAGCCTCAAAATGATCTTACTAGAGAACTAGTGGGCATTTTGTGGCTTACATGTCAACTAGTAAGCCTCAAAATGATCTTACTAGTGAACTAGTGGGCACATTTATGGCCTTACATGTTCACTAGTAAGCGTCAAAATGATCTTACTAGTGAACTAGTGGGCACGTTTATGGCCTTAGATGTTCACTAGTAAGCGTGAAAATGATCTTACTAGTGAACTAGTGGGCGTTTTGCAGCTTACATGTCAACTAGTAAGCCTAAAATGATCTTACGAGTGAGCTAGTGGGCGTTTTGCGGCTTACATGTTCACTAGTAAGCGTCACAATGACCTTACTTGTGAACTAGTGAGCGTTTTGTGGCTTACATGTTCACGAGTAAGCCTCAAAATGATCTTACTAGTGAACTAGTGGGCACATTTATGGCCTTACATGTTCACTAGTAAGCCTCAAAATGATCTTACTAGTGAACTAGTGGGCATTTTGCGGCTTACATGTCAACTAGTAAGCCTCAAAATGATCGTACTAGTTAACTAGTGGGCACATTTATGGCCTTACATGTTCACTAGTAAGCCTCAAAACGATCTTACTAGTGAACTAGTGGGCATTTTGCGGCTTACATGTCAACTAGTAAGCCTCAAAATGATCTTACTAGTGAACTAGTGGGCACATTTATGGCCTTACATGTTCACGAGTAAGCGTCAAAATGATCTTACTAGTGAACTAGTGGGCGTTTTGCGGCTTGCATGTCAACTAGTAAGCGTCAAAATGATCTTACTAGTGAACTAGTGGGCGTTTTGTGGCTTACATCTTCACTAATAAGCCTCAGAATGATCTTACTAGAGAACTAGTGGGCATTTTGTGTCTTACATGTCAACTAGTAAGCCTCAAAATGATCTTACTAGTGAACTAGTGGGCACATTTATGGCCTTACATGTTCACTAGTAAGCGTCAAAATGATCTTACTAGTGAACTAGTGGGCACGTTTATGGCCTTAGATGTTCACTAGTAAGCGTGAAAATGATCTTACTAGTGACCTAGTGGGCGTTTTGCGGCTTACATGTCAACTAGTAAGCCTCAAAATGATCTTACGAGTGAGCTAGTGGGCGTTTTGCGGCTTACATGTTCACTACTAAGCGTCACAATGACCTTACTTGTGAACTACTGTGCGTTTTGTGGCTTACATGTTCACTAGTAAGCGTCAAAATAATCTTACTAGTGAACTAGTGGGCGTTTTGTGGCTTACATGTCAAATAGCAAGCCTCAAAATGATCTTACTAGTGAACTAATGGGCACATTTATGGCCTTACGTGTTCACTAGTAAGCGTCAAAATGATCTTACTAGTAAACTAGTGGGCGTTTTGTGGCTTACATCTTCACTCGTAAGCCTCAAAATGATCTTACTAGTGAACTAGTGGGCATTTTGTGGCTTACATGTCAACTAGTAAGCCTCAAAATGATCTTACTAGTGAACTAGTGGGCACATTTATGGCCTTACATGTTCACTAGTAAGCCTCAAAACGATCTTACTAGTGAACTAGTGGGCGTTTTGTGGCTTACATGTTCACGAGTAAGCGTCAAGATGATCTTACTAGTGAACTAGTGGGCGTTTTGCGGCTTGCATGTCAACTAGTAAGGCTCAAAATGATCTAACGAGTGAACTAGTGGGCGTTTTGCGGCTTACATGTCAACAAGTAAGCCTCGAAATTATCTTACTAATGAACTAGTGGGCGTTTTGTGGCTTACATGTTCACTAGTAAGCGTCAAAATGACCTTACTAGTGAATTGGTGAGCGTTTTGTGGCTTAAATGTCAACTACTAAGCCTCAAAACGATCTTACTAGTGAACTAGTGGGCGTTTTGTGGCTTACATGTTCACTAGTAAGCCTAAAAATGATCTTACTAGTGAACTAGTGGGCACATTTATGGCCTTACGTGTTCACTCGTACGCGTCAAAATGATCTTACTTGTGAACTAGTGGGCGTTTTGCGGCTTGCATGTCAACTAGTAAGCCTCAAAATGATCTTACGAGTGAACTAGTGGGCGTTTTGCGGCTTACATGTCAACAAGTAAGCCTCAAAATGATCTTAGTAGTGAACTAGTGGGCGTTTTGTGGCTTACATGTTCACTAGTAAGTGTCAAAATGACCTTACTAGTTAACTAGTGAGTGTTTTGTGGCTTACATGTTCACTAGTAGGCGTCAAAATGATCTTACTAGTGAACTAGTGAGCGTTTTGTGGCTTACATGTTCACTAGTAAGCCTCAAAATGATCTTACTAGAGAACTAGTGGGCGTTTTGTGGCTTACATGTCAAATAGCAAGCCTCAAAATGATCTTACTTGTGAATTAGTGGGCACATTTATGGCCTTACGTGTTCACTAGTAAGCGTCAAAATGATCTTACTAGTGAACTAGTGGGCACATTTATGGCCTTACATGTTCACGAGTAAGCGTCAAAATGATCTTACTAGTGAACTAGTGGGCGTTTTGTGGCTTACATGTTCACGAGTAAGGGTCAAAATGATCTAACTAGTGAACTCGTGGGCGTTTTGCGGCTTGCATGTCAACTAGTAAGCCTCAAAATTATCTTACGAGTGAACTAGTGGGCGTTTTGCGGCTTACATGTCAACAAGTAAGCCTCAAAATGATCTTACTAATGAACTAGTGGGCGTTTTGTGGCTTACATGTTCACTAGTAAGCGTCAAAATGACCTTACTAGTGAACTAGTGGGCGTTTTGTGGCTTACATGTCAACTAGGAAGCCTCAAAATGATCTTACTAGTGAACTAGTGGGCGTTTTGTGGCTTACATGTTCACTAGTAAGTGTCAAAATGACCTTACTAGTTAACTAGTGAGTGTTTTGTGGCTTACATGTTCACTAGTAGGCGTCAAAATGATCTTACTAGTGAACTAGTGGGCGTTTTGTGGCTTACATCTTCACTAGTAAGCCTCAAAATGATCTTACTAGAGAACTAGTGGGCATTTTGTGGCTTACATGTCAACTAGTAACTCTCAAAATGATCTTACTAGTGAACTAGTGGGCACATTTATGGCCTTACATGTTCACTAGTAAGCGTCAAAATGATCTTACTAGTGAACTAGTGGGCACGTTTATGGCCTTAGATGTTCACTAGTAAGCGTGAAAATGATCTTACTAGTGAACTAGTGGGCGTTTTGCGGCTTACATGTCAACTAGTAAGCCTCAAAATGATCTTACGAGTGAGCTAGTGGGCGTTTTGCGGCTTACATGTTCACTACTAAGCGTCACAATGACCTTACTTGTGAACTACTGTGCGTTTTGTGGCTTACATGTTCACTAGTAAGCGTCAAAATGATCTTACTAGTGAACTAGTGGGCGTTTTGTGGCTTACATGTCAACTAGTAAGCCTCAAAATGATCTTACTAGTGAACTAGTGGGCACATTTATGGCCTTACATGTTCACTAGTAAGCCTCAAAATGATCTTACCAGTGAACTAGTGGGCATTTTGCGGCTTACATGTCAACTAGTAAGCCTCAAAATGTTCTTACTAGTGAACTAGTGGGCATTTTGTGGCTTACATGTCAACTAGTAAGCCTCAAAATGATCTTACTAGTGAACTAGTGGGCACATTTATGGCCTTACATGTTCACTAGTAAGCCTCAAAACGATCTTACTAGTGAACTAGTGGGCGTTTTGTGGCTTACATGTCAACTAGTAAGCCTCAAAATGATCTTACTAGTGAACTAGTGGGCACATTTATGGCCTTACATGTTCACTAGTAAGCCTCAAAATGATCTTACCAGTGAACTAGTGGGCATTTTGCGGCTTACATGTCAACTAGTAAGCCTCAAAATGTTCTTACTAGTGAACTAGTGGGCATTTTGTGGCTTACATGTCAACTAGTAAGCCTCAAAATGATCTTACTAGTGAACTAGTGGGCACATTTATGGCCTTACATGTTCACTAGTAAGCCTCAAAACGATCTTACTAGTGAACTAGTGGGCGTTTTGTGGCTTACATGTTCACGAGTAAGCGTCAAGATGATCTTACTAGTGAACTAGTGGGCGTTTTGCGGCTTGCATGTCAACTAGTAAGCCTCAAAATGATCTAACGAGTGAACTAGTGGGCGTTTTGCGGCTTACATGTCAACAAGTAAGCCTCAAAATGATCTTACTAATGAACTAGTGGGCGTTTTGTGGCTTACATGTTCACTAGTAAGCGTCAAAATGACCTTACTAGTGAATTGGTGAGCGTTTTGTGGCTTAAATGTCAACTACTAAGCCTCAAAATGATCTTACTAGTGAACTAGTGGTCGTTTTGTGGCTTACATGTTCACTAGTAAGCCTCAAAATGATCTTACTAGTGAACTAGTGGGCACATTTATGGCCTTACGTGTTCACTAGTACGCGTCAAAATGATCTTACTTGTGAACTAGTGGAGGTTTTGCGGCTTGCATGTCAACTAGTAAGCCTCAAAATGATCTTAGTAGTGAACTAGTGGGCGTTTTGTGGCTTACATGTTCACTAGTAAGTGTCAAAATGACCTTACTAGTTAACTAGTGAGTGTTTTGTGGCTTACATGTTCACTAGTAGGCGTCAAAATGATCTTACTAGTGAACTAGTGAGCGTTTTGTGGCTTACATGTTCACTAGTAAGCCTCAAAATGATCTTACTAGAGAACTAGTGGGCGTTTTGTGGCTTACATGTCAAATAGCAAGCCTCAAAATGATCTTACTAGTGAATTAGTGGGCACATTTATGGCCTTACGTGTTCACTCGTACGCGTCAAAATGATCTTACTTGTGAACTAGTGGGCGTTTTGCGGCTTGCATGTCAACTAGTAAGCCTCAAAATGATCTTACGAGTGAACTAGTGGGCGTTTTGCGGCTTACATGTCAACAAGTAAGCCTCAAAATGATCTTAGTAGTGAACTAGTGGGCGTTTTGTGGCTTACATGTTCACTAGTAAGTGTCAAAATGACCTTACTAGTTAACTAGTGAGTGTTTTGTGGCTTACATGTTCACTAGTAGGCGTCAAAATGATCTTACTAGTGAACTAGTGAGCGTTTTGTGGCTTACATGTTCACTAGTAAGCCTCAAAATGATCTTACTAGAGAACTAGTGGGCGTTTTGTGGCTTACATGTCAAATAGCAAGCCTCAAAATGATCTTACTTGTGAATTAGTGGGCACATTTATGGCCTTACGTGTTCACTAGTAAGCGTCAAAATGATCTTACTAGTGAACTAGTGGGCACATTTATGGCCTTACATGTTCACGAGTAAGCGTCAAAATGATCTTACTAGTGAACTAGTGGGCGTTTTGTGGCTTACATGTTCACGAGTAAGGGTCAAAATGATCTAACTAGTGAACTCGTGGGCGTTTTGCGGCTTGCATGTCAACTAGTAAGCCTCAAAATTATCTTACGAGTGAACTAGTGGGCGTTTTGCGGCTTACATGTCAACAAGTAAGCCTCAAAATGATCTTACTAATGAACTAGTGGGCGTTTTGTGGCTTACATGTTCACTAGTAAGCGTCAAAATGACCTTACTAGTGAACTAGTGGGCGTTTTGTGGCTTACATGTCAACTAGGAAGCCTCAAAATGATCTTACTAGTGAACTAGTGGGCGTTTTGTGGCTTACATGTTCACTAGTAAGTGTCAAAATGACCTTACTAGTTAACTAGTGAGTGTTTTGTGGCTTACATGTTCACTAGTAGGCGTCAAAATGATCTTACTAGTGAACTAGTGGGCGTTTTGTGGCTTACATCTTCACTAGTAAGCCTCAAAATGATCTTACTAGAGAACTAGTGGGCATTTTGTGGCTTACATGTCAACTAGTAACTCTCAAAATGATCTTACTAGTGAACTAGTGGGCACATTTATGGCCTTACATGTTCACTAGTAAGCGTCAAAATGATCTTACTAGTGAACTAGTGGGCACGTTTATGGCCTTAGATGTTCACTAGTAAGCGTGAAAATGATCTTACTAGTGAACTAGTGGGCGTTTTGCGGCTTACATGTCAACTAGTAAGCCTCAAAATGATCTTACGAGTGAGCTAGTGGGCGTTTTGCGGCTTACATGTTCACTACTAAGCGTCACAATGACCTTACTTGTGAACTACTGTGCGTTTTGTGGCTTACATGTTCACTAGTAAGCGTCAAAATAATCTTACTAGTGAACTAGTGGGCGTTTTGTGGCTTACATGTCAAATAGCAAGTCTCAAAATGATCTTACTAGTGAACTAATGGGCACATTTATGGCCTTACGTGTTCACTAGTAAGCGTCAAAATGATCTTACTAGTAAACTAGTGGGCGTTTTGTGGCTTACATCTTCACTCGTAAGCCTCAAAATGATCTTACTAGTGAACTAGTGGGCGTTTTGTGGCTTACATGTCAACTAGTAAGCCTCAAAATGATCTTACTAGTGAACTAGTGGGCACATTTATGGCCTTACATGTTCACTAGTAAGCCTCAAAATGATCTTACCAGTGAACTAGTGGGCATTTTGCGGCTTACATGTCAACTAGTAAGCCTCAAAATGTTCTTACTAGTGAACTAGTGGGCATTTTGTGGCTTACATGTCAACTAGTAAGCCTCAAAATGATCTTACTAGTGAACTAGTGGGCACATTTATGGCCTTACATGTTCACTAGTAAGCCTCAAAACGATCTTACTAGTGAACTAGTGGGCGTTTTGTGGCTTACATGTTCACGAGTAAGCGTCAAGATGATCTTACTAGTGAACTAGTGGGCGTTTTGCGGCTTGCATGTCAACTAGTAAGCCTCAAAATGATCTAACGAGTGAACTAGTGGGCGTTTTGCGGCTTACATGTCAACAAGTAAGCCTCAAAATGATCTTACTAATGAACTAGTGGGCGTTTTGTGGCTTACATGTTCACTAGTAAGCGTCAAAATGACCTTACTAGTGAATTGGTGAGCGTTTTGTGGCTTAAATGTCAACTACTAAGCCTCAAAATGATCTTACTAGTGAACTAGTGGGCGTTTTGTGGCTTACATGTTCACTAGTAAGCCTCAAAATGATCTTACTAGTGAACTAGTGGGCACATTTATGGCCTTACATGTTCACTAGTAAGCGTCAAAATGATCTTACTAGTGAACTAGTGGGCACGTTTATGGCCTTAGATGTTCACTAGTAAGCGTGAAAATGATCTTACTAGTGAACTAGTGGGCGTTTTGCGGCTTACATGTCAACTAGTAAGCCTCAAAATGATCTTACGAGTGAGCTAGTGGGCGTTTTGCGGCTTACATGTTCACTACTAAGCGTCACAATGACCTTACTTGTGAACTACTGTGCGTTTTGTGGCTTACATGTTCACTAGTAAGCGTCAAAATAATCTTACTAGTGAACTAGTGGGCGTTTTGTGGCTTACATGTCAAATAGCAAGTCTCAAAATGATCTTACTAGTGAACTAATGGGCACATTTATGGCCTTACGTGTTCACTAGTAAGCGTCAAAATGATCTTACTAGTAAACTAGTGGGCGTTTTGTGGCTTACATCTTCACTCGTAAGCCTCAAAATGATCTTACTAGTGAACTAGTGGGCGTTTTGTGGCTTACATGTCAACTAGTAAGCCTCAAAATGATCTTACTAGTGAACTAGTGGGCACATTTATGGCCTTACATGTTCACTAGTAAGCCTCAAAATGATCTTACCAGTGAACTAGTGGGCATTTTGCGGCTTACATGTCAACTAGTAAGCCTCAAAATGTTCTTACTAGTGAACTAGTGGGCATTTTGTGGCTTACATGTCAACTAGTAAGCCTCAAAATGATCTTACTAGTGAACTAGTGGGCACATTTATGGCCTTACATGTTCACTAGTAAGCCTCAAAACGATCTTACTAGTGAACTAGTGGGCGTTTTGTGGCTTACATGTTCACGAGTAAGCGTCAAGATGATCTTACTAGTGAACTAGTGGGCGTTTTGCGGCTTGCATGTCAACTAGTAAGCCTCAAAATGATCTAACGAGTGAACTAGTGGGCGTTTTGCGGCTTACATGTCAACAAGTAAGCCTCAAAATGATCTTACTAATGAACTAGTGGGCGTTTTGTGGCTTACATGTTCACTAGTAAGCGTCAAAATGACCTTACTAGTGAATTGGTGAGCGTTTTGTGGCTTAAATGTCAACTACTAAGCCTCAAAATGATCTTACTAGTGAACTAGTGGGCGTTTTGTGGCTTACATGTTCACTAGTAAGCCTCAAAATGATCTTACTAGTGAACTAGTGGGCACATTTATGGCCTTACGTGTTCACTAGTACGCGTCAAAATGATCTTACTTGTGAACTAGTGGGCGTTTTGCGGCTTGCATGTCAACTAGTAAGCCTCAAAATGATCTTAGTAGTGAACTAGTGGGCGTTTTGTGGCTTACATGTTCACTAGTAAGTGTCAAAATGACCTTACTAGTTAACTAGTGAGTGTTTTGTGGCTTACATGTTCACTAGTAGGCGTCAAAATGATCTTACTAGTGAACTAGTGAGCGTTTTGTGGCTTACATGTTCACTAGTAAGCCTCAAAATGATCTTACTAGAGAACTAGTGGGCGTTTTGTGGCTTACATGTCAAATAGCAAGCCTCAAAATGATCTTACTAGTGAATTAGTGGGCACATTTATGGCCTTACGTGTTCACTAGTAAGCGTCAAAATGATCTTACTAGTAAACTAGTGGGCACATTTATGGCCTTACATGTTCACTAGTAAGCCTCAAAATGATGTTACCAGTGAACTAGTGGGCATTTTGCGGCTTACATGTCAACTAGTAAGCCTCAAAATGATCTTACTATAGAACTAGTGGGCATTTTGTGGCTTACATGTCAACTAGTTAGCCTCAAAATGATCTTACTAGTGAACTAGTGGGCACATTTATGGCCTTACATGTTCACTTGTAAGCCTCAAAATGATCTTACTAGTGATCTAGTGGGCGTTTTGTGGCTTCCATGTTCACGAGTAAGGGTCAAAATGATCTAACTAGTGAACTCGTGGGCGTTTTGCGGCTTGCATGTCAACTAGTAAGCCTCAAAATTATCTTACGAGTGAACTAGTGGGCGTTTTGCGGCTTACATGTCAACAAGTAAGCCTCAAAATGATCTTACTAATGAACTAGTGGGCGTTTTGTGGCTTACATGTTCATTAGTAAGCGTCAAAATGACCTTACTAGTGAACTAGTGGGCGTTTTGTGGCTTACATGTCAACTAGGAAGCCTCAAAATGATCTTACTAGTGAACTAGTGGGCGTTTTGTGGCTTACATGTTCACTAGTAAGTGTCAAAATGACCTTACTAGTTAACTAGTGAGTGTTTTGTGGCTTACATGTTCACTAGTAGGCGTCAAAATGATCTTACTAGTGAACTAGTGGGCGTTTTGTGGCTTACATCTTCACGAGTAAGCCTCAAAATGATCTTACTAGAGAACTAGTGGGCATTTTGTGGCTTACATGTCAACTAGTAAGCCTCAAAATGATCTTACTAGTGAATTAGTTGGCACATTTATGGCCTTACATGTTCACTAGTAAGCGTCAAAATGATCTTACTAGTGAACTAGTGGGCACATTTATGGCCTTACATGTTCACTAGTAAGCCTCAAAATGATCTTACTAGTGAACTAGTGGGCGTTTTGTGGCTTACATGTTCACGAGTAAGCGTCAAAATGATCTTACTAGTGAACTAGTGGGCGTTTTGCGGCTTGCATGTCAACTAGTAAGCGTCAAAATGATCTTACTAGAGAACTAGTGGGCATTTTGTGGCTTACATGTCAACTAGTAAACCTCAAAATGATCTTACTAGTGAACTCGTGGGCACATTTATGGCCTTACATGTTCACTAGTAAGCGTCAAAATGATCTTACTAGTGAACTACTGGGCACGTTTATGGCCTTAGATGTTCACTAGTAAGCGTGAAAATGATCTTACTAGTGAACTAGTGGGCGTTTTGCGGCTTACATGTCAACTAGTAAGCCTCAGAATGATCTTACGAGTGAGCTAGTGGGCGTTTTGCGGCTTACATGTTCACTAGTAAGCGTCACAATGACCTTACTTGTGAACTAGTGGGCGTTTTGTGGCTTACATGTTCACTAGTAAGCCTCAAAATGATCTTACTAGTGAACTAGTGGGCGTTTTGTGGCTTACATGTCAAATAGCAAGCCTCAAAATGATCTTACTCGTGAACTAATCGGCACATTTATTGCCTTACGTGTTCACTAGTAAGCGTCAAAATGATCTTACTAGTAAACTAGTGGGCGTTTTGTGGCTTACATCTTCACTCGTAAGCCTCAAAATGATCTTACTAGTGAACTAGTGGGCGTTTTGTGGCTTACATGTCAACTAGTAAGCCTCAAAATGATCTTACTAGTGAACTAGTGGGCACATTTATGGCCTTACATGTTCACTAGTAAGCCTCAAAATGATCTTACCAGTGAACTAGTGGGCATTTTGCGGCTTACATGTCAACTAGTAAGCCTCAAAATGATCTTACTAGTGAACTAGTGGGCACATTTATGGCCTTACATGTTCACTAGTAAGCCTCAAAATGATCTTACCAGTGAACTAGTGGGCATTTTGCGGCTTACATGTCAACTAGTAAGCCTCAAAACGATCTTACTAGTGAACTAGTGGCTTCTTTTGTGGCTTACATGTTCACTAGTAAGCGTCACAATGACCTTACTTGTGAACTAGTGAGCGTTTTGTGGCTCACATGTTCACTAGTAAGCGTCAAAATGATCTTACTAGTGAACTAGTGGGCGTTTTGTGGCTTACATGTTCACTAGTAAGCCTCAAAATGATCTTACTAGTGAACTAGTGGGCGTTTTGTGTCTTACATGTCAAATAGCAAGCCTCAAAATGATCTTACTAGTGAACTAATGGGCACATTTATGGCCTTACGTGTTCACTAGTAAGCGTCAAAATGATCTTACTAGTAAACTAGTGGGCACATTTAGGGCCTTACATGTTCACTAGTAAGCCTCAAAATGATCTTACTAGTGAACTAGTGGGCTTTTTGTGGCTTACATGTTCACGGGTAAGCGTCAAAATGATCTTACTAGTGAACTAGTGGGCGTTTTGTGGCTTACATGTCAACAAGTAAGCCTCAAAATGATCTTACGAGTGAGCTAAGGGGCGTTTTCTGGCTTACATGTCAACTAGTAAGCCTCAAAATGATCTTACTAGTGAACTAGTGGGCACATTTATGGCCTTACATGTTCACGAGTAAGCGTCAAAATGATCTTACTAGTGAACTAGTGGGCGTTTTGCGGCTTGCATGTCAACTAGTAAGCGTCAAAATGATCTTACTAGTGAACTAGTGGGCGTTTTGTGTTTAGTTCACTAGTAAGATCATTTTGACGCTTCCTCGTGAACATGTAAGCCACAAAACGCCCACTAGTTCACTAGTAAGATCGTTTTGAGGCTTACTAGTGAACATGTAAGGCCATAAATGTGCCCACTAGTTCACTAGTAAGATCATTTTGAGGCTTACTAGTTGACATGTAAGCCACAAAATGCCCACTAGTTCACTAGTAAGATCATTTTGAGGCTTACTAGTTGACATGTAAGCCGCAAAATGCCCACTAGTTCACTGGTAAGATCATTTTGAGGCTTACTAGTGAACATGTAAGGCCATAAATGTGCCCACTAGTTCACTAGTAAGATCATTTTGAGGCTTACTAGTTGACATGTAAGCCACAAAACGCCCACTAGTTCACTAGTAAGATCATTTTGAGGCTTACGAGTGAAGATGTAAGCAAAAAAAAGCCCACTAGTTTACTTTTAAGATCATTTTGACGCTTACTAGTGAACATGTAAGGCCATAAATGTGCCCACTAGTTCACTAGTAAGATCATTTTGAGGCTTGCTATTTGACATGTAAGCCACACAACGCCCACTAGTTCACTAGTAAGATTATTTTGACGCTTACTATTGAACATGTAAGCCACAAAACTCTCAGTAGTTCACAAGTAAGGTCATTGTGACGCTTACTAGTGAACATGTAAGCCGCAAAACGCCCACTAGCTCACTCGTAAGATCATTTTGAGGCTTACTAGTTGACATGTAAGCCGCAAAACGCCCACTAGTTCACTAGTAAGATCATTTTCACGCTTACTAGTGAACATCTAAGGCCATAAACGTGCCCACTATTTCACTAGTAAGATCATTTTGACGCTTACTAGTGAACATGTAAGGCCATAAATGTGCCCACTAGTTCACTAGTAAGATCATTTTGAGGCTTACTAGTTGACATGTAAGCCACAAAATGCCCACTAGTTCTCTAGTAAGATCATTCTGAGGCTTACTAGTGAAGATGTAAGCCACAAAACGCCCACTAGTTCACTAGTAAGATCATTTTGACGCTTACTCGTGAACATGTAAGGCCATAAATGTGCCCACTAGTTCACTAGTAAGATCATTTTGAGGCTTACTAGTTGACATGTAAGCCAGAAAACGCCCCTTAGCTCACTCGTAAGATCATTTTGAGGCTTACTTGTTGACATGTAAGCCACAAAACGCCCACTAGTTCACTAGTAAGATCATTTTGACGCTTACCCGTGAACATGTAAGCCACAAAACGCCCACTAGTTCACTCGTAAGATCATTTTGAGGCTTACTAGTTGACATGCAAGCCGCAAAACGCTCACTAGTTCACTAGTAAGATCATTTTGAGGCTTACTAGTGAACATGTAAGGCCATAAATGTGCCCACTAGTTTACTAGTAAGATCATTTTGACGCTTACTAGTGAACACGTAAGGCCATAAATGTGCCCATTAGTTCACTAGTAAGATCATTTTGAGGCTTGCTATTTGACATGTAAGCCACAAAACGCCCACTAGTTCACTAGTAAGATCATTTTGAGGCTTCCTAGTTGACATGTAAGCCACAAAACGCCCACTAGTTCACTAGTAAGGTCATTTTGACGCTTACTAGTGAACATGTAAGCCACAAAACGCCCACTAGTTCATTAGTAAGATCATTTTGAGGCTTACTTGTTGACATGTAAGCCGCAAAACGCCCACTAGTTCACTCGTAAGATAATTTTGAGGCTTACTTGTTGACATGCAAGCCGCAAAACGCCCACGAGTTCACTAGTTAGATCATTTTGACCCTTACTCGTGAACATGTAAGCCACAAAACGCCCACTAGTTCACTAGTAAGATCATTTTGAGGCTTACAAGTGAACATGTAAGGCCATAAATGTGCCCACTAGTTCACTAGTAAGATCATTTTGAGGCTTACTAGTTGACATGTAAGCCACAAAATGCCCACTAGTTCTCTAGTAAGATCATTCTGAGGCTTACCGGTGAAGATGTAAGCCACAAAACGCCCACTAGTTCACTAGTAAGATCATTTTGACGCTTACTAGTTGACATGCAAGCCGCAAAACGCCCACTAGTTCACTAGTAAGTTCATTTTGACGCTTACTCGTGAACATGTAAGGCCATAAATGTGCCCACTAGTTCACTAGTGGGCATTTTGTGGCTTACATGTCAACTAGTAAACCTCAAAATGATCTTACTAGTGAACTCGTGGGCACATTTATGGCCTTACATGTTCACTAGTAAGCGTCAAAATGATCTTACTAGTGAACTACTGGGCACGTTTATGGCCTTAGATGTTCACTAGTAAGCGTGAAAATGATCTTACTAGTGAACTGGTGGGCGTTTTGCGGCTTACATGTCAACTAGTAAGCCTCAGAATGATCTTACGAGTGAGCTAGTGGGCGTTTTGCGGCTTACATGTTCACTAGTAAGCGTCACAATGACCTTACTTGTGAACTAGTGAGCGTTTTGTGGCTTACATGTTCACTAGTAAGCATCAAAATGATCTTAGTAGTGAACTAGTGGGCGTTTTGTGGCTTACATGTTCACTAGTAAGCCTCAAAATGATCTTACTAGTGAAATAGTGGTCGTTTTGTGGCTTACATGTCAAATAGCAAGCCTCAAAATGATTTTACTCGTGAACTAATGGGCACATTTATTGCCTTACGTGTTCACTAGTAAGCGTCAAAATGATCTTACTAGTAAACTAGTGGGCGTTTTGTGGCTTACATCTTCACTCGTAAGCCTCAAAATGATCTTACTAGTGAACTAGTGGGCGTTTTGTGGCTTACATGTCAACTAGTAAGCCTCAAAATGATCTTACTAGTGAACTAGTGGGCACATTTATGGCCTTACATGTTCACTAGTAAGCCTCAAAATGATCTTACCAGTGAACTAGTGGGCATTTTGCGGCTTACATGTCAACTAGTAAGCCTCAAAATGATCTTACTAGTGAACTAGTGGGCACATTTATGGCCTTACATGTTCACTAGTAAGCCTCAAAATGATCTTACCAGTGAACTAGTGGGCATTTTGCGGCTTACATGTCAACTAGTAAGCCTCAAAACGATCTTACTAGTGAACTAGTGGCTTCTTTTGTGGCTTACATGTTCACTAGTAAGCGTCACAATGACCTTACTTGTGAACTAGTGAGCGTTTTGTGGCTTACATGTTCACTAGTAAGCGTCAAAATGATCTTACTAGTGAACTAGTGGGCGTTTTGTGGCTTACATGTTCACTAGTAAGCCTCAAAATGATCTTACTAGTGAACTAGTGGGCGTTTTGTGGCTTACATGTCAAATAGCAAGCCTCAAAATGATCTTACTAGTGAACTAATGGGCACATTTATGGCCTTACGTGTTCACTAGTAAGCGTCAAAATGATCTTACTAGTAAACTAGTGGGCACATTTATGGCCTTACATGTTCACTAGTAAGCCTCAAAATGATCTTACTAGTGAACTAGTGGGCGTTTTGCGGCTTGCATGTCAACTAGTAAGCCTCAAAATGATCTTACTAGGGAACTAGTGGGCGTTTTGTGGCTTAGATCTTCACTAGTAAGCCTCAAAATGATCTTACTAGAGAACTAGTGGGCATTTTGCGGCTTACATGTCAACTAGTAAGCCTCAGAACGATCTTACTAGTGAACTAGTGAGCGTTTTGTGGCTTACATGTTCACTAGTAGGCGTCAAAATGATCTTACTAGTGAACTAGTGGGCGTTTTGTGGCTTACATCTTCACTAGTAAGCCTCAAAATGATCTTACTAGAGAAGTAGTGGGCATTTTGTGGCTTACATGTCAACTCGTAAGCCTCAAAATGATCTTACTAGTGAATTAGTGGGCACATTTATGGCCTTACATGTTCACTAGTAAGCGTCATAATGATCTTACTAGTGAACTAGTGGGCACATTTATGGCCTTACATGTTCACTAGTAAGCCTCAAAATGATCTTACTAGTGAACTAGTGGGCGTTTTGTGGCTTACATGTTCACGAGTAAGCGTCAAAATGATCTTACTAGTGAACTAGTGGGCGTTTTGCGGCTTACATCTTCACTCGTAAGCCTCAAAATGATCTGACTAGTGAACTAGTGGGCGTTTTGTGGCTTACATCTTCACTAGTAAGCCTCAGAATGATCTTACTAGAGAACTAGTGGGCATTTTGTGGCTTACATGTCAACTAGTAAGCCTCAAAATGATCTTACTAGTGAACTAGTGGGCACATTTATGGCCTTAAATGTTCACTAGTAAGCGTCAAAATGATCTTACTAGTGAACTAGTGGGCACGTTTATGGCCTTAGATGTTCACTAGTAAGCCTCAAAATGATCTTACGAGTGAGCTAGTGGGCGTTTTGCGGCTTACATGTTCACTAGTAAGCGTCACAATGACCTTACTTGTGAACTACTGAGCGTTTTGTGGCTTACATGTTCACTAGTAAGCGTCAAAATAATCTTACTAGTGAACTAGTGGGCGTTTTGTGGCTTACATGTCAAATAGCAAGCCTCAAAATGATCTTACTAGTGAACTAATGGGCACATTTATGGCCTTACGTGTTCACTAGTAAGCGTCAAAATGATCTTACTAGTAAACTAGTGGGCGTTTTGTGGCTTACATCTTCACTCGTAATCCTCAAAATGATCTTACTAGTGAACTAGTGGGCGTTTTGTGGCTTACATGTCAACTAGTAAGCCTCAAAATGATCTTACTAGTGAACTAGTGGGCACATTTATGGCCTTACATGTTCACTAGTAAGCCTCAAAATGATCTTACCAGTGAACTAGTAGGCATTTTGCGGCTTACATGACAACTAGTAAGCCTCAAAATGATCTTACTAGTGAACTAGTGGGCATTTTGTGGCTTTCATGTCAACTAGTAAGCCTCAAAATGATCTTACTAGTTAACTAGTGGGCACATTTATGGCCTTACATGTTCACTAGTAAGCCTCAAAACGATCTTACTAGTGAACTAGTGGGCGTTTTGTGGCTTACATGTTCACGAGTAAGCGTCAAGATGATCTTACTAGTGAACTAGTGGGCGTTTTGCGGCTTGCATGTCAACTAGTAAGCCTCAAAATGATCTAACGAGTGAACTAGTGGGCGTTTTGCAGCTTACATGTCAACAAGTAAGCCTCAAAATGAACTTACTAATGAACTAGTGGGCGTTTTGTGGCTTACATGTTCACTAGTAAGCCTAAAAATGATCTTACTAGTGAACTAGTGGGCGTTTTGCGGCTTGCATGTCAACTAGTAAGCCTCAAAATGATCTTACGAGTGAACTAGTGGGCGTTTTGCGGCTTACATGTCAACAAGTAAGCCTCAAAATGATCTTACTAATGAACTAGTGGGCGTTTTGTGGCTTACATGTTCACTAGTAAGTGTCAAAATGACCTTACTAGTTAACTAGTGAGTGTTTTGTGGCTTACATGTTCACTAGTAGGCGTCAAAATGATCTTACTAGTGAACTAGTGAGCGTTTTGTGGCTTACATGTTCACTAGTAAGCCTCAAAATGATCTTACTAGAGAACTAGTGGGCGTTTTGTGGGTTACATGTCAAATAGCAAGCCTCAAAATGATCTTACTAGTGAACTAATGGGCACATTTATGGCCTTACGTGTTCACTAGTAAGCGTCAAAATGATCTTACTAGTAAACTAGTGGGTACATTTATGGCCTTACATGTTCACTAGTAAGCCTCAAAATGATGTTACCAGTGAACTAGTGGGCATTTTGCGGCTTACATGTCAACTAGTAAGCCTCAAAATGATCTTACTAGTGAACTAGTGGGCATTTTGTGGCTTACATGTCAACTAGTAAGCCTCAAAATGATCTTACTAGTGAACTAGTGGGCACATTTATGGCCTTACATGTTCACTAGTAAGCCTCAAAATGATCTTACTAGTGAACTAGTGGGCGTTTTGTGGCTTACATGTTCATGAGTAAGGGTCAAAATGATCTAACTAGTGAACTCGTGGGCGTTTTGCGGCTTGCATGTCAACTAGTAAGCCTCAAAATTATCTTACGAGTGAACTAGTGGGCGTTTTGCGGCTTACATGTCAACAAGTAAGCCTCAAAATGATCTTACTAATGAACTAGTGGGCGTTTTGTGGCTTACATGTTCACTAGTAAGCGTCAAAATGACCTTACTAGTGAACTAGTGGGCGTTTTGTGGCTTACATGTCAACTAGTAAGCCTCAAAATGATCTTACTAGTGAACTAGTGGGCACATTTATGGCCTTACATGTTCACTAGTAAGCCTCAAAATGATCTTACCAGTGAACTGGTGGGCATTTTGCGGCTTACATGTCAACTAGTAAGCCTCAAAACGATCTTACTAGTGAACTAGTGGCTTCTTTTGTGGCTTACATGTTCACTAGTAAGCGTCACAATGACCTTACTTGTGAACTAGTGAGCGTTTTGTGGCTTACATGTTCACTAGTAAGCGTCAAAATGATCTTACTAGTGAACTAGTGGGCGTTTTGTGGCTTACATGTTCACTAGTAAGCCTCAAAATGATCTTACTAGTGAACTAGTGGGCGTTTTGTGGCTTACATGTCAAATAGCAAGCCTCAAAATGATCTTAATAGTGAACTAATGGGCACATTTATGGCCTTACGTGTTCACGAGTAAGCGTCAAAATGATCTTACTAGTAAACTAGTGGGCACATTTATGGCCTTACATGTTCACTAGTAAGCCTCAAAATGATCTTACTAGTGAACTAGTGGGCGTTTTGCGGCTTGCATGTCAACTAGTAAGCCTCAAAATGATCTTACTAGGGAACTAGTGGGCGTTTTGTGGCTTACATCTTCACTAGTAAGCCTCAAAATGATCTTACTAGAGAACTAGTGGGCATTTTGCGGCTTACATGTCAACTAGTAAGCCTCAGAACGATCTTAGTAGTGAACTAGTGAGCGTTTTGTGGCTTACATGTTCACTAGTAGGCGTCAAAATGATCTTACTAGTGAACTAGTGGGCGTTTTGTGGCTTACATCTTCACTAGTAAGCCTCAAAATGATCTTACTAGAGAACTAGTGGGCGTTTTGTGGCTTACATGTTCACGAGTAAGCGTCAAAATGATCTTACTAGTGAACTAGTGGGCGTTTTGCGGCTTACATCTTCACTCGTAAGCCTCAAAATGATCTTACTAGTGAACTAGTGGGCGTTTTGTGGCTTACATCTTCACTAGTAAGCCTCAGAATGATCTTACTAGAGAACTAGTGGGCATTTTGTGGCTTACATGTCAACTAGTAAGCCTCAAAATGATCTTACTAGTGAACTAGTGGGCACATTTATGGCCTTAAATGTTCACTAGTAAGCGTCAAAATGATCTTACTAGTGAACTAGTGGGCACGTTTATGGCCTTAGATGTTCACTAGTAAGCGTGAAAATGATCTTACTAGTGAACTAGTGGGCGTTTTGCGGCTTACATGTCAACTAGTAAGCCTCAAAATGATCTTACGAGTGAGCTAGTGGGCGTTTTGCGGCTTACATGTTCACTAGTAAGCGTCACAATGACCTTACTTGTGAACTACTGAGCGTTTTGTGGCTTACATGTTCACTAGTAAGCGTCAAAATAATCTTACTAGTGAACTAGTGGGCGTTTTGTGGCTTACATGTCAAATAGCAAGCCTCAAAATGATCTTACTAGTGAACTAATGGGCACATTTATGGCCTTACGTGTTCACTAGTAAGCGTCAAAATGATCTTACTAGTAAACTAGTGGGCGTTTTGTGGCTTACATCTTCACTCGTAATCCTCAAAATGATCTTACTAGTGAACTAGTGGGCGTTTTGTGGCTTACATGTCAACTAGTAAGCCTCAAAATGATCTTACTAGTGAACTAGTGGGCACATTTATGGCCTTACATGTTCACTAGTAAGCCTCAAAATGATCTTACCAGTGAACTAGTAGGCATTTTGCGGCTTACATGACAACTAGTAAGCCTCAAAATGATCTTACTAGTGAACTAGTGGGCATTTTGTGGCTTACATGTCAACTAGTAAGCCTCAAAATGATCTTACTAGTTAACTAGTGGGCACATTTATGGCCTTACATGTTCACTAGTAAGCCTCAAAACGATCTTACTAGTGAACTAGTGGGCGTTTTGTGGCTTACATGTTCACGAGTAAGCGTCAAGATGATCTTACTAGTGAACTAGTGGGCGTTTTGCGGCTTGCATGTCAACTAGTAAGCCTCAAAATGATCTAACGAGTGAACTAGTGGGCGTTTTGCAGCTTACATGTCAACAAGTAAGCCTCAAAATGAACTTACTAATGAACTAGTGGGCGTTTTGTGGCTTACATGTTCACTAGTAAGCCTAAAAATGATCTTACTAGTGAACTAGTGGGCACATTTATGGCCTTACGTGTTCACTAGTACGCGTCAAAATGATCTTACTTGTGAACTAGTGGGCGTTTTGCGGCTTGCATGTCAACTAGTAAGCCTCAAAATGATCTTACGAGTGAACTAGTGGGCGTTTTGCGGCTTACATGTCAACAAGTAAGCCTCAAAATGATCTTAGTAGTGAACTAGTGGGCGTTTTGTGGCTTACATGTTCACTAGTAAGTGTCAAAATGACCTTACTAGTTAACTAGTGAGTGTTTTGTGGCTTACATGTTCACTAGTAAGCGTCAAAATGACCTTACTAGTGAATTAGTGAGCGTTTTGTGGCTTACATGTCAACTACTAAGCCTCAAAATGATCTTACTAGTGAACTAGTGGGCGTTTTGTGGCTTACATGTTCACTAGTAAGCCTAAAAATGATCTTACTAGTGAACTATTGGGCACATTTATGGCCTTACGTGTTCACTAGTACGCGTCAAAATGATCTTACTTGTGAACTAGTGGGCGTTTTGCGGCTTGCATGTCAACTAGTAAGCCTCAAAATGATCTTACGAGTGAACTAGTGGGCGTTTTGCGGCTTACATGTCAACAAGTAAGCCTCAAAATGATCTTAGTAGTGAACTAGTGGGCGTTTTGTGGCTTACATGTTCACTAGTAAGTGTCAAAATGACCTTACTAGTTAACTAGTGAGTGTTTTGTGGCTTACATGTTCACTAGTAGGCGTCAAAATGATCTTACTAGTGAACTAGTGAGCGTTTTGTGGCTTACATGTTCACTAGTAAGCCTCAAAATGATCTTACTAGAGAACTAGTGGGCGTTTTGTGGCTTACATGTCAAATAGCAAGCCTCAAAATGATCTTACTAGTGAACTAATGGGCACATTTATGGCCTTACGTGTTCACTAGTAAGCGTCAAAATGATCTTACTAGTAAACTAGTGGGCACATTTATGGCCTTACATGTTCACTAGTAAGCCTCAAAATGATGTTACCAGTGAACTAGTGGGCATTTTGCGGCTTACATGTCAACTAGTAAGCCTCAAAATGATCTTACTAGTGAACTAGTGGGCATTTTGTGGCTTACATGTCAACTAGTAAGCCTCAAAATGATCTTACTAGTGAACTAGTGGGCACATATATGGCCTTACATGTTCACTTGTAAGCCTCAAAATGATCTTACTAGTGAACTAGTGGGCGTTTTGTGGCTTACATGTTCATGAGTAAGGGTCAAAATGATCTAACTAGTGAACTCGTGGGCGTTTTGCGGCTTGCATGTCAACTAGTAAGCCTCAAAATTATCTTACGAGTGAACTAGTGGGCGTTTTGCGGCTTACATGTCAACTAGGAAGCCTCAAAATGATCTTACTAGTGAACTAGTGGGCGTTTTGTGGCTTACATGTTCACTAGTAAGTGTCAAAATGACCTTACTAGTTAACTAGTGGGCGTTTTGCGGCTTACATGTTCACTAGTAGGCGTCAAAATGATCTTACTAGTGAACTAGTGGGCGTTTTGTGGCTTACATCTTCACTAGTAAGCCTCAAAATGATCTTACTAGTGAACTAGTGGGCGTTTTGTGGCTTACATGTTCACGAGTAAGGGTCAAAATGATCTAACTAGTGAACTCGTGGGCGTTTTGCGGCTTGCATGTCAACTAGTAAGCCTCAAAATTATCTTACGAGTGAACTAGTGGGCGTTTTGCGGCTTACATGTCAACAAGTAAGCCTCAAAATGACCTTACTAATGAACTAGTGGGCGTTTTGTGGCTTACATGTCAACTAGGAAGCCTCAAAATGATCTTACGAGTGAGCTAGTGGGCGTTTTGTGGCTTACATGTTCACTAGTAAGCATCAAAATGATCTTACTAGTGAACTAGTGAGCGTTTTGTGGCTTACATGTTCACTAGTAAGCATCAAAATGATCTTACTAGTGAACTAGTGGGCGTTTTGTGCCTTACATGTTCACTAGTAAGCCTCAAAATGATCTTACTAGTGAACTAGTGGGCGTTTTGTGGCTTACATGTCAAATAGCAAGCCTCAAAATGATCTTACTAGTGAACTAATGGGCACATTTATGGCCTTACGTGTTCACTAGTAAGCGTCAAAATGATCTTACTAGTAAACTAGTGGGCGTTTTGTGGCTTACATCTTCACTCGTAAGCCTCAAAATGATCTTACTAGTGAACTAGTGGGCGTTTTGTGGCTTACATGTCAACTAGTAAGCCTCAAAATGATCTTACTAGTGAACTAGTGGGCACATTTATGGCCTTACATGTTCACTAGTAAGCCTCAAAATGATCTTACCAGTGAACTAGTGGGCATTTTGCGGCTTACATGTCAACTAGTAAGCCTCAAAATGATCTTACTAGTGAACTAGTGGGCACATTTATGGCCTTACATGTTCACTAGTAAGCCTCAAAATGATCTTACCAGTGAACTAGTGGGCATTTTGCGGCTTACATGTCAACTAGTAAGCCTCAAAACGATCTTACTAGTGAACTAGTGGCTTCTTTTGTGGCTTACATGTTCACTAGTAAGCGTCACAATGACCTTACTTGTGAACTAGTGAGTGTTTTGTGGCTTACATGTTCACTAGTAGGCGTCAAAATGATCTTACTAGTGAACAAGTGGGCGTTTTGTGGCTTACATCTTCACGAGTAAGCCTCAAAATGATCTTACTAGAGAACAAGTGGGCATTTTGTGGCTTACATGTCAACTAGTAAGCCTCAAAATGATCTTACTAGTGAATTAGTGGGCACATTTATGGCCTTACATGTTCACTAGTAAACGTCAAAATCATCTTACTAGTGAACTAGTGGGCACATTTATGGCCTTACATGTTCACTAGTAAGCCTCAAAATGATCTTACTAGTGAACTAGTGGGCGTTTTGTGGCTTACATGTTCACTAGTAAGCCTAAAAATGATCTTACTAGTGAACTAGTGGGCACATTTATGGCCTTACGTGTTCACTAGTAAGCGTCAAAATGATCTTACTAGTAAACTAGTGGGCGTTTTGTGGCTTACATGTTCACTAGTAAGCATCAAAATGATCTTACTAGTGAACTAGTGGGCGTTTTGTGGCTTACATGTTCACTAGTAAGCCTCAAAATGATCTTACTAGTGAACTAGTGGGCGTTTTGTGGCTTACATGTTCACTAGTAAGCCTAAAAATGATCTTACTAGTGAACTAGTGGGCACATTTATGGCCTTACGTGTTCACTAGTACGCGTCAAAATGATCTTACTTGTGAACTAGTGGGCGTTTTGCGGCTTGCATGTCAACTAGTAAGCCTCAAAATGATCTTACGAGTGAACTAGTGGGCGTTTTGCGGCTTACATGTCAACAAGTAAGCCTCAAAATTATCTTAGTAGTGAACTAGTGGGCGTTTTGTGGCTTACATGTTCACTAGTAAGTGTCAAAATGACCTTACTAGTTAACTAGTGAGTGTTTTGTGGCTTACATGTTCACTAGTAGGCGTCAAAATGATCTTACTAGTGAACTAGTGAGCGTTTTGTGGCTTACATGTTCACTAGTAAGCCTCAAAATGATCTTACTAGAGAACTAGTGGGCGTTTTGTGGCTTACATGTCAAATAGCAAGCCTCAAAATGATCTTACTAGTGAACTAATGGGCACATTTATGGCCTTACGTGTTCACTAGTAAGCGTCAAAATGATCTTACTAGTAAACTAGTGGGCACATTTATGGCCTTACATGTTCACTAGTAAGCCTCAAAATGATGTTACCAGTGAACTAGTGGGCATTTTGCGGCTTACATGTCAACTAGTAAGCCTCAAAATGATCTTACTAGTGAACTAGTGGGCATTTTGTGGCTTACATGTCAACTAGTAAGCCTCAAAATGATCTTACTAGTGAACTAGTGGGCGTTTTGTGGCTTACATGTTCATGAGTAAGGGTCAAAATGATCTAACTAGTGAACTCGTGGGCGTTTTGCGGCTTGCATGTCAACTAGTAAGCCTCAAAATTATCTTACGAGTGAACTAGTGGGCGTTTTGCGGCTTACATGTCAACAAGTAAGCCTCAAAATGATCTTACTAATGAACTAGTGGCCGTTTTGTGGCTTACATGTCAACTAGGAAGCCTCAAAATGATCTTACGAGTGAGCTAGTGGGCGTTTTGTGGCTTACATGTTCACTAGTAAGCATCAAAATGATCTTACTCGTGAACTAGTGAGCGTTTTGTGGCTTACATGTTCACTAGTAAGCATCAAAATGATCTTACTAGTGAACTAGTGGGCGTTTTGTGGCTTACATGTTCACTAGTAAGCCTCAAAATGATCTTACTAGTGAACTAGTGGGCGTTTTGTGGCTTACATGTCAAATAGCAAGCCTCAAAATGATCTTACTAGTGAACTAATGGGCACATGTATGGCCTTACGTGTTCACTAGTAAGCGTCAAAATGATCTTACTAGTAAACTAGTGGGCGTTTTGTGGCTTACATGTTCACTAGTAAGCATCAAAATGATCTTACTAGTGAACTAGTGGGCGTTTTGTGGCTTACATGTTCACTAGTAAGCCTCAAAATGATCTTACTAGTGAACTAGTGGGCGTTTTGTGGCTTACATGTCAAATAGCAAGCCTCAAAATGATCTTACTAGTGAACTAGTGGGCGTTTTGTGGCTTACATGTTCACTAGTAAGCCTCAAAATGATCTTACTAGTGAACTAGTGGGCGTTTTGTGGCTTACATGTCAAATAGCAAGCCTCAAAATGATCTTACGAGTGAACTAATGGGCACATTTATGGCCTTACGTGTTCACTAGTAAGCATCAAAATGATCTTACTAGTAAACTAGTGGGCGTTTTGTGGCTTACATCTTCACTCGTAAGCCTCAAAATGATCTTACTAGTGTACTAGTGGGCGTTTTGTGGCTTACATGTCAACTAGTAAGCCTCAAAATGATGTTACCAGTGAACTAGTGGGCATTTTGCGGCTTACATGTCAACTAGTAAGCCTCAAAATGATCTTACTAGTGAACTAGTCGGCATTTTGTGGCTTACATGTCAACTAGTAAGCCTCAAAATGATCTTACTAGTGAACTAGTGGGCACATTTATGGCCTTACATGTTCACTTGTAAGCCTCAAAATGATCTTACTAGTGAACTAGTGGGCGTTTTGTGGCTTACATGTTCACGAGTAAGGGTCAAAATGATCTAACTAGTGAACTCGTGGGCGTTTTGCGGCTTGCATGTCAATTAGTAAGCCTCAAAATTATCTTACGAGTGAATTAGTGGGCGTTTTGCGGCTTACATGTCAACAAGTAAGCCTCAAAATGATCTTACTAATGAACTAGTGGGCGTTTTGTGGCTTACATGTTCACTAGTAAGCGTCAAAATGAGCTTACTAGTGAACTAGTGGGCGTTTTGTGGCTTACATGTCAACTAGGAAGCCTCAAAATGATCTTACTAGTGAACTAGTGGGCGTTTTGTGGCTTACATGTTCACTAGTAAGTGTCAAAATGACCTTACTAGTTAACTAGTGAGTGTTTTGTGGCTTACATGTTCACTAGTAGGCGTCACAATGACCTTACTAGTGAACTAGTGGGCGTTTTGTGGCTTACATCTTCACTAGTAAGCCTCAAAATGATCTTACTAGAGAACTAGTGGGCATTTTGTGGCTTACATGTCAACTAGTAAGCCTCAAAATGATCTTACTAGTGAACTAGTGGGCACATTTATGGCCTTACATGTTCACTAGTAAGCGTCAAAATGATCTTACTAGTGAACTAGTGGGCACGTTTATGGCCTTAGATGTTCACTAGTAAGCGTGAAAATGATCTTACTAGTGAACTAGTGGGCGTTTTGCGGCTTACATGTCAACTAGTAAGCCTCAAAATGATCTTACGAGTGAGCTAGTGGGCGTTTTGCGGCTTACATGTTCACTAGTAAGCGTCACAATGACCTTACTTGTGAACTACTGAGCGTTTTGTGGCTTACATGTTCACTACTAAGCGTCAAAATAATCTTACTAGTGAACTAGTGGGCGTTTTGTGGCTTACATGTCAAATAGCAAGCCTCAAAATGATCTTACGAGTGAACTAATGGGCACATTTATGGCCTTACGTGTTCACTAGTAAGCGTCAAAATGATCTTACTAGTAAACTAGTGGGCGTTTTGTGGCTTACATCTTCACTCGTAAGCCTCAAAATGATCTTACTAGTGAACTAGTGGGCGTTTTGTGGCTTACATGTCAACTAGTAAGCCTCAAAATGATGTTACCAGTGAACTAGTGGGCACATTTATGGCCTTACATGTTCACTTGTAAGCCTCAAAATGATCTTACTAGTGAACTAGTGGGCGTTTTGTGGCTTACATGTTCACGAGTAAGGGTCAAAATGATCTAACTAGTGAACTCGTGGGCGTTTTGCGGCTTGCATGTCAATTAGTAAGCCTCAAAATTATCTTACGAGTGAATTAGTGGGCGTTTTGCGGCTTACATGTCAACAAGTAAGCCTCAAAATGATCTTACTAATGAACTAGTGGGCGTTTTGTGGCTTACATGTTCACTAGTAAGCGTCAAAATGACCTTACTAGTGAACTAGTGGGCGTTTTGTGGCTTACATGTCAACTAGGAAGCCTCAAAATGATCTTACTAGTGAACTAGTGGGCGTTTTGTGGCTTACATGTTCACTAGTAAGTGTCAAAATGACCTTACTAGTTAACTAGTGAGTGTTTTGTGGCTTACATGTTCACTAGTAGGCGTCACAATGACCTTACTAGTGAACTAGTGGGCGTTTTGTGGCTTACATCTTCACTAGTAAGCCTCAAAATGATCTTACTAGAGAACTAGTGGGCATTTTGTGGCTTACATGTCAACTAGTAAGCCTCAAAATGATCTTACTAGTGAACTAGTGGGCACATTTATGGCCTTACATGTTCACTAGTAAGCGTCAAAATGATCTTACTAGTGAACTAGTGGGCACGTTTATGGCCTTAGATGTTCACTAGTAAGCGTGAAAATGATCTTACTAGTGAACTAGTGGGCGTTTTGCGGCTTACATGTCAACTAGTAAGCCTCAAAATGATCTTACGATTGAGCTAGTGGGCGTTTTGCGGCTTACATGTTCACTAGTAAGCGTCACAATGACCTTACTTGTGAACTACTGAGCGTTTTGTGGCTTACATGTTCACTAGTAAGCGTCAAAATAATCTTACTAGTGAACTAGTGGGCGTTTTGTGGCTTACATGTCAAATAGCAAGCCTCAAAATGATCTTACGAGTGAACTAATGGGCACATTTATGGCCTTACGTGTTCACTAGTAAGCGTCAAAATGATCTTACTAGTAAACTAGTGGGCGTTTTGTGGCTTACATCTTCACTCGTAAGCCTCAAAATGATCTTACTAGTGAACTAGTGGGCGTTTTGTGGCTTACATGTCAACTAGTAAGCCTCAAAATGATGTTACCAGTGAACTAGTGGGCATTTTGCGGCTTACATGTCAACTAGTAAGCCTCAAAATGATCTTACTAGTGAACTAGTGGGCATTTTGTGGCTTACATGTCAACTAGTAAGCCTCAAAATGATCTTACTAGTGAACTAGTGGGCACATTTATGGCCTTACATGTTCACTTGTAAGCCTCAAAATGATCTTACTAGTGAACTAGTGGGCGTTTTGTGGCTTACATGTTCACGAGTAAGGGTCAAAATGATCTAACTAGTGAACTCGTGGGCGTTTTGCGGCTTGCATGTCAATTAGTAAGCCTCAAAATTATCTTACGAGTGAATTAGTGGGCGTTTTGCGGCTTACATGTCAACAAGTAAGCCTCAAAATGATCTTACTAATGAACTAGTGGGCGTTTTGTGGCTTACATGTTCACTAGTAAGCGTCAAAATGACCTTACTAGTGAACTAGTGGGCGTTTTGTGGCTTACATGTCAACTAGGAAGCCTCAAAATGATCTTACTAGTGAACTAGTGGGCGTTTTGTGGCTTACATGTTCACTAGTAAGTGTCAAAATGACCTTACTAGTTAACTAGTGAGTGTTTTGTGGCTTACATGTTCACTAGTAGGCGTCACAATGACCTTACTAGTGAACTAGTGGGCGTTTTGTGGCTTACATCTTCACTAGTAAGCCTCAAAATGATCTTACTAGAGAACTAGTGGGCATTTTGTGGCTTACATGTCAACTAGTAAGCCTCAAAATGATCTTACTAGTGAACTAGTGGGCACATTTATGGCCTTACATGTTCACTAGTAAGCGTCAAAATGATCTTACTAGTGAACTAGTGGGCACGTTTATGGCCTTAGATGTTCACTAGTAAGCGTGAAAATGATCTTACTAGTGAACTAGTGGGCGTTTTGCGGCTTACATGTCAACTAGTAAGCCTCAAAATGATCTTACGAGTGAGCTAGTGGGCGTTTTGCGGCTTACATGTTCACTAGTAAGCGTCACAATGACCTTACTTGTGAACTACTGAGCGTTTTGTGGCTTACATGTTCACTAGTAAGCGTCAAAATAATCTTACTAGTGACCTAGTGGGCGTTTTGTGGCTTACATGTCAAATAGCAAGCCTCAAAATGATCTTACGAGTGAACTAATGGGCACATTTATGGCCTTACGTGTTCACTAGTAAGCGTCAAAATGATCTTACTAGTAAACTAGTGGGCGTTTTGTGGCTTACATCTTCACTCGTAAGCCTCAAAATGATCTTACTAGTGAACTAGTGGGCGTTTTGTGGCTTACATGTCAACTAGTAAGCCTCAAAATGATGTTACCAGTGAACTAGTGGGCACATTTATGGCCTTACATGTTCACTTGTAAGCCTCAAAATGATCTTACTAGTGAACTAGTGGGCGTTTTGTGGCTTACATGTTCACGAGTAAGGGTCAAAATGATCTAACTAGTGAACTCGTGGGCGTTTTGCGGCTTGCATGTCAATTAGTAAGCCTCAAAATTATCTTACGAGTGAATTAGTGGGCGTTTTGCGGCTTACATGTCAACAAGTAAGCCTCAAAATGATCTTACTAATGAACTAGTGGGCGTTTTGTGGCTTACATGTTCACTAGTAAGCGTCAAAATGACCTTACTAGTGAACTAGTGGGCGTTTTGTGGCTTACATGTCAACTAGGAAGCCTCAAAATGATCTTACTAGTGAACTAGTGGTCGTTTTGTGGCTTACATGTTCACTAGTAAGTGTCAAAATGACCTTACTAGTTAACTAGTGAGTGTTTTGTGGCTTACATGTTCACTAGTAGGCGTCACAATGACCTTACTAGTGAACTAGTGGGCGTTTTGTGGCTTACATCTTCACTAGTAAGCCTCAAAATGATCTTACTAGAGAACTAGTGGGCATTTTGTGGCTTACATGTCAACTAGTAAGCCTCAAAATGATCTTACTAGTGAATTAGTGGGCACATTTATGGCCTTACATGTTCACTAGTAAGCGTCAAAATGATCTTACTAGTGAACTAGTGGGCACATTTATGGCCTTACATGTTCACTAGCAAGCCTCAAAATGATCTTACTAGTGAACTTGTGGGCGTTTTGTGGCTTACATGTTCACGAGTAAGCCTCAAAATGATCTTACTAGTGAACTAGTGGGCGTTTTGCGGCTTGCATGTCAACTAGTAAGCGTCAAAATGATCTTACTAGTTAACTAGTGGGCGTTTTGTGGCTTACATCTTCACTAGTAAGCCTCAGAATGATCTTACTAGAGAACTAGTGGGCATTTTGTGGCTTACATGTCAACTAGTAAGCCTCAAAATGATCTTACTAGTGAACTAGTGGGCACATTTATGGCCTTACATGTTCACTAGTAAGCGTCAAAATGATCTTACTAGTGAACTAGTGGGCACGTTTATGGCCTTAGATGTTCACTAGTAAGCGTGAAAATGATCTTACTAGTGAACTAGTGGGCGTTTTGCGGCTTACATGTCAACTAGTAAGCCTCAAAATGATCTTACGAGTGAGCTAGTGGGCGTTTTGCGGCTTACATGTTCACTAGTAAGCGTCACAATGACCTTACTTGTGAACTACTGAGCGTTTTGTGGCTTACATGTTCACTAGTAAGCGTCAAAATAATCTTACTAGTGAACTAGTGGGCGTTTTGTGGCTTACATGTCAAATAGCAAGCCTCAAAATGATCTTACTAGTGAACTAATGGGCACATTTATGGCCTTACGTGTTCACTAGTAAGCTTCAAAATGATCTTACTAGTAAACTAGTGGGCGTTTTGTGGCTTACATCTTCACTCGTAAGCCTCAAAATGATCTTACTAGTGAACTAGTGGGCGTTTTGTGGCTTACATGTCAACTAGTAAGCCTCAAAATGATCTTCCTAGTAAACTAGTGGGCACATTTATGGCCTTACATGTTCACTAGTAAGCCTCAAAATGATGTTACTAGTAAACTAGTGGGCGTTTTGTGGCTTACATCTTCACTCGTAAGCCTCAAAATGATCTTACTAGTGAACTAGTGGGCGTTTTGTGGCTTACATGTCAACTAGTAAGCCTCAAAATGATCTTACTAGTGAACTAGTGGGCACATTTATGGCCTTACATGTTCACTAGTAAGCCTCAAAATGATCTTACCAGTGAACTAGTGGGCATTTTGCGGCTTACATGTCAACTAGTAAGCCTCAAAATGATCTTACTAGTGAACTAGAGGGCATTTTGTGGCTTACATGTCAACTAGTAAGCCTCAAAATGATCTTACTAGTGAACTAGTGGGCGTTTTGTGGCTTACATGTTCACGAGTAAGGGTCAAAATGATCTAACTAGTGAACTCGTGGGCGTTTTTCGGCTTGCATGTCAACTAGTAAGCCTCAAAATTATCTTACGAGTGAACTAGTGGGCGTTTTGCGGTTTACATGTCAACAAGTAAGCCTCAAAATGATCTTACTAATGAACTAGTGGGCGTTTTGTGGCTTACATGTTCACTAGTAAGCGTCAAAATGATCTTACTAGTGAACTAGTGGGCACGTTTATGGCCTTAGATGTTCACTTGTAAGCGTGAAAATGATCTTACTAGTGAACTAGTCGGCGTTTTGCGGCTTACATGTCAACTAGTAAGCCTCAAAATGATCTTACGAGTGAGCTAGTGGGCGTTTTGCGGCTTACATGTTCACTAGTAAGCGTCACAATGACCTTACTTGTGAACTAGTCAGCGTTTTGTGGCTTACATGTTCACTAGTAAGCATCAAAATGATCTTACTAGTGAACTAACGGGCACATTTATGGCCTTACGTGTTCACTAGTAAGCGTCAAAATGATCTTACTAGTAAACTAGTGGGCGTTTTGTGGCTTACATTTCAAATAGCAAGCCTCAAAATGATCTTACTAGTGAACTAATGGGCACATTTATGGCCTTACGTGTTCACTAGTAAGTGTCAAAATGATCTTACTAGTAAACTAGTGGGCGTTTTGTGGCTTACATCTTCCCTCGTAAGCCTCAAAATGATCTTACTAGTGAACTAGTGGGCGTTTTGTGGCTTACATGTCAACTAGTAAGCCTCAAAATGATCTTACTAGTGAACTAGTGGGCACATTTATGGCCTTACATGTTCACTAGTAAGCCTCAAAATGATCTTACCAGTGAACTAGTGGGCATTTTGCGGCTTACATGTCAACTAGTAAGCCTCAAAATGATCTTACTAGTGAACTAGTGGGCACATTTATGGCCTTACATGTTCACTAGTAACCTCAAAATGATCTTACCAGTGAACTAGTGGGCATTTTGCGGCTTACATGTCAAGTAGTAAGCCTCAAAACTATCTTACTAGTGAACTAGTGGCTTCTTTTGTGGCTTACATGTTCACTAGTAAGCGTCACAATGACTTTACTTGTGAACTAGTGGGCGTTTTGTGGCTTACATCTTCACTAGTAAGCCTCAAAATGATCTTACTAGAGAACTAGTGGGCATTTTGCGGCTTACATGTCAACTAGTAAGCCTCAGAACGATCTTACTAGTGAACTAGTGAGCGTTTTGTGGCTTACATGTTCACTAGTAGGCGTTAAAATGATCTTACTAGTGAAATAGTGGGCGTTTTGTGGCTTACATCTTCACTAGTAAGCCTCAAAATGATCTTACTAGAGAACTAGCGGGCATTTTGTGGCTTACATGTCAACTAGTAAGCCTCAAAATGATCTTACTAGTGAATTAGTGGGCACATTTATGGCCTTACATGTTCACTAGTAAGCGTCAAAATGATCTTACTAGTGAACTAGTGGGCACATTTATGGCCTTACATGTTCACTAGTAAGCCTCAAAATGATCTTACTAGTGAACTAGTGGGCGTTTTGTGGCTTACATGTTCACGAGTAAGCGTCAAAATGATCTTACTAGTGAACTAGTGGGCGTTTTGTGGCTTACATCTTCACTAGTAAGCCTCAGAATGATCTTACTAGAGAACTAGTGGGCATTTTGTGGCTTACATGTCAACTAGTAAGCCTCAAAATGATCTTACTAGTGAACTAGTGGGCACATTTATGGCCTTAAATGTTCACTAGTAAGCGTCAAAATGATCTTACTAGTGAACTAGTGGGAACGTTTATGGCCTTAGATGTTCACTAGTAAGCGTGAAAATGATCTTACTAGTGAACTAGTGGGCGTTTTGCGGCTTACATGTCAACTAGTAAGCCTCAAAATGATCTTACGAGTGAGCTAGTGGGCGTTTTGCGGCTTACATGTTCACTAGTAAGCGTCACAATGACCTTACTTGTGAACTACTGAGCGTTTTGTGGCTTACATGTTCACTAGTAAGCGTCAAAATAATCTTACTAGTGAACTAGTGGGCGTTTTGTGGCTTACATGTCAAATAGCAAGCCTCAAAATGATCTTACTAGTGAACTAATGGGCACATTCATGGCCTTACGTGTTCACTAGTAAGCGTCAAAATGATCTTACTAGTAAACTAGTGGGCGTTTTGTGGCTTACATCTTCACTCGTAATCCTCAAAATGATCTTACTAGTGAACTAGTGGGCGTTTTGTGGCTTACATGTCAACTAGTAAGCCTCAAAATGATCTTACTAGTGAACTAGTGGGCACATTTATGGCCTTACATGTTCACTAGTAAGCCTCAAAATGATCTTACCAGTGAACTAGTAGGCATTTTGCGGCTTACATGTCAACTAGTAAGCCTCAAAATGATCTTACTAGTGAACTAGTGGGCATTTTGTGGCTTACATGTCAACTAGTAAGCCTCAAAATGATCTTACTAGTTAACTAGTGGGCACATTTATGGCCTTACATGTTCACTAGTAAGCCTCAAAACGATCTTACTAGTGAACTAGTGGGCGTTTTTTGGCTTACATGTTCACGAGTAAGCGTCAAGATGATCTTACTAGTGAACTAGTGGGCGTTTTGCGGCTTGCATGTCAACTAGTAAGCCTCAAAATGATCTAACGAGTGAACTAGTGGGCGTTTTGCAGCTTACATGTCAACAAGTAAGCCTCAAAATGAACTTACTAATGAACTAGTGGGCGTTTTGTGGCTTACATGTTCACTAGTAAGCCTAAAAATGATCTTACTAGTGAACTAGTGGGCACATTTATGGCCTTACGTGTTCACTAGTACGCGTCAAAATGATCTTACTTGTGAACTAGTGGGCGTTTTGCGGCTTGCATGTCAACTAGTAAGCCTCAAAATGATCTTACGAGTGAACTATTGGGCGTTTTGCGGCTTACATGTCAACAAGTAAGCCTCAAAATGATCTTAGTAGTGAACTACTGGGCGTTTTGTGGCTTACATGTTCACTAGTAAGTGTCAAAATGACCTTACTAGTTAACTAGTGAGTGTTTTGTGGCTTACATGTTCACTAGTAAGCGTCAAAATGACCTTACTAGTGAATTAGTGAGCGTTTTGTGGCTTACATGTCAACTACTAAGCCTCAAAATGATCTTACTAGTGAACTAGTGGGCGTTTTGTGGCTTACATGTTCACTAGTAAGCCTAAAAATGATCTTACTAGTGAACTAGTGGGCACATTTATGGCCTTACGTGTTCACTAGTACGCGTCAAAATGATCTTACTTGTGAACTAGTGGGCGTTTTGCGGCTTGCATGTCAACTAGTAAGCCTCAAAATGATCTTACGAGTGAACTAGTGGGCGTTTTGCGGCTTACATGTCAACAAGTAAGCCTCAAAATGATCTTAGTAGTGAACTAGTGGGCGTTTTGTGGCTTACATGTTCACTAGTAAGTGTCAAAATGACCTTACTAGTTAACTAGTGAGTGTTTTGTGGCTTACATGTCAACTAGAAAGCCTCAAAATGATCTTACTAGTGAACTAGTGGGCACATATATGGCCTTACATGTTCACTTGTAAGCCTCAAAATGATCTTACTAGTGAACTAGTGGGCGTTTTGTGGCTTACATGTTCATGAGTAAGGGTCAAAATGATCTAACTAGTGAACTCGTGGGCGTTTTGCGGCTTGCATGTCAACTAGTAAGCCTCAAAATTATCTTACGAGTGAACTAGTGGGCGTTTTGCGGCTTACATGTCAACAAGTAAGCCTCAAAATGATCTTACTAATGAACTAGTGGGCGTTTTGTGGCTTACATGTTCACTAGTAAGCGTCAAAATGACCTTACTAGTGAACTAGTGGGCGTTTTGTGGCTTACATGTCAACTAGGAAGCCTCAAAATGATCTTACTAGTGAACTAGTGGGCGTTTTGTGGCTTACATGTTCACTAGTAAGTGTCAAAATGACCTTACTAGTTAACTAGTGGGCGTTTTGCGGCTTACATGTTCACTAGTAGGCGTCAAAATGATCTTACTAGTGAACTAGTGGGCGTTTTGTGGCTTACATCTTCACTAGTAAGCCTCAAAATGATCTTACTAGTGAACTAGTGGGCGTTTTGTGGCTTACATGTTCACGAGTAAGGGTCAAAATGATGTAACTAGTGAACTCGTGGGCGTTTTGCGGCTTGCATGTCAACTAGTAAGCCTCAAAATTATCTTACGAGTGAACTAGTGGGCGTTTTGCGGCTTACATGTCAACAAGTAAGCCTCAAAATGATCTTACTAATGAACTAGTGGGCGTTTTGTGGCTTACATGTTCACTAGTAAGTGTCAAAATGATCTTACTAGTGAACTAGTGGGCGTTTTGCGGCTTACATGTCAACGAGTAAGCCTCAAAATGATCTTACTAGTGAACTAGTGGGCGTTTTGTGGCTTACATCTTCACTAGTAAGCCTCAAAATGAACTTACTAGTGAACTAGTGGGCGTTTTGCGGCTTACATGTCAACTAGCAGGCCTCAAAATGATCTTAAGAGTGAGCTAAGGGGCGTTTTGCGGCTTACATGTCAACTAGTAAGCCTCAAAATGATCTTACTAGTGAACTAGTGGGCACATTTATGGCCTTACATGTTCACTATTAAGAGTCAAAATGATCTTACTAGTGAACAAGTGGGTGTTTTGCGGCTTACATGTCAACTAGCAGGCCTCAAAATGATCTTACGAGTGAGCTAAGGGGCGTTTTGCGGCTTACATGTCAACTAGCAGGCCTCAAAATGATCTTACGAGTGAGCTAAGGGGCGTTTTGCGGCTTACATGTCAACTAGTAAGCCTCAAAATGACCTTACTAGTTAACTAGTGAGTGTTTTGTGGCTTACATGTTCACTAGTAGGCGTCAAAATGATCTTACTAGTGAACTAGTGGGCGTTTTCCGGCTTACATGTCAACTAGTAAGCCTCAAAATGATCTTACGAGTGAGCTAGTGGGCGTTTTGCGGCTTACATGTTCACTAGTAAGCGTCACAATGACCTTACTTGTGAACTAGTGAGCGTTTTGTGGCTTACATGTTCACTAGTAAGCATCAAAATGATCTTACTAGTGAACTAGTGGGCGTTTTGTGGCTTACATGTTCACTAGTAAGCCTCAAAATGATCTTACTAGTGAACTAGTGGGCGTTTTGTGGCTTACATGTCAAATAGCAAGCCTCAAAATGATCTTACTAGTGAACTAATGGGCACATTTACGGCCTTACGTGTTCACTAGTAAGCCTCAAAATGATCTTACTAGAGAACTAGTGGGCATTTTGTGGCTTACATGTCAACTAGTAAGCCTAAAAATGATCTTACTAGTGAACTGATGGGCACATTTATGGCCTTACGTGTTCACTAGTAAGCGTCAAAATGATCTTACTAGTAAACTAGTGGGCGTTTTGCGGCTTGCATGTCAACTAGTAAGCGTCAAAATGATCTTACTAGTGAACTAGTGGGCGTTTTGCGGCTTGCATGTCAACTAGTAAGCCTCAAAATGATCTTACGAGTGAACTAGTGGGCGTTTTGTGGCTTACATGTTCACGGGTAAGCGTCAAAATGATCTTACTAGTGAACTAGTGGGCGTTTTGCGGCTTACATGTTCACTAGTAAGCGTCACAATGACCTTACTTGTGAACTACTGAGCGTTTTGTGGCTTACATGTTCACTAGTAAGCGTCAAAATAATCTTACTAGTGAACTAGTGGGCACATTTATGGCCTTACATGTTCACGAGTAAGCGTCAAAATGATCTTACTAGTGAACTAGTGGGCGTTTTGCGGCTTGCATGTCAACTAGTAAGCGTCAAAATGATCTTACTAGTGAACTAGTGGGCGTTTTGTGGCTTACATCTTCACTAGTAAGCCTCAGAATGATCTTACTAGAGAACTAGTGGGCATTTTGTGGCTTACATGTCAACTAGTAAGCCTCAAAATGATCTTACTAGTGAACTAGTGGGCACATTTATGGCCTTACATGTTCACTAGTAAGCGTCAAAATGATCTTACTAGTGAACTAGTGGGCACGTTTATGGCCTTAGATGTTCACTAGTAAGCGTGAAAATGATCTTACTAGTGAACTAGTGGGCGTTTTGCGGCTTACATGTCAACAAGTAAGCCTCAAAATGATCTTACGAGTGAGCTAAGGGGCGTTTTCTGGCTTACATGTCAAGTAGTAAGCCTCAAAATGATCTTACTAGTGAACTAGTGGGCACATTTATGGCCTTACATGTTCACGAGTAAGCGTCAAAATGATCTTACTAGTGAACTAGTGGGCGTTTTGCGGCTTGCATGTCAACTAGTAAGCGTCAAAATGATCTTACTAGTGAACTAGTGGGCGTTTTGTGGCTTACATCTTCACTAGTAAACCTCAGAATGATCTTACTAGAGAACTAGTGGGCATTTTGTGGCTTACATGTCAACTAGTAAGCCTCAAAATGATCTTACTAGTGAACTAGTGGGCACATTTATGGCCTTACATGTTCACTAGTAAGCGTCAAAATGATCTTACTAGTGAACTAGTGGGCACGTTTATGGCCTTAGATGTTCACTAGTAAGCGAGAAAATGATCTTACTAGTGAACTAGTGGGCGTTTTGCGGCTTACATGTCAACTAGTAAGCCTCAAAATGATCTTACGAGTGAGCTAGTGGGCGTTTTGCGGCTTACATGTTCACTAGTAAGCGTCACAATGATCTTACGAGTGAGCTAGTGGGCGTTTTGCGGCTTACATGTTCACTAGTAAGCGTCACAATGACCTTACTTGTGAACTAGTGGGCGTTTTGTGGCTTACATGTCAAATAGCAAGCCTCAAAATGATCTTACTAGTGAACTAATGGGCACATTTATGGCCTTACGTGTTCACTAGTAAGCGTCAAAATGATCTTACTAGTAAACTAGTGGGCGTTTTGTGGCTTACATCTTCACTCGTAAGCCTCAAAATGATCTTACTAGTGAACTAGTGGGCGTTTTGTGGCTTACATGTCAACTAGTAAGCCTCAAAATGATCTTACCAGTGAACTAGTGGGCATTTTGCGGCTTACATGTCAACTAGTAAGCTTCAAAATGATCTTACTAGTGAACTAGTGGGCATTTTGTGGCTTACATGTCAACTAGTAAGCCTCAAAATGATCTTACTAGTGAACTAGTGGGCACATTTATGGCCTTACATGTTCACCTGTAAGCCTCAAAATGATCTTACTAGTGAACTAGTGGGCGTTTTGTGGCTTACATGTTCACGAGTAAGGTTCAAAATGATCTAACTAGTGAACTCGTGGGCGTTTTGCGGCTTGTATGTCAACTAGTAAGCCTCAAAATTATCTTACGAGTGAACTAGTGGGCGTTTTGCGGCTTACATGTCAACAAGTAAGCCTCAAAATGATCTTACTAATGAACTAGTGGGCGTTTTGTGGCTTACATGTTCACTAGTAGGCGTCACAATGACCTTACTAGTGAACTAGTGGGCGTTTTGTGGCTTACATCTTCACTAGTAAGCCTCAAAATGATCTTACTAGAGAACTAGTGGGCATTTTGTGGCTTACATGTCAACTAGTAAGCCTCAAAATGATCTTACTAGTGAATTAGTGGGCACATTTATGGCCTTACATGTTCACTAGTAAGCGTCAAAATGATCTTACTAGTGAACTAGTGGGCACATTTATGGCCTTACATGTTCACTAGTAAGCCTCAAAATGATCTTACTAGTGAACTAGTGGGCGTTTTGTGGCTTACATGTTCACGAGTAAGCGTCAAAATGATCTTACTAGTGAACTAGTGGGCGTTTTGCGGCTTGCATGTCAACTAGTAAGCGTCAAAATGATCTTACTAGTGAACTAGTGGGCGTTTTGTGGCTTACGTCTTCACTAGTAAGCCTCAAAATGATCTTACTAGAGAACTAGTGGGCATTTTGTGGCTTACATGTCAACTAGTAAGCCTCAAAATGATCTTACTAGTGAACTAGTGGGCACATTTATGGCCTTACATGTTCACTAGTAAGCGTCAAAATGATCTTACTAGTGAACTAGTGGGCATGTTTATGGCCTTAGATGTTCACTAGTAAGCATGAAAATGATCTTACGAGTGAACTAGTGGCCGTTTTGCGGCTTACATGTCAACTAGTAAGCCTCAAAATGATCTTACGAGTGAGCTAGTGGGCGTTTTGCGGCTTACATGTTCACTAGTAAGCGTCACAATGACCTTACTTGTGAACTAGTGAGCGTTTTGTGGCTTATATGTTCACTAGTAAGCGTCAAAATGAGCTTACTAGTGAACTAGTGGGCGTTTTGTGGCTTACATGTTCACTAGTAAGACTCAAAATGATCTTACTAGTGAACTAGTGGGCGTTTTGTGGCTTACATGTCAAATAGCAAGCCTCAAAATGATCTTACTAGTGAACTAATGGGCACATTTATGGCCTTACGTGTTCACTAGTAAGCCTCAAAATGATCTTACTAGTGAATTAGTGGGCACATTTATGGCCTTACATGTTCACTAGTAAGCGTCAAAATGGTCTTACTAGTGAACTAGTGGGCACATTTATGGCCTTACATGTTCACTAGTAAGCCTCAAAATGATCTTACTAGTGAACTAGTGGGCGTTTTGTGGCTTACATGTTCATGAGTAAGCGTCAAAATGATCTTACTAGTGAACTAGTGGGCGTTTTGCGGCTTGCATTTCAACTAGTAAGCGTCAAAATGATCTTACTAGTGAACTAGTGGGCGTTTTGTGGCTTACATCTTCACTAGTAAGCCTCAAAATGATATTACTAGAGAACTAGTGGGCATTTTGTGGCTTACATGTTCACGAGTAAGCGTCAAAATGATCTTACTAGTGAACTAGTGGGCGTTTTGCGGCTTGCATGTCAACTAGTAAGCGTCAAAATGATCTTACTAGTGAACTAGTGGGCGTTTTGTGGCTTACATCTTCACTAGTAAGCCTCAAAATGATCTTACGAGTGAGCTAGTGGGCGTTTTGCGGCTTACATGTTCACTAGTAAGCGTCACAATGACCTTACTTGTGAACTAGTGAGCGTTTTGTGGCTTACATGTTCACTAGTAAGCATCAAAATGATCTTACTAGTGAACTACTGGGCGTTTTGTGGCTTACATGTTCACTAGTAAGCCTCAAAATGATCTTACTAGTGAACTAGTGGGCGTTTTGTGGCTTACATGTCAAATAGCAAGCCTCAAAATGATCTTACTAGTGAACTAATGGGCACATTTATGGCCTTACGTGTTCACTAGTAAGCCTCAAAATGATCTTACTAGTAAACTATGTGGGCGTTTTGTGGCTTACATCTTCACTCGTGAGCCTCAAAATGATCTTACTAGTGAACTAGTGGGCACATTTATGGCCTTACATGTTCACTAGTAAGCCTCAAAATGATCTTACCAGTGAACTAGTGGGCATTTTGCGGCTTACATGTCAACTAGTAAGCCTCAAAACGATCTTACTAGTGAACTAGTGGCTTCTTTTGTGGCTTACATGTTCACTAGTAAGCGTCACAATGACCTTACTTGTGAACTAGTGAGCGTTTTGTGGCTTACATGTTCACTAGTAAGCGTCAAAATGAGCTTACTAGTTAACTAGTGAGTGTTTTGTGGCTTACATGTTCACTAGTAGGCTTCAAAATGATCTTACTAGTGAACTAGTGGGCGTTTTGCGGCTTACATGTCAACTAGTAAGCCTCAAAATGATCTTACGAGTGAGCTAGTGGGCGTTTTGCGGCTTACATGTTCACGAGTAAGCGTCACAATGACCTTACTTGTGAACTAGTGAGCGTTTTGTGGCTTACATGTTCACTAGTAAGCATCAAAATGATCTTACTAGTGAACTAGTGGGCGTTTTGTGGCTTACATGTTCACTAGTAAGCCTCAAAATGATCTTACTAGTGAACTAGTGGGCACATTTATGGCCTTACATGTTCAATAGTAAGCCTCAAAATGATCTTACCAGTGAACTAGTGGGCATTTTGCGGCTTACATGTCAACTAGTAAGCCTCAAAACGATCTTACTAGTGAACTAGTGGCTTCTTTTGTGGCTTACATGTTCACTAGTAAGCGTCACAATGACCTTACTTGTGAACTAGTGAGTGTTTTGTGGCTTACATGTTCACTAGTAGGCGTCAAAATGATCTTACTAGTGAACTAGTGGGCGTTTTGTGGCTTACATCTTCACTAGTAAGCCTCAAAATGATCTTACTAGAGAACTAGTGGGCATTTTGTGGCTTACATGTCAACTAGTAAGCCTCAAAATGATCTTACTAGTGAATTAGTGGGCACATTTATGGCCTTACATGTTCACTAGTAAGCGTCAAAATGATCTTACTAGTGAACTAGTGGGCACATTTATGGCCTTACATGTTCACTAGTAAGCCTCAAAATGATCTTACTAGTGAACTAGTGGGCGTTTTGTGGCTTACATGTTCATGAGTAAGCGTCAAAATGATCTTACTAGTGAACTAGTGGGCGTTTTGCGGCTTGCATGTCAACTAGTAAGCGTCAAAATGATCTTACTAGTGAACTAGTGGGCGTTTTGTGGCTTACATCTTCACTAGTAAGCCTCAAAATGATCTTACTAGAGAACTAGTGGGCATTTTGTGGCTTACATGTTCACGAGTAAGCGTCAAAATGATCTTACTAGTGAACTAGTGGGCGTTTTGCGGCTTGCATGTCAACTAGTAAGCGTCAAAATGATCTTACTAGTGAACTAGTGGGCGTTTTGTGGCTTACATGTCAACTAGTAAGCCTCAAAATGATCTTACTAGTGAACTAGTGGGCACATTTATGGCCTTACATGTTCAATAGTAAGCCTCAAAATGATCTTAGTAGTGAACCAGTGCGCGTTTTGTGGCTTACATGTTCACTAGTAAGTGTCAAAATGACCTTACTAGTTAACTAGTGAGTGTTTTGTGGCTTACATGTTCACTAGTAGGCGTCAAAATGATCTTACTAGTGAACTAGTGGGCGTTTTGCGGCTTACATGTCAACTAGTAAGCCTCAAAATGATCTTACGAGTGAGCTAGTGGGCGTTTTGCGGCTTACATGTTCACTAGTAAGCGTCACAATGACCTTACTTGTGAACTAGTGAGCGTTTTGTGGCTTACATGTTCACTAGTAAGCATCAAAATGATATTACTAGTGAACTAGTGGGCGTTTTGTGGCTTACATGTTCACTAGTAAGCCTCAAAATGATCTTACTAGTGAACTAGTGGGCGTTTTGTGGCTTACATGTCAAATAGCAAGCCTCAAAATGATCTTACTAGTGAACTAGTGGGCGTTTTGTGGCTTACATGTCAAGTAGTAAGCCTCAAAATGATCTTACTAGTGAACTAGTGGGCACATTTATGGCCTTACATGTTCACTAGTAAGCCTCAAAATGATCTTACCAGTGAACTAGTGGGCATTTTGCGGCTTACATGTCAACTAGTAAGCCTCAAAATGATCTTACTAGTGAACTAGTGGGCACATTTATGGCCTTACATGTTCAATAGTAAGCCTCAAAATGATCTTACCAGTGAACTAGTGGGCATTTTGCGGCTTACATGTCAACTAGTAAGCCTCAAAACGATCTTACTAGTGAACTAGTGGCTTCTTTTGTGGCTTACATGTTCACTAGTAAGCGTCACAATGACCTTACTTGTGAACTAGTGAGTGTTTTGTGGCTTACATGTTCACTAGTAGGCGTCAAAATGATCTTACTAGTGAACTAGTGGGCGTTTTGTGGCTTACATCTTCACTAGTAAGCCTCAAAATGATCTTACTAGAGAACTAGTGGGCATTTTGTGGCTTACATGTCAACTAGTAAGCCTCAAAATGATCTTACTAGTGAATTAGTGGGCACATTTATGGCCTTACATGTTCACTAGTAAGCGTCAAAATGATCTTACTAGTGAACTAGTGGGCACATTTATGGCCTTACGTGTTCACTAGTAAGCCTCAAAATGATCTTACTAGTGAACTACTGGGCGTTTTGTGGCTTACATGTTCACTAGTAAGCCTCAAAATGATCTTACTAGTGAACTAGTGGGCGTTTTGTGGCTTACATGTCAAATAGCAAGCCTCAAAATGATCTTACTAGTGAACTAATGGGCACATTTATGGCCTTACGTGTTCACTAGTAAGCCTCAAAATGATCTTACTAGTAAACTATGTGGGCGTTTTGTGGCTTACATCTTCACTCGTGAGCCTCAAAATGATCTTACTAGTGAACTAGTGGGCACATTTATGGCCTTACATGTTCACTAGTAAGCCTCAAAATGATCTTACCAGTGAACTAGTGGGCATTTTGCGGCTTACATGTCAACTAGTAAGCCTCAAAACGATCTTACTAGTGAACTAGTGGCTTCTTTTGTGGCTTACATGTTCACTAGTAAGCGTCACAATGACCTTACTTGTGAACTAGTGAACGTTTTGTGGCTTACATGTTCACTAGTAAGCGTCAAAATGACCTTACTAGTTAACTAGTGAGTGTTTTGTGGCTTACATGTTCACTAGTAGGCGTCAAAATGATCTTACTAGTTAACTAGTGAGCGTTTTGTGGCTTACATGTTCACTAGTAAGCATCAAAATGATCTTACTAGTGAACTAGTGGGCGTTTTGTGGCTTACATGTCAAATAGCAAGCCTCAAAATGATCTTACTAGTGAACTAATGGGCACATTTATGGCCTTACGTGTTCACTAGTAAGCCTCAAAATGATCTTACTAGTAAACTATGTGGGCGTTTTGTGGCTTACATCTTCACTCGTGAGCCTCAAAATGATCTTACTAGTGAACTAGTGGGCACATTTATGGCCTTACATGTTCACTAGTAAGCCTCAAAATGATCTTACCAGTGAACTAGTGGGCATTTTGCGGCTTACATGTCAACTAGTAAGCCTCAAAACGATCTTACTAGTGAACTAGTGGCTTCTTTTGTTGCTTACATGTTCACTAGTAAGCGTCACAATGACCTTACTTGTGAACTAGTGAGCGTTTTGTGGCTTACATGTTCACTAGTAAGCGTCAAAATGACCTTACTAGTTAACTAGTGAGTGTTTTGTGGCTTACATGTTCACTAGTAGGCGTCAAAATGATCTTACTAGTGAACTAGTGGGCGTTTTGCGGCTTACATGTCAACTAGTAAGCCTCAAAATGATCTTACGAGTGAGCTAGTGGGCGTTTTGCGGCTTACATGTTCACGAGTAAGCGTCACAATGACCTTACTTGTGAACTAGTGAGCGTTTTGTGGCTTACATGTTCACTAGTAAGCATCAAAATGATCTTACTAGTGAACTAGTGGGCGTTTTGTGGCTTACATGTTCACTAGTAAGCCTCAAAATGATCTTACTAGTGAACTAGTGGGCACATTTATGGCCTTACATGTTCAATAGTAAGCCTCAAAATGATCTTACCAGTGAACTAGTGGGCATTTTGCGGCTTACATGTCAACTAGTAAGCCTCAAAACGATGATTACTAGTGAACTAGTGGCTTCTTTTGTGGCTTACATGTTCACTAGTAAGCGTCACAATGACCTTACTTGTGAACTAGTGAGTGTTTTGTGGCTTACATGTTCACTAGTAGGCGTCAAAATGATCTTACTAGTGAACTAGTGGGCGTTTTGTGGCTTACATCTTCACTAGTAAGCCTCAAAATGATCTTACTAGAGAACTAGTGGGCATTTTGTGGCTTACATGTCAACTAGTAAGCCTCAAAATGATCTTACTAGTGAATTAGTGGGCACATTTATGGCCTTACATGTTCACTAGTAAGCGTCAAAATGATCTTACTAGTGAACTAGTGGGCACATTTAAGGCCTTACATGTTCACTAGTAAGCCTCAAAATGATCTTACTAGTGAACTAGTGGGCGTTTTGTGGCTTACATGTTCATGAGTAAGCGTCAAAATGATCTTACTAGTGAACTAGTGGGCGTTTTGCGGCTTGCATGTCAACTAGTAAGCGTCAAAATGATCTTACTAGTGAACTAGTGGGCGTTTTGTGGCTTACATCTTCACTAGTAAGCCTCAAAATGATCTTACTAGAGAACTAGTGGGCATTTTGTGGCTTACATGTTCACGAGTAAGCGTCAAAATGATCTTACTAGTGAACTAGTGGGCGTTTTGCGGCTTGCATGTCAACTAGTAAGCGTCAAAATGATCTTACTAGTGAACTAGTGGGCGTTTTGTGGCTTACATGTCAACTAGTAAGCCTCAAAATGATCTTACTAGTGAACTAGTGGGCACATTTATGGCCTTACATGTTCAATAGTAAGCCTCAAAATGATCTTAGTAGTGAACCAGTGCGCGTTTTGTGGCTTACATGTTCACTAGTAAGCCTCAAAATGATCTTACTAGAGAACTAGTGGGCATTTTGTGGCTTACATGTTCACGAGTAAGCGTCAAAATGATCTTAGTAGTGAACTAGTGGGCGTTTTGTGGCTTACATCTTCACTAGTAAGCCTCAAAATGATCTTACTAGAGAACTAGTGGGCATTTTGTGGCTTACATGTTCACGAGTAAGCGTCAAAATGATCTTACTAGTGAACTAGTGGGCGTTTTGCGGCTTGCATGTCAACTAGTAAGCGTCAAAATGATCTTACTAGTGAACTAGTGGGCGTTTTGTGGCTTACATCTTCACTAGTAAGCCTCAAAATGATCTTACGAGTGAGCTAGTGGGCGTTTTGTGGCTTACATGTCAACTAGTAAGCCTCAAAATGATCTTACTAGTGAACTAGTGGGCACATTTATGGCCTTACATGTTCACTAGTAAGCCTCAAAATGATCTTACCAGTGAACTAGTGGGCATTTTGCGGCTTACATGTCAACTAGTAAGCCTCAAAATGATCTTACTAGTGAACTAGTGGGCACATTTATGGCCTTACATGTTCAATAGTAAGCCTCAAAATGATCTTACCAGTGAACTAGTGGGCATTTTGCGGCTTACATGTCAACTAGTAAGCCTCAAAATGATCTTACTAGTGAACTAGTGGCTTCTTTTGTGGCTTACATGTTCACTAGTAAGCGTCACAATGACCTTACTTGTGAACTAGTGAGTGTTTTGTGGCTTACATGTTAACTAGTAGGCGTCAAAATGATCTTACTAGTGAACTAGTGGGCGTTTTGTGGCTTACATCTTCACTAGTAAGCCTCAAAATGATCTTACTAGAGAACTAGTGGGCATTTTGTGGCTTACATGTCAACTAGTAAGCCTCAAAATGATCTTACTAGTGAATTAGTGGGCACATTTATGGCCTTACATGTTCACTAGTAAGCGTCAAAATGATCTTACTAGTGAACTAGTGGGCACATTTATGGCCTTACATGTTCACTAGTAAGCCTCAAAATGATCTTACTAGTGAACTAGTGGGCGTTTTGTGGCTTACATGTTCATGAGTAAGCGTCAAAATGATCTTACTAGTGAACTAGTGGGCGTTTTGCGGCTTGCATGTCAACAGTAAGCGTCAAAATGATCTTACTAGTGAACTAGTGGGCGTTTTGTGGCTTACATGTTCACGAGTAAGCCTCAAAATGATCTTACTAGAGAACTAGTGGGCATTTTGTGGCTTACATGTTCACGAGTAAGCGTCAAAATGATCTTACTAGTGAACTAGTGGGCGTTTTGCGGCTTGCATGTCAACTAGTAAGCGTCAAAATGATCTTACTAGTGAACTAGTGGGCGTTTTGTGGCTTACATCTTCACTAGTAAGCCTCAAAATGATCTTACGAGTGAGCTAGTGGGCGTTTTGCGGCTTACATGTTCACTAGTAAGCGTCACAATGACCTTACTTGTGAACTAGTGAGCGTTTTGTGGCTTACATGTTCACTAGTAAGCATCAAAATGATCTTACTAGTGAACTAGTGGGCGTTTTGTGGCTTACATGTTCATGAGTAAGCGTCAAAATGATCTTACTAGTGAACTAGTGGGCGTTTTGCGGCTTGCATGTCAACTAGTAAGCGTCAAAATGATCTTACGAGTGAACTAGTGGGCGTTTTGTGGCTTACATCTTCACTAGTAAGCCTCAAAATGATCTTACTAGAGAACTAGTGGGCATTTTGTGGCTTACATGTTCACGAGTAAGCGTCAAAATGATCTTACTAGTGAACTAGTGGGCGTTTTGCGGCTTGCATGTCAACTAGTAAGCGTCAAAATGATCTTACTAGTGAACTAGTGGGCGTTTTGTGGCTTACATGTTCACGAGTAAGCCTCAAAATGATCTTACTAGTGAACTAGTGGGCGTTTTGTGGCTTACATCTTCACTAGTAAGCCTCAAAATGATCTTACGAGTGAGCTAGTGGGCGTTTTGCGGCTTACATGTTCACTAGTAAGCGTCACAATGACCTTACTTGTGAACTAGTGAGCGTTTTGTGGCTTACATGTTCACTAGTAAGCATCAAAATGATCTTACTAGTAAACTAGTGGGCACATTTATGGCCTTACATGTTCACTAGTAAGCCTCAAAATGATCTTACTAGTGAACTAGTGGGCGTTTTGCGGCTTGCATGTCAACTAGTAAGCCTCAAAATGATCTTACGAGTGAACTAGTGGGCGTTTTGTGGCTTACATGTTCACGGGTAAGCGTCAAAATGATCTTACTAGTGAACTAGTGGGCGTTTTGTGGCTTACATGTCAACAGGTAAGCCTCAAAATGATCTTACCAGTGAACTAGTGGGCATTTTGCGGCTTACATGTCAACTAGTAAGCCTCAAAACGATCTTACTAGTGAACTAGTGGCTTCTTTTGTGGCTTACATGTTCACTAGTAAGCGTCACAATGACCTTACTTGTGAACTAGTGAGTGTTTTGTGGCTTACATGTTAACTAGTAGGCGTCAAAATGATCTTACTAGTGAACTAGTGGGCGTTTTGTGGCTTACATCTTCACTAGTAAGCCTCAAAATGATCTTACTAGAGAACTAGTGGGCATTTTGTGGCTTACATGTCAACTAGTAAGCCTCAAAATGATCTTACTAGTGAATTAGTGGGCACATTTATGGCCTTACATGTTCACTAGTAAGCGTCAAAATGATCTTACTAGTGAACTAGTGGGCACATTTATGGCCTTACATGTTCACTAGTAAGCCTCAAAATGATCTTACTAGTGAACTAGTGGGCGTTTTGTGGCTTACATGTTCATGAGTAAGCGTCAAAATGATCTTACTAGTGAACTAGTGGGCGTTTTGCGGCTTGCATGTCAACAGTAAGCGTCAAAATGATCTTACTAGTGAACTAGTGGGCGTTTTGTGGCTTACATGTTCACGAGTAAGCCTCAAAATGATCTTACTAGAGAACTAGTGGGCATTTTGTGGCTTACATGTTCACGAGTAAGCGTCAAAATGATCTTACTAGTGAACTAGTGGGCGTTTTGCGGCTTGCATGTCAACTAGTAAGCGTCAAAATGATCTTACTAGTGAACTAGTGGGCGTTTTGTGGCTTACATCTTCACTAGTAAGCCTCAAAATGATCTTACGAGTGAGCTAGTGGGTGTTTTGCGGCTTACATGTTCACTAGTAAGCGTCACAATGACCTTACTTGTGAACTAGTGAGCGTTTTGTGGCTTACATGTTCACTAGTAAGCATCAAAATGATCTTACTAGTGAACTAGTGGGCGTTTTGTGGCTTACATGTTCATGAGTAAGCGTCAAAATGATCTTACTAGTGAACTAGTGGGCGTTTTGCGGCTTGCATGTCAACTAGTAAGCGTCAAAATGATCTTACTAGTGAACTAGTGGGCGTTTTGTGGCTTACATCTTCACTAGTAAGCCTCAAAATGATCTTACTAGAGAACTAGTGGGCATTTTGTGGCTTACATGTTCACGAGTAAGCGTCAAAATGATCTTACTAGTGAACTAGTGGGCGTTTTGCGGCTTGCATGTCAACTAGTAAGCGTCAAAATGATCTTACTAGTGAACTAGTGGGCGTTTTGTGGCTTACATCTTCACTAGTAAGCCTCAAAATGATCTTACGAGTGAGCTAGTGGGCGTTTTGCGGCTTACATGTTCACTAGTAAGCGTCACAATGACCTTACTTGTGAACTAGTGAGCGTTTTGTGGCTTACATGTTCACTACTAAGCATCAAAATGATCTTACTAGTGAACTACTGGGCGTTTTGTGGCTTACATGTTCACTAGTAAGCCTCAAAATGATCTTACTAGTGAACTAGTGGGCGTTTTGTGGCTTACATGTCAAATAGCAAGCCTCAAAATGATCTTACTAGTGAACTAATGGGCACATTTATGGCCTTACGTGTTCACTAGTAAGCCTCAAAATGATCTTACTAGTAAACTAGTGGGCGTTTTGTGGCTTACATGTTCACGAGTAAGCGTCAAAATGATCTTACTAGTGAACTAGTGGGCGTTTTGCGGCTTGCATGTCAACTAGTAAGCGTCAAAATGATCTTACTAGTGAACTAGTGGGCGTTTTGTGGCTTACATCTTCACTAGTAAGCCTCAAAATGATCTTACGAGTGAGCTAGTGGGCGTTTTGCGGCTTACATGTTCACTAGTAAGCGTCACAATGACCTTACTTGTGAACTAGTGAGCGTTTTGTGGCTTACATGTTCACTACTAAGCATCAAAATGATCTTACTAGTGAACTACTGGGCGTTTTGTGGCTTACATGTTCACTAGTAAGCCTCAAAATGATCTTACTAGTGAACTAGTGGGCGTTTTGTGGCTTACATGTCAAATAGCAAGCCTCAAAATGATCTTACTAGTGAACTAATGGGCACATTTATGGCCTTACGTGTTCACTAGTAAGCCTCAAAATGATCTTACTAGTAAACTAGTGGGCGTTTTGTGGCTTACATCTTCACTCGTAAGCCTCAAAATGATCTTACTAGTGAACTAGTGGGCACATTTATGGCCTTACATGTTCAGTAGTAAGCCTCAAAATGATCTTACTAGTGAACTAGTGGGCGTTTTGTGGCTTACATGTCAAATAGCAAGCCTCAAAATGATCTTACTAGTGAACTAATGGGCACATTTATGGCCTTACGTGTTCACTAGTAAGCCTCAAAATGATCTTACTAGTAAACTAGTGGGCGTTTTGTGGCTTACATCTTCACTCATAAGCCTCAAAATGATCTTACTAGTGAACTAGTGGGCACATTTATGGCCTTACATGTTCACTAGTAAGCCTCAAAATGATCTTACCAGTGAACTAGTGGGCATTTTGCGGCTTACATGTCAACTAGTAAGCCTCAAAACGATCTTACTAGTGAACTAGTGGCTTCTTTTGTGGCTTACATGTTCACTAGTAAGCGTCACAATGACCTTACTTGTGAACTAGTGAGCGTTTTGTGGCTTACATGTTCACTAGTAAGCGTCAAAATGATCTTACTAGTGAACTAGTGGGCGTTTTGTGGCTTACATGTTCACTAGTAAGCCTCAAAATGATCTTACTAGTGAACTAGTGGGCGTTTTGTGGCTTACATGTCAAATAGCAAGCCTCAAAATGATCTTACTAGTGAACTAATGGGCACATTTATGGCCTTACGTGTTCACTAGTAAGCGTCAAAATGATCTTACTAGTAAACTAGTGGGCACATTTATGGCCTTACATGTTCACTAGTAAGCCTCAAAATGATCTTACTAGTGAACTAGTGGGCGTTTTGCGGCTTGCATGTCAACTAGTAAGCCTCAAAATGATCTTACGAGTGAACTAGTGGGCGTTTTGTGGCTTACATGTTCACGGGTAAGCGTCAAAATGATCTTACTAGTGAACTAGTGGGCGTTTTGTGGCTTACATGTCAACAAGTAAGCCTCAAAATGATCTTACGAGTGAGCTAAGGGGCGTTTTCTGGCTTACATGTCAACTAGTAAGCCTCAAAATGATCTTACTAGTGAACTAGTGGGCACATTTATGGCCTTACATGTTCACGAGTAAGCGTCAAAATGATCTTACTAGTGAACTAGTGGGCGTTTTGCGGCTTGCATGTCAACTAGTAAGCGTCAAAATGATCTTACTAGTGAATTAGTGGGCACATTTATGGCCTTACATGTTCACTAGTAAGCGTCAAAATGATCTTACTAGTGAACAAGTGGGCACATTTATGGCCTTACATGTTCACTAGTAAGCCTCAAAATGATCTTACTAGAGAACTAGTGGGCATTTTGTGGCTTACATGTCAACTAGTAAGCCTCAAAATGATCTTACTAGTGAATTAGTGGGCACATTTATGGCCTTACATGTTCACTAGTAAGCGTCAAAATGATCTTACTAGTGAACTAGTGGGCACATTTATGGCCTTACATGTTCACTAGTAAGCCTCAAAATGATCTTACTAGTGAACTAGTGGGCGTTTTGTGGCTTACATGTTCATGAGTAAGCGTCAAAATTATCTTACTAGTGAACTAGTGGGCGTTTTGCGGCTTGCATGTCAACTAGTAAGCGTCAAAATGATCTTACTAGTGAACTAGTGGGCGTTTTGTGGCTTACATCTTCACTAGTAAGCCTCAAAATGATCTTACTAGAGAACTAGTGGGCATTTTGTGGCTTACATGTTCACGAGTAAGCGTCAAAATGATCTTACTAGTGAACTAGTGGGCGTTTTGCGGCTTGCATGTCAACTAGTAAGCGTCAAAATGATCTTACTAGTGAACTAGTGGGCGTTTTGTGGCTTACATCTTCACTAGTAAGCCTCAAAATGATCTTACGAGTGAGCTAGTGGGCGTTTTGCGGCTTACATGTTCACTAGTAAGCGTCACAATGACCTTACTTGTGAACTAGTGAGCGTTTTGTGGCTTACATGTTCACTAGTAAGCGTCAAAATGATCTTACTAGTGAACTAGTGGGCGTTTTGTGGCTTACATGTTCACTAGTAAGCCTCAAAATGATCTTACTAGTGAACTAGTGGGCGTTTTGTGGCTTACATGTCAAATAGCAAGCCTCAAAATGATCTTACTAGTGAACTAATGGGCACATTTATGGCCTTACGTGTTCACTAGTAAGCGTCAAAATGATCTTACTAGTAAACTAGTGGGCACATTTATGGCCTTACATGTTCACTAGTAAGCCTCAAAATGATCTTACTAGTGAACTAGTGGGCGTTTTGCGGCTTGCATGTCAACTAGTAAGCCTCAAAATGATCGTACGAGTGAACTAGTGGGCGTTTTTTGGCTTACATGTTCACGGGTAAGCGTCAAAATGATCTTACTAGTGAACTAGTGGGCGTTTTGTGGCTTACATGTCAACAAGTAAGCCTCAAAATGATCTTACGAGTGAGCTAAGGGGCGTTTTCTGGCTTACATGTCAACTAGTAATCCTCAAAATGATCTTAATAGTGAACTAGTGGGCGTTTTGTGGCTTACATCTTCACTAAAAAAAAAGTTTGGGTTCACTGCCCAATTTGTTGCCGCATATGAAACAGAAGTGAACTGAACCCAAAACGTTATCATGTTGCTGTTAGTCAGCAAGTCCCCCCTAAAAAAATAATAAATCGCTGCCGTGTGAGCCGCGTAAATATCACAACTTGAAACAAAAACGAACAACATTCGTCACACTGAATTAACAATACTTCACGTGTTATACAACATACTCCAATTCACAAGGCGCATTCACAACAACCGCGACCTTAACAAAGAAAGTAAAAAGAAATTTTCCATGTCCACGTCAAACAGACCTTCAAGCATTAGAAAGAAAAGCCAAATGAGCTCCTGCTGCAGGCATCGCACGTCAAATCTCGAGTCGCTCGACAGTATGGACCCTGACGACTTGGACATCAAGATGGCCGTTGGCCACCATGCTGACCAGAAAATGTGCGACCCACCCGCTCTGTCCAAAAAGAGGTTCAAAAGCAAACCGCAAAATAACTATACAAATCAGTTTTAAGCCAATAAACTGATGAGATGTCGTAATGTAACGGGGCACCAATTTTGAAACGTGACGCATAAATATGCTCCCGTATATGCTCAAACAGTTCGTGCACAAACCGAAAGTCGCACAAACCTACCTAAATATAGCCCGCAAAACGCGCTTGTTTATATCTAGATTCCACCCTTCGCCCGTTAAACCGAGATGTACCCAAAAAAACGACCCATCACTATATGAAGCAATATATATCCTCACGAGGTACGCGGGGGTGGGTGGAGCTTATTCCAGCCATCTCCGGGCAGTAGGAGGGGGACACCCTGAACCGGTCGCCAACCAATTACAGGGCACACAGACACAAGCACAACCACCCAAGCCCATGCTCACACCTAGGGACAATTTAGAGTTTCCAATCAGGCCGTCATGCATGTTATCGCAATATTAATATGAAACAAATCAACACACACACAAAACGGGAGATAAGATGAGATGAGTTTGTTGTACTTCCTCCTACAACCTCTCAAATCACTATTACCTGTTCACATTCCAACAAACAAACACCCATCAGGAAGCAATAACAAAGTAGCACGGTTAAGCACTGTGCATTTTTCCAGCGTTAAAGGGGATCGACATAACAACATGGACACACAAAATAAATGCCAACCAGGCGACAAAAAAACGTCATGCTAGTGTGCAACAGCTCATCCCCTTTTCTTTTTTTTTTCCTAGCACTCTTCCAGCATGCAGAGTTCACACCATACACTGCTCAAGGCTGCCAAAAGGCTTATCTATGCCACAACTGTCTTTGGTAAACACCACCTCGGGTGCGTGATTCTCAAAAATGCCATTGTTGACCTTAAAACGTGCAGTCATACTAAGTTAACGAAGCCAATTGTAAATTATTCACACGTGACCCTGAAACGTCCCGATTAAAGCTGGAAGATTTTGCTCTTGTGACGAACGAAATTAGAAATCCAGCCTGTGTATGCACAAATGAGATGTGTCTTAAAATCTGACAGGTTTTTTTTTATGACTCAAACCAACAAAAATGTGTATGTTCGACGATAGCTTCAACTCTAGTCATTAAATTTCATAATGACGGAAGGCACAACACAATCCACGGATAGCAAAGTTGTAACTGAATTTTCCAATTTCATGAGACAAGACCATCATTCCTCCCACAACAGGAGCCGTGATGGCTCTTCTCATGTTTCAAGAGAAATGTGCATCTGATGAACGTAATCTAAAAAAACATTGGAACATAATCGGAACATTCTGGCAATTAGCAGCATAACAGAAGCATTTATAAAACAAATAAGATAATTGAAACCCACAGACATTAACATTCACAAATCATCCAGATCAAGGCCTTCACTGTATACTTACACATTCTAACTCCTCCCAGAAAGTTAACAACGTCCACTGTTTAGGACTTACAAACAACCATCTAAGCATCTCGTGACCTTCCGGCCCTTTTCAACCTAAACACACGGTGACCTCCTCATTCGTAGCATCACTGTGTCAAACCTCACCTGCCTGGGCCTTTCTTTATTCTCAACATACCCAACTTCCATCATCACCTTACGTCTCACCATCAATATTTTCACTTGCCTTTCACCCACTATAAGTATCCAAAACTCTCTGTGTCACCACACCCATACTCAACCATTTTACTTCTTTACCTGATTTACAAATACTTCATGTAGCGCCGGTTGAAATAATGAAGCTGAAGTGGTGTTAGGAATTATAATAAAAACAGTTACAATTACAAGTACCGGTAATTATAATAGATGCCATACAAACCTTCCACACTGCAAAAGCCAGAAAACAAAACAAACAAGACTCCATGAGTCGCGCCAAGAGTCACGCTTATCTACACACCCACACGCAAAGACTAATCCAACACATATTCGCAGACACAACCCTACAGACAAACCAAAATATTCACCTTGCTACCGCTCACAACCAAGTTAAGCACATCCAAACTTTTAATTTTGTCATCCGCGAGAAGACTTCACTCCATCCAAATATCGATACAGTATATACCATCAATTTACTGTCAAACAAGCCGCCATCCAAACTTGTTGCTCCTCAGCTCCATTTAGATGATATGATTTTCGCAGATCCTCCATTTCCTGGACAAATTGTACCACGTCAATTTTATGTGATGTAATGCCGTCTATGGCTTTTTTTTTACATCTTCTTGTGTCCATGTTCTATAAACAAGAATGACAGGCGACTCATCTTTTATGTCTGGATTTGCAACTTCAATCATGGGAAAAGCGTCTCGTACCTCACTCCCTTCGTCAACCTTTGTCGCAGCAGGGGAAAAAACACTACTCCAATTTTTGGAAAATTCCACTCCCAAATATCCTTTTCCCCTGGTGGCCATCGGATGGCCCCCTCTGTAAGAGGGTGGAGGGGATGGTGGAAAAGGAGGAGATGTCGGAAGAGTCGGATACAACGGTGGTGTAACAACAGTATTTGTGGATGCCATCTCCAACGCATTTTCTCTTTCTTCTTTCTGCTCCAATGCATTCTCTCTTTCTACTTTCTGTTCTTCCCCCTGTCAGTATACCTACCGGACCCGATTCATCATCTTCTTTCCTGTGAAACATAACTTCTCCCTCAATCTTTTCACTTACACAATCCCCTCTTTCCACTTTTTCTAAACCCCTCTTTACTTTCACTTTCCGCCTCTTTTCAGCCAAGGACACCCAGAAATCAATGTCTCCAAACCCATCCTTATCCATTTTCGTTTTGTCATTCTTGCACATTGATCTAATATTATCCTGCAGGCGCATCAACGTTTGTATATTCAGCTGTCCAGCGAATTTGTATTTTTCCATCCACGTATCTAAATGTTTTATCTTCGAAGGACATTGACTCTCTACGAATCTCCAGTCCTTACATGTTAACTTCTTTTTGGGATCACCTCTCTCCACGGTCTTACTATTATGAACCCCCATTGCGAATTAGGGGGTGGAACTTTGAGAATTTGAGAATTTTTTGTTTAGAGTCAGCGATTTACCTAGGGTAACTAGGCTGACTATTCCCTTGAACAGGGTGGCAATTTCTCCGACTGAGGTAATTTCCAACCTTCTACCACCAAGGTGGCGGGAAATTCTTGCATCTGCTTCCTCAGACAGTTGCCACAACAAATGTCCTGTTCAGATGAGGTAGCGAACCTCCACTCACACAGTTACACAGTCATTCATTTATGCGCATTTAATTTGCTTTTATCCTATTACCTTGACCAGAGGTAACGCACTATACACACATTATTTATAACCGGGGTTTAATACACATTATTTACACACGGAGTTTAAGCACGTGCAGGACACCGTCGCCCTCACCAGTTTATGAGACTTACCGGTCTGTATGCCTGATAGGGACTCGTATGGCTCAGGGCTTTGCGGCTTAAAAAGACCACGTCTTTTTGCCGGCGCGCAAACACTCAATCACCGTTGAAAGAGTTCCTTCTCAACAAACCCCTCTAAGGCTCACATAGGGTCTCGAACCAGGCGTTCGAACCAAACTACAACACCTGTCCTGAGAGTGTTTCAATTAAAAACAGGTTTAAAGACCACCCCGACCTCCGTCTTTACAAACCCGGCGCGCAAACACTCACCTAGAGTGTCGATGCGGAGTTTAAGTACGTACAGGACACCGTGGCCACGGTCTTCCTGGCCGTCGACTCAGCGTCTGGAGGCGTCAGGTATGTTGCGATCCCGGACGAGCCCCCAAAAATGTCAGGTCGGTCCAAATTGACACGCAGGAATAACCAAAAGGAGGAGACAGGAGACTCGATTCTGGTACCAGGAGGGAACGAGGAGAAGCGTTCGGTTTCAGTTCTCCACACGTAACCCTAACGATCTCCCCCTTCACCTCCTCATTTATTGGGAAAGCTACTACATAGGTGTGTCCAACCTAAAGGGTGGGGGCTGTTGAACACACACTGAACTTGTTTGACTGTGTGTGTGTATGTGAGTGCAATTTACGTACATGTGTGCAAATGTCACATAAACATCCCGTTGCAGCTGGTGTTGATGTCTCCATTCCCGGTTCAGCCTTGCTCGCTGTTTAGTCTTAACAGTTATCTCTTCCCAACAACGTCCTCGGAAAGGTGGTTGCGACCCTAAACCTTTCACACAGTACAGCAAGCAAAAGTGAGCACATAATGAAGAACATATAATGATTATAGATGTGAGTAAATAATAAAGGATAAATCTTTATTGAAAGCATAAGCGTTCTTCATTGCAGGCAAAACCAACTAATGTTTGCAAGCATAAGCGTTCTTCTTTGCAAGCAAAATCAAACTATACTGACAGGCAGAAGCATTCTTCATTGCGAGCATAAAATGACGACACGAGAATCAACCGAATAATACGTGAATGTATGATTACTAAAAAATAATAAATCCAACAAAGCGTCAAAATGACCTTACTAGTGAACTCGTGAGCATTTTGTGGCTTACATGTTCACTAGTAAGCGTCAAAATGACCTTGCTAGTGAACTAGTGAGCGTTTTTGTGGCTTACATGTTCACTAGTAAGCGTCAAAATGATCTTACTAGTGAACTATTGGGCGTTTTGTGGCTTACATGTTCACTAGTAAGCCTCAAAATGATCTTACTAGTGAACTAGTGGGCGTTTTGTGGCTTACATGTCAACTAGTAAGCCTCAAAATGATCTTACTAGTGAACTAGTGGGCGTTTTGCGGCTTACATGTCAATTAGTAAGCCTCAAAATGATCTTACTAGTGAACTAGTGGGCACATTTATGGCCTTACATGTTCACGAGGAAGCATCAAAATGATCTTACGAGTGAACTAGTAGGCGTTTTGCGGCTTACATGTCAACTAGTAAGCCTGAAAATGATCTTACTAGTGAACTAGTGGGCGTTTTGTGGCTTAAATGTTCACTAGTAAGCGTCAAAATGACCTTACTAGTGAACTAGTGAGCGTTTTGTGGCTTACATGTTTACTAGTAAGCATCAAAATGACCTTGCTAGTGAACTAGTGAGCGTTTTTGTGGCTTACATGTTCACTAGTAAGCGTCAAAATGATCTTACTAGTGAACTATTGGGCGTTTTGTGGCTTACATGTTCACTAGTAAGCCTCAAAATGACCTTACTAGTGAACTAGTGAGCGTTTTGTGGCTTACATGTTCACTAGTAAGCGTCAAAATGATCTTACTAGTGAACTAGTGGGCGTTTTGTGGCTTACATGTCAACTAGTAAGCATCAAAATGACCTTGCTAGTGAACTAGTGAGCGTTTTTGTGGCTTACATGTTCACTAGTAAGCGTCAAAATGATCTTACTAGTGAACTAGTGGGCACATTTATGGCCTTACATGTTCACTAGTAAGCGTCAAAATGACCTTACTAGTGAACTAGTGAGCGTTTTGTGGCTTACATGTTCACTAGTAAGCGTCAAAATGATCTTACTAGTGAACTAGTGGGCGTTTTGTGGCTTACATGTCAACTAGTAAGCCTCAAAATGATCTTACTAGTGAACTAGTAGGCACATTTATGGCCTTACATGTTCACTAGTAAGCGTCAAAATGATCTTACTAATGAACTTGTGGGCACATTTATGGCCTTACATGTTCACTAGTAAGCGTCAAAATTATCTTACTAGTGAACTAGTGAGCGTTTTGTGGCTTACATGTTCACTAGTAAGCGTCAAAATGACCTTACTAGTGAACTAGTGAGCGTTTTGTGGCTTACATGTTCACTAGTAAGCCTCAAAATGATCTTACTAGTGAACTAGTGGCGTTTTGCGGCTTACATGTCAACTAGTAAGCCTCAAAATGATCTTACTAGTGAACTAGTGGGCACATTTATGGCCTTACATGTTCACTAGTAAGCGTCAAAATGACCTTACTAGTGAACTAGTGGGCGTTTTGCGGCTTACATGTCAACTAGTAAGCCTCAAAATAATCTTACTAGTGAACTAGTGGGCGTTTTGCGGCTTACATGTCAACTAGTAAGCCTCAAAATGATCTTACTCGTGAACTAGTGGGCACATTTATGGGCTTACATCTTCACTAGTAAGCGTCAAATTGATCTTACTCATGAACTAGTAGGCGTTTTGCGGCTTACATGTCAACTAGTAAGCCTCAATATGATCTTACTAGTGAACTAGTGGGCACATTTATGGGCTTACATCTTCACTAGTAAGCGTCAAATTGATCTTACTCGTGAACTAGTGGGCGTTTTGCAGCTTACATGTCAACTAGTAAGCCTCAAAATGATCTTACTAGTGAACTAGTGGGCGTTTTGTGGCTTACATGTTCACTCGTAAGCGTCAAAATGACCTTACTAGTGAACTAGTGGCGTTTTGCGGCTTACAACTCAACTAGTAATCCTCAAAATGATCTTACTAGTGAACTAGTAGGCGTTTTGCGGCTTACATGTCAACTAGTAAGCCTCAAAATGATCTTACTAGTGAACTAGTGGGCACATTTATGGGCTTACATCTTCACTACTAAGCGTCAAATTGATCTTACTCGTGAACTAGTGGGCGTTTTGCGGCTTACATGTCAACTAGTACGCCTCAAAATGATCTTACTAGTGAACTAGTGGGCGTTTTGTGGCTTACATGTCAATTAGTAAGCCTCAAAATGATCTTACTAGTCAACTAGTGGGCACATTTATGGCCTTACATGTTCACTAGTAAGCGTCAAAATGATCTTACTAGTGAACTAGTGGGCACATTTATGGCCTTACATGTTCACTAGTAAGCGTCAAAATGATCTTACTAGTGAACTAGTAGGCGTTTTGCGGCTTACATGTCAACTAGTAAGCCTCAAAATGATCTTACGAGTGAACTAGTGGTCGTTTTGCGGCTTACATGTCAATTAGTAAGTCTCAAAATGATCTTACTATTGAACTAGTGGGCACATTTATGGCCTTACATTTTCACTAGTAAGCGTCAAAATGATCTTACTAGTGAACTAGTAGGCGTTTTGTGGCTTACATGTCAACTAGTAAGCCTCAAAATTATCTTACTAGTGAACTAGTGGGCACATTTATAGCCTTACATGTTCCCTAGTAAGCGTCAAAATGATCTCACTAGTGAACTAGTGGGCACATTTATACCCTTACATCTTCACTAGTAAGCCTCAAAATGATCTTACTAGTGAACTAGTGGGCATTTTGTGGCTTACATCTTCACTAGTAAGCCTCAAAATGATCTTACTAGAGAACTAGTGGGCATTTTGTGGCTTACATGTTCACGAGTAAGCGTCAAAATGATCTTACTAGTGAACTAGTGGGCGTTTTGCGGCTTGCATGTCAACTAGTAAGCGTCAAAATGATCTTACTAGTGAACTAGTGGGCGTTTTGTGGCTTACATCTTCACTAGTAAGCCTCAAAATGATCTTACTCGTGAACTAGTGGGCACATTTATGGGCTTACATCTTCACTAGTAAGCGTCAAATTGATCTTACTCATGAACTAGTAGGCGTTTTGCGGCTTACATGTCAACTAGTAAGCCTCAATATGATCTTACTAGTGAACTAGTGGGCACATTTATGGGCTTACATCTTCACTAGTAAGCGTCAAATTGATCTTACTCGTGAACTAGTGGGCGTTTTGCAGCTTACATGTCAACTAGTAAGCCTCAAAATGATCTTACTAGTGAACTAGTGGGCGTTTTGTGGCTTACATGTTCACTCGTAAGCGTCAAAATGACCTTACTAGTGAACTAGTGGCGTTTTGCGGCTTACATCTTCACTAGTACGCCTCAAAATGATCTTACTAGGGAACTAGTGGGCGTTTTGTGGCTTACATGTCAATTAGTAAGCCTCAAAATGATCTTACTAGTCAACTAGTGGGCACATTTATGGCCTTACATGTTCACTAGTAAGCGTCAAAATGATCTTACTAGTGAACTAGTGGGCACATTTATGGCCTTACATGTTCACTAGTAAGCGTCAAAATGATCTTACTAGTGAACTAGTAGGCGTTTTGCGGCTTACATGTCAACTAGTAAGCCTCAAAATGATCTTACGAGTGAACTAGTGGTCGTTTTGCGGCTTACATGTCAATTAGTAAGTCTCAAAATGATCTTACTATTGAACTAGTGGGCACATTTATGGCCTTACATTTTCACTAGTAAGCGTCAAAATGATCTTACTAGTGAACTAGTAGGCGTTTTGTGGCTTACATGTCAACTAGTAAGCCTCAAAATTATCTTACTAGTGAACTAGTGGGCACATTTATAGCCTTACATGTTCACTAGTAAGCGTCAAAATGATCTCACTAGTGAACTAGTGGGCACATTTATAGCCTTACATCTTCACTAGTAAGCCTCAAAATGATCTTACTAGTGAACTAGTGGGCATTTTGTGGCTTACATGTCAACTAGTAAGCCTCAAAATGATCTTACTAGTGAACTAGTTGGCATTTTGTGGCTTACATGTCAACTAGTAAGCCTCAAAATTATCTTACGAGTGAGCTAGTGGGCGTTTTGCGGCTTACATGTCAACTAGTAAGCCTCAAATTGATCTTACTCGTGAACTAGTGAGTGTTTGGTGGCTTACATGTTCACTAGTAGGCGTCAAAATGATCTTACTTGTGAGCGTTTTGTGGCTTACATGTTCACTAGTAAGCGTCAAAATGACCTTACTATTGAACTAGTGAGTGTTTTGTGGCTTACCTGTTCACTAGTAAGCATCAAAATGATCTTACTAGTGAACTAGTGGGCACATTTATGGCCTTACATGTTCACGAGTAAACGTCAAAATGATCTTACTAGTGAACTAGTGGGCGTTTTGTGGCTTACATATCAACTAGTAAGCCTCAAAATGATACGAGTTAGCTAGTGGCCGTTTTGCGGCTTACATGTCAACTAATAAGCCTCAAAATTATCTTACTCGTGAACTAGTGAGCGTTTTGTGGCTTACATGTTCACTAGTAAGCCTCAAAATGATCTTACCAGTGAACTAGTGGGCGTTTTGCGGCTTACATGTCAACTAGTAAGCCTCACAATGATCTTACTAGTGAACTAGTGGGCACATTTATGGCCTTACATGTTCACGAGTAAACGTCAAAATGATCTTACTAGTGAACTAGTGGGCGTTTTGTGGCTGACATATCAACTAGTAAGCCTCAAAATGATCTTACGAGTGAGCTAGTGGGCGTTTTGCGGCTTACATGTCAACTAGTAAGCCTCAAAATGGTCTTACTCGTGGACTAGTGAGCGTTTTGTGGCTTACACGTTCACTAGTAAGTGTCAAAATGACCTTACTAGTGAACTAGTGTTTTGTGGCTTACATGTTCACTAGTAGGCGTCAAAATGATCTTACTAGTGAGCGTTTTGTGGCTTACATGTTCACTAGTAAACGTCAAAATGACCTTACTAGTGAACTAGTGAGTGTTTTGTGGCTTACATGTTCACTAGTAAGCGTCAAAATGATCTTACTAGTGAACTAGTGGGCGTTTTGTGGCTTACATGTCAACTAGTAAGCGTCAAAATTATCTTACTAGTGAACTAGCGGGCGTTTTGTGGCTTACATGTTCACTAGTAAGCATCAAAATGATCTTACTAGTGAACTCGTGGGCAAATTTATAGCCTTACATGTTCACTAGTAAGCCTCAAAATTCTTACAAGTGAACTAGTGGGCACATTTATGGCCTTGCATGTTCACTAGTAAGCGTCAAAATGATCTTACTAGTGAACTAGTGGGCGTTTTGTGGCTTACATGTCAACTAGTAAGCCTCAAAACGATCTTATTAGTGAACTAGTGGGCACATTTATGGCCTTACATGTTCACTAGTAAGCGTGAAAATGATCTTACTAGTGAACCAGTGGGCGTTTTGTGGCTTACATCTTCACTAGTAAGCCTCAAAATGATCTTACGAGTGAACTAGTGGGCGTTTTGTGGCTTACATGTCAACTAGTAAGCCTCAAAACGATCTTATTAGTGAACTCGTGGGCACATTTATGGCCTTACATGTTCACTAGTAAGCGTCAAAATGATCTTACTAGTGAACTAGTATTTATTTGTATTTTTTTTAGCATTACTACTCCATTTTGTAATGCATATTCTACTTGGCAGTATTTTTCTTTATTTTCAAGTTCAACATTAGATGTTTTATTTTTACGTCACATGTTAAACTTACCTTGAGCATTGTAAAAAGTGGTTTCATTTAATTTCGTAATTTCGTTAATTACCCTACGTTTTTCAGTCTAAAACTCAATTGAAAATGTTTCGATATAATATCCTCATCAAACACACCAGTCTTTTTTGTCTCTTATCTGTGACAAGCATGCACATACACTCATCCTGGGATTTGCTCTTTCTTATTAAATCTTGTTAATTACTTTGCACTTTGTGAATGTTTTGAAGATTACATTTTTTTCCAAAAATGGTCTCACAAATGTATTCAACCTCTTTCACAACTCTGACTTTTACAAGATAACCAGCACAAACTAAAACCAACCAGCAAACATACATGCTCACCTGAGTTTTACCAGGTCACCATACTAGTACATACTGCCACTAAATGGATAGCGGAAAACAAAAAAAGGTCCATTTATCACTCCACTATAAATGGGCTATAGTGTTGACGGTGAGTCTTTGTAAATGGTTGTCTGTCTCTGAGTCCTAAAACAGTGTATGGTTTATGAAATAAATATATTTTTTCCCAATTGCAAAGCAGAGACAATCTTTTTTTTTTTACAACTGAGACTGTTACGGCTTTGTAATACACATTTCCCTTTGTCTATGGGGAGTCACTATTTTTCATGTCATCAAAGGGATTAAGGCCTACTCCAATAATTTAGTCATTCAAACTTGCATCATAAACTGAACTTTCTTGCTGTGGAAAAAAAATACCACAAACCACAGGCAGCATTGTGACTTTCCTAATTTTCTTTTCATAAAACGACAACTAGTCAAACTAAAACAATGCCCTAAGTAATTGGAATGCCATTGTTATTAAACCAAAAGATAGGTTTAGAGTAGGTAGAGTGGTTTCTGGTAGAGGTGGGTGTGTGTGGGAAATGGGGGTGTCCTTTTCAAATCGGCAGAAAAACATGTTTAGTTCATTAGCAAGACCCTTATTGTTCACTGTTTGGGTGGGGGGTGGCATTCTATAGTTAGTGATTGCTTTCAGGCCATTCCATACAGATGCAGAGTCTTTAGCAGAGAACTGGTTTTTCAGACTCTCTGCATAGCTTCTCTTAGCGATGTTAATTTCCTTTGTCAATTGGTTTCGGGCGTGTTTGTACAGTGCCCGATCTCCACTTCTAAATGCAGCCTCTTTCTCTTTCCTGAGTTGCCCGAGTTTGGGAGTAAACCATGGCGGAAGAACTTCGTTGGTACACACATGTCCTCACAGAAACTGATGTATGATGTTACAGTGTCTGTGTATTCATCCAGTGTGCCCGTTGAAGTTTCAAAGACGCCCCAATCAGTGCAGTCTAAGCATTCTTGTAGAGCTAGATTTGCTTCATCCGTCCATTTTTTTCACAGTCTTAACAACCGGTTTAACACATTTGAGTTTCTGTCTGTATGTATGTGGATTACATTGTGGTCAGAAAGACCCAATGCTGCACGGGCGACCGATCGGTATGCATTTTTGATTGTTGTATAGCAGTGGTCTAGAATGTTGCCTTCTCTGGAGAAACAGTCGATGTGCTGCTTATATCTGGGAAGTTCACGGTTAAGATGTGCTCTATTAAAATCGCCCAAAATGATCAGGGGTGACTCTGGGTATTTTAGTTCGAGTTTGTTTACTTGTTTGGCTAGCGTTTGTATCGCCGTGTTAGCGTTAGCTTGTGGCGCAATGAAAACACCGACTAGTAAAAATGAGGTGAACTCACGTGGCGAGTAGAATGGCTTGCAGTTTAAAGACAGCGACTCCAGGTCCGGGCTGCAGTGTGCGTCGAGCTTCGTGACATCAGTGCACCATTCTTCGTTGATATAGAAGCAAATCCCACCACCTTTCGATTTCCCTGATAGCTCCGTGTCGCGGTCGGCTCGGAGAAGGCGGAAGCCGGTAGATGTAGCGCGGAATCCGGGTGGCGGTCACTGAGCCAGGTTTCAGTGAAGCAGAGCGCAGCAGAACGTGCAAAGGTTTTGTTGGTCTTTGTGAGAAGAAGTTCATCCATCTTAGTTGGCAGAGATCGTAGATTAGCAAGATGGATCGATGGGATGGTGAAAAAAGGCCGAGCGTAGCCTCCCCAATGCGCAGCAACTTTTCCCTCGTGTAAGTAAGCCGCTCGGGGTCGGCAAAAATAAACGAAAATGACAAAAACAGGGATAATACTAGGGAGCGTGTGACCGAGGCTGCCATACCTGTCGGCGCCTGATGGCGTTTATTATCCGTTGTATTCTTTGCGTTCACTAACAGATGTAATGCAAAGGACCGCAGCAGCGCGACTTTGTGTGTATAAACACGGACACCCTGATTAGGAAAGGACAGAGCCGACTCTTCCTACTCAGGAAACTGAGGTCTTTTGGGTTCAGGGGTCACTCCTTAAGATGTTCTATCCACTCGGTGGTGGCCTCGGCCATCCATTATGGCATTGTCTGCTGGTCAGGCAGCATCTCAGCCCGGGACAGAAAGAGACTGGAGCGACTGGTCAGGAAGGCCAGTTCTGTCCTGGGTTGCTCCCTTGACACTCTGGAGGAGGTGGGCAACAGAAGGATGCTAACTAAGCTAAAAGCTATGATGGCCAGTCCCTCCCACCCCCTCCAGCCCGCCCTGACAGCACTTGGTAGCTCCATCAGCCAGAGACTGTTACACCCACGCTGCAAGAAGGAGAGATATCGACGCTGGTTCCTACCGACTGCTGTCAGGCTGATGAATAAAAAATAACAATCATAATAATAATAATAATTAAATGATGTGAAGGAAAATTGTAAATAGTACTGCGATTTATCCATTTTGTGTTCATATTGCATTTAATTGAAAGATGTTTGTTGTTTTTTTTCTCTTTCTTCTTTCTACATACATTCTTGCTGCTGGAGGCTGTAAATTTCCGTAGTGTGGGACGAATAAAGGATATCTTATCTTATCTTAATGTTTGACTAACCGGAGACCCTGTCTGAGGAGGGCATGTGGCGATAACGATGCGCTGATTGGCTCATTTGAATTTAAGGTGTGCCATACCTTAGCGTCAGCATATACGATGCGCTGATTGGCCCATTTGAATTTAAGGGGTGCCCATACCTAAGCGTCAGCATATACGATACGCTGATTGGCTCATTTGAATTTAAGGTGTGCCCATACTTAACCGTCAGCACGCGTCTCTCCCAATACACACGCATTCAAAATGCCTCGGACGGCGGTCGGAACCGGTCAGCGGCGAAGGGCGCGCATCGGACGATACCCGCAGTCGAACCCGAGCGTCGCGGGGGGCAAAAACGAGACGGCCGAACACCCGCATAGTGCGCAGGATTTTACAGCAGGTAACATAACGCGACGCTCGGGTGCGACGGCGGGTATCGTCCGAGGCGCGCCCTTCGGGTCGCCGCGCGCGGCGGGTCGACGGCCGCCGCTGGCCGGCTCCGACCGCGCCATCTTGCAACACACTGTCAGACGAGGGCTCGGAACGCCCCAGTGCGCATGCAAATTAGCCATGTGCGCGAAAGCCGCGCGCGGGTTTCGAAATGTACGCACCTTGTGTTGTCGTCCGAAATGAAAAATAAAATAATTTGTCCGCCCGCCGCCCCCTCTCTCTTAAAACTACTCGTCCGAGGCATTTTGAATGCGTGTGCATTGGGATAGACGCGTGCTGACAGCTGACGGTTATGTATGGGAACACCTTAAATTCAAATGAGCCAATCAGCGTATCGTATATGCTGACGCTGTGTGCAGTTCTGGCGTCGCGCATGCGACAGTTTATTTTCCCAATAAACTGCAAGCCATTCTACTCGCCACGTGAGTTCACCTCCTTTTTACTAGTCGGTGTTTACATTGCGCCACAAGCTAACGCTAACACGGCGATTCAAAATGGAGGATTGTGTCAGGAAACAGACGCATGCGCAACGCCACAGTGTGCTCACAGCTTCAGCCCAGGAGAGCCGCTCACAGACAATTGGACAAAACGAATCGCGAGAGGTTTCGATTGTGTGCAGTTCTGCTCCCGTCTACCCGGGGTTCTTTGCAGCTGTTTAACAGCATAACACCGCAAGCTAAATGAACGTCACAATGGCGTCCTCAAATAATATTTGCATGCCTCAGACATTGCATTCACTTTCCACTAAAATCCTCGCGGCGGCCCGAAGGGTGCGCCTCGGACGATACCCGCCGTCGAACCCGAGAGTCGCGGGGGGCAAAAACGAGACGGCCGAACACCCGCATAGTGCGCAGGATTTTTCCACTGTCTTCCCGGGGTCCTTTGCAGCTATTTAACAGCAGGACACCGCAAGGTAAATGAGCGTCACAATGGCGTCCTCAAATAATATTTGCATGCCTCAGACATTGCATTCACTTATAGTGTAAGAACAGCACTGCACAGTCCTGTGCTCCTTGTGTCAGTATTTAAAATGGTTCTTAACTCCTCTTCAGATATATTTGTACGTGATTTCAGAGGGGATTTGAAAAGGGGAATTGTACACATGAAAAGGATATTTTTGTTTTCATGTTTAGTATTATTTTGGTAAAATTAGTGCTTTGTTTTTTGTTAAAGTAAGGGAAAAAAGACGTAGGATTCGTAGTGTCCTGTGGTGCTGTGTCTTTGTTGTGTGTGTAGTTGTTGTTGTGGAAGATTGTTTGTTTCTTTTGTCTGGTTGGTGGTGGTTGAAGATGTATTTGATGGTGGTGGTTGTTGAGTGAGTGGGTGTAGTGGGTGGGTTGGGTGTTGGGCTTTTTGTCTGATTTGCGATGCGTGTAGTTTTAGATGGATGTTCAGTGGGAGAGTTTTTGTTTCCTCATGCAAGTGTTGTATGTTTGTGTCTTGTGTGCATCCTGTTGCTATTCTGAGTGCTGTGTTCTGTGTGGTCTGGAGTTTTGTCTTGTTTGTGTCCGATAGTCTTGGTGACCATATAGTGTTTGCCTATTCGAGGCGTGTGAGTGTGGTTGCTTTGTATGTGGTGAGTATAGTTTCTTTGGATTTTCCCCAGTGAGTGGTTGTTAAGGCTTTAAGTATTTTGTTTGATTGCTTGGCGCGGGTTAGAGTGTGTTGTGTGTGTTTTGAGAAGGTGAGTTTGGGGTCCCATGTTAATCCCAGTATTTTGGGTTCGCGGACTGTGGGTAGGGTGGTGTTATCTATTTGTAAAGTGAGCCTGTTGCTGTATTCTGCCGGATCCGGTGTGAACAGAGTGGTGGTGGTTTTGTCTGCGTTGAGTGTGAGTTGGTTCTGTTTTGTCCAGTTGTATATGTCGTGGAGATATTTTTGTACTTGTTGTTGTGCCTGTTGTGGTTTGACATGTGTGGATAGAATGGTGATGTCGTCTGCATATGTAACTGTGTGTACATTTGGAGGTGGTTGTGGTAAGTCTGCCATGTATATGTTGAATAGTGTTGGTGAAAGTACTCCCCCCTGTGGTACCCCCATTTTCGTGTTTCTATGTTCTGATGTTTCCCCCCGGTATTGAGTGTATTGTCTGCGTCCCCTTATGTAGTTGAAGATGTATTTGATGATGATGTTTGGGGTGTTGGTGTTGTTGAGTTTGTTTGTGAGTGTGTGTAGGTTTACCGTGTCAAAGGCTTTGGACATGTCTAGGGCTATGGCAACTGTTCGTTGTGGTGGTTTTTGTTGATTGAAACCTGTGGCTATGATGTTGTGTATGTGGTGTAGTGCTGTGGTTGTGGAGTGTTGTTTTCGGAAGCCGTGTTGGTGAGAGGGTAGTTGAGTGTTGTTGGTAATGAAGGGTAGTATTACCTTTTCCATTGTTTTGGCTATTGGGCTGAGTAGTGCTATTGGTCTGTAAGATGGGCCGAGTGCGTGGTTTTTGTTGGGTTTTGGTATTGGGATTATTTTTGCAGTCTTCCATATTGCGGGGATGGTGTTGGTGTTGAGTGATGTGTTGTAAGTGTGTGTGAGTAGTGTTATTGCTTTGGGGCCTAGGTCTTTCAGATGTCTGATGTTTATGTTGTCTGGGCCTGTGGAGTTGTTGCTTTTGGAGCGTTGTAGTGCTTGTTTGACTTGTTGTTCTGTGATGGTTATGGGCGTGGTGTTGAATTTTCGTATTTTGCGTTGTAGTTGTCTGTATGTTCTGTTGGTTTTGTGTTGTATTATGTTGGTGAATTGTTTGTTGAATGCTCGTGCTTTCTGTTTGTTGGATATTGCCGTGTGTTGTCCGAACTGTATTGTGGTGTTTTCTGGTGCTTTTTGTTCTTTGTTTGATAGTCTTGTTACTGTGTTCCAGAGTATGTGTTGTTTGTGTCTGTGGTTCCATGCATCCGTTAAGTGTTCTTTCCATAGCTCTTGTTTGTGTTTTTGGATTTGTGTGTCTATTTCTTTGTTTAGGTCTGTGATGCGTGGGTCTTGGTGGTTTTGTTGTCTGATGTCGTTTCTTTGGCTGATGAGTGTTCTGATGTGTTGTGGTAGGAGAAGTGATTTGCTTTTTATTTTTCCGTGGGGTATGTGGTGTTTGTCTGCTGTAAGTATGAGGTTTGTGAGCATGGTGTTGGCTGTGTGGATGTTGTCAGGTATGGTTATGTTCTCCAGTGCTGATTCTATTTCAGAGGTGTATCCTTCCCAGTCTGCTTTCCTGTAATTTGTGTAAGTTTGAAGGTGTTGTTGTAGGCGGAAAGGAGCACGCGTGTTGTGTGTGATTTTGATAGGAAGGTGGTCTGAACTGAGTGCGTGTATTGTGGTCCATGTTGTTCTGTTTGTGATGCTGTTGCTGGCTGTTGTGATGTCCGGTGATGTTGGTTATTGGTTGATGTTTGTAGGTTTTCTGGTGGGTGTGTTTGTGTTTAGAGTGATTTGTTGGGAGTTTTGTAGTATGTCTGCAATGTGGGTGCCTCTGTGGTCGTCGTAGGGAGAGTGCCATTGTGTTGAGTGAGCGTTGATGTCTGCGGTTAGAATGGTGTTGTTCAGCGAGTTTATGTATTGGAAGGTGTTGGTGATGTCTGTGTCTTCTGTGGCGTGGTCTGGTCGGGTGGTATCTCTGGGGGGTATATACATGTTGCATATGTGTAGTCTTTTGTGGTTGGTTATGTGAATCTTTACGGTTTGAATTTCTGTAGTGTTGGTGTTGATGTTGTTGGGGATGTTCATGGGAGTGAATGTGACTGATTTGTGAATGTATGTGAGCAGTCCTCCTCCTCCCTTGTGTTCTCTGTCTTTCCTAATGCTGGTGTAGTTGGTGAGACGAGGTGTGTTGTGTTGTTTTTCTAGTTTGGTTTCTTGTATGGTGATGATGTCTGCGTGCTGTTGTAAGGCGAGTTCTTCTAGTTCTGTTTTCTTGTTTTGGATGCCGTTGATGTTTATTTGTAGTATGGTCAGTGTGTGTTTGTTGTTTTTGTTGGTGGGTGTTGTTCTTTGTGGGTTGTTCGGGGGTTGTGGTGTTGGGGTGTTTGTTGTTTGCGTGTGTGTTCTGTATGTCCACGTGTTTGTGTATTGGCGGGTGGTGATGCCGGAGCAATGTCTGTGTATCCAGTGTGGGTGTGTTGAGTTGCATCTGAGTGAGGTTTGTCTGCGTGTGATGATTCTATTGCAGCTATTGCAGGTCCAGGTTTGGGGGGGTGGTCTTGTGTTTGTTGTATCTCTGTTGGAGTTGTCTGTCCGTGTTGCCTTTGAGGGTAGTGTTGGTGAGGCGAGTGTGTTGTTTTGGTCTGTTTGTGCTCTGCTGCCTGTTGGTGTCCTACGAGGTGTTGTTGTTCGTGGTGGTGTTTTGGGATGTAGTCTGCATTTCCATGTTATGTTGTATTGTCTAGTGTTTATGTTTGTGCAATGTTTGTGTACCCAGTGTGGTGTGTGGTGGTTGCATCTGAAGGATGTCTGTCTTCTTGTAATCTGTTGTGTGCAAATGTCGCATGTCCAGGTAGTTTGTTGTGTGTGTGTTTGTTGCGTGCGTGAGAGTGTCTGTGTGGGCCCCGGATTTGTCTCTATGTCCCCCGCCTGGAGCAAAAGGTCCGCCCGCCACCCTGCCAGGTTCAGGGGGCGGTTAGCCGAAAAAAAAAAAAACGGCCGTAAGGGCACCCCGTTCGGGGTGCAGTGATTGGTTCCTTGATTTGTCCCCCCGTTCGGGGGGAACCCTCCAACTGCGAGTAAGCCAAGGAGTTTGGAGGTACAGCAGGTTGACAGCAGTGTGATCGAGCAGATTAGATAGAGTAGAATTTGAATGGGGCTTCACTGATTTATTTCATACAATTCATATCTAAAACACAGTTGAAAAATATTTGATTGTTAAAATATTTAAATACAAGAACTATATCAAGAAATTAACAAAACATAGTTTTTTTAGTTAGGAGAAAAGTCTAAAAACATCACAAATGACAAACGTTGTGCCTCTCCTCCTCCTGTTCTTCAATGAAGCTGATCACCCTCCAGCACCCGTTAGAAACATCGTGCTGCTGAAGGTGTGCCGGCAGAATGGTTGTGATACAGGAGGTGCTGTGGACTCTCCCAGAAACGAGGACCTAGTTTAGTTGTAGATCCAGTAAAACATAGTGCAAATGTGACATTATTTATAATGCACAGTTACAGTCTTGTGAATATTAAAAAATGTACTTCATGTAATGCAGGAAGCGAATATTTCAAACGAACTAAGGCAGCAAACAGTAAGAGCAAAATCGTGTTCCAAACATTAACTCTTTTTTTAAATGTCAATTAGCTTGTGAGTAATAAGACAAAATGTGACTGTCAGACAGAGAACTGTCAGAGCAAACGGCAGATTTTAGAAAGTCCTGCCGAAATAAATCTGCACCCGACTGCGACTGTCAGCGTTGAACTGCCGCCATTGCTGTCAAAGTCAGACACATCTCCAAAATTGTTGGAGCAAAATTTTAAGCAGGCTTCATCTTGATAAATTGACCACGTATTTGACATTTACACCATAATGTTACCGCCTAAAATAATCGTAAAACAAAATTTTGTGTAACAACAAGAGTAATATGTACCCCAAAAGCTTTCAAAGCGTCTGAAAGTTTTCTCCTCCATTTTTGTTGGGGCTTGGCTCGAAATGCATCATGATTGGCCTCCCGAAGTCCACGTGTCTGTCGGACGTGCTCTCATTGGTCTACAATACCATCACGGATGAATAAATACTCAAAGGGCTTGCCAGGCAAGCCCTTTGAACCCTTTAAATACTCAATGGGCTTGCCTGGCAAGCCCTTTGAGTATTTATTCCATATTGCCCACTAGTTCATTAGTAAGGTCATTTTGACGCTTACTAGTGAACATGTAAGGCCATAAATGTGCCCACTAGTTCACTAGTAAGATCATTTTGAGGCTTACTAGTTGACATGTAAGCCACAAAACGCCCGCTAGTTCACTAGTAAGATAATTTTGAGGCTTCTAGTGAACATGTAAGCCACAGAACGCCCACTAGTTCACTAGTAAGATCATTTTGACGCTTACTAGTGAACGTAAGCCACAAAACGCTCACTAGTTCACTAGTAAGGTCATTTTGACGCTTACTAGTGAACATGTAAGCCACAAAACGCTCACTGGTTCACTAGTAAGGTAATTTTGACGCTTACTAGTGAACATGTAAGCCACAAAACGCCCACTAGTTCCCTAGTAAGATCATTTTGACGCTTATTTATGAACATGTCAGCCACAAAACGCTCACTCGTTCACTAGTAAGATCATTTTGACGCTTACTAGTGAACATGTAAGCCACAAAACGCCCACTAGTTCACTAGTAAGGTAATTTTGACGCTTACTAGTGAACATGTAAGCCACAAAACGCCCACTAGTTCCCTAGTAAGATCATTTTGACGCTTACTAGTGAACATGTAAGGCCATAAATGTGCCCACTAGTTCACTAGTAAGTTCATTTTGAGGCTTACTAGTTGACATGTAAGCCACACATCGCCTACTAGTTCACTAGTAAGTTCATTTTGAGGCTTACTAGTGAACATGTAAGCCACAAAACGCCCAATAGTTCACTAGTAAGATCATTTTGACGCTTACTACTGAACATTTAAGGCCATAAATGTGCCCACTAGTTCACTGGTAAGATGATTTTGACGCTTACTAGTGAACATGTAAGGCCATAAATGTGCCCACTTGTAGTGCTAGTGACATTACACTGTACTTGCATTAAATGCAAATAAGGATGATTATGAAAACATGTAACGGTATCCTATTGGCTGTACGTTTCAAAATAGTGTCATCCCACCAGTCAGGGCTCATGATTTTGGAAATTCTGTGCCCACTTAGTTTTTTAAAACAACAATGGCGGACAGTGTCCTGAGACGTATTCGGCGAAGGTGCAGGGCAATAGAGAGTGCCTGTCATCAAGGGTCTGCCGGTGAAAGTGAAGCATGCGCGATAAACATTTCAATTGCTAATTTAAGAAGAGTTAGTGACCAGTTTAGCGCTGATACTATTCAAAGTTTGATTCAAAGTCCAATAGATCTCCGATCTGTCATCATTGCGGGACCCACTCCTAATGGTGGACGTGTTTGTTCCCATGTGGCACATCGTTTGCACACAGGTAAAATGGCTACCATTTTTTGTCATTGGTTTTTCGTATGTATTTTTATTCGAACTACACACGGGTTTTACTGACGACTTGCTGTGACTTACCTTCTATCACCCTGTCAAACGTCGTTTTATACCAGCGGTTTTCCTGCAAATCAGTAGACTATTAAGTAACGCGATGGCTGTACACTTTTAAGCAATAACTAGTGATCTTTTAGTTATTCAATTATAAGTTTGAATTATTTTTTTCTTGAGTAAAATGGTTAGAGAAAATAGCTGCTCGTGGTTTTGAAGCTGCATATACTTTTATGTACATCTGTGTCTATATGCCTGTACTGTATACAGTATATAAAAAACACGTAGTGATTCGTTTGCTTGAATTCCTTAATCCTTTTATTTCCATACTTTAGGTAGACGAGGAAGACCAGCACTTGACATTACAAGTGATCAAATTGAACTGCTCCCCACTCAGGGCTTTACAGTGAGAGCCATCACTGAGATGTTGTGTTGTTCCTCTTCATACCTGCATAAAAAAATGAAGTTTTTTCAGATTTCAGCCAGAAATAGATTTACTCCCATTCATGATGTTGACCTGGAAGAGCATGTCAGAAGATTGCACAGCCAATTTCCCAGATCAGGCTCGGAAGCAAGTGTTCTGCTACATACTCTTGTCCCTTCATGTATATATCATTATATTCATTGTGAAAGTGTACTTTCTTTATTGTGTTGTTTTATGAACCTGTTGCAGATGATGAGGGCATACCTGCGTCCTGATGGTATTGTAGTACAAAGAAAAAGAGTTCGAGAAATCCTCAACCGTATTGAGCCAGCTGCTGCAGCCCAGAGATGGAGCCAGACTGTGGCTAGAAGAACATACTATGTGCCATTCCCCAATAGTTTATGGCACATAGATGGGCATATGCGTCTCATTCGGTAATAAGGGATCATCTTATATTTGTACTCGTGGGAGCATTAGAAAGCCATATTGTATGGACAGCACAGATTAAATTGAATTTTATCATTTGTATATCCAAGTTACACAAACTCCAAATTGCCTCCATGTAGTCTTAAGTGCACAGCAATACCTTCTCTACCGAGATGATATTTCAAACAAGATATGAAACTTGATTGTTTTCTTGTATTTAATCATTATTCTTTTCATGTTTGTTTTACAGGTGGGTGTTTGTGACACATGCCGGCATTGATGGGAATTCCAGGCTAATAACGTACCTTCAACTGGAGCACAGACAACACAGCTTTGACAGTGTTGAAATATTTTGTCCAAGCCACCTGCCTGTATGGGTTACCCTCCAGAGTAAGATCCGACCATGGTGGTGAAAACACTGGTTGCTCTTTTAATGAACCTACTGCAGGGACAAGACACCAAAATTATTTCTAGCTCCAGCCAACACCCCCTCACAATTTACTCACACCTCCCATGGCCTGATTATCCACCAACAGGGGCCCTTTTTGGATTATCATTTTGGCATAGGAACTTTCCTTTCCTATCCTAACCGAGTGAGATGAGCCGGTAGCACCTGGAGCAAAGATCGTCTAAATTTTAATAATGCTTAGGAAAGGTTCTGACCATCCTTTACGAAAGGAAAGGAGATATATTATGCAGCAGGAATATTTAAAGGGGAAGTCTTTTTTTATGTTGTTGTTGTTGTTGTTGTCGACCCCACCCGTGCCCCGACATTGGGGGACCGGGCCCTCACTCCGTCTCCCGGATCCCCAGACCCCCCTCCTCCGCCCAGCGGGCGAGCAGGGCCGCCACTCCGCTTGGGTTTCGCCAGAGGTCCTCCGGAGTCAGTGTGGTGGGTATGTTTGTGCAGGTGAACAGGTGTTGTGTGTCGTGCACTTGCGTGCCGCATAGCGCACAGAGTGGTGTTGGGTGTGTGTCCGGTGTAATGTTGTGTAGGTAGGAGTGAAGGGCTGGTGATTTGTTGGTTCGGAGTTGTGCTAGGAGTTGTCTGGTTCTGTGTGGTAGGTCTTGCTCTGATGGGTCTATTTCTGGTGCTGGTGCATGTATTACTTTGTTGTGTTGTCTGGTGTCCAAGTGTGTTTGTACAAAGTGGGTGTGTATATCTTTCATGTTCTGTTTTATGGTGTCGTTGTTGGTGTCCTGTGGTGCTGTGTCTTTGTTGTGTGTGTAGTTGTTGTTGTGGAAGATTGTTTGTTTCTTTTGTCTGGGTGGTGGTGGTTGTTGAGTGAGTGGGTGTAGTGGGTGGGTTGGGTGTTGGGCTTTTTGTCTGATTTGCGATGCGTGTAGTTTTAGATGGATGTTCAGTGGGAGAGTTTTTGTTTCCTCATGCAAGTGTTGTATGTTTGTGTCTTGTGTGCATCCTGTTGCTATTCTGAGTGCTGTGTTCCGTGTGGTCTGGAGTTTTGTCTTGTTTGTGTCCGATAGTGTTGGTGACCATATAGTGTTTGCGTATTCGAGGCGTGTGAGTGTGGTTGCTTTGTATGTGGTGAGTATAGTTTCTTTGGATTTTCCCCAGTGAGTGGTTGTTAAGGCTTTAAGTATTTTGTTTGATTGCTTGGCGCGGGTTAGAGTGTGCTGTGTGTGTTTTGAGAAGGTGAGTTTGGGGTCCCATGTTAATCCCAGTATTTTGGGTTCGCGGACTGTGGGTAGGGTGGTGTTATCTATTTGTAAAGTGAGCCTGTTGCTGTATTCTGCCGGATCCGGTGTGAACAGAGTGGTGGTGGTTTTGTCTGCGTTGAGTGTGAGTTGGTTCTGTTTTGTCCAGTTGTATATGTCGTGGAGATATTTTTGTACTTGTTGTTGTGCCTGTTGTGGTTTGACATGTGTGGATAGAATGGTGATGTCGTCTGCATATGTAACTGTGTGTACATTTGGAGGTGGTTGTGGTAAGTCTGCCATGTATATGTTGAATAGTGTTGGTGAAAGTACTCCCCCCTGTGGTACCCCCGTTTTCGTGTTTCTATGTTCTGATGTTTCCCCCCGGTATTGAGTGTATTGTCTGCGTCCCCTTATGTAGTTGAAGATGTATTTGATGATGATGTTTGGGGTGTTAGTGTTGTTGAGTTTGTTTGTGAGTGTGTGTAGGTTTACCGTGTCAAAGGCTTTGGACATGTCTAGGGCTATGGCAACTGTTCGTTGTGGTGGTTTTTGTTGATTGAAACCTGTGGCTATGATGTTGTGTATGTGGTGTAGTGCTGTGGTTGTGGAGTGTTGTTTTCGGAAGCCGTGTTGGTGAGAGGGTAGTTGAGTGTTGTTGGTAATGAAGGGTAGTATTACCTTTTCCATTGTTTTGGCTATTGGGCTGAGTAGTGCTATTGGTCTGTAAGATGGGCCGAGTGCGTGGTTTTTGTTGGGTTTTGGTATTGGGATTATTTTTGCAGTCTTCCATATTGCGGGGATGGTGTTGGTGTTGAGTGATGTGTTGTAAGTGTGTGTGAGTAGTGTTATTGCTTTGGGGCCTAGGTGTTTCAGATGTCTGATGTTTATGTTGTCTGGGCCTGTGGAGTTGTTGCTTTTGGAGCGTTGTAGTGCTTGTTTGACTTGTTGTTCTGTGATGGTTATGGGCGTGGTGTTGAGTTTTCGTATTTTGCGTTGTAGTTGTCTGTATGTTCTGTTGGTTTTGTGTTGTATTATGTTGGTGAATTGTTTGTTGAATGCTCGTGCTTTCTGTTTGTTGGATATTGCCGTGTGTTGTCCGAACTGTATTGTGGTGTTTTCTGGTGCTTTTTGTTCTTTGTTTGATAGTCTTGTTACTGTGTTCCAGAGTATGTGTTGTTTGTGTCTGTGGTTCCATGCATCCGTTAAGTGTTCTTTCCATAGCTCTTGTTTGTGTTTTTGGATTTGTGTGTCTATTTCTTTGTTTAGGTCTGTGATGCGTGGGTCTTGGTGGTTTTGTTGTCTGATGTCGTTTCTTTGGCTGATGAGTGTTCTGATGTGTTGTGGTAGGAGAAGTGATTTGCTTTTTATTTTTCCGTGGGGTATGTGGTGTTTGTCTGCTGTAAGTATGAGGTTTGTGAGCATGGTGTTGGCTGTGTGGATGTTGTCAGGTATGGTTATGTTCTCCAGTGCTGATTCTATTTCAGAGGTGTATCCTTCCCAGTCTGCTTTCCTGTAATTTGTGTAAGTTTGAAGGTGTTGTTGTAGGCGGAAAGGAGCACGCGTGTTGTGTGTGATTTTGATAGGAAGGTGGTCTGAACTGAGTGCGTGTATTGTGGTCCATGTTGTTCTGTTTGTGATGCTGTTGCTGGCTGTTGTGATGTCCGGTGATGTTGGTTGTTGGTTGATGTTTGTAGGTTTTCTGGTGGGTGTGTTTGCGTTTAGAGTGATTTGTTGGGAGTTTTGTAGTATGTCTGCAATGTGGGTGCCTCTGTGGTCGTCGTAGGGAGAGTGCCATTGTGTTGAGTGAGCGTTGATGTCTGCGGTTAGAATGGTGTTGTTCAGCGAGTTTATGTATTGGAAGGTGTTGGTGATGTCTGTGTCTTCTGTGGCGTGGTCTGGTCGGGTGGTATCTCTGGGGGGTATATACATGTTGCATATGTGTAGTCTTTTGTGGTTGGTTATGTGAATCTTTACGGTTTGAATTTCTGTAGTGTTGGTGTTAATGTTGTTGGGGATGTTCATGGGAGTGAATGTGTATCTACTGTATATCTATAAAAAAATCCTCGTCTCACCCCTCAGGTGGTGTCCATCCCTCATTCAGCTGGGGTCCTCTACCAGAGGCCAGGAAGCTTGAGGGTTCTGCGCAGTATCCTTGCCGTTCCCAGCACTGCACATTTCTGGACTGAGATGTCCGATGTTGTTCCCGGGATCTGTTGCAACCACTCATCATCTAGTTTGGGGGTCACTGCCCCGAGTGCTCCGACCACCACAGGCACGACTGTCCCCTTTACCTTCCAGGCTCTCTCCAGCTCCTCTCTGAGCCCTTGGGATTTCTCGAGTTTCTCGTGTTCCTTCTTTCTGATGTTTCCAGCACTTGGGACCGCTACATCCACTACAACGGCTTTCCTCTGCCCTTTATCTATCATCAGGATATCTGGTTGGTTCGCCATTACCATCTTGTCAGTCTGGATCTGGAAGTCCCATAGGATCTTCGCTCTGTCATTCTCCACCACCTTCGGAGGTGTTTCCCATTTTGACCTTGGGGTTTCCAGTCCGTACTCCGCACAGATGTTTCGGTAGACTATGCCAGCCACCTGGTTATGGCGTTCCATATAGGCTTTCCCTGCCAGCACCTTACACCCTGCAGTTATGTGTTAGATCGTCTCAGGTGCCTCTTTGCACAACCTACACCTTGGGTCTTGTCTGGTGTGGTATATCTGGGCCTCAATGGCTCTAGTGCTCAGGGCCTGCTCCTGAGCAGCCAGGATGAGTGCCTCTGTACTGTCCTTCAGGCCAGCCCTCTCTAGCCACTGATGGGAATTCTTGAGATCGGCCACTTCAGTTATGGTCCGGTGGTACATCCCGTGTAGGGGCTTGTCCTCCGATGATGGTCCCTCTTCCAGCGCCTCATCCTCTGTTGCCCATTGTCTGAGACATTCTCTGAGTACGTCATCCGTTGGAGCCTTCTCCTTGATGTATTCATGGAGCTTGGATGTTTCATCCTGGACAGTGGCTCTCACACTCACTAGTCCCCAGCCGCTTTCCTTGTTGCCAGTTCAAGGTTGCCATTGGCTTGTGGTACACCGAGGTACTTGTAGCTGTCCTCAATGTCTGCTATTGTTCCTTCGGGGAGTGAGACCCCTTCAGTCCGGACTACCGTTCCTCTCTTAGTCACCATCCGACTATCACATCCCGATGTCGCTGCTGTAGATCCTGGTTGTGTGGATCAGGGAGTCTATGTCCCTTTCACTCTTAGCATACAGCTTTATGTCATCAATGTAGAGGAGGTGACTGATCGTAGCTTCATTTCTGAGGCTGTATCCATAGCCTGTCTTGGTGATTACTTGGCTTAGGGAGTTCAGTCCTATGCAGAACAGCAATGGGGAGAGTGCATCACCTTGGTATATGCCACATTTGATGGACACTTGGGTAAGTGGCTTGCCATTGGCTTCAAGTGTGGTTTTCCACATCCTCATCAAGTTCGCAACGAAGGCTCTTAGGGTCCTGTTCACCTCATACACATCCAAGCATTCAGTGATCCATGTATGTGGCATCGAGTCATAGGCTTTCTTTTAATCAATCCAGGCTGTGCACAGGTTGGTACATCGGGACCTGCAGTCTTGTGCGACTGTTCTGTCAACCAGGAGCTGATGTTTGGCTCCCCTGGTATCTCTACCAATGCCCTTCCGTGCTTCGCTCATGTATTGATCCATGTGTGCACTTATCTTAGCCGCAACATGAGCTTCCAAAATTGTGGAGGGACAGGTTATTGGCCGATAGTTGGATGCGACTGCACCCTTTGAGGGATCTTTCATGATAAGGATCGTTCGCCCTTCGGTTAGCCATCCTGGGTGAGTCCCATCCCTAGGCAGCTGGTTCATTTGTGCTGCTGGGCGCTCATGGAGTGCTGTGAGTCTCTTTAGCCAGTAAGTGTGGACCATGTCCGGGCCTGGTGCTGTCCAGTTCTTCATATTTGAGACTATTTCCTTTATGTCTGCCACTGTTATGGTAATTGGGTTCTGTTCAGGGAGGTGTCTGTGCTCCTCTCTTTGGGTGACCAGCCATTGTGCACTGCTGTTATGTGCAACCTCCTTCTCCCATCTGCCTCTCCAGTACCTTTCAGTTTCCAGTCTTGGTGGATCAGCTCTGTTGTTGGGACCCTGCCACTGAGCGTACACTTTCGCAGGTTGTGTTGCAAACAGCCTGTTTATTCGTCTGGCCTCATTCTCTTTCGTGTACCGCTTTAGGCGGCTGGACAAGGTTTGGAGCCTTTGTTTCGAGTGCTTCATATATGGTCATCTGGATGTACCTCTCAGGATCGGCCTTTTCATCACACCTCTCTGGACCTCAGTCAATTGACTCACATCTTTCCGAGCCGCCTTGATCTTAGCCTCCAACCGTCTTTTCCATGGTCGGTAATGTATCTCATGGCTTCCATGGTTGCTCTTATAGCCAAGCATCTCAAGGATCACTGATGCTGAAGCGTATATCAGTTCATTTCCGTGATCGTTACGGTAAGGATCGCCCTCAGTGCTGAATTCACACTTTCCAAGAGACTTTCAGGTGGTACTTCACATAGCCGTTGTAATCGGATTCTAGGTTTCCCAGCTTTCATTCTTGCCATGATCTTAGCTTTCAGGTCAGTTGCTGCCTCGCTCAGCATTTCATTCATTGGGGCTGGCCTCCCAATCTCATCATCTGCATTCACTCTGGTATGAACTCCTCCTCTGATCTGGCAGCCTGGGGCCCCTCACCACGGAACCTGCGTTGTACCTCATCAATCTCAAGTTGTGACAGCAGTTGCCGTTTGTGGATGTTGGAACACTGAGTTACGAGTTGTTTCGTGGCCACCCGTGACTGTGGGTTTCGAAGTAACCATTTAGCCCACATTCTCTCCATGTAACCTCTCTGACTAGGCTTGCTTGAGTAGTAGCATTCCAACAGAGCCATGTTATTGCATCTTGCCCATCTCTGCTCCATTTTTCATCAAGGTGCTCTGGTTCCCCAGCACCTGACGCAGACCTTGTTTGGCCGGGCGAGGTCTGAGCTGGCATGTCATTCATTTTATTGTCTCTCATCATTGTATGAGGTACGCATTAGCGTGAAGGCTCTTGCCCAAGGACCCACACTGGATGGTGTTATGTGCTCATTTTTTGCCCCAAGTGGGGAGCGGAGGGACGGGCGCTGGGGGGGGGACCATCGTGGTGGGGCGGGCCCCTACGCGGGATGTGCCACCGGACCGTGGCTGAGGTGGCTGATCTCAAGAAGTCCTATCGGTGGCTGGAGGGGACTGGCCTGGGGGACAGCGCAGGGGCGCTCATCCTGGCTGCTCAGGAGCGGGCCTTGGGCGCCGGAGCCGTCGAGGCCCGGATGTGCCGCGCCGGACAGGACCCGGGGTGTGGGTTGTGCGGGGAGGCGCCTGGGACGATCCGGCACGTGGCTGCGGGGTGTGGGATGCTGGCAGGGGGGGCCTGCGTGGAGCGCCATGGCCAGGTGGCTGGCGTGGTCTGCCGAGGCATCTGTGCGGAGTGTGGACTGGGGGCCCCGGGGTCGGAGTGGGGGGCACCTCCGAGGGTGGTGGAGGGTGGCGGAGCGGGGATCCTGTGGGACTTCCGGATCCAGACTGGCGGGATGGTGGTGGCGAGCCAGCCAGATGTCGTGGTCGTGGATGGGGGGCGGAGGAGGGCCGTTGTGGTGGATGTGGCGGTCCCAGGTGGTGGAGGCATCGGGAGGGGGGAGCATGGGGGGCTCGGGGGGTACCAGGGGCTCGGGGAGGGGCTGGGGAGGGCCTGGGGGGTGGGGGTGGCGGTCGTGCCTGTGGTGGTCGGGGCGCTCGGGGCAGTGACCCCCGGACTGGATGGGTGGTTGCGACAGATCCCGGGACCAGCGTCGGACATCTCGGTCCGGAGGTGTGCGGTGCTGGGAGCGGCGGGGGTACTGCGCGGGGCCCTCGGGCTTCCTGGCCTCTGGTGGAGGACCCGAGCTGAATGAGGGACGGACACCACCCGAGGACACCTCCTATTGGCTCCATGATAAGAGCTCCACCCAGCAAAGAATTAACCCTTTAAAACCTGATTGTGAGCTTTCACAATTATTTACCGCCATTTGCGTAATATCTACAGTATACAGAAGGAATCAAGCAATTTTTACCAATGTATCTGTAGGTGATGTTTATTTATTATGTACACAGAGATAAAGAGTAATGGCACAGCTCTGCAGTATCTTTCCACTTTTATATATGTATGCTATACTAAATAAAATGAATAGGGCACCATATAATGCAACAGTTATGCAACTCCCTAAATAATGATGTGAATTTTCAGTTGTTGCTAAATCAGTTAGGATGTTATAATTTGTGGTGTAGATGCGAATTTAGGAGAGCAGGACAAGATATCGCATTGCAATTGGAGCAGCAGCTTGGTTGATGATGTCCCCAAACCGGCTCATCTATTATATTTGTCGTGCAATACAATGAAAATGAGCACAATTGCAAAACATAGGCTTCTTATATTTTAAAATAAAATAATCACATGTTTACCGTTCTGGGGTTTCTACAATCATGAATGGAGGCATTATTTACAGCAGGTTGATGTTGTTGTTGTTGTTGTCGACCCCACCCGTGCCCCGACATTGGGGGACCGGGCCCTCACTCCGTCTCCCGGATCCCCAGACCCCCCTCCGCCGCCCAGCGGGCGAGCAGGGCCGCCACTCCGCTTGGGTTTCGCCAGAGGTCCTCCGGAGTCAGTGTGGTGGGTATGTTTGTGCAGGTGAACAGGTGTTGTGTGTCGTGCACTTGCGTGCCGCATAGCGCACAGAGTGGTGTTGGGTGTGTGTCCGGTGTAATGTTGTGTAGGTAGGAGTGGAGGGCTGGTGATTTGTTGGTTCGGAGTTGTGCTAGGAGTTGTCTGGTTCTGTGTGGTAGGTCTTGCTCTGATGGGTCTATTTCTGGTGCTGGTGCATGTATTACTTTGTTGTGTTGTCTGGTGTCCAAGTGTGTTTGTACAAAGTGGGTGTGTATGTCTTTCATGTTCTGTTTTATGGTGTCGTTGTTGGTGTCCTGTGGTGCTGTGTCTTTGTTGTGTGTGTAGTTGTTGTGGAAGATTGTTTGTTTCTTTTGTCTGGGTGGTGGTGGTTGTTGAGTGAGTGGGTGTAGTGGGTGGGTTGGGTGTTGGGCTTTTTGTCTGATTTGCGATGCGTGTAGTTTTAGATGGGTGTTCAGTGGGAGAGTTTTTGTTTCCTCATGCAAGTGTTGTATGTTTGTGTCTTGTGTGCATCCTGTTGCTATTCTGAGTGCGGTGTTCTGTGTGGTCTGGAGTTTTGTCTTGTTTGTGTCCGATAGTGTTGGTGACCATATAGTGTTTGCGTATTCGAGGCGTGTGAGTGTGGTTGCTTTGTATGTGGTGAGTATAGTTTCTTTGGATTTTCCCCAGTGAGTGGTTGTTAAGGCTTTAAGTATTTTGTTTGATTGCTTGGCGCGGGTTAGAGTGTGTTGTGTGTGTTTTGAGAAGGTGAGTTTGGGGTCCCATGTTAATCCCAGTATTTTGGGTTCGCGGACTGTGGGTAGGGTGGTGTTATCTATTTGTAAAGTGAGCCTGTTGCTGTATTCTGCCGGATCCGGTGTGAACAGAGTGGTGGTGGTTTTGTCTGCGTTGAGTGTGAGTTGGTTCTGTTTTGTCCAGTTGTATATGTCGTGGAGATATTTTTGTACTTGTTGTTGTGCCTGTTGTGGTTTGACATGTGTGGATAGAATGGTGATGTCGTCTGCATATGTAACTGTGTGTACATTTGGAGGTGGTTGTGGTAAGTCTGCCATGTATATGTTGAATAGTGTTGGTGAAAGTACTCCCCCCTGTGGTACCCCCGTTTTCGTGTTTCTATGTTCTGATGTTTCCCCCCGGTATTGAGTGTATTGTCTGCGTCCCCTTATGTAGTTGAAGATGTATTTGATGATGATGTTTAGGGTGTTAGTGTTGTTGAGTTTGTTTGTGAGTGTGTGTAGGTTTACCGTGTCAAAGGCTTTGGACATGTCTAGGGCTATGGCAACTGTTCGTTGTGGTGGTTTTTGTTGATTGAAACCTGTGGCTATGATGTTGTGTACGTGGTGTAGTGCTGTGGTTGTGGAGTGTTGTTTTCGGAAGCCGTGTTGGTGAGAGGGTAGTTGAGTGTTGTTGGTAATGAAGGGTAGTATTACCTTTTCCATTGTTTTGGCTATTGGGCTGAGTAGTGCTATTGGTCTGTAGGATGGGCCGAGTGCGTGGTTTTTGTTGGGTTTTGGTATTGGGATTATTTTTGCAGTCTTCCATATTGCGGGGATGGTGTTGGTGTTGAGTGATGTGTTGTAAGTGTGTGTGAGTAGTGTTATTGCTTTGGGGCCTAGGTGTTTCAGATGTCTGATGTTTATGTTGTCTGGGCCTGTGGAGTTGTTGCTTTTGGAGCGTTGTAGTGCTTGTTTGACTTGTTGTTCTGTGATGGTTATGGGCGTGGTGTTGAGTTTTCGTATTTTGCGTTGTAGTTGTCTGTATGTTCTGTTGGTTTTGTGTTGTATTATGTTGGTGAATTGTTTGTTGAATGCTCGTGCTTTCTGTTTGTTGGATATTGCCGTGTGTTGTCCGAACTGTATTGTGGTGTTTTCTGGTGCTTTTTGTTCTTTGTTAGATAGTCTTGTTACTGTGTTCCAGAGTATGTATTGTTTGTGTCTGTGGTTCCATGCATCCGTTAAGTGTTCTTTCCATAGCTCTTGTTTGTGTTTTTGGATTTGTGTGTCTATTTCTTTGTTTAGGTCTGTGATGCGTGGGTCTTGGTGGTTTTGTTGTCTGATGTCGTTTCTTTGGCTGATGAGTGTTCTGATGTGTTGTGGTAGGAGAAGTGATTTGCTTTTTATTTTTCCGTGGGGTATGTGGTGTTTGTCTGCTGTAAGTATGAGGTTTGTGAGCATGGTGTTGGCTGTGTGGATGTTGTCAGGTATGGTTAAGTTCTCCAGTGCTGATTCTATTTCAGAGGTGTATCCTTCCCAGTCTGCTTTCCTGTAATTTGTGTAAGTTTGAAGGTGTTGTTGTAGGCGGAAAGGAGCACGCGTGTTGTGTGTGATTTTGATAGGAAGGTGGTCTGAACTGAGTGCGTGTATTGTGGTCCATGTTGTTCTGTTTGTGATGCTGTTGCTGGCTGTTGTGATGTCCGGTGATGTTGGTTATTGGTTGATGTTTGTAGGTTTTCTGGTGGGTGTGTTTGTGTTTAGAGTGATTTGTTGGGAGTTTTGTAGTATGTCTGCAATGTGGGTGCCTCTGTGGTCGTCGTAGGGAGAGTGCCATTGTGTTGAGTGAGCGTTGATGTCTGCGGTTAGAATGGTGTTGTTCAGCGAGTTTATGTATTGGAAGGTGTTGGTGATGTCTGTGTCTTCTGTGGCGTGGTCTGGTCGGGTGGTATCTCTGGGGGGTATATACATGTTGCATATGTGTAGTCTTTTGTGGTTGGTTATGTGAATCTTTACGGTTTGAATTTCTGTAGTGTTGGTGTTGATGTTGTTGGGGATGTTCATGGGAGTGAATGTGACTGATTTGTGAATGTATGTGAGCAGTCCTCCTCCTCCCTTGTGTTCTCTGTCTTTCCTAATGCTGGTGTAGTTGGTGAGACGAGGTGTGTTGTGTTGTTTTTCTAGTTTGGTTTCTTGTATGGTGATGATGTCTGCGTGCTGTTGTAAGGCGAGTTCTTCTAGTTCTGTTTTCTTGTTTTGGATGCCGTTGATGTTTATTTGTAGTATGGTCAGTGTGTGTTTGTTGTTTTTGTTGGTGGGTGTTGTTCTTTGTGGGTTGTTCGGGGGTTGTGGTGTTGGGGTGTTTGTTGTTTGCGTGTGTGTTCTGTATGTCCACGTGTTTGTGTATTGGCGGGTGGTGATGCCGGAGCAATGTCTGTGTATCCAGTGTGGGTGTGTTGAGTTGCATCTGAGTGAGGTTTGTCTGCGTGTGATGATTCTATTGCAGCTATTGCAGGTCCAGGTTTGGGGGGGTGGTCTTGTGTTTGTTGTATCTCTGTTGGAGTTGTCTGTCCGTGTTGCCTTTGAGGGTAGTGTTGGTGAGGCGAGTGTGTTGTTTTGGTCTGTTTGTGCTCTGCTGCCTGTTGGTGTCCTACGAGGTGTTGTTGTTCGTGGTGGTGTTTTGGGATGTAGTCTGCATTTCCATGTTATGTTGTATTGTCTAGTGTTTATGTTTGTGCAATGTTTGTGTACCCAGTGTGGTGTGTGGTGGTTGCATCTGAAGGATGTCTGTCTTCTTGTAATCTGTTGTGTGCAAATGTCGCATGTCCAGGTAGTTTGTTGTGTGTGTGTTTGTTGCGTGCGTGAGAGTGTCTGTGTGGGCCCCGGATTTGTCTCTATGTCCCCCGCCTGGAGCAAAAGGTCCGCCCGCCACCCTGCCAGGTTCAGGGGGCGGTTAGCCGAAAAAAAAAAAAACGGCCGTAAGGGCACCCCGTTCGGGGTGCAGTGATTGGTTCCTTGATTTGTCCCCCCGTTCGGGGGGAACCCTCCAACTGCGAGTAAGCCAAGGAGTTTGGAGGTACAGCAGGTTGACAGCAGTGTGATCGAGCAGATTAGATAGAGTAGAATTTGAATGGGGCTTCACTGATTTATTTCATACAATTCATATCTAAAACACAGTTGAAAAATATTTGATTGTTAAAATATTTAAATACAAGAACTATATCAAGAAATTAACAAAACATAGTTTTTTTAGTTAGGAGAAAAGTCTAAAAACATCACAAATGACAAACGTTGTGCCTCTCCTCCTCCTGTTCTTCAATGAAGCTGATCACCCTCCAGCACCCGTTAGAAACATCGTGCTGCTGAAGGTGTGCCGGCAGAATGGTTGTGATACAGGAGGTGCTGTGGACTCTCCCAGAAACGAGGACCTAGTTTAGTTGTAGATCCAGTAAAACATAATGCAAATGTGACATTATTTATAATGCACAGTTACAGTCTTGTGAATATTAAAAAATGTACTTCATGTAATGCAGGAAGCGAATATTTCAAACGAACTAAGGCAGCAAACAGTAAGAGCAAAATCGTGTTCCAAACATTAACTCTTTTTTTAAATGTCAATTAGCTTGTGAGTAATAAGACAAAATGTGACTGTCAGACAGAGAACTGTCAGAGCAAACGGCAGATTTTAGAAAGTCCTGCCGAAATAAATCTGCACCCGACTGCGACTGTCAGCGTTGAACTGCCGCCATTGCTGTCAAAGTCAGACACATCTCCAAAATTGTTGGAGCAAAATTTTAAGCAGGCTTCATCTTGATAAATTGACCACGTATTTGACATTTACACCATAATGTTACCGCCTAAAATAATCGTAAAACAAAATTTTGTGTAACAACAAGAGTAATATGTACCCCAAAAGCTTTCAAAGCGTCTGAAAGTTTTCTCCTCCATTTTTGTTGGGGCTTGGCTCGAAATGCATCATGATTGGCCTCCCGAAGTCCACGTGTCTGTCGGACGTGCTCTCATTGGTCTACAATACCATCACGGATGAATAAATACTCAAAGGGCTTGCCAGGCAAGCCCTTTGAACCCTTTAAATACTCAATGGGCTTGCCTGGCAAGCCCTTTGAGTATTTATTCCATATTGCCCACTAGTTCACTAGTAAGGTCATTTTGACGCTTACTAGTGAACATGTAAGGCCATAAATGTGCCCACTAGTTCACTAGTAAGATCATTTTGAGGCTTACTAGTTGACATGTAAGCCACAAAACGCCCGCTAGTTCACTAGTAAGATAATTTTGAGGCTTCTAGTGAACATGTAAGCCACAGAACGCCCAATAGTTCACTAGTAAGATCATTTTGACGCTTACTAGTGAACATGTAAGCCACAAAACGCTCACTAGTTCACTAGTAAGGTCATTTTGACGCTTACTAGTGAACATGTAAGCCACAAAACGCTCACTGGTTCACTAGTAAGGTAATTTTGACGCTTACTAGTGAACATGTAAGCCACAAAACGCCCACTAGTTCCCTAGTAAGATCATTTTGACGCTTATTTATGAACATGTCAGCCACAAAACGCTCACTCGTTCACTAGTAAGATCATTTTGACGCTTACTAGTGAACATGTAAGCCACAAAACGCCCACTAGTTCACTAGTAAGGTAATTTTGACGCTTACTAGTGAACATGTAAGCCACAAAACGCCCACTAGTTCCCTAGTAAGATCATTTTGACGCTTACTAGTGAACATGTAAGGCCATAAATGTGCCCACTAGTTCACTAGTAAGTTCATTTTGAGGCTTACTAGTTGACATGTAAGCCACACATCGCCTACTAGTTCACTAGTAAGTTCATTTTGAGGCTTACTAGTGAACATGTAAGCCACAAAACGCCCAATAGTTCACTAGTAAGATCATTTTGACGCTTACTACTGAACATTTAAGGCCATAAATGTGCCCACTAGTTCACTGGTAAGATGATTTTGACGCTTACTAGTGAACATGTAAGGCCATAAATGTGCCCACTTGTAGTGCTAGTGACATTACACTGTACTTGCATTAAATGCAAATAAGGATGATTATGAAAACATGTAACGGTATCCTATTGGCTGTACGTTTCAAAATAGTGTCATCCCACCAGTCAGGGCTCATGATTTTGGAAATTCTGTGCCCACTTAGTTTTTTAAAACAACAATGGCGGACAGTGTCCTGAGACGTATTCGGCGAAGGTGCAGGGCAATAGAGAGTGCCTGTCATCAAGGGTCTGCCGGTGAAAGTGAAGCATGCGCGATAAACATTTCAATTGCTAATTTAAGAAGAGTTAGTGACCAGTTTAGCGCTGATACTATTCAAAGTTTGATTCAAAGTCCAATAGATCTCCGATCTGTCATCATTGCGGGACCCACTCCTAATGGTGGACGTGTTTGTTCCCATGTGGCACATCGTTTGCACACAGGTAAAATGGCTACCATTTTTTGTCATTGGTTTTTCGTATGTATTTTTATTCGAACTACACACGGGTTTTACTGACGACTTGCTGTGACTTACCTTCTATCACCCTGTCAAACGTCGTTTTATACCAGCGGTTTTCCTGCAAATCAGTAGACTATTAAGTAACGCGATGGCTGTACACTTTTAAGCAATAACTAGTGATCTTTTAGTTATTCAATTATAAGTTTGAATTATTTTTTTCTTGAGTAAAATGGTTAGAGAAAATAGCTGCTCGTGGTTTTGAAGCTGCATATACTTTTATGTACATCTGTGTCTATATGCCTGTACTGTATACAGTATATAAAAAACACGTAGTGATTCGTTTGCTTGAATTCCTTAATCCTTTTATTTCCATACTTTAGGTAGACGAGGAAGACCAGCACTTGACATTACAAGTGATCAAATTGAACTGCTCCCCACTCAGGGCTTTACAGTGAGAGCCATCACTGAGATGTTGTGTTGTTCCTCTTCATACCTGCATAAAAAAATGAAGTTTTTTCAGATTTCAGCCAGAAATAGATTTACTCCCATTCATGATGTTGACCTGGAAGAGCATGTCAGAAGATTGCACAGCCAATTTCCCAGATCAGGCTCGGAAGCAAGTGTTCTGCTACATACTCTTGTCCCTTCATGTATATATCATTATATTCATTGTGAAAGTGTACTTTCTTTATTGTGTTGTTTTATGAACCTGTTGCAGATGATGAGGGCATACCTGCGTCCTGATGGTATTGTAGTACAAAGAAAAAGAGTTCGAGAAATCCTCAACCGTATTGAGCCAGCTGCTGCAGCCCAGAGATGGAGCCAGACTGTGGCTAGAAGAACATACTATGTGCCATTCCCCAATAGTTTATGGCACATAGATGGGCATATGCGTCTCATTCGGTAATAAGGGATCATCTTATATTTGTACTCGTGGGAGCATTAGAAAGCCATATTGTATGGACAGCACAGATTAAATTGAATTTTATCATTTGTATATCCAAGTTACACAAACTCCAAATTGCCTCCATGTAGTCTTAAGTGCACAGCAATACCTTCTCTACCGAGATGATATTTCAAACAAGATATGAAACTTGATTGTTTTCTTGTATTTAATCATTATTCTTTTCATGTTTGTTTTACAGGTGGGTGTTTGTGACACATGCCGGCATTGATGGGAATTCCAGGCTAATAACGTACCTTCAACTGGAGCACAGACAACACAGCTTTGACAGTGTTGAAATATTTTGTCCAAGCCACCTGCCTGTATGGGTTACCCTCCAGAGTAAGATCCGACCATGGTGGTGAAAACACTGGTTGCTCTTTTAATGAACCTACTGCAGGGACAAGACACCAAAATTATTTCTAGCTCCAGCCAACACCCCCTCACAATTTACTCACACCTCCCATGGCCTGATTATCCACCAACAGGGGCCCTTTTTGGATTATCATTTTGGCATAGGAACTTTCCTTTCCTATCCTAACCGAGTGAGATGAGCCGGTAGCACCTGGAGCAAAGATCGTCTAAATTTTAATAATGCTTAGGAAAGGTTCTGACCATCCTTTACGAAAGGAAAGGAGATATATTATGCAGCAGGAATATTTAAAGGGGAAGTCTTTTTTTATGTTGTTGTTGTTGTTGTTGTCGACCCCACCCGTGCCCCGACATTGGGGGACCGGGCCCTCACTCCGTCTCCCGGATCCCCAGACCCCCCTCCTCCGCCCAGCGGGCGAGCAGGGCCGCCACTCCGCTTGGGTTTCGCCAGAGGTCCTCCGGAGTCAGTGTGGTGGGTATGTTTGTGCAGGTGAACAGGTGTTGTGTGTCGTGCACTTGCGTGCCGCATAGCGCACAGAGTGGTGTTGGGTGTGTGTCCGGTGTAATGTTGTGTAGGTAGGAGTGAAGGGCTGGTGATTTGTTGGTTCGGAGTTGTGCTAGGAGTTGTCTGGTTCTGTGTGGTAGGTCTTGCTCTGATGGGTCTATTTCTGGTGCTGGTGCATGTATTACTTTGTTGTGTTGTCTGGTGTCCAAGTGTGTTTGTACAAAGTGGGTGTGTATATCTTTCATGTTCTGTTTTATGGTGTCGTTGTTGGTGTCCTGTGGTGCTGTGTCTTTGTTGTGTGTGTAGTTGTTGTTGTGGAAGATTGTTTGTTTCTTTTGTCTGGGTGGTGGTGGTTGTTGAGTGAGTGGGTGTAGTGGGTGGGTTGGGTGTTGGGCTTTTTGTCTGATTTGCGATGCGTGTAGTTTTAGATGGATGTTCAGTGGGAGAGTTTTTGTTTCCTCATGCAAGTGTTGTATGTTTGTGTCTTGTGTGCATCCTGTTGCTATTCTGAGTGCTGTGTTCCGTGTGGTCTGGAGTTTTGTCTTGTTTGTGTCCGATAGTGTTGGTGACCATATAGTGTTTGCGTATTCGAGGCGTGTGAGTGTGGTTGCTTTGTATGTGGTGAGTATAGTTTCTTTGGATTTTCCCCAGTGAGTGGTTGTTAAGGCTTTAAGTATTTTGTTTGATTGCTTGGCGCGGGTTAGAGTGTGCTGTGTGTGTTTTGAGAAGGTGAGTTTGGGGTCCCATGTTAATCCCAGTATTTTGGGTTCGCGGACTGTGGGTAGGGTGGTGTTATCTATTTGTAAAGTGAGCCTGTTGCTGTATTCTGCCGGATCCGGTGTGAACAGAGTGGTGGTGGTTTTGTCTGCGTTGAGTGTGAGTTGGTTCTGTTTTGTCCAGTTGTATATGTCGTGGAGATATTTTTGTACTTGTTGTTGTGCCTGTTGTGGTTTGACATGTGTGGATAGAATGGTGATGTCGTCTGCATATGTAACTGTGTGTACATTTGGAGGTGGTTGTGGTAAGTCTGCCATGTATATGTTGAATAGTGTTGGTGAAAGTACTCCCCCCTGTGGTACCCCCGTTTTCGTGTTTCTATGTTCTGATGTTTCCCCCCGGTATTGAGTGTATTGTCTGCGTCCCCTTATGTAGTTGAAGATGTATTTGATGATGATGTTTGGGGTGTTAGTGTTGTTGAGTTTGTTTGTGAGTGTGTGTAGGTTTACCGTGTCAAAGGCTTTGGACATGTCTAGGGCTATGGCAACTGTTCGTTGTGGTGGTTTTTGTTGATTGAAACCTGTGGCTATGATGTTGTGTATGTGGTGTAGTGCTGTGGTTGTGGAGTGTTGTTTTCGGAAGCCGTGTTGGTGAGAGGGTAGTTGAGTGTTGTTGGTAATGAAGGGTAGTATTACCTTTTCCATTGTTTTGGCTATTGGGCTGAGTAGTGCTATTGGTCTGTAAGATGGGCCGAGTGCGTGGTTTTTGTTGGGTTTTGGTATTGGGATTATTTTTGCAGTCTTCCATATTGCGGGGATGGTGTTGGTGTTGAGTGATGTGTTGTAAGTGTGTGTGAGTAGTGTTATTGCTTTGGGGCCTAGGTGTTTCAGATGTCTGATGTTTATGTTGTCTGGGCCTGTGGAGTTGTTGCTTTTGGAGCGTTGTAGTGCTTGTTTGACTTGTTGTTCTGTGATGGTTATGGGCGTGGTGTTGAGTTTTCGTATTTTGCGTTGTAGTTGTCTGTATGTTCTGTTGGTTTTGTGTTGTATTATGTTGGTGAATTGTTTGTTGAATGCTCGTGCTTTCTGTTTGTTGGATATTGCCGTGTGTTGTCCGAACTGTATTGTGGTGTTTTCTGGTGCTTTTTGTTCTTTGTTTGATAGTCTTGTTACTGTGTTCCAGAGTATGTGTTGTTTGTGTCTGTGGTTCCATGCATCCGTTAAGTGTTCTTTCCATAGCTCTTGTTTGTGTTTTTGGATTTGTGTGTCTATTTCTTTGTTTAGGTCTGTGATGCGTGGGTCTTGGTGGTTTTGTTGTCTGATGTCGTTTCTTTGGCTGATGAGTGTTCTGATGTGTTGTGGTAGGAGAAGTGATTTGCTTTTTATTTTTCCGTGGGGTATGTGGTGTTTGTCTGCTGTAAGTATGAGGTTTGTGAGCATGGTGTTGGCTGTGTGGATGTTGTCAGGTATGGTTATGTTCTCCAGTGCTGATTCTATTTCAGAGGTGTATCCTTCCCAGTCTGCTTTCCTGTAATTTGTGTAAGTTTGAAGGTGTTGTTGTAGGCGGAAAGGAGCACGCGTGTTGTGTGTGATTTTGATAGGAAGGTGGTCTGAACTGAGTGCGTGTATTGTGGTCCATGTTGTTCTGTTTGTGATGCTGTTGCTGGCTGTTGTGATGTCCGGTGATGTTGGTTGTTGGTTGATGTTTGTAGGTTTTCTGGTGGGTGTGTTTGCGTTTAGAGTGATTTGTTGGGAGTTTTGTAGTATGTCTGCAATGTGGGTGCCTCTGTGGTCGTCGTAGGGAGAGTGCCATTGTGTTGAGTGAGCGTTGATGTCTGCGGTTAGAATGGTGTTGTTCAGCGAGTTTATGTATTGGAAGGTGTTGGTGATGTCTGTGTCTTCTGTGGCGTGGTCTGGTCGGGTGGTATCTCTGGGGGGTATATACATGTGGCATATGTGTAGTCTTTTGTGGTTGGTTATGTGAATCTTTACGGTTTGAATTTCTGTAGTGTTGGTGTTAATGTTGTTGGGGATGTTCATGGGAGTGAATGTGTATCTACTGTATATCTATAAAAAAAATCCTCGTCTCACCCCTCAGGTGGTGTCCATCCCTCATTCAGCTGGGGTCCTCTACCAGAGGCCAGGAAGCTTGAGGGTTCTGCGCAGTATCCTTGCCGTTCCCAGCACTGCACATTTCTGGACTGAGATGTCCGATGTTGTTCCCGGGATCTGTTGCAACCACTCATCATCTAGTTTGGGGGTCACTGCCCCGAGTGCTCCGACCACCACAGGCACGACTGTCCCCTTTACCTTCCAGGCTCTCTCCAGCTCCTCTCTGAGCCCTTGGGATTTCTCGAGTTTCTCGTGTTCCTTCTTTCTGATGTTTCCAGCACTTGGGACCGCTACATCCACTACAACGGCTTTCCTCTGCCCTTTATCTATCATCAGGATATCTGGTTGGTTCGCCATTACCATCTTGTCAGTCTGGATCTGGAAGTCTCATAGGATCTTCGCTCTGTCATTCTCCACCACCTTCGGAGGTGTTTCCCATTTTGACCTTGGGGTTTCCAGTCCGTACTCCGCACAGATGTTTCGGTAGACTATGCCAGCCACCTGGTTATGGCGTTCCATATAGGCTTTCCCTGCCAGCACCTTACACCCTGCAGTTATGTGTTAGATCGTCTCAGGTGCCTCTTTGCACAACCTACACCTTGGGTCTTGTCTGGTGTGGTATATCTGGGCCTCAATGGCTCTAGTGCTCAGGGCCTGCTCCTGAGCAGCCAGGATGAGTGCCTCTGTACTGTCCTTCAGGCCAGCCCTCTCTAGCCACTGATGGGAATTCTTGAGATCGGCCACTTCAGTTATGGTCCGGTGGTACATCCCGTGTAGGGGCTTGTCCTCCGATGATGGTCCCTCTTCCAGCGCCTCATCCTCTGTTGCCCATTGTCTGAGACATTCTCTGAGTACGTCATCCGTTGGAGCCTTCTCCTTGATGTATTCATGGAGCTTGGATGTTTCATCCTGGACAGTGGCTCTCACACTCACTAGTCCCCAGCCGCTTTCCTTGTTGCCAGTTCAAGGTTGCCATTGGCTTGTGGTACACCGAGGTACTTGTAGCTGTCCTCAATGTCTGCTATTGTTCCTTCGGGGAGTGAGACCCCTTCAGTCCGGACTACCGTTCCTCTCTTAGTCACCATCCGACTATCACATCCCGATGTCGCTGCTGTAGATCCTGGTTGTGTGGATCAGGGAGTCTATGTCCCTTTCACTCTTAGCATACAGCTTTATGTCATCAATGTAGAGGAGGTGACTGATCGTAGCTTCATTTCTGAGGCTGTATCCATAGCCTGTCTTGGTGATTACTTGGCTTAGGGAGTTCAGTCCTATGCAGAACAGCAATGGGGAGAGTGCATCACCTTGGTATATGCCACATTTGATGGACACTTGGGTAGGTGGCTTGCCATTGGCTTCAAGTGTGGTTTTCCACATCCTCATCAAGTTCGCAACGAAGGCTCTTAGGGTCCTGTTCACCTTATACACATCCAAGCATTCAGTGATCCATGTATGTGGCATCGAGTCATAGGCTTTCTTTTAATCAATCCAGGCTGTGCACAGGTTGGTACATCGGGACCTGCAGTCTTGTGCGACTGTTCTGTCAACCAGGAGCTGATGTTTGGCTCCCCTGGTATCTCTACCAATGCCCTTCCGTGCTTCGCTCATGTATTGATCCATGTGTGCACTTATCTTAGCCGCAACATGAGCTTCCAAAATTGTGGAGGGACAGGTTATTGGCCGATAGTTGGATGCGACTGCACCCTTTGAGGGATCTTTCATGATAAGGATCGTTCGCCCTTCGGTTAGCCATCCTGGGTGAGTCCCATCCCTAGGCAGCTGGTTCATTTGTGCTGCTGGGCGCTCATGGAGTGCTGTGAGTCTCTTTAGCCAGTAAGTGTGGACCATGTCCGGGCCTGGTGCTGTCCAGTTCTTCATATTTGAGACTATTTCCTTTATGTCTGCCACTGTTATGGTAATTGGGTTCTGTTCAGGGAGGTGTCTGTGCTCCTCTCTTTGGGTGACCAGCCATTGTGCACTGCTGTTATGTGCAACCTCCTTCTCCCATCTGCCTCTCCAGTACCTTTCAGTTTCCAGTCTTGGTGGATCAGCTCTGTTGTTGGGACCCTGCCACTGAGCGTACACTTTCGCAGGTTGTGTTGCAAACAGCCTGTTTATTCGTCTGGCCTCATTCTCTTTCGTGTACCGCTTTAGGCGGCTGGACAAGGTTTGGAGCCTTTGTTTCGAGTGCTTCATATATGGTCATCTGGATGTACCTCTCAGGATCGGCCTTTTCATCACACCTCTCTGGACCTCAGTCAATTGACTCACATCTTTCCGAGCCGCCTTGATCTTAGCCTCCAACCGTCTTTTCCATGGTCGGTAATGTATCTCATGGCTTCCATGGTTGCTCTTATAGCCAAGCATCTCAAGGATCACTGATGCTGAAGCGTATATCAGTTCATTTCCGTGATCGTTACGGTAAGGATCGCCCTCAGTGCTGAATTCACACTTTCCAAGAGACTTTCAGGTGGTACTTCACATAGCCGTTGTAATCGGATTCTAGGTTTCCCAGCTTTCATTCTTGCCATGATCTTAGCTTTCAGGTCAGTTGCTGCCTCGCTCAGCATTTCATTCATTGGGGCTGGCCTCCCAATCTCATCATCTGCATTCACTCTGGTATGAACTCCTCCTCTGATCTGGCAGCCTGGGGCCCCTCACCATGGAACCTGCGTTGTACCTCATCAATCTCAAGTTGTGACAGCAGTTGCCGTTTGTGGATGTTGGAACACTGAGTTACGAGTTGTTTCGTGGCCACCCGTGACTGTGGGTTTCGAAGTAACCATTTAGCCCACATTCTCTCCATGTAACCTCTCTGACTAGGCTTGCTTGAGTAGTAGCATTCCAACAGAGCCATGTTATTGCATCTTGCCCATCTCTGCTCCATTTTTCATCAAGGTGCTCTGGTTCCCCAGCACCTGACGCAGACCTTGTTTGGCCGGGCGAGGTCTGAGCTGGCATGTCATTCATTTTATTGTCTCTCATCATTGTATGAGGTACGCATTAGCGTGAAGGCTCTTGCCCAAGGACCCACACTGGATGGTGTTATGTGCTCATTTTTTGCCCCAAGTGGGGAGCGGAGGGACGGGCGCTGGGGGGGGGACCATCGTGGTGGGGCGGGCCCCTACGCGGGATGTGCCACCGGACCGTGGCTGAGGCGGCTGATCTCAAGAAGTCCTATCGGTGGCTGGAGGGGACTGGCCTGGGGGACAGCGCAGGGGCGCTCATCCTGGCTGCTCAGGAGCGGGCCTTGGGCGCCGGAGCCGTCGAGGCCCGGATGTGCCGCGCCGGACAGGACCCGGGGTGTGGGTTGTGCGGGGAGGCGCCTGGGACGATCCGGCACGTGGCTGCGGGGTGTGGGATGCTGGCAGGGGGGGCCTGCGTGGAGCGCCATGGCCAGGTGGCTGGCGTGGTCTGCCGAGGCATCTGTGCGGAGTGTGGACTGGGGGCCCCGGGGTCGGAGTGGGGGGCACCTCCGAGGGTGGTGGAGGGTGGCGGAGCGGGGATCCTGTGGGACTTCCGGATCCAGACTGGCGGGATGGTGGTGGCGAGCCAGCCAGATGTCGTGGTCGTGGATGGGGGGCGGAGGAGGGCCGTTGTGGTGGATGTGGCGGTCCCAGGTGGTGGAGGCATCGGGAGGGGGGAGCATGGGGGGCTCGGGGGGTACCAGGGGCTCGGGGAGGGGCTGGGGAGGGCCTGGGGGGTGGGGGTGGCGGTCGTGCCTGTGGTGGTCGGGGCGCTCGGGGCAGTGACCCCCGGACTGGATGGGTGGTTGCGACAGATCCCGGGACCAGCGTCGGACATCTCGGTCCGGAGGTGTGCGGTGCTGGGAGCGGCGGGGGTACTGCGCGGGGCCCTCGGGCTTCCTGGCCTCTGGTGGAGGACCCGAGCTGAATGAGGGACGGACACCACCCGAGGACACCTCCTATTGGCTCCATGATAAGAGCTCCACCCAGCAAAGAATTAACCCTTTAAAACCTGATTGTGAGCTTTCACAATTATTTACCGCCATTTGCGTAATATCTACAGTATACAGAAGGAATCAAGCAATTTTTACCAATGTATCTGTAGGTGATGTTTATTTATTATGTACACAGAGATAAAGAGTAATGGCACAGCTCTGCAGTATCTTTCCACTTTTATATATGTATGCTATACTAAATAAAATGAATAGGGCACCATATAATGCAACAGTTATGCAACTCCCTAAATAATGATGTGAATTTTCAGTTGTTGCTAAATCAGTTAGGATGTTATAATTTGTGGTGTAGATGCGAATTTAGGAGAGCAGGACAAGATATCGCATTGCAATTGGAGCAGCAGCTTGGTTGATGATGTCCCCAAACCGGCTCATCTATTATATTTGTCGTGCAATACAATGAAAATGAGCACAATTGCAAAACATAGGCTTCTTATATTTTAAAATAAAATAATCACATGTTTACCGTTCTGGGGTTTCTACAATCATGAATGGAGGCATTATTTACAGCAGGTTGATGTTGTTGTTGTTGTTGTCGACCCCACCCGTGCCCCGACATTGGGGGACCGGGCCCTCACTCCGTCTCCCGGATCCCCAGACCCCCCTCCGCCGCCCAGCGGGCGAGCAGGGCCGCCACTCCGCTTGGGTTTCGCCAGAGGTCCTCCGGAGTCAGTGTGGTGGGTATGTTTGTGCAGGTGAACAGGTGTTGTGTGTCGTGCACTTGCGTGCCGCATAGCGCACAGAGTGGTGTTGGGTGTGTGTCCGGTGTAATGTTGTGTAGGTAGGAGTGGAGGGCTGGTGATTTGTTGGTTCGGAGTTGTGCTAGGAGTTGTCTGGTTCTGTGTGGTAGGTCTTGCTCTGATGGGTCTATTTCTGGTGCTGGTGCATGTATTACTTTGTTGTGTTGTCTGGTGTCCAAGTGTGTTTGTACAAAGTGGGTGTGTATGTCTTTCATGTTCTGTTTTATGGTGTCGTTGTTGGTGTCCTGTGGTGCTGTGTCTTTGTTGTGTGTGTAGTTGTTGTGGAAGATTGTTTGTTTCTTTTGTCTGGGTGGTGGTGGTTGTTGAGTGAGTGGGTGTAGTGGGTGGGTTGGGTGTTGGGCTTTTTGTCTGATTTGCGATGCGTGTAGTTTTAGATGGGTGTTCAGTGGGAGAGTTTTTGTTTCCTCATGCAAGTGTTGTATATTTGTGTCTTGTGTGCATCCTGTTGCTATTCTGAGTGCGGTGTTCTGTGTGGTCTGGAGTTTTGTCTTGTTTGTGTCCGATAGTGTTGGTGACCATATAGTGTTTGCGTATTCGAGGCGTGTGAGTGTGGTTGCTTTGTATGTGGTGAGTATAGTTTCTTTGGATTTTCCCCAGTGAGTGGTTGTTAAGGCTTTAAGTATTTTGTTTGATTGCTTGGCGCGGGTTAGAGTGTGTTGTGTGTGTTTTGAGAAGGTGAGTTTGGGGTCCCATGTTAATCCCAGTATTTTGGGTTCGCGGACTGTGGGTAGGGTGGTGTTATCTATTTGTAAAGTGAGCCTGTTGCTGTATTCTGCCGGATCCGGTGTGAACAGAGTGGTGGTGGTTTTGTCTGCGTTGAGTGTGAGTTGGTTCTGTTTTGTCCAGTTGTATATGTCGTGGAGATATTTTTGTACTTGTTGTTGTGCCTGTTGTGGTTTGACATGTGTGGATAGAATGGTGATGTCGTCTGCATATGTAACTGTGTGTACATTTGGAGGTGGTTGTGGTAAGTCTGCCATGTATATGTTGAATAGTGTTGGTGAAAGTACTCCCCCCTGTGGTACCCCCGTTTTCGTGTTTCTATGTTCTGATGTTTCCCCCCGGTATTGAGTGTATTGTCTGCGTCCCCTTATGTAGTTGAAGATGTATTTGATGATGATGTTTGGGGTGTTAGTGTTGTTGAGTTTGTTTGTGAGTGTGTGTAGGTTTACCGTGTCAAAGGCTTTGGACATGTCTAGGGCTATGGCAACTGTTCGTTGTGGTGGTTTTTGTTGATTGAAACCTGTGGCTATGATGTTGTGTATGTGGTGTAGTGCTGTGGTTGTGGAGTGTTGTTTTCGGAAGCCGTGTTGGTGAGAGGGTAGTTGAGTGTTGTTGGTAATGAAGGGTAGTATTACCTTTTCCATTGTTTTGGCTATTGGGCTGAGTAGTGCTATTGGTCTGTAAGATGGGCCGAGTGCGTGGTTTTTGTTGGGTTTTGGTATTGGGATTATTTTTGCAGTCTTCCATATTGCGGGGATGGTGTTGGTGTTGAGTGATGTGTTGTAAGTGTGTGTGAGTAGTGTTATTGCTTTGGGGCCTAGGTGTTTCAGATGTCTGATGTTTATGTTGTCTGGGCCTGTGGAGTTGTTGCTTTTGGAGCGTTGTAGTGCTTGTTTGACTTGTTGTTCTGTGATGGTTATGGGCGTGGTGTTGAGTTTTCGTATTTTGCGTTGTAGTTGTCTGTATGTTCTGTTGGTTTTGTGTTGTATTATGTTGGTGAATTGTTTGTTGAATGCTCGTGCTTTCTGTTTGTTGGATATTGCCGTGTGTTGTCCGAACTGTATTGTGGTGTTTTCTGGTGCTTTTTGTTCTTTGTTTGATAGTCTTGTTACTGTGTTCCAGAGTATGTGTTGTTTGTGTCTGTGGTTCCATGCATCCGTTAAGTGTTCTTTCCATAGCTCTTGTTTGTGTTTTTGGATTTGTGTGTCTATTTCTTTGTTTAGGTCTGTGATGCGTGGGTCTTGGTGGTTTTGTTGTCTGATGTCGTTTCTTTGGCTGATGAGTGTTCTGATGTGTTGTGGTAGGAGAAGTGATTTGCTTTTTATTTTTCCGTGGGGTATGTGGTGTTTGTCTGCTGTAAGTATGAGGTTTGTGAGCATGGTGTTGGCTGTGTGGATGTTGTCAGGTATGGTTATGTTCTCCAGTGCTGATTCTATTTCAGAGGTGTATCCTTCCCAGTCTGCTTTCCTGTAATTTGTGTAAGTTTGAAGGTGTTGTTGTAGGCGGAAAGGAGCACGCGTGTTGTGTGTGATTTTGATAGGAAGGTGGTCTGAACTGAGTGCGTGTATTGTGGTCCATGTTGTTCTGTTTGTGATGCTGTTGCTGGCTGTTGTGATGTCCGGTGATGTTGGTTGTTGGTTGATGTTTGTAGGTTTTCTGGTGGGTGTGTTTGTGTTTAGAGTGATTTGTTGGGAGTTTTGTAGTATGTCTGCAATGTGGGTGCCTCTGTGGTCGTCGTAGGGAGAGTGCCATTGTGTTGAGTGAGCGTTGATGTCTGCGGTTAGAATGGTGTTGTTCAGCGAGTTTATGTATTGGAAGGTGTTGGTGATGTCTGTGTCTTCTGTGGCGTGGTCTGGTCGGGTGGTATCTCTGGGGGGTATATACATGTTGCATATGTGTAGTCTTTTGTGGTTGGTTATGTGAATCTTTACGGTTTGAATTTCTGTAGTGTTGGTGTTGATGTTGTTGGGGATGTTCATGGGAGTGAATGTGACTGATTTGTGAATGTATGTGAGCAGTCCTCCTCCTCCCTTGTGTTCTCTGTCTTTCCTAATGCTGGTGTAGTTGGTGAGACGAGGTGTGTTGTGTTGTTTTTCTAGTTTGGTTTCTTGTATGGTGATGATGTCTGCGTGCTGTTGTAAGGCGAGTTCTTCTAGTTCTGTTTTCTTGTTTTGGATGCCGTTGATGTTTATTTGTAGTATGGTCAGTGTGTGTTTGTTGTTTTTGTTGGTGGGTGTTGTTCTTTGTGGGTTGTTCGGGGGTTGTGGTGTTGGGGTGTTTGTTGTTTGCGTGTGTGTTCTGTATGTCCACGTGTTTGTGTATTGGCGGGTGGTGATGCCGGAGCAATGTCTGTGTATCCAGTGTGGGTGTGTTGAGTTGCATCTGAGTGAGGTTTGTCTGCGTGTGATGATTCTATTGCAGCTATTGCAGGTCCAGGTTTGGGGGGGTGGTCTTGTGTTTGTTGTATCTCTGTTGGAGTTGTCTGTCCGTGTTGCCTTTGAGGGTAGTGTTGGTGAGGCGAGTGTGTTGTTTTGGTCTGTTTGTGCTCTGCTGCCTGTTGGTGTCCTACGAGGTGTTGTTGTTCGTGGTGGTGTTTTGGGATGTAGTCTGCATTTCCATGTTATGTTGTATTGTCTAGTGTTTATGTTTGTGCAATGTTTGTGTACCCAGTGTGGTGTGTGGTGGTTGCATCTGAAGGATGTCTGTCTTCTTGTAATCTGTTGTGTGCAAATGTCGCATGTCCAGGTAGTTTGTTGTGTGTGTGTTTGTTGCGTGCGTGAGAGTGTCTGTGTGGGCCCCGGATTTGTCTCTATGTCCCCCGCCTGGAGCAAAAGGTCCGCCCGCCACCCTGCCAGGTTCAGGGGGCGGTTAGCCGAAAAAAAAAAAAACGGCCGTAAGGGCACCCCGTTCGGGGTGCAGTGATTGGTTCCTTGATTTGTCCCCCCGTTCGGGGGGAACCCTCCAACTGCGAGTAAGCCAAGGAGTTTGGAGGTACAGCAGGTTGACAGCAGTGTGATCGAGCAGATTAGATAGAGTAGAATTTGAATGGGGCTTCACTGATTTATTTCATACAATTCATATCTAAAACACAGTTGAAAAATATTTGATTGTTAAAATATTTAAATACAAGAACTATATCAAGAAATTAACAAAACATAGTTTTTTTAGTTAGGAGAAAAGTCTAAAAACATCACAAATGACAAACGTTGTGCCTCTCCTCCTCCTGTTCTTCAATGAAGCTGATCACCCTCCAGCACCCGTTAGAAACATCGTGCTGCTGAAGGTGTGCCGGCAGAATGGTTGTGATACAGGAGGTGCTGTGGACTCTCCCAGAAACGAGGACCTAGTTTAGTTGTAGATCCAGTAAAACATAGTGCAAATGTGACATTATTTATAATGCACAGTTACAGTCTTGTGAATATTAAAAAATGTACTTCATGTAATGCAGGAAGCGAATATTTCAAACGAACTAAGGCAGCAAACAGTAAGAGCAAAATCGTGTTCCAAACATTAACTCTTTTTTTAAATGTCAATTAGCTTGTGAGTAATAAGACAAAATGTGACTGTCAGACAGAGAACTGTCAGAGCAAACGGCAGATTTTAGAAAGTCCTGCCGAAATAAATCTGCACCCGACTGCGACTGTCAGCGTTGAACTGCCGCCATTGCTGTCAAAGTCAGACACATCTCCAAAATTGTTGGAGCAAAATTTTAAGCAGGCTTCATCTTGATAAATTGACCACGTATTTGACATTTACACCATAATGTTACCGCCTAAAATAATCGTAAAACAAAATTTTGTGTAACAACAAGAGTAATATGTACCCCAAAAGCTTTCAAAGCGTCTGAAAGTTTTCTCCTCCATTTTTGTTGGGGCTTGGCTCGAAATGCATCATGATTGGCCTCCCGAAGTCCACGTGTCTGTCGGACGTGCTCTCATTGGTCTACAATACCATCACGGATGAATAAATACTCAAAGGGCTTGCCAGGCAAGCCCTTTGAACCCTTTAAATACTCAATGGGCTTGCCTGGCAAGCCCTTTGAGTATTTATTCCATATTGCCCACTAGTTCACTAGTAAGGTCATTTTGACGCTTACTAGTGAACATGTAAGGCCATAAATGTGCCCACTAGTTCACTAGTAAGATCATTTTGAGGCTTACTAGTTGACATGTAAGCCACAAAACGCCCGCTAGTTCACTAGTAAGATAATTTTGAGGCTTCTAGTGAACATGTAAGCCACAGAACGCCCACTAGTTCACTAGTAAGATCATTTTGACGCTTACTAGTGAACATGTAAGCCACAAAACGCTCACTAGTTCACTAGTAAGGTCATTTTGACGCTTACTAGTGAACATGTAAGCCACAAAACGCTCACTGGTTCACTAGTAAGGTAATTTTGACGCTTACTAGTGAACATGTAAGCCACAAAACGCCCACTAGTTCCCTAGTAAGATCATTTTGACGCTTATTTATGAACATGTCAGCCACAAAACGCTCACTCGTTCACTAGTAAGATCATTTTGACGCTTACTAGTGAACATGTAAGCCACAAAACGCCCACTAGTTCACTAGTAAGGTAATTTTGACGCTTACTAGTGAACATGTAAGCCACAAAACGCCCACTAGTTCCCTAGTAAGATCATTTTGACGCTTACTAGTGAACATGTAAGGCCATAAATGTGCCCACTAGTTCACTAGTAAGTTCATTTTGAGGCTTACTAGTTGACATGTAAGCCACACATCGCCTACTAGTTGACTAGTAAGTTCATTTTGAGGCTTACTAGTGAACATGTAAGCCACAAAACGCCCAATAGTTCACTAGTAAGATCATTTTGACGCTTACTACTGAACATTTAAGGCCATAAATGTGCCCACTAGTTCACTGGTAAGATGATTTTGACGCTTACTAGTGAACATGTAAGGCCATAAATGTGCCCACTTGTAGTGCTAGTGACATTACACTGTACTTGCATTAAATGCAAATAAGGATGATTATGAAAACATGTAACGGTATCCTATTGGCTGTACGTTTCAAAATAGTGTCATCCCACCAGTCAGGGCTCATGATTTTGGAAATTCTGTGCCCACTTAGTTTTTTAAAACAACAATGGCGGACAGTGTCCTGAGACGTATTCGGCGAAGGTGCAGGGCAATAGAGAGTGCCTGTCATCAAGGGTCTGCCGGTGAAAGTGAAGCATGCGCGATAAACATTTCAATTGCTAATTTAAGAAGAGTTAGTGACCAGTTTAGCGCTGATACTATTCAAAGTTTGATTCAAAGTCCAATAGATCTCCGATCTGTCATCATTGCGGGACCCACTCCTAATGGTGGACGTGTTTGTTCCCATGTGGCACATCGTTTGCACACAGGTAAAATGGCTACCATTTTTTGTCATTGGTTTTTCGTATGTATTTTTATTCGAACTACACACGGGTTTTACTGACGACTTGCTGTGACTTACCTTCTATCACCCTGTCAAACGTCGTTTTATACCAGCGGTTTTCCTGCAAATCAGTAGACTATTGAGTAACGCGATGGCTGTACACTTTTAAGCAATAACTAGTGATCTTTTAGTTATTCAATTATAAGTTTGAATTATTTTTTTCTTGAGTAAAATGGTTAGAGAAAATAGCTGCTCGTGGTTTTGAAGCTGCATATACTTTTATGTACATCTGTGTCTATATGCCTGTACTGTATACAGTATATAAAAAACACGTAGTGATTCGTTTGCTTGAATTCCTTAATCCTTTTATTTCCATACTTTAGGTAGACGAGGAAGACCAGCACTTGACATTACAAGTGATCAAATTGAACTGCTCCCCACTCAGGGCTTTACAGTGAGAGCCATCACTGAGATGTTGTGTTGTTCCTCTTCATACCTGCATAAAAAAATGAAGTTTTTTCAGATTTCAGCCAGAAATAGATTTACTCCCATTCATGATGTTGACCTGGAAGAGCATGTCAGAAGATTGCACAGCCAATTTCCCAGATCAGGCTCGGAAGCAAGTGTTCTGCTACATACTCTTGTCCCTTCATGTATATATCATTATATTCATTGTGAAAGTGTACTTTCTTTATTGTGTTGTTTTATGAACCTGTTGCAGATGATGAGGGCATACCTGCGTCCTGATGGTATTGTAGTACAAAGAAAAAGAGTTCGAGAAATCCTCAACCGTATTGAGCCAGCTGCTGCAGCCCAGAGATGGAGCCAGACTGTGGCTAGAAGAACATACTATGTGCCATTCCCCAATAGTTTATGGCACATAGATGGGCATATGCGTCTCATTCGGTAATAAGGGATCATCTTATATTTGTACTCGTGGGAGCATTAGAAAGCCATATTGTATGGACAGCACAGATTAAATTGAATTTTATCATTTGTATATCCAAGTTACACAAACTCCAAATTGCCTCCATGTAGTCTTAAGTGCACAGCAATACCTTCTCTACCGAGATGATATTTCAAACAAGATATGAAACTTGATTGTTTTCTTGTATTTAATCATTATTCTTTTCATGTTTGTTTTACAGGTGGGTGTTTGTGACACATGCCGGCATTGATGGGAATTCCAGGCTAATAACGTACCTTCAACTGGAGCACAGACAACACAGCTTTGACAGTGTTGAAATATTTTGTCCAAGCCACCTGCCTGTATGGGTTCCCCTCCAGAGTAAGATCCGACCATGGTGGTGAAAACACTGGTTGCTCTTTTAATGAACCTACTGCAGGGACAAGACACCAAAATTATTTCTAGCTCCAGCCAACACCCCCTCACAATTTACTCACACCTCCCATGGCCTGATTATCCACCAACAGGGGCCCTTTTTGGATTATCATTTTGGCATAGGAACTTTCCTTTCCTATCCTAACCGAGTGAGATGAGCCGGTAGCACCTGGAGCAAAGATCGTCTAAATTTTAATAATGCTTAGGAAAGGTTCTGACCATCCTTTACGAAAGGAAAGGAGATATATTATGCAGCAGGAATATTTAAAGGGGAAGTCTTTTTTTATGTTGTTGTTGTTGTTGTTGTCGACCCCACCCGTGCCCCGACATTGGGGGACCGGGCCCTCACTCCGTCTCCCGGATCCCCAGACCGCCCTCCTCCGCCCAGCGGGCGAGCAGGGCCGCCACTCCGCTTGGGTTTCGCCAGAGGTCCTCCGGAGTCAGTGTGGTGGGTATGTTTGTGCAGGTGAACAGGTGTTGTGTGTCGTGCACTTGCGTGCCGCATAGCGCACAGAGTGGTGTTGGGTGTGTGTCCGGTGTAATGTTGTGTAGGTAGGAGTGAAGGGCTGGTGATTTGTTGGTTCGGAGTTGTGCTAGGAGTTGTCTGGTTCTGTGTGGTAGGTCTTGCTCTGATGGGTCTATTTCTGGTGCTGGTGCATGTATTACTTTGTTGTGTTGTCTGGTGTCCAAGTGTGTTTGTACAAAGTGGGTGTGTATATCTTTCATGTTCTGTTTTATGGTGTCGTTGTTGGTGTCCTGTGGTGCTGTGTCTTTGTTGTGTGTGTAGTTGTTGTTGTGGAAGATTGTTTCTTTTGTCTGGGTGGTGGTGGTTGTTGAGTGAGTGGGTGTAGTGGGTGGGTTGGGTGTTGGGCTTTTTGTCTGATTTGCGATGCGTGTAGTTTTAGATGGATGTTCAGTGGGAGAGTTTTTGTTTCCTCATGCAAGTGTTGTATGTTTGTGTCTTGTGTGCATCCTGTTGCTATTCTGAGTGCTGTGTTCCGTGTGGTCTGGAGTTTTGTCTTGTTTGTGTCCGATAGTGTTGGTGACCATATAGTGTTTGCGTATTCGAGGCGTGTGAGTGTGGTTGCTTTGTATGTGGTGAGTATAGTTTCTTTGGATTTTCCCCAGTGAGTGGTTGTTAAGGCTTTAAGTATTTTGTTTGATTGCTTGGCGCGGGTTAGAGTGTGCTGTGTGTGTTTTGAGAAGGTGAGTTTGGGGTCCCATGTTAATCCCAGTATTTTGGGTTCGCGGACTGTGGGTAGGGTGGTGTTATCTATTTGTAAAGTGAGCCTGTTGCTGTATTCTGCCGGATCCGGTGTGAACAGAGTGGTGGTGGTTTTGTCTGCGTTGAGTGTGAGTTGGTTCTGTTTTGTCCAGTTGTATATGTCGTGGAGATATTTTTGTACTTGTTGTTGTGCCTGTTGTGGTTTGACATGTGTGGATAGAATGGTGATGTCGTCTGCATATGTAACTGTGTGTACATTTGGAGGTGGTTGTGGTAAGTCTGCCATGTATATGTTGAATAGTGTTGGTGAAAGTACTCCCCCCTGTGGTACCCCCGTTTTCGTGTTTCTATGTTCTGATGTTTCCCCCCGGTATTGAGTGTATTGTCTGCGTCCCCTTATGTAGTTGAAGATGTATTTGATGATGATGTTTGGGGTGTTAGTGTTGTTGAGTTTGTTTGTGAGTGTGTGTAGGTTTACCGTGTCAAAGGCTTTGGACATGTCTAGGGCTATGGCAACTGTTCGTTGTGGTGGTTTTTGTTGATTGAAACCTGTGGCTATGATGTTGTGTATGTGGTGTAGTGCTGTGGTTGTGGAGTGTTGTTTTCGGAAGCCGTGTTGGTGAGAGGGTAGTTGAGTGTTGTTGGTAATGAAGGGTAGTATTACCTTTTCCATTGTTTTGGCTATTGGGCTGAGTAGTGCTATTGGTCTGTAAGATGGGCCGAGTGCGTGGTTTTTGTTGGGTTTTGGTATTGGGATTATTTTTGCAGTCTTCCATATTGCGGGGATGGTGTTGGTGTTGAGTGATGTGTTGTAAGTGTGTGTGAGTAGTGTTATTGCTTTGGGGCCTAGGTGTTTCAGATGTCTGATGTTTATGTTGTCTGGGCCTGTGGAGTTGTTGCTTTTGGAGCGTTGTAGTGCTTGTTTGACTTGTTGTTCTGTGATGGTTATGGGCGTGGTGTTGAGTTTTCGTATTTTGCGTTGTAGTTGTCTGTATGTTCTGTTGGTTTTGTGTTGTATTATGTTGGTGAATTGTTTGTTGAATGCTCGTGCTTTCTGTTTGTTGGATATTGCCGTGTGTTGTCCGAACTGTATTGTGGTGTTTTCTGGTGCTTTTTGTTCTTTGTTTGATAGTCTTGTTACTGTGTTCCAGAGTATGTGTTGTTTGTGTCTGTGGTTCCATGCATCCGTTAAGTGTTCTTTCCATAGCTCTTGTTTGTGTTTTTGGATTTGTGTGTCTATTTCTTTGTTTAGGTCTGTGATGCGTGGGTCTTGGTGGTTTTGTTGTCTGATGTCGTTTCTTTGGCTGATGAGTGTTCTGATGTGTTGTGGTAGGAGAAGTGATTTGCTTTTTATTTTTCCGTGGGGTATGTGGTGTTTGTCTGCTGTAAGTATGAGGTTTGTGAGCATGGTGTTGGCTGTGTGGATGTTGTCAGGTATGGTTATGTTCTCCAGTGCTGATTCTATTTCAGAGGTGTATCCTTCCCAGTCTGCTTTCCTGTAATTTGTGTAAGTTTGAAGGTGTTGTTGTAGGCGGAAAGGAGCACGCGTGTTGTGTGTGATTTTGATAGGAAGGTGGTCTGAACTGAGTGCGTGTATTGTGGTCCATGTTGTTCTGTTTGTGATGCTGTTGCTGGCTGTTGTGATGTCCGGTGATGTTGGTTGTTGGTTGATGTTTGTAGGTTTTCTGGTGGGTGTGTTTGCGTTTAGAGTGATTTGTTGGGAGTTTTGTAGTATGTCTGCAATGTGGGTGCCTCTGTGGTCGTCGTAGGGAGAGTGCCATTGTGTTGAGTGAGCGTTGATGTCTGCGGTTAGAATGGTGTTGTTCAGCGAGTTTATGTATTGGAAGGTGTTGGTGATGTCTGTGTCTTCTGTGGCGTGGTCTGGTCGGGTGGTATCTCTGGGGGGTATATACATGTTGCATATGTGTAGTCTTTTGTGGTTGGTTATGTGAATCTTTACGGTTTGAATTTCTGTAGTGTTGGTGTTAATGTTGTTGGGGATGTTCATGGGAGTGAATGTGTATCTACTGTATATCTATAAAAAAAATCCTCGTCTCACCCCTCAGGTGGTGTCCATCCCTCATTCAGCTGGGGTCCTCTACCAGAGGCCAGGAAGCTTGAGGGTTCTGCGCAGTATCCTTGCCGTTCCCAGCACTGCACATTTCTGGACTGAGATGTCCGATGTTGTTCCCGGGATCTGTTGCAACCAATCATCATCTAGTTTGGGGGTCACTGCCCCGAGTGCTCCGACCACCACAGGCACGACTGTCCCCTTTACCTTCCAGGCTCTCTCCAGCTCCTCTCTGAGCCCTTGGGATTTCTCGAGTTTCTCGTGTTCCTTCTTTCTGATGTTTCCAGCACTTGGGACCGCTACATCCACTACAACGGCTTTCCTCTGCCCTTTATCTATCATCAGGATATCTGGTTGGTTCGCCATTACCATCTTGTCAGTCTGGATCTGGAAGTCCCATAGGATCTTCGCTCTGTCATTCTCCACCACCTTCGGAGGTGTTTCCCATTTTGACCTTGGGGTTTCCAGTCCGTACTCCGCACAGATGTTTCGGTAGACTATGCCAGCCACCTGGTTATGGCGTTCCATATAGGCTTTCCCTGCCAGCACCTTACACCCTGCAGTTATGTGTTAGATCGTCTCAGGTGCCTCTTTGCACAACCTACACCTTGGGTCTTGTCTGGTGTGGTATATCTGGGCCTCAATGGCTCTAGTGCTCAGGGCCTGCTCCTGAGCAGCCAGGATGAGTGCCTCTGTACTGTCCTTCAGGCCAGCCCTCTCTAGCCACTGATGGGAATTCTTGAGATCGGCCACTTCAGTTATGGTCCGGTGGTACATCCCGTGTAGGGGCTTGTCCTCCGATGATGGTCCCTCTTCCAGCGCCTCATCCTCTGTTGCCCATTGTCTGAGACATTCTCTGAGTACGTCATCCGTTGGAGCCTTCTCCTTGATGTATTCATGGAGCTTGGATGTTTCATCCTGGACAGTGGCTCTCACACTCACTAGTCCCCAGCCGCTTTCCTTGTTGCCAGTTCAAGGTTGCCATTGGCTTGTGGTACACCGAGGTACTTGTAGCTGTCCTCAATGTCTGCTATTGTTCCTTCGGGGAGTGAGACCCCTTCAGTCCGGACTACCGTTCCTCTCTTAGTCACCATCCGACTATCACATCCCGATGTCGCTGCTGTAGATCCTGGTTGTGTGGATCAGGGAGTCTATGTCCCTTTCACTCTTAGCATACAGCTTTATGTCATCAATGTAGAGGAGGTGACTGATCGTAGCTTCATTTCTGAGGCTGTATCCATAGCCTGTCTTGGTGATTACTTGGCTTAGGGAGTTCAGTCCTATGCAGAACAGCAATGGGGAGAGTGCATCACCTTGGTATATGCCACATTTGATGGACACTTGGGTAAGTGGCTTGCCATTGGCTTCAAGTGTGGTTTTCCACATCCTCATCAAGTTCGCAACGAAGGCTCTTAGGGTCCTGTTCACCTCATACACATCCAAGCATTCAGTGATCCATGTATGTGGCATCGAGTCATAGGCTTTCTTTTAATCAATCCAGGCTGTGCACAGGTTGGTACATCGGGACCTGCAGTCTTGTGCGACTGTTCTGTCAACCAGGAGCTGATGTTTGGCTCCCCTGGTATCTCTACCAATGCCCTTCCGTGCTTCGCTCATGTATTGATCCATGTGTGCACTTATCTTAGCCGCAACATGAGCTTCCAAAATTGTGGAGGGACAGGTTATTGGCCGATAGTTGGATGCGACTGCACCCTTTGAGGGATCTTTCATGATAAGGATCGTTCGCCCTTCGGTTAGCCATCCTGGGTGAGTCCCATCCCTAGGCAGCTGGTTCATTTGTGCTGCTGGGCGCTCATGGAGTGCTGTGAGTCTCTTTAGCCAGTAAGTGTGGACCATGTCCGGGCCTGGTGCTGTCCAGTTCTTCATATTTGAGACTATTTCCTTTATGTCTGCCACTGTTATGGTAATTGGGTTCTGTTCAGGGAGGTGTCTGTGCTCCTCTCTTTGGGTGACCAGCCATTGTGCACTGCTGTTATGTGCAACCTCCTTCTCCCATCTGCCTCTCCAGTACCTTTCAGTTTCCAGTCTTGGTGGATCAGCTCTGTTGTTGGGACCCTGCCACTGAGCGTACACTTTCGCAGGTTGTGTTGCAAACAGCCTGTTTATTCGTCTGGCCTCATTCTCTTTCGTGTACCGCTTTAGGCGGCTGGACAAGGTTTGGAGCCTTTGTTTCGAGTGCTTCATATATGGTCATCTGGATGTACCTCTCAGGATCGGCCTTTTCATCACACCTCTCTGGACCTCAGTCAATTGACTCACATCTTTCCGAGCCGCCTTGATCTTAGCCTCCAACCGTCTTTTCCATGGTCGGTAATGTATCTCATGGCTTCCATGGTTGCTCTTATAGCCAAGCATCTCAAGGATCACTGATGCTGAAGCGTATATCAGTTCATTTCCGTGATCGTTACGGTAAGGATCGCCCTCAGTGCTGAATTCACACTTTCCAAGAGACTTTCAGGTGGTACTTCACATAGCCGTTGTAATCGGATTCTAGGTTTCCCAGCTTTCATTCTTGCCATGATCTTAGCTTTCAGGTCAGTTGCTGCCTCGCTCAGCATTTCATTCATTGGGGCTGGCCTCCCAATCTCATCATCTGCATTCACTCTGGTATGAACTCCTCCTCTGATCTGGCAGCCTGGGGCCCCTCACCACGGAACCTGCGTTGTACCTCATCAATCTCAAGTTGTGACAGCAGTTGCCGTTTGTGGATGTTGGAACACTGAGTTACGAGTTGTTTCGTGGCCACCCGTGACTGTGGGTTTCGAAGTAACCATTTAGCCCACATTCTCTCCATGTAACCTCTCTGACTAGGCTTGCTTGAGTAGTAGCATTCCAACAGAGCCATGTTATTGCATCTTGCCCATCTCTGCTCCATTTTTCATCAAGGTGCTCTGGTTCCCCAGCACCTGACGCAGACCTTGTTTGGCCGGGCGAGGTCTGAGCTGGCATGTCATTCATTTTATTGTCTCTCATCATTGTATGAGGTACGCATTAGCGTGAAGGCTCTTGCCCAAGGACCCACACTGGATGGTGTTATGTGCTCATTTTTTGCCCCAAGTGGGGAGCGGAGGGACGGGCGCTGGGGGGGGGACCATCGTGGTGGGGCGGGCCCCTACGCGGGATGTGCCACCGGACCGTGGCTGAGGCGGCTGATCTCAAGAAGTCCTATCGGTGGCTGGAGGGGACTGGCCTGGGGGACAGCGCAGGGGCGCTCATCCTGGCTGCTCAGGAGCGGGCCTTGGGCGCCGGAGCCGTCGAGGCCCGGATGTGCCGCGCCGGACAGGACCCGGGGTGTGGGTTGTGCGGGGAGGCGCCTGGGACGATCCGGCACGTGGCTGCGGGGTGTGGGATGCTGGCAGGGGGGGCCTGCGTGGAGCGCCATGGCCAGGTGGCTGGCGTGGTCTGCCGAGGCATCTGTGCGGAGTGTGGACTGGGGGCCCCGGGGTCGGAGTGGGGGGCACCTCCGAGGGTGGTGGAGGGTGGCGGAGCGGGGATCCTGTGGGACTTCCGGATCCAGACTGGCGGGATGGTGGTGGCGAGCCAGCCAGATGTCGTGGTCGTGGATGGGGGGCGGAGGAGGGCCGTTGTGGTGGATGTGGCGGTCCCAGGTGGTGGAGGCATCGGGAGGGGGGAGCATGGGGGGCTCGGGGGGTACCAGGGGCTCGGGGAGGGGCTGGGGAGGGCCTGGGGGGTGGGGGTGGCGGTCGTGCCTGTGGTGGTCGGGGCGCTCGGGGCAGTGACCCCCGGACTGGATGGGTGGTTGCGACAGATCCCGGGACCAGCGTCGGACATCTCGGTCCGGAGGTGTGCGGTGCTGGGAGCGGCGGGGGTACTGCGCGGGGCCCTCGGGCTTCCTGGCCTCTGGTGGAGGACCCGAGCTGAATGAGGGACGGACACCACCCGAGGACACCTCCTATTGGCTCCATGATAAGAGCTCCACCCAGCAAAGAATTAACCCTTTAAAACCTGATTGTGAGCTTTCACAATTATTTACCGCCATTTGCGTAATATCTACAGTATACAGAAGGAATCAAGCAATTTTTACCAATGTATCTGTAGGTGATGTTTATTTATTATGTACACAGAGATAAAGAGTAATGGCACAGCTCTGCAGTATCTTTCCACTTTTATATATGTATGCTATACTAAATAAAATGAATAGGGCACCATATAATGCAACAGTTATGCAACTCCCTAAATAATGATGTGAATTTTCAGTTGTTGCTAAATCAGTTAGGATGTTATAATTTGTGGTGTAGATGCGAATTTAGGAGAGCAGGACAAGATATCGCATTGCAATTGGAGCAGCAGCTTGGTTGATGATGTCCCCAAACCGGCTCATCTATTATATTTGTCGTGCAATACAATGAAAATGAGCACAATTGCAAAACATAGGCTTCTTATATTTTAAAATAAAATAATCACATGTTTACCGTTCTGGGGTTTCTACAATCATGAATGGAGGCATTATTTACAGCAGGTTGATGTTGTTGTTGTTGTTGTCGACCCCACCCGTGCCCCGACATTGGGGGACCGGGCCCTCACTCCGTCTCCCGGATCCCCAGACCCCCCTCCGCCGCCCAGCGGGCGAGCAGGGCCGCCACTCCGCTTGGGTTTCGCCAGAGGTCCTCCGGAGTCAGTGTGGTGGGTATGTTTGTGCAGGTGAACAGGTGTTGTGTGTCGTGCACTTGCGTGCCGCATAGCGCACAGAGTGGTGTTGGGTGTGTGTCCGGTGTAATGTTGTGTAGGTAGGAGTGGAGGGCTGGTGATTTGTTGGTTCGGAGTTGTGCTAGGAGTTGTCTGGTTCTGTGTGGTAGGTCTTGCTCTGATGGGTCTATTTCTGGTGCTGGTGCATGTATTACTTTGTTGTGTTGTCTGGTGTCCAAGTGTGTTTGTACAAAGTGGGTGTGTATGTCTTTCATGTTCTGTTTTATGGTGTCGTTGTTGGTGTCCTGTGGTGCTGTGTCTTTGTTGTGTGTGTAGTTGTTGTGGAAGATTGTTTGTTTCTTTTGTCTGGGTGGTGGTGGTTGTTGAGTGAGTGGGTGTAGTGGGTGGGTTGGGTGTTGGGCTTTTTGTCTGATTTGCGATGCGTGTAGTTTTAGATGGGTGTTCAGTGGGAGAGTTTTTGTTTCCTCATGCAAGTGTTGTATATTTGTGTCTTGTGTGCATCCTGTTGCTATTCTGAGTGCGGTGTTCTGTGTGGTCTGGAGTTTTGTCTTGTTTGTGTCCGATAGTGTTGGTGACCATATAGTGTTTGCGTATTCGAGGCGTGTGAGTGTGGTTGCTTTGTATGTGGTGAGTATAGTTTCTTTGGATTTTCCCCAGTGAGTGGTTGTTAAGGCTTTAAGTATTTTGTTTGATTGCTTGGCGCGGGTTAGAGTGTGTTGTGTGTGTTTTGAGAAGGTGAGTTTGGGGTCCCATGTTAATCCCAGTATTTTGGGTTCGCGGACTGTGGGTAGGGTGGTGTTATCTATTTGTAAAGTGAGCCTGTTGCTGTATTCTGCCGGATCCGGTGTGAACAGAGTGGTGGTGGTTTTGTCTGCGTTGAGTGTGAGTTGGTTCTGTTTTGTCCAGTTGTATATGTCGTGGAGATATTTTTGTACTTGTTGTTGTGCCTGTTGTGGTTTGACATGTGTGGATAGAATGGTGATGTCGTCTGCATATGTAACTGTGTGTACATTTGGAGGTGGTTGTGGTAAGTCTGCCATGTATATGTTGAATAGTGTTGGTGAAAGTACTCCCCCCTGTGGTACCCCCGTTTTCGTGTTTCTATGTTCTGATGTTTCCCCCCGGTATTGAGTGTATTGTCTGCGTCCCCTTATGTAGTTGAAGATGTATTTGATGATGATGTTTAGGGTGTTAGTGTTGTTGAGTTTGTTTGTGAGTGTGTGTAGGTTTACCGTGTCAAAGGCTTTGGACATGTCTAGGGCTATGGCAACTGTTCGTTGTGGTGGTTTTTGTTGATTGAAACCTGTGGCTATGATGTTGTGTACGTGGTGTAGTGCTGTGGTTGTGGAGTGTTGTTTTCGGAAGCCGTGTTGGTGAGAGGGTAGTTGAGTGTTGTTGGTAATGAAGGGTAGTATTACCTTTTCCATTGTTTTGGCTATTGGGCTGAGTAGTGCTATTGGTCTGTAGGATGGGCCGAGTGCGTGGTTTTTGTTGGGTTTTGGTATTGGGATTATTTTTGCAGTCTTCCATATTGCGGGGATGGTGTTGGTGTTGAGTGATGTGTTGTAAGTGTGTGTGAGTAGTGTTATTGCTTTGGGGCCTAGGTGTTTCAGATGTCTGATGTTTATGTTGTCTGGGCCTGTGGAGTTGTTGCTTTTGGAGCGTTGTAGTGCTTGTTTGACTTGTTGTTCTGTGATGGTTATGGGCGTGGTGTTGAGTTTTCGTATTTTGCGTTGTAGTTGTCTGTATGTTCTGTTGGTTTTGTGTTGTATTATGTTGGTGAATTGTTTGTTGAATGCTCGTGCTTTCTGTTTGTTGGATATTGCCGTGTGTTGTCCGAACTGTATTGTGGTGTTTTCTGGTGCTTTTTGTTCTTTGTTAGATAGTCTTGTTACTGTGTTCCAGAGTATGTATTGTTTGTGTCTGTGGTTCCATGCATCCGTTAAGTGTTCTTTCCATAGCTCTTGTTTGTGTTTTTGGATTTGTGTGTCTATTTCTTTGTTTAGGTCTGTGATGCGTGGGTCTTGGTGGTTTTGTTGTCTGATGTCGTTTCTTTGGCTGATGAGTGTTCTGATGTGTTGTGGTAGGAGAAGTGATTTGCTTTTTATTTTTCCGTGGGGTATGTGGTGTTTGTCTGCTGTAAGTATGAGGTTTGTGAGCATGGTGTTGGCTGTGTGGATGTTGTCAGGTATGGTTAAGTTCTCCAGTGCTGATTCTATTTCAGAGGTGTATCCTTCCCAGTCTGCTTTCCTGTAATTTGTGTAAGTTTGAAGGTGTTGTTGTAGGCGGAAAGGAGCACGCGTGTTGTGTGTGATTTTGATAGGAAGGTGGTCTGAACTGAGTGCGTGTATTGTGGTCCATGTTGTTCTGTTTGTGATGCTGTTGCTGGCTGTTGTGATGTCCGGTGATGTTGGTTATTGGTTGATGTTTGTAGGTTTTCTGGTGGGTGTGTTTGTGTTTAGAGTGATTTGTTGGGAGTTTTGTAGTATGTCTGCAATGTGGGTGCCTCTGTGGTCGTCGTAGGGAGAGTGCCATTGTGTTGAGTGAGCGTTGATGTCTGCGGTTAGAATGGTGTTGTTCAGCGAGTTTATGTATTGGAAGGTGTTGGTGATGTCTGTGTCTTCTGTGGCGTGGTCTGGTCGGGTGGTATCTCTGGGGGGTATATACATGTTGCATATGTGTAGTCTTTTGTGGTTGGTTATGTGAATCTTTACGGTTTGAATTTCTGTAGTGTTGGTGTTGATGTTGTTGGGGATGTTCATGGGAGTGAATGTGACTGATTTGTGAATGTATGTGAGCAGTCCTCCTCCTCCCTTGTGTTCTCTGTCTTTCCTAATGCTGGTGTAGTTGGTGAGACGAGGTGTGTTGTGTTGTTTTTCTAGTTTGGTTTCTTGTATGGTGATGATGTCTGCGTGCTGTTGTAAGGCGAGTTCTTCTAGTTCTGTTTTCTTGTTTTGGATGCCGTTGATGTTTATTTGTAGTATGGTCAGTGTGTGTTTGTTGTTTTTGTTGGTGGGTGTTGTTCTTTGTGGGTTGTTCGGGGGTTGTGGTGTTGGGGTGTTTGTTGTTTGCGTGTGTGTTCTGTATGTCCACGTGTTTGTGTATTGGCGGGTGGTGATGCCGGAGCAATGTCTGTGTATCCAGTGTGGGTGTGTTGAGTTGCATCTGAGTGAGGTTTGTCTGCGTGTGATGATTCTATTGCAGCTATTGCAGGTCCAGGTTTGGGGGGGTGGTCTTGTGTTTGTTGTATCTCTGTTGGAGTTGTCTGTCCGTGTTGCCTTTGAGGGTAGTGTTGGTGAGGCGAGTGTGTTGTTTTGGTCTGTTTGTGCTCTGCTGCCTGTTGGTGTCCTACGAGGTGTTGTTGTTCGTGGTGGTGTTTTGGGATGTAGTCTGCATTTCCATGTTATGTTGTATTGTCTAGTGTTTATGTTTGTGCAATGTTTGTGTACCCAGTGTGGTGTGTGGTGGTTGCATCTGAAGGATGTCTGTCTTCTTGTAATCTGTTGTGTGCAAATGTCGCATGTCCAGGTAGTTTGTTGTGTGTGTGTTTGTTGCGTGCGTGAGAGTGTCTGTGTGGGCCCCGGATTTGTCTCTATGTCCCCCGCCTGGAGCAAAAGGTCCGCCCGCCACCCTGCCAGGTTCAGGGGGCGGTTAGCCGAAAAAAAAAAAAACGGCCGTAAGGGCACCCCGTTCGGGGTGCAGTGATTGGTTCCTTGATTTGTCCCCCCGTTCGGGGGGAACCCTCCAACTGCGAGTAAGCCAAGGAGTTTGGAGGTACAGCAGGTTGACAGCAGTGTGATCGAGCAGATTAGATAGAGTAGAATTTGAATGGGGCTTCACTGATTTATTTCATACAATTCATATCTAAAACACAGTTGAAAAATATTTGATTGTTAAAATATTTAAATACAAGAACTATATCAAGAAATTAACAAAACATAGTTTTTTTAGTTAGGAGAAAAGTCTAAAAACATCACAAATGACAAACGTTGTGCCTCTCCTCCTCCTGTTCTTCAATGAAGCTGATCACCCTCCAGCACCCGTTAGAAACATCGTGCTGCTGAAGGTGTGCCGGCAGAATGGTTGTGATACAGGAGGTGCTGTGGACTCTCCCAGAAACGAGGACCTAGTTTAGTTGTAGATCCAGTAAAACATAATGCAAATGTGACATTATTTATAATGCACAGTTACAGTCTTGTGAATATTAAAAAATGTACTTCATGTAATGCAGGAAGCGAATATTTCAAACGAACTAAGGCAGCAAACAGTAAGAGCAAAATCGTGTTCCAAACATTAACTCTTTTTTTAAATGTCAATTAGCTTGTGAGTAATAAGACAAAATGTGACTGTCAGACAGAGAACTGTCAGAGCAAACGGCAGATTTTAGAAAGTCCTGCCGAAATAAATCTGCACCCGACTGCGACTGTCAGCGTTGAACTGCCGCCATTGCTGTCAAAGTCAGACACATCTCCAAAATTGTTGGAGCAAAATTTTAAGCAGGCTTCATCTTGATAAATTGACCACGTATTTGACATTTACACCATAATGTTACCGCCTAAAATAATCGTAAAACAAAATTTTGTGTAACAACAAGAGTAATATGTACCCCAAAAGCTTTCAAAGCGTCTGAAAGTTTTCTCCTCCATTTTTGTTGGGGCTTGGCTCGAAATGCATCATGATTGGCCTCCCGAAGTCCACGTGTCTGTCGGACGTGCTCTCATTGGTCTACAATACCATCACGGATGAATAAATACTCAAAGGGCTTGCCAGGCAAGCCCTTTGAACCCTTTAAATACTCAATGGGCTTGCCTGGCAAGCCCTTTGAGTATTTATTCCATATTGCCCACTAGTTCACTAGTAAGGTCATTTTGACGCTTACTAGTGAACATGTAAGGCCATAAATGTGCCCACTAGTTCACTAGTAAGATCATTTTGAGGCTTACTAGTTGACATGTAAGCCACAAAACGCCCGCTAGTTCACTAGTAAGATAATTTTGAGGCTTCTAGTGAACATGTAAGCCACAGAACGCCCACTAGTTCACTAGTAAGATCATTTTGACGCTTACTAGTGAACATGTAAGCCACAAAACGCTCACTAGTTCACTAGTAAGGTCATTTTGACGCTTACTAGTGAACATGTAAGCCACAAAACGCTCACTGGTTCACTAGTAAGGTAATTTTGACGCTTACTAGTGAACATGTAAGCCACAAAACGCCCACTAGTTCCCTAGTAAGATCATTTTGACGCTTATTTATGAACATGTCAGCCACAAAACGCTCACTCGTTCACTAGTAAGATCATTTTGACGCTTACTAGTGAACATGTAAGCCACAAAACGCCCACTAGTTCACTAGTAAGGTAATTTTGACGCTTACTAGTGAACATGTAAGCCACAAAACGCCCACTAGTTCCCTAGTAAGATCATTTTGACGCTTACTAGTGAACATGTAAGGCCATAAATGTGCCCACTAGTTCACTAGTAAGTTCATTTTGAGGCTTACTAGTTGACATGTAAGCCACACATCGCCTACTAGTTCACTAGTAAGTTCATTTTGAGGCTTACTAGTGAACATGTAAGCCACAAAACGCCCAATAGTTCACTAGTAAGATCATTTTGACGCTTACTACTGAACATTTAAGGCCATAAATGTGCCCACTAGTTCACTGGTAAGATGATTTTGACGCTTACTAGTGAACATGTAAGGCCATAAATGTGCCCACTTGTAGTGCTAGTGACATTACACTGTACTTGCATTAAATGCAAATAAGGATGATTATGAAAACATGTAACGGTATCCTATTGGCTGTACGTTTCAAAATAGTGTCATCCCACCAGTCAGGGCTCATGATTTTGGAAATTCTGTGCCCACTTAGTTTTTTAAAACAACAATGGCGGACAGTGTCCTGAGACGTATTCGGCGAAGGTGCAGGGCAATAGAGAGTGCCTGTCATCAAGGGTCTGCCGGTGAAAGTGAAGCATGCGCGATAAACATTTCAATTGCTAATTTAAGAAGAGTTAGTGACCAGTTTAGCGCTGATACTATTCAAAGTTTGATTCAAAGTCCAATAGATCTCCGATCTGTCATCATTGCGGGACCCACTCCTAATGGTGGACGTGTTTGTTCCCATGTGGCACATCGTTTGCACACAGGTAAAATGGCTACCATTTTTTGTCATTGGTTTTTCGTATGTATTTTTATTCGAACTACACACGGGTTTTACTGACGACTTGCTGTGACTTACCTTCTATCACCCTGTCAAACGTCGTTTTATACCAGCGGTTTTCCTGCAAATCAGTAGACTATTAAGTAACGCGATGGCTGTACACTTTTAAGCAATAACTAGTGATCTTTTAGTTATTCAATTATAAGTTTGAATTATTTTTTTCTTGAGTAAAATGGTTAGAGAAAATAGCTGCTCGTGGTTTTGAAGCTGCATATACTTTTATGTACATCTGTGTCTATATGCCTGTACTGTATACAGTATATAAAAAACACGTAGTGATTCGTTTGCTTGAATTCCTTAATCCTTTTATTTCCATACTTTAGGTAGACGAGGAAGACCAGCACTTGACATTACAAGTGATCAAATTGAACTGCTCCCCACTCAGGGCTTTACAGTGAGAGCCATCACTGAGATGTTGTGTTGTTCCTCTTCATACCTGCATAAAAAAATGAAGTTTTTTCAGATTTCAGCCAGAAATAGATTTACTCCCATTCATGATGTTGACCTGGAAGAGCATGTCAGAAGATTGCACAGCCAATTTCCCAGATCAGGCTCGGAAGCAAGTGTTCTGCTACATACTCTTGTCCCTTCATGTATATATCATTATATTCATTGTGAAAGTGTACTTTCTTTATTGTGTTGTTTTATGAACCTGTTGCAGATGATGAGGGCATACCTGCGTCCTGATGGTATTGTAGTACAAAGAAAAAGAGTTCGAGAAATCCTCAACCGTATTGAGCCAGCTGCTGCAGCCCAGAGATGGAGCCAGACTGTGGCTAGAAGAACATACTATGTGCCATTCCCCAATAGTTTATGGCACATAGATGGGCATATGCGTCTCATTCGGTAATAAGGGATCATCTTATATTTGTACTCGTGGGAGCATTAGAAAGCCATATTGTATGGACAGCACAGATTAAATTGAATTTTATCATTTGTATATCCAAGTTACACAAACTCCAAATTGCCTCCATGTAGTCTTAAGTGCACAGCAATACCTTCTCTACCGAGATGATATTTCAAACAAGATATGAAACTTGATTGTTTTCTTGTATTTAATCATTATTCTTTTCATGTTTGTTTTACAGGTGGGTGTTTGTGACACATGCCGGCATTGATGGGAATTCCAGGCTAATAACGTACCTTCAACTGGAGCACAGACAACACAGCTTTGACAGTGTTGAAATATTTTGTCCAAGCCACCTGCCTGTATGGGTTACCCTCCAGAGTAAGATCCGACCATGGTGGTGAAAACACTGGTTGCTCTTTTAATGAACCTACTGCAGGGACAAGACACCAAAATTATTTCTAGCTCCAGCCAACACCCCCTCACAATTTACTCACACCTCCCATGGCCTGATTATCCACCAACAGGGGCCCTTTTTGGATTATCATTTTGGCATAGGAACTTTCCTTTCCTATCCTAACCGAGTGAGATGAGCCGGTAGCACCTGGAGCAAAGATCGTCTAAATTTTAATAATGCTTAGGAAAGGTTCTGACCATCCTTTACGAAAGGAAAGGAGATATATTATGCAGCAGGAATATTTAAAGGGGAAGTCTTTTTTTATGTTGTTGTTGTTGTTGTTGTCGACCCCACCCGTGCCCCGACATTGGGGGACCGGGCCCTCACTCCGTCTCCCGGATCCCCAGACCCCCCTCCTCCGCCCAGCGGGCGAGCAGGGCCGCCACTCCGCTTGGGTTTCGCCAGAGGTCCTCCGGAGTCAGTGTGGTGGGTATGTTTGTGCAGGTGAACAGGTGTTGTGTGTCGTGCACTTGCGTGCCGCATAGCGCACAGAGTGGTGTTGGGTGTGTGTCCGGTGTAATGTTGTGTAGGTAGGAGTGAAGGGCTGGTGATTTGTTGGTTCGGAGTTGTGCTAGGAGTTGTCTGGTTCTGTGTGGTAGGTCTTGCTCTGATGGGTCTATTTCTGGTGCTGGTGCATGTATTACTTTGTTGTGTTGTCTGGTGTCCAAGTGTGTTTGTACAAAGTGGGTGTGTATATCTTTCATGTTCTGTTTTATGGTGTCGTTGTTGGTGTCCTGTGGTGCTGTGTCTTTGTTGTGTGTGTAGTTGTTGTTGTGGAAGATTGTTTGTTTCTTTTGTCTGGGTGGTGGTGGTTGTTGAGTGAGTGGGTGTAGTGGGTGGGTTGGGTGTTGGGCTTTTTGTCTGATTTGCGATGCGTGTAGTTTTAGATGGATGTTCAGTGGGAGAGTTTTTGTTTCCTCATGCAAGTGTTGTATGTTTGTGTCTTGTGTGCATCCTGTTGCTATTCTGAGTGCTGTGTTCCGTGTGGTCTGGAGTTTTGTCTTGTTTGTGTCCGATAGTGTTGGTGACCATATAGTGTTTGCGTATTCGAGGCGTGTGAGTGTGGTTGCTTTGTATGTGGTGAGTATAGTTTCTTTGGATTTTCCCCAGTGAGTGGTTGTTAAGGCTTTAAGTATTTTGTTTGATTGCTTGGCGCGGGTTAGAGTGTGCTGTGTGTGTTTTGAGAAGGTGAGTTTGGGGTCCCATGTTAATCCCAGTATTTTGGGTTCGCGGACTGTGGGTAGGGTGGTGTTATCTATTTGTAAAGTGAGCCTGTTGCTGTATTCTGCCGGATCCGGTGTGAACAGAGTGGTGGTGGTTTTGTCTGCGTTGAGTGTGAGTTGGTTCTGTTTTGTCCAGTTGTATATGTCGTGGAGATATTTTTGTACTTGTTGTTGTGCCTGTTGTGGTTTGACATGTGTGGATAGAATGGTGATGTCGTCTGCATATGTAACTGTGTGTACATTTGGAGGTGGTTGTGGTAAGTCTGCCATGTATATGTTGAATAGTGTTGGTGAAAGTACTCCCCCCTGTGGTACCCCCGTTTTCGTGTTTCTATGTTCTGATGTTTCCCCCCGGTATTGAGTGTATTGTCTGCGTCCCCTTATGTAGTTGAAGATGTATTTGATGATGATGTTTGGGGTGTTAGTGTTGTTGAGTTTGTTTGTGAGTGTGTGTAGGTTTACCGTGTCAAAGGCTTTGGACATGTCTAGGGCTATGGCAACTGTTCGTTGTGGTGGTTTTTGTTGATTGAAACCTGTGGCTATGATGTTGTGTATGTGGTGTAGTGCTGTGGTTGTGGAGTGTTGTTTTCGGAAGCCGTGTTGGTGAGAGGGTAGTTGAGTGTTGTTGGTAATGAAGGGTAGTATTACCTTTTCCATTGTTTTGGCTATTGGGCTGAGTAGTGCTATTGGTCTGTAAGATGGGCCGAGTGCGTGGTTTTTGTTGGGTTTTGGTATTGGGATTATTTTTGCAGTCTTCCATATTGCGGGGATGGTGTTGGTGTTGAGTGATGTGTTGTAAGTGTGTGTGAGTAGTGTTATTGCTTTGGGGCCTAGGTGTTTCAGATGTCTGATGTTTATGTTGTCTGGGCCTGTGGAGTTGTTGCTTTTGGAGCGTTGTAGTGCTTGTTTGACTTGTTGTTCTGTGATGGTTATGGGCGTGGTGTTGAGTTTTCGTATTTTGCGTTGTAGTTGTCTGTATGTTCTGTTGGTTTTGTGTTGTATTATGTTGGTGAATTGTTTGTTGAATGCTCGTGCTTTCTGTTTGTTGGATATTGCCGTGTGTTGTCCGAACTGTATTGTGGTGTTTTCTGGTGCTTTTTGTTCTTTGTTTGATAGTCTTGTTACTGTGTTCCAGAGTATGTGTTGTTTGTGTCTGTGGTTCCATGCATCCGTTAAGTGTTCTTTCCATAGCTCTTGTTTGTGTTTTTGGATTTGTGTGTCTATTTCTTTGTTTAGGTCTGTGATGCGTGGGTCTTGGTGGTTTTGTTGTCTGATGTCGTTTCTTTGGCTGATGAGTGTTCTGATGTGTTGTGGTAGGAGAAGTGATTTGCTTTTTATTTTTCCGTGGGGTATGTGGTGTTTGTCTGCTGTAAGTATGAGGTTTGTGAGCATGGTGTTGGCTGTGTGGATGTTGTCAGGTATGGTTATGTTCTCCAGTGCTGATTCTATTTCAGAGGTGTATCCTTCCCAGTCTGCTTTCCTGTAATTTGTGTAAGTTTGAAGGTGTTGTTGTAGGCGGAAAGGAGCACGCGTGTTGTGTGTGATTTTGATAGGAAGGTGGTCTGAACTGAGTGCGTGTATTGTGGTCCATGTTGTTCTGTTTGTGATGCTGTTGCTGGCTGTTGTGATGTCCGGTGATGTTGGTTGTTGGTTGATGTTTGTAGGTTTTCTGGTGGGTGTGTTTGCGTTTAGAGTGATTTGTTGGGAGTTTTGTAGTATGTCTGCAATGTGGGTGCCTCTGTGGTCGTCGTAGGGAGAGTGCCATTGTGTTGAGTGAGCGTTGATGTCTGCGGTTAGAATGGTGTTGTTCAGCGAGTTTATGTATTGGAAGGTGTTGGTGATGTCTGTGTCTTCTGTGGCGTGGTCTGGTCGGGTGGTATCTCTGGGGGGTATATACATGTTGCATATGTGTAGTCTTTTGTGGTTGGTTATGTGAATCTTTACGGTTTGAATTTCTGTAGTGTTGGTGTTAATGTTGTTGGGGATGTTCATGGGAGTGAATGTGTATCTACTGTATATCTATAAAAAAAATCCTCGTCTCACCCCTCAGGTGGTGTCCATCCCTCATTCAGCTGGGGTCCTCTACCAGAGGCCAGGAAGCTTGAGGGTTCTGCGCAGTATCCTTGCCGTTCCCAGCACTGCACATTTCTGGACTGAGATGTCCGATGTTGTTCCCGGGATCTGTTGCAACCACTCATCATCTAGTTTGGGGGTCACTGCCCCGAGTGCTCCGACCACCACAGGCACGACTGTCCCCTTTACCTTCCAGGCTCTCTCCAGCTCCTCTCTGAGCCCTTGGGATTTCTCGAGTTTCTCGTGTTCCTTCTTTCTGATGTTTCCAGCACTTGGGACCGCTACATCCACTACAACGGCTTTCCTCTGCCCTTTATCTATCATCAGGATATCTGGTTGGTTCGCCATTACCATCTTGTCAGTCTGGATCTGGAAGTCTCATAGGATCTTCGCTCTGTCATTCTCCACCACCTTCGGAGGTGTTTCCCATTTTGACCTTGGGGTTTCCAGTCCGTACTCCGCACAGATGTTTCGGTAGACTATGCCAGCCACCTGGTTATGGCGTTCCATATAGGCTTTCCCTGCCAGCACCTTACACCCTGCAGTTATGTGTTAGATCGTCTCAGGTGCCTCTTTGCACAACCTACACCTTGGGTCTTGTCTGGTGTGGTATATCTGGGCCTCAATGGCTCTAGTGCTCAGGGCCTGCTCCTGAGCAGCCAGGATGAGTGCCTCTGTACTGTCCTTCAGGCCAGCCCTCTCTAGCCACTGATGGGAATTCTTGAGATCGGCCACTTCAGTTATGGTCCGGTGGTACATCCCGTGTAGGGGCTTGTCCTCCGATGATGGTCCCTCTTCCAGCGCCTCATCCTCTGTTGCCCATTGTCTGAGACATTCTCTGAGTACGTCATCCGTTGGAGCCTTCTCCTTGATGTATTCATGGAGCTTGGATGTTTCATCCTGGACAGTGGCTCTCACACTCACTAGTCCCCAGCCGCTTTCCTTGTTGCCAGTTCAAGGTTGCCATTGGCTTGTGGTACACCGAGGTACTTGTAGCTGTCCTCAATGTCTGCTATTGTTCCTTCGGGGAGTGAGACCCCTTCAGTCCGGACTACCGTTCCTCTCTTAGTCACCATCCGACTATCACATCCCGATGTCGCTGCTGTAGATCCTGGTTGTGTGGATCAGGGAGTCTATGTCCCTTTCACTCTTAGCATACAGCTTTATGTCATCAATGTAGAGGAGGTGACTGATCGTAGCTTCATTTCTGAGGCTGTATCCATAGCCTGTCTTGGTGATTACTTGGCTTAGGGAGTTCAGTCCTATGCAGAACAGCAATGGGGAGAGTGCATCACCTTGGTATATGCCACATTTGATGGACACTTGGGTAGGTGGCTTGCCATTGGCTTCAAGTGTGGTTTTCCACATCCTCATCAAGTTCGCAACGAAGGCTCTTAGGGTCCTGTTCACCTTATACACATCCAAGCATTCAGTGATCCATGTATGTGGCATCGAGTCATAGGCTTTCTTTTAATCAATCCAGGCTGTGCACAGGTTGGTACATCGGGACCTGCAGTCTTGTGCGACTGTTCTGTCAACCAGGAGCTGATGTTTGGCTCCCCTGGTATCTCTACCAATGCCCTTCCGTGCTTCGCTCATGTATTGATCCATGTGTGCACTTATCTTAGCCGCAACATGAGCTTCCAAAATTGTGGAGGGACAGGTTATTGGCCGATAGTTGGATGCGACTGCACCCTTTGAGGGATCTTTCATGATAAGGATCGTTCGCCCTTCGGTTAGCCATCCTGGGTGAGTCCCATCCCTAGGCAGCTGGTTCATTTGTGCTGCTGGGCGCTCATGGAGTGCTGTGAGTCTCTTTAGCCAGTAAGTGTGGACCATGTCCGGGCCTGGTGCTGTCCAGTTCTTCATATTTGAGACTATTTCCTTTATGTCTGCCACTGTTATGGTAATTGGGTTCTGTTCAGGGAGGTGTCTGTGCTCCTCTCTTTGGGTGACCAGCCATTGTGCACTGCTGTTATGTGCAACCTCCTTCTCCCATCTGCCTCTCCAGTACCTTTCAGTTTCCAGTCTTGGTGGATCAGCTCTGTTGTTGGGACCCTGCCACTGAGCGTACACTTTCGCAGGTTGTGTTGCAAACAGCCTGTTTATTCGTCTGGCCTCATTCTCTTTCGTGTACCGCTTTAGGCGGCTGGACAAGGTTTGGAGCCTTTGTTTCGAGTGCTTCATATATGGTCATCTGGATGTACCTCTCAGGATCGGCCTTTTCATCACACCTCTCTGGACCTCAGTCAATTGACTCACATCTTTCCGAGCCGCCTTGATCTTAGCCTCCAACCGTCTTTTCCATGGTCGGTAATGTATCTCATGGCTTCCATGGTTGCTCTTATAGCCAAGCATCTCAAGGATCACTGATGCTGAAGCGTATATCAGTTCATTTCCGTGATCGTTACGGTAAGGATCGCCCTCAGTGCTGAATTCACACTTTCCAAGAGACTTTCAGGTGGTACTTCACATAGCCGTTGTAATCGGATTCTAGGTTTCCCAGCTTTCATTCTTGCCATGATCTTAGCTTTCAGGTCAGTTGCTGCCTCGCTCAGCATTTCATTCATTGGGGCTGGCCTCCCAATCTCATCATCTGCATTCACTCTGGTATGAACTCCTCCTCTGATCTGGCAGCCTGGGGCCCCTCACCACGGAACCTGCGTTGTACCTCATCAATCTCAAGTTGTGACAGCAGTTGCCGTTTGTGGATGTTGGAACACTGAGTTACGAGTTGTTTCGTGGCCACCCGTGACTGTGGGTTTCGAAGTAACCATTTAGCCCACATTCTCTCCATGTAACCTCTCTGACTAGGCTTGCTTGAGTAGTAGCATTCCAACAGAGCCATGTTATTGCATCTTGCCCATCTCTGCTCCATTTTTCATCAAGGTGCTCTGGTTCCCCAGCACCTGACGCAGACCTTGTTTGGCCGGGCGAGGTCTGAGCTGGCATGTCATTCATTTTATTGTCTCTCATCATTGTATGAGGTACGCATTAGCGTGAAGGCTCTTGCCCAAGGACCCACACTGGATGGTGTTATGTGCTCATTTTTTGCCCCAAGTGGGGAGCGGAGGGACGGGCGCTGGGGGGGGGACCATCGTGGTGGGGCGGGCCCCTACGCGGGATGTGCCACCGGACCGTGGCTGAGGTGGCTGATCTCAAGAAGTCCTATCGGTGGCTGGAGGGGACTGGCCTGGGGGACAGCGCAGGGGCGCTCATCCTGGCTGCTCAGGAGCGGGCCTTGGGCGCCGGAGCCGTCGAGGCCCGGATGTGCCGCGCCGGACAGGACCCGGGGTGTGGGTTGTGCGGGGAGGCGCCTGGGACGATCCGGCACGTGGCTGCGGGGTGTGGGATGCTGGCAGGGGGGGCCTGCGTGGAGCGCCATGGCCAGGTGGCTGGCGTGGTCTGCCGAGGCATCTGTGCGGAGTGTGGACTGGGGGCCCCGGGGTCGGAGTGGGGGGCACCTCCGAGGGTGGTGGAGGGTGGCGGAGCGGGGATCCTGTGGGACTTCCGGATCCAGACTGGCGGGATGGTGGTGGCGAGCCAGCCAGATGTCGTGGTCGTGGATGGGGGGCGGAGGAGGGCCGTTGTGGTGGATGTGGCGGTCCCAGGTGGTGGAGGCATCGGGAGGGGGGAGCATGGGGGGCTCGGGGGGTACCAGGGGCTCGGGGAGGGGCTGGGGAGGGCCTGGGGGGTGGGGGTGGCGGTCGTGCCTGTGGTGGTCGGGGCGCTCGGGGCAGTGACCCCCGGACTGGATGGGTGGTTGCGACAGATCCCGGGACCAGCGTCGGACATCTCGGTCCGGAGGTGTGCGGTGCTGGGAGCGGCGGGGGTACTGCGCGGGGCCCTCGGGCTTCCTGGCCTCTGGTGGAGGACCCGAGCTGAATGAGGGACGGACACCACCCGAGGACACCTCCTATTGGCTCCATGATAAGAGCTCCACCCAGCAAAGAATTAACCCTTTAAAACCTGATTGTGAGCTTTCACAATTATTTACCGCCATTTGCGTAATATCTACAGTATACAGAAGGAATCAAGCAATTTTTACCAATGTATCTGTAGGTGATGTTTATTTATTATGTACACAGAGATAAAGAGTAATGGCACAGCTCTGCAGTATCTTTCCACTTTTATATATGTATGCTATACTAAATAAAATGAATAGGGCACCATATAATGCAACAGTTATGCAACTCCCTAAATAATGATGTGAATTTTCAGTTGTTGCTAAATCAGTTAGGATGTTATAATTTGTGGTGTAGATGCGAATTTAGGAGAGCAGGACAAGATATCGCATTGCAATTGGAGCAGCAGCTTGGTTGATGATGTCCCCAAACCGGCTCATCTATTATATTTGTCGTGCAATACAATGAAAATGAGCACAATTGCAAAACATAGGCTTCTTATATTTTAAAATAAAATAATCACATGTTTACCGTTCTGGGGTTTCTACAATCATGAATGGAGGCATTATTTACAGCAGGTTGATGTTGTTGTTGTTGTTGTCGACCCCACCCGTGCCCCGACATTGGGGGACCGGGCCCTCACTCCGTCTCCCGGATCCCCAGACCCCCCTCCGCCGCCCAGCGGGCGAGCAGGGCCGCCACTCCGCTTGGGTTTCGCCAGAGGTCCTCCGGAGTCAGTGTGGTGGGTATGTTTGTGCAGGTGAACAGGTGTTGTGTGTCGTGCACTTGCGTGCCGCATAGCGCACAGAGTGGTGTTGGGTGTGTGTCCGGTGTAATGTTGTGTAGGTAGGAGTGGAGGGCTGGTGATTTGTTGGTTCGGAGTTGTGCTAGGAGTTGTCTGGTTCTGTGTGGTAGGTCTTGCTCTGATGGGTCTATTTCTGGTGCTGGTGCATGTATTACTTTGTTGTGTTGTCTGGTGTCCAAGTGTGTTTGTACAAAGTGGGTGTGTATGTCTTTCATGTTCTGTTTTATGGTGTCGTTGTTGGTGTCCTGTGGTGCTGTGTCTTTGTTGTGTGTGTAGTTGTTGTGGAAGATTGTTTGTTTCTTTTGTCTGGGTGGTGGTGGTTGTTGAGTGAGTGGGTGTAGTGGGTGGGTTGGGTGTTGGGCTTTTTGTCTGATTTGCGATGCGTGTAGTTTTAGATGGGTGTTCAGTGGGAGAGTTTTTGTTTCCTCATGCAAGTGTTGTATGTTTGTGTCTTGTGTGCATCCTGTTGCTATTCTGAGTGCGGTGTTCTGTGTGGTCTGGAGTTTTGTCTTGTTTGTGTCCGATAGTGTTGGTGACCATATAGTGTTTGCGTATTCGAGGCGTGTGAGTGTGGTTGCTTTGTATGTGGTGAGTATAGTTTCTTTGGATTTTCCCCAGTGAGTGGTTGTTAAGGCTTTAAGTATTTTGTTTGATTGCTTGGCGCGGGTTAGAGTGTGTTGTGTGTGTTTTGAGAAGGTGAGTTTGGGGTCCCATGTTAATCCCAGTATTTTGGGTTCGCGGACTGTGGGTAGGGTGGTGTTATCTATTTGTAAAGTGAGCCTGTTGCTGTATTCTGCCGGATCCGGTGTGAACAGAGTGGTGGTGGTTTTGTCTGCGTTGAGTGTGAGTTGGTTCTGTTTTGTCCAGTTGTATATGTCGTGGAGATATTTTTGTACTTGTTGTTGTGCCTGTTGTGGTTTGACATGTGTGGATAGAATGGTGATGTCGTCTGCATATGTAACTGTGTGTACATTTGGAGGTGGTTGTGGTAAGTCTGCCATGTATATGTTGAATAGTGTTGGTGAAAGTACTCCCCCCTGTGGTACCCCCGTTTTCGTGTTTCTATGTTCTGATGTTTCCCCCCGGTATTGAGTGTATTGTCTGCGTCCCCTTATGTAGTTGAAGATGTATTTGATGATGATGTTTGGGGTGTTAGTGTTGTTGAGTTTGTTTGTGAGTGTGTGTAGGTTTACCGTGTCAAAGGCTTTGGACATGTCTAGGGCTATGGCAACTGTTCGTTGTGGTGGTTTTTGTTGATTGAAACCTGTGGCTATGATGTTGTGTACGTGGTGTAGTGCTGTGGTTGTGGAGTGTTGTTTTCGGAAGCCGTGTTGGTGAGAGGGTAGTTGAGTGTTGTTGGTAATGAAGGGTAGTATTACCTTTTCCATTGTTTTTGCTATTGGGCTGAGTAGTGCTATTGGTCTGTAGGATGGGCCGAGTGCGTGGTTTTTGTTGGGTTTTGGTATTGGGATTATTTTTGCAGTCTTCCATATTGCGGGGATGGTGTTGGTGTTGAGTGATGTGTTGTAAGTGTGTGTGAGTAGTGTTATTGCTTTGGGGCCTAGGTGTTTCAGATGTCTGATGTTTATGTTGTCTGGGCCTGTGGAGTTGTTGCTTTTGGAGCGTTGTAGTGCTTGTTTGACTTGTTGTTCTGTGATGGTTATGGGCGTGGTGTTGAGTTTTCGTATTTTGCGTTGTAGTTGTCTGTATGTTCTGTTGGTTTTGTGTTGTATTATGTTGGTGAATTGTTTGTTGAATGCTCGTGCTTTCTGTTTGTTGGATATTGCCGTGTGTTGTCCGAACTGTATTGTGGTGTTTTCTGGTGCTTTTTGTTCTTTGTTAGATAGTCTTGTTACTGTGTTCCAGAGTATGTATTGTTTGTGTCTGTGGTTCCATGCATCCGTTAAGTGTTCTTTCCATAGCTCTTGTTTGTGTTTTTGGATTTGTGTGTCTATTTCTTTGTTTAGGTCTGTGATGCGTGGGTCTTGGTGGTTTTGTTGTCTGATGTCGTTTCTTTGGCTGATGAGTGTTCTGATGTGTTGTGGTAGGAGAAGTGATTTGCTTTTTATTTTTCCGTGGGGTATGTGGTGTTTGTCTGCTGTAAGTATGAGGTTTGTGAGCATGGTGTTGGCTGTGTGGATGTTGTCAGGTATGGTTAAGTTCTCCAGTGCTGATTCTATTTCAGAGGTGTATCCTTCCCAGTCTGCTTTCCTGTAATTTGTGTAAGTTTGAAGGTGTTGTTGTAGGCGGAAAGGAGCACGCGTGTTGTGTGTGATTTTGATAGGAAGGTGGTCTGAACTGAGTGCGTGTATTGTGGTCCATGTTGTTCTGTTTGTGATGCTGTTGCTGGCTGTTGTGATGTCCGGTGATGTTGGTTGTTGGTTGATGTTTGTAGGTTTTCTGGTGGGTGTGTTTGTGTTTAGAGTGATTTGTTGGGAGTTTTGTAGTATGTCTGCAATGTGGGTGCCTCTGTGGTCGTCGTAGGGAGAGTGCCATTGTGTTGAGTGAGCGTTGATGTCTGCGGTTAGAATGGTGTTGTTCAGCGAGTTTATGTATTGGAAGGTGTTGGTGATGTCTGTGTCTTCTGTGGCGTGGTCTGGTCGGGTGGTATCTCTGGGGGGTATATACATGTTGCATATGTGTAGTCTTTTGTGGTTGGTTATGTGAATCTTTACGGTTTGAATTTCTGTAGTGTTGGTGTTGATGTTGTTGGGGATGTTCATGGGAGTGAATGTGACTGATTTGTGAATGTATGTGAGCAGTCCTCCTCCTCCCTTGTGTTCTCTGTCTTTCCTAATGCTGGTGTAGTTGGTGAGACGAGGTGTGTTGTGTTGTTTTTCTAGTTTGGTTTCTTGTATGGTGATGATGTCTGCGTGCTGTTGTAAGGCGAGTTCTTCTAGTTCTGTTTTCTTGTTTTGGATGCCGTTGATGTTTATTTGTAGTATGGTCAGTGTGTGTTTGTTGTTTTTGTTGGTGGGTGTTGTTCTTTGTGGGTTGTTCGGGGGTTGTGGTGTTGGGGTGTTTGTTGTTTGCGTGTGTGTTCTGTATGTCCACGTGTTTGTGTATTGGCGGGTGGTGATGCCGGAGCAATGTCTGTGTATCCAGTGTGGGTGTGTTGAGTTGCATCTGAGTGAGGTTTGTCTGCGTGTGATGATTCTATTGCAGCTATTGCAGGTCCAGGTTTGGGGGGGTGGTCTTGTGTTTGTTGTATCTCTGTTGGAGTTGTCTGTCCGTGTTGCCTTTGAGGGTAGTGTTGGTGAGGCGAGTGTGTTGTTTTGGTCTGTTTGTGCTCTGCTGCCTGTTGGTGTCCTACGAGGTGTTGTTGTTCGTGGTGGTGTTTTGGGATGTAGTCTGCATTTCCATGTTATGTTGTATTGTCTAGTGTTTATGTTTGTGCAATGTTTGTGTACCCAGTGTGGTGTGTGGTGGTTGCATCTGAAGGATGTCTGTCTTCTTGTAATCTGTTGTGTGCAAATGTCGCATGTCCAGGTAGTTTGTTGTGTGTGTGTTTGTTGCGTGCGTGAGAGTGTCTGTGTGGGCCCCGGATTTGTCTCTATGTCCCCCGCCTGGAGCAAAAGGTCCGCCCGCCACCCTGCCAGGTTCAGGGGGCGGTTAGCCGAAAAAAAAAAAAACGGCCGTAAGGGCACCCCGTTCGGGGTGCAGTGATTGGTTCCTTGATTTGTCCCCCCGTTCGGGGGGAACCCTCCAACTGCGAGTAAGCCAAGGAGTTTGGAGGTACAGCAGGTTGACAGCAGTGTGATCGAGCAGATTAGATAGAGTAGAATTTGAATGGGGCTTCACTGATTTATTTCATACAATTCATATCTAAAACACAGTTGAAAAATATTTGATTGTTAAAATATTTAAATACAAGAACTATATCAAGAAATTAACAAAACATAGTTTTTTTAGTTAGGAGAAAAGTCTAAAAACATCACAAATGACAAACGTTGTGCCTCTCCTCCTCCTGTTCTTCAATGAAGCTGATCACCCTCCAGCACCCGTTAGAAACATCGTGCTGCTGAAGGTGTGCCGGCAGAATGGTTGTGATACAGGAGGTGCTGTGGACTCTCCCAGAAACGAGGACCTAGTTTAGTTGTAGATCCAGTAAAACATAGTGCAAATGTGACATTATTTATAATGCACAGTTACAGTCTTGTGAATATTAAAAAATGTACTTCATGTAATGCAGGAAGCGAATATTTCAAACGAACTAAGGCAGCAAACAGTAAGAGCAAAATCGTGTTCCAAACATTAACTCTTTTTTTAAATGTCAATTAGCTTGTGAGTAATAAGACAAAATGTGACTGTCAGACAGAGAACTGTCAGAGCAAACGGCAGATTTTAGAAAGTCCTGCCGAAATAAATCTGCACCCGACTGCGACTGTCAGCGTTGAACTGCCGCCATTGCTGTCAAAGTCAGACACATCTCCAAAATTGTTGGAGCAAAATTTTAAGCAGGCTTCATCTTGATAAATTGACCACGTATTTGACATTTACACCATAATGTTACCGCCTAAAATAATCGTAAAACAAAATTTTGTGTAACAACAAGAGTAATATGTACCCCAAAAGCTTTCAAAGCGTCTGAAAGTTTTCTCCTCCATTTTTGTTGGGGCTTGGCTCGAAATGCATCATGATTGGCCTCCCGAAGTCCACGTGTCTGTCGGACGTGCTCTCATTGGTCTACAATACCATCACGGATGAATAAATACTCAAAGGGCTTGCCAGGCAAGCCCTTTGAACCCTTTAAATACTCAATGGGCTTGCCTGGCAAGCCCTTTGAGTATTTATTCCATATTGCCCACTAGTTCACTAGTAAGGTCATTTTGACGCTTACTAGTGAACATGTAAGGCCATAAATGTGCCCACTAGTTCACTAGTAAGATCATTTTGAGGCTTACTAGTTGACATGTAAGCCACAAAACGCCCGCTAGTTCACTAGTAAGATAATTTTGAGGCTTCTAGTGAACATGTAAGCCACAGAACGCCCACTAGTTCACTAGTAAGATCATTTTGACGCTTACTAGTGAACATGTAAGCCACAAAACGCTCACTAGTTCACTAGTAAGGTCATTTTGACGCTTACTAGTGAACATGTAAGCCACAAAACGCTCACTGGTTCACTAGTAAGGTAATTTTGACGCTTACTAGTGAACATGTAAGCCACAAAACGCCCACTAGTTCCCTAGTAAGATCATTTTGACGCTTATTTATGAACATGTCAGCCACAAAACGCTCACTCGTTCACTAGTAAGATCATTTTGACGCTTACTAGTGAACATGTAAGCCACAAAACGCCCACTAGTTCACTAGTAAGGTAATTTTGACGCTTACTAGTGAACATGTAAGCCACAAAACGCCCACTAGTTCCCTAGTAAGATCATTTTGACGCTTACTAGTGAACATGTAAGGCCATAAATGTGCCCACTAGTTCACTAGTAAGTTCATTTTGAGGCTTACTAGTTGACATGTAAGCCACACATCGCCTACTAGTTCACTAGTAAGTTCATTTTGAGGCTTACTAGTGAACATGTAAGCCACAAAACGCCCAATAGTTCACTAGTAAGATCATTTTGACGCTTACTACTGAACATTTAAGGCCATAAATGTGCCCACTAGTTCACTGGTAAGATGATTTTGACGCTTACTAGTGAACATGTAAGGCCATAAATGTGCCCACTTGTAGTGCTAGTGACATTACACTGTACTTGCATTAAATGCAAATAAGGATGATTATGAAAACATGTAACGGTATCCTATTGGCTGTACGTTTCAAAATAGTGTCATCCCACCAGTCAGGGCTCATGATTTTGGAAATTCTGTGCCCACTTAGTTTTTTAAAACAACAATGGCGGACAGTGTCCTGAGACGTATTCGGCGAAGGTGCAGGGCAATAGAGAGTGCCTGTCATCAAGGGTCTGCCGGTGAAAGTGAAGCACGCGCGATAAACATTTCAATTGCTAATTTAAGAAGAGTTAGTGACCAGTTTAGCGCTGATACTATTCAAAGTTTGATTCAAAGTCCAATAGATCTCCGATCTGTCATCATTGCGGGACCCACTCCTAATGGTGGACGTGTTTGTTCCCATGTGGCACATCGTTTGCACACAGGTAAAATGGCTACCATTTTTTGTCATTGGTTTTTCGTATGTATTTTTATTCGAACTACACACGGGTTTTACTGACGACTTGCTGTGACTTACCTTCTATCACCCTGTCAAACGTCGTTTTATACCAGCGGTTTTCCTGCAAATCAGTAGACTATTAAGTAACGCGATGGCTGTACACTTTTAAGCAATAACTAGTGATCTTTTAGTTATTCAATTATAAGTTTGAATTATTTTTTTCTTGAGTAAAATGGTTAGAGAAAATAGCTGCTCGTGGTTTTGAAGCTGCATATACTTTTATGTACATCTGTGTCTATATGCCTGTACTGTATACAGTATATAAAAAACACGTAGTGATTCGTTTGCTTGAATTCCTTAATCCTTTTATTTCCATACTTTAGGTAGACGAGGAAGACCAGCACTTGACATTACAAGTGATCAAATTGAACTGCTCCCCACTCAGGGCTTTACAGTGAGAGCCATCACTGAGATGTTGTGTTGTTCCTCTTCATACCTGCATAAAAAAATGAAGTTTTTTCAGATTTCAGCCAGAAATAGATTTACTCCCATTCATGATGTTGACCTGGAAGAGCATGTCAGAAGATTGCACAGCCAATTTCCCAGATCAGGCTCGGAAGCAAGTGTTCTGCTACATACTCTTGTCCCTTCATGTATATATCATTATATTCATTGTGAAAGTGTACTTTCTTTATTGTGTTGTTTTATGAACCTGTTGCAGATGATGAGGGCATACCTGCGTGCTGATGGTATTGTAGTACAAAGAAAAAGAGTTCGAGAAATCCTCAACCGTATTGAGCCAGCTGCTGCAGCCCAGAGATGGAGCCAGACTGTGGCTAGAAGAACATACTATGTGCCATTCCCCAATAGTTTATGGCACATAGATGGGCATATGCGTCTCATTCGGTAATAAGGGATCATCTTATATTTGTACTCGTGGGAGCATTAGAAAGCCATATTGTATGGACAGCACAGATTAAATTGAATTTTATCATTTGTATATCCAAGTTACACAAACTCCAAATTGCCTCCATGTAGTCTTAAGTGCACAGCAATACCTTCTCTACCGAGATGATATTTCAAACAAGATATGAAACTTGATTGTTTTCTTGTATTTAATCATTATTCTTTTCATGTTTGTTTTACAGGTGGGTGTTTGTGACACATGCCGGCATTGATGGGAATTCCAGGCTAATAACGTACCTTCAACTGGAGCACAGACAACACAGCTTTGACAGTGTTGAAATATTTTGTCCAAGCCACCTGCCTGTATGGGTTACCCTCCAGAGTAAGATCCGACCATGGTGGTGAAAACACTGGTTGCTCTTTTAATGAACCTACTGCAGGGACAAGACACCAAAATTATTTCTAGCTCCAGCCAACACCCCCTCACAATTTACTCACACCTCCCATGGCCTGATTATCCACCAACAGGGGCCCTTTTTGGATTATCATTTTGGCATAGGAACTTTCCTTTCCTATCCTAACCGAGTGAGATGAGCCGGTAGCACCTGGAGCAAAGATCGTCTAAATTTTAATAATGCTTAGGAAAGGTTCTGACCATCCTTTACGAAAGGAAAGGAGATATATTATGCAGCAGGAATATTTAAATGGGGAGTCTTTTTTTATGTTGTTGTTGTTGTTGTTGTCGACCCCACCCGTGCCCCGACATTGGGGGACCGGGCCCTCACTCCGTCTCCCGGATCCCCAGACCCCCCTCCTCCGCCCAGCGGGCGAGCAGGGCCGCCACTCCGCTTGGGTTTCGCCAGAGGTCCTCCGGAGTCAGTGTGGTGGGTATGTTTGTGCAGGTGAACAGGTGTTGTGTGTCGTGCACTTGCGTGCCGCATAGCGCACAGAGTGGTGTTGGGTGTGTGTCCGGTGTAATGTTGTGTAGGTAGGAGTGGAGGGCTGGTGATTTGTTGGTTCGGAGTTGTGCTAGGAGTTGTCTGGTTCTGTGTGGTAGGTCTTGCTCTGATGGGTCTTTTTCTGGTGCTGGTGCATGTATTACTTTGTTGTGTTGTCTGGTGTCCAAGTGTGTTTGTACAAAGTGGGTGTGTATGTCTTTCATGTTCTGTTTTATGGTGTCGTTGTTGGTGTCCTGTGGTGCTGTGTCTTTGTTGTGTGTGTAGTTGTTGTTGTGGAAGATTGTTTGTTTCTTTTGTCTGGGTGGTGGTGGTTGTTGAGTGAGTGGGTGTAGTGGGTGGGTTGGGTGTTGGGCTTTTTGTCTGATTTGCGATGCGTGTAGTTTTAGATGGGTGTTCAGTGGGAGAGTTTTTGTTTCCTCATGCAAGTGTTGTATGTTTGTGTCTTGTGTGCATCCTGTTGCTATTCTGAGTACTGTGTTCTGTGTGGTCTGGAGTTTTGTCTTGTTTGTGTCCGATAGTGTTGGTGACCATATAGTGTTTGCGTATTCGAGGCGTGTGAGTGTGGTTGCTTTGTATGTGGTGAGTATAGTTTCTTTGGATTTTCCCCAGTGAGTGGTTGTTAAGGCTTTAAGTATTTTGTTTGATTGCTTGGCGCGGGTTAGAGTGTGTTGTGTGTGTTTTGAGAAGGTGAGTTTGGGGTCCCATGTTAATCCCAGTATTTTGGGTTCGCGGACTGTGGGTAGGGTGGTGTTATCTATTTGTAAAGTGAGCCTGTTGCTGTATTCTGCCGGATCCGGTGTGAACAGAGTGGTGGTGGTTTTGTCTGCGTTGAGTGTGAGTTGGTTCTGTTTTGTCCAGTTGTATATGTCGTGGAGATATTTTTGTACTTGTTGTTGTGCCTGTTGTGGTTTGACATGTGTGGATAGAATGGTGATGTCGTCTGCATATGTAACTGTGTGTACATTTGGAGGTGGTTGTGGTAAGTCTGCCATGTATATGTTGAATAGTGTTGGTGAAAGTACTCCCCCCTGTGGTACCCCCGTTTTCGTGTTTCTATGTTCTGATGTTTCCCCCCGGTATTGAGTGTATTGTCTGCGTCCCCTTATGTAGTTGAAGATGTATTTGATGATGATGTTTGGGGTGTTAGTGTTGTTGAGTTTGTTTGTGAGTGTGTGTAGGTTTACCGTGTCAAAGGCTTTGGACATGTCTAGGGCTATGGCAACTGTTCGTTGTGGTGGTTTTTGTTGATTGAAACCTGTGGCTATGATGTTGTGTATGTGGTGTAGTGCTGTGGTTGTGGAGTGTTGTTTTCGGAAGCCGTGTTGGTGAGAGGGTAGTTGAGTGTTGTTGGTAATGAAGGGTAGTATTACCTTTTCCATTGTTTTGGCTATTGGGCTGAGTAGTGCTATTGGTCTGTAAGATGGGCCGAGTGCGTGGTTTTTGTTGGGTTTTGGTATTGGGATTATTTTTGCAGTCTTCCATATTGCGGGGATGGTGTTGGTGTTGAGTGATGTGTTGTAAGTGTGTGTGAGTAGTGTTATTGCTTTGGGGCCTAGGTGTTTCAGATGTCTGATGTTTATGTTGTCTGGGCCTGTGGAGTTGTTGCTTTTGGAGCGTTGTAGTGCTTGTTTGACTTGTTGTTCTGTGATGGTTATGGGCGTGGTGTTGAGTTTTCGTATTTTGCATTGTAGTTGTCTGTATGTTCTGTTGGTTTTGTGTTGTATTATGTTGGTGAATTGTTTGTTGAATGCTCGTGCTTTCTGTTTGTTGGATATTGCCGTGTGTTGTCCGAACTGTATTGTGGTGTTTTCTGGTGCTTTTTGTTCTTTGTTTGATAGTCTTGTTACTGTGTTCCAGAGTATGTGTTGTTTGTGTCTGTGGTTCCATGCATCCGTTAAGTGTTCTTTCCATAGCTCTTGTTTGTGTTTTTGGATTTGTGTGTCTATTTCTTTGTTTAGGTCTGTGATGCGTGGGTCTTGGTGGTTTTGTTGTCTGATGTCGTTACTTTGGCTGATGAGTGTTCTGATGTGTTGTGGTAGGAGAAGTGATTTGCTTTTTATTTTTCCGTGGGGTATGTGGTGTTTGTCTGCTGTAAGTATGAGGTTTGTGAGCATGGTGTTGGCTGTGTGGATGTTGTCAGGTATGGTTATGTTCTCCAGTGCTGATTCTATTTCAGAGGTGTATCCTTCCCAGTCTGCTTTCCTGTAATTTGTGTAAGTTTGAAGGTGTTGTTGTAGGCGGAAAGGAGCACGCGTGTTGTGTGTGATTTTGATAGGAAGGTGGTCTGAACTGAGTGCGTGTATTGTGGTCCATGTTGTTCTGTTTGTGATGCTGTTGCTGGCTGTTGTGATGTCCGGTGATGTTGGTTGTTGGTTGATGTTTGTAGGTTTTCTGGTGGGTGTGTTTGCGTTTAGAGTGATTTGTTGGGAGTTTTGTAGTATGTCTGCAATGTGGGTGCCTCTGTGGTCGTCGTAGGGAGAGTGCCATTGTGTTGAGTGAGCGTTGATGTCTGCGGTTAGAATGGTGTTGTTCAGCGAGTTTATGTATTGGAAGGTGTTGGTGATGTCTGTGTCTTCTGTGGCGTGGTCTGGTCGGGTGGTATCTCTGGGGGGTATATACATGTTGCATATGTGTAGTCTTTTGTGGTTGGTTATGTGAATCTTTACGGTTTGAATTTCTGTAGTGTTGGTGTTAATGTTGTTGGGGATGTTCATGGGAGTGAATGTGTATCTACTGTATATCTATAAAAAAAATCCTCGTCTCACCCCTCAGGTGGTGTCCATCCCTCATTCAGCTGGGGTCCTCTACCAGAGGCCAGGAAGCTTGAGGGTTCTGCGCAGTATCCTTGCCGTTCCCAGCACTGCACATTTCTGGACTGAGATGTCCGATGTTGTTCCCGGGATCTGTTGCAACCACTCATCATCTAGTTTGGGGGTCACTGCCCCGAGTGCTCCGACCACCACAGGCACGACTGTCCCCTTTACCTTCCAGGCTCTCTCCAGCTCCTCTCTGAGCCCTTGGGATTTCTCGAGTTTCTCGTGTTCCTTCTTTCTGATGTTTCCAGCACTTGGGACCGCTACATCCACTACAACGGCTTTCCTCTGCCCTTTATCTATCATCAGGATATCTGGTTGGTTCGCCATTACCATCTTGTCAGTCTGGATCTGGAAGTCCCATAGGATCTTCGCTCTGTCATTCTCCACCACCTTCGGAGGTGTTTCCCATTTTGACCTTGGGGTTTCCAGTCCGTACTCCGCACAGATGTTTCGGTAGACTATGCCAGCCACCTGGTTATGGCGTTCCATATAGGCTTTCCCTGCCAGCACCTTACACCCTGCAGTTATGTGTTAGATCGTCTCAGGTGCCTCTTTGCACAACCTACACCTTGGGTCTTGTCTGGTGTGGTATATCTGGGCCTCAATGGCTCTAGTGCTCAGGGCCTGCTCCTGAGCAGCCAGGATGAGTGCCTCTGTACTGTCCTTCAGGCCAGCCCTCTCTAGCCACTGATGGGAATTCTTGAGATCGGCCACTTCAGTTATGGTCCGGTGGTACATCCCGTGTAGGGGCTTGTCCTCCGATGATGGTCCCTCTTCCAGCGCCTCATCCTCTGTTGCCCATTGTCTGAGACATTCTCTGAGTACGTCATCCGTTGGAGCCTTCTCCTTGATGTATTCATGGAGCTTGGATGTTTCATCCTGGACAGTGGCTCTCACACTCACTAGTCCCCAGCCGCTTTCCTTGTTGCCAGTTCAAGGTTGCCATTGGCTTGTGGTACACCGAGGTACTTGTAGCTGTCCTCAATGTCTGCTATTGTTCCTTCGGGGAGTGAGACCCCTTCAGTCCGGACTACCGTTCCTCTCTTAGTCACCATCCGACTATCACATCCCGATGTCGCTGCTGTAGATCCTGGTTGTGTGGATCAGGGAGTCTATGTCCCTTTCACTCTTAGCATACAGCTTTATGTCATCCATGTAGAGGAGGTGACTGATCGTAGCTTCATTTCTGAGGCTGTATCCATAGCCTGTCTTGGTGATTACTTGGCTTAGGGAGTTCAGTCCTATGCAGAACAGCAATGGGGAGAGTGCATCACCTTGGTATATGCCACATTTGATGGACACTTGGGTAAGTGGCTTGCCATTGGCTTCAAGTGTGGTTTTCCACATCCTCATCAAGTTCGCAACGAAGGCTCTTAGGGTCCTGTTCACCTTATACACATCTAAGCATTCAGTGATCCATGTATGTGGCATCGAGTCATAGGCTTTCTTTTAATCAATCCAGGCTGTGCACAGGTTGGTACATCGGGACCTGCAGTCTTGTGCGACTGTTCTGTCAACCAGGAGCTGATGTTTGGCTCCCCTGGTATCTCTACCAATGCCCTTCCGTGCTTCGCTCATGTATTGATCCATGTGTGCACTTATCTTAGCCGCAACATGAGCTTCCAAAATTGTGGAGGGACAGGTTATTGGCCGATAGTTGGATGCGACTGCACCCTTTGAGGGATCTTTCATGATAAGGATCGTTCGCCCTTCGGTTAGCCATCCTGGGTGAGTCCCATCCCTAGGCAGCTGGTTCATTTGTGCTGCTGGGCGCTCATGGAGTGCTGTGAGTCTCTTTAGCCAGTAAGTGTGGACCATGTCCGGGCCTGGTGCTGTCCAGTTCTTCATATTTGAGACTATTTCCTTTATGTCTGCCACTGTTATGGTAATTGGGTTCTGTTCAGGGAGGTGTCTGTGCTCCTCTCTTTGGGTGACCAGCCATTGTGCACTGCTGTTATGTGCAACCTCCTTCTCCCATCTGCCTCCCCAGTACCTTTCAGTTTCCAGTCTTGGTGGATCAGCTCTGTTGTTAGGACCCTGCCACTGAGCGTACACTTTCGCAGGTTGTGTTGCAAACAGCCTGTTTATTCGTCTGGCCTCATTCTCTTTCGTGTACCGCTTTAGGCGGCTGGACAAGGCTTGGAGCCTTTGTTTCGAGTGCTTCATATATGGTCATCTGGATGTACCTCTCAGGATCGGCCTTTTCATCACACCTCTCTGGACCTCAGTCAATTGACTCACATCTTTCCGAGCCGCCTTGATCTTAGCCTCCAACCGTCTTTTCCATGGCCGGTAATGTATCTCATGGCTTCCATGGTTGCTCTTATAGCCAAGCATCTCAAGGATCACTGATGCTGAAGCGTATATCAGTTCATTTCCGTGATCGTTACGGTAAGGATCGCCCTCAGTGCTGAATTCACACTTTCCAAGAGACTTTCAGGTGGTACTTCACATAGCCGTTGTAATCGGATTCTAGGTTTCCCAGCTTTCATTCTTGCCATGATCTTAGCTTTCAGGTCAGTTGCTGCCTCGCTCAGCATTTCATTCATTGGGGCTGGCCTCCCAATCTCATCATCTGCATTCACTCTGGTATGAACTCCTCCTCTGATCTGGCAGCCTGGGGCCCCTCACCATGGAACCTGCGTTGTACCTCATCAATCTCAAGTTGTGACAGCAGTTGCCGTTTGTGGATGTTGGAACACTGAGTTACGAGTTGTTTCGTGGCCACCCGTGACTGTGGGTTTTGAAGTAACCATTTAGCCCACATTCTCTCCATGTAACCTCTCTGACTAGGCTTGCTTGAGTAGTAGCATTCCAACAGAGCCATGTTATTGCATCTTGCCCATCTCTGCTCCGTTTTTCATCAAGGTGCTCTGGTTCCCCAGCACCTGACGCAGACCTTGTTTGGCCGGGCGACGTCTGAGCTGGCATGTCATTCATTTTATTGTCTCTCATCATTGTATGAGGTACGCATTAGCGTGAAGGCTCTTGCCCAAGGACCCACACTGGATGGTGTTATGTGCTCATTTTTTGCCCCAAGTGGGGAGCGGAGGGACGGGCGCTGGGGGGGGGACCATCGTGGTGGGGCGGGCCCCTACGCGGGATGTGCCACCGGACCGTGGCTGAGGTGGCTGATCTCAAGAAGTCCTATCGGTGGCTGGAGGGGACTGGCCTGGGGGACAGCGCAGGGGCGCTCATCCTGGCTGCTCAGGAGCGGGCCTTGGGCGCCGGAGCCGTCGAGGCCCGGATGTGCCGCGCCGGACAGGACCCGGGGTGTGGGTTGTGCGGGGAGGCGCCTGGGACGATCCGGCACGTGGCTGCGGGGTGTGGGATGCTGGCAGGGGGGGCCTGCGTGGAGCGCCATGGCCAGGTGGCTGGCGTGGTCTGCCGAGGCATCTGTGCGGAGTGTGGACTGGGGGCCCCGGGGTCGGAGTGGGGGGCACCTCCGAGGGTGGTGGAGGGTGGCGGAGCGGGGATCCTGTGGGACTTCCGGATCCAGACTGGCGGGATGGTGGTGGCGAGCCAGCCAGATGTCGTGGTCGTGGATGGGGGGCGGAGGAGGGCCGTTGTGGTGGATGTGGCGGTCCCAGGTGGTGGAGGCATCGGGAGGGGGGAGCATGGGGGGCTCGGGGGGTACCAGGGGCTCGGGGAGGGGCTGGGGAGGGCCTGGGGGGTGGGGGTGGCGGTCGTGCCTGTGGTGGTCGGGGCGCTCGGGGCAGTGACCCCCGGACTGGATGGGTGGTTGCGACAGATCCCGGGACCAGCGTCGGACATCTCGGTCCGGAGGTGTGCGGTGCTGGGAGCGGCGGGGGTACTGCGCGGGGCCCTCGGGCTTCCTGGCCTCTGGTGGAGGACCCGAGCTGAATGAGGGACGGACACCACCCGAGGACACCTCCTATTGGCTCCATGATAAGAGCTCCACCCAGCAAAGAATTAACCCTTTAAAACCTGATTGTGAGCTTTCACAATTATTTACCGCCATTTGCGTAATATCTACAGTATACAGAAGGAATCAAGCAATTTTTACCAATGTATCTGTAGGTGATGTTTATTTATTATGTACACAGAGATAAAGAGTAATGGCACAGCTCTGCAGTATCTTTCCACTTTTATATATGTATGCTATACTAAATAAAATGAATAGGGCACCATATAATGCAACAGTTATGCAACTCCCTAAATAATGATGTGAATTTTCAGTTGTTGCTAAATCAGTTAGGATGTTATAATTTGTGGTGTAGATGCGAATTTAGGAGAGCAGGACAATATATCGCATTGCAATTGGAGCAGCAGCTTGGTTGATGATGTCCCCAAACCGGCTCATCTATTATATTTGTCGTGCAATACAATGAAAATGAGCACAATTGCAAAACATAGGCTTCTTATATTTTAAAATAAAATAATCACATGTTTACCGTTCTGGGGTTTCTACAATCATGAATGGAGGCATTATTTACAGCAGGTTGATGTTGTTGTTGTTGTTGTCGACCCCACCCGTGCCCCGACATTGGGGGACCGGGCCCTCACTCCGTCTCCCGGATCCCCAGACCCCCCTCCGCCGCCCAGCGGGCGAGCAGGGCCGCCACTCCGCTTGGGTTTCGCCAGAGGTCCTCCGGAGTCAGTGTGGTGGGTATGTTTGTGCAGGTGAACAGGTGTTGTGTGTCGTGCACTTGCGTGCCGCATAGCGCACAGAGTGGTGTTGGGTGTGTGTCCGGTGTAATGTTGTGTAGGTAGGAGTGGAGGGCTGGTGATTTGTTGGTTCGGAGTTGTGCTAGGAGTTGTCTGGTTCTGTGTGGTAGGTCTTGCTCTGATGGGTCTTTTTCTGGTGCTGGTGCATGTATTACTTTGTTGTGTTGTCTGGTGTCCAAGTGTGTTTGTACAAAGTGGGTGTGTATGTCTTTCATGTTCTGTTTTATGGTGTCGTTGTTGGTGTCCTGTGGTGCTGTGTCTTTGTTGTGTGTGTAGTTGTTGTTGTGGAAGATTGTTTGTTTCTTTTGTCTGGGTGGTGGTGGTTGTTGAGTGAGTGGGTGTAGTGGGTGGGTTGGGTGTTGGGCTTTTTGTCTGATTTGCGATGCGTGTAGTTTTAGATGGGTGTTCAGTGGGAGAGTTTTTGTTTCCTCATGCAAGTGTTGTATGTTTGTGTCTTGTGTGCATCCTGTTGCTATTCTGAGTGCGGTGTTCTGTGTGGTCTGGAGTTTTGTCTTTTTTGTGTCCGATAGTGTTGGTGACCATATAGTGTTTGCGTATTCGAGGCGTGTGAGTGTGGTTGCTTTGTATGTGGTGAGTATAGTTTCTTTGGATTTTCCCCAGTGAGTGGTTGTTAAGGCTTTAAGTATTTTGTTTGATTGCTTGGCGCGGGTTAGAGTGTGTTGTGTGTGTTTTGAGAAGGTGAGTTTGGGGTCCCATGTTAATCCCAGTATTTTGCGTTCGCGGACTGTGGGTAGGGTGGTGTTATCTATTTGTAAAGTGAGTCTGTTGCTGTATTCTGCCGGATCCGGTGTGAACAGAGTGGTGGTGGTTTTGTCTGCGTTGAGTGTGAGTTGGTTCTGTTTTGTCCAGTTGTATATGTCGTGGAGATATTTTTGTACTTGTTGTTGTGCCTGTTGTGGTTTGACATGTGTGGATAGAATGGTGATGTCGTCTGCATATGTAACTGTGTGTACATTTGGAGGTGGTTGTGGTAAGTCTGCCATGTATATGTTGAATAGTGTTGGTGAAAGTACTCCCCCCTGTGGTACCCCCGTTTTCGTGTTTCTGTGTTCTGATGTTTCCCCCCGGTATTGAGTGTATTGTCTGCGTCCCCTTATGTAGTTGAAGATGTATTTGATGATGATGTTTGGGGTGTTAGTGTTGTTGAGTTTGTTTGTGAGTGTGTGTAGGTTTACCGTGTCAAAGGCTTTGGACATGTCTCGGGCTATGGCAACTGTTCGTTGTGGTGGTTTTTGTTGATTGAAACCTGTGGCTATGATGTTGTGTATGTGGTGTAGTGCTGTGGTTGTGGAGTGTTGTTTTCGGAAGCCGTGTTGGTGAGAGGGTAGTTGAGTGTTGTTGGTAATGAAGGGTAGTATTACCTTTTCCATTGTTTTGGCTATTGGGCTGAGTAGTGCTATTGGTCTGTAGGATGGGCCGAGTGCGTGGTTTTTGTTGGGTTTTGGTATTGGGATTATTTTTGCAGTCTTCCATATTGCGGGGATGGTGTTGGTGTTGAGTGATGTGTTGTAAGTGTGTGTGAGTAGTGTTATTGCTTTGGGGCCTAGGTGTTTCAGATGTCTGATGTTTATGTTGTCTGGGCCTGTGGAGTTGTTGCTTTTGGAGCGTTGTAGTGCTTGTTTGACTTGTTGTTCTGTGATGGTTATGGGCGTGGTGTTGAGTTTTCGTATTTTGCGTTGTAGTTGTCTGTATGTTCTGTTGGTTTTGTGTTGTATTATGTTGGTGAATTGTTTGTTGAATGCTCGTGCTTTCTGTTTGTTGGATATTGCCGTGTGTTGTCCGAACTGTATTGTGGTGTTTTCTGGTGCTTTTTGTTCTTTGTTAGATAGTCTTGTTACTGTGTTCCAGAGTATGTATTGTTTGTGTCTGTGGTTCCATGCATCCGTTAAGTGTTCTTTCCATAGCTCTTGTTTGTGTTTTTGGATTTGTTTGTCTATTTCTTTGTTTAGGTCTGTGATGCGTGGGTCTTGGTGGTTTTGTTGTCTGATGTCGTTACTTTGGCTGATGAGTGTTCTGATGTGTTGTGGTAGGAGAAGTGATTTGCTTTTTATTTTTCCGTGGGGTATGTGGTGTTTGTCTGCTGTAAGTATGAGGTTTGTGAGCATGGTGTTGGCTGTGTGGATGTTGTCAGGTATGGTTATGTTCTCCAGTGCTGATTCTATTTCAGAGGTGTATCCTTCCCAGTCTGCTTTCCTGTAATTTGTGTAAGTTTGAAGGTGTTGTTGTAGGCGGAAAGGAGCACGCGTGTTGTGTGTGATTTTGATAGGAAGGTGGTCTGAACTGAGTGCGTGTATTGTGGTCCATGTTGTTCTGTTTGTGATGCTGTTGCTGGCTGTTGTGATGTCCGGTGATGTTGGTTGTTGGTTGATGTTTGTAGGTTTTCTGGTGGGTGTGTTTGCGTTTAGAGTGATTTGTTGGGAGTTTTGTAGTATGTCTGCAATGTGGGTGCCTCTGTGGTCGTCGTAGGGAGAGTGCCATTGTGTTGAGTGAGCGTTGATGTCTGCGGTTAGAATGGTGTTGTTCAGCGAGTTTATGTATTGGAAGGTGTTGGTGATGTCTGTGTCTTCTGTGGCGTGGTCTGGTCGGGTGGTATCTCTGGGGGGTATATACATGTTGCATATGTGTAGTCTTTTGTGGTTGGTTATGTGAATCTTTACGGTTTGAATTTCTGTAGTGTTGGTGTTAATGTTGTTGGGGATGTTCATGGGAGTGAATGTGTATCTACTGTATATCTATAAAAAAAATCCTCGTCTCACCCCTCAGGTGGTGTCCATCCCTCATTCAGCTGGGGTCCTCTACCAGAGGCCAGGAAGCTTGAGGGTTCTGCGCAGTATCCTTGCCGTTCCCAGCACTGCACATTTCTGGACTGAGATGTCCGATGTTGTTCCCGGGATCTGTTGCAACCACTCATCATCTAGTTTGGGGGTCACTGCCCCGAGTGCTCCGACCACCACAGGCACGACTGTCCCCTTTACCTTCCAGGCTCTCTCCAGCTCCTCTCTGAGCCCTTGGGATTTCTCGAGTTTCTCGTGTTCCTTCTTTCTGATGTTTCCAGCACTTGGGACCGCTACATCCACTACAACGGCTTTCCTCTGCCCTTTATCTATCATCAGGATATCTGGTTGGTTCGCCATTACCATCTTGTCAGTCTGGATCTGGAAGTCCCATAGGATCTTCGCTCTGTCATTCTCCACCACCTTCGGAGGTGTTTCCCATTTTGACCTTGGGGTTTCCAGTCCGTACTCCGCACAGATGTTTCGGTAGACTATGCCAGCCACCTGGTTATGGCGTTCCATATAGGCTTTCCCTGCCAGCACCTTACACCCTGCAGTTATGTGTTAGATCGTCTCAGGTGCCTCTTTGCACAACCTACACCTTGGGTCTTGTCTGGTGTGGTATATCTGGGCCTCAATGGCTCTAGTGCTCAGGGCCTGCTCCTGAGCAGCCAGGATGAGTGCCTCTGTACTGTCCTTCAGGCCAGCCCTCTCTAGCCACTGATGGGAATTCTTGAGATCGGCCACTTCAGTTATGGTCCGGTGGTACATCCCGTGTAGGGGCTTGTCCTCCGATGATGGTCCCTCTTCCAGCGCCTCATCCTCTGTTGCCCATTGTCTGAGACATTCTCTGAGTACGTCATCCGTTGGAGCCTTCTCCTTGATGTATTCATGGAGCTTGGATGTTTCATCCTGGACAGTGGCTCTCACACTCACTAGTCCCCAGCCGCTTTCCTTGTTGCCAGTTCAAGGTTGCCATTGGCTTGTGGTACACCGAGGTACTTGTAGCTGTCCTCAATGTCTGCTATTGTTCCTTCGGGGAGTGAGACCCCTTCAGTCCGGACTACCGTTCCTCTCTTAGTCACCATCCGACTATCACATCCCGATGTCGCTGCTGTAGATCCTGGTTGTGTGGATCAGGGAGTCTATGTCCCTTTCACTCTTAGCATACAGCTTTATGTCATCCATGTAGAGGAGGTGACTGATCGTAGCTTCATTTCTGAGGCTGTATCCATAGCCTGTCTTGGTGATTACTTGGCTTAGGGAGTTCAGTCCTATGCAGAACAGCAATGGGGAGAGTGCATCACCTTGGTATATGCCACATTTGATGGACACTTGGGTAAGTGGCTTGCCATTGGCTTCAAGTGTGGTTTTCCACATCCTCATCAAGTTCGCAACGAAGGCTCTTAGGGTCCTGTTCACCTTATACACATCTAAGCATTCAGTGATCCATGTATGTGGCATCGAGTCATAGGCTTTCTTTTAATCAATCCAGGCTGTGCACAGGTTGGTACATCGGGACCTGCAGTCTTGTGCGACTGTTCTGTCAACCAGGAGCTGATGTTTGGCTCCCCTGGTATCTCTACCAATGCCCTTCCGTGCTTCGCTCATGTATTGATCCATGTGTGCACTTATCTTAGCCGCAACATGAGCTTCCAAAATTGTGGAGGGACAGGTTATTGGCCGATAGTTGGATGCGACTGCACCCTTTGAGGGATCTTTCATGATAAGGATCGTTCGCCCTTCGGTTAGCCATCCTGGGTGAGTCCCATCCCTAGGCAGCTGGTTCATTTGTGCTGCTGGGCGCTCATGGAGTGCTGTGAGTCTCTTTAGCCAGTAAGTGTGGACCATGTCCGGGCCTGGTGCTGTCCAGTTCTTCATATTTGAGACTATTTCCTTTATGTCTGCCACTGTTATGGTAATTGGGTTCTGTTCAGGGAGGTGTCTGTGCTCCTCTCTTTGGGTGACCAGCCATTGTGCACTGCTGTTATGTGCAACCTCCTTCTCCCATCTGCCTCCCCAGTACCTTTCAGTTTCCAGTCTTGGTGGATCAGCTCTGTTGTTAGGACCCTGCCACTGAGCGTACACTTTCGCAGGTTGTGTTGCAAACAGCCTGTTTATTCGTCTGGCCTCATTCTCTTTCGTGTACCGCTTTAGGCGGCTGGACAAGGCTTGGAGCCTTTGTTTCGAGTGCTTCATATATGGTCATCTGGATGTACCTCTCAGGATCGGCCTTTTCATCACACCTCTCTGGACCTCAGTCAATTGACTCACATCTTTCCGAGCCGCCTTGATCTTAGCCTCCAACCGTCTTTTCCATGGCCGGTAATGTATCTCATGGCTTCCATGGTTGCTCTTATAGCCAAGCATCTCAAGGATCACTGATGCTGAAGCGTATATCAGTTCATTTCCGTGATCGTTACGGTAAGGATCGCCCTCAGTGCTGAATTCACACTTTCCAAGAGACTTTCAGGTGGTACTTCACATAGCCGTTGTAATCGGATTCTAGGTTTCCCAGCTTTCATTCTTGCCATGATCTTAGCTTTCAGGTCAGTTGCTGCCTCGCTCAGCATTTCATTCATTGGGGCTGGCCTCCCAATCTCATCATCTGCATTCACTCTGGTATGAACTCCTCCTCTGATCTGGCAGCCTGGGGCCCCTCACCATGGAACCTGCGTTGTACCTCATCAATCTCAAGTTGTGACAGCAGTTGCCGTTTGTGGATGTTGGAACACTGAGTTACGAGTTGTTTCGTGGCCACCCGTGACTGTGGGTTTTGAAGTAACCATTTAGCCCACATTCTCTCCATGTAACCTCTCTGACTAGGCTTGCTTGAGTAGTAGCATTCCAACAGAGCCATGTTATTGCATCTTGCCCATCTCTGCTCCGTTTTTCATCAAGGTGCTCTGGTTCCCCAGCACCTGACGCAGACCTTGTTTGGCCGGGCGACGTCTGAGCTGGCATGTCATTCATTTTATTGTCTCTCATCATTGTATGAGGTACGCATTAGCGTGAAGGCTCTTGCCCAAGGACCCACACTGGATGGTGTTATGTGCTCATTTTTTGCCCCAAGTGGGGAGCGGAGGGACGGGCGCTGGGGGGGGGACCATCGTGGTGGGGCGGGCCCCTACGCGGGATGTGCCACCGGACCGTGGCTGAGGTGGCTGATCTCAAGAAGTCCTATCGGTGGCTGGAGGGGACTGGCCTGGGGGACAGCGCAGGGGCGCTCATCCTGGCTGCTCAGGAGCGGGCCTTGGGCGCCGGAGCCGTCGAGGCCCGGATGTGCCGCGCCGGACAGGACCCGGGGTGTGGGTTGTGCGGGGAGGCGCCTGGGACGATCCGGCACGTGGCTGCGGGGTGTGGGATGCTGGCAGGGGGGGCCTGCGTGGAGCGCCATGGCCAGGTGGCTGGCGTGGTCTGCCGAGGCATCTGTGCGGAGTGTGGACTGGGGGCCCCGGGGTCGGAGTGGGGGGCACCTCCGAGGGTGGTGGAGGGTGGCGGAGCGGGGATCCTGTGGGACTTCCGGATCCAGACTGGCGGGATGGTGGTGGCGAGCCAGCCAGATGTCGTGGTCGTGGATGGGGGGCGGAGGAGGGCCGTTGTGGTGGATGTGGCGGTCCCAGGTGGTGGAGGCATCGGGAGGGGGGAGCATGGGGGGCTCGGGGGGTACCAGGGGCTCGGGGAGGGGCTGGGGAGGGCCTGGGGGGTGGGGGTGGCGGTCGTGCCTGTGGTGGTCGGGGCGCTCGGGGCAGTGACCCCCGGACTGGATGGGTGGTTGCGACAGATCCCGGGACCAGCGTCGGACATCTCGGTCCGGAGGTGTGCGGTGCTGGGAGCGGCGGGGGTACTGCGCGGGGCCCTCGGGCTTCCTGGCCTCTGGTGGAGGACCCGAGCTGAATGAGGGACGGACACCACCCGAGGACACCTCCTATTGGCTCCATGATAAGAGCTCCACCCAGCAAAGAATTAACCCTTTAAAACCTGATTGTGAGCTTTCACAATTATTTACCGCCATTTGCGTAATATCTACAGTATACAGAAGGAATCAAGCAATTTTTACCAATGTATCTGTAGGTGATGTTTATTTATTATGTACACAGAGATAAAGAGTAATGGCACAGCTCTGCAGTATCTTTCCACTTTTATATATGTATGCTATACTAAATAAAATGAATAGGGCACCATATAATGCAACAGTTATGCAACTCCCTAAATAATGATGTGAATTTTCAGTTGTTGCTAAATCAGTTAGGATGTTATAATTTGTGGTGTAGATGCGAATTTAGGAGAGCAGGACAATATATCGCATTGCAATTGGAGCAGCAGCTTGGTTGATGATGTCCCCAAACCGGCTCATCTATTATATTTGTCGTGCAATACAATGAAAATGAGCACAATTGCAAAACATAGGCTTCTTATATTTTAAAATAAAATAATCACATGTTTACCGTTCTGGGGTTTCTACAATCATGAATGGAGGCATTATTTACAGCAGGTTGATGTTGTTGTTGTTGTTGTCGACCCCACCCGTGCCCCGACATTGGGGGACCGGGCCCTCACTCCGTCTCCCGGATCCCCAGACCCCCCTCCGCCGCCCAGCGGGCGAGCAGGGCCGCCACTCCGCTTGGGTTTCGCCAGAGGTCCTCCGGAGTCAGTGTGGTGGGTATGTTTGTGCAGGTGAACAGGTGTTGTGTGTCGTGCACTTGCGTGCCGCATAGCGCACAGAGTGGTGTTGGGTGTGTGTCCGGTGTAATGTTGTGTAGGTAGGAGTGGAGGGCTGGTGATTTGTTGGTTCGGAGTTGTGCTAGGAGTTGTCTGGTTCTGTGTGGTAGGTCTTGCTCTGATGGGTCTTTTTCTGGTGCTGGTGCATGTATTACTTTGTTGTGTTGTCTGGTGTCCAAGTGTGTTTGTACAAAGTGGGTGTGTATGTCTTTCATGTTCTGTTTTATGGTGTCGTTGTTGGTGTCCTGTGGTGCTGTGTCTTTGTTGTGTGTGTAGTTGTTGTTGTGGAAGATTGTTTGTTTCTTTTGTCTGGGTGGTGGTGGTTGTTGAGTGAGTGGGTGTAGTGGGTGGGTTGGGTGTTGGGCTTTTTGTCTGATTTGCGATGCGTGTAGTTTTAGATGGGTGTTCAGTGGGAGAGTTTTTGTTTCCTCATGCAAGTGTTGTATGTTTGTGTCTTGTGTGCATCCTGTTGCTATTCTGAGTGCGGTGTTCTGTGTGGTCTGGAGTTTTGTCTTTTTTGTGTCCGATAGTGTTGGTGACCATATAGTGTTTGCGTATTCGAGGCGTGTGAGTGTGGTTGCTTTGTATGTGGTGAGTATAGTTTCTTTGGATTTTCCCCAGTGAGTGGTTGTTAAGGCTTTAAGTATTTTGTTTGATTGCTTGGCGCGGGTTAGAGTGTGTTGTGTGTGTTTTGAGAAGGTGAGTTTGGGGTCCCATGTTAATCCCAGTATTTTGCGTTCGCGGACTGTGGGTAGGGTGGTGTTATCTATTTGTAAAGTGAGTCTGTTGCTGTATTCTGCCGGATCCGGTGTGAACAGAGTGGTGGTGGTTTTGTCTGCGTTGAGTGTGAGTTGGTTCTGTTTTGTCCAGTTGTATATGTCGTGGAGATATTTTTGTACTTGTTGTTGTGCCTGTTGTGGTTTGACATGTGTGGATAGAATGGTGATGTCGTCTGCATATGTAACTGTGTGTACATTTGGAGGTGGTTGTGGTAAGTCTGCCATGTATATGTTGAATAGTGTTGGTGAAAGTACTCCCCCCTGTGGTACCCCCGTTTTCGTGTTTCTGTGTTCTGATGTTTCCCCCCGGTATTGAGTGTATTGTCTGCGTCCCCTTATGTAGTTGAAGATGTATTTGATGATGATGTTTGGGGTGTTAGTGTTGTTGAGTTTGTTTGTGAGTGTGTGTAGGTTTACCGTGTCAAAGGCTTTGGACATGTCTCGGGCTATGGCAACTGTTCGTTGTGGTGGTTTTTGTTGATTGAAACCTGTGGCTATGATGTTGTGTATGTGGTGTAGTGCTGTGGTTGTGGAGTGTTGTTTTCGGAAGCCGTGTTGGTGAGAGGGTAGTTGAGTGTTGTTGGTAATGAAGGGTAGTATTACCTTTTCCATTGTTTTGGCTATTGGGCTGAGTAGTGCTATTGGTCTGTAGGATGGGCCGAGTGCGTGGTTTTTGTTGGGTTTTGGTATTGGGATTATTTTTGCAGTCTTCCATATTGCGGGGATGGTGTTGGTGTTGAGTGATGTGTTGTAAGTGTGTGTGAGTAGTGTTATTGCTTTGGGGCCTAGGTGTTTCAGATGTCTGATGTTTATGTTGTCTGGGCCTGTGGAGTTGTTGCTTTTGGAGCGTTGTAGTGCTTGTTTGACTTGTTGTTCTGTGATGGTTATGGGCGTGGTGTTGAGTTTTCGTATTTTGCGTTGTAGTTGTCTGTATGTTCTGTTGGTTTTGTGTTGTATTATGTTGGTGAATTGTTTGTTGAATGCTCGTGCTTTCTGTTTGTTGGATATTGCCGTGTGTTGTCCGAACTGTATTGTGGTGTTTTCTGGTGCTTTTTGTTCTTTGTTAGATAGTCTTGTTACTGTGTTCCAGAGTATGTATTGTTTGTGTCTGTGGTTCCATGCATCCGTTAAGTGTTCTTTCCATAGCTCTTGTTTGTGTTTTTGGATTTGTTTGTCTATTTCTTTGTTTAGGTCTGTGATGCGTGGGTCTTGGTGGTTTTGTTGTCTGATGTCGTTTCTTTGGCTGATGAGTGTTCTGATGTGTTGTGGTAGGAGAAGTGATTTGCTTTTTATTTTTCCGTGGGGTATGTGGTGTTTGTCTGCTGTAAGTATGAGGTTTGTGAGCATGGTGTTGGCTGTGTGGATGTTGTCAGGTATGGTTATGTTCTCCAGTGCTGATTCTATTTCAGAGGTGTATCCTTCCCAGTCTGCTTTCCTGTAATTTGTGTAAGTTTGAAGGTGTTGTTGTAGGCGGAAAGGAGCACGCGTGTTGTGTGTGATTTTGATAGGAAGGTGGTCTGAACTGAGTGCGTGTATTGTGGTCCATGTTGTTCTGTTTGTGATGCTGTTGCTGGCTGTTGTGATGTCCGGTGATGTTGGTTGTTGGTTGATGTTTGTAGGTTTTCTGGTAGGTGTGTTTGCGTTTAGAGTGATTTGTTGGGAGTTCTGTAGTATGTCTGCAATGAGGGTGCCTCTGTGGTCGTCGTAGGGAGAGTGCCATTGTGATGAGTGAGCGTTGATGTCTGCGGTTAGAATGGTGTTGTTCAGCGAGTTTATGTATTGGAAGGTGTTGGTGATGTCTGTGTCTTCTGTGGCGTGGTCTGGTCGGGTGGTATCTCTGGGGGGTATATACATGTTGCATATGTGTAGTCTTTTGTGGTTGGTTATGTGAATCTTTACGGTTTGAATTTCTGTAGTGTTGGTGTTAATGTTGTTGGGGATGTTCATGGGAGTGAATGTGACTGATTTGTGAATGTATGTGAGCAGTCCTCCTCCTCCCTTGTGTTCTCTGTCTTTCCTAATGCTGGTGTAGTTGGTGAGACGAGGTGTGTTGTGTTGTTTTTCTAGTTTGGTTTCTTGTATGGTGATGATGTCTGCGTGCTGTTGTGAGGCGAGTTCTTCTAGTTCTGTTTTCTTGTTTTGGATGCCGTTGATGTTTATTTGTAGTATGGTCAGTGTGTGTTTGTTGTTTTTGTTGGTGGGTGTTGTTCTTTGTGGGTTGTTCGGGGGTTGTGGTGTTGGGGTGTTTGTTGTTTGCGTGTGTGTTCTGCATGTCCACGTGTTTGTGTATTGGCGGGTGGTGATGCCGGAGCAATGTCTGTGTATACAGTGTGGGTGTGTTGAGTTGCATCTGAGTGAGGTTTGTCTGCGTGTGATGATTCTATTGCAGCTATTGCAGGTCCAGGTTTGGGGGGGTGGTCTTGTGTTTGTTGTATCTCTGTTGGAGTTGTCTGTCCGTGTTGCCTTTGAGGGTAGTGTTGGTGAGGCGAGTGTGTTGTTTTGGTCTGTTTGTGCTCTGCTGCCTGTTGGTGTCCTACGAGGTGTTGTTGTTCGTGGTGGTGTTTTGGGATGTAGTCTGCATTTCCATGTTATGTTGTATTGTCTAGTGTTTATGTTTGTGCAATGTTTGTGTACCCAGTGTGGTGTGTGGTGGTTGCATCTGAAGGATGTCTGTCTTCTTGTAATCTGTTGTGTGCAAATGTCGCATGTCCAGGTAGTTTGTTGTGTGTGTGTTTGTTGCGTGCGTGAGAGTGTCTGTGTGGGCCCCGGATTTGTCTCTATGTCCCCCGCCTGGAGCAAAAGGTCCGCCCGCCACCCTGCCAGGTTCAGGGGGCGGTTAGCCGAAAAAAAAAAAAAACGGCCGTAAGGGCACCCCGTTCGGGGTGCAGGGATTGGTTCCTTGATTTGTCCCCCCGTTCGGGGGGAACCCTCCAACTGCGAGTAAGCCAAGGAGTTTGGAGGTACAGCAGGTTGACAGCAGTGTGATCGAGCAGATTAGATAGAGTAGAATTTGAATGGGGCTTCACTGATTTATTTCATACAATTCATATCTAAAACACAGTTGAAAAATATTTGATTGTTAAAATATTTAAATACAAGAACTATATCAAGAAATTAACAAAACATAGTTTTTTTAGTTAGGAGAAAAGTCTAAAAACATATCACAAATGACAAACGTTGTGCCTCTCCTCCTCCTGTTCTTCAATGAAGCTGATCACCCTCCAGCTCCCGTTAGAAACATCGTGCTGCTGAAGGTGTGCCGGCAGAATGGTTGTGATACAGGAGGTGCTGTGGACTCTCCCAGAAACGAGGACCTAGTTTAGTTGTAGATCCAGTAAAACATAGTGCAAATGTGACATTATTTATAATGCACAGTTACAGTCTTGTGAATATTAAAAAATGTACTTCATGTAATGCAGGAAGCGAATATTTCAAACGAACTAAGGCAGCAAACAGTAAGAGCAAAATCGTGTTCCAAACATTAACTCTTTTTTTAAATGTCAATTAGCTTGTGAGTAATAAGACAAAATGTGACTGTCAGACAGAGAACTGTCAGAGCAAACGGCAGATTTTAGAAAGTCCTGCCGAAATAAATCTGCACCCGACTGCGACTGTCAGCGTTGAACTGCCGCCATTGCTGTCAAAGTCAGACACATCTCCAAAATTGTTGGAGCAAATTTTTAAGCAGGCTTCATCTTGATAAATTGACCACGTATTTGACATTTACACCATAACGTTACCGCCTAAAATAATCGTAAAACAAAATTTTGTGTAACAACAAGAGTAATATGTACCCCAAAAGCTTTCAAAGCGTCTGAAAGTTTTCTCCTCCGTTTTTGTTGGGGCTTGGCTCGAAATGCATCATGATTGGCCGCCCGAAGTCCACGTGTCTGTCGGACGTGCTCTCATTGGTCTACAATACCATCACGGATGAATAAATACTCAAAGGGCTTGCCTGTAAATACTCAATGGGCTTAGCTGGCAAGCCCTTTGAGTATTTATTCCATATTGCCCACTAGTTCACTAGTAAGGTCATTTTGACGCTTACTAGTGAACATGTAAGGCCATAAATGTGCCCACTAGTTCACTAGTAAGATCATTTTGAGGCTTACTAGTTGACATGTAAGCCACAAAACGCCCGCTAGTTCACTAGTAAGATAATTTTGAGGCTTCTAGTGAACATGTAAGCCACAGAACGCCCACTAGTTCACTAGTAAGATAATTTTGACGCTTACTAGTGAACATGTAAGCCACAAAACGCTCACTAGTTCACTAGTAAGGTCATTTTGACGCTTACTAGTGAACATGTAAGCCACAAAACGCTCACTGGTTCACTAGTAAGGTAATTTTGACGCTTACTAGTGAACATGTAAGCCACAAAACGCCCACTAGTTCCCTAGTAAGATCATTTTGACACTTATTTATGAACATGTCAGCCACAAAACGCTCACTCGTTCACTAGTAAGATCATTTTGACGCTTACTAGTGAACATTTAAGCCACAAAACGCCCACTAGTTCACTAGTAAGGTCATTTTGACGCTTACTAGTGAACATGTAAGCCACAAAACGCCCACTAGTTCACTAGCAAGATCATTTTGACGCTTACTAGTGAACATGTAAGGCCATAAATGTGCCCACTAGTTCACTAGTAAGTTCATTTTGAGGCTTACTAGTTGACATGTAAGCCACACATCGCCTACTAGTTCACTAGTAAGATCATTTTGAGGCTTACTAGTGAACATGTAAGCCACAAAACGCCCAATAGTTCACTAGTAAGATCATTTTGACGCTTACTAGTGAACATGTAAGCCACAAAACGCTCACTAGTTTACTAGTAAGGTCATTTTGACGCTTACTAGTGAACATGTAAGCCACAAAACGCTCACTAGTTCACTAGTAAGGTCATTTTGACGCTTACTAGTGAACATGTAAGCCGCAAAACGCCCACTAGTTCACTAATAAGATTATTTTGACGCTTACTACTGAACATTTAAGGCCATAAATGTGCCCACTAGTTCACTGGTAAGATGATTTTGACGCTTACTAGTGAACATGTAAGGCCATAAATGTGCCCACTTGTAGTGCTAGTGACATTACACTGTACTTGCATTAAATGCAAATAAGGATGATTACGAAAACATGTAACGGTATCCTATTGGCTGTACGTTTCAAAATAGTGTCATCCCACCAGTCAGGGCTCATGATTTTGGAAATTCTGTGCCCACTTAGTTTTTTAAAACAATAATGGCGGACAGTGTCCTGAGACGTATTCGGCGAAGGTGCAGGGCAATAGAGAGTGCCTGTCATCAAGGGTCTGCCGGTGAAAGTGAAGCACGCGCGATAAACATTTCAATTGCTAATTTAAGAAGAGTTAGTGACCAGTTTAGCGCTGATACTATTCAAAGTTTGATTCAAAGTCCAATAGATCTCCGATCTGTCATCATTGCGGGACCCACTCCTAATGGTGGACGTGTTTGTTCCCATGTGGCACATCGTTTGCACACAGGTAAAATGGCTACCATTTTTTGTCATTGGTTTTTCGTATGTATTTTTATTCAAACTACACACGGGTTTTACTGACGACTTGCTGTGACTTACCTTCTATCACCCTGTCAAACGTCGTTTTATACCAGTGGTTTTCCTGCAAATCAGTAGACTATTAAGTAACGCGATGGCTGTACACTTTTAAGCAATAACTAGTGATCTTTTAGTTATTCAATTATAAGTTTGAATTATTTTTTTCTTGAGTAAAATGGTTAGAGAAAATAGCTGCTCGTGGTTTTGAAGCTGCATATACTTTTATGTACATCTGTGTCTATATGCCTGTACTGTATACAGTATATAAAAAACACGTAGTGATTCGTTTGCTTGAATTCCTTAATCCTTTTATTTCCATACTTTAGGTAGACGAGGAAGACCAGCACTTGACATTACAAGTGATCAAATTGAACTGCTCCCCACTCAGGGCTTTACAGTGAGAGCCATCACTGAGATGTTGTGTTGTTCCTCTTCATACCTGCATAAAAAAGTGAAGTTTTTTCAGATTTCAGCCAGAAATAGATTTACTCCCATTCATGATGTTGACCTGGAAGAGCATGTCAGAAGATTGCACAGCCAATTTCCCAGATCAGGCTCGGAAGCAAGTTTTCTGCTACATACTCTTGTCCCTTCATGTATATATCATTATATTCATTGTGAAAGTGTACTTTCTTTATTGTGTTGTTTTATGAACCTGTTGCAGATGATGAGGGCATACCTGCGTGCTGATGGTATTGTAGTACAAAGAAAAAGAGTTCGAGAAATCCTCAACCGTATTGAGCCAGCTGCTGCAGCCCAGAGATGGAGCCAGACTGTGGCTAGAAGAACATACTATGTGCCATTCCCCAATAGTTTATGGCACATAGATGGGCATATGCGTCTCATTCGGTAATAAGGGATCATCTTATATTTGTACTCGTGGGAGCATTAGAAAGCCATATTGTATGGACAGCACAGATTAAATTGAATTTTATCATTTGTATATCCAAGTTACACAAACTCCAAATTGCCTCCATGTAGTCTTAAGTGCACAGCAATACCTTCTCTACCGAGATGATATTTCAAACAAGATATGAAACTTGATTGTTTTCTTGTATTTAATCATTATTCTTTTCATGTTTGTTTTACAGGTGGGTGTTTGTGACACATGCCGGCATTGATGGGAATTCCAGGCTAATAACGTACCTTCAACTGGAGCACAGACAACACAGCTTTGACAGTGTTGAAATATTTTGTCCAAGCCACCTGCCTGTATGGGTTACCCTCCAGAGTAAGATCCGACCATGGTGGTGAAAACACTGGTTGCTCTTTTAATGAACCTACTGCAGGGACAAGACACCAAAATTATTTCTAGCTCCAGCCAACACCCCCTCGCAATTTACTCACACCTCCCATGGCCTGATTATCCACCAACAGGGGCCCTTTTTGGATTATCATTTTGGCATAGGAACTTTCCTTTCCTATCCTAACCGAGTGAGATGAGCCGGTAGCACCTGGAGCAAAGATCGTCTAAATTTTAATAATGCTTAGGAAAGGTTCTGACCATCCTTTACGAAAGGAAAGGAGATATATTATGCAGCAGGAATATTTAAAGGGGAAGTCTTTTTTTATGTTGTTGTTGTTGTTGTTGTCGACCCCACCCGTGCCCCGACATTGGGGGACCGGGCCCTCATTCCGTCTCCCGGATCCCCAGACCCCCCTCCGCCGCCCAGCGGGCGAGCAGGGCCGCCACTCCGCTTGGGTTTCGCCAGAGGTCCTCCGGAGTCAGTGTGGTGGGTATGCTTGTGCAGGTGAACAGGTGTTGTGTGTCGTGCACTTGCGTGCCGCATAGCGCACAGAGTGGTGTTGGGTGTGTGTCCGGTGTAATGTTGTGTAGGTAGGAGTGGAGGGCTGGTGATTTGTTGGTTCGGAGTTGTGCTAGGAGTTGTCTGGTTCTGTGTGGTAGGTCTTGCTCTGATGGGTCTATTTCTGGTGCTGGTGCATGTATTACTTTGTTGTGTTGTCTGGTGTCCAAGTGTGTTTGTACAAAGTGGGTGTGTATGTCTTTCATGTTCTGTCTTATGGTGTCGTTGTTGGTGTCCTGTGGTGCTGTGTCTTTGTTGTGTGTGTAGTTGTTGTTGTGGAAGATTGTTTGTTTCTTTTGTCTGGGTGGTGGTGGTTGTTGAGTGAGTGGGTGTAGTGGGTGGTTTGGGTGTTGGGCTTTTTGTCTGATTTGCGATGCGTGTAGTTTTAGATGGGTGTTCAGTGGGAGAGTTTTTGTTTCCTTATGCAAGTGTTGTATGTTTGTGTCTTGTGTGCATCCTGTTGCTATTCTGAGTGCGGTGTTCTGTGTGGTCTGGAGTTTTGTCTTGTTTGTGTCCGATAGTGTTGGTGACCATATAGTGTTTGCGTATTCGAGGCGTGTGAGTGTGGTTGCTTTGTATGTGGTGAGTATAGTTTCTTTGGATTTTCCCCAGTGAGTGGTTGTTAAGGCTTTAAGTATTTTGTTTGATTGCTTGGCGCGGGTTAGAGTGTGTTGTGTGTGTTTTGAGAAGGTGAGTTTGGGGTCCCATGTTAATCCCAGTATTTTGGGTTCGCGGACTGTGGGTAGGGTGGTGTTATCTATTTGTAAAGTGAGCCTGTTGCTGTATTCTGCCGGATCCGGTGTGAACAGAGTGGTGGTGGTTTTGTCTGCGTTGAGTGTGAGTTGGTTCTGTTTTGTCCAGTTGTATATGTCGTGGAGATATTTTTGTACTTGTTGTTGTGCCTGTTGTGGTTTGACATGTGTGGATAGAATGGTGATGTCGTCTGCATATGTAACTGTGTGTACATTTGGAGGTGGTTGTGGTAAGTCTGCCATGTATATGTTGAATAGTGTTGGTGAAAGTACTCCCCCCTGTAGTACCCCCGTTTTCGTGTTTCTATGTTCTGATGTTTCCCCCCGGTATTGAGTGTATTGTCTGCGTCCCCTTATGTAGTTGAAGATGTATTTGATGATGATGTTTGGGGTGTTAGTGTTGTTGAGTTTGTTTGTGAGTGTGTGTAGGTTTACCGTGTCAAAGGCTTTGGACATGTCTAGGGCTATGGCAACTGTTCGTTGTGGTGGTTTTTGTTGATTGAAACCTGTGGCTATGATGTTGTGTATGTGGTGTAGTGCTGTGGTTGTGGAGTGTTGTTTTCGGAAGCCGTGTTGGTGAGAGGGTAGTTGAGTGTTGTTGGTAATGAAGGGTAGTATTACCTTTTCCATTGTTTTGGCTATTGGGCTGAGTAGTGCTATTGGTCTGTAAGATGGGCCGAGTGCGTGGTTTTTGTTGGGTTTTGGTATTGGGATTATTTTTGCAGTCTTCCATATTGCGGGGATGGTGTTGGTGTTGAGTGATGTGTTGTAAGTGTGTGTGAGTAGTGTTATTGCTTTGGGGCCTAGGTGTTTCAGATGTCTGATGTTTATGTTGTCTGGGCCTGTGGAGTTGTTGCTTTTGGAGCGTTGTAGTGCTTGTTTGACTTGTTGTTCTGTGATGGTTATGGGCGTGGTGTTGAGTTTTCGTATTTTGCATTGTAGTTGTCTGTATGTTCTGTTGGTTTTGTGTTGTATTATGTTGGTGAATTGTTTGTTGAATGCTCGTGCTTTCTGTTTGTTGGATATTGCCGTGTGTTGTCCGAACTGTATTGTGGTGTTTTCTGGTGCTTTTTGTTCTTTGTTTGATAGTCTTGTTACTGTGTTCCAGAGTATGTGTTGTTTGTGTCTGTGGTTCCATGCATCCGTTAAGTGTTCTTTCCATAGCTCTTGTTTGTGTTTTTGGATTTGTGTGTCTATTTCTTTGTTTAGGTCTGTGATGCGTGGGTCTTGGTGGTTTTGTTGTCTGATGTCGTTACTTTGGCTGATGAGTGTTCTGATGTGTTGTGGTAGGAGAAGTGATTTGCTTTTTATTTTTCCGTGGGGTATGTGGTGTTTGTCTGCTGTAAGTATGAGGTTTGTGAGCATGGTGTTGGCTGTGTGGATGTTGTCAGGTATGGTTATGTTCTCCAGTGCTGATTCTATTTCAGAGGTGTATCCTTCCCAGTCTGCTTTCCTGTAATTTGTGTAAGTTTGAAGGTGTTGTTGTAGGCGGAAAGGAGCACGCGTGTTGTGTGTGATTTTGATAGGAAGGTGGTCTGAACTGAGTGCGTGTATTGTGGTCCATGTTGTTCTGTTTGTGATGCTGTTGCTGGCTGTTGTGATGTCCGGTGATGTTGGTTGTTGGTTGATGTTTGTAGGTTTTCTGGTGGGTGTGTTTGCGTTTAGAGTGATTTGTTGGGAGTTTTGTAGTATGTCTGCAATGTGGGTGCCTCTGTGGTCGTCGTAGGGAGAGTGCCATTGTGTTGAGTGAGCGTTGATGTCTGCGGTTAGAATGGTGTTGTTCAGCGAGTTTATGTATTGGAAGGTGTTGGTGATGTCTGTGTCTTCTGTGGCGTGGTCTGGTCGGGTGGTATCTCTGGGGGGTATATACATGTTGCATATGTGTAGTCTTTTGTGGTTGGTTATGTGAATCTTTACGGTTTGAATTTCTGTAGTGTTGGTGTTAATGTTGTTGGGGATGTTCATGGGAGTGAATGTGTATCTACTGTATATCTATAAAAAAAATCCTCGTCTCACCCCTCAGGTGGTGTCCATCCCTCATTCAGCTGGGGTCCTCTACCAGAGGCCAGGAAGCTTGAGGGTTCTGCGCAGTATCCTTGCCGTTCCCAGCACTGCACATTTCTGGACTGAGATGTCCGATGTTGTTCCCGGGATCTGTTGCAACCACTCATCATCTAGTTTGGGGGTCACTGCCCCGAGTGCTCCGACCACCACAGGCACGACTGTCCCCTTTACCTTCCAGGCTCTCTCCAGCTCCTCTCTGAGCCCTTGGGATTTCTCGAGTTTCTCGTGTTCCTTCTTTCTGATGTTTCCAGCACTTGGGACCGCTACATCCACTACAACGGCTTTCCTCTGCCCTTTATCTATCATCAGGATATCTGGTTGGTTCGCCATTACCATCTTGTCAGTCTGGATCTGGAAGTCCCATAGGATCTTCGCTCTGTCATTCTCCACCACCTTCGGAGGTGTTTCCCATTTTGACCTTGGGGTTTCCAGTCCGTACTCCGCACAGATGTTTCGGTAGACTATGCCAGCCACCTGGTTATGGCGTTCCATATAGGCTTTCCCTGCCAGCACCTTACACCCTGCAGTTATGTGTTAGATCGTCTCAGGTGCCTCTTTGCACAACCTACACCTTGGGTCTTGTCTGGTGTGGTATATCTGGGCCTCAATGGCTCTAGTGCTCAGGGCCTGCTCCTGAGCAGCCAGGATGAGTGCCTCTGTACTGTCCTTCAGGCCAGCCCTCTCTAGCCACTGATGGGAATTCTTGAGATCGGCCACTTCAGTTATGGTCCGGTGGTACATCCCGTGTAGGGGCTTGTCCTCCGATGATGGTCCCTCTTCCAGCGCCTCATCCTCTGTTGCCCATTGTCTGAGACATTCTCTGAGTACGTCATCCGTTGGAGCCTTCTCCTTGATGTATTCATGGAGCTTGGATGTTTCATCCTGGACAGTGGCTCTCACACTCACTAGTCCCCAGCCGCTTTCCTTGTTGCCAGTTCAAGGTTGCCATTGGCTTGTGGTACACCGAGGTACTTGTAGCTGTCCTCAATGTCTGCTATTGTTCCTTCGGGGAGTGAGACCCCTTCAGTCCGGACTACCGTTCCTCTCTTAGTCACCATCCGACTATCACATCCCGATGTCGCTGCTGTAGATCCTGGTTGTGTGGATCAGGGAGTCTATGTCCCTTTCACTCTTAGCATACAGCTTTATGTCATCCATGTAGAGGAGTTGACTGATCGTAGCTTCATTTCTGAGGCTGTATCCATAGCCTGTCTTGGTGATTACTTGGCTTAGGGAGTTCAGTCCTATGCAGAACAGCAATGGGGAGAGTGCATCACCTTGGTATATGCCACATTTGATGGACACTTGGGTAAGTGGCTTGCCATTGGCTTCAAGTGTGGTTTTCCACATCCTCATCAAGTTCGCAACGAAGGCTCTTAGGGTCCTGTTCACCTTATACACATCTAAGCATTCAGTGATCCATGTATGTGGCATCGAGTCATAGGCTTTCTTTTAATCAATCCAGGCTGTGCACAGGTTGGTACATCGGGACCTGCAGTCTTGTGCGACTGTTCTGTCAACCAGGAGCTGATGTTTGGCTCCCCTGGTATCTCTACCAATGCCCTTCCGTGCTTCGCTCATGTATTGATCCATGTGTGCACTTATCTTAGCCGCAACATGAGCTTCCAAAATTGTGGAGGGACAGGTTATTGGCCGATAGTTGGATGCGACTGCACCCTTTGAGGGATCTTTCATGATAAGGATCGTTCGCCCTTCGGTTAGCCATCCTGGGTGAGTCCCATCCCTAGGCAGCTGGTTCATTTGTGCTGCTGGGCGCTCATGGAGTGCTGTGAGTCTCTTTAGCCAGTAAGTGTGGACCATGTCCGGGCCTGGTGCTGTCCAGTTCTTCATATTTGAGACTATTTCCTTTATGTCTGCCACTGTTATGGTAATTGGGTTCTGTTCAGGGAGGTGTCTGTGCTCCTCTCTTTGGGTGACCAGCCATTGTGCACTGCTGTTATGTGCAACCTCCTTCTCCCATCTGCCTCCCCAGTACCTTTCAGTTTCCAGTCTTGGTGGATCAGCTCTGTTGTTAGGACCCTGCCACTGAGCGTACACTTTCGCAGGTTGTGTTGCAAACAGCCTGTTTATTCGTCTGGCCTCATTCTCTTTCGTGTACCGCTTTAGGCGGCTGGACAAGGCTTGGAGCCTTTGTTTCGAGTGCTTCATATATGGTCATCTGGATGTACCTCTCAGGATCGGCCTTTTCATCACACCTCTCTGGACCTCAGTCAATTGACTCACATCTTTCCGAGCCGCCTTGATCTTAGCCTCCAACCGTCTTTTCCATGGCCGGTAATGTATCTCATGGCTTCCATGGTTGCTCTTATAGCCAAGCATCTCAAGGATCACTGATGCTGAAGCGTATATCAGTTCATTTCCGTGATCGTTACGGTAAGGATCGCCCTCAGTGCTGAATTCACACTTTCCAAGAGACTTTCAGGTGGTACTTCACATAGCCGTTGTAATCGGATTCTAGGTTTCCCAGCTTTCATTCTTGCCATGATCTTAGCTTTCAGGTCAGTTGCTGCCTCGCTCAGCATTTCATTCATTGGGGCTGGCCTCCCAATCTCATCATCTGCATTCACTCTGGTATGAACTCCTCCTCTGATCTGGCAGCCTGGGGCCCCTCACCATGGAACCTGCGTTGTACCTCATCAATCTCAAGTTGTGACAGCAGTTGCCGTTTGTGGATGTTGGAACACTGAGTTACGAGTTGTTTCGTGGCCACCCGTGACTGTGGGTTTTGAAGTAACCATTTAGCCCACATTCTCTCCATGTAACCTCTCTGACTAGGCTTGCTTGAGTAGTAGCATTCCAACAGAGCCATGTTATTGCATCTTGCCCATCTCTGCTCCGTTTTTCATCAAGGTGCTCTGGTTCCCCAGCACCTGACGCAGACCTTGTTTGGCCGGGCGACGTCTGAGCTGGCATGTCATTCATTTTATTGTCTCTCATCATTGTATGAGGTACGCATTAGCGTGAAGGCTCTTGCCCAAGGACCCACACTGGATGGTGTTATGTGCTCATTTTTTGCCCCAAGTGGGGAGCGGAGGGACGGGCGCTGGGGGGGGGACCATCGTGGTGGGGCGGGCCCCTACGCGGGATGTGCCACCGGACCGTGGCTGAGGTGGCTGATCTCAAGAAGTCCTATCGGTGGCTGGAGGGGACTGGCCTGGGGGACAGCGCAGGGGCGCTCATCCTGGCTGCTCAGGAGCGGGCCTTGGGCGCCGGAGCCGTCGAGGCCCGGATGTGCCGCGCCGGACAGGACCCGGGGTGTGGGTTGTGCGGGGAGGCGCCTGGGACGATCCGGCACGTGGCTGCGGGGTGTGGGATGCTGGCAGGGGGGGCCTGCGTGGAGCGCCATGGCCAGGTGGCTGGCGTGGTCTGCCGAGGCATCTGTGCGGAGTGTGGACTGGGGGCCCCGGGGTCGGAGTGGGGGGCACCTCCGAGGGTGGTGGAGGGTGGCGGAGCGGGGATCCTGTGGGACTTCCGGATCCAGACTGGCGGGATGGTGGTGGCGAGCCAGCCAGATGTCGTGGTCGTGGATGGGGGGCGGAGGAGGGCCGTTGTGGTGGATGTGGCGGTCCCAGGTGGTGGAGGCATCGGGAGGGGGGAGCATGGGGGGCTCGGGGGGTACCAGGGGCTCGGGGAGGGGCTGGGGAGGGCCTGGGGGGTGGGGGTGGCGGTCGTGCCTGTGGTGGTCGGGGCGCTCGGGGCAGTGACCCCCGGACTGGATGGGTGGTTGCGACAGATCCCGGGACCAGCGTCGGACATCTCGGTCCGGAGGTGTGCGGTGCTGGGAGCGGCGGGGGTACTGCGCGGGGCCCTCGGGCTTCCTGGCCTCTGGTGGAGGACCCGAGCTGAATGAGGGACGGACACCACCCGAGGACACCTCCTATTGGCTCCATGATAAGAGCTCCACCCAGCAAAGAATTAACCCTTTAAAACCTGATTGTGAGCTTTCACAATTATTTACCGCCATTTGCGTAATATCTACAGTATACAGAAGGAATCAAGCAATTTTTACCAATGTATCTGTAGGTGATGTTTATTTATTATGTACACAGAGATAAAGAGTAATGGCACAGCTCTGCAGTATCTTTCCACTTTTATATATGTATGCTATACTAAATAAAATGAATAGGGCACCATATAATGCAACAGTTATGCAACTCCCTAAATAATGATGTGAATTTTCAGTTGTTGCTAAATCAGTTAGGATGTTATAATTTGTGGTGTAGATGCGAATTTAGGAGAGCAGGACAATATATCGCATTGCAATTGGAGCAGCAGCTTGGTTGATGATGTCCCCAAACCGGCTCATCTATTATATTTGTCGTGCAATACAATGAAAATGAGCACAATTGCAAAACATAGGCTTCTTATATTTTAAAATAAAATAATCACATGTTTACCGTTCTGGGGTTTCTACAATCATGAATGGAGGCATTATTTACAGCAGGTTGATGTTGTTGTTGTTGTTGTCGACCCCACCCGTGCCCCGACATTGGGGGACCGGGCCCTCACTCCGTCTCCCGGATCCCCAGACCCCCCTCCGCCGCCCAGCGGGCGAGCAGGGCCGCCACTCCGCTTGGGTTTCGCCAGAGGTCCTCCGGAGTCAGTGTGGTGGGTATGTTTGTGCAGGTGAACAGGTGTTGTGTGTCGTGCACTTGCGTGCCGCATAGCGCACAGAGTGGTGTTGGGTGTGTGTCCGGTGTAATGTTGTGTAGGTAGGAGTGGAGGGCTGGTGATTTGTTGGTTCGGAGTTGTGCTAGGAGTTGTCTGGTTCTGTGTGGTAGGTCTTGCTCTGATGGGTCTTTTTCTGGTGCTGGTGCATGTATTACTTTGTTGTGTTGTCTGGTGTCCAAGTGTGTTTGTACAAAGTGGGTGTGTATGTCTTTCATGTTCTGTTTTATGGTGTCGTTGTTGGTGTCCTGTGGTGCTGTGTCTTTGTTGTGTGTGTAGTTGTTGTTGTGGAAGATTGTTTGTTTCTTTTGTCTGGGTGGTGGTGGTTGTTGAGTGAGTGGGTGTAGTGGGTGGGTTGGGTGTTGGGCTTTTTGTCTGATTTGCGATGCGTGTAGTTTTAGATGGGTGTTCAGTGGGAGAGTTTTTGTTTCCTCATGCAAGTGTTGTATGTTTGTGTCTTGTGTGCATCCTGTTGCTATTCTGAGTGCGGTGTTCTGTGTGGTCTGGAGTTTTGTCTTTTTTGTGTCCGATAGTGTTGGTGACCATATAGTGTTTGCGTATTCGAGGCGTGTGAGTGTGGTTGCTTTGTATGTGGTGAGTATAGTTTCTTTGGATTTTCCCCAGTGAGTGGTTGTTAAGGCTTTAAGTATTTTGTTTGATTGCTTGGCGCGGGTTAGAGTGTGTTGTGTGTGTTTTGAGAAGGTGAGTTTGGGGTCCCATGTTAATCCCAGTATTTTGCGTTCGCGGACTGTGGGTAGGGTGGTGTTATCTATTTGTAAAGTGAGTCTGTTGCTGTATTCTGCCGGATCCGGTGTGAACAGAGTGGTGGTGGTTTTGTCTGCGTTGAGTGTGAGTTGGTTCTGTTTTGTCCAGTTGTATATGTCGTGGAGATATTTTTGTACTTGTTGTTGTGCCTGTTGTGGTTTGACGTGTGGATAGAATGGTGATGTCGTCTGCATATGTAACTGTGTGTACATTTGGAGGTGATTGTGGTAAGTCTGCCATGTATATGTTGAATAGTGTTGGTGAAAGTACTCCCCCCTGTGGTACCCCCGTTTTCGTGTTTCTGTGTTCTGATGTTTCCCCCCGGTATTGAGTGTATTGTCTGCGTCCCCTTATGTAGTTGAAGATGTATTTGATGATGATGTTTGGGGTGTTAGTGTTGTTGAGTTTGTTTGTGAGTGTGTGTAGGTTTACCGTGTCAAAGGCTTTGGACATGTCTCGGGCTATGGCAACTGTTCGTTGTGGTGGTTTTTGTTGATTGAAACCTGTGGCTATGATGTTGTGTATGTGGTGTAGTGCTGTGGTTGTGGAGTGTTGTTTTCGGAAGCCGTGTTGGTGAGAGGGTAGTTGAGTGTTGTTGGTAATGAAGGGTAGTATTACCTTTTCCATTGTTTTGGCTATTGGGCTGAGTAGTGCTATTGGTCTGTAGGATGGGCCGAGTGCGTGGTTTTTGTTGGGTTTTGGTATTGGGATTATTTTTGCAGTCTTCCATATTGCGGGGATGGTGTTGGTGTTGAGTGATGTGTTGTAAGTGTGTGTGAGTAGTGTTATTGCTTTGGGGCCTAGGTGTTTCAGATGTCTGATGTTTATGTTGTCTGGGCCTGTGGAGTTGTTGCTTTTGGAGCGTTGTAGTGCTTGTTTGACTTGTTGTTCTGTGATGGTTATGGGCGTGGTGTTGAGTTTTCGTATTTTGCGTTGTAGTTGTCTGTATGTTCTGTTGGTTTTGTGTTGTATTATGTTGGTGAATTGTTTGTTGAATGCTCGTGCTTTCTGTTTGTTGGATATTGCCGTGTGTTGTCCGAACTGTATTGTGGTGTTTTCTGGTGCTTTTTGTTCTTTGTTAGATAGTCTTGTTACTGTGTTCCAGAGTATGTATTGTTTGTGTCTGTGGTTCCATGCATCCGTTAAGTGTTCTTTCCATAGCTCTTGTTTGTGTTTTTGGATTTGTTTGTCTATTTCTTTGTTTAGGTCTGTGATGCGTGGGTCTTGGTGGTTTTGTTGTCTGATGTCGTTTCTTTGGCTGATGAGTGTTCTGATGTGTTGTGGTAGGAGAAGTGATTTGCTTTTTATTTTTCCGTGGGGTATGTGGTGTTTGTCTGCTGTAAGTATGAGGTTTGTGAGCATGGTGTTGGCTGTGTGGATGTTGTCAGGTATGGTTATGTTCTCCAGTGCTGATTCTATTTCAGAGGTGTATCCTTCCCAGTCTGCTTTCCTGTAATTTGTGTAAGTTTGAAGGTGTTGTTGTAGGCGGAAAGGAGCACGCGTGTTGTGTGTGATTTTGATAGGAAGGTGGTCTGAACTGAGTGCGTGTATTGTGGTCCATGTTGTTCTGTTTGTGATGCTGTTGCTGGCTGTTGTGATGTCCGGTGATGTTGGTTGTTGGTTGATGTTTGTAGGTTTTCTGGTAGGTGTGTTTGCGTTTAGAGTGATTTGTTGGGAGTTCTGTAGTATGTCTGCAATGAGGGTGCCTCTGTGGTCGTCGTAGGGAGAGTGCCATTGTGATGAGTGAGCGTTGATGTCTGCGGTTAGAATGGTGTTGTTCAGCGAGTTTATGTATTGGAAGGTGTTGGTGATGTCTGTGTCTTCTGTGGCGTGGTCTGGTCGGGTGGTATCTCTGGGGGGTATATACATGTTGCATATGTGTAGTCTTTTGTGGTTGGTTATGTGAATCTTTACGGTTTGAATTTCTGTAGTGTTGGTGTTAATGTTGTTGGGGATGTTCATGGGAGTGAATGTGACTGATTTGTGAATGTATGTGAGCAGTCCTCCTCCTCCCTTGTGTTCTCTGTCTTTCCTAATGCTGGTGTAGTTGGTGAGACGAGGTGTGTTGTGTTGTTTTTCTAGTTTGGTTTCTTGTATGGTGATGATGTCTGCGTGCTGTTGTGAGGCGAGTTCTTCTAGTTCTGTTTTCTTGTTTTGGATGCCGTTGATGTTTATTTGTAGTATGGTCAGTGTGTGTTTGTTGTTTTTGTTGGTGGGTGTTGTTCTTTGTGGGTTGTTCGGGGGTTGTGGTGTTGGGGTGTTTGTTGTTTGCGTGTGTGTTCTGCATGTCCACGTGTTTGTGTATTGGCGGGTGGTGATGCCGGAGCAATGTCTGTGTATACAGTGTGGGTGTGTTGAGTTGCATCTGAGTGAGGTTTGTCTGCGTGTGATGATTCTATTGCAGCTATTGCAGGTCCAGGTTTGGGGGGGTGGTCTTGTGTTTGTTGTATCTCTGTTGGAGTTGTCTGTCCGTGTTGCCTTTGAGGGTAGTGTTGGTGAGGCGAGTGTGTTGTTTTGGTCTGTTTGTGCTCTGCTGCCTGTTGGTGTCCTACGAGGTGTTGTTGTTCGTGGTGGTGTTTTGGGATGTAGTCTGCATTTCCATGTTATGTTGTATTGTCTAGTGTTTATGTTTGTGCAATGTTTGTGTACCCAGTGTGGTGTGTGGTGGTTGCATCTGAAGGATGTCTGTCTTCTTGTAATCTGTTGTGTGCAAATGTCGCATGTCCAGGTAGTTTGTTGTGTGTGTGTTTGTTGCGTGCGTGAGAGTGTCTGTGTGGGCCCCGGATTTGTCTCTATGTCCCCCGCCTGGAGCAAAAGGTCCGCCCGCCACCCTGCCAGGTTCAGGGGGCGGTTAGCCGAAAAAAAAAAAAAACGGCCGTAAGGGCACCCCGTTCGGGGTGCAGGGATTGGTTCCTTGATTTGTCCCCCCGTTCGGGGGGAACCCTCCAACTGCGAGTAAGCCAAGGAGTTTGGAGGTACAGCAGGTTGACAGCAGTGTGATCGAGCAGATTAGATAGAGTAGAATTTGAATGGGGCTTCACTGATTTATTTCATACAATTCATATCTAAAACACAGTTGAAAAATATTTGATTGTTAAAATATTTAAATACAAGAACTATATCAAGAAATTAACAAAACATAGTTTTTTTAGTTAGGAGAAAAGTCTAAAAACATATCACAAATGACAAACGTTGTGCCTCTCCTCCTCCTGTTCTTCAATGAAGCTGATCACCCTCCAGCTCCCGTTAGAAACATCGTGCTGCTGAAGGTGTGCCGGCAGAATGGTTGTGATACAGGAGGTGCTGTGGACTCTCCCAGAAACGAAGACCTAGTTTAGTTGTAGATCCAGTAAAACATAGTGCAAATGTGACATTATTTATAATGCACAGTTACAGTCTTGTGAATATTAAAAAATGTACTTCATGTAATGCAGGAAGCGAATATTTCAAACGAACTAAGGCAGCAAACAGTAAGAGCAAAATCGTGTTCCAAACATTAACTCTTTTTTTAAATGTCAATTAGCTTGTGAGTAATAAGACAAAATGTGACTGTCAGACAGAGAACTGTCAGAGCAAACGGCAGATTTTAGAAAGTCCTGCCGAAATAAATCTGCACCCGACTGCGACTGTCAGCGTTGAACTGCCGCCATTGCTGTCAAAGTCAGACACATCTCCAAAATTGTTGGAGCAAATTTTTAAGCAGGCTTCATCTTGATAAATTGACCACGTATTTGACATTTACACCATAACGTTACCGCCTAAAATAATCGTAAAACAAAATTTTGTGTAACAACAAGAGTAATATGTACCCCAAAAGCTTTCAAAGCGTCTGAAAGTTTTCTCCTCCGTTTTTGTTGGGGCTTGGCTCGAAATGCATCATGATTGGCCGCCCGAAGTCCACGTGTCTGTCGGACGTGCTCTCATTGGTCTACAATACCATCACGGATGAATAAATACTCAAAGGGCTTGCCTGTAAATACTCAATGGGCTTAGCTGGCAAGCCCTTTGAGTATTTATTCCATATTGCCCACTAGTTCACTAGTAAGGTCATTTTGACGCTTACTAGTGAACATGTAAGGCCATAAATGTGCCCACTAGTTCACTAGTAAGATCATTTTGAGGCTTACTAGTTGACATGTAAGCCACAAAACGCCCGCTAGTTCACTAGTAAGATAATTTTGAGGCTTCTAGTGAACATGTAAGCCACAGAACGCCCACTAGTTCACTAGTAAGATCATTTTGACGCTTACTAGTGAACATGTAAGCCACAAAACGCTCACTAGTTCACTAGTAAGGTCATTTTGACGCTTACTAGTGAACATGTAAGCCACAAAACGCTCACTGGTTCACTAGTAAGGTAATTTTGACGCTTACTAGTGAACATGTAAGCCACAAAACGCCCACTAGTTCCCTAGTAAGATCATTTTGACACTTATTTATGAACATGTCAGCCACAAAACGCTCACTCGTTCACTAGTAAGATCATTTTGACGCTTACTAGTGAACATTTAAGCCACAAAACGCCCACTAGTTCACTAGTAAGGTCATTTTGACGCTTACTAGTGAACATGTAAGCCACAAAACGCCCACTAGTTCACTAGCAAGATCATTTTGACGCTTACTAGTGAACATGTAAGGCCATAAATGTGCCCACTAGTTCACTAGTAAGTTCATTTTGAGGCTTACTAGTTGACATGTAAGCCACACATCGCCTACTAGTTCACTAGTAAGATCATTTTGAGGCTTACTAGTGAACATGTAAGCCACAAAACGCCCAATAGTTCACTAGTAAGATCATTTTGACGCTTACTAGTGAACATGTAAGCCACAAAACGCTCACTAGTTTACTAGTAAGGTCATTTTGACGCTTACTAGTGAACATGTAAGCCACAAAACGCTCACTAGTTCACTAGTAAGGTCATTTTGACGCTTACTAGTGAACATGTAAGCCGCAAAACGCCCACTAGTTCACTAATAAGATTATTTTGACGCTTACTACTGAACATTTAAGGCCATAAATGTGCCCACTAGTTCACTGGTAAGATGATTTTGACGCTTACTAGTGAACATGTAAGGCCATAAATGTGCCCACTTGTAGTGCTAGTGACATTACACTGTACTTGCATTAAATGCAAATAAGGATGATTACGAAAACATGTAACGGTATCCTATTGGCTGTACGTTTCAAAATAGTGTCATCCCACCAGTCAGGGCTCATGATTTTGGAAATTCTGTGCCCACTTAGTTTTTTAAAACAATAATGGCGGACAGTGTCCTGAGACGTATTCGGCGAAGGTGCAGGGCAATAGAGAGTGCCTGTCATCAAGGGTCTGCCGGTGAAAGTGAAGCACGCGCGATAAACATTTCAATTGCTAATTTAAGAAGAGTTAGTGACCAGTTTAGCGCTGATACTATTCAAAGTTTGATTCAAAGTCCAATAGATCTCCGATCTGTCATCATTGCGGGACCCACTCCTAATGGTGGACGTGTTTGTTCCCATGTGGCACATCGTTTGCACACAGGTAAAATGGCTACCATTTTTTGTCATTGGTTTTTCGTATGTATTTTTATTCAAACTACACACGGGTTTTACTGACGACTTGCTGTGACTTACCTTCTATCACCCTGTCAAACGTCGTTTTATACCAGTGGTTTTCCTGCAAATCAGTAGACTATTAAGTAACGCGATGGCTGTACACTTTTAAGCAATAACTAGTGATCTTTTAGTTATTCAATTATAAGTTTGAATTATTTTTTTCTTGAGTAAAATGGTTAGAGAAAATAGCTGCTCGTGGTTTTGAAGCTGCATATACTTTTATGTACATCTGTGTCTATATGCCTGTACTGTATACAGTATATAAAAAACACGTAGTGATTCGTTTGCTTGAATTCCTTAATCCTTTTATTTCCATACTTTAGGTAGACGAGGAAGACCAGCACTTGACATTACAAGTGATCAAATTGAACTGCTCCCCACTCAGGGCTTTACAGTGAGAGCCATCACTGAGATGTTGTGTTGTTCCTCTTCATACCTGCATAAAAAAGTGAAGTTTTTTCAGATTTCAGCCAGAAATAGATTTACTCCCATTCATGATGTTGACCTGGAAGAGCATGTCAGAAGATTGCACAGCCAATTTCCCAGATCAGGCTCGGAAGCAAGTTTTCTGCTACATACTCTTGTCCCTTCATGTATATATCATTATATTCATTGTGAAAGTGTACTTTCTTTATTGTGTTGTTTTATGAACCTGTTGCAGATGATGAGGGCATACCTGCGTGCTGATGGTATTGTAGTACAAAGAAAAAGAGTTCGAGAAATCCTCAACCGTATTGAGCCAGCTGCTGCAGCCCAGAGATGGAGCCAGACTGTGGCTAGAAGAACATACTATGTGCCATTCCCCAATAGTTTATGGCACATAGATGGGCATATGCGTCTCATTCGGTAATAAGGGATCATCTTATATTTGTACTCGTGGGAGCATTAGAAAGCCATATTGTATGGACAGCACAGATTAAATTGAATTTTATCATTTGTATATCCAAGTTACACAAACTCCAAATTGCCTCCATGTAGTCTTAAGTGCACAGCAATACCTTCTCTACCGAGATGATATTTCAAACAAGATATGAAACTTGATTGTTTTCTTGTATTTAATCATTATTCTTTTCATGTTTGTTTTACAGGTGGGTGTTTGTGACACATGCCGGCATTGATGGGAATTCCAGGCTAATAACGTACCTTCAACTGGAGCACAGACAACACAGCTTTGACAGTGTTGAAATATTTTGTCCAAGCCACCTGCCTGTATGGGTTACCCTCCAGAGTAAGATCCGACCATGGTGGTGAAAACACTGGTTGCTCTTTTAATGAACCTACTGCAGGGACAAGACACCAAAATTATTTCTAGCTCCAGCCAACACCCCCTCGCAATTTACTCACACCTCCCATGGCCTGATTATCCACCAACAGGGGCCCTTTTTGGATTATCATTTTGGCATAGGAACTTTCCTTTCCTATCCTAACCGAGTGAGATGAGCCGGTAGCACCTGGAGCAAAGATCGTCTAAATTTTAATAATGCTTAGGAAAGGTTCTGACCATCCTTTACGAAAGGAAAGGAGATATATTATGCAGCAGGAATATTTAAAGGGGAAGTCTTTTTTTATGTTGTTGTTGTTGTTGTTGTCGACCCCACCCGTGCCCCGACATTGGGGGACCGGGCCCTCATTCCGTCTCCCGGATCCCCAGACCCCCCTCCGCCGCCCAGCGGGCGAGCAGGGCCGCCACTCCGCTTGGGTTTCGCCAGAGGTCCTCCGGAGTCAGTGTGGTGGGTATGCTTGTGCAGGTGAACAGGTGTTGTGTGTCGTGCACTTGCGTGCCGCATAGCGCACAGAGTGGTGTTGGGTGTGTGTCCGGTGTAATGTTGTGTAGGTAGGAGTGGAGGGCTGGTGATTTGTTGGTTCGGAGTTGTGCTAGGAGTTGTCTGGTTCTGTGTGGTAGGTCTTGCTCTGATGGGTCTATTTCTGGTGCTGGTGCATGTATTACTTTGTTGTGTTGTCTGGTGTCCAAGTGTGTTTGTACAAAGTGGGTGTGTATGTCTTTCATGTTCTGTCTTATGGTGTCGTTGTTGGTGTCCTGTGGTGCTGTGTCTTTGTTGTGTGTGTAGTTGTTGTTGTGGAAGATTGTTTGTTTCTTTTGTCTGGGTGGTGGGGGTTGTTGAGTGAGTGGGTGTAGTGGGTGGTTTGGGTGTTGGGCTTTTTGTCTGATTTGCGATGCGTGTAGTTTTAGATGGGTGTTCAGTGGGAGAGTTTTTGTTTCCTTATGCAAGTGTTGTATGTTTGTGTCTTGTGTGCATCCTGTTGCTATTCTGAGTGCGGTGTTCTGTGTGGTCTGGAGTTTTGTCTTGTTTGTGTCCGATAGTGTTGGTGACCATATAGTGTTTGCGTATTCGAGGCGTGTGAGTGTGGTTGCTTTGTATGTGGTGAGTATAGTTTCTTTGGATTTTCCCCAGTGAGTGGTTGTTAAGGCTTTAAGTATTTTGTTTGATTGCTTGGCGCGGGTTAGAGTGTGTTGTGTGTGTTTTGAGAAGGTGAGTTTGGGGTCCCATGTTAATCCCAGTATTTTGGGTTCGCGGACTGTGGGTAGGGTGGTGTTATCTATTTGTAAAGTGAGCCTGTTGCTGTATTCTGCCGGATCCGGTGTGAACAGAGTGGTGGTGGTTTTGTCTGCGTTGAGTGTGAGTTGGTTCTGTTTTGTCCAGTTGTATATGTCGTGGAGATATTTTTGTACTTGTTGTTGTGCCTGTTGTGGTTTGACATGTGTGGATAGAATGGTGATGTCGTCTGCATATGTAACTGTGTGTACATTTGGAGGTGGTTGTGGTAAGTCTGCCATGTATATGTTGAATAGTGTTGGTGAAAGTACTCCCCCCTGTAGTACCCCCGTTTTCGTGTTTCTATGTTCTGATGTTTCCCCCCGGTATTGAGTGTATTGTCTGCGTCCCCTTATGTAGTTGAAGATGTATTTGATGATGATGTTTGGGGTGTTAGTGTTGTTGAGTTTGTTTGTGAGTGTGTGTAGGTTTACCGTGTCAAAGGCTTTGGACATGTCTAGGGCTATGGCAACTGTTCGTTGTGGTGGTTTTTGTTGATTGAAACCTGTGGCTATGATGTTGTGTATGTGGTGTAGTGCTGTGGTTGTGGAGTGTTGTTTTCGGAAGCCGTGTTGGTGAGAGGGTAGTTGAGTGTTGTTGGTAATGAAGGGTAGTATTACCTTTTCCATTGTTTTGGCTATTGGGCTGAGTAGTGCTATTGGTCTGTAAGATGGGCCGAGTGCGTGGTTTTTGTTGGGTTTTGGTATTGGGATTATTTTTGCAGTCTTCCATATTGCGGGGATGGTGTTGGTGTTGAGTGATGTGTTGTAAGTGTGTGTGAGTAGTGTTATTGCTTTGGGGCCTAGGTGTTTCAGATGTCTGATGTTTATGTTGTCTGGGCCTGTGGAGTTGTTGCTTTTGGAGCGTTGTAGTGCTTGTTTGACTTGTTGTTCTGTGATGGTTATGGGCGTGGTGTTGAGTTTTCGTATTTTGCATTGTAGTTGTCTGTATGTTCTGTTGGTTTTGTGTTGTATTATGTTGGTGAATTGTTTGTTGAATGCTCGTGCTTTCTGTTTGTTGGATATTGCCGTGTGTTGTCCGAACTGTATTGTGGTGTTTTCTGGTGCTTTTTGTTCTTTGTTTGATAGTCTTGTTACTGTGTTCCAGAGTATGTGTTGTTTGTGTCTGTGGTTCCATGCATCCGTTAAGTGTTCTTTCCATAGCTCTTGTTTGTGTTTTTGGATTTGTGTGTCTATTTCTTTGTTTAGGTCTGTGATGCGTGGGTCTTGGTGGTTTTGTTGTCTGATGTCGTTACTTTGGCTGATGAGTGTTCTGATGTGTTGTGGTAGGAGAAGTGATTTGCTTTTTATTTTTCCGTGGGGTATGTGGTGTTTGTCTGCTGTAAGTATGAGGTTTGTGAGCATGGTGTTGGCTGTGTGGATGTTGTCAGGTATGGTTATGTTCTCCAGTGCTGATTCTATTTCAGAGGTGTATCCTTCCCAGTCTGCTTTCCTGTAATTTGTGTAAGTTTGAAGGTGTTGTTGTAGGCGGAAAGGAGCACGCGTGTTGTGTGTGATTTTGATAGGAAGGTGGTCTGAACTGAGTGCGTGTATTGTGGTCCATGTTGTTCTGTTTGTGATGCTGTTGCTGGCTGTTGTGATGTCCGGTGATGTTGGTTGTTGGTTGATGTTTGTAGGTTTTCTGGTGGGTGTGTTTGCGTTTAGAGTGATTTGTTGGGAGTTTTGTAGTATGTCTGCAATGTGGGTGCCTCTGTGGTCGTCGTAGGGAGAGTGCCATTGTGTTGAGTGAGCGTTGATGTCTGCGGTTAGAATGGTGTTGTTCAGCGAGTTTATGTATTGGAAGGTGTTGGTGATGTCTGTGTCTTCTGTGGCGTGGTCTGGTCGGGTGGTATCTCTGGGGGGTATATACATGTTGCATATGTGTAGTCTTTTGTGGTTGGTTATGTGAATCTTTACGGTTTGAATTTCTGTAGTGTTGGTGTTAATGTTGTTGGGGATGTTCATGGGAGTGAATGTGTATCTACTGTATATCTATAAAAAAAATCCTCGTCTCACCCCTCAGGTGGTGTCCATCCCTCATTCAGCTGGGGTCCTCTACCAGAGGCCAGGAAGCTTGAGGGTTCTGCGCAGTATCCTTGCCGTTCCCAGCACTGCACATTTCTGGACTGAGATGTCCGATGTTGTTCCCGGGATCTGTTGCAACCACTCATCATCTAGTTTGGGGGTCACTGCCCCGAGTGCTCCGACCACCACAGGCACGACTGTCCCCTTTACCTTCCAGGCTCTCTCCAGCTCCTCTCTGAGCCCTTGGGATTTCTCGAGTTTCTCGTGTTCCTTCTTTCTGATGTTTCCAGCACTTGGGACCGCTACATCCACTACAACGGCTTTCCTCTGCCCTTTATCTATCATCAGGATATCTGGTTGGTTCGCCATTACCATCTTGTCAGTCTGGATCTGGAAGTCCCATAGGATCTTCGCTCTGTCATTCTCCACCACCTTCGGAGGTGTTTCCCATTTTGACCTTGGGGTTTCCAGTCCGTACTCCGCACAGATGTTTCGGTAGACTATGCCAGCCACCTGGTTATGGCGTTCCATATAGGCTTTCCCTGCCAGCACCTTACACCCTGCAGTTATGTGTTAGATCGTCTCAGGTGCCTCTTTGCACAACCTACACCTTGGGTCTTGTCTGGTGTGGTATATCTGGGCCTCAATGGCTCTAGTGCTCAGGGCCTGCTCCTGAGCAGCCAGGATGAGTGCCTCTGTACTGTCCTTCAGGCCAGCCCTCTCTAGCCACTGATGGGAATTCTTGAGATCGGCCACTTCAGTTATGGTCCGGTGGTACATCCCGTGTAGGGGCTTGTCCTCCGATGATGGTCCCTCTTCCAGCGCCTCATCCTCTGTTGCCCATTGTCTGAGACATTCTCTGAGTACGTCATCCGTTGGAGCCTTCTCCTTGATGTATTCATGGAGCTTGGATGTTTCATCCTGGACAGTGGCTCTCACACTCACTAGTCCCCAGCCGCTTTCCTTGTTGCCAGTTCAAGGTTGCCATTGGCTTGTGGTACACCGAGGTACTTGTAGCTGTCCTCAATGTCTGCTATTGTTCCTTCGGGGAGTGAGACCCCTTCAGTCCGGACTACCGTTCCTCTCTTAGTCACCATCCGACTATCACATCCCGATGTCGCTGCTGTAGATCCTGGTTGTGTGGATCAGGGAGTCTATGTCCCTTTCACTCTTAGCATACAGCTTTATGTCATCCATGTAGAGGAGGTGACTGATCGTAGCTTCATTTCTGAGGCTGTATCCACAGCCTGTCTTGGTGATTACTTGGCTTAGGGAGTTCAGTCCTATGCAGAACAGCAATGGGGAGAGTGCATCACCTTGGTATATGCCACATTTGATGGACACTTGGGTAAGTGGCTTGCCATTGGCTTCAAGTGTGGTTTTCCACATCCTCATCAAGTTCGCAACGAAGGCTCTTAGGGTCCTGTTCACCTTATACACATCCAAGCATTCAGTGATCCATGTATGTGGCATCGAGTCATAGGCTTTCTTTTAATCAATCCAGGCTGTGCACAGGTTGGTACATCGGGACCTGCAGTCTTGTGCGACTGTTCTGTCAACCAGGAGCTGATGTTTGGCTCCCCTGGTATCTCTACCAATGCCCTTCCGTGCTTCGCTCATGTATTGATCCATGTGTGCACTTATCTTAGCCGCAACATGAGCTTCCAAAATTGTGGAGGGACAGGTTATTGGCCGATAGTTGGATGCGACTGCACCCTTTGAGGGATCTTTCATGATAAGGATCGTTCGCCCTTCGGTTAGCCATCCTGGGTGAGTCCCATCCCTAGGCAGCTGGTTCATTTGTGCTGCTGGGCGCTCATGGAGTGCTGTGAGTCTCTTTAGCCAGTAAGTGTGGACCATGTCCGGGCCTGGTGCTGTCCAGTTCTTCATATTTGAGACTATTTCCTTTATGTCTGCCACTGTTATGGTAATTGGGTTCTGTTCAGGGAGGTGTCTGTGCTCCTCTCTTTGGGTGACCAGCCATTGTGCACTGCTGTTATGTGCAACCTCCTTCTCCCATCTGCCTCCCCAGTACCTTTCAGTTTCCAGTCTTGGTGGATCAGCTCTGTTGTTAGGACCCTGCCACTGAGCGTACACTTTCGCAGGTTGTGTTGCAAACAGCCTGTTTATTCGTCTGGCCTCATTCTCTTTCGTGTACCGCTTTAGGCGGCTGGACAAGGCTTGGAGCCTTTGTTTCGAGTGCTTCATATATGGTCATCTGGATGTACCTCTCAGGATCGGCCTTTTCATCACACCTCTCTGGACCTCAGTCAATTGACTCACATCTTTCCGAGCCGCCTTGATCTTAGCCTCCAACCGTCTTTTCCATGGTCGGTAATGTATCTCATGGCTTCCATGGTTGCTCTTATAGCCAAGCATCTCAAGGATCACTGATGCTGAAGCGTATATCAGTTCATTTCCGTGATCGTTACGGTAAGGATCGCCCTCAGTGCTGAATTCACACTTTCCAAGAGACTTTCAGGTGGTACTTCACATAGCCGTTGTAATCGGATTCTAGGTTTCCCAGCTTTCATTCTTGCCATGATCTTAGCTTTCAGGTCAGTTGCTGCCTCGCTCAGCATTTCATTCATTGGGGCTGGCCTCCCAATCTCATCATCTGCATTCACTCTGGTATGAACTCCTCCTCTGATCTGGCAGCCTGGGGCCCCTCACCATGGAACCTGCGTTGTACCTCATCAATCTCAAGTTGTGACAGCAGTTGCCGTTTGTGGATGTTGGAACACTGAGTTACGAGTTGTTTCGTGGCCACCCGTGACTGTGGGTTTCGAAGTAACCATTTAGCCCACATTCTCTCCATGTAACCTCTCTGACTAGGCTTGCTTGAGTAGTAGCATTCCAACAGAGCCATGTTATTGCATCTTGCCCATCTCTGCTCCATTTTTCATCAAGGTGCTCTGGTTCCCCAGCACCTGACGCAGACCTTGTTTGGCCGGGCGACGTCTGAGCTGGCATGTCATTCATTTTATTGTCTCTCATCATTGTATGAGGTACGCATTAGCGTGAAGGCTCTTGCCCAAGGACCCACACTGGATGGTGTTATGTGCTCATTTTTTGCCCCAAGTGGGGAGCGGAGGGACGGGCGCTGGGGGGGGGACCATCGTGGTGGGGCGGGCCCCTACGCGGGATGTGCCACCGGACCGTGGCTGAGGTGGCTGATCTCAAGAAGTCCTATCGGTGGCTGGAGGGGACTGGCCTGGGGGACAGCGCAGGGGCGCTCATCCTGGCTGCTCAGGAGCGGGCCTTGGGCGCCGGAGCCGTCGAGGCCCGGATGTGCCGCGCCGGACAGGACCCGGGGTGTGGGTTGTGCGGGGAGGCGCCTGGGACGATCCGGCACGTGGCTGCGGGGTGTGGGATGCTGGCAGGGGGGGCCTGCGTGGAGCGCCATGGCCAGGTGGCTGGCGTGGTCTGCCGAGGCATCTGTGCGGAGTGTGGACTGGGGGCCCCGGGGTCGGAGTGGGGGGCACCTCCGAGGGTGGTGGAGGGTGGCGGAGCGGGGATCCTGTGGGACTTCCAGATCCAGACTGGCGGGATGGTGGTGGCGAGCCAGCCAGATGTCGTGGTCGTGGATGGGGGGCGGAGGAGGGCCGTTGTGGTGGATGTGGCGGTCCCAGGTGGTGGAGGCATCGGGAGGGGGGAGCATGGGGGGCTCGGGGGGTACCAGGGGCTCGGGGAGGGGCTGGGGAGGGCCTGGGGGGTGGGGGTGGCGGTCGTGCCTGTGGTGGTCGGGGCGCTCGGGGCAGTGACCCCCGGACTGGATGGGTGGTTGCGACAGATCCCGGGACCAGCGTCGGACATCTCGGTCCGGAGGTGTGCGGTGCTGGGAGCGGCGGGGGTACTGCGCGGGGCCCTCGGGCTTCCTGGCCTCTGGTGGAGGACCCGAGCTGAATGAGGGACGGACACCACCCGAGGACACCTCCTATTGGCTCCATGATAAGAGCTCCACCCAGCAAAGAATTAACCCTTTAAAACCTGATTGTGAGCTTTCACAATTATTTACCGCCATTTGCGTAATATCTACAGTATACAGAAGGAATCAAGCAATTTTTACCAATGTATCTGTAGGTGATGTTTATTTATTATGTACACAGAGATAAAGAGTAATGGCACAGCTCTGCAGTATCTTTCCACTTTTATATATGTATGCTATACTAAATAAAATGAATAGGGCACCATATAATGCAACAGTTATGCAACTCCCTAAATAATGATGTGAATTTTCAGTTGTTGCTAAATCAGTTAGGATGTTATAATTTGTGGTGTAGATGCGAATTTAGGAGAGCAGGACAATATATCGCATTGCAATTGGAGCAGCAGCTTGGTTGATGATGTCCCCAAACCGGCTCATCTATTATATTTGTCGTGCAATACAATGAAAATGAGCACAATTGCAAAACATAGGCTTCTTATATTTTAAAATAAAATAATCACATGTTTACCGTTCTGGGGTTTCTACAATCATGAATGGAGGCATTATTTACAGCAGGTTGATGTTGTTGTTGTTGTTGTCGACCCCACCCGTGCCCCGACATTGGGGGACCGGGCCCTCACTCCGTCTCCCGGATCCCCAGACCCCCCTCCGCCGCCCAGCGGGCGAGCAGGGCCGCCACTCCGCTTGGGTTTCGCCAAAGGTCCTCCGGAGTCAGTGTGGTGGGTATGTTTGTGCAGGTGAACAGGTGTTGTGTGTCGTGCACTTGCGTGCCGCATAGCGCACAGAGTGGTGTTGGGTGTGTGTCCGGTGTAATGTTGTGTAGGTAGGAGTGGAGGGCTGGTGATTTGTTGGTTCGGAGTTGTGCTAGGAGTTGTCTGGTTCTGTGTGGTAGGTCTTGCTCTGATGGGTCTTTTTCTGGTGCTGGTGCATGTATTACTTTGTTGTGTTGTCTGGTGTCCAAGTGTGTTTGTACAAAGTGGGTGTGTATGTCTTTCATGTTCTGTTTTATGGTGTCGTTGTTGGTGTCCTGTGGTGCTGTGTCTTTGTTGTGTGTGTAGTTGTTGTTGTGGAAGATTGTTTGTTTCTTTTGTCTGGGTGGTGGTGGTTGTTGAGTGAGTGGGTGTAGTGGGTGGGTTGGGTGTTGGGCTTTTTGTCTGATTTGCGATGCGTGTAGTTTTAGATGGGTGTTCAGTGGGAGAGTTTTTGTTTCCTCATGCAAGTGTTGTATGTTTGTGTCTTGTGTGCATCCTGTTGCTATTCTGAGTGCGGTGTTCTGTGTGGTCTGGAGTTTTGTCTTGTTTGTGTCCGATAGTGTTGGTGACCATATAGTGTTTGCGTATTCGAGGCGTGTGAGTGTGGTTGCTTTGTATGTGGTGAGTATAGTTTCTTTGGATTTTCCCCAGTGAGTGGTTGTTAAGGCTTTAAGTATTTTGTTTGATTGCTTGGCGCGGGTTAGAGTGTGTTGTGTGTGTTTTGAGAAGGTGAGTTTGGGGTCCCATGTTAATCCCAGTATTTTGCGTTCGCGGACTGTGGGTAGGGTGGTGTTATCTATTTGTAAAGTGAGTCTGTTGCTGTATTCTGCCGGATCCGGTGTGAACAGAGTGGTGGTGTCTGCGTTGAGTGTGAGTTGGTTCTGTTTTGTCCAGTTGTATATGTCGTGGAGATATTTTTGTACTTGTTGTTGTGCCTGTTGTGGTTTGACATGTGCGGATAGAATGGTGATGTCGTCTGCATATGTAACTGTGTGTACATTTGGAGGTGGTTGTGGTAAGTCTGCCATGTATATGTTGAATAGTGTTGGTGAAAGTACTCCCCCCTGTGGTACCCCCGTTTTCGTGTTTCTGTGTTCTGATGTTTCCCCCCGGTATTGAGTGTATTGTCTGCGTCCCCTTATGTAGTTGAAGATGTATTTGATGATGATGTTTGGGGTGTTAGTGTTGTTGAGTTTGTTTGTGAGTGTGTGTAGGTTTACCGTGTCAAAGGCTTTGGACATGTCTAGGGCTATGGCAACTGTTCGTTGTGGTGGTTTTTGTTGATTGAAACCTGTGGCTATGATGTTGTGTATGTGGTGTAGTGCTGTGGTTGTGGAGTGTTGTTTTCGGAAGCCGTGTTGGTGAGAGGGTAGTTGAGTGTTGTTGGTAATGAAGGGTAGTATTACCTTTTCCATTGTTTTGGCTATTGGGCTGAGTAGTGCTATTGGTCGGTAGGATGGGCCGAGTGCGTGGTTTTTGTTGGGTTTTGGTATTGGGATTATTTTTGCAGTCTTCCATATTGCGGGGATGGTGTTGGTGTTGAGTGATGTGTTGTAAGTGTGTGTGAGTAGTGTTATTGCTTTGGGGCCTAGGTGTTTCAGATGTCTGATGTTTATGTTGTCTGGGCCTGTGGAGTTGTTGCTTTTGGAGCGTTGTAGTGCTTGTTTGACTTGTTGTTCTGTGATGGTTATGGGCGTGGTGTTGAGTTTTCGTATTTTGCGTTGTAGTTGTCTGTATGTTCTGTTGGTTTTGTGTTGTATTATGTTGGTGAATTGTTTGTTGAATGCTCGTGCTTTCTGTTTGTTGGATATTGCCGTGTGTTGTCCGAACTGTATTGTGGTGTTTTCTGGTGCTTTTTGTTCTTTGTTAGATAGTCTTGTTACTGTGTTCCAGAGTATGTATTGTTTGTGTCTGTGGTTCCATGCATCCGTTAAGTGTTCTTTCCATAGCTCTTGTTTGTGTTTTTGGATTTGTTTGTCTATTTCTTTGTTTAGGTCTGTGATGCGTGGGTCTTGGTGGTTTTGTTGTCTGATGTCGTTTCTTTGGCTGATGAGTGTTCTGATGTGTTGTGGTAGGAGAAGTGATTTGCTTTTTATTTTTCCGTGGGGTATGTGGTGTTTGTCTGCTGTAAGTATGAGGTTTGTGAGCATGGTGTTGGCTGTGTGGATGTTGTCAGGTATGGTTAAGTTCTCCAGTGCTGATTCTATTTCAGAGGTGTATCCTTCCCAGTCTGCTTTCCTGTAATTTGTGTAAGTTTGAAGGTGTTGTTGTAGGCGGAAAGGAGCACGCGTGTTGTGTGTGATTTTGATAGGAAGGTGGTCTGAACTGAGTGCGTGTATTGTGGTCCATGTTGTTCTGTTTGTGATGCTGTTGTGATGTCCGGTGATGTTGGTTGTTGGTTGATGTTTGTAGGTTTTCTGGTAGGTGTGTTTGCGTTTAGAGTGATTTGTTGGGAGTTCTGTAGTATGTCTGCAATGAGGGTGCCTCTGTGGTCGTCGTAGGGAGAGTGCCATTGTGTTGAGTGAGCGTTGATGTCTGCGGTTAGAATGGTGTTGTTCAGCGAGTTTATGTATTGGAAGGTGTTGGTGATGTCTTTGTCTTCTGTGGCGTGGTCTGGTCGGGTGGTATCTCTGGGGGGTATATACATGTTGCATATGTGTAGTCTTTTGTGGTTGGTTATGTGAATCTTTACGGTTTGAATTTCTGTAGTGTTGGTGTTAATGTTGTTGGGGATGTTCATGGGAGTGAATGTGACTGATTTGTGAATGTATGTGAGCAGTCCTCCTCCTCCCTTGTGTTCTCTGTCTTTCCTAATGCTGGTGTAGTTGGTGAGACGAGGTGTGTTGTGTTGTTTTTCTAGTTTGGTTTCTTGTATGGTGATGATGTCTGCGTGCTGTTGTGAGGCGAGTTCTTCTAGTTCTGTTTTCTTGTTTTGGATGCCGTTGATGTTTATTTGTAGTATGGTCAGTGTGTGTTTGTTGTTTTTGTTGGTGGGTGTTGTTCTTTGTGGGTTGTTCGGGGGTTGTGGTGTTGGGGTGTTTGTTGTTTGCGTGTGTGTTCTGCATGTCCACGTGTTTGTGTATTGGCGGGTGGTGATGCCGGAGCAATGTCTGTGTATCCAGTGTGGGTGTGTTGAGTTGCATCTGAGTGAGGTTTGTCTGCGTGTGATGATTCTATTGCAGCTATTGCAGGTCCAGGTTTGGGGGGGTGGTCTTGTGTTTGTTGTATCTCTGTTGGAGTTGTCTGTCCGTGTTGCGTTTGAGGGTAGTGTTGGTGAGGCGAGTGTGTTGTTTTGGTCTGTTTGTGCTCTGCTGCCTGTTGGTGTCCTACGAGGTGTTGTTGTTCGTGGTGGTGTTTTGGGATGTAGTCTGCATTTCCATGTTATGTTGTATTGTCTAGTGTTTATGTTTGTGCAATGTTTGTGTACCCAGTGTGGTGTGTGGTGGTTGCATCTGAAGGATGTCTGTCTTCTTGTAATCTGTTGTGTGCAAATGTCGCATGTCCAGGTAGTTTGTTGTGTGTGTGTTTGTTGCGTGCGTGAGAGTGTCTGTGTGGGCCCCGGATTTGTCTCTATGTCCCCCGCCTGGAGCAAAAGGTCCGCCCGCCACCCTGCCAGGTTCAGGGGGCGGTTAGCCGAAAAAAAAAAAACGGCCGTAAGGGCACCCCGTTCGGGGTGCAGGGATTGGTTCCTTGATTTGTCCCCCCGTTCGGGGGGAACCCTCCAACTGCGAGTAAGCCAAGGAGTTTGGAGGTACAGCGGGTTGACAGCAGTGTGATCGAGCAGATTAGATAGAGTAGAATTTGAATGGGGCTTCACTGATTTATTTCATACAATTAATATCTAAAACACAGTTGAAAAATATTTGATTGTTAAAATATTTAAATACAAGAACTATATCAAGAAATTAACAAAACACAGTTTTTTTAGTTAGGAGAAAAGTCTAAAAACATATCACAAATGACAAACGTGCCTCTCCTCCTCCTCTTCTTCAATGAAGCTGATCACCCTCCAGCTCCCGTTAGAAACATCGTGCTGCTGAAGGTGTGCCGGCAGAATGGTTGTGATACAGGAGGTGCTGTGGACTCTCCCAGAAACGAGGACCTAGTTTAGTTGTAGATCCAGTAAAACATAGTGCAAATGTGACATTATTTATAATGCACAGTTACAGTCTTGTGAATATTAAAAAATGTACTTCATGTAATGCAGGAAGCGAATATTTCAAACGAACTAAGGCAGCAAACAGTAAGAGCAAAATCGTGTTCCAAACATTAACTCTTTTTTTAAATGTCAATTAGCTTGTGAGTAATAAGACAAAATGTGACTGTCAGACAGAGAACTGTCAGAGCAAATGGCAGATTTTAGAAAGTCCTGCCGAAATAAATCTGCACCCGACTGCGACTGTCAGCGTTGAACTGCCGCCATTGCTGTCAAAGTCAGACACATCTCCAAAATTGTTGGAGCAAATTTTTAAGCAGGCTTCATCTTGATAAATTGACCACGTATTTGACATTTACACCATAACGTTACCGCCTAAAATAATCGTAAAACAAAATTTTGTGTAACAACAAGAGTAATATGTACCCCAAAAGCTTTCAAAGCGTCTGAAAGTTTTCTCCTCCGTTTTTGTTGGGGCTTGGCTCGAAATGCATCATGATTGGCCGCCCGAAGTCCACGTGTCTGTCGGACGTGCTCTCATTGGTCTACAATACCATCACGGATGAATAAATACTCAAAGGGCTTGCCAGGCAAGCCCTTTGAACCCTTTAAATACTCAATGGGCTTGCCTGGCAAGCCCTTTGAGTATTTATTCCATATTGCCCACTAGTTCACTAGTAAGGTCATTTTGACGCTTACTAGTGAACATGTAAGGCCATAAATGTGCCCACTAGTTCACTAGTAAGATCATTTTGAGGCTTACTAGTTGACATGTAAGCCACAAAACGCCCGCTAGTTCACTAGTAAGATAATTTTGAGGCTTCTAGTGAACATGTAAGCCACAGAACGCCCACTAGTTCACTAGTAAGATCATTTTGACGCTTACTAGTGAACATGTAAGCCACAAAACGCTCACTCGTTCACTAGTAAGGTCATTTTGACGCTTACTAGTGAACATGTAAGCCACAAAACGCTCACTGGTTCACTAGTAAGGTAATTTTGACGCTTACTAGTGAACATGTAAGGCCATAAATGTGCCCACTAGTTCACTAGTAAGTTCATTTTGAGGCTTACTAGTGGACATGTAAGCCACACATCGCCTACTAGTTCACTAGTAAGATCATTTTGAGGCTTACTAGTGAACATGTAAGCCACAAAACGCCCAATAGTTCACTAGTAAGATCATTTTGACGCTTACTAGTGAACATGTAAGCCACAAAACGCTCACTAGTTTACTAGTAAGGTCATTTTGACGCTTACTAGGGAACATGTAAGCCACAAAACTCTCACTAGTTCACTAGTAAGGTCATTTTGACGCTTACTAGTGAACATGTAAGCCACAAAACGCTCACTGGTTCACTAGTAAGGTCATTTTGACGCTTACTAGTGAACATGTAAGCCACAAAACGCTCACTGGTTCACTAGTAAGGTAATTTTGACGCTTACTAGTGAACATGTAAGCCACAAAACTCTCACTAGTTCACTAGTAAGGTCATTTTGACGCTTACTAGTGAACATGTAAGGCCATAAATGTGCCCACTAGTTCACTAGTAAGTTCATTTTGAGGCTTACTAGTTGACATGTAAGCCACAAAACGCCCGCTAGTTCACTAGTAAGATAATTTTGAGGCTTCTAGTGAACATGTAAGCAACAGAACGCCCACTAGTTCACTAGTAAGATAATTTTGACACTTATTTATGAACATGTCAGCCACAAAACGCTCACTCGTTCACTAGTAAGATCATTTTGACGCTTACTAGTGAACATGTAAGCCACAAAACGCCCACTAGTTCACTAGTAAGGTCATTTTGACGCTTACTAGTGAACATGTAAGCCACAAAACGCCCACTAGTTCACTAGTAAGATCATTTTGACGCTTACTAGTGAACATGTAAGGCCATAAATGTGCCCACTAGTTCACTAGTAAGTTCATTTTGAGGCTTACTAGTTGACATGTAAGCCACACATCGCCTACTAGTTCACTAGTAAGATCATTTTGAGGCTTACTAGTGAACATGTAAGCCACAAAACGCCCAATAGTTCACTAGTAAGATCATTTTGACGCTTACTAGTGAACATGTAAGCCACAAAACGCTCACTAGTTTACTAGTAAGGTCATTTTGACGCTTACTAGTGAACATGTAAGCCACAAAACGCTCACTAGTTCACTAGTAAGGTCATTTTGACGCTTACTAGTGAACATGTAAGCCGCAAAACGCCCACTAGTTCACTAATAAGATTATTTTGACGCTTACTACTGAACATTTAAGGCCATAAATGTGCCCACTAGTTCACTGGTAAGATGATTTTGACGCTTACTAGTGAACATGTAAGGCCATAAATGTGCCCACTAGTTCACTAGTAAGATCATTTTGAGGCTTACTAGTTGACATGTAAGCCACAAAACGCCCGCTAGTTCACTAGTAAGATAATTTTGAGGCTTCTAGTGAACATGTAAGCCACAGAACGCCCACTAGTTCACTAGTAAGATCATTTTGACGCTTACTAGTGAACATGTAAGCCACAAAACGCTCACTAGTTCACTAGTAAGGTCATTTTGACGCTTACTAGTGAACATGTAAGCCACAAAACGCTCACTGGTTCACTAGTAAGGTAATTTTGACGCTTACTAGTGAACATGTAAGGCCATAAATGTGCCCACTAGTTCACTAGTAAGTTCATTTTGAGGCTTACTAGTTGACATGTAAGCCACACATCGCCTACTAGTTCACTAGTAAGATCATTTTGAGGCTTACTAGTGAACATGTAAGCCACAAAACGCCCAATAGTTCACTAGTAAGATCATTTTGACGCTTACTAGTGAACATGTAAGCCACAAAACGCTCACTGGTTCACTAGTAAGGTCATTTTGACGCTTACTAGTGAACATGTAAGCCACAAAACGCTCACTGGTTCACTAGTAAGGTAATTTTGACGCTTACTAGTGAACATGTAAGGCCATAAATGTGCCCACTAGTTCACTAGTAAGTTCATTTTGAGGCTTACTAGTTGACATGTAAGCCACACATCGCCTACTAGTTCACTAGTAAGATCAGTATGAGGCTTACTAGTGAACATGTAAGCCACAAAACGCCCAATAGTTCACTAGTAAGATCATTTTGACGCTTACTAGTGAACATGTAAGCCACAAAACGCTCACTAGTTTACTAGTAAGGTCATTTTGACGCTTACTAGTGAACATGTAAGCCACAAAACTCTCACTAGTTCACTAGTAAGGTCATTTTGACGCTTACTAGTGAACATGTAAGGCCATAAATGTGCCCACTTGTAGTGCTAGTGACATTACACTGTATTTGCATTAAATGCAAATAAGGATGATTACGAAAACATGTAACGGTATCCTATTGGCTGTACGTTTCAAAATAGTGTCATCCCACCAGTCAGGGCTCATGATTTTGGAAATTCTGTGCCCACTTAGTTTTTTAAAACAACAATGGCGGACAGTGTCCTGAGACGTATTCGGCGAAGGTGCAGGGCAATAGAGAGTGCCTGTCATCAAGGGTCTGCCGGTGAAAGTGAAGCACGCGCGATAAACATTTCAATTGCTAATTTAAGAAGAGTTAGTGACCAGTTTAGCGCTGATACTATTCAAAGTTTGATTCAAAGTCCAATAGATCTCCGATCTGTCATCATTGCGGGACCCACTCCTAATGGTGGACGTGTTTGTTCCCATGTGGCACATCATTTGCACACAGGTAAAATGGCTACCATTTTTTGTCATTGGTTTTTCGTATGTATTTTTATTCGAACTACACACGGGTTTTACTGACGACTTGCTGTGACTTACCTTCTATCACCCTGTCAAACGTCGTTTTATACCAGTGGTTTTCCTGCAAATCAGTAGACTATTAAGTAACGCGATGGCTGTACACTTTTAAGCAATAACTAGTGATCTTTTAGTTATTCAATTATAAGTTTGAATTATTTTTTTCTTGAGTAAAATGGTTAGAGAAAATAGCTGCTCGTGGTTTTGAAGCTGCATATACTTTTATGTACATCTGTGTCTATATGCCTGTACTGTATACAGTATATAAAAAACACGTAGTGATTCGTTTGCTTGAATTCCTTAATCCTTTTATTTCCATACTTTAGGTAGACGAGGAAGACCAGCACTTGACATTACAAGTGATCAAATTGAACTGCTCCCCACTCAGGGCTTTACAGTGAGAGCCATCACTGAGATGTTGTGTTGTTCCTCTTCATACCTGCATAAAAAAATGAAGTTTTTTCAGATTTCAGCCAGAAATAGATTTACTCCCATTCATGATGTTGACCTGGAAGAGCATGTCAGAAGATTGCACAGCCAATTTCCCAGATCAGGCTCGGAAGCAAGTGTTCTGCTACATACTCTTGTCCCTTCATGTATATATCATTATATTCATTGTGAAAGTGTACTTTCTTTATTGTGTTGTTTTATGAACCTGTTGCAGATGATGAGGGCATACCTGCGTGCTGATGGTATTGTAGTACAAAGAAAAAGAGTTCGAGAAATCCTCAACCGTATTGAGCCAGCTGCTGCAGCCCAGAGATGGAGCCAGACTGTGGCTAGAAGAACATACTATGTGCCATTCCCCAATAGTTTATGGCACATAGATGGGCATATGCGTCTCATTCGGTAATAAGGGATCATCTTATATTTGTACTCGTGGGAGCATTAGAAAGCCATATTGTATGGACAGCACAGATTAAATTGAATTTTATCATTTGTATATCCAAGTTACACAAACTCCAAATTGCCTCCATGTAGTCTTAAGTGCACAGCAATACCTTCTCTACCGAGATGATATTTCAAACAAGATATGAAACTTGATTGTTTTCTTGTATTTAATCATTATTCTTTTCATGTTTGTTTTACAGGTGGGTGTTTGTGACACATGCCGGCATTGATGGGAATTCCAGGCTAATAACGTACCTTCAACTGGAGCACAGACAACACAGCTTTGACAGTGTTGAAATATTTTGTCCAAGCCACCTGCCTGTATGGGTTACCCTCCAGAGTAAGATCCGACCATGGTGGTGAAAACACTGGTTGCTCTTTTAATGAACCTACTGCAGGGACAAGACACCAAAATTATTTCTAGCTCCAGCCAACACCCCCTCACAATTTACTCACACCTCCCATGGCCTGATTATCCACCAACAGGGGCCCTTTTTGGATTATCATTTTGGCATAGGAACTTTCCTTTCCTATCCTAACCGAGTGAGATGAGCCGGTAGCACCTGGAGCAAAGATCGTCTAAATTTTAATAATGCTTAGGAAAGGTTCTGACCATCCTTTACGAAAGGAAAGGAGATATATTATGCAGCAGGAATATTTAAATGGGGAGTCTTTTTTTATGTTGTTGTTGTTGTTGTTGTCGACCCCACCCGTGCCCCGACATTGGGGGACCGGGCCCTCACTCCGTCTCCCGGATCCCCAGACCCCCCTCCTCCGCCCAGCGGGCGAGCAGGGCCGCCACTCCGCTTGGGTTTCGCCAGAGGTCCTCCGGAGTCAGTGTGGTGGGTATGTTTGTGCAGGTGAACAGGTGTTGTGTGTCGTGCACTTGCGTGCCGCATAGCGCACAGAGTGGTGTTGGGTGTGTGTCCGGTGTAATGTTGTGTAGGTAGGAGTGGAGGGCTGGTGATTTGTTGGTTCGGAGTTGTGCTAGGAGTTGTCTGGTTCTGTGTGGTAGGTCTTGCTCTGATGGGTCTTTTTCTGGTGCTGGTGCATGTATTACTTTGTTGTGTTGTCTGGTGTCCAAGTGTGTTTGTACAAAGTGGGTGTGTATGTCTTTCATGTTCTGTTTTATGGTGTCGTTGTTGGTGTCCTGTGGTGCTGTGTCTTTGTTGTGTGTGTAGTTGTTGTTGTGGAAGATTGTTTGTTTCTTTTGTCTGGGTGGTGGTGGTTGTTGAGTGAGTGGGTGTAGTGGGTGGGTTGGGTGTTGGGCTTTTTGTCTGATTTGCGATGCGTGTAGTTTTAGATGGGTGTTCAGTGGGAGAGTTTTTGTTTCCTCATGCAAGTGTTGTATGTTTGTGTCTTGTGTGCATCCTGTTGCTATTCTGAGTACTGTGTTCTGTGTGGTCTGGAGTTTTGTCTTGTTTGTGTCCGATAGTGTTGGTGACCATATAGTGTTTGCGTATTCGAGGCGTGTGAGTGTGGTTGCTTTGTATGTGGTGAGTATAGTTTCTTTGGATTTTCCCCAGTGAGTGGTTGTTAAGGCTTTAAGTATTTTGTTTGATTGCTTGGCGCGGGTTAGAGTGTGTTGTGTGTGTTTTGAGAAGGTGAGTTTGGGGTCCCATGTTAATCCCAGTATTTTGGGTTCGCGGACTGTGGGTAGGGTGGTGTTATCTATTTGTAAAGTGAGCCTGTTGCTGTATTCTGCCGGATCCGGTGTGAACAGAGTGGTGGTGGTTTTGTCTGCGTTGAGTGTGAGTTGGTTCTGTTTTGTCCAGTTGTATATGTCGTGGAGATATTTTTGTACTTGTTGTTGTGCCTGTTGTGGTTTGACATGTGTGGATAGAATGGTGATGTCGTCTGCATATGTAACTGTGTGTACATTTGGAGGTGGTTGTGGTAAGTCTGCCATGTATATGTTGAATAGTGTTGGTGAAAGTACTCCCCCCTGTGGTACCCCCGTTTTCGTGTTTCTGTGTTCTGATGTTTCCCCCCGGTATTGAGTGTATTGTCTGCGTCCCCTTATGTAGTTGAAGATGTATTTGATGATGATGTTTGGGGTGTTAGTGTTGTTGAGTTTGTTTGTGAGTGTGTGTAGGTTTACCGTGTCAAAGGCTTTGGACATGTCTAGGGCTATGGCAACTGTTCGTTGTGGTGGTTTTTGTTGATTGAAACCTGTGGCTATGATGTTGTGTATGTGGTGTAGTGCTGTGGTTGTGGAGTGTTGTTTTCGGAAGCCGTGTTGGTGAGAGGGTAGTTGAGTGTTGTTGGTAATGAAGGGTAGTATTACCTTTTCCATTGTTTTGGCTATTGGGTTGAGTAGTGCTATTGGTCTGTAGGATGGGCCGAGTGCGTGGTTTTTGTTGGGTTTTGGTATTGGGATTATTTTTGCAGTCTTCCATATTGCGGGGATGGTGTTGGTGTTGAGTGATGTGTTGTAAGTGTGTGTGAGTAGTGTTATTGCTTTGGGGCCTAGGTGTTTCAGATGTCTGATGTTTATGTTGTCTGGGCCTGTGGAGTTGTTGTTTTTGGAGCGTTGTAGTGCTTGTTTGACTTGTTGTTCTGTGATGGTTATGGGCGTGGTGTTGAGTTTTCGTATTTTGCGTTGTAGTTGTCTGTATGTTCTGTTGGTTTTGTGTTGTATTATGTTGGTGAATTGTTTGTTGAATGCTCGTGCTTTCTGTTTGTTGGATATTGCCGTGTGTTGTCCGAACTGTATTGTGGTGTTTTCTGGTGCTTTTTGTTCTTTGTTTGATAGTCTTGTTACTGTGTTCCAGAGTATGTGTTGTTTGTGTCTGTGGTTCCATGCATCCGTTAAGTGTTCTTTCCATAGCTCTTGTTTGTGTTTTTGGATTTGTGTGTCTATTTCTTTGTTTAGGTCTGTGATGCGTGGGTCTTGGTGGTTTTGTTGTCTGATGTCGTTTCTTTGGCTGATGAGTGTTCTGATGTGTTGTGGTAGGAGAAGTGATTTGCTTTTTATTTTTCCGTGGGGTATGTGGTGTTTGTCTGCTGTAAGTATGAGGTTTGTGAGCATGGTGTTGGCTGTGTGGATGTTGTCAGGTATGGTTATGTTCTCCAGTGCTGATTCTATTTCAGAGGTGTATCCTTCCCAGTCTGCTTTCCTGTAATTTGTGTAAGTTTGAAGGTGTTGTTGTAGGCGGAAAGGAGCACGCGTGTTGTGTGTGATTTTGATAGGAAGGTGGTCTGAACTGAGTGCGTGTATTGTGGTCCATGTTGTTCTGTTTGTGATGCTGTTGCTGGCTGTTGTGATGTCCGGTGATGTTGGTTGTTGGTTGATGTTTGTAGGTTTTCTGGTGGGTGTGTTTGCGTTTAGAGTGATTTGTTGGGAGTTTTGTAGTATGTCTGCAATGTGGGTGCCTCTGTGGTCGTCGTAGGGAGAGTGCCATTGTGTTGAGTGAGCGTTGATGTCTGCGGTTAGAATGGTGTTGTTCAGCGAGTTTATGTATTGGAAGGTGTTGGTGATGTCTGTGTCTTCTGTGGCGTGGTCTGGTCGGGTGGTATCTCTGGGGGGTATATACATGTTGCATATGTGTAGTCTTTTGTGGTTGGTTATGTGAATCTTTACGGTTTGAATTTCTGTACTGTTGGTGTTAATGTTGTTGGGGATGTTCATGGGAGTGAATGTGTATCTACTGTATATCTATAAAAAAAATCCTCGTCTCACCCCTCAGGTGGTGTCCATCCCTCATTCAGCTGGGGTCCTCTACCAGAGGCCAGGAAGCTTGAGGGTTCTGCGCAGTATCCTTGCCGTTCCCAGCACTGCACATTTCTGGACTGAGATGTCCGATGTTGTTCCCGGGATCTGTTGCAACCACTCATCATCTAGTTTGGGGGTCACTGCCCCGAGTGCTCCGACCACCACAGGCACGACTGTCCCCTTTACCTTCCAGGCTCTCTCCAGCTCCTCTCTGAGCCCTTGGGATTTCTCGAGTTTCTCGTGTTCCTTCTTTCTGATGTTTCCAGCACTTGGGACCGCTACATCCACTACAACGGCTTTCCTCTGCCCTTTATCTATCATCAGGATATCTGGTTGGTTCGCCATTACCATCTTGTCAGTCTGGATCTGGAAGTCCCATAGGATCTTCGCTCTGTCATTCTCCACCACCTTCGGAGGTGTTTCCCATTTTGACCTTGGGGTTTCCAGTCCGTACTCCGCACAGATGTTTCGGTAGACTATGCCAGCCACCTGGTTATGGCGTTCCATATAGGCTTTCCCTGCCAGCACCTTACACCCTGCAGTTATGTGTTAGATCGTCTCAGGTGCCTCTTTGCACAACCTACACCTTGGGTCTTGTCTGGTGTGGTATATCTGGGCCTCAATGGCTCTAGTGCTCAGGGCCTGCTCCTGAGCAGCCAGGATGAGTGCCTCTGTACTGTCCTTCAGGCCAGCCCTCTCTAGCCACTGATGGGAATTCTTGAGATCGGCCACTTCAGTTATGGTCCGGTGGTACATCCCGTGTAGGGGCTTGTCCTCCGATGATGGTCCCTCTTCCAGCGCCTCATCCTCTGTTGCCCATTGTCTGAGACATTCTCTGAGTACGTCATCCGTTGGAGCCTTCTCCTTGATGTATTCATGGAGCTTGGATGTTTCATCCTGGACAGTCGCTCTCACACTCACTAGTCCCCAGCCGCTTTCCTTGTTGCCAGTTCAAGGTTGCCATTGGCTTGTGGTACACCGAGGTACTTGTAGCTGTCCTCAATGTCTGCTATTGTTCCTTCGGGGAGTGAGACCCCTTCAGTCCGGACTACCGTTCCTCTCTTAGTCACCATCCGACTATCACATCCCGATGTCGCTGCTGTAGATCCTGGTTGTGTGGATCAGGGAGTCTATGTCCCTTTCACTCTTAGCATACAGCTTTATGTCATCCATGTAGAGGAGGTGACTGATCGTAGCTTCATTTCTGAGGCTGTATCCATAGCCTGTCTTGGTGATTACTTGGCTTAGGGAGTTCAGTCCTATGCAGAACAGCAATGGGGAGAGTGCATCACCTTGGTATATGCCACATTTGATGGACACTTGGGTAAGTGGCTTGCCATTGGCTTCAAGTGTGGTTTTCCACATCCTCATCAAGTTCGCAACGAAGGCTCTTAGGGTCCTGTTCACCTTATACACATCCAAGCATTCAGTGATCCATGTATGTGGCATCGAGTCATAGGCTTTCTTTTAATCAATCCAGGCTGTGCACAGGTTGGTACATCGGGACCTGCAGTCTTGTGCGACTGTTCTGTCAACCAGGAGCTGATGTTTGGCTCCCCTGGTATCTCTACCAATGCCCTTCCGTGCTTCGCTCATGTATTGATCCATGTGTGCACTTATCTTAGCCGCAACATGAGCTTCCAAAATTGTGGAGGGACAGGTTATTGGCCGATAGTTGGATGCGACTGCACCCTTTGAGGGATCTTTCATGATAAGGATCGTTCGCCCTTCGGTTAGCCATCCTGGGTGAGTCCCATCCCTAGGCAGCTGGTTCATTTGTGCTGCTGGGCGCTCATGGAGTGCTGTGAGTCTCTTTAGCCAGTAAGTGTGGACCATGTCCGGGCCTGGTGCTGTCCAGTTCTTCATATTTGAGACTATTTCCTTTATGTCTGCCACTGTTATGGTAATTGGGTTCTGTTCAGGGAGGTGTCTGTGCTCCTCTCTTTGGGTGACCAGCCATTGTGCACTGCTGTTATGTGCAACCTCCTTCTCCCATCTGCCTCCCCAGTACCTTTCAGTTTCCAGTCTTGGTGGATCAGCTCTGTTGTTAGGACCCTGCCACTGAGCGTACACTTTCGCAGGTTGTGTTGCAAACAGCCTGTTTATTCGTCTGGCCTCATTCTCTTTCGTGTACCGCTTTAGGCGGCTGGACAAGGCTTGGAGCCTTTGTTTCGAGTGCTTCATATATGGTCATCTGGATGTACCTCTCAGGATCGGCCTTTTCATCACACCTCTCTGGACCTCAGTCAATTGACTCACATCTTTCCGAGCCGCCTTGATCTTAGCCTCCAACCGTCTTTTCCATGGTCGGTAATGTATCTCATGGCTTCCATGGTTGCTCTTATAGCCAAGCATCTCAAGGATCACTGATGCTGAAGCGTATATCAGTTCATTTCCGTGATCGTTACGGTAAGGATCGCCCTCAGTGCTGAATTCACACTTTCCAAGAGACTTTCAGGTGGTACTTCACATAGCCGTTGTAATCGGATTCTAGGTTTCCCAGCTTTCATTCTTGCCATGATCTTAGCTTTCAGGTCAGTTGCTGCCTCGCTCAGCATTTCATTCATTGGGGCTGGCCTCCCAATCTCATCATCTGCATTCACTCTGGTATGAACTCCTCCTCTGATCTGGCAGCCTGGGGCCCCTCACCATGGAACCTGCGTTGTACCTCATCAATCTCAAGTTGTGACAGCAGTTGCCGTTTGTGGATGTTGGAACACTGAGTTACGAGTTGTTTCGTGGCCACCCGTGACTGTGGGTTTCGAAGTAACCATTTAGCCCACATTCTCTCCATGTAACCTCTCTGACTAGGCTTGCTTGAGTAGTAGCATTCCAACAGAGCCATGTTATTGCATCTTGCCCATCTCTGCTCCGTTTTTCATCAAGGTGCTCTGGTTCCCCAGCACCTGACGCAGACCTTGTTTGGCCGGGCGACGTCTGAGCTGGCATGTCATTCATTTTATTGTCTCTCATCATTGTATGAGGTACGCATTAGCGTGAAGGCTCTTGCCCAAGGACCCACACTGGATGGTGTTATGTGCTCATTTTTTGCCCCAAGTGGGGAGCGGAGGGACGGGCGCTGGGGGGGGACCATCGTGGTGGGGCGGGCCCCTACGCGGGATGTGCCACCGGACCGTGGCTGAGGTGGCTGATCTCAAGAAGTCCTATCGGTGGCTGGAGGGGACTGGCCTGGGGGACAGCGCAGGGGCGCTCATCCTGGCTGCTCAGGAGCGGGCCTTGGGCGCCGGAGCCGTCGAGGCCCGGATGTGCCGCGCCGGACAGGACCCGGGGTGTGGGTTGTGCGGGGAGGCGCCTGGGACGATCCGGCACGTGGCTGCGGGGTGTGGGATGCTGGCAGGGGGGGCCTGCGTGGAGCGCCATGGCCAGGTGGCTGGCGTGGTCTGCCGAGGCATCTGTGCGGAGTGTGGACTGGGGGCCCCGGGGTCGGAGTGGGGGGCACCTCCGAGGGTGGTGGAGGGTGGCGGAGCGGGGATCCTGTGGGACTTCCGGATCCAGACTGGCGGGATGGTGGTGGCGAGCCAGCCAGATGTCGTGGTCGTGGATGGGGGGCGGAGGAGGGCCGTTGTGGTGGATGTGGCGGTCCCAGGTGGTGGAGGCATCGGGAGGGGGGAGCATGGGGGGCTCGGGGGGTACCAGGGGCTCGGGGAGGGGCTGGGGAGGGCCTGGGGGGTGGGGGTGGCGGTCGTGCCTGTGGTGGTCGGGGCGCTCGGGGCAGTGACCCCCGGACTGGATGGGTGGTTGCGACAGATCCCGGGACCAGCGTCGGACATCTCGGTCCGGAGGTGTGCGCTGCTGGGAGCGGCGGGGGTACTGCGCGGGGCCCTCGGGCTTCCTGGCCTCTGGTGGAGGACCCGAGCTGAATGAGGGACGGACACCACCCGAGGACACCTCCTATTGGCTCCATGATAAGAGCTCCACCCAGCAAAGAATTAACCCTTTAAAACCTGATTGTGAGCTTTCACAATTATTTACCGCCATTTGCGTAATATCTACAGTATACAGAAGGAATCAAGCAATTTTTACCAATGTATCTGTAGGTGATGTTTATTTATTATGTACACAGAGATAAAGAGTAATGGCACAGCTCTGCAGTATCTTTCCACTTTTATATATGTATGCTATACTAAATAAAATGAATAGGGCACCATATAATGCAACAGTTATGCAACTCCCTAAATAATGATGTGAATTTTCAGTTGTTGCTAAATCAGTTAGGATGTTATAATTTGTGGTGTAGATGCGAATTTAGGAGAGCAGGACAATATATCGCATTGCAATTGGAGCAGCAGCTTGGTTGATGATGTCCCCAAACCGGCTCATCTATTATATTTGTCGTGCAATACAATGAAAATGAGCACAATTGCAAAACATAGGCTTCTTATATTTTAAAATAAAATAATCACATGTTTACCGTTCTGGGGTTTCTACAATCATGAATGGAGGCATTATTTACAGCAGGTTGATGTTGTTGTTGTTGTTGTCGACCCCACCCGTGCCCCGACATTGGGGGACCGGGCCCTCACTCCGTCTCCCGGATCCCCAGACCCCCCTCCGCCGCCCAGCGGGCGAGCAGGGCCGCCACTCCGCTTGGGTTTCGCCAGAGGTCCTCCGGAGTCAGTGTGGTGGGTATGTTTGTGCAGGTGAACAGGTGTTGTGTGTCGTGCACTTGCGTGCCGCATAGCGCACAGAGTGGTGTTGGGTGTGTGTCCGGTGTAATGTTGTGTAGGTAGGAGTGGAGGGCTGGTGATTTGTTGGTTCGGAGTTGTGCTAGGAGTTGTCTGGTTCTGTGTGGTAGGTCTTGCTCTGATGGGTCTTTTTCTGGTGCTGGTGCATGTATTACTTTGTTGTGTTGTCTGGTGTCCAAGTGTGTTTGTACAAAGTGGGTGTGTATGTCTTTCATGTTCTGTTTTATGGTGTCGTTGTTGGTGTCCTGTGGTGCTGTGTCTTTGTTGTGTGTGTAGTTGTTGTTGTGGAAGATTGTTTGTTTCTTTTGTCTGGGTGGTGGTGGTTGTTGAGTGAGTGGGTGTAGTGGGTGGGTTGGGTGTTGGGCTTTTTGTCTGATTTGCGATGCGTGTAGTTTTAGATGGGTGTTCAGTGGGAGAGTTTTTGTTTCCTCATGCAAGTGTTGTATGTTTGTGTCTTGTGTGCATCCTGTTGCTATTCTGAGTGCGGTGTTCTGTGTGGTCTGGAGTTTTGTCTTGTTTGTGTCCGATAGTGTTGGTGACCATATAGTGTTTGCGTATTCGAGGCGTGTGAGTGTGGTTGCTTTGTATGTGGTGAGTATAGTTTCTTTGGATTTTCCCCAGTGAGTGGTTGTTAAGGCTTTAAGTATTTTGTTTGATTGCTTGGCGCGGGTTAGAGTGTGTTGTGTGTGTTTTGAGAAGGTGAGTTTGGGGTCCCATGTTAATCCCAGTATTTTGCGTTCGCGGACTGTGGGTAGGGTGGTGTTATCTATTTGTAAAGTGAGTCTGTTGCTGTATTCTGCCGGATCCGGTGTGAACAGAGTTGTGGTGGTTTTGTCTGCGTTGAGTGTGAGTTGGTTCTGTTTTGTCCAGTTGTATATGTCGTGGAGATATTTTTGTACTTGTTGTTGTGCCTGTTGTGGTTTGACATGTGTGGATAGAATGGTGATGTCGTCTGCATATGTAACTGTGTGTACATTTGGAGGTGGTTGTGGTAAGTCTGCCATGTATATGTTGAATAGTGTTGGTGAAAGTACTCCCCCCTGTGGTACCCCCGTTTTCGTGTTTCTGTGTTCTGATGTTTCCCCCCGGTATTGAGTGTATTGTCTGCGTCCCCTTATGTAGTTGAAGATGTATTTGATGATGATGTTTGGGGTGTTAGTGTTGTTGAGTTTGTTTGTGAGTGTGTGTAGGTTTACCGTGTCAAAGGCTTTGGACATGTCTCGGGCTATGGCAACTGTTCGTTGTGGTGGTTTTTGTTGATTGAAACCTGTGGCTATGATGTTGTGTATGTGGTGTAGTGCTGTGGTTGTGGAGTGTTGTTTTCGGAAGCCGTGTTGGTGAGAGGGTAGTTGAGTGTTGTTGGTAATGAAGGGTAGTATTACCTTTTCCATTGTTTTGGCTATTGGGCTGAGTAGTGCTATTGGTCTGTAGGATGGGCCGAGTGCGTGGTTTTTGTTGGGTTTTGGTATTGGGATTATTTTTGCAGTCTTCCATATTGCGGGGATGGTGTTGGTGTTGAGTGATGTGTTGTAAGTGTGTGTGAGTAGTGTTATTGCTTTGGGGCTTAGGTGTTTCAGATGTCTGATGTTTATGTTGTCTGGGCCTGTGGAGTTGTTGCTTTTGGAGCGTTGTAGTGCTTGTTTGACTTGTTGTTCTGTGATGGTTATGGCCGTGGTGTTGCGTTTTCGTATTTTGCGTTGTAGTTGTCTGTATGTTCTGTTGGTTTTGTGTTGTATTATGTTGGTGAATTGTTTGTTGAATGCTCGTGCTTTCTGTTTGTTGGATATTGCCGTGTGTTGTCCGAACTGTATTGTGGTGTTTTCTGGTGCTTTTTGTTCTTTGTTAGATAGTCTTGTTACTGTGTTCCAGAGTATGTATTGTTTGTGTCTGTGGTTCCATGCATCCGTTAAGTGTTCTTTCCATAGCTCTTGTTTGTGTTTTTGGATTTGTTTGTCTATTTCTTTGTTTAGGTCTGTGATGCGTGGGTCTTGGTGGTTTTGTTGTCTGATGTCGTTTCTTTGGCTGATGAGTGTTCTGATGTGTTGTGGTAGGAGAAGTGATTTGCTTTTTATTTTTCCGTGGGGTATGTGGTGTTTGTCTGCTGTAAGTATGAGGTTTGTGAGCATGGTGTTGGCTGTGTGGATGTTGTCAGGTATGGTTATGTTCTCCAGTGCTGATTCTATTTCAGAGGTGTATCCTTCCCAGTCTGCTTTCCTGTAATTTGTGTAAGTTTGAAGGTGTTGTTGTAGGCGGAAAGGAGCACGCGTGTTGTGTGTGATTTTGATAGGAAGGTGGTCTGAACTGAGTGCGTGTATTGTGGTCCATGTTGTTCTGTTTGTGATGCTGTTGCTGGCTGTTGTGATGTCCGGTGATGTTGGTTGTTGGTTGATGTTTGTAGGTTTTCTGGTAGGTGTGTTTGCGTTTAGAGTGATTTGTTGGGAGTTCTGTAGTATGTCTGCAATGAGGGTGCCTCTGTGGTCGTCGTAGGGAGAGTGCCATTGTGTTGAGTGAGCGTTGATGTCTGCGGTTAGAATGGTGTTGTTCAGCGAGTTTATGTATTGGAAGGTGTTGGTGATGTCTGTGTCTTCTGTGGCGTGGTCTGGTCGGGTGGTATCTCTGGGGGGTATATACATGTTGCATATGTGTAGTCTTTTGTGGTTGGTTATGTGAATCTTTACGGTTTGAATTTCTGTAGTGTTGGTGTTAATGTTGTTGGGGATGTTCATGGGAGTGAATGTGACTGATTTGTGAATGTATGTGAGCAGTCCTCCTCCTCCCTTGTGTTCTCTGTCTTTCCTAATGCTGGTGTAGTTGGTGAGACGAGGTGTGTTGTGTTGTTTTTCTAGTTTGGTTTCTTGTATGGTGAGGATGTCTGCGTGCTGTTGTGAGGCGAGTTCTTCTAGTTCTGTTTTCTTGTTTTGGATGCCGTTGATGTTTATTTGTAGTATGGTCAGTGTGTGTTTGTTGTTTTTGTTGGTGGGTGTTGTTCTTTGTGGGTTGTTCGGGGGTTGTGGTGTTGGGGTGTTTGTTGTTTGCGTGTGTGTTCTGCATGTCCACGTGTTTGTGTATTGGCGGGTGGTGATGCCGGAGCAATGTCTGTGTATCCAGTGTGGGTGTGTTGAGTTGCATCTGAGTGAGGTTTGTCTGCGTGTGATGATTCTATTGCAGCTATTGCAGGTCCAGGTTTGGGGGGGTGGTCTTGTGTTTGTTGTATCTCTGTTGGAGTTGTCTGTCCGTGTTGCCTTTGAGGGTAGTGTTGGTGAGGCGAGTGTGTTGTTTTGGTCTGTTTGTGCTCTGCTGCCTGTTGGTGTCCTACGAGGTGTTGTTGTTCGTGGTGGTGTTTTGGGATGTAGTCTGCATTTCCATGTTATGTTGTATTGTCTAGTGTTTATGTTTGTGCAATGTTTGTGTACCCAGTGTGGTGTGTGGTGGTTGCATCTGAAGGATGTCTGTCTTCTTGTAATCTGTTGTGTGCAAATGTCGCATGTCCAGGTAGTTTGTTGTGTGTGTGTTTGTTGCGTGCGTGAGAGTGTCTGTGTGGGCCCCGGATTTGTCTCTATGTCCCCCGCCTGGAGCAAAAGGTCCGCCCGCCACCCTGCCAGGTTCAGGGGGCGGTTAGCCGAAAAAAAAAAAAAACGGCCGTAAGGGCACCCCGTTCGGGGTGCAGGGATTGGTTCCTGGATTTGTCCCCCAGTTCGGGGGGAACCCTCCAACTGCGAGTAAGCCAAGGAGTTTGGAGGTACAGCGGGTTGACAGCAGTGTGATCGAGCAGATTAGATAGAGTAGAATTTGAATGGGGCTTCACTGATTTATTTCATACAATTAATATCTAAAACACAGTTGAAAAATATTTGATTGTTAAAATATTTAAATACAAGAACTATATCAAGAAATTAACAAAACATAGTTTTTTTAGTTAGGAGAAAAGTCTAAAAACATATCACAAATGACAAACGTTGTGCCTCTCCTCCTCCTGTTCTTCAATGAAGCTGATCACCCTCCAGCTCCCGTTAGAAACATCGTGCTGCTGAAGGTGTGCCGGCAGAATGGTTGTGATACAGGAGGTGCTGTGGACTCTCCCAGAAACGAGGACCTAGTTTAGTTGTAGATCCAGTAAAACATAGTGCAAATGTGACATTATTTATAATGCACAGTTACAGTCTTGTGAATATTAAAAAATGTACTTCATGTAATGCAGGAAGCGAATATTTCAAACGAACTAAGGCAGCAAACAGTAAGAGCAAAATCGTGTTCCAAACATTAACTCTTTTTTTAAATGTCAATTAGCTTGTGAGTAATAAGACAAAATGTGACTGTCAGACAGAGAACTGTCAGAGCAAACGGCAGATTTTAGAAAGTCCTGCCGAAATAAATCTGCACCCGACTGCGACTGTCAGCGTTGAACTGCCGCCATTGCTGTCAAAGTCAGACACATCTCCAAAATTGTTGGAGCAAATTTTTAAGCAGGCTTCATCTTGATAAATTGACCACGTATTTGACATTTACACCATAACGTTACCGCCTAAAATAATCGTAAAACAAAATTTTGTGTAACAACAAGAGTAATATGTACCCCAAAAGCTTTCAAAGCGTCTGAAAGTTTTCTCCTCCGTTTTTGTTGGGGCTAGGCTCGAAATGCATCATGATTGGCCGCCCGAAGTCCACGTGTCTGTCGGACGTGCTCTCATTGGTCTACAATACCATCACGGATGAATAAATACTCAAAGGGCTTGCCAGGCAAGCCCTTTGAGTATTTATTCCATATTGCCCACTAGTTCACTAGTAAGGTCATTTTGACGCTTACTAGTGAACATGTAAGGCCATAAATGTGCCCACTAGTTCACTAGTAAGATCATTTTGAGGCTTACTAGTTGACATGTAAGCCACAAAACGCCCGCTAGTTCACTAGTAAGATAATTTTGAGGCTTCTAGTGAACATGTAAGCCACAGAACGCCCACTAGTTCACTAGTAAGATCATTTTGACGCTTACTAGTGAACATGTAAGCCACAAAACGCTCACTAGTTCACTAGTAAGGTCATTTTGACGCTTACTAGTGAACATGTAAGCCACAAAACGCTCACTGGTTCACTAGTAAGGTAATTTTGACGCTTACTAGTGAACATGTAAGCCACAAAACGCCCACTAGTTCCCTAGTAAGATCATTTTGACGCTTATTTATGAACATGTCAGCCACAAAACGCTCACTCGTTCACTAGTAAGATCATTTTGACGCTTACTAGTGAACATGTAAGCCACAAAACGCCCACTAGTTCACTAGTAAGGTCATTTTGACGCTTACTAGTGAACATGTAAGCCACAAAACGCCCACTAGTTCACTAGTAAGATCATTTTGACGCTTACTAGTGAACATGTAAGGCCATAAATGTGCCCACTAGTTCACTAGTAAGTTCATTTTGAAGCTTACTAGTTGACATGTAAGCCACACATCGCCTACGAGTTCACTAGTAAGATCATTGTGAGGCTTACTAGTGAACATGTAAGCCACAAAACGCCCAATAGTTCACTAGTAAGATCATTTTGACGCTTACTAGTGAACATGTAAGCCACAAAACGCTCACTAGTTTACTAGTAAGGTCATTTTGACGCTTACTAGTGAACATGTAAGCCACAAAACGCTCACTAGTTCACTAGTAAGGTCATTTTGACGCTTACTAGTGAACATGTAAGCCGCAAAACGCCCACTAGTTCACTAATAAGATTATTTTGACGCTTACTACTGAACATTTAAGGCCATAAATGTGCCCACTAGTTCACTGGTAAGATGATTTTGACGCTTACTAGTGAACATGTAAGGCCATAAATGTGCCCACTTGTAGTGCTAGTGACATTACACTGTACTTGCATTAAATGCAAATAAGGATGATTACGAAAACATGTAACGGTATCCTATTGGCTGTACGTTTCAAAATAGTGTCATCCCACCAGTCAGGGCTCATGATTTTGGAAATTCTGTGCCCACTTAGTTTTTTAAAACAACAATGGCGGACAGTGTCCTGAGACGTATTCGGCGAAGGTGCAGGGCAATAGAGAGTGCCTGTCATCAAGGGTCTGCCGGTGAAAGTGAAGCACGCGCGATAAACATTTCAATTGCTAATTTAAGAAGAGTTAGTGACCAGTTTAGCGCTGATACTATTCAAAGTTTGATTCAAAGTCCAATAGATCTCCGATCTGTCATCATTGCGGGACCCACTCCTAATGGTGCACGTGTTTGTTCCCATGTGGCACATCGTTTGCACACAGGTAAAATGGCTACCATTTTTTGTCATTGGTTTTTCGTATGTATTTTTATTCGAACTACACACGGGTTTTACTGACGACTTGCTGTGACTTACCTTCTATCACCCTGTCAAACGTCGTTTTATACCAGTGGTTTTCCTGCAAATCAGTAGACTATTAAGTAACGCGATGGCTGTACACTTTTAAGCAATAACTGGTGATCTTTTAGTTATTCAATTATAAGTTTGAATTATTTTTTTCTTGAGTAAAATGGTTAGAGAAAATAGCTGCTCGCGCTTTTGAAGCTGCATATACTTTTATGTACATCTGTGTCTATATGCCTGTACTGTATACAGTACTGTATATAAAAAACACATAGTGATTCATTTGCTTGAATTCCTTAATCCTTTTATTTCCATACTTTAGGTAGACGAGGAAGACCAGCACTTGACATTACAAGTGATCAAATTGAACTGCTCCCCACTCAGGGCTTTACAGTGAGAGCCATCACTGAGATGTTGTGTTGTTCCTTTTCATACCTGCATAAAAAAATGAAGTTTTTTCAGATTTCAGCCAGAAATAGATTTACTCCCATTCATGATGTTGAGCTGGAAGAGCATGTCAGAAGATTGCACAGCCAATTTCCCAGATCAGGCTCGGAAGCAAGTGTTCTGCTACATACTCTTGTCCCTTCATGTATATATCATTATATTCATTGTGAAAGTGTACTTTCTTTATTGTGTTGTTTTATGAACCTGTTGCAGATGATGAGGGCATACCTGCGTGCTGATGGTATTGTAGTACAAAGAAAAAGAGTTCGAGAAATCCTGAACCGTATTGAGCCAGCTGCTGCAGCCCAGAGATGGAGCCAGACTGTGGCTAGAAGAACATACTATGTGCCATTCCCCAATAGTTTATGGCACATAGATGGGCATATGCGTCTCATTCGGTAATAAGGGATCATCTTATATTTGTACTCGTGGGAGCATTAGAAAGCCATATTGTATGGACAGCACAGATTAAATTGAATTTTATCATTTGTATATCCAAGTTACACAAACTCCAAATTGCCTCCATGTAGTCTTAAGTGCACAGCAATACCTTCTCTACCGAGATGATATTTCAAACAAGATATGAAACTTGATTGTTTTCTTGTATTTAATCATTATTCTTTTCATGTTTGTTTTACAGGTGGGTGTTTGTGACACATGCCGGCATTGATGGGAATTCCAGGCTAATAACGTACCTTCAACTGGAGCACAGACAACACAGCTTTGACAGTGTTGAAATATTTTGTCCAAGCCACCTGCCTGTATGGGTTACCCTCCAGAGTAAGATCCGACCATGGTGGTGAAAACACTGGTTGCTCTTTTAATGAACCTACTGCAGGGACAAGACACCAAAATTATTTCTAGCTCCAGCCAACACCCCCTCACAATTTACTCACACCTCCCATGGCCTGATTATCCACCAACAGGGGCCCTTTTTGGATTATCATTTTGGCATAGGAACTTTCCTTTCCTATCCTAACCGAGTGAGATGAGCCGGTAGCACCTGGAGCAAAGATCGTCTAAATTTTAATAATGCTTAGGAAAGGTTCTGACCATCCTTTACGAAAGGAAAGGAGATATATTATGCAGCAGGAATATTTAAAGGGGAAGTCTTTTTTTATGTTGTTGTTGTTGTTGTTGTCGTCGACCCCACCCGTGCCCCGACATTGGGGGACCGGGCCCTCACTCCGTCTCCCGGATCCCCAGACCTCCCTCCTCCGCCCAGCGGGCGAGCAGGGCCGCCACTCCGCTTGGGTTTCGCCAGAGGTCCTCCGGAGTCAGTGTGGTGGGTATGTTTGTGCAGGTGAACAGGTGTTGTGTGTCGTGCACTTGCGTGCCGCATAGCGCACAGAGTGGTGTTGGGTGTGTGTCCGGTGTAATGTTGTGTAGGTAGGAGTGGAGGGCTGGTGATTTGTTGGTTCGGAGTTGTGCTAGGAGTTGTCTGGTTCTGTGTGGTAGGTCTTGCTCTGATGGGTCTTTTTCTGGTGCTGGTGCATGTATTACTTTGTTGTGTTGTCTGGTGTCCAAGTGTGTTTGTACAAAGTGGGTGTGTATGTCTTTCATGTTCTGTTTTATGGTGTCGTTGTTGGTGTCCTGTGGTGCTGTGTCTTTGTTGTGTGTGTAGTTGTTGTTGTGGAAGATTGTTTGTTTCTTTTGTCTGGGTGGTGGTGGTTGTTGAGTGAGTGGGTGTAGTGGGTGGGTTGGGTGTTGGGCTTTTTGTCTGATTTGCGATGCGTGTAGTTTTAGATGGGTGTTCAGTGGGAGAGTTTTTGTTTCCTCATGCAAGTGTTGTATGTTTGTGTCTTGTGTGCATCCTGTTGCTATTCTGAGTGCGGTGTTCTGTGTGGTCTGGAGTTTTGTCTTGTTTGTGTCCGATAGTGTTGGTGACCATATAGTGTTTGCGTATTCGAGGCGTGTGAGTGTGGTTGCTTTGTATGTGGTGAGTATAGTTTCTTTGGATTTTCCCCAGTGAGTGGTTGTTAAGGCTTTAAGTATTTTGTTTGATTGCTTGGCGCGGGTTAGAGTGTGTTGTGTGTGTTTTGAGAAGGTGAGTTTGGGGTCCCATGTTAATCCCAGTATTTTGGGTTCGCGGACTGTGGGTAGGGTGGTGTTATCTATTTGTAAAGTGAGTCTGTTGCTGTATTCTGCCGGATCCGGTGTGAACAGAGTGGTGGTGGTTTTGTCTGCGTTGAGTGTGAGTTGGTTCTGTTTTGTCCAGTTGTATATGTCGTGGAGATATTTTTGTACTTGTTGTTGTGCCTGTTGTGGTTTGACATGTGTGGATAGAATGGTGATGTCGTCTGCATATGTAACTGTGTGTACATTTGGAGGTGGTTGTGGTAAGTCTGCCATGTATATGTTGAATAGTGTTGGTGAAAGTACTCCCCCCTGTGGTACCCACGTTTTCGTGTTTCTGTGTTCTGATGTTTCCCCCCGGTATTGAGTGTATTGTCTGCGTCCCCTTATGTAGTTGAAGATGTATTTGATGATGATGTTTGGGGTGTTAGTGTTGTTGAGTTTGTTTGTGAGTGTGTGTAGGTTTACCGTGTCAAAGGCTTTGGACATGTCTAGGGCTATGGCAACTGTTCGTTGTGGTGGTTTTTGTTGATTGAAACCTGTGGCTATGATGTTGTGTATGTGGTGTAGTGCTGTGGTTGTGGAGTGTTGTTTTCGGAAGCCGTGTTGGTGAGAGGGTAGTTGAGTGTTGTTGGTAATGAAGGGTAGTATTACCTTTTCCATTGTTTTGGCTATTGGGTTGAGTAGTGCTATTGGTCTGTAGGATGGGCCGAGTGCGTGGTTTTTGTTGGGTTTTGGTATTGGGATTATTTTTGCAGTCTTCCATATTGCGGGGATGGTGTTGGTGTTGAGTGATGTGTTGTAAGTGTGTGTGAGTAGTGTTATTGCTTTGGGGCCTAGGTGTTTCAGATGTCTGATGTTTATGTTGTCTGGGCCTGTGGAGTTGTTGTTTTTGGAGCGTTGTAGTGCTTGTTTGACTTGTTGTTCTGTGATGGTTATGGGCGTGGTGTTGAGTTTTCGTATTTTGCGTTGTAGTTGTCTGTATGTTCTGTTGGTTTTGTGTTGTATTATGTTGGTGAATTGTTTGTTGAATGCTCGTGCTTTCTGTTTGTTGGATATTGCCGTGTGTTGTCCGAACTGTATTGTGGTGTTTTCTGGTGCTTTTTGTTCTTTGTTAGATAGTCTTGTTACTGTGTTCCAGAGTATGTATTGTTTGTGTCTGTGATTCCATGCATCCGTTAAGTGTTCTTTCCATAGCTCTTGTTTGTGTTTTTGGATTTGTGTGTCTATTTCTTTGTTTAGGTCTGTGATGCGTGGGTCTTGGTGGTTTTGTTGTCTGATGTCGTTTCTTTGGCTGATGAGTGTTCTGATGTGTTGTGGTAGGAGAAGTGATTTGCTTTTTATTTTTCCGTGGGGTATGTGGTGTTTGTCTGCTGTAAGTATGAGGTTTGTGAGCATGGTGTTGGCTGTGTGGATGTTGTCAGGTATGGTTAAGTTCTCCAGTGCTGATTCTATTTCAGAGGTGTATCCTTCCCAGTCTGCTTTCCTGTAATTTGTGTAAGTTTGAAGGTGTTGTTGTAGGCGGAAAGGAGCACGCGTGTTGTGTGTGATTTTGATAGGAAGGTGGTCTGAACTGAGTGCGTGTATTGTGGTCCATGTTGTTCTGTTTGTGATGCTGTTGCTGGCTGTTGTGATGTCCGGTGATGTTGGTTGTTGGTTGATGTTTGTAGGTTTTCTGGTAGGTGTGTTTGCGTTTAGAGTGATTTGTTGGGAGTTCTGTAGTATGTCTGCAATGAGGGTGCCTCTGTGGTCGTCGTAGGGAGAGTGCCATTGTGTTGAGTGAGCGTTGATGTCTGCAGTTAGAATGGTGTTGTTCAGCGAGTTTATGTATTGGAAGGTGTTGGTGATGTTTGTGTCTTCTGTGGCGTGGTCTGGTCGGGTGGTATCTCTGGGGGGTATATACATGTTGCATATGTGTAGTCTTTTGTGGTTGGTTATGTGAATCTTTACGGTTTGAATTTCTGTAGTGTTGGTGTTAATGTTGTTGGGGATGTTCATGGGAGTGAATGTGACTGATTTGTGAATGCATGTGAGCAGTCCTCCTCCTCCCTTTTGTTCTCTGTCTTTCCTAATGCTGGTGTAGTTGGTGAGACGAGGTGTGTTGTGTTGTTTTTCTAGTTTGGTTTCTTGTATGGTGATGATGTCTGCGTGCTGTTGTGAGGCGAGTTCTTCTAGTTCTGTTTTCTTGTTTTGGATGCCGTTGATGTTTATTTGTAGTATGGTCAGTGTGTGTTTGTTGTTTTTGTTGGTGGGTGTTGTTCTTTGTGGGTTGTTCGGGGGTTGTGGTGTTGGGGTGTTTGTTGTTTGCGTGTGTGTTCTGCATGTCCACGTGTTTGTGTATTGGCGGGTGGTGATGCCGGAGCAATGTCTGTGTATCCAGTGTGGGTGTGTTGAGTTGCATCTGAGTGAGGTTTGTCTGCGTGTGATGATTCTATTGCAGCTATTGCAGGTCCAGGTTTGGGGGGGTGGTCTTGTGTTTGTTGTATCTCTGTTGGAGTTGTCTGTCCGTGTTGCCTTTGAGGGTAGTGTTGGTGAGGCGAGTGTGTTGTTTTGGTCTGTTTGTGCTCTGCTGCCTGTTGGTGTCCTACGAGGTGTTGTTGTTCGTGGTGGTGTTTTGGGATGTAGTCTGCATTTCCATGTTATGTTGTATTGTCTAGTGTTTATGTTTGTGCAATGTTTGTGTACCCAGTGTGGTGTGTGGTGGTTGCATCTGAAGGATGTCTGTCTTCTTGTAATCTGTTGTGTGCAAATGTCGCATGTCCAGGTAGTTTGTTGTGTGTGTGTTTGTTGCGTGCGTGAGAGTGTCTGTCTGGGCCCCGGATTTGTCTCTATGTCCCCCGCCTGGAGCAAAAGGTCCGCCCGCCACCCTGCCAGGTTCAGGGGGCGGTTAGCCGAAAAAAAAAAAAACAGCCGTAAGGGCACCCCGTTCGGGGTGCAGGGATTGGTTCCTTGATTTGTCCCCCCGTTCGGGGGGAACCCTCCAACTGCGAGTAAGCCAAGGAGTTTGGAGGTACAGCAGGTTGACAGCAGTGTGATCGAGCAGATTAGATAGAGTACAATTTGAATGGGGCTTCACTGATTTATTTCATACAATTCATATCTAAAACACAGTTGAAAAATATTTGATTGTCAAAATATTTAAATACAAGAACTATATCAAGAAATTAACAAAACATAGTTTTTTTAGTTAGGAGAAAAGTCTAAAAACATATCACAAATGACAAACGTTGTGCCTCTTCTCCTCCTGTTCTTCAATGAAGCTGATCACCCTCCAGCTCCCGTTAGAAACATCGTGCTGCTGAAGGTGTGCCGGCAGAATGGTTGTGATACAGGAGGTGCTGTGGACTCTCCCAGAAACGAGGACCTAGTTTAGTTGTAGATCCAGTAAAACATAGTGCAAATGTGACATTATTTATAATGCACAGTTACAGTCTTGTGAATATTAAAAAATGTACTTCATGTAATGCAGGAAGCGAATATTTCAAACGAACTAAGGCAGCAAACAGTAAGAGCAAAATCGTGTTCCAAACATTAACTCTTTTTTTAAATGTCAATTAGCTTGTGAGTAATAAGACAAAATGTGACTGTCAGACAGAGAACTGTCAGAGCAAACGGCAGATTTTAGAAAGTCCTGCCGAAATAAATCTGCACCCGACTGCGACTGTCAGCGTTGAACTGCCGCCATTGCTGTCAAAGTCAGACACATCTCCAAAATTGTTGGAGCAAATTTTTAAGCAGGCTTCATCTTGATAAATTGACCACGTATTTGACATTTACACCATAACGTTACCGCCTAAAATAATCGTAAAACAAAATTTTGTGTAACAACAAGAGTAATATGTACCCCAAAAGCTTTCAAAGCGTCTGAAAGTTTTCTCCTCCGTTTTTGTTGGGGCTTGGCTCGAAATGCATCATGATTGGCCGCCCGAAGTCCACGTGTCTGTCGGACGTGCTCTCATTGGTCTACAATACCATCACGGATGAATAAATACTCAAAGGGCTTGCCCTTTGAACCCTTTAAATACTCAATGGGCTTGCCTGGCAAGCCCTTTGAGTATTTATTCCATATTGCCCACTAGTTCACTAGTAAGGTCATTTTGACGCTTACTAGTGAACATGTAAGGCCATAAATGTGCCCACTAGTTCACTAGTAAGATCATTTTGAGGCTTACTAGTTGACATGTAAGCCACAAAACGCCCGCTAGTTCACTAGTAAGATAATTTTGAGGCTTCTAGTGAACATGTAAGCCACAGAACGCCCACTAGTTCACTAGTAAGATCATTTTGACGCTTACTAGTGAACATGTAAGCCACAAAACGCTCACTAGTTCACTAGTAAGGTCATTTTGACGCTTACTAGTGAACATGTAAGCCACAAAACGCTCACTGGTTCACTAGTAAGGTAATTTTGACGCTTACTAGTGAACATGTAAGCCACAAAACGCCCACTAGTTCCCTAGTAAGATCATTTTGACACTTATTTATGAACATGTCAGCCACAAAACGCTCACTCGTTCACTAGTAAGATCATTTTGACGCTTACTAGTGAACATTTAAGCCACAAAACGCCCACTAGTTCACTAGTAAGGTCATTTTGACGCTTACTAGTGAACATGTAAGCCACAAAACGCCCACTAGTTCACTAGCAAGATCATTTTGACGCTTACTAGTGAACATGTAAGGCCATAAATGTGCCCACTAGTTCACTAGTAAGTTCATTTTGAGGCTTACTAGTTGACATGTAAGCCACACATCGCCTACTAGTTCACTAGTAAGATCATTTTGAGGCTTACTAGTGAACATGTAAGCCACAAAACGCCCAATAGTTCACTAGTAAGATCATTTTGACGCTTACTAGTGAACATGTAAGCCACAAAACGCTCACTAGTTTACTAGTAAGGTCATTTTGACGCTTACTAGTGAACATGTAAGCCACAAAACGCTCACTAGTTCACTAGTAAGGTCATTTTGACGCTTACTAGTGAACATGTAAGCCGCAAAACGCCCACTAGTTCACTAGTAAGGTCATTTTGACGCTTACTAGTGAACATGTAAGGCCATAAATGTGCCCACTAGTTCACTAGTAAGATCATTTTGAGGCTTACTAGTTGACATGTAAGCCACAAAACGCCCGCTAGTTCACTAGTAAGATAATTTTGAGGCTTCTAGTGAACATGTAAGCCACAGAACGCCCACTAGTTCACTAGTAAGATCATTTTGACGCTTACTAGTGAACATGTAAGCCGAAAAACGCCCACTAGTTCACTAATAAGATAATTTTGACGCTTACTACTGAACATTTAAGGCCATAAATGTGCCCACTAGTTCACTGGTAAGATGATTTTGACACTTACTAGTGAACATGTAAGGCCATAAATGTGCCCACTTGTAGTGCTAGTGACATTACACTGTACTTGCATTAAATGCAAATAAGGATGATTACGAAAACATGTAACGGTATCCTATTGGCTGTACGTTTCAAAATAGTGTCATCCCACCAGTCAGGGCTCATGATTTTGGAAATTCTGTGCCCACTTAGTTTTTTAAAACAACAATGGCGGACAGTGTCCTGAGACGTATTCGGCGAAGGTGCAGGGCAATAGAGAGTGCCTGTCATCAAGGGTCTGCCGGTGAAAGTGAAGCACGCGCGATAAACATTTCAATTGCTAATTTAAGAAGAGTTAGTGACCAGTTTAGCGCTGATACTATTCAAAGTTTGATTCAAAGTCCAATAGATCTCCGATCTGTCATCATTGCGGGACCCACTCCTAATGGTGGACGTGTTTGTTCCCATGTGGCACATCGTTTGCACACAGGTAAAATGGCTACCATTTTTTGTCATTGGTTTTTCGTATGTATTTTTATTCGAACTACACACGGGTTTTACTGACGACTTGCTGTGACTTACCTTCTATCACCCTGTCAAACGTCGTTTTATACCAGTGGTTTTCCTGCAAATCAGTAGACTATTAAGTAACGCGATGGCTGTACACTTTTAAGCAATAACTAGTGATCTTTTAGTTATTCAATTATAAGTTTGAATTATTTTTTTCTTGAGTAAAATGGTTAGAGAAAATAGCTGCTCGCGCTTTTGAAGCTGCATATACTTTTATGTACATCTGTGTCTATATGCCTGTACTGTATACAGTACTGTATATAAAAAACACATAGTGATTCATTTGCTTGAATTCCTTAATCCTTTTATTTCCATACTTTAGGTAGACGAGGAAGACCAGCACTTGACATTACAAGTGATCAAATTGAACTGCTCCCCACTCAGGGCTTTACAGTGAGAGCCATCACTGAGATGTTGTGTTGTTCCTCTTCATACCTGCATAAAAAAATGAAGTTTTTTCAGATTTCAGCCAGAAATAGATTTACTCCCATTCATGATGTTGAGCTGGAAGAGCATGTCAGAAGATTGCACAGCCAATTTCCCAGATCAGGCTCGGAAGCAAGTGTTCTGCTACATACTCTTGTCCCTTCATGTATATATCATTATATTCATTGTGAAAGTGTACTTTCTTTATTGTGTTGTTTTATGAACCTGTTGCAGATGATGAGGGCATACCTGCGTGCTGATGGTATTGTAGTACAAAGAAAAAGAGTTCGAGAAATCCTCAACCGTATTGAGCCAGCTGCTGCAGCCCAGAGATGGAGCCAGACTGTGGCTAGAAGAACATACTATGTGCCATTCCCCAATAGTTTATGGCACATAGATGGGCATATGCGTCTCATTCGGTAATAAGGGATCATCTTATATTTGTACTCGTGGGAGCATTAGAAAGCCATATTGTATGGACAGCACAGATTAAATTGAATTTTATCATTTGTATATCCAAGTTACACAAACTCCAAATTGCCTCCATGAAGTCTTAAGTGCACAGCAATACCTTCTCTACCGAGATGATATTTCAAACAAGATATGAAACTTGATTGTTTTCTTGTATTTAATCATTATTCTTTTCATGTTTGTTTTACAGGTGGGTGTTTGTGACACATGCCGGCATTGATGGGAATTCCAGGCTAATAACGTACCTTCAACTGGAGCACAGACAACACAGCTTTGACAGTGTTGAAATATTTTGTCCAAGCCACCTGCCTGTATGGGTTACCCTCCAGAATAAGATCCGACCATGGTGGTGAAAACACTGGTTGCTCTTTTAATGAACCTACTGCAGGGACAAGAAACCAAAATTATTTCTAGCTCCAGCCAACACCCCCTCACAATTTACTCACACCTCCCATGGCCTGATTATCCACCAACAGGGGCCCTTTTTGGATTATCATTTTGGCATAGGAACTTTCCTTTCCTATCCTAACCGAGTGAGATGAGCCGGTAGCACCTGGAGCAAAGATCGTCTAAATTTTAATAATGCTTAGGAAAGGTTCTGACCATCCTTTACGAAAGGAAAGGAGATATATTATGCAGCAGGAATATTTAAAGGGGAAGTCTTTTTTTATTTTCAATGCCTTTACAATCATACATTCTATCCACATACACTCGTCTAAACATGGTATTCAGATTAATTTTACCTTTGTGGAATATGAATTATGCAGAAAATCTCACTTGTTTTTATCCAAATCAGGGGGCTAACATTTTGTACTTGCTATTGACCGAATAGTACATCACAGTTTCTGTGAGGACAAAATTTCTGGTTCTGTCACAGTCCACCGGAAGCAGAAATTGCTTTCACATCGCGCAGCTGTAACTTGGGCCGATCACAAGTGCTGCTTAACTTGTTAAACTAAATGAAGAGATGCCTTCGTGCAATACTCAGAGTAAGATGACGTTGTGTAAAGGAAGTGGCATGATTTATAGAAGTTAATGGAGTGCTGTGTCTGTCTCCTAAATACAATAAGGACTTTTTAAATGGCTTTTCAATTTTTCTTGCAGGGAAAAATGTACATCTATATATCTACTGCATATCTATAAAAAAAAATCCTCGTCTCACCCCTCAGGAGGTGTCCATCCCTCATTCAGCTGGGGTCCTCTACCAGAGGCCAGGAAGCTTGAGGGCTCTGCGCAGTATCCTTGCTGTTCCCAGCACTGCACATTTCTGGACTGAGATGTCCGATGTTGTTCCCGGGATCTGTTGCAACCACTCATCATCTAGTTTGGGGGTCACTGCCCCGAGTGCTCCGACCACCACAGGCACGACTGTCACCTTTACCTTCCAGGCTCTCTGCAGCTCCTCTCTGAGCCCTTGGGATTTCTCGAGTTTCTCGTGTTCCTTCTTTCTGATGTTTCCATCACTTGGGACCGCTACATCCACTACAACGGCTTTCCTCTGCCCTTTATCTATGATCAGGATATCTGGTTGGTTCGCCATTACCATCTTGTCAGTCTGGATCTGGAAGTCCCACAGGATCTTCGCTCTGTCATTCTCCACCACCTTCGGAGGTGTTTCCCATTTTGACCTTGGGGTGTCCAGTCCATACTCCGCACAGATGTTTCGGTAGACTATGCCAGCCACCTGGTTATGGCGTTCCATATAGGCTTTCCCTGCCAGCACCTTACACCCTGCAGTTATGTGTTAGATCGTCTCAGGTGCCTCTTTGCACAACCTACACCTTGGGTCTTTGCTGGTGTGGTATATCTAGGCCTCGATGGCTCTGGTGCTCAGGGCCTGCTCCTGAGCAGCCAGGATGAGTGCCTCTGTGCTGTCCTTCAGGCCAGCGCTCTCTAGAACTCTGATAGGACTTCTTGAGATTGGCCGCGGCAGTTATTGTCCGGTGGTACATCCCGTGTAGGGGCTTGTCCTCCCATGATGGTCCCTCTTCCAGCACCTCATCTTCTGTTCCCCATTGTCTTAGACATTCTCTGAGTACATCATCCGTTGGTGCCTTCTCCTTGATGTATTTGTGGAGCTTGGATGTTTCATCCTGGACAGTGGCTCTCACACGCACTAGTCCCCGGCCTCCTTCCTTTCGGCTTGTGTACAGTCTCAGGGTGCTGGATTTGGGATGGAACCCTCCATGCATGGTAACGAGCTTTCGGGTCTTAACATCCGTGGTCTGAATCTCTTCCTTTGGCCACCTTATTTTTCCTGCAGGGTATCTGATCACTGGAAAGGGCATAGCTGTTTATTGCCCGGGTCTTATTCTTGCCATTGAGCTGGCTTCTTAGGACTTGCCTCACTCGCTGGAGGTATTTGGCCGTAGCCGCTTTCCTTGTTGCCAGTTTGAGGTTGCCATTGGCTTGTGGTATACGGAGGTACTTGTAGCTGTCCTCAATGTCTGCTATTGTTCCTTCAGGGAGTGAGACCCCTTCAGTGCGGACTACCCTTCCTCTCTTAGTCACCATCCGACTACATTTCTCCAGCCCGAATGACATCCCGATGTCGCTGCTGTATATCCTGATTGTGTGGATCAGGGAGTCTATGTCCCTTTCGCTCTTAGCAAATGTCACGTTGAGCCCGAGGCGATGAGAAATCGCCTCGTGCACAACAGAAAAAAACGAGGTGGATCCCCGGAAAAGCAGACAACGAAAAGATCTTGTGAGAAACAAAGGGGTTTTAATAAAGAACAAAAGGAGCCCGAACAGGGAAAACGGTAACAGAAAACGCTGGTCAAATAAGGACCAGGAAAAAATAAGGAAGACAACCGAAAACGCTCGCGAAACGATAAAGGGCGAGGAACTACCGAGATAGGAGAACCGATGATAACAATTTGATCACAATATGAAGTACGCGAAGATTGAGGCCGTAAGGCAATAGGGCAGCGAGAAATTGTCAAGCGACGAGAATAGCAAATAGAGAGCAATGGCACGGTAAGGAATTCTCCGGCAGTGAGATGACTGCCGGAGTCGCCTAATAAAGGCAGGTAATCAGCCCGACATAACGGGCAGGTGTGCCGAACAGGCGGAGGGAAAAACCCGCCACCTGCTGGCGAGCACGCGACGTGACAGTACCCCCCCCCCTCAATGGACGCCTCCCGGCGGACTACCCGGTTTGGACGGATGAGCAGTGTGGAAGTCGCGCAGAAGGGACGGGTCAAGGATCCAGGAGCGAGGCACCCATTGCCGCTCCTCCGGCCCGTAGCCCTCCCAATCGACCAGGTACTGGAAGCCCTTGCCCCTGCGCCGAGAGTCCAGGATGGCACGAACCGTGTACACCGGGTCCCCGTCGACCACCCGCGGGGGCGGCGGCGGAGCGGGAGGGGGCGCCAAGGCGCTGGAAGACACAGGCTTGAGCAGGAAGACGTGGAACACGGGGTGGACCTTCATGGAGGCCGGCAGCCGGAGCCTGACCGCGACGGGGCTGATGACGGCCTCGACCTCGAACGGGCCAGCGAATCGGGGCCCCAGTTTGGCAGACGAGCCGGCCAGGCGAAGATCCCTCGTAGCCAGCCACACCTTCTCTCCCACCGCATATGAGGGCGCCGGGCGCCGACGACGATCAGCGATCTGCCGGTTCCGGGACGCAGTGCGGGACAACGCAGCCCGGGCCTCCCTCCACACGTGATGGGCCCGCTTAAGGTGGTGCTGCACGGAAGGGACCTCCACCTGCCCCTCCTGGGACGGGAACTGCGGTGGCTGGTAACCGTAGGCCGTCATGAACGGCGACCTGCCTGTAGCGGAGGAGACGAGAGTGTTGTGGGCATATTCCACCCAGGGCAGGTGGTCGGCCCAGGATGCCGGACGGTGGAGACAAACACAGCGGAGGGCCGCCCCCAGATCCTGGTTGGCGCGCTCAGCCTGTCCATTGGACTGAGGGTGGTATCCCGAGGTCAGGCTGGCCGTAGCTCCGAGGGACCGGCAGAACCGCTTCCAGACGCGGGACACAAACTGGGGCCCCCGATCCGACACGATGTCCGCCGGAATGCCGTGGAGACGGAAGACGTGCCTGATGAGGAGATTGGCGGTCTCCAGCGCCGACGGCAACCTGGACAAGGGCACAAAGTGAGCGGCCTTGGAGAAGCGGTCCACCATCGTGAGCACGACCGTCCGGCCCCGGGAAGGCGGTAGGCCCGTGACGAAGTCCACCGCGATGTGAGACCACGGGCGGGGAGGAATGGGCAGCGGCTGGAGCAGTCCTGCCGGAGGTTGATGTGACGACTTGCCGCAGGCGCAGGAGGTGCAGGCCTTGACGAACTCCGTCGCGTCGTGGCGGAGCTCCGGCCACCAGAAACGCTGGGCGACGAGCTGCACAGTCCGGTTCACCCCGGGATGACACGCCCCCTTGGATCCGTGTCCCCACTGCAGGACCTCCGAACGAAGGGCAGGAGGCACGAACAGCCTCCCCGCTGGGCACCCTGCCGGCACCTGCACCCCCACCAGGGCGGACTGGACCCGCTGCTCAACCTCCCACTGGACGGCCCCCACTATGCACTGGGTCGGGAGGATGGTCTCCGGGGAACGGTCCCTCCCCGCAGGTTCGTGGAGCCGGGAAAGGGCGTCAGGCTTAGTGTTCTTAGACCCGGGGGAGTAGGTGAGGACGAAGTCGAACCTGGTGAGGAAGAGGGCCCACCGGGCCTGACGGGCGTTAAGTCTTTTTGCGGAGCGGAGATATGCAAGGTTCTTATGATCGGTGTAAACAGTAAAGGGTTCCTTAGCCCCCTCGAGCCAGTGCCGCCACTCCTGTAAGGCGGTTACCACAGCCAACAGTTCCCGGTTGCCCACGTCGTAGTTGGACTCGGCGGCACTGAGTCGACGGGAGAAGAAGGCGCAGGGGTGCAGCTTCTGGTCGACTGGGGAGCGTTGGGACAGCACCGCACCCACCCCTGAATCCGAGGCGTCCACCTCTACGACGAAAGGGTGGTCAGGGTCAGGATGTTGCAGAACCGGGGGACTAGTGAACGCCGCCTTAAGACGAGCGAACGCCGCATCCGCGGCAGGGTCCCACTTAAAAGGGATCTTGACCGAGGTAAGGCGGGTTAGGGGAAGCGCCATCTGGCTGTAACCCCGGATAAAGCGTCTATAGAAGTTGGCGAACCCCAAGAAACGCTGCAGTTCCTTGCGGTTGGACGGGACCGGCCAGTTAGTGACCGCACGCGTCTTAATGGGGTCCGCCCGGAGCTTGCCCTGTTCTATAATGAACCCCAGGAAGGAGATGACGGGAACATGGAACTCACACTTTTCTGCCTTGACGAAGAGCCGGTTCTCGAGCAAACGTTGTAGCACCAGCCGAACATGTCGCCGGTGTTCATGCAGTGAACGAGAAAAAATTAAAATATCGTCAAGATAAACGAAACAGAAGATGTTGATCATGTCCCGGAGCACGTCATTGATGAGGTTCTGGAAGACGGCAGGTGCGTTAGTGAGACCAAAAGGCATCACAAGATATTCGAAATGGCCCAGGGGGGTCTTAAATGCTGTTTTCCACTCGTCCCCCTCACGAATACGGACCAGATGGTAAGCGCTACGTAAATCGAGTTTGGAGAATACCGTGGCAGATTGCAGTGGAGCGAAGGCGGAGTCTATCAGGGGTAAGGGGTATTTGTTCTTTATAGTAATTTCGTTCAACCCCCGATAGTCCACGCAGGGCCGTAGGGACTTATCCTTCTTCCCCACGAAGAAAAAACCCGCCCCTAACGGTGAGCGCGATGGTCTGATGAGACCTGCAGCGAGCGAGCTGTTTATATATTCTGTTAACGCCTCACGCTCGGGCCGGGATACCTGATACAGCCGCGAGGTCGGCAACGGGGCGCCCGCCTGCAGGTCTATCGCGCAATCGTAGGGGCGGTGTGGGGGCAAGGAGCGCGCGCGATCCTCGCTAAAAACCTCCTTAAGATCCCGATAGCACTCCGGCACTCCGTCAAGGCAGATCTCCTCGGGAGGAGTAACGCGTTCGTGCCTCCCGACGGCAGACTGTAGGCAGTGCTGGTAGCAATAATCGCTCCAACTATCGATAGCGGGGCGCGCCCATGAGATCACCGGGTTATGCGTCTGCAGCCAGGGTAATCCGAGGATGATCGGGGCGTTCCGGGACCGCATAACATAAAAACGGCGATGCTCAATATGATTACCGGATAACACAAGTTTTAGCGGCTCCGTTCGATGTGTTACCACCGCCAGGAGACGCCCATCCAGATCACGCACCCGCTTCGCAACAACCAACTCCTCTAAGAAGCACCCGAGTTCGGACGCGAGATTAGTGTCCATCAAACAGTCATCTGCTCCTGAGTCTACCAGGGCCCGAACCCGTCTTGACCGGGACTCGCCGAATACCTCCGCCTCGAGCTCGAGTCTATTGGGGTGTCCTGGTCGCTTATCGACTCGCCTAGACTCGGAGGGTGACGCGCGAGGTCGTGACTCACAGTAATCGGGAGGAGCGTGGAAAGACGATCCCGGATAGCTGGTTGTGGCGCGGGAGGGTGGTTGTGCGCCGTCAGGTGTAGCATGGTCCCGGCGACGGCGCCTTCCTTCCTCCGCACCACCGTCTTTGCCGCCCAACTGCATCGGCTCCTCCGCGGATGCTGTCTCCCGGCCCCGGGAGTGCTCGCCGTACCCCCGATATTCCTCACGGTACGGGAGACGTCGAGACGGGTACCGATCACCTCCTCGCTCCCGACCCCGTTCCCTCAGGCGATTGTCCATCAGGAGGGAGAGGTCGATCAGCTCCTCCAAGTCGGTGCTGTGATCGCGAGTAGCCAGCTCGTCCTTGAGCTGCGTGTTGAGACCCCGGCGAAACAGTCCACACTGGGCCCGATCGTCGTACCCGCTCTGCGCGGCCAGGATCCGGAACTCGATGGAGTAGTCAGCGACCGAACGCCTTCCCTGCTGCAGGGCGAGCAGCCGCCCCTCCGCCTCTCTGCCCCGCACGGGATGGTGGAACACCCGACGGAAGGCTGCCACGAAATCAGGATAGGAGGTGCGGAGATTCGGCTTAGCGTCGCTGGTCGCGATTGCCCACGGTGCCGCCGGACCTGTCAAGAGACTCATGATATAAGCCACCTTGGCGGCGTCAGTGGCATAGGAGGACGGCTGTTGATCAAAAATGAGCGAGCAGTTGTGTAAAAAGTGTCCACACTGCCCGTGCTCACCCCCGGAACGCGGGGGATGTGGGAGCGAGGGCTCCCTCGATACAGTGGGGTACGAGGAGGGCGCCTCCGGAGTGGTAGGACGAACACCGGAAGGGTGTCTTCGTTCCTCCACCCGTTTTAAGCGAGGTTCGAAATCCTCGAACCGGTGAGCCAGCATGGAGACCGCGCCGCGGAGTTCCGTAAGGGCTTGGCTGTGCTGGCTCATTTGCTGCTCTTGCCGAGCAAGAGCGGACAAGATCTTTTCGACGTCTGCGGGATCCATGGTGGCCGGAGAATTATGTCACGTTGAGCCCGAGGCGATGAGAAATCGCCTCGTGCACAACAGAAAAAAACGAGGTGGATCCCCGGAAAAGCAGACAACGAAAAGATCTTGTGAGAAACAAAGGGGTTTTAATAAAGAACAAAAGGAGCCCGAACAGGGAAAACGGTAACAGAAAACGCTGGTCAAATAAGGACCAGGAAAAAATAAGGAAGACAACCGAAAACGCTCGCGAAACGATAAAGGGCGAGGAACTACCGAGATAGGAGAACCGATGATAACAATTTGATCACAATATGAAGTACGCGAAGATTGAGGCCGTAAGGCAATAGGGCAGCGAGAAATTGTCAAGCGACGAGAATAGCAAATAGAGAGCAATGGCACGGTAAGGAATTCTCCGGCAGTGAGATGACTGCCGGAGTCGCCTAATAAAGGCAGGTAATCAGCCCGACATAACGGGCAGGTGTGCCGAACAGGCGGAGGGAAAAACCCGCCACCTGCTGGCGAGCACGCGACGTGACAGCAAACAGCTACATGTCATCCTTGTAGAGGAGGTGACTGATCGTAGCTCCATTTCTGAGACGGTATCCATGGCCTGTCTTGGTGATTACTTGGCTTAGGGGGTTCAGCCCTATGCAGAACAGCAGTGGGGAGAGTGCATCACCTTGGTATATGCCACATTTGATGGACACTTGGGTAAGTGGCTTGCCATTGGCTTCAAGTGTGGTTTTCCACATCCTCATCAAGTTCGCAATGAAGGCTCTTAGGGTCCTGTTCACCTTATACACATCCAAGCATTCAGTGATCCATGTATGTGGCATCGAGTCATAGGCTTTCTTGTAATCAATCCAGCCTGTGCACAGGTTGGTACATCGGGACCTGCAGTCTTGTGCGACTGTTCTGTCAACCAGGAGCTGATGTTTGGCTCCCCTGGTATCTCTACCAATGCCCTTCCGTGCTTCGCTCATGTATTGATCCATGTGTGCACTTATCTTAGCCGCAACATGAGCTTCCATGTTGTGGAGAGACAGGTTAATGGCCGATAGTTGGATGCGACTGCACCCTTTGAGGGATCCTTCATGATCAGTATCGTTCGCCCTTCGGTTAGCCATCCCGGGTATGTCCCATCCCTCAGCAGCTGGTTCGTTTATGCTGCTCGACGCTCATGGAGTGCTGTGAGTTTCTTTAGCCAGTAGGTGTGGACCATGTCCGGGCCTGGTGCTGTCCATTTCTTCATATCTGAGACTCTTTCCTGTATGTCTGCCACTGTTATGGTAACTGGATTCTGTTCAGGGAGGTGTCTGTGCTCCTCTCTCAGGGAGACCAGCCATTGTGCACTGCTGTTATGTTCAACCTCCTTCTCCCATATGCCTTTCCAGTACCTTTTAGGACCCTGCCACTGAGCGTTCACTTTCGCAGGTTGTGTTGTGAACAGCCTGTTTATTCGTTTGGCCTCATTCTCTTTCGTGTACCGCTTTAGGCGGCTGGACAAGGCTTGGAGCCTTTGTTTGGCAGTTTCGAGTGCTTCAGGTATGGTCATCTGGATGTACCTCTCAGGTATCTTCCTTTTCATCACACCTCTCTGGGCCTCCGTCATTGGACTCACATCTTTCTGAGCCGCCTTGATCTTAGCCTCCAACCGTCTTTTCCATGGTCGGTAATGTTTCTCATGGCTTCCATGGTTGCTCTTATAGCCAAGCATCTCAAGGATCACTGATGCTGAAGCGTATATCAGTTCATTTCCGTGATTGTTACGGTAGGGTTCGCCCTCAGAGCTGCATTTACACTTTCCATGAGACTTTCAGGTGGTACTTCACATAGCCGTTGTAATCGGTTTCTAGGTTTGCCAGCTTTCATTCTTGCCATGATCTTAGCTTTCAGGTCAGTTGCTGCCTCGCTCAGCATTTCATTCATTCACAGCACTCCCAATCTCATCATCTGCATTCACTCTGGTATGAACTCCTCCTCTGATCTGGCAGCCTGGGGCCTCCATATTGCCCACTAGTTCACTAGTAAGGTCATTTTGACGCTTACTAGTGAACATGTAAGCCACAAAACGCCCACTAGTTCCCTAGTCAGATCATTTTGACGCTTACTAGTGAACATGTAAGCCACAAAACGCTCACTAGTTCACTAGTAAGGTCATTTTGACACTTACTAGTGAACATGTAAGCCACAAAACGCTCACTGGTTCACTAGTAAGGTAATTTTGACGCTTACTAGTGAACATGTAAGCCAAAAAACGCCCAATAGTTCCCTAGTAAGATCATTTTGACGCTTACTAGTGAACATGTAAGCCACAAAACGCTCACTGGTTCACTAGTAAGGTAATTTTGACGCTTACTAGTGAACATGTAAGCCACAAAACGCCCACAAGTTCCCTAGTAAGATCATTTTGACGCTTACTAGTGAACATGTAAGCCACAAAACGCTCACTAGTTCATTAGTAAGGTCATTTTGACGCTTACTAGTGAACATGTAAGCCACAAAACGCTCACTGGTTCACTAGTAAGGTAATTTTGACGCTTACTAGTGAACATGTAAGCCACAAAACGCCCACAAGTTCCCTAGTAAGATCATTTTGACGCTTATTTATGAACATGTCAGCCACAAAACGCTCACTAGTTCACTAGTAAGGTCATTTTGACGCTTACTAGTGAACATGTAAGCCACAAAACGCTCACTAGTTCACTAGTAAGGTCATTTTGACGCTTACTAGTGAACATGTAAGCCACAAAACGCTCACTGGTTCACTAGTAAGGTAATTTTGAGGCTTACTAGTTGACATGTAAGCCGATAAACGCCCACTAGTTCACTCGTAAGATCATTTTGAGGCTTACTCGTTGACATGTAAGCCGCAAAACGCCCACTAGTTCACTAGTAAGATCATATTGAGGCTTACTGGTTGACATGTAAGCCGCAAAACGCCCACTAGTTCACTAGTAAGATCATTTTGACGCTTACTAGTGAACATGTAAGGCCATAAATGTGCCCACTAGTTCACTAGTAAGATCATTTTGACGCTTACTAGTGAACATGTAAGGCCATAAATGTGCCCGCTAGTTCACTAGTAAGTTCATTTTGAGGCTTACTAGTTGACATGTAAGCCACAAATCGCCTACTAGTTCACTAGTAAGATCATTTTGAGGCTTACTAGTGAACATGTAAGCCACAAAACGCCCACTAGTTCACTAGTAAGATCATTTTGACGCTTACTAGTGAACATGTAAGCCACAAAACGCTCACTAGTTCACTAGTAAGGTCATTTTGACGCTTACTAGTGAACATGTAACCAACAAAACGCCCACTAGTTCACTAGTAAGATCATTTTGAGGCTTACTAGTTGACATGTAAGCCGCAAAACGCCCACTAGTTCACTAGTAAGATCATTTTGACGCTTACTAGTGAACATGTAAGCCGCAAAACGCTCACTAGTTCACTAGTAAGGTCATTTTGACGCTTAAAAAAAAAGCCAGGCCGTCTTTTTTTTTAATCTCTCAATCTGCTGCCCGGCCGCCGAGCCGGCCCGCTCTCCGCCGCCCGTTAAAATTAATGACCTTTTGCCTACTACACCGCCCTCTAGCGGACACAAGCGCTATTGCCGAGAATGAATGACGGGATTTTTCAATTTCATCTGCAAACTAAATACATGTTGAAATGTGTGCATAAGTCCTTTGGTTTAGGCGTGACACTCAATTTGAGTTTTATTGCTTTAAATGCATTTTCAGGCAGAGTTGTGCACGTTTTCTGAGCTTGAATGTATCTTTATGGGAATGAGTTGTACAGTCAAATTAGTCATCCTGAACTAAATAAATGTTGAAATGTGTGCATAAGTCCTTTGGTTTAGGCGTGACACTCATTTTGAGTATTTATTGCTTTAAATGCATTTTCAGGCCGAGCTGAGAAGGTTTTCAAAAGATGTCCTGATTCATGTTATGGTCTGTGTCGCCCTCTACTGACCAATATCCGATATTGTCTCCGAGGCCTGAAACTATTTTCATTTATATGACTGTATAACTGTACTCTTCAGCCAATTATTCCATGACTCTTTGTTCTTGAACTAATTATAACTCAACGCGGGTAACATGACTATACTCAATTTCAGTTTTTATTGCTTTAAGTGCAGTTTCAGTCTGAGCTGAGCTCGTTTTCTGAGTTTGAATGTTTTTTAATAGGAATGAGTTGTGTGATCAAATTAATGCTCATTTAGGCTTCAGGAGGTCATCCTGAACTAAATTCATGTTGATGTGTGCGCATAAGTCCTTTGGTTGAGGCGTGACACTCAATTTGAGTTTTTATTGCTTTAAATGCATTTTCGGGCCGAGTTGAGCACGTTTTCTGACTTTTAATGTATCTTCATAGAAATGAGTTGTGTGGTCAAATTAATGCTCATTTAGGCTTCAGGACGTCAACCTGAACTAAATACATGTTGAAATGTGGCCATACGTCCTTTTGTTTAGGCATGACACTCAATTTGAGTTTTTATTGCTTTAAATGCATTTTCAGGCCGAGCTGAGCACGTTTTCTGACTTTGAATGTACCTTCATAGGAATGAGTTGTATAGTCAAATTAATAGTCATTTAGGCGTCAGGAGGTCAACCTGAACTAAATACATGTTGAAATGTGTGCATAAGTCCTTTGGTTTATTCGTGACACTCAATTTGAGTTTTTTATTGCTTTAAATGCATTTTCAGGCCGAGCTGAGCGTGTTTTCTGAGTTTGTATTTATCTACATAGGAATGAGTTGTGTAGTCAAATTAATGCTCATTTAGGCTTCAGGAGATCATCCTGAACTAAATTCATGTTGAAATGTGTGCACAAGTCCTTTGGTTTAGGTGTGACACTCAATTTTAGTTTTTATTGCTTTAAATGCATTTTCTGGCCAAGCTGAGTACGTTTTCTGACTTTGAATGTATCTTCATAGGAATGAGTTGTATAGTCAAATTAATGGTCATTTAGGCTTCAGGAGGTCATCCTGAACTAAATAAATGTTGAAATGTGTGCATAAGTCCTTTGGTTTAGGCGTGACACTCATTTTCAGGCCCTGCTGAGAAGGTTTTCAAAAGATGTCTTGAATCATGTTATGGTCTGTGTCGCCCTCTACTGACCAAATTCCGATATTGTCTCCGAGGCCTGAAACCATTTTCATTTATATGACTGTATAACTGTACTCTTCAGCCAATTATTCCATGACTCTTTGTTCTTGAACTAATTATAACTCAACGCGGGTACCATGACTATACTCAATTTCAGTTTTTATTGCTTTAAGTGCAGTTTGAGTCGGAGCTGAGCTCGTTTTCTGAGTTTGAATGTTTTTTAATAGGAATGAGTTGTGTGATCAAATTAATGCTCATTTAGGCTAGAGGAAGTCTCCTGAACTAAATACATGTTGAAATGTGTGCATAAGTCCTATGGTTGAGTCGTGACACTCAATTTGAGTTTTTATTGTTTTAAATGCATTTTCAGGCCGAGTTGAGCACGTTTTCTGACTTTGAATGTATCTTCATAGGAATGAGTTGTGTGTTCAAATTAATGCTCATTTAGGCTTCAGGAGGTCATCCTGAACTAAATTAATGTTGAAATGTGTGCATAAGTCCTTTGGTTTAGGCGTGACGCTCGATTTGAGTTTTCATTGCTTTAAATGCATTTTCAGGCCGAGTTGACCACGTTTTCTGAGTTTGAATGTATCTTCATAGGAATGAGTTGTGTGGTCAAATTAATGCTCATTTAGGCTTCAGGGCGTCAACCTGACCTAAATTCATGTTGAAATGTGTGCATAAGTCCTTTGGTTTAGGCGTGACGCTCAATTTGAGTTTTATTGCTTTAAATGCATTTTCGGGTCGAGCTGAGCATTTTTTCTGACTTTGAATGTATCTTCATAGGAATGAGTTCTTAGGTCAAATTAATGCTCATTTAGGCTTCAGGAGGTCAACCTGAACTAAATACATGTTGAAATGTTTACATAATGTTTTGGTTTAGGCGTGACACTCAATTTGACTTTTATTGCTTTAAATGCATTTTCAGGCCGAGCTTAGCGCGTTTTCTGAGTTTGAACATATCTTCATAGAATGAGTTGTGTGATCAAATTAATGGTCATTTAGGCTTCAGGAGGTCAACCTGAACTTAATACATGTTGAAGTGTGTGCATGAGTTGTCTGATCAAATTAATGGTCATTTAGGCTTCAGGTGGTCATCCTGAACAAAATACATGTTGAAATGTTTACATGATGTTTTGGTTTAGGTGTGACACTCAATTTGAGTTTTATTGCTTTAAATGCATTTTCAGGCCAAGCTGAGCACGTTTTTGGATTTTGAATGTATCATCATAGGAATGAGTTCTTTGGTCAAATTAATGCTCATTTAGGCTTCAGGATGTCAACCTGAACTAAATACATGTTGAAATGTTTACATAGTGTTTTGGTTTAGGCGTGACACTCAATTTGAGTTTTTATTGCTTTAAATGCATTTTCAGACCGAGCTGAGCACATTTTTTGACTTTGAATGTATCTTCATAGGAATGAGTTGTGCGGTCAAATTAATGCTCATTTAGGCTTCAGGAGGTCAACCTGAACTAAATACATGTTGAGTGTGTGCATAAGTCCTTTGGTTTAGGTGTGACACTCAATTTGAGGTTTATTGCTTTAAATGTATTTTCAGGCCGAGCTGAGCACATTTTCTGAGTTTGAATGTATCTTCATAGGAATGAGTTGTGTTGTCAAATTAATGCTCATTTAGGCTTCAGGAGGTCAACCTGAACTGAATACATGTTGAAGTGTGTGCATAAGTCATTTAGTTTAGGCCTTGAACTCAATTAGAATTTTTATTGCTTTACATGCATTTTCAGGCCGAGCTTAGCACGTTTTTTGATTTTGAATGTATCTTCATAGGAATGAGTTGTGTGGTCAAATTAATGCTCATTTAGGCTTCAGGATGTCAACCTGAACTAAATACATGTTGAAATGTGTGCATAAGTCCTTTGGTTTACGCGTGACACTCAATTTGAGTTTTTATTGCTTTAAATGCATTTTCAGACCGAGCTGTGCACATTTTCTGAGTTTGAATGTATCTTCATAGGAATGAGTTGTGTTGTCAAATTAATGCTCATTTAGGCTTCAGGAGGTCAACCTGAACTAAATACATGTTGAGTGTGTGCATAAGTCCTTTGGTTTAGGCGTGACACTCAATTTGAGTTTTATTGCTTAAAATGTATTTTCAGGCCGAGCTGATTACATTTTCTGAGTTTGAATGTATCTTCATATGAATGAGTTGTGTGGTCAAATTAATGCTGAGCTGAGCACGTTTTCTGACTTTGAATGGATCTTTGTAGGAATGAGTTGTGTGGTCAAATTAATGCTCATTTAGTCATCAGGAGGTCAACCTGAACAAAATGCATGTTCAAATGTGTGCATAAAACCTCTGGTTTATGCGTGACACTCAATTTGAGTTGTATTTGTTTTAAATGCATTTTCAGGCCGAGCTGAGCACGTTTTCCCACTGTGAATGTATCATCATGGGAATGAGTTGTGTGATCAAATTAATGGTAATTTAGGCTTCAGCAGGTCAACCTGAACTAAATACATGTTGAAATGTTGACATAATGTTTTAGTTTAGACGTGACACTCAATTTGAGTTTTTATTGCTTTAAATCCATTTTCAGGCCGAGCTGAGCACGTTTTCAGAGTTTGAATGTATCTTCATAGGAATGAGTTCTGTGGTCAAATTAATGCTCATTTAGGCTTTACGGGGTCATCATGAACAAAATACATCTTGAAGTGTGTGCATAAGTCCTTTGGTTTAGGCGTGACACTCAATTTGAGTTTTATTGCTTTAAATGCATTTTCAGGCCGAGTTGAGCACGTTTTTTGATTATGAATGTATCTTCATAGGAATGAGTTGTGTAGTCAAATTGTCATTTAGGCTTCAGGAGGTCAACCTAAACTAAATACATGTTGAAATGTGTGTATAAGTCCTTTGGTTTAGGCGTGACACTCATTTCGAGTTTTTATTGCTTTAAATGCATTTTCAGGCCGAGCTGAGCACATTTTCTGAGTTTGAATGTATTTTCATAGGAATGAGTTGTGTGGTTTAATTAATGCTCATTTAGGCTTCAGGGGATCATCCTGAACAAAATACATGTTGAAGTGTGCGCATAAGTCCTTTGCTTTAGGCGTGACACTCAATTTGAGTTTTTATTGCTTAAAATGCATTTTCAGACCGAGTTGAGCACATTTTCTGAGTTTGAATGCATCTTCATAGGAATGAGTTGTGTGGTCAAATTAATTGACATTTAGGCTTCAGGAGGTCAACCTGAACTAAATACGTGTTGAAATGTGTGCATAAAACCTTTGGTTTACGCGTGACACTCAATTTGAGTTTTATTTATTTTAAATGCATTTTCAGGCCGAGCTGAGCACATTTTCTGACTTTGAATGTATATTCATAGGAATGAGTTGTGTGGTCAAATTAATGCTCATTTAGGCTTCAGGAGGTCAACCTAAACTAAATGCATGTTGACATGTGTGTGTAAGTCCTTTGGTTTAGGCGTGACACTCAATTTGAGTTTTTATTGCTTTAAATGCATTTTCAGACCGAGCTGAGCACATTTTCTGAGTTTGAATGTATCTTCATAGGAATGAGTTGTGTTGTCAAATTAATGCTCATTTAGGCTTCAGGAGGTCAACCTGAACTAAATACATGTTGAGTGTGTGCATAAGTCCTTTGGTTTAGGCGTGACACTCAATTTGAGTTTTATTGCTTAAAATGTATTTTCAGGCCGAGCTGAGCACATTTTCTGAGTTTGAATGTATCTTCATAGGAATGAGTTGTGTGGTCAAATTAATGCAGAGCTGAGCACGTTTTCTGACTTTGAATGGATCTTTGTAGGAATGAGTTGTGTGGTCAAATTAATGCTCATTTAGTCATCAGGAGATCAACCTGAACAAAATGCATGTTCAAATGTGTGCATAAAACCTTTGGTTTATGCGTGACACTCAATTTGAGTTGTATTTGTTTTAAATGCATTTTCAGGCCGAGCTGAGCACGTTTTCCCACTGTGAATGTATCATCATGGGAATGAGTTGTGTGATCAAATTAATGGTAATTTAGGCTTCAGCAGGTCAACCTGAACTAAATACATGTTGAAATGTTGACATAATGTTTTGGTTTAGACGTGACACTCAATTTGAGTTTTTATTGCTTTAAATGCATTTTCAGGCCGAGCTGAGCACGTTTTCAGAGTTTGAATGTATCTTCATAGGAATGAGTTCTGTGGTCAAATTAATGCTCATTTAGGCTTTAGGGGGTCATCCTGAACAAAATACATGTTGAAGTGTGTGCATAAGTCCTTTGGTTTAGGCGTGACACTCAATTTGAGTTTTATTGCTTTAAATGCATTTTCAGGCCGAGTTGAGCACGTTTTTTGATTATGAATGTATCTTCATAGGAATGAGTTGTGTAGTCAAATTGTCATTTAGGCTTCAGGAGGTCAACCTAAACTAAATACATGTTGAAATGTGTGTATAAGTCCTTTGCTTTAGGCGTGACACTCAATTTGAGTTTTTATTGCTTTAAATGCATTTTCAGACCGAGCTGAGCACGTTTTATGACTTTGAATGTATCTTCATAAAAATGAGTTGTGTAGTCAAATTAATTGTCATTTAGGCTTCAGGAGGTCAACCTGAACTAAATACATGTTGAAATGTGTGCATAAGTCCTTTGGTTTAGGCGTGACACTCATTTTGAATTTTTATTGCTTAAAATGCATTTTCAGACCGAGTTGAGCACATTTTCTGAATTTGAATGCATCTTCATAGGAATGAGTTGTGTGGTCAAATTAATTGTCATTTAGGCTTCAGGAGGTCAACCTGAACTAAATACGTGTTGAAATGTGTGCATAAAACCTTTGGTTTACGCGTGACACTCAATTTGAGTTTTATTTATTTTAAATGCATTTTCAGGCCGAGCTGAGCACATTTTCTGAGTTTGAATTTATTTTCATAGGAATGAGTTGTGTGGTTTAATTAATGGTCATTTAGGCTTCAGGGGATCATCCTGAACTAAATACGTGTTGAAATGTGTGCATAAAACCTTTGGTTTACGCGTGACACTCAATTTGAGTTTTATTTATTTTAAATGCATTTTCAGGCCGAGCTGAGCACATTTTCTGACTTTGAATGTATCTTCATAGGAATGAGTTGTGTTGTCAAATTAATGCTCATTTAGGCTTCAGGAGGTCAACCTGAACTAAATACATGTTGAGTGTGTGCATAAGTCCTTTGGTTTAGGCGTGACACTCAATTTGAGTTGTATTTGTTTTAAATGCATTTTCAGGCCGAGCTGAGCACGTTTTCTGACTGTGAATGTATCATCATGTGAATGAGTTGTGTGATCAAATTAATGGTCATTTAGGCTTCAGGAGGCCAACCTGAACTAAATACATGTTGAAATGTGTGCATAAGTCCTTTGGTTTAGGCGTGACACTCATTTTGAGTTTTTATTGCTTTAAATGCATTTTCAGGCCGAGCTGAGCACATTTCCTGAGTTTGAATGTATCTTATAGGAATGAGTTGTGTGGTTAAATTAATGCTCATTTAGGCTTCAGGGGATCATCCTGAACAAAATACATGTTGAAGTGTGCGCATAAGTCCTTTGCTTTAGGCGTGACACTCAATTTGAGTTTTTATTGCTTAAAATGCATTTTCAGACCGAGTTGAGCACATTTTCTGAGTTTGAATGCATCGTCATAGGAATGAGTTGTGTGGTCAAATTAATTGTCATTTAGGCTTCAGGAGGTCAACCTGAACTAAATACGTGTTGAAATGTGTGCATCAAACCTTTGGTTTACGCGTGACACTCAATTTGAGTTTTATTTATTTTAAATGCATTTTCAGGCCGAGCTGAGCACATTTTCTGACTTTGAATGTATCTTCATAGGAATGAGTTGTGTTGTCAAATTAATGCTCATTTAGGCTTCAGGAGGTCAACCTGAACTAAATACATGTTGAGTGTGTGCATAAGTCCTTTGGTTTAGGCGTGACACTCAATTTGAGTTGTATTTGTTTTAAATGCATTTTCAGGCCGAGCTGAAGCACGTTTTTTGATTTTGAATGCATCTTCATAGGAATGAGTTGTGCGGTCAAATTAATGCTCATTTAGGCTTCAGGAGGTCAACCTGAACTAAATACGTGTTGAAATGTGTGCATAAAACCTTTGGTTTACGCGTGACACTCAATTTGAGTTTTATTTATTTTAAATGCATTTTCAGGCCGAGCTGAGCACATTTTCTGACTTTGAATGTATATTCATAGGAATGAGTTGTGTGGTCAAATTAATGCTCATTTAGGCTTCAGGAGGTCAACCTAAACTAAATGCATGTTGACATGTGTGTGTAAGTCCTTTGGTTTAGGCGTGACACTCAATTTGAGTTTTTATTGCTTTAAATGCATTTTCAGACCGAGCTGAGCACATTTTCTGAGTTTGAATGTATCTTCATAGGAATGAGTTGTGTTGTCAAATTAATGCTCATTTAGGCTTCAGGAGGTCAACCTGAACTAAATACATGTTGAGTGTGTGCATAAGTCCTTTGGTTTAGGCGTGACACTCAATTTGAGTTTTATTGCTTAAAATGTATTTTCAGGCCGAGCTGAGCACATTTTCTGAGTTTGAATGTATCTTCATAGGAATGAGTTGTGTGGTCAAATTAATGCAGAGCTGAGCACGTTTTCTGACTTTGAATGGATCATTGTAGGAATGAGTTGTGTGGTCAAATTAATGCTCATTTAGTCATCAGGAGATCAACCTGAACAAAATGCATGTTCAAATGTGTGCATAAAACCTTTGGTTTATGCGTGACACTCAATTTGAGTTGTATTTGTTTTAAATGCATTTTCAGGCCGAGCTGAGCACGTTTTCCCACTGTGAATGTATCATCATGGGAATGAGTTGTGTGATCAAATTAATGGTAATTTAGGCTTCAGCAGGTCAACCTGAACTAAATACATGTTGAAATGTTGACATAATGTTTTGGTTTAGACGTGACACTCAATTTGAGTTTTTATTGCTTTAAATGCATTTTCAGGCCGAGCTGAGCACGTTTTCAGAGTTTGAATGTATCTTCATAGGAATGAGTTCTGTGGTCAAATTAATGCTCATTTAGGCTTTAGGGGGTCATCCTGAACAAAATACATGTTGAAGTGTGTGCATAAGTCCTTTGGTTTAGGCGTGACACTCAATTTGAGTTTTATTGCTTTAAATGCATTTTCAGGCCGAGTTGAGCACGTTTTTTGATTATGAATGTATCTTCATAGGAATGAGTTGTGTAGTCAAATTGTCATTTAGGCTTCAGGAGGTCAACCTAAACTAAATACATGTTGAAATGTGTGTATAAGTCCTTTGCTTTAGGCGTGACACTCAATTTGAGTTTTTATTGCTTTAAATGCATTTTCAGACCGAGCTGAACACGTTTTATGACTTTGAATGTATCTTCATAAAAATGAGTTGTGTAGTCAAATTAATTGTCATTTAGGCTTCAGGAGGTCAACCTGAACTAAATACATGTTGAAATGTGTGCATAAGTCCTTTGGTTTAGGCGTGACACTCATTTTGAATTTTTATTGCTTAAAATGCATTTTCAGACCGAGTTGAGCACATTTTCTGAATTTGAATGCATCTTCATAGGAATGAGTTGTGTGGTCAAATTAATTGTCATTTAGGCTTCAGGAGGTCAACCTGAACTAAATACGTGTTGAAATGTGTGCATAAAACCTTTGGTTTACGCGTGACACTCAATTTGAGTTTTATTTATTTTAAATGCATTTTCAGGCCGAGCTGAGCACATTTTCTGAGTTTGAATTTATTTTCATAGGAATGAGTTGTGTGGTTTAATTAATGGTCATTTAGGCTTCAGGGGATCATCCTGAACTAAATACGTGTTGAAATGTGTGCATAAAACCTTTGGTTTACGCGTGACACTCAATTTGAGTTTTATTTATTTTAAATGCATTTTCAGGCCGAGCTGAGCACATTTTCTGACTTTGAATGTATCTTCATAGGAATGAGTTGTGTTGTCAAATTAATGCTCATTTAGGCTTCAGGAGGTCAACCTGAACTAAATACATGTTGAGTGTGTGCATAAGTCCTTTGGTTTAGGCGTGACACTCAATTTGAGTTGTATTTGTTTTAAATGCATTTTCAGGCCGAGCTGAGCACGTTTTCTGACTGTGAATGTATCATCATGTGAATGAGTTGTGTGATCAAATTAATGGTCATTTAGGCTTCAGGAGGCCAACCTGAACTAAATACATGTTGAAATGTGTGCATAAGTCCTTTGGTTTAGGCGTGACACTCATTTTGAGTTTTTATTGCTTTAAATGCATTTTCAGGCCGAGCTGAGCACATTTCCTGAGTTTGAATGTATCTTATAGGAATGAGTTGTGTGGTTAAATTAATGCTCATTTAGGCTTCAGGGGATCATCCTGAACAAAATACATGTTGAAGTGTGCGCATAAGTCCTTTGCTTTAGGCGTGACACTCAATTTGAGTTTTTATTGCTTAAAATGCATTTTCAGACCGAGTTGAGCACATTTTCTGAGTTTGAATGCATCGTCATAGGAATGAGTTGTGTGGTCAAATTAATTGTCATTTAGGCTTCAGGAGGTCAACCTGAACTAAATACGTGTTGAAATGTGTGCATCAAACCTTTGGTTTACGCGTGACACTCAATTTGAGTTTTATTTATTTTAAATGCATTTTCAGGCCGAGCTGAGCACATTTTCTGACTTTGAATGTATCTTCATAGGAATGAGTTGTGTTGTCAAATTAATGCTCATTTAGGCTTCAGGAGGTCAACCTGAACTAAATACATGTTGAGTGTGTGCATAAGTCCTTTGGTTTAGGCGTGACACTCAATTTGAGTTTTTATTGCTTTAAATGCATTTTCAGGCCGAGTTGAGCACGTTTCTGAGTTTGAATGTACCTTCATAGGAATGATTTGTGTAGTCAAATTAATGGTTATTTAGGCTTCAGGAGGTCAACCTGAACTAAATACATGTTGAAATGTGTGCATAAGTCCTTTGGTTTAAGCGTGACACTCAATTTGAGTTTTATTGCTTAAAATGTATTTTCAGGCCGAGCTGAGCACATTTTCTGAGTTTGAATGTATCTTCATAGGAATGAGTCGTGTGGTCAAATTAATGCTGAGCTGAGCACGTTTTCTGACTTTGAATGTATCTTTATAGGAATGAGTTGTGTGGTCAAATTAATGCTCATTTAGTCATCAGGAGGTCAACCTGAACAAAATGCATGTTCAAATGTGTGCATAAAACCTTTGGTTTATGCGTGACACTCAATTTGAGTTGTATTTGTTTTAAATGCATTTTCAGGCCGAGCTGAGCACGTTTTCCCACTGTGAATGTATCATCAAGGGAATGAGTTGTGTGATCAAATTAATGGTAATTTAGGCTTCAGGAGGTCAACCTGAACTAAATACATGTTGAAATGTGTGCATAAGGCCTTTGGTTGAGGCGTGACACTCAATTTGAGTTATTATTGCTTTAATGCACAACAGACCTAGTTGAGCACGTTTTTCGACTTTGAATGTACCTTCATAGGAATGAGTTGTATAGTCAAATTAATGCTCATTTAGGCTTCAGAATGTCAACCTGAACTAAATACATGTTGAAATGTGTGCATGAATCCTTTGGTTTAGGCGTGACACTCAATTTGAGTTTTTATTGCTTTAAATGCATTTTCAGGCTGAGTTGAGCACGTTTTTTGACTTTGAATGTATCTTCATAGAAATAAGTTGTGTAGTCAAATTAATGCTCATTTAGTCATCAGGAGGTCAACCTGAACAAAATGCATGTTCAAATGTGTGCATAAAACCTTTGGTTTATGCGTGACACTCAATTTGAGTTGTATTTGTTTTAAATGCATTTTCAGGCCGAGCTGAGCACGTTTTCCCACTGTGAATGTATCATCAAGGGAATGAGTTGTGTGATCAAATTAATGGTAATTTAGGCTTCAGGAGGTCAACCTGAACTAAATACATGTTGAAATGTGTGCATAAGGCCTTTGGTTTAGGCGTTACACTCAATTTGAGTTTTTATTGCTTTAAATGCATTTTCAGGCCGAGTAGAGCCCGTTTTTTGACTTTTAATGTATCTTCATAGGAATGAGTTGTGTAGTCAAATTAATGCTCATTTAGGCTTCAGGAGGTCAACCTGAACTAAATACATGTTGAAATGTGTGCATAAGTCCTTTGGTTTAGGCGTGACACTCAATTTGAGTTTGTATTGCTTTAAATGCATTTTCAGGCCGAGTTGAGCACGTTTCTGAGTTTGAATGTACCTTCATAGGAATGATTTGTGTAATCAAATTAATGGTGATTTAGGCTTCAGGAGGTCAACCTGAAATACATACATGTTGAAATGTGTGCATAAGTCCTTTGGTTTAGGTGTGTCACTCATTTTGAGTTTTTATTGCTTTAAATGGATTATCAGGCCGAATAGAGCCCGTTTTTTGACTTTGAATGTATCTTCATAGGAATGAGTTGTGTAGTCAAATTAATGCTCATTTAGGCTTCAGGAGGTCAACCTGAACTAAATATATGTTGAAATGTGTGCATAAGTACTTTGGTTTAGGTGTGACACTCAATTTGAGTTATTATTGCTTTAATGCATTTTCAGGGCGAGTTGAGCACGTTTCTGAGTTTTAATGTACCTTCATAGGAATGAGTTGTGTAGTCAAATTAATGCTCATTTAGGCTTCAGGAGGTCAACCTGAACTAAATACATGTTGAAATGTGTGCATAAGTCCTTTGGTTTAGGTGTGACACTCAATTTGAGTTTTTATTGCTTTAAATCCATTTTCAGGCCGAGTAGAGCCCATTTTTTGACTTTGAATGTATCTTCATAGGAATGAGATGTGTAGTCAAATTAATGCTCATTTAGGCTTCAGGAGGTCAACCTGAACTAAATACATGTTGAAATGTGTGCATAAGGCCTTTGGTTTAGGCGTGACACTCATTTTGAGTTTTTATTGCTTTAAATGCCCTTTCAGGCCTAGTTGAGCACGTTTTTTGACTTTGATTGTACCTTCATAGGAATGAGTTGTATAGTCAAATTAATGCTCATTTAGGCTTCAGAATGTCAACCTGAACTAAATACATGTTGAAATGTGTGCATAAGTCCTTTGGTTTAGGCGTGACACTCAATTTGAGTTTTTATTGCTTTAAATGCATTTTCAGGCCGAGTTGAGCACGTTTTTTGACTTTGAATGTATCTTCATAGGAATGAGATGTGTAGTCAAATTAATGCTCATTTAGGCTTCAGAATGTCAACCTGAACTAAATACATGTTGAAATGTGTGCATAAGTCCTTTGGTTTAGGCGTGACACTCAATTTGAGTTTTTATTGCTTTAAATGCATTTTCAGCCCGAGTAGAGCCCGTTTTTTGACTTTGAATGTATCTTCATAGGAATGAGATGTGTAGTCAAATTAATGCTCATTTAGGCTTCAGGAGGACAACCTGAACTAAATACATGTTGAAATGTGTGCATAAATCACACGGTGTGACACTCAATTTGAGTTATTATTGCTTTAAATGCATTTTCAGGCCGACTTGAGCACGTTTTTTGACTTTGAATGTACCTTCATAGGAATGAGTTGTATAGTCAAATTAATGCTCATTTAGGCTTCAGAATGTCAACCTGAACTAAATACATGTTGCAATGTGTGCATAAGTCCTTTGGTTTAGGCGTGACACTCAATTTGAGTTTTTATTGCTTTAAATGCATTTTCAGGCCGAGTAGAGCACGTTTTTTGACTTTGAATGTATCTTCATAGGAATGAGATGTGTAGTCAAATTAATGCTCATTTAGGCTTCAGAATGTCAACCTGAAATAAATACATGTTGAAATGATTGCATAAGTCCTTTGGTTTAGGCGTGACACTCATTTTCAGTTTTTATTGCTTTAAATGCACTTTCAGGCCTAGTTGAGCACGTTTTTTGACTTTGAATGTACCTTCATAGGAATGAGTTGTATAGTCAAAATAATGCTCATTTAGGCTTCAGAATGTCAACCCGAACTAAATACATGTTGAAATGTGTGCATGAGTCCTTTGGTTTAGGCGTGACACTCACTTTGAGTTTTTATTGCTTTAAATGCATTTTCATGCCGAGTTGAGCACGTTTTTTTACTTTGAATGTATCCACATAGGAATGAGTTGTGTAGTCAAATTACTGGTTATTTAGGCTTCAGGAAGACAACCTGACCTAAATACATGTTGAAATGTGTGCATAAGTCATTTGGTTTAGTTGTGACACTCATTTTGAGTTTTTATTGCTTTAAATGCATTTGCAGGCCGAGTTGAGCACGTTTTTTGACTTTGAATGTATCTTCATAGGAATGAGTTGTGTAGTCAAATTAATGGTTATTTAGGCTTCAGGAAGACAACCTGACCTAAATACATGTTGAAATGTGTGCATAAGTCATTTGGTTTAGTTGTGACACTCATTTTGAGTTTTTATTGCTTTAAATGCATTTGCAGGCCGAGTTGAGCACGTTTTTTTACTTTGAATGTACCTTCATAGGAATGATTTGTGTAATCAAATTAATGGTGATTTAGGCTTCAGGAGGTCAACCTGAAATACATACATGTTGAAATGTGTGCATAAGTCCTTTGGTTTAGGTGTGTCACTCATTTTGAGTTTTTATTGCTTTAAATGGATTATCAGGCCGAATAGAGCCCGTTTTTTGACTTTGAATGTATCTTCATAGGAATGAGTTGTGTAGTCAAATTAATGCTCATTTAGGCTTCAGGAGGTCAACCTGAACTAAATATATGTTGAAATGTGTGCATAAGTACTTTGGTTTAGGTGTGACACTCAATTTGAGTTATTATTGCTTTAATGCATTTTCAGGGCGAGTTGAGCACGTTTCTGAGTTTTAATGTACCTTCATAGGAATGAGTTGTGTAGTCAAATTAATGCTCATTTAGGCTTCAGGAGGTCAACCTGAACTAAATACATGTTGAAATGTGTGCATAAGTCCTTTGGTTTAGGTGTGACACTCAATTTGAGTTTTTATTGCTTTAAATCCATTTTCAGGCCGAGTAGAGCCCATTTTTTGACTTTGAATGTATCTTCATAGGAATGAGATGTGTAGTCAAATTAATGCTCATTTAGGCTTCAGGAGGTCAACCTGAACTAAATACATGTTGAAATGTGTGCATAAGGCCTTTGGTTTAGGCGTGACACTCATTTTGAGTTTTTATTGCTTTAAATGCCCTTTCAGGCCTAGTTGAGCACGTTTTTTGACTTTGATTGTACCTTCATAGGAATGAGTTGTATAGTCAAATTAATGCTCATTTAGGCTTCAGAATGTCAACCTGAACTAAATACATGTTGAAATGTGTGCATAAGTCCTTTGGTTTAGGCGTGACACTCAATTTGAGTTTTTATTGCTTTAAATGCATTTTCAGGCCGAGTTGAGCACGTTTTTTGACTTTGAATGTATCTTCATAGGAATGAGATGTGTAGTCAAATTAATGCTCATTTAGGCTTCAGAATGTCAACCTGAACTAAATACATGTTGAAATGTGTGCATAAGTCCTTTGGTTTAGGCGTGACACTCAATTTGAGTTTTTATTGCTTTAAATGCATTTTCAGCCCGAGTAGAGCCCGTTTTTTGACTTTGAATGTATCTTCATAGGAATGAGATGTGTAGTCAAATTAATGCTCATTTAGGCTTCAGGAGGACAACCTGAACTAAATACATGTTGAAATGTGTGCATAAATCACACGGTGTGACACTCAATTTGAGTTATTATTGCTTTAAATGCATTTTCAGGCCGACTTGAGCACGTTTTTTGACTTTGAATGTACCTTCATAGGAATGAGTTGTATAGTCAAATTAATGCTCATTTAGGCTTCAGAATGTCAACCTGAACTAAATACATGTTGCAATGTGTGCATAAGTCCTTTGGTTTAGGCGTGACACTCAATTTGAGTTTTTATTGCTTTAAATGCATTTTCAGGCCGAGTAGAGCACGTTTTTTGACTTTGAATGTATCTTCATAGGAATGAGATGTGTAGTCAAATTAATGCTCATTTAGGCTTCAGAATGTCAACCTGAAATAAATACATGTTGAAATGATTGCATAAGTCCTTTGGTTTAGGCGTGACACTCATTTTCAGTTTTTATTGCTTTAAATGCACTTTCAGGCCTAGTTGAGCACGTTTTTTGACTTTGAATGTACCTTCATAGGAATGAGTTGTATAGTCAAAATAATGCTCATTTAGGCTTCAGAATGTCAACCCGAACTAAATACATGTTGAAATGTGTGCATGAGTCCTTTGGTTTAGGCGTGACACTCACTTTGAGTTTTTATTGCTTTAAATGCATTTTCATGCCGAGTTGAGCACGTTTTTTTACTTTGAATGTATCCACATAGGAATGAGTTGTGTAGTCAAATTAATGGTTATTTAGGCTTCAGGAAGACAACCTGACCTAAATACATGTTGAAATGTGTGCATAAGTCATTTGGTTTAGTTGTGACACTCATTTTGAGTTTTTATTGCTTTAAATGCATTTGCAGGCCGAGTTGAGCACGTTTTTTGACTTTGAATGTATCTTCATAGGAATGAGTTGTGTAGTCAAATTAATGGTTATTTAGGCTTCGGGAAGACAACCTGACCTAAATACATGTTGAAATGTGTGCATAAGTCATTTGGTTTAGTTGTGACACTCATTTTGAGTTTTTATTGCTTTAAATGCATTTGCAGGCCGAGTTGAGCACGTTTTTTTACTTTGAATGTATCTTCATAGGAATGAGTTGTGTAGTCAAATTAATGTTCATTTAGGCTTCAGGAGGTCAACCTGAACTAAATACATGTTGAGTGTGTGCATAAGTCCTTTGGTTTAGGCGTGACACTCAATTTGAGTTTTATTGCTTAAAATGTATTTTCAGGCCGAGCTGAGCACATTTTCTGAGTTTGAATGTATCTTCATAGGAATGAGTCGTGTGGTCAAATTAATGCTGAGCTGAGCACGTTTTCTGACTTTGAATGTATCTTTATAGGAATGAGTTGTGTGGTCAAATTAATGCTCATTTAGTCATCAGGAGGTCAACCTGAACAAAATGCATGTTCAAATGTGTGCATAAAACCTTTGGTTTATGCGTGACACTCAATTTCAGTTGTATTTGTTTTAAATGCATTTTCAGGCCGAGCTGAGCACGTTTTCCCACTGTGAATGTCTCATCAAGGGAATGAGTTGTGTAGTCAAATTAATGGTAATTTAGGCTTCAGGAGGTCAACCTGAACTAAATACATGTTGAAATGTGTGCATAAGGCTTTTGGTTTAGGCGTGACACTCAATTTGAGTTTTTATTGCTTTAAATCCATTTTCAGGCCGAGTAGAGCCCGTTTTTTGACTTTGAATGTATCTTCATAGGAATGAGTTGTGTAGTCAAATTAATGGTAATTTAGGCTTCAGGAGGTCAACCTGAACTAAATACATGTTGAAATGTGTGCATAAGGCCTTTGGTTTAGTCGTGACACTCAATTTGAGTTTTTATTGCTTTAAATCCATTTTCAGGCCGAGTAGAGCCCGTTTTTTGACTTTGAATGTATCTTCATAGGAATGAGTTGTGTAGTCAAATTAATGCTCTTTTAGGCTTCAGGAGGTCAACCTGAACTAAATACATGTTGAAATGTGTGCATAAGTCCTTTGGTTTAGGTGTGACACTCAATTTGAGTTATTATTGCTTTAATGCATTTTCAGGGCGAGTTGAGCACGTTTCTGAGTTTGAATGTACCTTCATAGGAATGAGTTGTGTAGTCAAATTAATGCTCATTTAGGCTTCAGGAGGTCAACCTGAACTAAATACATGTTGAAGTGTGTGCATAAGTCATTTGGTTTAGGCGTTAAACTCAATTAGAATTTTTATTGCTTTAAATGCATTTTCAGACCGAGCTGAGCACATTTTTTGACTTTGAATGGATCTTAATAGGAATGAGTTGTGTAGTCAAATTAATTGTCATTTTGGCTTCAGGAAGACAACCTGAACTAAATACATGTTGAAATGTGTGCACAAGTCCTTTGGTTTAGGCGTGACACTCAATTTGAGTTTTTCTTGCTTTAAATGCATTTGCAGGCCGAGTTGAGCACGTTTTTTTACTTTGAATGTATCTTCATAGGAATGAGTTGCGTAGTCAAATTAATGTTCATTTCGGCTTCAGGAGGTCAACCTGAACTAAATACATGTTGAGTGTGTGCATAAGTCCTTTGGTTTAGGCGTGACACTCAATTTGAGTTTTATTGCTTAAAATGTATTTTCAGGCCGAGCTGAGCACATTTTCTGAGTTTGAATGTATCTTCATAGGAATGAGTCGTGTGGTCAAATTAATGCTGAGCTGAGCACGTTTTCTGACTTTGAATGTATCTTTATAGGAATGAGTTGTGTGGTCAAATTAATGCTCATTTAGTCATCAGGAGGTCAACCTGAACAAAATGCATGTTCAAATGTGTGCATAAAACCTTTGGTTTATGCGTGACACTCAATTTGAGTTGTATTTGTTTTAAATGCATTTTCAGGCCGAGCTGAGCACGTTTTCCCACTGTGAATGTATCATCAAGGGAATGAGTTGTGTGATCAAATTAATGGTAATTAAGTTTTCAGGAGGTCAACCTGAACTAAATACATGTTGAAATGTTGACATAATGTTTTGGTTTAGACGTGACACTCAATTTGAGTTTTTATTGCTTTAAATGCATTTTCAGGCCGAGCTGAGCACGTTTTCAGAGTTTGAATGTATCTTCATAGGAATGAGTTCTGTGGTCAAATTAATGCTCATTTAGGCTTCAGGAGGTCAACCTGAACTAAATACATGTTGAAATGTGTGCACAAGTCCTTTGGTTTAGGCGTGACACTCAATTTGAGTTTTTATTGCTTTAAATGCATTTTCAGGCCGAGCTGAGCACATTTTTTGACTTTGAATGTATCTTCACAAATATGAGTTGTTTGATCAAATTAATTCTCATTTAGGCTTCAGGAGGTCAACCTGAACAAAATACATGTTTAAGTGTGTGCATAAGTCCTTTGCTTTAGGCTTTAGGCGTGACACTCAATTTAAATGAATTTTCAGACCGAGCTGAGCACATTTTTTGACTTTGAATGTATCTTCATAGGAATGAGTTGTGCGGTCAAATTAATGCTCATTTAGGCTTCAGAATGTCAACCTGAACTAAATACATGTTGAAATGTGTGCATGAGTCCTTTGGTTTAGGCGTGACATTCAATTTGAGTTTTTATTGCTTTAAATGCATTTTCAGGCCGAGTTGAGCACGTTTTTTGACTTTGAATGTATCTTCATAGGAATGAGTTGTGTAGTCAAATTAATGCTCATTTAGGCTTCAGGAGGTCAACCTGAACTAAATACATGTTGAAGTGTGCATAAATCCTTTGGTTTAGGCGTGACACTAAATTTGACATTTTATTGCTTTAAATGCATTTTCAGGCTGAGTTGAGCACGCTTTTTGACTTTGAATGTATCTTCATAGAAATAAGTTGTGTAGTCAAATTAATGCTCATTTAGGCTTCAGGAGGTCAACCTGAAATACATACATGTTGAAATGTGTGCATGAGTCCTTTGGTTTAGGCGTGACACTCACTTTGAGTTTTTATTGCTTTAAATGCGATTTCAGGCCGAGTAGAGCACGTTTTTTGACTTTGAATGTATCTTCATAGGAAAGAGATGTGTAGTCAAATTAATGCTCATTTAGGCTTCAGAATGTCAACCTGAAATATATACATGTTGAAATGATTGCATAAGTCCTTTGGTTTAGGCGTGACACTCATATTGAGTTTTTATTGCTTTAAATGCACTTTCAGGCCTAGTTGAGCACGTTTTTTGACTTTGAATGTGCCTTCATAGGAATGAGTTGTATAGTCAAATTAATGCTCATTTAGGCTTCAGGAGGTCAACCTGAACTAAATACATGTTGAGTGTGTGCATAAGTCCTTTGGTTTAGGCGTGACACTCAATTTGAGTTTTATTGCTTAAAATGTATTTTCAGGCCGAGCTGAGCACATTTTCTGAGTTTGAATATATCTTCATAGGAATGAGTTGTGTGGTCAAATTAATGCTGAGCTGAGCACGTTTTCTGACTTTGAATGTATCTTTATAGGAATGAGTTGTGTGGTCAAATTAATGCTCATTTAGTCATCAGGAGGTCAACCTGAACAAAATGCATGTTCAAATGTGTGCATAAGTCCTTTGGTTTAGGTGTGACACTCAATTTGAGTTTTTATTGCTTTAAATGCATTTTCAGGCCGAGTTGAGCACGTTTCTGAGTTTGAATGTACCTTCATAGGAATGATTTTTGTAGTCAAATTAATGGTGATTTAGGCTTCAGGAGGTCAACCTGAACTAAATACATGTTGAAATGTGTGCATAAATCCTTTGGTTTAGGTGTGACACTCAATTTGAGTTTTTATTGCTTTAAATCCATTTTCAGGCCGAGTAGAGCCCGTTTTTTGACTTTGAATGTATCTTCATAGGAATGAGATGTGTAGTCAAATTAATGCTCATTTAGGCTTCAGGAGGTCAACCTGAACTAAATACATGTTGAAATGTGTGCATAAGGCCTTTGGTTTAGGCGTGACACTCATTTTGAGTTTTTATTGCTTTAAATGCCCTTTCAGGCCTAGTTGAGCACGTTTTTTGACTTTGATTGTACCTTCATAGGAATGAGTTGTATATTCAAATTAATGCTCATTTAGGCTTCAGAATGTCAACCTGAACTAAATACATATTGAAATGTGTGCATAAGTCCTTTGGTTTAGGCGTGACACTCAATTTGAGTTTTTATTGCTTTAAATGCATTTTCAGGCCGAGCTGAGCACATTTTCTGAGTTTGAATGTATCTTCATAGGAATGAGTCGTGTGGTCAAATTAATGCTGAGCTGAGCACGTTTTCTGACTTTGAATGTATCTTTATAGGAATGAGTTGTGTGGTCAAATTAATGCTCATTTAGTCATCAGGAGGTCAACCTGAACAAAATGCATGTTCAAATGTGTGCATAAAACCTTTGGTTTATGCGTGACACTCAATTTGAGTTGTATTTGTTTTAAATGCATTTTCAGGCCGAGCTGAGCACGTTTTCCCACTGTGAATGTATCATCAAGGGAATGAGTTGTGTGATCAAATTAATGGTAATTAAGTTTTCAGGAGGTCAACCTGAACTAAATACATGTTGAAATGTTGACATAATGTTTTGGTTTAGACGTGACACTCAATTTGAGTTTTTATTGCTTTAAATGCATTTTCAGGCCGAGCTGAGCACGTTTTCAGAGTTTGAATGTATCTTCATAGGAATGAGTTCTGTGGTCAAATTAATGCTCATTTAGGCTTCAGGAGGTCAACCTGAACTAAATACATGTTGAAATGTGTGCACAAGTCCTTTGGTTTAGGCGTGACACTCAATTTGAGTTTTTATTGCTTTAAATGCATTTTCAGGCCGAGCTGAGCACATTTTTTGACTTTGAATGTATCTTCACAAATATGAGTTGTTTGATCAAATTAATTCTCATTTAGGCTTCAGGAGGTCAACCTGAACAAAATACATGTTTAAGTGTGTGCATAAGTCCTTTGCTTTAGGCTTTAGGCGTGACACTCAATTTAAATGAATTTTCAGACCGAGCTGAGCACATTTTTTGACTTTGAATGTATCTTCATAGGAATGAGTTGTGCGGTCAAATTAATGCTCATTTAGGCTTCAGAATGTCAACCTGAACTAAATACATGTTGAAATGTGTGCATGAGTCCTTTGGTTTAGGCGTGACATTCAATTTGAGTTTTTATTGCTTTAAATGCATTTTCAGGCCGAGTTGAGCACGTTTTTTGACTTTGAATGTATCTTCATAGGAATGAGTTGTGTAGTCAAATTAATGCTCATTTAGGCTTCAGGAGGTCAACCTGAACTAAATACATGTTGAAGTGTGCATAAATCCTTTGGTTTAGGCGTGACACTAAATTTGACATTTTATTGCTTTAAATGCATTTTCAGGCTGAGTTGAGCACGCTTTTTGACTTTGAATGTATCTTCATAGAAATAAGTTGTGTAGTCAAATTAATGCTCATTTAGGCTTCAGGAGGTCAACCTGAAATACATACATGTTGAAATGTGTGCATGAGTCCTTTGGTTTAGGCGTGACACTCACTTTGAGTTTTTATTGCTTTAAATGCGTTTTCAGGCCGAGTAGAGCACGTTTTTTGACTTTGAATGTATCTTCATAGGAAAGAGATGTGTAGTCAAATTAATGCTCATTTAGGCTTCAGAATGTCAACCTGAAATATATACATGTTGAAATGATTGCATAAGTCCTTTGGTTTAGGCGTGACACTCATATTGAGTTTTTATTGCTTTAAATGCACTTTCAGGCCTAGTTGAGCACGTTTTTTGACTTTGAATGTGCCTTCATAGGAATGAGTTGTATAGTCAAATTAATGCTCATTTAGGCTTCAGGAGGTCAACCTGAACTAAATACATGTTGAGTGTGTGCATAAGTCCTTTGGTTTAGGCGTGACACTCAATTTGAGTTTTATTGCTTAAAATGTATTTTCAGGCCGAGCTGAGCACATTTTCTGAGTTTGAATATATCTTCATAGGAATGAGTTGTGTGGTCAAATTAATGCTGAGCTGAGCACGTTTTCTGACTTTGAATGTATCTTTATAGGAATGAGTTGTGTGGTCAAATTAATGCTCATTTAGTCATCAGGAGGTCAACCTGAACAAAATGCATGTTCAAATGTGTGCATAAGTCCTTTGGTTTAGGTGTGACACTCAATTTGAGTTTTTATTGCTTTAAATGCATTTTCAGGCCGAGTTGAGCACGTTTCTGAGTTTGAATGTACCTTCATAGGAATGATTTTTGTAGTCAAATTAATGGTGATTTAGGCTTCAGGAGGTCAACCTGAACTAAATACATGTTGAAATGTGTGCATAAATCCTTTGGTTTAGGTGTGACACTCAATTTGAGTTTTTATTGCTTTAAATCCATTTTCAGGCCGAGTAGAGCCCGTTTTTTGACTTTGAATGTATCTTCATAGGAATGAGATGTGTAGTCAAATTAATGCTCATTTAGGCTTCAGGAGGTCAACCTGAACTAAATACATGTTGAAATGTGTGCATAAGGCCTTTGGTTTAGGCGTGACACTCATTTTGAGTTTTTATTGCTTTAAATGCCCTTTCAGGCCTAGTTGAGCACGTTTTTTGACTTTGATTGTACCTTCATAGGAATGAGTTGTATATTCAAATTAATGCTCATTTAGGCTTCAGAATGTCAACCTGAACTAAATACATATTGAAATGTGTGCATAAGTCCTTTGGTTTAGGCGTGACACTCAATTTGAGTTTTTATTGCTTTAAATGCATTTTCAGGCCGAGCTGAGCACATTTTCTGAGTTTGAATGTATCTTCATAGGAATGAGTCGTGTGGTCAAATTAATGCTGAGCTGAGCACGTTTTCTGACTTTGAATGTATCTTTATAGGAATGAGTTGTGTGGTCAAATTAATGCTCATTTAGTCATCAGGAGGTCAACCTGAACAAAATGCATGTTCAAATGTGTGCATAAAACCTTTGGTTTATGCGTGACACTCAATTTGAGTTGTATTTGTTTTAAATGCATTTTCAGGCCGAGCTGAGCACGTTTTCCCACTGTGAATGTATCATCAAGGGAATGAGTTGTGTGATCAAATTAATGGTAATTAAGTTTTCAGGAGGTCAACCTGAACTAAATACATGTTGAAATGTTGACATAATGTTTTGGTTTAGACGTGACACTCAATTTGAGTTTTTATTGCTTTAAATGCATTTTCAGGCCGAGCTGAGCACGTTTTCAGAGTTTGAATGTATCTTCATAGGAATGAGTTCTGTGGTCAAATTAATGCTCATTTAGGCTTCAGGAGGTCAACCTGAACTAAATACATGTTGAAATGTGTGCACAAGTCCTTTGGTTTAGGCGTGACACTCAATTTGAGTTTTTATTGCTTTAAATGCATTTTCAGGCCGAGCTGAGCACATTTTTTGACTTTGAATGTATCTTCACAAATATGAGTTGTTTGATCAAATTAATTCTCATTTAGGCTTCAGGAGGTCAACCTGAACAAAATACATGTTTAAGTGTGTGCATAAGTCCTTTGCTTTAGGCTTTAGGCGTGACACTCAATTTAAATGAATTTTCAGACCGAGCTGAGCACATTTTTTGACTTTAATGTATCTTCATAGGAATGAGTTGTGCGGTCAAATTAATGCTCATTTAGGCTTCAGAATGTCAACCTGAACTAAATACATGTTGAAATGTGTGCATGAGTCCTTTGGTTTAGGCGTGACATTCAATTTGAGTTTTTATTGCTTTAAATGCATTTTCAGGCCGAGTTGAGCACGTTTTTTGACTTTGAATGTATCTTCATAGGAATGAGTTGTGTAGTCAAATTAATGCTCATTTAGGCTTCAGGAGGTCAACCTGAACTAAATACATGTTGAAGTGTGCATAAATCCTTTGGTTTAGGCGTGACACTAAATTTGACATTTTATTGCTTTAAATGCATTTTCAGGCTGAGTTGAGCACGCTTTTTGACTTTGAATGTATCTTCATAGAAATAAGTTGTGTAGTCAAATTAATGCTCATTTAGGCTTCAGGAGGTCAACCTGAAATACATACATGTTGAAATGTGTGCATGAGTCCTTTGGTTTAGGCGTGACACTCACTTTGAGTTTTTATTGCTTTAAATGCGTTTTCAGGCCGAGTAGAGCACGTTTTTTGACTTTGAATGTATCTTCATAGGAATGAGATGTGTAGTCAAATTAATGCTCATTTAGGCTTCAGAATGTCAACCTGAAATAAATACATGTTGAAATGATTGCATAAGTCCTTTGGTTTAGGCGTGACACTCATATTGAGTTTTTATTGCTTTAAATGCACTTTCAGGCCTAGTTGAGCACGTTTTTTGACTTTGAATGTGCCTTCATAGGAATGAGTTGTATAGTCAAATTAATGCTCATTTAGGCTTCAGGAGGTCAACCTGAACTAAATACATGTTGAGTGTGTGCATAAGTCCTTTGGTTTAGGCGTGACACTCAATTTGAGTTTTATTGCTTAAAATGTATTTTCAGGCCGAGCTGAGCACATTTTCTGAGTTTGAATATATCTTCATAGGAATGAGTTGTGTGGTCAAATTAATGCTGAGCTGAGCACGTTTTCTGACTTTGAATGTATCTTTATAGGAATGAGTTGTGTGGTCAAATTAATGCTCATTTAGTCATCAGGAGGTCAACCTGAACAAAATGCATGTTCAAATGTGTGCATAAGTCCTTTGGTTTAGGTGTGACACTCAATTTGAGTTTTTATTGCTTTAAATGCATTTTCAGGCCGAGTTGAGCACGTTTCTGAGTTTGAATGTACCTTCATAGGAATGATTTTTGTAGTCAAATTAATGGTGATTTAGGCTTCAGGAGGTCAACCTGAACTAAATACATGTTGAAATGTGTGCATAAATCCTTTGGTTTAGGTGTGACACTCAATTTGAGTTTTTATTGCTTTAAATCCATTTTCAGGCCGAGTAGAGCCCGTTTTTTGACTTTGAATGTATCTTCATAGGAATGAGATGTGTAGTCAAATTAATGCTCATTTAGGCTTCAGGAGGTCAACCTGAACTAAATACATGTTGAAATGTGTGCATAAGGCCTTTGGTTTAGGCGTGACACTCATTTTGAGTTTTTATTGCTTTAAATGCCCTTTCAGGCCTAGTTGAGCACGTTTTTTGACTTTGATTGTACCTTCATAGGAATGAGTTGTATATTCAAATTAATGCTCATTTAGGCTTCAGAATGTCAACCTGAACTAAATACATATTGAAATGTGTGCATAAGTCCTTTGGTTTAGGCGTGACACTCAATTTGAGTTTTTATTGCTTTAAATGCATTTTCAGGCCGAGTTGAGCACGTTTTTTGACTTTGAATGTATCTTCATAGGAATGAGATGTGTAGTCAAATTAATGCTCATTTAGGCTTCAGAATGTCAACCTGAACTAAATACATGTTGAAATGTGTGCATAAGTCCTTTGGTTTAGGCGTGACACTCAATTTGAGTTTTTATTGCTTTAAATGCACTTTCAGGCCTAGTTGAGCACGTTTTTTGACTTTGAATGTATCCACATAGGAATGATTTGTGTAGTCAAATTAATGGTGATTTAGGCTTCAGGAGGTCAACCTGAACTAAATACATGTTGAAATGTGTGCATAAGTCCTTTAGTTTAGGTGTGACACTCATTTTGAGTTTTTATTGCTTTAAATGCATTTTCAGGCCGAGTTGAGCACGTTTTTTGACTTTGAATGTATCTTCATAGTAATGAGATGTGTAGTCAAATTAATGCTCATTTAGGCTTCAGGAGGTCAACATGAACTAAATACATGTTGAAATGTGTGCATAAGGCCTTTGGTTTAGGTGTGTCACTCATTTTGAGTTTTTATTGCTTTAAATGCATTATCAGGCCGAATAGAGCCCGTTTTTTGACTTTGAATGTATCTTCATAGGAATGAGTTGTGTAGTCAAATTAATGCTCATTTAGGCTTCAGGAGGTCAACCTGAACTAAATATATGTTGAAATGTGTGCATAAGTACTTTGGTTTAGGTGTGACACTCAATTTGAGTTATTATTGCTTTAATGCATTTTCAGGGCGAGTTGAGCACGTTTCTGAGTTTGAATGTACCTTCATAGAAATGAGTTGTGTAGTCAAATTAATGCTCATTTAGGCTTCAGGAGGTCAACCTGAACTAAATACATGTTGAAATGTGTGCATAAGTCCTTTGGTTTAGGCGTGACACTCTATTTGAGTTTTTATTGCTTTAAATGCATTTTCAGGCCGAGTTGAGCACGTTTCTGAGTTTGAATGTACCTTCATAGGAATGATTTGTGTAGTCAAATTAATGGTGATTTAGGCTTCAGGAGGTCAACCTGAACTAAATACATGTTGAAATGTGTGCATAAATCCTTTGGTTTAGGTGTGACACTCAATTTGAGTTTTTATTGCTTTAAATGCATTATCAGGCCGAATAGAGCCCGTTTTTTGACTTTGAATGTATCTTCATAGGAATGAGTTGTGTAGTCAAATTAATGCTCATTTAGGCTTCAGGAGGTCAACCGGAACTAAATACATGTTGAAATGTGTGCATAAGTCCTTTGGTTTAGGTGTGACACTCAATTTGAGTTTTTATTGCTTTAAATGCATTTTCAGGCCGAGTTGAGCACGTTTCTGAGTTTGAATGTACCTTCATAGGAATGATTTGTGTAGTCAAATTAATGGTGATTTAGGCTTCAGGAGGTCAACCTGAACTAAATACATGTTGAAATGTGTGCATAAATCCTTTGGTTTAGGTGTGACACTCAATTTGAGTTTTTATTGCTTTAAATCCATTTTCAGGCCGAATAGAGCCCGTTTTTTGACTTTGAATGTATCTTCATAGGAATGAGATGTGTAGTCAAATTAATGCTCATTTAGGCTTCAGGAGGTCAACCTGAACTAAATACATGTTGAAATGTGTGCATAAGGCCTTTGGTTTAGGCGTGACACTCATTTTGAGTTTTTATTGCTTTAAATGCCCTTTCAGGCCTAGTTGAGCACGTTTTTTGACTTTGATTGTACCTTCATAGGAATGAGTTGTATATTCAAATTAATGCTCATTTAGGCTTCAGAATGTCAACCTGAACTAAATACATATTGAAATGTGTGCATAAGTCCTTTGGTTTAGGCGTGACACTCAATTTGAGTTTTTATTGCTTTAAATGCATTTTCAGGCCGAGTTGAGCACGTTTTTTGACTTTGAATGTATCTTCATAGGAATGAGATGTGTAGTCAAATTAATGCTCATTTAGGCTTCAGAATGTCAACCTGAACTAAATACATGTTGAAATGTGTGCATAAGTCCTTTGGTTTAGGCGTGACACTCAATTTGAGTTTTTATTGCTTTAAATGCACTTTCAGGCCTAGTTGAGCACGTTTTTTGACTTTGAAGGTACCTTCATAGGAATGAGTATATAGTCAAATTAATGCTCATTTAGGCTTCAGAATGTCAACCTGAACTAAATACATGTTGAAATGTGTGCATGAGTCCTTTGGTTTAGGCGTGACACTCAATTTGAGTTTTTATTGCTTTAAATGCATTTTCAGGCCGAGTTGAGCACGTTTTTTGACTTTGAATGTATCTTCATAGGAATGAGTTGTGTAGTCAAATTAATGCTCATTTAGGCTTCAGGAGGTCAACCTGAACTAAATACATGTTGAAGTGTGCATAAATCCTTTGGTTTAGGCGTGACACTAAATTTGAGATTTTATTGCTTTAAATGCACTTTCAGGCCTAGTTGAGCACGTTTTTTGACTTTGAATGTACCTTCATAGGAATGAGTTGTATAGTCAAAATAATGCTCATTTAGGCTTCAGGAGGTCAACCTGAAATAAATACATGTTGAAATGTGTGCATAAGTCCTTTGGTTTAGGTGTGACACTCAATTTGAGTTTTTATTGCTTTAAATGCATTTTCAGGCCGAGTAGAGCAAGTTTTTTGACTTTGAATGTATCTTCATAGTAAAGAGATGTGTAGTCAAATTAATGCTCATTTAGGCTTCAGGAGGTCAACATGAACTAAATACATGTTGAAATGTGTGCATAAGGCCTTTGGTTTAGGCGTGACACTCTATTTGAGTTTTTATTGCTTTAGATGCATTTTCAGGCTGAGTTGAGCACGTTTTTTGACTTTGAATGTATCTTCATAGAAATAAGTTGTGTAGTCAAATTAATGCTCATTTAGGCTTCAGGAGGTCAACCTGAAATACATACATGTTGAAATGTGTGCATAAGTCCTTTGGTTTAGGTGTGTCACTCATTTTGAGTTTTTATTGCTTTAAATGCATTATCAGGCCGAATAGAGCCCGTTTTTTGACTTTGAATGTATCTTCATAGGAATGAGTTGTGTAGTCAAATTAATGCTCATTTAGGCTTCAGGAGGTCAACCTGAACTAAATATATGTTGAAATGTGTGCATAAGTACTTTGGTTTAGGTGTGACACTCAATTTGAGTTATTATTGCTTTAATGCATTTTCAGGGCGAGTTGAGCACGTTTCTGAGTTTGAATGTACCTTCATAGGAATGAGTTGTGTCGTCAAATTAATGCTCATTTAGGCTTCAGGAGGTCAACCTGAACTAAATACATGTTGAAATATGTGCATAAGTCCTTTGGTTTAGGCGTGACACTCAATTTGAGTTTTTATTGCTTTAAATGCATTTTCAGGCCGAGTTGAGCACGTTTCTGAGTTTGAATGTACCTTCATAGGAATGATTTGTGTAGTCAAATTAATGGTGTTTTAGGCTTCAGGGGGTCAACCTGAACTAAATACATGTTGAAATGTGTGCATAAGTCCTTTGGTTTAGGTGTGTCACTCATTTTGAGTTTTTATTGCTTTAAATGCATTATCAGGCCGAATAGAGCCCGTTTTTTGACTTTGAATGTATCTTCATAGGAATGAGTTGTGTAGTCAAATTAATGCTCATTTAGGCTTCAGGAGGTCAACCTGAACTAAATATATGTTGAAATGTGTGCATAAGTACTTTGGTTTAGGTGTGACACTCAATTTGAGTTATTATTGCTTTAATGCATTTTCAGGGCGAGTTGAGCACGTTTCTGAGTTTGAATGTACCTTCATAGGAATGTGTTGTGTAGTCAAATTAATGCTCATTTAGGCTTCAGGAGGTCAACCTGAACTAAATACATGTTGAAATGTGTGCATAAGTCCTTTGGTTTAGGCGTGACACTCAATTTGAGTGTTTATTGCTTTAAATCCATTTTCAGGCCGAGTAGAGCCCGTTTTTTGACTTTGAATGTATCTTCATAGGAATGAGATGTGTAGTCAAATTAATGCTCATTTAGGCTTCAGGAGGTAAACCTGAACTAAATACATGTTGAAATATGTGCATAATGCCTTTGGTTTAGGCGTGACACTCATTTTGAGTTTTTATTGCTTTAAATGCCCTTTCAGGCCTAGTTGAGCACGTTTTTTGACTTTGATTGTACCTTCATAGGAATGAGTTGTATATTCAAATTAATGCTCATTTAGGCTTCAGAATGTCAACCTGAACTAAATACATGTTGAAATGTGTGCATAAGTCCTTTGGTTTAGGCGTGACACTCAATTTGAGTTTTTATTGCTTTAAATGCATTTTCAGGCCGAGTTGAGCACGTTTTTTGACTTTGAATGTATCTTCATAGAAATGAGATGTGTAGTCAAATTAATGCTCATTTAGGCTTCAGAATGTCAACCTGAACTAAATACATGTTGAAATGTGTGCATAAATCCTTTGGTTTAGGCGTGACACTCAATTTGAGTTTTTATTGCTTTAAATGCACTTTCAGGCCTCATTGAGCACGTTTTTTGACTTTGAATGTACCTTCATAGGAATGAGTTGTATAGTCAAATTAATGCTCATTTAGGCTTCAGAATGTCAACCTGAACTAAATACATGTTGAAATGTGTGCATGAGTCCTTTGGTTTAGGCGTGACACTCAATTTGAGTTTTTATTGCTTTAAATGCATTTTCATGGCGAGTTGAGCACGTTTCTGAGTTTGAATGTACCTTCATAGGAATGAGTTGTGTAGTCAAATTAATGCTCATTTAGGCTTCAGGAGGTCAACCTGAACTAAATACATGTTGAAATGTGTGCATAAGGCCTTTGGTTTAGGCGTGACACTCAATTTGAGTTTTTATTGCTTTAAATGCACTTTCAGGCCTAGTTGAGCACGTTTTTTGACTTTGAATGTACCTTCATAGGAATGAGTTGTATAGTCAAATTAATGCTCATTTAGGCTTCAGAATGTCAACCTGAACTAAATACATGTTGAAATGTGTGCATGAGTCCTTTGGTTTAGGCGTGACACTCAATTTGAGTTTTTATTGCTTTAAATGCATTTTCAGGCCGAGTTGAGCACGTTTTTTGACTTTGAATGTATCTTCATAGAAATAAGTTGTGTAGTCAAATTAATGTTCATTTAGGCTTCAGGAGGTCAACATGAACTAAATACATGTTGAAATGTGTGCATAAGGCCTTTGGTTTAGGCGTGACACTCTATTTGAGTTTTTATTGCTTTAGATGCATTTTCAGGCTGAGTTGAGCACGTTTTTTGACTTTGAATGTATCTTCATAGAAATAAGTTGTGTAGTCAAATTAATGTTCATTTAGGCTTCAGGAGGTCAACCTGAAATACATACATGTTGAAATGTGCGCATAAGTCCTTTGGTTTGGGTGTGTCACTCATTTTGAGTTTTTATTGCTTTAAATGCATTATCAGGCCGAATAGAGCCCGTTTTTTGACTTTGAATGTATCTTCATAGGAATGAGTTGTGTAGTCAAATTAATGCTCATTTAGGCTTCAGGAGGTCAACCTGAACTAAATATATGTTTAAATGTGTGCATAAGTACTTTGGTTTAGGTGTGACACTCAATTTGAGTTATTATTGCTTTAATGCATTTTCAGGGCGAGTTGAGCACGTTTCTGAGTTTGAATGTACCTTCATAGGAATGATTTGTGTAGTCAAATTAATGGTGATTTAGGCTTCAGGAGGTCAACCTGAACTAAATACATGTTGAAATGTGTGCATAAGTCCTTTGGTTTAGGTGTGTCACTCATTTTGAGTTTTTATTGCTTTAAATGCATTATCAGGCCGAATAGAGCCCGTTTTTTGACTTTGAATGTATCTTCATAGGAATGAGTTGTGTAGTCAAATTAATGCTCATTTAGGCTTCAGGAGGTCAACCTGAACTAAATATATGTTGAAATGTGTGCATAAGTACTTTGGTTTAGGTGTGACACTCAATTTGAGTTATTATTGCTTTAATGCATTTTCAGGGCGAGTTGAGCACGTTTCTGAGTTTGAATGTACCTTCATAGGAATGAGTTGTGTAGTCAAATTAATGGTGATTTAGGCTTCAGGAGGTCAACCTGAACTAAATACATGTTGAAATGTGTGCATAAATCCTTTGGTTTAGGTGTGACACTCAATTTGAGTGTTTATTGCTTTAAATCCATTTTCAGGCCGAGTAGAGCCCGTTTTTTGACTTTGAATGTATCTTCATAGGAATGAGATGTGTAGTCAAATTAATGCTCATTTAGGCTTCAGGAGGTCAACCTGAACTAAATACATGTTGAAATGTGTGCATAAATCCTTTGGTTTAGGCGTGACACTCAATTTGAGTTTTTATTGCTTTAAATGCACTTTCAGGCCTCATTGAGCACGTTTTTTGACTTTGAATGTACCTTCATAGGAATGAGTTGTATAGTCAAATTAATGCTCATTTAGGCTTCAGAATGTCAACCTGAACTAAATACATGTTGAAATGTGTGCATGAGTCCTTTGGTTTAGGCGTGACATTCAATTTGAGTTTTTATTGCTTTAAATGCATTTTCAGGCCGAGTTGAGCACGTTTTTTGACTTTGAATGTATCTTCATAGGAATGAGTTGTGTAGTCAAATTAATGCTCATTTAGGCTTCAGGAGGTCAACCTGAACTAAATACATGTTGAAGTGTGCATAAATCCTTTGGTTTAGGCGTGACACTAAATTTGACATTTTATTGCTTTAAATGCATTTTCAGGCTGAGTTGAGCACGCTTTTTGACTTTGAATGTATCTTCATAGAAATAAGTTGTGTAGTCAAATTAATGCTCATTTAGGCTTCAGGAGGTCAACCTGAAATACATACATGTTGAAATGTGTGCATGAGTCCTTTGGTTTAGGCGTGACACTCACTTTGAGTTTTTATTGCTTTAAATGCGTTTTCAGGCCGAGTAGAGCACGTTTTTTGACTTTGAATGTATCTTCATAGGAAAGAGATGTGTAGTCAAATTAATGCTCATTTAGGCTTCAGAATGTCAACCTGAAATATATACATGTTGAAATGATTGCATAAGTCCTTTGGTTTAGGCGTGACACTCATATTGAGTTTTTATTGCTTTAAATGCACTTTCAGGCCTAGTTGAGCACGTTTTTTGACTTTGAATGTGCCTTCATAGGAATGAGTTGTATAGTCAAATTAATGCTCATTTAGGCTTCAGGAGGTCAACCTGAACTAAATACATGTTGAGTGTGTGCATAAGTCCTTTGGTTTAGGCGTGACACTCAATTTGAGTTTTATTGCTTAAAATGTATTTTCAGGCCGAGCTGAGCACATTTTCTGAGTTTGAATATATCTTCATAGGAATGAGTTGTGTGGTCAAATTAATGCTGAGCTGAGCACGTTTTCTGACTTTGAATGTATCTTTATAGGAATGAGTTGTGTGGTCAAATTAATGCTCATTTAGTCATCAGGAGGTCAACCTGAACAAAATGCATGTTCAAATGTGTGCATAAGTCCTTTGGTTTAGGTGTGACACTCAATTTGAGTTTTTATTGCTTTAAATGCATTTTCAGGCCGAGTTGAGCACGTTTCTGAGTTTGAATGTACCTTCATAGGAATGATTTTTGTAGTCAAATTAATGGTGATTTAGGCTTCAGGAGGTCAACCTGAACTAAATACATGTTGAAATGTGTGCATAAATCCTTTGGTTTAGGTGTGACACTCAATTTGAGTTTTTATTGCTTTAAATCCATTTTCAGGCCGAGTAGAGCCCGTTTTTTGACTTTGAATGTATCTTCATAGGAATGAGATGTGTAGTCAAATTAATGCTCATTTAGGCTTCAGGAGGTCAACCTGAACTAAATACATGTTGAAATGTGTGCATAAGGCCTTTGGTTTAGGCGTGACACTCATTTTGAGTTTTTATTGCTTTAAATGCCCTTTCAGGCCTAGTTGAGCACGTTTTTTGACTTTGATTGTACCTTCATAGGAATGAGTTGTATATTCAAATTAATGCTCATTTAGGCTTCAGAATGTCAACCTGAACTAAATACATATTGAAATGTGTGCATAAGTCCTTTGGTTTAGGCGTGACACTCAATTTGAGTTTTTATTGCTTTAAATGCATTTTCAGGCCGAGCTGAGCACATTTTCTGAGTTTGAATGTATCTTCATAGGAATGAGTCGTGTGGTCAAATTAATGCTGAGCTGAGCACGTTTTCTGACTTTGAATGTATCTTTATAGGAATGAGTTGTGTGGTCAAATTAATGCTCATTTAGTCATCAGGAGGTCAACCTGAACAAAATGCATGTTCAAATGTGTGCATAAAACCTTTGGTTTATGCGTGACACTCAATTTGAGTTGTATTTGTTTTAAATGCATTTTCAGGCCGAGCTGAGCACGTTTTCCCACTGTGAATGTATCATCAAGGGAATGAGTTGTGTGATCAAATTAATGGTAATTAAGTTTTCAGGAGGTCAACCTGAACTAAATACATGTTGAAATGTTGACATAATGTTTTGGTTTAGACGTGACACTCAATTTGAGTTTTTATTGCTTTAAATGCATTTTCAGGCCGAGCTGAGCACGTTTTCAGAGTTTGAATGTATCTTCATAGGAATGAGTTCTGTGGTCAAATTAATGCTCATTTAGGCTTCAGGAGGTCAACCTGAACTAAATACATGTTGAAATGTGTGCACAAGTCCTTTGGTTTAGGCGTGACACTCAATTTGAGTTTTTATTGCTTTAAATGCATTTTCAGGCCGAGCTGAGCACATTTTTTGACTTTGAATGTATCTTCACAAATATGAGTTGTTTGATCAAATTAATTCTCATTTAGGCTTCAGGAGGTCAACCTGAACAAAATACATGTTTAAGTGTGTGCATAAGTCCTTTGCTTTAGGCTTTAGGCGTGACACTCAATTTAAATGAATTTTCAGACCGAGCTGAGCACATTTTTTGACTTTGAATGTATCTTCATAGGAATGAGTTGTGCGGTCAAATTAATGCTCATTTAGGCTTCAGAATGTCAACCTGAACTAAATACATGTTGAAATGTGTGCATGAGTCCTTTGGTTTAGGCGTGACATTCAATTTGAGTTTTTATTGCTTTAAATGCATTTTCAGGCCGAGTTGAGCACGTTTTTTGACTTTGAATGTATCTTCATAGGAATGAGTTGTGTAGTCAAATTAATGCTCATTTAGGCTTCAGGAGGTCAACCTGAACTAAATACATGTTGAAGTGTGCATAAATCCTTTGGTTTAGGCGTGACACTAAATTTGACATTTTATTGCTTTAAATGCATTTTCAGGCTGAGTTGAGCACGCTTTTTGACTTTGAATGTATCTTCATAGAAATAAGTTGTGTAGTCAAATTAATGCTCATTTAGGCTTCAGGAGGTCAACCTGAAATACATACATGTTGAAATGTGTGCATGAGTCCTTTGGTTTAGGCGTGACACTCACTTTGAGTTTTTATTGCTTTAAATGCGTTTTCAGGCCGAGTAGAGCACGTTTTTTGACTTTGAATGTATCTTCATAGGAATGAGATGTGTAGTCAAATTAATGCTCATTTAGGCTTCAGAATGTCAACCTGAAATAAATACATGTTGAAATGATTGCATAAGTCCTTTGGTTTAGGCGTGACACTCATATTGAGTTTTTATTGCTTTAAATGCACTTTCAGGCCTAGTTGAGCACGTTTTTTGACTTTGAATGTGCCTTCATAGGAATGAGTTGTATAGTCAAATTAATGCTCATTTAGGCTTCAGGAGGTCAACCTGAACTAAATACATGTTGAGTGTGTGCATAAGTCCTTTGGTTTAGGCGTGACACTCAATTTGAGTTTTATTGCTTAAAATGTATTTTCAGGCCGAGCTGAGCACATTTTCTGAGTTTGAATATATCTTCATAGGAATGAGTTGTGTGGTCAAATTAATGCTGAGCTGAGCACGTTTTCTGACTTTGAATGTATCTTTATAGGAATGAGTTGTGTGGTCAAATTAATGCTCATTTAGTCATCAGGAGGTCAACCTGAACAAAATGCATGTTCAAATGTGTGCATAAGTCCTTTGGTTTAGGTGTGACACTCAATTTGAGTTTTTATTGCTTTAAATGCATTTTCAGGCCGAGTTGAGCACGTTTCTGAGTTTGAATGTACCTTCATAGGAATGATTTTTGTAGTCAAATTAATGGTGATTTAGGCTTCAGGAGGTCAACCTGAACTAAATACATGTTGAAATGTGTGCATAAATCCTTTGGTTTAGGTGTGACACTCAATTTGAGTTTTTATTGCTTTAAATCCATTTTCAGGCCGAGTAGAGCCCGTTTTTTGACTTTGAATGTATCTTCATAGGAATGAGATGTGTAGTCAAATTAATGCTCATTTAGGCTTCAGGAGGTCAACCTGAACTAAATACATGTTGAAATGTGTGCATAAGGCCTTTGGTTTAGGCGTGACACTCATTTTGAGTTTTTATTGCTTTAAATGCCCTTTCAGGCCTAGTTGAGCACGTTTTTTGACTTTGATTGTACCTTCATAGGAATGAGTTGTATATTCAAATTAATGCTCATTTAGGCTTCAGAATGTCAACCTGAACTAAATACATATTGAAATGTGTGCATAAGTCCTTTGGTTTAGGCGTGACACTCAATTTGAGTTTTTATTGCTTTAAATGCATTTTCAGGCCGAGTTGAGCACGTTTTTTGACTTTGAATGTATCTTCATAGGAATGAGATGTGTAGTCAAATTAATGCTCATTTAGGCTTCAGAATGTCAACCTGAACTAAATACATGTTGAAATGTGTGCATAAGTCCTTTGGTTTAGGCGTGACACTCAATTTGAGTTTTTATTGCTTTAAATGCACTTTCAGGCCTAGTTGAGCACGTTTTTTGACTTTGAATGTATCCACATAGGAATGATTTGTGTAGTCAAATTAATGGTGATTTAGGCTTCAGGAGGTCAACCTGAACTAAATACATGTTGAAATGTGTGCATAAGTCCTTTAGTTTAGGTGTGACACTCATTTTGAGTTTTTATTGCTTTAAATGCATTTTCAGGCCGAGTTGAGCACGTTTTTTGACTTTGAATGTATCTTCATAGTAATGAGATGTGTAGTCAAATTAATGCTCATTTAGGCTTCAGGAGGTCAACATGAACTAAATACATGTTGAAATGTGTGCATAAGGCCTTTGGTTTAGGTGTGTCACTCATTTTGAGTTTTTATTGCTTTAAATGCATTATCAGGCCGAATAGAGCCCGTTTTTTGACTTTGAATGTATCTTCATAGGAATGAGTTGTGTAGTCAAATTAATGCTCATTTAGGCTTCAGGAGGTCAACCTGAACTAAATATATGTTGAAATGTGTGCATAAGTACTTTGGTTTAGGTGTGACACTCAATTTGAGTTATTATTGCTTTAATGCATTTTCAGGGCGAGTTGAGCACGTTTCTGAGTTTGAATGTACCTTCATAGAAATGAGTTGTGTAGTCAAATTAATGCTCATTTAGGCTTCAGGAGGTCAACCTGAACTAAATACATGTTGAAATGTGTGCATAAGTCCTTTGGTTTAGGCGTGACACTCTATTTGAGTTTTTATTGCTTTAAATGCATTTTCAGGCCGAGTTGAGCACGTTTCTGAGTTTGAATGTACCTTCATAGGAATGATTTGTGTAGTCAAATTAATGGTGATTTAGGCTTCAGGAGGTCAACCTGAACTAAATACATGTTGAAATGTGTGCATAAATCCTTTGGTTTAGGTGTGACACTCAATTTGAGTTTTTATTGCTTTAAATGCATTATCAGGCCGAATAGAGCCCGTTTTTTGACTTTGAATGTATCTTCATAGGAATGAGTTGTGTAGTCAAATTAATGCTCATTTAGGCTTCAGGAGGTCAACCGGAACTAAATACATGTTGAAATGTGTGCATAAGTCCTTTGGTTTAGGTGTGACACTCAATTTGAGTTTTTATTGCTTTAAATGCATTTTCAGGCCGAGTTGAGCACGTTTCTGAGTTTGAATGTACCTTCATAGGAATGATTTGTGTAGTCAAATTAATGGTGATTTAGGCTTCAGGAGGTCAACCTGAACTAAATACATGTTGAAATGTGTGCATAAATCCTTTGGTTTAGGTGTGACACTCAATTTGAGTTTTTATTGCTTTAAATCCATTTTCAGGCCGAATAGAGCCCGTTTTTTGACTTTGAATGTATCTTCATAGGAATGAGATGTGTAGTCAAATTAATGCTCATTTAGGCTTCAGGAGGTCAACCTGAACTAAATACATGTTGAAATGTGTGCATAAGGCCTTTGGTTTAGGCGTGACACTCATTTTGAGTTTTTATTGCTTTAAATGCCCTTTCAGGCCTAGTTGAGCACGTTTTTTGACTTTGATTGTACCTTCATAGGAATGAGTTGTATATTCAAATTAATGCTCATTTAGGCTTCAGAATGTCAACCTGAACTAAATACATATTGAAATGTGTGCATAAGTCCTTTGGTTTAGGCGTGACACTCAATTTGAGTTTTTATTGCTTTAAATGCATTTTCAGGCCGAGTTGAGCACGTTTTTTGACTTTGAATGTATCTTCATAGGAATGAGATGTGTAGTCAAATTAATGCTCATTTAGGCTTCAGAATGTCAACCTGAACTAAATACATGTTGAAATGTGTGCATAAGTCCTTTGGTTTAGGCGTGACACTCAATTTGAGTTTTTATTGCTTTAAATGCACTTTCAGGCCTAGTTGAGCACGTTTTTTGACTTTGAAGGTACCTTCATAGGAATGAGTATATAGTCAAATTAATGCTCATTTAGGCTTCAGAATGTCAACCTGAACTAAATACATGTTGAAATGTGTGCATGAGTCCTTTGGTTTAGGCGTGACACTCAATTTGAGTTTTTATTGCTTTAAATGCATTTTCAGGCCGAGTTGAGCACGTTTTTTGACTTTGAATGTATCTTCATAGGAATGAGTTGTGTAGTCAAATTAATGCTCATTTAGGCTTCAGGAGGTCAACCTGAACTAAATACATGTTGAAGTGTGCATAAATCCTTTGGTTTAGGCGTGACACTAAATTTGAGATTTTATTGCTTTAAATGCACTTTCAGGCCTAGTTGAGCACGTTTTTTGACTTTGAATGTACCTTCATAGGAATGAGTTGTATAGTCAAAATAATGCTCATTTAGGCTTCAGGAGGTCAACCTGAAATAAATACATGTTGAAATGTGTGCATAAGTCCTTTGGTTTAGGTGTGACACTCAATTTGAGTTTTTATTGCTTTAAATGCATTTTCAGGCCGAGTAGAGCAAGTTTTTTGACTTTGAATGTATCTTCATAGTAAAGAGATGTGTAGTCAAATTAATGCTCATTTAGGCTTCAGGAGGTCAACATGAACTAAATACATGTTGAAATGTGTGCATAAGGCCTTTGGTTTAGGCGTGACACTCTATTTGAGTTTTTATTGCTTTAGATGCATTTTCAGGCTGAGTTGAGCACGTTTTTTGACTTTGAATGTATCTTCATAGAAATAAGTTGTGTAGTCAAATTAATGCTCATTTAGGCTTCAGGAGGTCAACCTGAAATACATACATGTTGAAATGTGTGCATAAGTCCTTTGGTTTAGGTGTGTCACTCATTTTGAGTTTTTATTGCTTTAAATGCATTATCAGGCCGAATAGAGCCCGTTTTTTGACTTTGAATGTATCTTCATAGGAATGAGTTGTGTAGTCAAATTAATGCTCATTTAGGCTTCAGGAGGTCAACCTGAACTAAATATATGTTGAAATGTGTGCATAAGTACTTTGGTTTAGGTGTGACACTCAATTTGAGTTATTATTGCTTTAATGCATTTTCAGGGCGAGTTGAGCACGTTTCTGAGTTTGAATGTACCTTCATAGGAATGAGTTGTGTCGTCAAATTAATGCTCATTTAGGCTTCAGGAGGTCAACCTGAACTAAATACATGTTGAAATATGTGCATAAGTCCTTTGGTTTAGGCGTGACACTCAATTTGAGTTTTTATTGCTTTAAATGCATTTTCAGGCCGAGTTGAGCACGTTTCTGAGTTTGAATGTACCTTCATAGGAATGATTTGTGTAGTCAAATTAATGGTGTTTTAGGCTTCAGGGGGTCAACCTGAACTAAATACATGTTGAAATGTGTGCATAAGTCCTTTGGTTTAGGTGTGTCACTCATTTTGAGTTTTTATTGCTTTAAATGCATTATCAGGCCGAATAGAGCCCGTTTTTTGACTTTGAATGTATCTTCATAGGAATGAGTTGTGTAGTCAAATTAATGCTCATTTAGGCTTCAGGAGGTCAACCTGAACTAAATATATGTTGAAATGTGTGCATAAGTACTTTGGTTTAGGTGTGACACTCAATTTGAGTTATTATTGCTTTAATGCATTTTCAGGGCGAGTTGAGCACGTTTCTGAGTTTGAATGTACCTTCATAGGAATGAGTTGTGTAGTCAAATTAATGCTCATTTAGGCTTCAGGAGGTCAACCTGAACTAAATACATGTTGAAATGTGTGCATAAGTCCTTTGGTTTAGGCGTGACACTCAATTTGAGTGTTTATTGCTTTAAATCCATTTTCAGGCCGAGTAGAGCCCGTTTTTTGACTTTGAATGTATCTTCATAGGAATGAGATGTGTAGTCAAATTAATGCTCATTTAGGCTTCAGGAGGTAAACCTGAACTAAATACATGTTGAAATATGTGCATAATGCCTTTGGTTTAGGCGTGACACTCATTTTGAGTTTTTATTGCTTTAAATGCCCTTTCAGGCCTAGTTGAGCACGTTTTTTGACTTTGATTGTACCTTCATAGGAATGAGTTGTATATTCAAATTAATGCTCATTTAGGCTTCAGAATGTCAACCTGAACTAAATACATGTTGAAATGTGTGCATAAGTCCTTTGGTTTAGGCGTGACACTCAATTTGAGTTTTTATTGCTTTAAATGCATTTTCAGGCCGAGTTGAGCACGTTTTTTGACTTTGAATGTATCTTCATAGAAATGAGATGTGTAGTCAAATTAATGCTCATTTAGGCTTCAGAATGTCAACCTGAACTAAATACATGTTGAAATGTGTGCATAAATCCTTTGGTTTAGGCGTGACACTCAATTTGAGTTTTTATTGCTTTAAATGCACTTTCAGGCCTCATTGAGCACGTTTTTTGACTTTGAATGTACCTTCATAGGAATGAGTTGTATAGTCAAATTAATGCTCATTTAGGCTTCAGAATGTCAACCTGAACTAAATACATGTTGAAATGTGTGCATGAGTCCTTTGGTTTAGGCGTGACACTCAATTTGAGTTTTTATTGCTTTAAATGCATTTTCATGGCGAGTTGAGCACGTTTCTGAGTTTGAATGTACCTTCATAGGAATGAGTTGTGTAGTCAAATTAATGCTCATTTAGGCTTCAGGAGGTCAACCTGAACTAAATACATGTTGAAATGTGTGCATAAGGCCTTTGGTTTAGGCGTGACACTCAATTTGAGTTTTTATTGCTTTAAATGCACTTTCAGGCCTAGTTGAGCACGTTTTTTGACTTTGAATGTACCTTCATAGGAATGAGTTGTATAGTCAAATTAATGCTCATTTAGGCTTCAGAATGTCAACCTGAACTAAATACATGTTGAAATGTGTGCATGAGTCCTTTGGTTTAGGCGTGACACTCAATTTGAGTTTTTATTGCTTTAAATGCATTTTCAGGCCGAGTTGAGCACGTTTTTTGACTTTGAATGTATCTTCATAGAAATAAGTTGTGTAGTCAAATTAATGTTCATTTAGGCTTCAGGAGGTCAACATGAACTAAATACATGTTGAAATGTGTGCATAAGGCCTTTGGTTTAGGCGTGACACTCTATTTGAGTTTTTATTGCTTTAGATGCATTTTCAGGCTGAGTTGAGCACGTTTTTTGACTTTGAATGTATCTTCATAGAAATAAGTTGTGTAGTCAAATTAATGTTCATTTAGGCTTCAGGAGGTCAACCTGAAATACATACATGTTGAAATGTGTGCATAAGTCCTTTGGTTTGGGTGTGTCACTCATTTTGAGTTTTTATTGCTTTAAATGCATTATCAGGCCGAATAGAGCCCGTTTTTTGACTTTGAATGTATCTTCATAGGAATGAGTTGTGTAGTCAAATTAATGCTCATTTAGGCTTCAGGAGGTCAACCTGAACTAAATATATGTTTAAATGTGTGCATAAGTACTTTGGTTTAGGTGTGACACTCAATTTGAGTTATTATTGCTTTAATGCATTTTCAGGGCGAGTTGAGCACGTTTCTGAGTTTGAATGTACCTTCATAGGAATGATTTGTGTAGTCAAATTAATGGTGATTTAGGCTTCAGGAGGTCAACCTGAACTAAATACATGTTGAAATGTGTGCATAAGTCCTTTGGTTTAGGTGTGTCACTCATTTTGAGTTTTTATTGCTTTAAATGCATTATCAGGCCGAATAGAGCCCGTTTTTTGACTTTGAATGTATCTTCATAGGAATGAGTTGTGTAGTCAAATTAATGCTCATTTAGGCTTCAGGAGGTCAACCTGAACTAAATATATGTTGAAATGTGTGCATAAGTACTTTGGTTTAGGTGTGACACTCAATTTGAGTTATTATTGCTTTAATGCATTTTCAGGGCGAGTTGAGCACGTTTCTGAGTTTGAATGTACCTTCATAGGAATGAGTTGTGTAGTCAAATTAATGGTGATTTAGGCTTCAGGAGGTCAACCTGAACTAAATACATGTTGAAATGTGTGCATAAATCCTTTGGTTTAGGTGTGACACTCAATTTGAGTGTTTATTGCTTTAAATCCATTTTCAGGCCGAGTAGAGCCCGTTTTTTGACTTTGAATGTATCTTCATAGGAATGAGATGTGTAGTCAAATTAATGCTCATTTAGGCTTCAGGAGGTCAACCTGAACTAAATACATGTTGAAATGTGTGCATAAATCCTTTGGTTTAGGCGTGACACTCAATTTGAGTTTTTATTGCTTTAAATGCACTTTCAGGCCTCATTGAGCACGTTTTTTGACTTTGAATGTACCTTCATAGGAATGAGTTGTATAGTCAAATTAATGCTCATTTAGGCTTCAGAATGTCAACCTGAACTAAATACATGTTGAAATGTGTGCATGAGTCCTTTGGTTTAGGCGTGACACTCAATTTGAGTTTTTATTGCTTTAAATGCATTTTCATGGCGAGTTGAGCACGTTTCTGAGTTTGAATGTATCTTCATAGGAATGAGTTGTGTAGTCAAATTAATGCTCATTTAGGCTTCAGGAGGTCAACCTGAACTAAATACATGTTGAAGTGTGCATAAATCCTTTGGTTTAGGCGTGACACTAAATTTGAGATTTTATTGCTTTAAATGCACTTTCAGGCCTAGTTGAGCACGTTTTTTGACTTTGAATGTACCTTCATAGGAATGAGTTGTATAGTCAAATTAATGCTCATTTAGGCTTCAGAATGTCAACCTGAACTAAATACATGTTGAAATGTGTGCATAAGTCCTTTGGTTTAGGCGTGACACTCAATTTGAGTTTTTATTGCTTTAAATGCATTTTCAGGCCGAGTAGAGCCCATTTTTTGACTTTGAATGTATCTTCATAGGAATGAGATGTTTAGTCAAATTAATGCTCATTTAGGCTTCAGGAGGTCAACCTGAACTAAATACATGTTGAAATGTGTGCATAAGTCCTTTGGTTTAGGCGTGACACTCAATTTGAGTTTTTATTGCTTTAAATGCACTTTCAGGCCTAGTTGAGCACGTTTTTTGACTTTGAATGTAACTTCATAGGAATGAGTTGTATAGTCAAATTAATGCTCATTTAGGCTTCAGAATGTCAACCTGAACTAAATACATGTTGAAATGTGTGCATAAGTCCTTTGGTTTAGGCGTGACACTCAATTTGAGTTTTTATTGCTTTAAATGCATTTTCAGGCCGAGAAGAGCACGTTTTTTTACTTTGAATGTATCCTCATAGGAATGAGTTGTTTAGTCAAATTAATGCTCATTTAGGCTTCAGGAGGTCAACCTGAACTAAATACATGTTGAAATGTGTGCATAAGTCCTTTGGTTTAGGTGTGACACTCATTTTGAGTTTTTATTGCTTTAAATGCACTTTCAGGCCGAGTTGAGCACGTTTTTTGACTTTGAATATATCTTCATAGGAATAAGTTGTGTAGTCAAATTAATGCTCATTTAGGCTTCAGGAGGTCAACCTGAAGTAAATACATGTTGAAATGTGTGCATAAGTCCTTTGGTTTAGGTGTGACACTCATTTTGAGTTTTTATTGCTTTAAATGCATTTTCAGGCCGAGTAGAGCCCGTTTTTTGACTTTGAATGTATCTTCATAGGAATGAGTTGTGTAGTCAAATTAATGCTCATTTAGGCTTCAGGAGGTCAACCTGAACTAAATACATGTTGAAATGTGTGCATAAGTCCTTTGGTTTAGGCGTGACACTCAATTTGAGTTTTTATTGCTTTAAATGCACTTTCAGGCCTAGTTGAGCACGTTTTTTTACTTTGAATGTACCTTCATAGGAATGAGTTGTATAGTCCAATTAATGCTCATTTAGGCTTCAGAATGTCAACCTGAACTAAATACATGTTGAAATGTGTGCATAAGTCCTTTGGTTTAGGCGTGACACTCAATTTGAGTTTTTATTGCTTTAAATGCATTTTCAGGCCGAGTTGAGCACGTTTCTGAGTTTTAATGTACCTTCATAGGAATGATTTGTGTAGTCAAATTAATGGTGATTTAGGCTTCAGGAGGTCAACCTGAACTAAATACATGTTGAAATGTGTGCATAAATCCTTTGGTTTAGGTGTGACACTCAATTTGATTTTTTATTGCTTTAAATGCATTTTCAGGCCGAGTAGAGCACGTTTTTTGACTTTGAATGTATCTTCATAGGAATGAGATGTGTAGTCAAATTAATGCTCATTTAGGCTTCAGAATGTCAACCTGAACTAAATACATGTTGAAATGTGTGCATTTCAGCCTTTGGTTTAGGCGTGACACTCAATTTGAGTTTTTATTGCTTTAAATGCACTTTCAGGCCTAGTTGAGCACGTTTTTTGACTTTGAATGTACCTTCATAGGAATGAGTTGTATAGTCAAATTAATGCTCATTTAGGCTTCAGAATGTCAACCTGAACTAAATACATGTTGAAATGTGTGCATAAGTCCTTTGGTTTAGGCGTGACACTCAATTTGAGTTTTTATTGCTTTAAATGCATTTTAACAGGCCGAGTTGAGCACGTTTCTGAGTTTGAATGTACCTTCATAGGAATGATTTGTGTAGTCAAATTAATGGTGATTTAGGCTTCAGGAGGTCAACCTGAACTAAATACATGTTGAAATGTGTGCATAAGGCCTTTGGTTTAGGCGTGACACTCATTTTGAGTTTTTATTGCTTTAAATGCCCCTTCAGGCCTAGTTGAGCACGTTTTTTGACTTTGAATTTACCTTCATAGGAATGAGTTGTATAGTCAAATTAATGCTCATTTAGGCTTCAGAATGTCAACCTGAACTAAATACATGTTGAAATGTGTGCATAAGTCCTTTGGTTTAGGCGTGACACTCAATTTGAGTTTTTATTGCTTTAAATGCATTTTCAGGCCGAGTAGAGCCCGTTTTTTGACTTTGAATGTATCTTCATAGGAATGAGATGTTTAGTCAAATTAATGCTCATTTAGGCTTCAGGAGGTCAACCTGAACTAAATACATGTTGAAATGTGTGCATAAGTCCTTTGGTTTAGGCGTGACACTCAATTTGAGTTTTTATTGCTTTAAATGCACTTTCAGGCCTAGTTGAGCACGTTGTTTTACTTTGAATGTACCTTCATAGGAATGAGTTGTATAGTCAAATTAATGCTCATTTAGGCTTCAGAATGTCAACCTGAACTAAATACATGTTGAAATGTGTGCATAAGTCCTTTGGTTTAGGTGTGACACTCATTTTGAGTTTTTATTGCTTTAAATGCATTTTCAGGCCGAGTTGAGCACGTTTCTGAGTTTGAATGTACCTTCATAGGAATGATTTGTGTAGTCAAATTAATGGTGATTTAGGCTTCAGGAGGTCAACCTGAACTAAATACATGTTGAAATGTGTGCATAAGGCCTTTGGTTTAGGCGTGACACTCATTTTGAGTTTTTATTGCTTTAAATGCCCTTTCAGGCCTAGTTGAGCACGTTTTTTGACTTTGAATGTACCTTCATAGGAATGAGTTGTATAGTCAAATTAATGCTCATTTAGGCTTCAGAATGTCAACCTGAACTAAATACATGTTGAAATGTGTGCATAAGTCCTTTGGTTTAGGCGTGACACTCAATTTGAGTTTTTATTGCTTTAAATGCATTTTCAGGCCGAGTAGAGCCCGTTTTTTGACTTTGAATGTATCTTCATAGGAATGAGATGTTTAGTCAAATTAATGCTCATTTAGGCTTCAGGAGGTCAACCTGAACTAAATACATGTTTAAATGTGTGCATAAGTCCTTTGGTTTAGGCGTGACACTCAATTTGAGTTTTTATTGCTTTAAATGCACTTTCAGGCCTAGTTGAGCACGTTTTTTGACTTTGAATGTAACTTCATAGGAATGAGTTGTATAGTCAAATTAATGCTCATTTAGGCTTCAGAATGTCAACCTGAACTAAATACATGTTGAAATGTGTGCATAAGTCCTTTGGTTTAGGCGTGACACTCAATTTGAGTTTTTATTGCTTTAAATGCATTTTCAGGCCGAGTACAGCACGTTTTTTGACTTTGAATGTAACTTCATAGGAATGAGTTGTATAGTCAAATTAATGCTCATTTAGGCTTCAGAATGTCAACCTGAACTAAATACATGTTGAAATGTGTGCATAAGTCCTTTGGTTTAGGCGTGACACTCAATTTGAGTTTTTATTGCTTTAAATGCATTTTCAGGCCGAGTTGAGCACGTTTCTGAGTTTGAATGTACCTTCATAGGAATGATTTGTGTAGTCAAATTAATGGTGATTTAGGCTTCAGGAGGTCAACCTGAACTAAATACATGTTGAAATGTGTGCATAAGGCCTTTGGTTTAGGCGTGACACTCAATTTGAGTTTTTATGGCTTTAAATGCATTTTCAGGCCGAGTAGAACCCGTTTTTTGACTTTGAATGTATCTTCATAGGAATGAGTTGTGTAGTCAAATTAATGCTCATTTAGGCTTCAGGAGGTCAACCTGAACTAAATACATGTTGAAATGTGTGCATAAGTCCTTTGATTTAGGCGTGACACTCAATTTGAGTTTTTATTGCTTTAAATGCACTTTCAGGCTTAGTTGAGCACGTTTTTTGACTTTGAATCTACCTTCATAGGAATGAGTTGTATAGTCAAATTAATGCTCATTTAGGCTTCAGAATGTCAACCTGAACTAAATACATGTTGAAATGTGTGCATAAGTCCTTTGGTTTAGGCGTGACACTCAATTTGAGTTTTTATTGCTTTAAATGCATTTTCAGGCCGAGTAGAGCCCGTTTTTTGACTTTGAATGTATCTTCATAGGAATGAGTTGTGTAGTCAAATTAATGCTCATTTAGGCTTCAGAATGTCAACCTGAACTAAATACATGTTGAAATGTGTGCATAAGTCCTTTGGTTTAGGCGTGACACTCAATTTGAGTTTTTATTGCTTTAAATGCATTTTCAGGCCGAGAAGAGCACGTTTTTTTACTTTGAATGTATCCTCATAGGAATGAGTTGTTTAGTCAAATTAATGCTCATTTAGGCTTCAGGAGGTCAACCTGAACTAAATACATGTTGAAATGTGTGCATAAGTCCTTTGGTTTAGGTGTGACACTCATTTTGAGTTTGTATTGCTTTAAATGCACTTTCAGGCCGAGTTGAGCACGTTTTTTGACTTTGAATATATCTTCATAGGAATAAGTTGTGTAGTCAAATTAATGCTCATTTAGGCTTCAGGAGGTCAACCTGAACTAAATACATGTTGAAATGTGTGCATAAGTCCTTTGGTTTAGGTGTGACACTCATTTTGAGTTTTTATTGCTTTAAATGCATTTTCAGGCCGAGTAGAGCCCGTTTTTTGACTTTGAATGTATCTTCATAGGAATGAGTTGTGTAGTCAAATTAATGCTCATTTAGGCTTCAGGAGGTCAACCTGAACTAAATACATGTTGAAATGTGTGCATAAGTCCTTTGGTTTAGGCGTGACACTCAATTTGAGTTTTTATTGCTTTAAATGCATTTTCAGGCCGAGTTGAGCACGTTTCTGAGTTTGAATGTACCTTCATTGGAATGATTTGTGTAGTCAAATTAATGGTGATTTAGGCTTCAGGAGGTCAACCTGAACTAAATACATGTTGAAATGTGTGCATAAATCCTTTGGTTTAGGTGTGACACTCAATTTGATTTTTTATTGCTTTAATTGCATTTTCAGGCCGAGTAGAGCACGTTTTTTGACTTTGAATGTATCTTCATAGGAATGAGATGTGTAGTCAAATTAATGCTCATTTAGGCTTCAGAATGTCAACCTGAACTAAATACATGTTGAAATGTGTGCATGAGTCCTTTGGTTTAGGCGTGACACTCAATTTGAGTTTTTATTGCTTTAAATGCATTTTCAGGCCGAGTTGAGCACGTTTTTTTGCTTCGAATGTATCCACATAGGAATGAGTTGTGTAGTCAAATTAATGCTCATTTAGGCTTCAGGAGGACAACCTGAACTAAATACATGTTGAAATGTGTGCATAAGTCCTTTGATTTAGGCGTGACACTCAATTTGAGTTTTTATTGCTTTAAATGCACTTTCAGGCTTAGTTGAGCACGTTTTTTGACTTTGAATCTACCTTCATAGGAATGAGTTGTATAGTCAAATTAATGCTCATTTAGGCTTCAGAATGTCAACCTGAACTAAATACATGTTGAAATGTGTGCATAAGTCCTTTGGTTTAGGCGTGACACTCAATTTGAGTTTTTATTGCTTTAAATGCATTTTCAGGCCGAGTAGAGCCCGTTTTTTGACTTTGAATGTATCTTCATAGGAATGAGTTGTGTAGTCAAATTAATGCTCATTTAGGCTTCAGAATGTCAACCTGAACTAAATACATGTTGAAATGTGTGCATAAGTCCTTTGGTTTAGGCGTGACACTCAATTTGAGTTTTTATTGCTTTAAATGCATTTTCAGGCCGAGAAGAGCACGTTTTTTTACTTTGAATGTATCCTCATAGGAATGAGTTGTTTAGTCAAATTAATGCTCATTTAGGCTTCAGGAGGTCAACCTGAACTAAATACATGTTGAAATGTGTGCATAAGTCCTTTGGTTTAGGTGTGACACTCATTTTGAGTTTTTATTGCTTTAAATGCACTTTCAGGCCGAGTTGAGCACGTTTTTTGACTTTGAATATATCTTCATAGGAATAAGTTGTGTAGTCAAATTAATGCTCATTTAGGCTTCAGGAGGTCAACCTGAACTAAATACATGTTGAAATGTGTGCATAAGTCCTTTGGTTTAGGTGTGACACTCATTTTGAGTTTTTATTGCTTTAAATGCATTTTCAGGCCGAGTAGAGCCCGTTTTTTGACTTTGAATGTATCTTCATAGGAATGAGTTGTGTAGTCAAATTAATGCTCATTTAGGCTTCAGGAGGTCAACCTGAACTAAATACATGTTGAAATGTGTGCATAAGTCCTTTGGTTTAGGCGTGACACTCAATTTGAGTTTTAATTGCTTTAAATGCATTTTCAGGCCGAGTTGAGCACGTTTCTGAGTTTGAATGTACCTTCATAGGAATGATTTGTGTAGTCAAATTAATGGTGATTTAGGCTTCAGGAGGTCAACCTGAACTAAATACATGTTGAAATGTGTGCATAAATCCTTTGGTTTAGGTGTGACACTCAATTTGATTTTTTATTGCTTTAAATGCATTTTCAGGCCGAGTAGAGCACGTTTTTTGACTTTGAATGTATCTTCATAGGAATGAGATGTGTAGTCAAATTAATGCTCATTTAGGCTTCAGAATGTCAACCTGAACTAAATACATGTTGAAATGTGTGCATGAGTCCTTTGGTTTAGGCGTGACACTCAATTTGAGTTTTTATTGCTTTAAATGCATTTTCAGGCCGAGTTGAGCACGTTTTTTTGCTTCGAATGTATCCACATAGGAATGAGTTGTGTAGTCAAATTAATGCTCATTTAGGCTTCAGGAGGACAACCTGAACTAAATACATATTGAAATGTGTGCATAAATCCTTTGGTTTAGGTGTGACACTCAATTTGAGTTATTATTGCTTTAAATGCATTTTCAGGCCGACTTGAGCACGTTTCTGAGTTAGAATGTACCTTCATAGGAATGATTTGTGTCGTCAAATTAATGGTGATTTAGGCTTCAGGAGGTCAACCTGAACTAAATACATGTTGAAATGTGTGCATAAGGCCTTTGGTTTAGGCGTGACACTCAATTTGAGTTTTTATTGCTTTAAACGCACTTTCAGGCCTAGTTGAGCACGTTTTTTGACTTTGAATGTATCTTCATAGGAATGAGATGTGTAGTCAAATTAATGCTCATTTAGGCTTCAGGAGGTCAACCTGAACTAAATACATGTTGAAATGTGTGCATAAGGCCTTTGGTTTAGGCGTGACACTCAATTTGAGTTTTTATTGCTTTAAACGCACTTTCAGGCCTAGTTGAGCACGTTTTTTGACTTTGAATGAACCTTCATAGGAATGAGATGTGTAGTCAAATTAATGGTGATTTAGGCTTCAGGAGGTCAACCTGAACTAAATACATGTTGAAATGTGTGCATAAGTCCTTTGGTTTAGGTGTGACACTCAATTTGTTTTTATTGCTTTAAATTCATTTTCAGGCCGAGTAGAGCATCTTTTTTGACTTTGAATGTATCTTCATAGGAATGAGTTGTGTAGTCAAATTAATGCTCATTTAGGCTTCAGGAGGTCAACCTGAACTAAATACATGTTGAAATGTGTGCATAAGTCCTTTGGTTTAGGCGTGACACTCAATTTGAGTTTTTATTGCTTTAAATGCATTTTCAGGCCGAGTACAGCACGTTTTTTGACTTTGAATGTACCTTCATAGGAATGAGTTGTATATTCAAATTAATGCTCATTTAGGCTTCAGAATGTCAACCTGAACTAAATACATGTTGAAATGTGTGCATAAGTCCTTTGGTTTAGGCGTGACACTCAATTTGAGTTTTTATTGCTTTAAATGCATTTTCAGGCCGAGAAGAGCACGTTTTTTTACTTTGAATGTATCTTCATAGGAATGAGTTGTGTAGTCAAATTAATGCTCATTTAGGCTTCAGAATGTCAACCTGAACTAAATACATGTTGAAATGTGTGCATAAGTCCTTTGGTTTAGGCGTGACACTCAATTTGAGTTTTTATTGCTTTAAATGCATTTTCAGGCCGAGAAGAGCACGTTTTTTTACTTTGAATGTATCCTCATAGGAATGAGTTGTTTAGTCAAATTAATGCTCATTTAGGCTTCAGGAGGTCAACCTGAACTAAATACATGTTGAAATGTGTGCATAAGTCCTTTGGTTTAGGTGTGACACTCATTTTGAGTTTTTATTGCTTTAAATGCACTTTCAGGCCGAGTTGAGCACGTTTTTTGACTTTGAATATATCTTCATAGGAATAAGTTGTGTAGTCAAATTAATGCTCATTTAGGCTTCAGGAGGTCAACCTGAACTAAATACATGTTGAAATGTGTGCATAAGTCCTTTGGTTTAGGTGTGACACTCATTTTGAGTTTTTATTGCTTTAAATGCATTTTCAGGCCGAGTAGAGCCCGTTTTTTGACTTTGAATGTATCTTCATAGGAATGAGTTGTGTAGTCAAATTAATGCTCATTTAGGCTTCAGGAGGTCAACCTGAACTAAATACATGTTGAAATGTGTGCATAAGTCCTTTGGTTTAGGCGTGACACTCAATTTGAGTTTTTATTGCTTTAAATGCATTTTCAGGCCGAGTTGAGCACGTTTCTGAGTTTGAATGTACCTTCATAGGAATGATTTGTGTAGTCAAATTAATGGTGATTTAGGCTTCAGGAGGTCAACCTGAACTAAATACATGTTGAAATGTGTGCATAAATCCTTTGGTTTAGGTGTGACACTCAATTTGATTTTTTATTGCTTTAAATGCATTTTCAGGCCGAGTAGAGCACGTTTTTTGACTTTGAATGTATCTTCATAGGAATGAGATGTGTAGTCAAATTAATGCTCATTTAGGCTTCAGAATGTCAACCTGAACTAAATACATGTTGAAATGTGTGCATGAGTCCTTTGGTTTAGGCGTGACACTCAATTTGAGTTTTTATTGCTTTAAATGCATTTTCAGGCCGAGTACAGCACGTTTTTTGACTTTGAATGTATCTTCATAGGAATGAGATGTGTAGTCAAATTAATGGTGATTTAGGCTTCAGGAGGTCAACCTGAACTAAATACATGTTGAAATGTGTGCATAAGGCCTTTTGTTTAGGCGTGACACTCAATTTGAGTTTTTATTGCTTTAAATGCATTTTCAGGCCGAGTAGAGCCCGTTTTTTGACTTTGAATGTATCTTCATAGGACTGAGTTGTGTAGTCAAATTAATGCTCATTTAGGCTTCAGGAGGTCAACCTGAACTAAATAGATGTTGAAATGTGTGCATAAGTCCTTTGGTTTAGGCGTGACACTCAATTTGAGTTTTTATTGCTTTAAATGCACTTTCAGGCCTAGTTGAGCACGTTTTTTGACTTTGAATGTACCTTCATAGGAATGAGTTGTATATTCAAATTAATGCTCATTTAGGCTTCAGAATGTCAACCTGAACTAAATACATGTTGAAATGTGTGCATAAGTCCTTTGGTTTAGGCGTGACACTCAATTTGAGTTTTTATTGCTTTAAATGCATTTTCAGGCCGAGAAGAGCACGTTTTTTGACTTTGAATGTATCTTCATAGGAATGAGTTGTGTAGTCAAATTAATGCTCATTTAGGCTTCAGAATGTCAACCTGAACTAAATACATGTTGAAATGTGTGCATAAGTCCTTTGGTTTAGGCGTGACACTCAATTTGAGTTTTTATTGCTTTAAATGCATTTTCAGGCCGAGAAGAGCACGTTTTTTTACTTTGAATGTATCCTCATAGGAATGAGTTGTTTAGTCAAATTAATGCTCATTTAGGCTTCAGGAGGTCAACCTGAACTAAATACATGTTGAAATGTGTGCATAAGTCCTTTGGTTTAGGTGTGACACTCATTTTGAGTTTTTATTGCTTTAAATGCACTTTCAGGCCGAGTTGAGCACGTTTTTTGACTTTGAATATATCTTCATAGGAATAAGTTGTGTAGTCAATTTAATGCTCATTTAGGCTTCAGGAGGTCAACCTGAACTAAATACATGTTGAAATGTGTGCATAAGTCCTTTGGTTTAGGTGTGACACTCATTTTGAGTTTTTATTGCTTTAAATGCATTTTCAGGCCGAGTAGAGCCCGTTTTTTGACTTTGAATGTATCTTCATAGGAATGAGTTGTGTAGTCAAATTAATGCTCATTTAGGCTTCAGGAGGTCAACCTGAACTAAATACATGTTGAAATGTGTGCATAAATCCTTTGATTTAGGTGTGACACTCAATTTGAGTTATTATTGCTTTAAATGCATTTTCAGGCCGACTTGAGCACGTTTCTGAGTAGAATGTACCTTCATAGGAATGATTTGTGTAGTCAAATTAATGGTGATTTAGGCTTCAGGAGGTCAACCTGAACTAAATACATGTTGAAATGTGTGCATAAGGCCTTTGGTTTAGGCGTGACACTCAATTTGAGTTTTTATTGCTTTAAACGCACTTTCAGGCCTAGTTGAGCACGTTTTTTGACTTTGAATGTATCTTCATAGGAATGAGATGTGTAGTCAAATTAATGCTCATTTCGGCTTCAGGAGGTCAACCTGAACTAAATACATGTTGAAATGTGTGCATAAGGCCTTTGGTTTAGGCGTGACACTCAATTTGAGTTTTTATTGCTTTAAACGCACTTTCAGGCCTAGTTGAGCACGTTTTTTGACTTTGAATGAACCTTCATAGGAATGAGATGTGTAGTCAAATTAATGGTGATTTAGGCTTCAGGAGGTCAACCTGAACTAAATACATGTTGAAATGTGTGCATAAGTCCTTTGGTTTAGGTGTGACACTCAATTTGAGTTTTTATTGCTTTAAATGCATTTTCAGGCCGAGTTGAGCACGTTTCTGAGTTTGAATGTACCTTCATAGGAATGATTTGTGTAGTCAAATTAATGGTGATTTAGGCTTCAGGAGGTCAACCTGAACTAAATATATGTTGAAATGTGTGCATAAGGCCTTTGGTTTAGGCGTGACACTCAATTTGAGTTTTTATTGCTTTAAACGCACTTTCAGGCCTAGTTGAGCACGTTTTTTGACTTTGAATGAACCTTCATAGGAATGAGATGTGTAGTCAAATTAATGGTGATTTAGGCTTCAGGAGGTCAACCTGAACTAAATACATGTTGAAATGTGTGCATAAGTCCTTTGGTTTAGGTGTGACACTCAATTTGTTTTTATTGCTTTAAATTCATTTTCAGGCCGAGTAGAGCATCTTTTTTGACTTTGAATGTATCTTCATAGGAATGAGTTGTGTAGTCAAATTAATGCTCATTTAGGCTTCAGGAGGTCAACCTGAACTAAATACATGTTGAAATGTGTGCATAAGTCCTTTGGTTTAGGCGTGACACTCAATTTGAGTTTTTATTGCTTTAAATGCATTTTCAGGCCGAGTACAGCACGTTTTTTGACTTTGAATGTACCTTCATAGGAATGAGTTGTATATTCAAATTAATGCTCATTTAGGCTTCAGAATGTCAACCTGAACTAAATACATGTTGAAATGTGTGCATAAGTCCTTTGGTTTAGGTGTGACACTCATTTTGAGTTTTTATTGCTTTAAATGCACTTTCAGGCCGAGTTGAGCACGTTTTTTGACTTTGAATATATCTTCATAGGAATAAGTTGTGTAGTCAAATTAATGCTCATTTAGGCTTCAGGAGGTCAACCTGAACTAAATACATGTTGAAATGTGTGCATAAGTCCTTTGGTTTAGGTGTGACACTCATTTTGAGTTTTTATTGCTTTAAATGCATTTTCAGGCCGAGTAGAGCCCGTTTTTTGACTTTGAATGTATCTTCATAGGAATGAGTTGTGTAGTCAAATTAATGCTCATTTAGGCTTCAGGAGGTCAACCTGAACTAAATACATGTTGAAATGTGTGCATAAGTCCTTTGGTTTAGGCGTGACACTCAATTTGAGTTTTTATTGCTTTAAATGCATTTTCAGGCCGAGTTGAGCACGTTTCTGAGTTTGAATGTACCTTCATAGGAATGATTTGTGTAGTCAAATTAATGGTGATTTAGGCTTCAGGAGGTCAACCTGAACTAAATACATGTTGAAATGTGTGCATAAATCCTTTGGTTTAGGTGTGACACTCAATTTGATTTTTTATTGCTTTAAATGCATTTTCAGGCCGAGTAGAGCACGTTTTTTGACTTTGAATGTATCTTCATAGGAATGAGATGTGTAGTCAAATTAATGCTCATTTAGGCTTCAGAATGTCAACCTGAACTAAATACATGTTGAAATGTGTGCATGAGTCCTTTGGTTTAGGCGTGACACTCAATTTGAGTTTTTATTGCTTTAAATGCATTTTCAGGCCGAGTACAGCACGTTTTTTGACTTTGAATGTATCTTCATAGGAATGAGATGTGTAGTCAAATTAATGGTGATTTAGGCTTCAGGAGGTCAACCTGAACTAAATACATGTTGAAATGTGTGCATAAGGCCTTTTGTTTAGGCGTGACACTCAATTTGAGTTTTTATTGCTTTAAATGCATTTTCAGGCCGAGTAGAGCCCGTTTTTTGACTTTGAATGTATCTTCATAGGACTGAGTTGTGTAGTCAAATTAATGCTCATTTAGGCTTCAGGAGGTCAACCTGAACTAAATAGATGTTGAAATGTGTGCATAAGTCCTTTGGTTTAGGCGTGACACTCAATTTGAGTTTTTATTGCTTTAAATGCACTTTCAGGCCTAGTTGAGCACGTTTTTTGACTTTGAATGTACCTTCATAGGAATGAGTTGTATATTCAAATTAATGCTCATTTAGGCTTCAGAATGTCAACCTGAACTAAATACATGTTGAAATGTGTGCATAAGTCCTTTGGTTTAGGCGTGACACTCAATTTGAGTTTTTATTGCTTTAAATGCATTTTCAGGCCGAGAAGAGCACGTTTTTTGACTTTGAATGTATCTTCATAGGAATGAGTTGTGTAGTCAAATTAATGCTCATTTAGGCTTCAGAATGTCAACCTGAACTAAATACATGTTGAAATGTGTGCATAAGTCCTTTGGTTTAGGCGTGACACTCAATTTGAGTTTTTATTGCTTTAAATGCATTTTCAGGCCGAGAAGAGCACGTTTTTTTACTTTGAATGTATCCTCATAGGAATGAGTTGTTTAGTCAAATTAATGCTCATTTAGGCTTCAGGAGGTCAACCTGAACTAAATACATGTTGAAATGTGTGCATAAGTCCTTTGGTTTAGGTGTGACACTCATTTTGAGTTTTTATTGCTTTAAATGCACTTTCAGGCCGAGTTGAGCACGTTTTTTGACTTTGAATATATCTTCATAGGAATAAGTTGTGTAGTCAATTTAATGCTCATTTAGGCTTCAGGAGGTCAACCTGAACTAAATACATGTTGAAATGTGTGCATAAGTCCTTTGGTTTAGGTGTGACACTCATTTTGAGTTTTTATTGCTTTAAATGCATTTTCAGGCCGACTTGAGCACGTTTCTGAGTAGAATGTACCTTCATAGGAATGATTTGTGTAGTCAAATTAATGGTGATTTAGGCTTCAGGAGGTCAACCTGAACTAAATACATGTTGAAATGTGTGCATAAGGCCTTTGGTTTAGGCGTGACACTCAATTTGAGTTTTTATTGCTTTAAACGCACTTTCAGGCCTAGTTGAGCACGTTTTTTGACTTTGAATGTATCTTCATAGGAATGAGATGTGTAGTCAAATTAATGCTCATTTCGGCTTCAGGAGGTCAACCTGAACTAAATACATGTTGAAATGTGTGCATAAGGCCTTTGGTTTAGGCGTGACACTCAATTTGAGTTTTTATTGCTTTAAACGCACTTTCAGGCCTAGTTGAGCACGTTTTTTGACTTTGAATGAACCTTCATAGGAATGAGATGTGTAGTCAAATTAATGGTGATTTAGGCTTCAGGAGGTCAACCTGAACTAAATACATGTTGAAATGTGTGCATAAGTCCTTTGGTTTAGGTGTGACACTCAATTTGAGTTTTTATTGCTTTAAATTCATTTTCAGGCCGAGTAGAGCATCTTTTTTGACTTTGAATGTATCTTCATAGGAATGAGTTGTGTAGTCAAATTAATGCTCATTTATGCTTCAGGAGGTCAACCTGAACTAAATACATGTTGAAATGTGTGCATAAGTCCTTTGGTTTAGGCGTGACACTCAATTTGAGTTTTTATTGCTTTAAATGCATTTTCAGGCCGAGTACAGCACGTTTTTTGACTTTGAATGTATCTTCATAGGAATGAGATGTGTAGTCAAATTAATGATCATTTAGGCCTCAGGAGGTCAACCTGAACTAAATACATGTTGAAATGTGTGCATAAGGCCTTTGGTTTAGGCGTGACACTCATTTTGAGTTTTTATTGCTTTAAATGCATTTTCAGGCCGAGTACAGCACGTTTTTTGACTTTGAATGTATCTTCATAGGAATGAGATGTGTAGTCAAATTAATGCTCATTTAGGCTTCAGGAGGTCAACCTGAACTAAATAGATGTTGAAATGTGTGCATAAGTCCTTTGGTTTAGGCGTGACACTCAATTTGAGTTTTTATTGCTTTAAATGCACTTTCAGGCCTAGTTGAGCACGTTTTTTGACTTTGAATGTACCTTCATAGGAATGAGTTGTGTAGTCAAATTAATGCTCATTTAGGCTTCAGGAGGTCAACCTGAACTAAATACATGTTGAAATGTGTGCATAAGTCCTTTGGTTTAGGCGTGACACTCAATTTGAGTTTTTATTGCTTTAAATGCATTTTCAGGCCGAGAAGAGCACGTTTTTTTACTTTGAATGTATCCTCATAGGAATGAGTTGTTTAGTCAAATTAATGCTCATTTAGGCTTCAGGAGGTCAACCTGAACTAAATACATGTTGAAATGTGTGCATAAGTCCTTTGGTTTAGGTGTGACACTCATTTTGAGTTTTTATTGCTTTAAATGCACTTTCAGGCCGAGTTGAGCACATTTTTTGACTTTGAATATATCTTAATAGGAATGAGTTGTGTAGTCAAATTAATGCTCATTTAGGCTTCAGGAGGTCAACCTGAACTAAATACATGTTGAAATGTGTGCATAAGTCCTTTGGTTTAGGCGTGACACTCAATTTGAGTTTTTATTGCTTTAAATGCACTTTCAGGCCTAGTTGAGCACGTTTTTTGACTTTGAATGTACCTTCATAGGAATGAGTTGTATAGTCAAATTAATGCTCATTTAGGCTTCAGAATGTCAACCTGAACTAAATACATGTTGAAATGTGTGCATAAGGCCTTTGGTTTAGGCGTGACACTCAATTTGAGTTTTTATTGCTTTAAACGCACTTTCAGGCCTAGTTGAGCACGTTTTTTGACTTTGAATGAACCTTCATAGGAATGAGATGTGTAGTCAAATTAATGGTGATTTAGGCTTCAGGAGGTCAACCTGAACTAAATACATGTTGAAATGTGTGCATAAGTCCTTTGGTTTAGGTGTGACACTCAATTTGAGTTTTTATTGCTTTAAATTCATTTTCAGGCCGAGTAGAGCATCTTTTTTGACTTTGAATGTATCTTCATAGGAATGAGTTGTGTAGTCAAATTAATGCTCATTTAGGCTTCAGGAGGTCAACCTGAACTAAATACATGTTGAAATGTGTGCATAAGTCCTTTGGTTTAGGCGTGACACTCAATTTGAGTTTTTATTGCTTTAAATGCATTTTCAGGCCGAGTACAGCACGTTTTTTGACTTTGAATGTATCTTCATAGGAATGAGATGTGTAGTCAAATTAATGATCATTTAGGCCTCAGGAGGTCAACCTGAACTAAATACATGTTGAAATGTGTGCATAAGGCCTTTGGTTTAGGCGTGACACTCATTTTGAGTTTTTATTGCTTTAAATGCATTTTCAGGCCGAGTACAGCACGTTTTTTGACTTTGAATGTATCTTCATAGGAATGAGATGTGTAGTCAAATTAATGCTCATTTAGGCTTCAGGAGGTCAACCTGAACTAAATAGATGTTGAAATGTGTGCATAAGTCCTTTGGTTTAGGCGTGACACTCAATTTGAGTTTTTATTGCTTTAAATGCACTTTCAGGCCTAGTTGAGCACGTTTTTTGACTTTGAATGTACCTTCATAGGAATGATTTGTGTAGTCAAATTAATGCTCATTTAGGCTTCAGGAGGTCAACCTGAACTAAATACATGTTGAAATGTGTGCATAAGGCCTTTGGTTTAGGCGTGACACTCATTTTGAGTTTTTATTGCTTTAAATGCCCTTTCAGGCCGAGTTGAGCACGTTTTTTGACTTTGAATGTACCTTCATAGGAATGAGTTGTGTAGTCAAATTAATGCTCATTTAGGCTTCAGGAGGTCAACCTGAACTAAATACATGTTGAAATGTGTGCATAAGTCCTTTGGTTTAGGCGTGACACTCAATTTGAGTTGTTATTGCTTTAAATGCATTTTCAGGCCGAGTTGAGCACGTTTCTGAGTTTGAATGTACCTTCATAGGAATGATTTGTGTAGTCAAATTAATGGTGATTTAGGCTTCAGGAGGTCAACCTGAACTAAATACATGTTGAAATGTGTGCATAAATCCTTTGGTTTAGGCGTGACACTCAATTTGAGTTTTTATTGCTTTGAATGCACTTTCAGGCCTAGTTGAGCACGTTTTTTGACTTTGAATGTACCTTCATAGGAATGAGTTGTATAGTCAAATTAATGCTCATTTAGGGTTCAGAATTTCAAACTGAACTAAATACATGTTGAAATGTGTGCATAAGTCCTTTGGTTTAGGCGTGACACTCAATTTGAGTTTTTATTGCTTTAAATGCATTTTCAGACCGAGTTGAGCACGTTTTTTGACTTTGAATGTATATTCATAGGAATAAGATGTGTAGTCAAATTAATGCTCATTTAGGCTTCAGAATGTCAACCTGAACTAAATACATGTTGAAATGATTGCATAAGTCCTTTGGTTTAGGCGTGCCACTCATTTTGAGTTTTTATTGCTTTAAATGCACTTTCAGGCCAAGATGAGCACGTTTTTTGACTTTGAATGTGCCTTCATAGGAATGAGTTGTATAGTCAAATTAATGCTCATTTAGGCTTCAGAATGTCAACCCGAACTAAATACATGTTGAAATGTGTGCATAAGTCCTTTGGTTTAGGCGTGACACTCAATTTGAGTTTTTATTGCTTTAAATGCATTTTCAGGCCGAGTAGAGCACGTTTTTTGACTTTGAATGTATCTTCATAGGAATGAGATGTGTAGTCAAATTAATGCTCATTTAGGCTTCAGGAGGTCAACCTGAACTAAATACATGTTGAAATGTGTGCATAAGGCCTTTTGTTTCGGCGTGACACTCAATTTGAGTTTTTATTGCTTTAAATGCATTTTCAGGGCGAGTAGAGCCCGTTTTTTGACTTTGAATGTATCTTCATAGGACTGAGTTGTATAGTCAAATTAATGCTCATTTAGGGTTCAGAATGTAACCCTGAACTAAATACATGTTGAAATGTGTGCATAAGTCCTTTGGTTTAGGCGTGACACTCAATTTGAGTTTTTATTGCTTTAAATGCATTTTCAGGCCGAGTTGAGCACGTTTTTTGACTTTGAATGTATATTCATAGGTATGAGATGTGTAGTCAAATTAATGCTCATTTAAGGCTTCAGAATGTCAACCTGAACTAAATACATGTTGAAATGATTGCATAAGTCCTTTGGTTTAGGCGTGCCACTCATTTTGAGTTTTTATTGCTTTAAATGCACTTTCAGGCCTAGATGAGCACGTTTTTTGACTTTGAATGTGCCTTCATAGGAATGAGTTGTATAGTCAAATTAATGCTCATTTAGGCTTCAGAATGTCAACCCGAACTAAATACATTATGAAATGTGTGCATGAGTCCTTTGGTTTAGGCGTGACACTCAATTTGAGTTTTTATTGCTTTAAATGCATTTTCAGGCCGAGTTGAGCACGTTTTTTTGCTTTGAATGTATCTTCATAGGAATGAGTTGTGTAGTCAAATTAATGCTCATTTAGGCTTCAGGAGGACAACCTGAACTAAATACATATTGAAATGTGTGCATAAATCCTTTGGTTTAGGTGTGACACTCAATTTGAGTTATTATTGCTTTAAATGCATTTTCAGGCCGACTTGAGCATGTTTCTGAGTTAGAATGTACCTTCATAGGAATGAGATGTGTAGTCAAATTAATGGTGATTTAGACTTCAGGAGGTCAACCTGAACTAAATACATGTTGAAATGTGTGCATAAGGCCTTTGTTTTAGGCGTGACACTCAATTTGAGTTTTTATTGCTTTAAACGCACTTTCAGGCCTAGTTGAGCACGTTTTTTGACTTTGAATGAACCTTCATAGGAATGAGTTGTGTAGTCAAATTAATGGTGATTTAGGCTTCAGGAGGTCAACCTGAACTAAATACATGTTGAAATGTGTGCATAAGTCCTTTGGTTTAGGTGTGACACTCAATTTGAGTTTTTATTGCTTTAAATGCATTTTCAGGCCGAGTAGAGCACATTTTTTGACTTTGAATGTATCTTCATAGGAATGAGATGTGTAGTCAAATTAATGCTCATTTAGGCTTCAGGAGGTCAACCTGAACTAAATACATGTTGAAATTTGTGCATAAGGCCTTTTGTTTAGGCGTGACACTCAATTTGAGTTTTTATTGCTTTAAATGCATTTTCAGGCCGAGTAGAGCCCGTTTTTTGACTTTGAATGTATCTTCATAGGACTGAGTTGTGTAGTCAAATTAATGCTCATTTAAGGCTTCAGGAGGTCAACCTGAACTAAATAGATGTTGAAATGTGTGCATAAGTCCTTTGGTTTAGGCGTGACACTCAATTTGAGTTGTTATTGCTTTAAATGCACTTTCAGGCCTAGTTGAGCACGTTTTTTGACTTTGAATGTACCTTCATAGGAATGAGTTGTATAGTCAAATTAATGCTCATTTAGGCTTCAGAATGTCAACCTGAACTAAATACATGTTGAAATGTGTGCATAAGTCCTTTGGTTTAGGCGTGACACTCAATTTGAGTTTTTATTGCTTTAAATGCATTTTCAGGCCGAGTAGAGCACGTTTTTTGACTTTGAATGTATCTTCATAGGAATGAGATGTTTAGTCAAATTAATGCTCATTTAGGCTTCAGGAGGTCAACCTGAACTAAATACATGTTGAAATGTGTGCATAAATCCTTTGGTTTAGGTGTGACACTCAATTTGATTTTTTATTGCTTTAAATGCATTTTCAGGCTGAGTAGAGCACGTTTTTTGACTTTGAATGTATCTTCGTAGGAATGAGATGTGTAGTCAAATTAATGCTCATTTAGGCTTCAGAATGTCAACCTGAACTAAATACATGTTGAAATGTGTGCATAAGTCCTTTGGTTTAGGTGTGACACTCATTTTGAGTTTTTATTGCTTTAAATGCATTTTCAGGCCGAGTAGAGCTCGTTTTTTTACTTTGAATGTATCTTCATAGGAATGAGTTGTGTAGTCAAATTAATGCTCATTTAGGCTTCAGGAGGTCAACCTGAACTAAATACATGTTGAAATGTGTGCATAAGTCCTTTGGTTTAGGCGTGACACTCAATTTGAGTTTTTATTGCTTTAAATGCATTTTCAGGCCGAGTTGAGCACGTTTTTTGACTTTGAATGTATATTCATAGGTATGAGATGTGTAGTCAAATTAATGCTCATTTAAGGCTTCAGAATGTCAACCTGAACTAAATACATGTTGAAATGATTGCATAAGTCCTTTGGTTTAGGCGTGCCACTCATTTTGAGTTTTTATTGCTTTAAATGCACTTTCAGGCCTAGATGAGCACGTTTTTTGACTTTGAATGTGCCTTCATAGGAATGAGTTTTATAGTCAAATTAATGCTCATTTAGGCTTCAGAATGTCAACCCGAACTAAATACATGTTGAAATGTGTGCATGAGTCCTTTGGTTTAGGCGTGACACTCAATTTGATTTTTTATTGCTTTAAATGCATTTTCAGGCCGAGTTGAGCACGTTTCTGAGTTTGAATGTACCTTCATAGGAATGATTTGTGTAGTCAAATTAATGGTGATTTAGGCTTCAGGAGGTCAACCTGAACTAAAAACATGTTGAAATGTGTGCATAAGGCCTTTGGTTTAGGCGTGACACTCATTTTGAGTTTTTATTGCTTTAAATGCCCTTTCAGGCCTAGTTGAGCACGTTTTTTGACTTTGAATGTACCTTCATAGGAATGAGTTGTATAGTCAAATTAATGCTCATTTAGGCTTCAGAATGTCAACCTGAACTAAATACATGTTGAAATGTGTGCATAAGTCCTTTGGTTTAGGCGTGACACTCAATTTGAGTTTTTATTGCTTTAAATGCATTTTCAGGCCGAGTAGAGCCCGATTTTTGACTTTGAATGTATCTTCATAGGAATGAGTTGTGTAGTCAAATTAATGCTCATTTAGGCTTCAGAATGTCAACCTGAACTAAATACATGTTGAAATGTGTGCATAAGTCCTTTGGTTTAGGCGTGACACTCAATTTGAGTTTTTATTGCTTTAAATGCATTTTCAGGCCGAGAAGAGCACGTTTTTTTACTTTGAATGTATCCTCATAGGAATGAGTTGTTTAGTCAAATTAATGCTCATTTAGGCTTCAGGAGGTCAACCTGAACTAAATACATGTTGAAATGTGTGCATAAATCCTTTGGTTTAGGTGTGACACTCAATTTGAGTTATTATTGCTTTAAATGCATTTTCAGGCCGACTTGAGCATGTTTCTGAGTTAGAATGTACCTTCATAGGAATGAGATGTGTAGTCAAATTAATGGTGATTTAGACTTCAGGAGGTCAACCTGAACTAAATACATGTTGAAATGTGTGCATAAGGCCTTTGGTTTAGGCGTGACACTCAATTTGAGTTTTTATTGCTTTAAACGCACTTTCAGGCCTAGTTGAGCACGTTTTTTGACTTTGAATGAACCTTCATAGGAATGAGTTGTGTAGTCAAATTAATGGTGTTTTAGGCTTCAGGAGGTCAACCTGAACTAAATACAAGTTGAAATGTGTGCATAAGTCCTTTGGTTTAGGTGTGACACTCAATTTGAGTTTTTATTGCTTTAAATGCATTTTCAGGCCGAGTAGAGCACGTTTTTTGACTTTGAATGTATCTTCATAGGAATGAGATGTGTAGTCAAATTAATGCTCATTTAGGCTTCAGGAGGTCAACCTGAACTAAATACATGTTGAAATGTGTGCATAAGGCCTTTTGTTTAGGCGTGACACTCAATTTGAGTTTTTATTGCTTTAAATGCATTTTCAGGCCGAGTAGAGCCCGTTTTTTGACTTTGAATGTATCTTCATAGGACTGAGTTGTGTAGTCAAATTAATGCTCATTTAAGGCTTCAGGAGGTCAACCTGAACTAAATAGATGTTGAAATGTGTGCATAAGTCCTTTGGTTTAGGCGTGACACTCAATTTGAGTTGTTATTGCTTTAAATGCACTTTCAGGCCTAGTTGAGCACGTTTTTTGACTTTGAATGTACCTTCATAGGAATGAGTTGTATAGTCAAATTAATGCTCAATTAGGCTTCAGAATGTCAACCTGAACTAAATACATGTTGAAATGTGTGCATAAGTCCTTTGGTTTAGGCGTGACACTCAATTTGAGTTTTTATTGCTTTAAATGCATTTTCAGGCCGAGTAGAGCACGTTTTTTGACTTTGAATGTATCTTCATAGGAATGAGATGTTTAGTCAAATTAATGCTCATTTAGGCTTCAGGAGGTCAACCTGAACTAAATACATGTTGAAATGTGTGCATAAGGCCTTTGGTTTAGGCGTGACACTCATTTTGAGTTTTTATTGCTTTAAATGCCCTTTCAGGCCTAGTTGAGCACGTTTTTTGACTTTGAATGTACCTTCATAGGAATTAGTTGTATAGTCAAATTAATGCTCATTTAGGCTTCAGAATGTCAACCTGAACTAAATACATGTTGAAATGTGTGCATAAGTCCTTTGGTTTAGGCGTGACACTCAATTTGAGTTTTTATTGCTTTAAATGCATTTTCAGGCCGAGAAGAGCACGTTTTTTTACTTTGAATGTATCCTCAGAGGAATGAGTTGTTTAGTCAAATTAATGCTCATTTAGGCTTCAGGAGGTCAACCTGAACTAAATATATGTTGAAATGTGTGCATAAGTCCTTTGGTTTAGGTGTGACACTCATTTTGAGTTTTTATTGCTTTAAATGCACTTTCAGGCCGAGTTGAGCACGTTTTTTGACTTTGAATATATCTTCATAGGAATAAGTTGTGTAGTCAAATTAATGCTCATTTAGGCTTCAGGAGGTCAACCTGAACTAAATACATGTTGAAATGTGTGCATAAGTCCTTTGGTTTAGGCGTGACACTCAATTTGAGTTTTTATTGCTTTAAATGCATTTTCAGGCCGAGTTGAGCACGTTTCTGAGTTTGAATGTACCTTCATAGGAATGATTTGTGTAGTCAAATTAATGCTCATTTAGGCTTCAGAATGTCAACCTGAACTAAATACATGTTGAAATGTGTGCATAAGTCCTTTGGTTTAGGTGTGACACTCATTTTGAGTTTTTATTGCTTTAAATGCATTTTCAGGCCGAGTAGAGCCCGTTTTTTGACTCTGAATGTATCTTCATAGGAATGAGTTGTATAGTCAAATTAATGCTCAATTAGGCTTCAGAATGTCAACCTGAACTAAATACATGTTGAAATGTGTGCATAAGTCCTTTGGTTTAGGCGTGACACTCAATTTGAGTTTTTATTGCTTTAAATGCATTTTCAGGCCGAGTAGAGCACGTTTTTTGACTTTGAATGTATCTTCATAGGAATGAGATGTTTAGTCAAATTAATGCTCATTTAGGCTTCAGGAGGTCAACCTGAACTAAATACATGTTGAAATGTGTGCATAAGGCCTTTGGTTTAGGCGTGACACTCATTTTGAGTTTTTATTGCTTTAAATGCCCTTTCAGGCCTAGTTGAGCACGTTTTTTGACTTTGAATGTACCTTCATAGGAATTAGTTGTATAGTCAAATTAATGCTCATTTAGGCTTCAGAATGTCAACCTGAACTAAATACATGTTGAAATGTGTGCATAAGTCCTTTGGTTTAGGCGTGACACTCAATTTGAGTTTTTATTGCTTTAAATGCATTTTCAGGCCGAGAAGAGCACGTTTTTTTACTTTGAATGTATCCTCAGAGGAATGAGTTGTTTAGTCAAATTAATGCTCATTTAGGCTTCAGGAGGTCAACCTGAACTAAATATATGTTGAAATGTGTGCATAAGTCCTTTGGTTTAGGTGTGACACTCATTTTGACTTTTTATTGCTTTAAATGCACTTTCAGGCCGAGTTGAGCACGTTTTTTGACTTTGAATATATCTTCATAGGAATAAGTTGTGTAGTCAAATTAATGCTCATTTAGGCTTCAGGAGGTCAACCTGAACTAAATACATGTTGAAATGTGTGCATAAGTCCTTTGGTTTAGGCGTGACACTCAATTTGAGTTTTTATTGCTTTAAATGCATTTTCAGGCCGAGTTGAGCACGTTTCTGAGTTTGAATGTACCTTCATAGGAATGATTTGTGTAGTCAAATTAATGCTCATTTAGGCTTCAGAATGTCAACCTGAAGTAAATACATGTTGAAATGTGTGCATAAGTCCTTTGGTTTAGGTGTGACACTCATTTTGAGTTTTTATTGCTTTAAATGCATTTTCAGGCCGAGTAGAGCCCGTTTTTTGACTCTGAATGTATCTTCATAGGAATGAGTTGTGTAGTCAAATTAATGCTCATTTGGGCTTCAGGAGGTCAACCTGAACTAAATACATGTTGAAATGTGTGCATAAGTCCTTTGGTTTAGGTGTGACACTCAATTTGAGTTTTTATTGCTTTAAATGCATTTTCAGGCCGAGTACAGCACGTTTTTTGACTTTGAATGTATCTTCATAGGAATGAGATGTGTAGTCAAATTAATGCTCATTTAGGCCTCAGGAGGTCAACCTGAACTAAATACATGTTGAAATGTGTGCATAAGGCCTTTGGTTTAGGCGTGACACTCATTTTGAGTTTTTATTGCTTTAAATGCCCTTTCAGGCCTAGTTGAGCACATTTTTTGACTTTGAATGTACCTTCATAGGAATGAGTTGTATAGTCAAATTAATGCTCATTTATTCTTCAGAATGTCAACCTGAACTAAATACATGTTGAAATGTGTGCATAAGTCCTTTGGTTTAGGCGTGACACTCAATTTGAGTTTTTATTGCTTTAAATGCATTTTCAGGGCGAGTAGAGCATGTTTTTTGACTTTGAATGTATCTTCATAGGAATGAGATGTGTAGTCAAATTAATGCTCATTTAGGCTTCAGGAGGTCAACCTGAACTAAATACATGTTGAAATGTGTGCATAAGTCCTTTGGTTTAGGCGTGACACTCAATTTGAGTTTTTATTGCTTTAAATGCATTTTCAGGCCGAGTTGAGCACGTTTCTGAGTTTGAATGTACCTTCATAGGAATGATTTGTGTAGTCAAATTAATGCTCATTTATTCTTCAGAATGTCAACCTGAACTAAATACATGTTGAAATGTGTGCATAAGTCCTTTGGTTTAGGCGTGACACTCAATTTGAGTTTTTATTGCTTTAAATGCATTTTCAGGGCGAGTAGAGCATGTTTTTTGACTTTGAATGTATCTTCATAGGAATGAGATGTGTAGTCAAATTAATGCTCATTTAGGCTTCAGGAGGTCAACCTGAACTAAATACATGTTGAAATGTGTGCATAAGTCCTTTGGTTTAGGCGTGACACTCAATTTGAGTTTTTATTGCTTTAAATGCATTTTCAGGCCGAGTTGAGCACGTTTCTGAGTTTGAATGTACCTTCATAGGAATGATTTGTGTAGTCAAATTAATGGTGATTTAGGCTTCAGGAGGTCAACCTGAACTAAATACATGTTGAAATGTGTGCATAAATCCTTTGGTTTAGGTGTGACACTCAATTTGATTTTTTATTGCTTTAAATGCATTTTCAGGCCGAGTAGAGCACGTTTTTTAACTTTGAATGTATCTTCATAGGAATGAGATGTGTAGTCAAATTAATGCTCATTTAGGCTTCAGAATGTCAACCTGAACTAAATACATGTTGAAATGTGTGCATTTCAGCCTTTGGTTTAGGCGTGACACTCAATTTGAGTTTTTATTGCTTTAAATGCACTTTCAGGCCTAGTTGAGCACGTTTTTTGACTTTGAATGTACCTTCATAGGAATGAGTTGTATAGTCAAATTAATGCTCATTTAGGGTTCAGAATGTCAACCTGAACTAAATACATGTTGAAATGTGTGCATAAGTCCTTTGGTTTAGGCGTGACACTCAATTTGAGTTTTTATTGCTTTAAATGCATTTTCAGACCGAGTTGAGCAAGTTTTTTGACTTTGAATGTATATTCATAGGAATGAGATGTGTAGTCAAATTAATGCTCATTTAGGCTTCAGAATGTCAACCTGAACTAAATACATGTTGAAATGATTGCACAAGTCCTTTGGTTTAGGCGTGCCACTCATTTTGAGTTTTTATTGCTTTAAATGCACTTTCAGGCCTAGATGAGCACGTTTTTTGACTTTGAATGTGCCTTCATAGGAATGAGTTGTATAGTCAAATTAATGCTCATTTAGGCTTCAGAATGTCAACCCGAACTAAATACATGTTGAAATGTGTGCATGAGTCCTTTGGTTTAGGCGTGACAGTCAATTTGAGTTTTTATTGCTTTAAATGCATTTTCAGGCCGAGTTGAGCACGTTTTTTTGCTTTGAATGTATCCACATAGGAATGAGTTGTGTAGTCAAATTAATGCTCATTTAGGCTTCAGGAGGACAATCTGAACTAAATACATATTGAAATGTGTGCATAAATCCTTTGGTTTAGGTGTGACACTCAATTTGAGTTATTATTGCTTTAAATGCATTTTCAGGCCGACTTGAGCACGTTTCTGAGTTAGAATGTACCTTCATAGGAATGATTTGTTTAGTCAAATTAATGGTGATTTAGGCTTCAGGAGGTCAACCTGAACTAAATACATGTTGAAATGTGTGCATAAGGCTTTTGGTTTAGGCGTGACACTCAATTTGAGTTTTTATTGCTTTAAACGCACTTTCAGGCCTAGTTGAGCACGTTTTTTGACTTTGAATGTATCTTCATAGGAATGAGATGTGTAGTCAAATTAATGCTCATTTAGGCTTCAGGAGGTCAACCTGAACTAAATACATGTTGAAATGTGTGCATAAGGCCTTTGGTTTAGGCGTGACACTCAATTTGAGTTTTTATTGCTTTAAACGCACTTTCAGGCCTAGTTGAGCACGTTTTTTGACTTTGAATGAACCTTCATAGGAATGAGTTGTGTAGTCAAATTAATGGTGATTTAGGCTTCAGGAGGTCAACCTGAACTAAATACATGTTGAAATGTGTGCATAAGGCCTTTTGTTTAGGCGTGACACTCAATTTGAGTTTTTATTGCTTTAAATGCATTTTCAGGCCGAGTAGACCCCGTTTTTTGACTTTGAATGTATCTTCATAGGACTGAGTTGTGTAGTCAAATTAATGGTGATTTAGGCTTCAGGAGGTCAACCTGAACTAAATACATGTTGAAATGTGTGCATAAGGCCTTTGGTTTAGGCGTGACACTCATTTTGAGTTTTTATTGCTTTAAATGCCCTTTCAGGCCTAGTTGAGCACGTTTTTTGACTTTGAATGTACCTTCATAGGAATGAGTTGTATAGTCAAATTAATGCTCATTTAGGCTTCAGAATGTCAACCTGAACTAAATACATGTTGAAATGTGTGCATAAGTCCTTTGGTTTAGGCGTGACACTCAATTTGAGTTTTTATTGCTTTAAATGCATTTTCAGGCCGAGTAGAGCCCGTTTTTTGACTTTGAATGTATCTTCATAGGAATGAGTTGTGTAGTCAAATTAATGCTCATTTAGGCTTCAGGAGGTCAACCTGAACTAAATACATGTTGAAATGTGTGCATAAGTCCTTTGGTTTAGGCGTGACACTCAATTTGAGTTTTTATTGCTTTAAATGCATTTTCAGGCCGAGAAGAGCACGTTTTTTTACTTTGAATGTATCCTCATAGGAATGAGTTGTTTAGTCAAATTAATGCTCATTTAGGCTTCAGGAGGTCAACCTGAACTAAATACATGTTGAAATGTGTGCATAAGTCCTTTGGTTTAGGTGTGACACTCATTTTGAGTTTTTATTGCTTTAAATGCACTTTCAGGCCGAGTTGAGCACGTTTTTTGACTTTGAATATATCTTCATAGGAATAAGTTGTGTAGTCAAATTAATGCTCATTTAGGCTTCAGGAGGTCAACCTGAACTAAATACATGTTGAAATGTATGCATAAGTCCTTTGGTTTAGGTGTGACACTCATTTTGAGTTTTTATTGCTTTAAATGCACTTTCAGGCCGAGTTGAGCACGTTTTTTGACTTTGAATATATCTTCATAGGAATAAGTTGTGTAGTCAAATTAATGCTCATTTAGGCTTCAGGAGGTCAACCTGAACTAAATACATGTTGAAATGTGTGCATAAGTCCTTTGGTTTAGGTGTGACACTCATTTTGAGTTTTTATTGCTTTAAATGCACTTTCAGGCCGAGTTGAGCACGTTTTTTGACTTTGAATATATCTTCATAGGAATAAGTTGTGTAGTCAAATTAATGCTCATTTAGGCTTCAGAATGTCAACCTGAACTAAATACATGTTGAAATGTGTGCATAAGTCCTTTGGTTTAGGCGTGACACTCAATTTGAGTTTTTATTGCTTTAAATGCATTTTCAGGCCGAGTAGAGCACGTTTTTTGACTTTGAATGTACCTTCATAGGAATTAGTTGTATAGTCAAATTAATGCTCATTTAGGCTTCAGAATGTCAACCTGAACTAAATACATGTTGAAATGTGTGCATAAGTCCTTTGGTTTAGGCGTGACACTCAATTTGAGTTTTTATTGCTTTAAATGCATTTTCAGGCCGAGTTGAGGACGTTTCTGAGTTTGAATGTACCTTCATAGGACTGAGTTGTGTAGTGAAATTAATGCTCATTTAGGCTTCAGGAGGTCAACCTGAACTAAATACATGTTGAAATGTGTGCATAAGTCCTTTGATTTAGGTGTGAGACTCAATTTGAGTTTTTATTGCTTTAAATGTACTTTCAGGCCTAGTTGAGCACGTTTTTTGACTTTGAATGTACCTTCATAGGAATGAGTTGTATAGTCAAATTAATGCTCATTTAGGCTTCAGAATGTCAACCTGAACTAAATACATGTTGAAATGTGTGCATAAGTCCTTTGGTTTAGGCGTGACACTCAATTTGAGTTTTTATTGCTTTAAATGCATTTTCAGGCCGAGAAGAGCACGTTTTTTTACTTTGAATGTATCCTCATGGGAATGAGTTGTTTAGTCAAATTAATGCTCATTTAGGCTTCAGAAGGTCAACCTGAACTAAATACATGTTGAAATGTGTGCATAAGTCCTTTGGTTTAGGTGTGACACTCATTTTGAGTTTTTATTGCTTTAAATGCACTTTCAGGCCGAGTTGAGCACGTTTTTTGACTTTGAATATATCGTCATAGGAATAAGTTGTGTAGTCAAATTAATGCTCATTTAGGCTTCAGGAGGTCAACCTGAACTAAATACATGTTGAAATGTGTGCATAAGTCCTTTGGTTTAGGCGTGACACTCAATTTGAGTTTTTATTGCTTTAAATGCATTTTCAGGCCGAGTACAGCACGTTTTTTGACTTTGAATGTATCTTCATAGGAATGAGATGTGTAGTCAAATTAATGCTCATTTAGGCATCAGAATGTCAACCTGAACTAAATACATGTTGAAATGTGTGCATAAGTCTTTTGGTTTAGGCGTGACACTCAATTTGAGTTTTTATTGCTTTAAATGCATTTTCAGGCCGAGTTGAGCACGTTTCTGAGTTTGAATGTATCTTCATAGGAATGATTTGTGTAGTCAAATTAATGGTGATTTAGGCTTCAGGAGGTCAACCTGAAATAAATACATGTTGAAATGTGTGCATAAGTCCTTTGGTTTAGGTGTGACACTCATTTTGAGTTTTTATTGCTTTAAATGCATTTTCAGGCCGAGTAGAGCCCGTTTTTTTACTTTGAATGTATCTTCATAGGAATGAGTTGTGTAGTCAAATTAATGCTCATTTAGGCTTCAGGAGGTCAACCTGAACTAAATACATGTTGAAATGTGTGCATAACTCCTTTGGTTTAGGCGTGACACTCAATTTGAGTTTTTATTGCTTTAAATGCATTTTCAGGCCGAGTACAGCACGTTTTTTGACTTTGAATGTATCTTCATAGGAATGAGTTGTGTAGTCAAATTAATGCTCATTTAGGCTTCAGGAGGTCAACCTGAACTAAATACATGTTGAAATGTGTGCATAAGTCCTTTGGTTTAGGCGTGACACTCAATTTGAGTTTTTATTGCTTTATATGCATTTTCAGGCCGAGTACAGCACGTTTTTTGACTTTGAATGTATCTTCATAGGAATGAGATGTGTAGTCAAATTAATGCTCATTTAGGCCTCAGGAGGTCAACCTGAACTAAATACATGTTGAAATGTGTGCATAAGGCCTTTGGTTTAGGCGTGACACTCATTTTGAGTTTTTATTGCTTTAAATGCCCTTTCAGGCCTAGTTGAGCACGTTTTTTGACTTTGAATGTACCTTCATAGGAATGAGTTGTATAGTCAAATTAATGCTCATTTATTCTTCAGAATGTCAACCTGAACTAAATACATGTTGAAATGTGTGCAGAAGTCCTTTGGTTTAGGCGTGACACTCAATTTGAGTTTTTATTGCTTTAAATGCATTTTCAGGCCGAGAAGAGCACGTTTTTTGACTTTGAATGTATCTTCATAGGAATGAGTTGTGTAGTCAAATTAATGCTCATTTAGGCTTCAGGAGGACAATCTGAACTAAATACATATTGAAATGTGTGCATAAATCCTTTGGTTTAGGTGTGACACTCAATTTGAGTTATTATTGCTTTAAATGCATTTTCAGGCCGACTTGAGCACGTTTCTGAGTTAGAATGTACCTTCATAGGAATGATTTGTTTAGTCAAATTAATGGTGATTTAGGCTTCAGGAGGTCAACCTGAACTAAATACATGTTGAAATGTGTGCATAAGGCTTTTGGTTTAGGCGTGACACTCAATTTGAGTTTTTATTGCTTTAAACGCACTTTCAGGCCTAGTTGAGCACGTTTTTTGACTTTGAATGTATCTTCATAGGAATGAGATGTGTAGTCAAATTAATGCTCATTTAGGCTTCAGGAGGTCAACCTGAACTAAATACATGTTGAAATGTGTGCATAAGGCCTTTGGTTTAGGCGTGACACTCAATTTGAGTTTTTATTGCTTTAAACGCACTTTCAGGCCTAGTTGAGCACGTTTTTTGACTTTGAATGAACCTTCATAGGAATGAGTTGTGTAGTCAAATTAATGGTGATTTAGGCTTCAGGAGGTCAACCTGAACTAAATACATGTTGAAATGTGTGCATAAGGCCTTTTGTTTAGGCGTGACACTCAATTTGAGTTTTTATTGCTTTAAATGCATTTTCAGGCCGAGTAGAACCCGTTTTTTGACTTTGAATGTATCTTCATAGGACTGAGTTGTGTAGTCAAATTAATGGTGATTTAGGCTTCAGGAGGTCAACCTGAACTAAATACATGTTGAAATGTGTGCATAAGGCCTTTGGTTTAGGCGTGACACTCATTTTGAGTTTTTATTGCTTTAAATGCCCTTTCAGGCCTAGTTGAGCACGTTTTTTGACTTTGAATGTACCTTCATAGGAATGAGTTGTATAGTCAAATTAATGCTCATTTAGGCTTCAGAATGTCAACCTGAACTAAATACATGTTGAAATGTGTGCATAAGTCCTTTGGTTTAGGCGTGACACTCAATTTGAGTTTTTATTGCTTTAAATGCATTTTCAGGCCGAGTAGAGCCCGTTTTTTGACTTTGAATGTATCTTCATAGGAATGAGTTGTGTAGTCAAATTAATGCTCATTTAGGCTTCAGGAGGTCAACCTGAACTAAATACATGTTAAAATGTGTGCATAAGTCCTTTGGTTTAGGCGTGACACTCAATTTGAGTTTTTATTGCTTTAAATGCATTTTCAGGCCGAGAAGAGCACGTTTTTTTACTTTGAATGTATCCTCATAGGAATGAGTTGTTTAGTCAAATTAATGCTCATTTAGGCTTCAGGAGGTCAACCTGAACTAAATACATGTTGAAATGTGTGCATAAGTCCTTTGGTTTAGGTGTGACACTCATTTTGAGTTTTTATTGCTTTAAATGCACTTTCAGGCCGAGTTGAGCACGTTTTTTGACTTTGAATATATCTTCATAGGAATAAGTTGTGTAGTCAAATTAATGCTCATTTAGGCTTCAGGAGGTCAACCTGAACTAAATACATGTTGAAATGTATGCATAAGTCCTTTGGTTTAGGTGTGACACTCATTTTGAGTTTTTATTGCTTTAAATGCACTTTCAGGCCGAGTTGAGCACGTTTTTTGACTTTGAATATATCTTCATAGGAATAAGTTGTGTAGTCAAATTAATGCTCATTTAGGCTTCAGGAGGTCAACCTGAACTAAATACATGTTGAAATGTGTGCATAAGTCCTTTGGTTTAGGTGTGACACTCATTTTGAGTTTTTATTGCTTTAAATGCACTTTCAGGCCGAGTTGAGCACGTTTTTTGACTTTGAATATATCTTCATAGGAATAAGTTGTGTAGTCAAATTAATGCTCATTTAGGCTTCAGAATGTCAACCTGAACTAAATACATGTTGAAATGTGTGCATAAGTCCTTTGGTTTAGGCGTGACACTCAATTTGAGTTTTTATTGCTTTAAATGCATTTTCAGGCCGAGTAGAGCACGTTTTTTGACTTTGAATGTATCTTCATAGGAATGAGATGTTTAGTCAAATTAATGCTCATTTAGGCTTCAGGAGGTCAACCTGAACTAAATACATGTTGAAATGTGTGCATAAGGCCTTTGGTTTAGGCGTGACACTCAATTTGAGTTTTTATTGCTTTAAATGCCCTTTCAGGCCTCGTTGAGCACGTTTTTTGACTTTGAATGTACCTTCATAGGAATTAGTTGTATAGTCAAATTAATGCTCATTTAGGCTTCAGAATGTCAACCTGAACTAAATACATGTTGAAATGTGTGCATAAGTCCTTTGGTTTAGGCGTGACACTCAATTTGAGTTTTTATTGCTTTAAATGCATTTTCAGGCCGAGTTGAGGACGTTTCTGAGTTTGAATGTACCTTCATAGGACTGAGTTGTGTAGTGAAATTAATGCTCATTTAGGCTTCAGGAGGTCAACCTGAACTAAATACATGTTGAAATGTGTGCATAAGTCCTTTGATTTAGGTGTGAGACTCAATTTGAGTTTTTATTGCTTTAAATGTACTTTCAGGCCTAGTTGAGCACGTTTTTTGACTTTGAATGTACCTTCATAGGAATGAGTTGTATAGTCAAATTAATGCTCATTTAGGCTTCAGAATGTCAACCTGAACTAAATACATGTTGAAATGTGTGCATAAGTCCTTTGGTTTAGGCGTGACACTCAATTTGAGTTTTTATTGCTTTAAATGCATTTTCAGGCCGAGAAGAGCACGTTTTTTTACTTTGAATGTATCCTCATGGGAATGAGTTGTTTAGTCAAATTAATGCTCATTTAGGCTTCAGAAGGTCAACCTGAACTAAATACATGTTGAAATGTGTGCATAAGTCCTTTGGTTTAGGTGTGACACTCATTTTGAGTTTTTATTGCTTTAAATGCACTTTCAGGCCGAGTTGAGCACGTTTTTTGACTTTGAATATATCGTCATAGGAATAAGTTGTGTAGTCAAATTAATGCTCATTTAGGCTTCAGGAGGTCAACCTGAACTAAATACATGTTGAAATGTGTGCATAAGTCCTTTGGTTTAGGCGTGACACTCAATTTGAGTTTTTATTGCTTTAAATGCATTTTCAGGCCGAGTACAGCACGTTTTTTGACTTTGAATGTATCTTCATAGGAATGAGATGTGTAGTCAAATTAATGCTCATTTAGGCATCAGAATGTCAACCTGAACTAAATACATGTTGAAATGTGTGCATAAGTCTTTTGGTTTAGGCGTGACACTCAATTTGAGTTTTTATTGCTTTAAATGCATTTTCAGGCCGAGTTGAGCACGTTTCTGAGTGTGAATGTATCTTCATAGGAATGATTTGTGTAGTCAAATTAATGGTGATTTAGGCTTCAGGAGGTCAACCTGAAATAAATACATGTTGAAATGTGTGCATAAGTCCTTTGGTTTAGGTGTGACACTCATTTTGAGTTTTTATTGCTTTAAATGCATTTTCAGGCCGAGTAGAGCCCGTTTTTTTACTTTGAATGTATCTTCATAGGAATGAGTTGTGTAGTCAAATTAATGCTCATTTAGGCTTCAGGAGGTCAACCTGAACTAAATACATGTTGAAGTGTGTGCATAAGTCATTTAGTTTAGGCGTGACACTCAATTTGAGTTTTTATTGCTTTAAATGCCCTTTCAGGCCTAGTTGAGCACGTTTTTTGACTTTGAATGTACCTTCATAGGAATGAGTTGTATAGTCAAATTAATGCTCATTTATTCTTCAGAATGTCAACCTGAACTAAATACATGTTGAAATGTGTGCAGAAGTCCTTTGGTTTAGGCGTGACACTCAATTTGAGTTTTTATTGCTTTAAATGCATTTTCAGGCCGAGAAGAGCACGTTTTTTGACTTTGAATGTATCTTCATAGGAATGAGATGTGTAGTCAAATTAATGCTCATTTAGGCTTCAGGAGGTCAACCTGAACTAAATACATGTTGAAATGTGTGCATAAGTCCTTTGGTTTAGGCGTGACACTCAATTTGAGTTTTTATTGCTTCAAATGCATTTTCAGGCCGAGTACAGCACGTTTTTTGACTTTGAATGTATCTTCATAGGAATGAGATGTGTAGTCAAATTAATGCTCATTTAGGCCTCAGGAGGTCAACCTGAACTAAATACATGTTGAAATGTGTGCATAAGTCCTTTGGTTTAGGTGTGACACTCAATTTGAGTTATTATTGCTTTAATGCATTTTCAGGGCGAGTTGAGCACGTTTCTGAGTTTGAATGTACCTTCATAGGAATGAGTTGTGTAGTCAAATTAATGCTCATTTAGGCTTCAGGAGGTCAACCTGAACTAAATACATGTTGAAATGTGTGCATAAGTCCTTTGGTTTAGGCGTGACACTCAATTTGAGTTTTTATTGCTTTAAATGCATTTTCAGGCCGAGTTGAGCACGTTTCTGAGTTTGAATGTACCTTCATAGGAATGATTTGTGTAGTCAAATTAATGGTGATTTAGGCTTCAGGAGGTCAACCTGAACTAAATACATGTTGAAATGTGTGCATAAATCCTTTGGTTTAGGCGTGACACTCTATTTGAGTTTTTATTGCTTTAAATGCACTTTCAGGCCTAGTTGAGCACGTTTTTTGACTTTGAATGTACCTTCATAGGAATGAGTTGTGTAGTCAAATTAATGCTCATTTAGGCTTCAGGAGGTCAACCTGAACTAAATACATGTTGAAATGTGTGCATAAGTCCTTTGGTTTAGGCGTGACACTCAATTTGAGTTTTTATTGCTTTAAATGCATTTTCAGGCCGAGTACAGCACGTTTTTTGACTTTGAATGTATCTTCATAGGAATGAGTTGTGTAGTCAAATTAATGCTCATTTAGGCTTCAGGGGGTCAACCTGAACTAAATACATGTTGAAATGTGTGCATAAGTCCTTTGGTTTAGGCGTGACACTCAATTTGAGTTTTTATTGCTTTAAATGCATTTTCAGGCCGAGTTGAGCACGTTTCTGAGTTTGAATGTATCTTCATAGGAATGATTTGTGTAGTCAAATTAATGTTCATTTAGGCTTCAGAATGTCAACCTGAACTAAATACATGTTGAAATGTGTGCATAAGTCCTTTGGTTTAGGCGTGACACTCAATTTGAGTTTTTATTGCTTTAAATGCATTTTCAGGCCGAGTTGAGCACGTTTCTGAGTTTGAATGTATCTTCATAGGAATGATTTGTGTAGTCAAATTAATGGTGATTTAGGCTTCAGGAGGTCAACCTGAAATAAATACATGTTGAAATGTGTGCATAAGTCCTTTGGTTTAGGTGTGACACTCATTTTGAGTTTTTATTGCTTTAAATGCATTTTCAGGCCGAGTAGAGCCCGTTTTTTTACTTTGAATGTATCTTCATAGGAATGAGTTGTGTAGTCAAATTAATGCTCATTTAGGCTTCAGGAGGTCAACCTGAACTAAATACATGTTGAAATGTGTGCATAAGTCCTTTGGTTTAGGCGTGACACTCAATTTGAGTTTTTATTGCTTTAAATGCATTTTCAGGCCGAGTACAGCACGTTTTTTGACTTTGAATGTATCTTCATAGGAATGAGTTGTGTAGTCAAATTAATGCTCATTTAGGCTTCAGGAGGTCAACCTGAACTAAATACATGTTGAAATGTGTGCATAAGTCCTTTGGTTTAGGCGTGACACTCAATTTGAGTTTTTATTGCTTTATATGCATTTTCAGGCCGAGTACAGCACGTTTTTTGACTTTGAATGTATCTTCATAGGAATGAGATGTGTAGTCAAATTAATGCTCATTTAGGCCTCAGGAGGTCAACCTGAACTAAATACATGTTGAAATGTGTGCATAAGGCCTTTGGTTTAGGCGTGACACTCATTTTGAGTTTTTATTGCTTTAAATGCCCTTTCAGGCCTAGTTGAGCACGTTTTTTGACTTTGAATGTACCTTCATAGGAATGAGTTGTATAGTCAAATTAATGCTCATTTATTCTTCAGAATATCAACCTGAACTAAATACATGTTGAAATGTGTGCAGAAGTCCTTTGGTTTAGGCGTGACACTCAATTTGAGTGTTTATTGCTTTAAATGCATTTTCAGGCCGAGTAGAGCACGTTTTTTGACTTTGAATGTATCTTCATAGGAATGAGATGTGTAGTCAAATTAATGCTCATTTAGGCTTCAGGAGGTCAACCTGAACTAAATACATGTTGAAATGTGTGCATAAGTCCTTTGGTTTAGGCGTGACACTCAATTTGAGTTTTTATTGCTTCAAATGCATTTTCAGGCCGAGTACAGCACGTTTTTTGACTTTGAATGTATCTTCATAGGAATGAGATGTGTAGTCAAATTAATGCTCATTTAGGCCTCAGGAGGTCAACCTGAACTAAATACATGTTGAAATGTGTGCATAAGTCCTTTGGTTTAGGTGTGACACTCAATTTGAGTTATTATTGCTTTAATGCATTTTCAGGGCGAGTTGAGCACGTTTCTGAGTTTGAATGTACCTTCATAGGAATGAGTTGTGTAGTCAAATTAATGCTCATTTAGGCTTCAGGAGGTCAACCTGAACTAAATACATGTTGAAATGTGTGCATAAGTCCTTTGGTTTAGGCGTGACACTCAATTTGAGTTTTTTATTGCTTTAAATGCATTTTCAGGCCGAGTTGAGCACGTTTCTGAGTTTGAATGTACCTTCATAGGAATGATTTGTGTAGTCAAATTAATGGTGATTTAGGCTTCAGGAGGTCAACCTGAACTAAATACATGTTGAAATGTGTGCATAAATCCTTTGGTTTAGGCGTGACACTCTATTTGAGTTTTTATTGCTTTAAATGCACTTTCAGGCCTAGTTGAGCACGTTTTTTGACTTTGAATGTACCTTCATAGGAATGAGTTGTGTAGTCAAATTAATGCTCATTTAGGCTTCAGGAGGTCAACCTGAACTAAATACATGTTGAAATGTGTGCATAAGTCCTTTGGTTTAGGCGTGACACTCAATTTGAGTTTTTATTGCTTTAAATGCATTTTCAGGCCGAGTACAGCACGTTTTTTGACTTTGAATGTATCTTCATAGGAATGAGATGTGTAGTCAAATTAATGCTCATTTAGGCCTCAGGAGGTCAACCTGAACTAAATACATGTTGAAATGTGTGCATAAGGCCTTTGGTTTAGGCGTGACACTCATTTTGAGTTTTTATTGCTTTAAATGCCCTTTCAGGCCTAGTTGAGCACGTTTTTTGACTTTGAATGTACCTTCATAGGAATGAGTTGTGTAGTCAAATTAATGCTCCTTTAGGCTTCAGGAGGACAACCTGAACTAAATACATATTGAAATGTGTGCATAAATCCTTTGGTTTAGGTGTGACACTCAATTTGAGTTATTATTGCTTTAAATGCATTTTCAGGCCGACTTGAGCACGTTTCTGAGTAGAATGTACCTTCATAGGAATGATTTGTGTAGTCAAATTAATGGTGATTTAGGCTTCAGGAGGTCAACCTGAACTAAATACATGTTGAAATGTGTGCATAAGTCCTTTGGTTTAGGCGTGACACTCAATTTGAGTTTTTATTGCTTTAAACGCACTTTCAGGCCTAGTTGAGCACGTTTTTTGACTTTGAATGTATCTTCATAGGAATGAGATGTGTAGTCAAATTAATGCTCATTTCGGCTTCAGGAGGTCAACCTGAACTAAATACATGTTGAAATGTGTGCATAAGTCCTTTGGTTTAGGCGTGACACTCAATTTGAGTTTTTATTGCTTTAAACGCACTTTCAGGCCTAGTTGAGCACGTTTTTTGACTTTGAATGAACCTTCATAGGAATGAGATGTGTAGTCAAATTAATGGTGATTTAGGCTTCAGGAGGTCAACCTGAACTAAATACATGTTGAAATGTGTGCATAAGTCCTTTGGTTTAGGTGTGACACTCATTTTGAGTTTTTATTGCTTTAAATGCATTTTCAGGCCGAGTAGAGCCCGTTTTTTTACTTTGAATGTATCTTCATAGGAATGAGTTGTGTAGTCAAATTAATGCTCATTTAGGCTTCAGGAGGTCAACCTGAACTAAATACATGTTGAAATGTGTGCATAAGTCCTTTGGTTTAGGCGTGACACTCAATTTGAGTTTTTATTGCTTTAAATGCATTTTCAGGCCGAGTACAGCACGTTTTTTGACTTTGAATGTATCTTCATAGGAATGAGTTGTGTAGTCAAATTAATGCTCATTTAGGCTTCAGGAGGTCAACCTGAACTAAATACATGTTGAAATGTGTGCATAAGTCCTTTGGTTTAGGCGTGACACTCAATTTGAGTTTTTATTGCTTTATATGCATTTTCAGGCCGAGTACAGCACGTTTTTTGACTTTGAATGTATCTTCATAGGAATGAGATGTGTAGTCAAATTAATGCTCATTTAGGCCTCAGGAGGTCAACCTGAACTAAATACATGTTGAAATGTGTGCATAAGGCCTTTGGTTTAGGCGTGACACTCATTTTGAGTTTTTATTGCTTTAAATGCCCTTTCAGGCCTAGTTGAGCACGTTTTTTGACTTTGAATGTACCTTCATAGGAATGAGTTGTATAGTCAAATTAATGCTCATTTATTCTTCAGAATATCAACCTGAACTAAATACATGTTGAAATGTGTGCAGAAGTCCTTTGGTTTAGGCGTGACACTCAATTTGAGTGTTTATTGCTTTAAATGCATTTTCAGGCCGAGTAGAGCACGTTTTTTGACTTTGAATGTATCTTCATAGGAATGAGATGTGTAGTCAAATTAATGCTCATTTAGGCTTCAGGAGGTCAACCTGAACTAAATACATGTTGAAATGTGTGCATAAGTCCTTTGGTTTAGGCGTGACACTCAATTTGAGTTTTTATTGCTTCAAATGCATTTTCAGGCCGAGTACAGCACGTTTTTTGACTTTGAATGTATCTTCATAGGAATGAGATGTGTAGTCAAATTAATGCTCATTTAGGCCTCAGGAGGTCAACCTGAACTAAATACATGTTGAAATGTGTGCATAAGTCCTTTGGTTTAGGTGTGACACTCAATTTGAGTTATTATTGCTTTAATGCATTTTCAGGGCGAGTTGAGCACGTTTCTGAGTTTGAATGTACCTTCATAGGAATGAGTTGTGTAGTCAAATTAATGCTCATTTAGGCTTCAGGAGGTCAACCTGAACTAAATACATGTTGAAATGTGTGCATAAGTCCTTTGGTTTAGGCGTGACACTCAATTTGAGTTTTTTATTGCTTTAAATGCATTTTCAGGCCGAGTTGAGCACGTTTCTGAGTTTGAATGTACCTTCATAGGAATGATTTGTGTAGTCAAATTAATGGTGATTTAGGCTTCAGGAGGTCAACCTGAACTAAATACATGTTGAAATGTGTGCATAAATCCTTTGGTTTAGGCGTGACACTCTATTTGAGTTTTTATTGCTTTAAATGCACTTTCAGGCCTAGTTGAGCACGTTTTTTGACTTTGAATGTACCTTCATAGGAATGAGTTGTGTAGTCAAATTAATGCTCATTTAGGCTTCAGGAGGTCAACCTGAACTAAATACATGTTGAAATGTGTGCATAAGTCCTTTGGTTTAGGCGTGACACTCAATTTGAGTTTTTATTGCTTTAAATGCATTTTCAGGCCGAGTACAGCACGTTTTTTGACTTTGAATGTATCTTCATAGGAATGAGATGTGTAGTCAAATTAATGCTCATTTAGGCCTCAGGAGGTCAACCTGAACTAAATACATGTTGAAATGTGTGCATAAGGCCTTTGGTTTAGGCGTGACACTCATTTTGAGTTTTTATTGCTTTAAATGCCCTTTCAGGCCTAGTTGAGCACGTTTTTTGACTTTGAATGTACCTTCATAGGAATGAGTTGTGTAGTCAAATTAATGCTCCTTTAGGCTTCAGGAGGACAACCTGAACTAAATACATATTGAAATGTGTGCATAAATCCTTTGGTTTAGGTGTGACACTCAATTTGAGTTATTATTGCTTTAAATGCATTTTCAGGCCGACTTGAGCACGTTTCTGAGTAGAATGTACCTTCATAGGAATGATTTGTGTAGTCAAATTAATGGTGATTTAGGCTTCAGGAGGTCAACCTGAACTAAATACATGTTGAAATGTGTGCATAAGTCCTTTGGTTTAGGCGTGACACTCAATTTGAGTTTTTATTGCTTTAAATGCATTTTCAGGCCGAGTTGAGCACGTTTCTGAGTTTGAATGTATCTTCATAGGAATGATTTGTGTAGTCAAATTAATGTTCATTTAGGCTTCAGAATGTCAACCTGAACTAAATACATGTTGAAATGTGTGCATAAGTCCTTTGGTTTAGGCGTGACACTCAATTTGAGTTTTTATTGCTTTAAATGCATTTTCAGGCCGAGTAGAGCCCGTTTTTTTACTTTGAATGTATCTTCATAGGAATGAGTTGTGTAGTCAAATTAATGCTCATTTAGGCTTCAGGAGGTCAACCTGAACTAAATACATGTTGAAATGTGTGCATAAGTCCTTTGGTTTAGGTGTGACACTCAATTTGAGTTTTTATTGCTTTAAATTCATTTTCAGGCCGAGTAGAGCATCTTTTTTGACTTTGAATGTATCTTCATAGGAATGAGTTGTGTAGTCAAATTAATGCTCATTTAGGCTTCAGGAGGTCAACCTGAACTAAATACATGTTGAAATGTGTGCATAAGTCCTTTGGTTTAGGCGTGACACTCAATTTGAGTTTTTATTGCTTTAAATGCATTTTCAGGCCGAGTACAGCACGTTTTTTGACTTTGAATGTATCTTCATAGGAATGAGATGTGTAGTCAAATTAATGATCATTTAGGCCTCAGGAGGTCAACCTGAACTAAATACATGTTGAAATGTGTGCATAAGGCCTTTGGTTTAGGCGTGACACTCATTTTGAGTTTTTATTGCTTTAAATGCATTTTCAGGCCGAGTACAGCACGTTTTTTGACTTTGAATGTATCTTCATAGGAATGAGATGTGTAGTCAAATTAATGGTGATTTAGGCTTCAGGAGGTCAACCTGAACTAAATACATGTTGAAATGTGTGCATAAGGCCTTTTGTTTAGGCGTGACACTCAATTTGAGTTTTTATTGCTTTAAATGCATTTTCAGGCCGAGTAGAGCCCGTTTTTTTACTTTGAATGTATCTTCATAGGAATGAGATGTTTAGTCAAATTAATCCTCATTTAGGCTTCAGGAGGTCAACCTGAACTAAATACATGTTGAAATGTGTGCATAAGGCCTTTGGTTTAGGCGTGACACTCATTTTGAGTTTTTATTGCTTTAAATGCCCTTTCAGGCCTAGTTGAGCACGTTTTTTGACTTTGAATGTACCTTCATAGGAATGAGTTGTATAGTCAAATTAATGCTCATTTAGGCTTCAGAATGTCAACCTGAACTAAATACATGTTGAAATGTGTGCATAAGTCCTTTGGTTTAGGCGTGACACTCAATTTGAGTTTTTATTGCTTTAAATGCATTTTCAGGCCGAGTAGAGCCCGTTTTTTGACTTTGAATGTATCTTCATAGGAATGAGTTGTGTAGTCAAATTAATGCTCATTTAGGCTTCAGGAGGTCAACCTGAACTAAATACATGTTGAAATGTGTGCATAAGTCCTTTGGTTTAGGCGTGACACTCAATTTGAGTTTTTATTGCTTTAAATGCATTTTCAGGCCGAGAAGAGCACGTTTTTTTACTTTGAATGTATCCTCATAGGAATGAGTTGTTTAGTCAAATTAATGCTCATTTAGGCTTCAGGAGGTCAACCTGAACTAAATACATGTTGAAATGTGTGCATAAGTCCTTTGGTTTAGGTGTGACACTCATTTTGAGTTTTTATTGCTTTAAATGCACTTTCAGGCCGAGTTGAGCACGTTTTTTGACTTTGAATATATCTTAATAGGAATGAGTTGTGTAGTCAAATTAATGCTCATTTAGGCTTCAGGAGGTCAACCTGAACTAAATACATGTTGAAATGTGTGCATAAGTCCTTTGGTTTAGGCGTGACACTCAATTTGAGTTTTTATTGCTTTAAATGCACTTTCAGGCCTAGTTGAGCACGTTTTTTGACTTTGAATGTACCTTCATAGGAATGAGTTGTATAGTCAAATTAATGCTCATTTAGGCTTCAGAATGTCAACCTGAACTAAATACATGTTGAAATGTGTGCATAAGTCCTTTGGTTTAGGCGTGACACTCAATTTGAGTTTTTATTGCTTTAAATGCATTTTCAGGCCGAGTAGAGCACGTTTTTTGACTTTGAATGTATCTTCATAGGAATGAGATGTTTAGTCAAGTTAATGCTCATTTAGGCTTCAGGAGGTCAACCTGAACTAAATACATGTTGAAATGTGTGCATAAGGCCTTTGGTTTAGGCGTGACACTCATTTTGAGTTTTTATTGCTTTAAATGCCCTTTCAGGCCTCGTTGAGCACGTTTTTTGACTTTGAATGTACCTTCATAGGAATTAGTTGTATAGTCAAATTAATGCTCATTTAGGCTTCAGAATGTCAACCTGAACTAAATACATGTTGAAATGTGTGCATAAGTCCTTTGGTTTAGGCGTGACACTCAATTTGAGTTTTTATTGCTTTAAATGCATTTTCAGGCCGAGTAGAGCACGTTTTTTGACTTTGAATGTATCTTCATAGGAATGAGATGTTTAGTCAAATTAATGCTCATTTAGGCTTCAGGAGGTCAACCTGAACTAAATACATGTTGAAATGTGTGCATAAGGCCTTTGGTTTAGGCGTGACACTCATTTTGAGTTTTTATTGCTTTAAATGCCCTTTCAGGCCTCGTTGAGCACGTTTTTTGACTTTGAATGTACCTTCATAGGAATTAGTTGTATAGTCAAATTAATGCTCATTTAGGCTTCAGAATGTCAACCTGAACTAAATGCATGTTGAAATGTGTGCATAAGTCCTTTGGTTTAGGCGTGACACTCAATTTGAGTTTTTATTGCTTTAAATGCATTTTCAGGCCGAGTTGAGCACGTTTCTGAGTTTGAATGTACCTTCATAGGAATGATTTGTGTAGTCAAATTAATGGTGATTTAGGCTTCAGGAGGTCAACCTGAACTAAATACATGTTGAAATGTGTGCATAAGGCCTTTGGTTTAGGCGTGACACTCATTTTGAGTTTTTATTGCTTTAAATGCCCTTTCAGGCCGAGTTGAGCACGTTTTTTGACTTTGAATGTACCTTCATAGGAATGAGTTGTATAGTCAAATTAATGCTCATTTAGGCTTCAGAATGTCAACCTGAACTAAATACATGTTGAAATGTGTGCATAAGTCCTTTGGTTTAGGCGTGACACTCAATTTGAGTTTTTATTGCTTCAAATGCATTTTCAGGCCGAGTACAGCACGTTTTTTGACTTTGAATGTATCTTCATAGGAATGAGATGTGTAGTCAAATTAATGCTCATTTAGGCCTCAGGAGGTCAACCTGAACTAAATACATGTTGAAATGTGTGCATAAGTCCTTTGGTTTAGGTGTGACACTCAATTTGAGTTTTTATTGCTTTAAATGCACTTTCAGGCCTAGTTGAGCACGTTTTTTGACTTTGAATGTACCTTCATAGGAATGAGTTGTATAGTCAAATTAATGCTCATTTAGGCTTCAGAATGTCAACCTGAACTAAATACATGTTGAAATGTGTGCATAAGTCCTTTGGTTTAGGCGTGACACTCAATTTGAGTTTTTATTGCTTTAAATGCATTTTCAGGCCGAGAAGAGCACGTTTTTTTACTTTGAATGTATCCTCATAGGAATGAGTTGTTTAGTCAAATTAATGCTCATTTAGGCTTCAGGAGGTCAACCTGAACTAAATACATGTTGAAATGTGTGCATAAGTCCTTTGGTTTAGGTGTGACACTCATTTTGAGTTTTTATTGCTTTAAATGCACTTTCAGGCCGAGTTGAGCACGTTTTTTGACTTTGAATATATCTTCATAGGAATAAGTTGTGTAGTCAAATTAATGCTCATTTAGGCTTCAGGAGGTCAACCTGAACTAAATACATGTTGAAATGTGTGCATAAGTCCTTTGGTTTAGGCGTGACACTCAATTTGAGTTTTTATTGCTTTAAATGCATTTTCAGGCCGAGTTGAGCACGTTTCTGAGTTTGAATGTACCTTCATAGGAATGATTTGTGTAGTCAAATTAATGGTGATTTAGGCTTCAGGAGGTCAACCTGAACTAAATACATGTTGAAATGTGTGCATAAGGCCTTTGGTTTAGGCGTGACACTCATTTTGAGTTTTTATTGCTTTAAATGCCCTTTCAGGCCGAGTTGAGCACGTTTTTTGACTTTGAATGTACCTTCATAGGAATGAGTTGTATAGTCAAATTAATGCTCATTTAGGCTTCAGAATGTCAACCTGAACTAAATACATGTTGAAATGTGTGCATAAGTCCTTTGGTTTAGGCGTGACACTCAATTTGAGTTTTTATTGCTTTAAATGCATTTTCAGGCCGAGTAGAGCCCGTTTTTTGACTTTGAATGTATCTTCATAGGAATGAGTTGTGTAGTCAAATTAATGCTCATTTAGGCTTCAGGAGGTCAACCTGAACTAAATACATGTTGAAATGTGTGCATAAGTCCTTTGATTTAGGCGTGACACTCAATTTGAGTTTTTATTGCTTTAAATGCACTTTCAGGCCTAGTTGAGCACGTTTTTTTACTTTGAATGTACCTTCATAGGAATGAGTTGTATAGTCAAATTAATGCTCATTTAGGCTTCAGAATGTCAACCTGAACTAAATACATGTTGAAATGTGTGCATAAGTCCTTTGGTTTAGGCGTGACACTCAATTTGAGTTTTTATTGCTTTAAATGCATTTTCAGGCCGAGAAGAGCACGTTTTTTTACTTTGAATGTATCCTCATAGGAATGAGTTGTTTAGTCAAATTAATGCTCATTTAGGCTTCAGGAGGTCAACCTGAACTAAATACATGTTGAAATGTGTGCATAAGTCCTTTGGTTTAGGTGTGACACTCATTTTGAGTTTTTATTGCTTTAAATGCACTTTCAGGCCGAGTTGAGCACGTTTTTTGACTTTGAATATATCTTCATAGGAATAAGTTGTGTAGTCAAATTAATGCTCATTTAGGCTTCAGGAGGTCAACCTGAACTAAATACATGTTGAAATGTGTGCATAAGTCCTTTGGTTTAGGCGTGACACTCAATTTGAGTTTTTATTGCTTTAAATGCATTTTCAGGCCGAGTTGAGCACGTTTCTGAGTTTGAATGTACCTTCATAGGAATGATTTGTGTAGTCAAATTAATGCTCATTTAGGCTTCAGAATGTCAACCTGAACTAAATACATGTTGAAATGTGTGCATAAGTCTTTTGGTTTAGGCGTGACACTCAATTTGAGTTTTTATTGCTTTAAATGCATTTTCAGGCCGAGTTGAGCACGTTTCTGAGTTTGAATGTATCTTCATAGGAATGATTTGTGTAGTCAAATTAATGGTGATTTAGGCTTCAGGAGGTCAACCTGAAATAAATACATGTTGAAATGTGTGCATAAGTCCTTTGGTTTAGGCGTGACACTCAATTTGAGTTTTTATTGCTTTATATGCATTTTCAGGCCGAGTACAGCACGTTTTTTGACTTTGAATGTATCTTCATAGGAATGAGATGTGTAGTCAAATTAATGCTCATTTAGGCCTCAGGAGGTCAACCTGAACTAAATACATGTTGAAATGTGTGCATAAGGCCTTTGGTTTAGGCGTGACACTCATTTTGAGTTTTTATTGCTTTAAATGCCCTTTCAGGCCTAGTTGAGCACGTTTTTTGACTTTGAATGTACCTTCATAGGAATGAGTTGTATAGTCAAATTAATGCTCATTTAGGCTTCAGGAGGTCAACCTGAACTAAATACATGTTGAAATGTGTGCATAAGTCCTTTGGTTTAGGCGTGACACTCAATTTGAGTTTTTATTGCTTCAAATGCATTTTCAGGCCGAGTACAGCACGTTTTTTGACTTTGAATGTATCTTCATAGGAATGAGATGTGTAGTCAAATTAATGCTCATTTAGGCCTCAGGAGGTCAACCTGAACTAAATACATGTTGAAATGTGTGCATAAGTCCTTTGGTTTAGGTGTGACACTCAATTTGAGTTATTATTGCTTTAATGCAATTTCAGGGCAAGTTGAGCACGTTTCTGAGTTTGAATGTACCTTCATAGGAATGAGTTGTGTAGTCAAATTAATGCTCATTTAGGCTTCAGGAGGTCAACCTGAACTAAATACATGTTGAAATGTGTGCATAAGTCCTTTGGTTTAGGCGTGACACTCAATTTGAGTTTTTATTTCTTTAAATGCATTTTCAGACCGAGTTGAGCACGTTTTTTGACTTTGAATGTATATTCATAGGAATAAGATGTGTAGTCAAATTAATGCTCATTTAGGCTTCAGAATGTCAACCTGAACTAAATACATGTTGAAATGATTGCATAAGTCCTTTGGTTTAGGCGTGCCACTCATTTTGAGTTTTTATTGCTTTAAATGCACTTTCAGGCCAAGATGAGCACGTTTTTTGACTTTGAATGTGCCTTCATAGGAATGAGTTGTATAGTCAAATTAATGCTCATTTAGGCTTCAGAATGTCAACCCGAACTAAATACATGTTGAAATGTGTGCATAAGTCCTTTGGTTTAGGCGTGACACTCAATTTGAGTTTTTATTGCTTTAAATGCATTTTCAGGCCGAGTAGAGCACGTTTTTTGACTTTGAATGTATATTCATAGGAATGAGATGTGTAGTCAAATTAATGCTCATTTAGGCTTCAGGAGGTCAACCTGAACTAAATACATGTTGAAATGTGTGCATAAGTCCTTTGGTTTAGGCGTGACACTCAATTTGAGTTTTTATTGCTTCAAATGCATTTTCAGGCCGAGTACAGCACGTTTTTTGACTTTGAATGTATCTTCATAGGAATGAGATGTGTAGTCAAATTAATGCTCATTTAGGCCTCAGGAGGTCAACCTGAACTAAATACATGTTGAAATGTGTGCATAAGTCCTTTGGTTTAGGTGTGACACTCAATTTGAGTTATTATTGCTTTAATGCATTTTCAGGGCGAGTTGAGCACGTTTCTGAGTTTGAATGTACCTTCATAGGAATGATTTGTGTAGTCAAATTAATGGTGATTTAGGCTTCAGGAGGTCAACCTGAACTAAATACATGTTGAAATGTGTGCATAAATCCTTTGGTTTAGGCGTGACACTCAATTTGAGTTTTTATTGCTTTGAATGCACTTTCAGGCCTAGTTGAGCACGATTTTTGACTTTGAATGTACCTTCATAGGAATGAGTTGTATAGTCAAATTAATGCTCATTTAGGGTTCAGAATTTCAAACTGAACTAAATACATGTTGAAATGTGTGCATAAGTCCTTTGGTTTAGGCGTGACACTCAATTTGAGTTTTTATTGCTTTAAATGCATTTTCAGACCGAGTTGAGCACGTTTTTTGACTTTGAATGTATATTCATAGGAATAAGATGTGTAGTCAAATTAATGCTCATTTAGGCTTCAGAATGTCAACCTGAACTAAATACATGTTGAAATGATTGCATAAGTCCTTTGGTTTAGGCGTGCCACTCATTTTGAGTTTTTATTGCTTTAAATGCACTTTCAGGCCAAGATGAGCACGTTTTTTGACTTTGAATGTGCCTTCATAGGAATGAGTTGTATAGTCAAATTAATGCTCATTTAGGCTTCAGAAAGTCAACCCGAACTAAATACATGTTGAAATGTGTGCATAAGTCCTTTGGTTTAGGCGTGACACTCAATTTGAGTTTTTATTGCTTTAAATGCATTTTCAGGCCGAGTAGAGCACGTTTTTTGACTTTGAATGTATCTTCATAGGAATGAGATGTGTAGTCAAATTAATGCTCATTTAGGCTTCAGGAGGTCAACCTGAACTAAATACATGTTGAAATGTGTGCATAAGGCCTTTTGTTTCGGCGTGACACTCAATTTGAGTTTTTATTGCTTTAAATGCATTTTCAGGGCGAGTAGAGCCCGTTTTTTGACTTTGAATGTATCTTCATAGGACTGAGTTGTATAGTCAAATTAATGCTCATTTAGGGTTCAGAATGTAACCCTGAACTAAATACATGTTGAAATGTGTGCATAAGTCCTTTGGTTTAGGCGTGACACTCAATTTGAGTTTTTATTGCTTTAAATGCATTTTCAGGCCGAGTTGAGCACGTTTTTTGACTTTGAATTTATATTCATAGGTATGAGATGTGTAGTCAAATTAATGCTCATTTAAGGCTTCAGAATGTCAACCTGAACTAAATACATGTTGAAATGATTGCATAAGTCCTTTGGTTTAGGCGTGCCACTCATTTTGAGTTTTTATTGCTTTAAATGCACTTTCAGGCCTAGATGAGCACGTTTTTTGACTTTGAATGTGCCTTCATAGGAATGAGTTGTATAGTCAAATTAATGCTCATTTAGGCTTCAGAATGTCAACCCGAACTAAATACATTATGAAATGTGTGCATGAGTCCTTTGGTTTAGGCGTGACACTCAATTTGAGTTTTTATTGCTTTAAATGCATTTTCAGGCCGAGTTGAGCACGTTTTTTTGCTTTGAATGTATCTTCATAGGAATGAGTTGTGTAGTCAAATTAATGCTCATTTAGGCTTCAGGAGGACAACCTGAACTAAATACATATTGAAATGTGTGCATAAATCCTTTGGTTTAGGTGTGACACTCAATTTGAGTTATTATTGCTTTAAATGCATTTTCAGGCCGACTTGAGCATGTTTCTGAGTTAGAATGTACCTTCATAGGAATGAGATGTGTAGTCAAATTAATGGTGATTTAGACTTCAGGAGGTGAACCTGAACTAAATACATGTTGAAATGTGTGCATAAGGCCTTTGTTTTAGGCGTGACACTCAATTTGAGTTTTTATTGCTTTAAACGCACTTTCAGGCCTAGTTGAGCACGTTTTTTGACTTTGAATGAACCTTCATAGGAATGAGTTGTGTAGTCAAATTAATGGTGATTTAGGCTTCAGGAGGTCAACCTGAACTAAATACATGTTGAAATGTGTGCATAAGTCCTTTGGTTTAGGCGTGACACTCAATTTGAGTTTTTATTGCTTTAAATGCATTTTCAGGCCGAGTTGAGCACGTTTTTTGACTTTGAATGTATATTCATAGGTATGAGATGTGTAGTCAAATTAATGCTCATTTAAGGCTTCAGAATGTCAACCTGAACTAAATACATGTTGAAATGATTGCATAAGTCCTTTGGTTTAGGCGTGCCACTCATTTTGAGTTTTTATTGCTTTAAATGCACTTTCAGGCCTAGATGAGCACGTTTTTTGACTTTGAATGTGCCTTCATAGGAATGAGTTGTATAGTCAAATTAATGCTCATTTAGGCTTCAGAATGTCAACCCGAACTAAATACATGTTGAAATGTGTGCATGAGTCCTTTGGTTTAGGCGTGACACTCAATTTGATTTTTTATTGCTTTAAATGCATTTTCAGGCCAAGTTGAGCACGTTTCTGAGTTTGAATGTACCTTCATAGGAATGATTTGTGTAGTCAAATTAATGGTGATTTAGGCTTCAGGAGGTCAACCTGAACTAAAAACATGTTGAAATGTGTGCATAAGGCCTTTGGTTTAGGCGTGACACTCATTTTGAGTTTTTATTGCTTTAAATGCCCTTTCAGGCCTAGTTGAGCACGTTTTTTGACTTTGAATGTACCTTCATAGGAATTAGTTGTATAGTCAAATTAATGCTCATTTAGGCTTCAGAATGTCAACCTGAACTAAATACATGTTGAAATGTGTGCATAAGTCCTTTGGTTTAGGCGTGACACTCAATTTGAGTTTTTATTGCTTTAAATGCATTTTCAGGCCGAGTAGAGCCCGATTTTTGACTTTGAATGTATCTTCATAGGAATGAGTTGTATAGTCAAATTAATGCTCATTTAGGGTTCAGAATTTCAAACTGAACTAAATACATGTTGAAATGTGTGCATAAGTCCTTTGGTTTAGGCGTGACACTCAATTTGAGTTTTTATTGCTTTAAATGCATTTTCAGACCGAGTTGAGCACGTTTTTTGACTTTGAATGTATATTCATAGGAATAAGATGTGTAGTCAAATTAATGCTCATTTAGGCTTCAGAATGTCAACCTGAACTAAATACATGTTGAAATGATTGCATAAGTCCTTTGGTTTAGGCGTGCCACTCATTTTGAGTTTTTATTGCTTTAAATGCACTTTCAGGCCAAGATGAGCACGTTTTTTGACTTTGAATGTGCCTTCATAGGAATGAGTTGTATAGTCAAATTAATGCTCATTTAGGCTTCAGAAAGTCAACCCGAACTAAATACATGTTGAAATGTGTGCATAAGTCCTTTGGTTTAGGCGTGACACTCAATTTGAGTTTTTATTGCTTTAAATGCATTTTCAGGCCGAGTAGAGCACGTTTTTTGACTTTGAATGTATCTTCATAGGAATGAGATGTGTAGTCAAATTAATGCTCATTTAGGCTTCAGGAGGTCAACCTGAACTAAATACATGTTGAAATGTGTGCATAAGGCCTTTTGTTTCGGCGTGACACTCAATTTGAGTTTTTATTGCTTTAAATGCATTTTCAGGGCGAGTAGAGCCCGTTTTTTGACTTTGAATGTATCTTCATAGGACTGAGTTGTATAGTCAAATTAATGCTCATTTAGGGTTCAGAATGTAACCCTGAACTAAATACATGTTGAAATGTGTGCATAAGTCCTTTGGTTTAGGCGTGACACTCAATTTGAGTTTTTATTGCTTTAAATGCATTTTCAGGCCGAGTTGAGCACGTTTTTTGACTTTGAATGTATATTCATAGGTATGAGATGTGTAGTCAAATTAATGCTCATTTAAGGCTTCAGAATGTCAACCTGAACTAAATACATGTTGAAATGATTGCATAAGTCCTTTGGTTTAGGCGTGCCACTCATTTTGAGTTTTTATTGCTTTAAATGCACTTTCAGGCCTAGATGAGCACGTTTTTTGACTTTGAATGTGCCTTCATAGGAATGAGTTGTATAGTCAAATTAATGCTCATTTAGGCTTCAGAATGTCAACCCGAACTAAATACATTATGAAATGTGTGCATGAGTCCTTTGGTTTAGGCGTGACACTCAATTTGAGTTTTTATTGCTTTAAATGCATTTTCAGGCCGAGTTGAGCACGTTTTTTTGCTTTGAATGTATCTTCATAGGAATGAGTTGTGTAGTCAAATTAATGCTCATTTAGGCTTCAGGAGGACAACCTGAACTAAATACATATTGAAATGTGTGCATAAATCCTTTGGTTTAGGTGTGACACTCAATTTGAGTTATTATTGCTTTAAATGCATTTTCAGGCCGACTTGAGCATGTTTCTGAGTTAGAATGTACCTTCATAGGAATGAGATGTGTAGTCAAATTAATGGTGATTTAGACTTCAGGAGGTGAACCTGAACTAAATACATGTTGAAATGTGTGCATAAGGCCTTTGTTTTAGGCGTGACACTCAATTTGAGTTTTTATTGCTTTAAACGCACTTTCAGGCCTAGTTGAGCACGTTTTTTGACTTTGAATGAACCTTCATAGGAATGAGTTGTGTAGTCAAATTAATGGTGATTTAGGCTTCAGGAGGTCAACCTGAACTAAATACATGTTGAAATGTGTGCATAAGTCCTTTGGTTTAGGCGTGACACTCAATTTGAGTTTTTATTGCTTTAAATGCATTTTCAGGCCGAGTTGAGCACGTTTTTTGACTTTGAATGTATATTCATAGGTATGAGATGTGTAGTCAAATTAATGCTCATTTAAGGCTTCAGAATGTCAACCTGAACTAAATACATGTTGAAATGATTGCATAAGTCCTTTGGTTTAGGCGTGCCACTCATTTTGAGTTTTTATTGCTTTAAATGCACTTTCAGGCCTAGATGAGCACGTTTTTTGACTTTGAATGTGCCTTCATAGGAATGAGTTGTATAGTCAAATTAATGCTCATTTAGGCTTCAGAATGTCAACCCGAACTAAATACATGTTGAAATGTGTGCATGAGTCCTTTGGTTTAGGCGTGACACTCAATTTGATTTTTTATTGCTTTAAATGCATTTTCAGGCCGAGTTGAGCACGTTTCTGAGTTTGAATGTACCTTCATAGGAATGATTTGTGTAGTCAAATTAATGGTGATTTAGGCTTCAGGAGGTCAACCTGAACTAAAAACATGTTGAAATGTGTGCATAAGGCCTTTGGTTTAGGCGTGACACTCATTTTGAGTTTTTATTGCTTTAAATGCCCTTTCAGGCCTAGTTGAGCACGTTTTTTGACTTTGAATGTACCTTCATAGGAATTAGTTGTATAGTCAAATTAATGCTCATTTAGGCTTCAGAATGTCAACCTGAACTAAATACATGTTGAAATGTGTGCATAAGTCCTTTGGTTTAGGCGTGACACTCAATTTGAGTTTTTATTGCTTTAAATGCATTTTCAGGCCGAGTAGAGCCCGATTTTTGACTTTGAATGTATCTTCATAGGAATGAGTTGTGTAGTCAAATTAATGCTCATTTAGGCTTCAGAATGTCAACCTGAACTAAATACATGTTGAAATGTGTGCATAAGTCCTTTGGTTTAGGCGTGACACTCAATTTGAGTTTTTATTGCTTTAAATGCATTTTCAGGCCGAGAAGAGCACGTTTTTTTACTTTGAATGTATCCTCATAGGAATGAGTTGTTTAGTCAAATTAATGCTCATTTAGGCTTCAGGAGGTCAACCTGAACTAAATACATGTTGAAATGTGTGCATAAGTCCTTTGGTTTAGGCGTGACACTCAATTTGAGTTTTTATTGCTTTAAACGCACTTTCAGGCCTAGTTGAGCACGTTTTTTGACTTTGAATGAACCTTCATAGGAATGAGTTGTGTAGTCAAATTAATGGTGTTTTAGGCTTCAGGAGGTCAACCTGAACTAAATACATGTTGAAATGTGTGCATAAGTCCTTTGGTTTAGGTGTGACACTCAATTTGAGTTTTTATTGCTTTAAATGCATTTTCAGGCCGAGTAGAGCACGTTTTTTGACTTTGAATGTATCTTCATAGGAATGAGATGTGTAGTCAAATTAATGCTCATTTAGGCTTCAGGAGGTCAACCTGAACTAAATACATGTTGAAATGTGTGCATAAGGCCTTTTGTTTAGGCGTGACACTGAATTTGAGTTTTTATTGCTTTAAATGCATTTTCAGGCCGAGTAGAGCCCGTTTTTTGACTTTGAATGTATCTTCATAGGACTGAGTTGTGTAGTCAAATTAATGCTCATTTAAGGCTTCAGGAGGTCAACCTGAACTAAATAGATGTTGAAATGTGTGCATAAGTCCTTTGGTTTAGGCGTGACACTCAATTTGAGTTTTTATTGCTTTAAATGCATTTTCAGGCCGAGTAGAGCACGTTTTTTGACTTTGAATGTATCTTCATAGGAATGAGATGTTTAGTCAAATTAATGCTCATTTAGGCTTCAGGAGGTCAACCTGAACTAAATACATGTTGAAATGTGTGCATAAGGCCTTTGGTTTAGGCGTGACACTCATTTTGAGTTTTTATTGCTTTAAATGCCCTTTCAGGCCTAGTTGAGCACGTTTTTTGACTTTGAATGTACCTTCATAGGAATTAGTTGTATAGTCAAATTAATGCTCATTTAGGCTTCAGAATGTCAACCTGAACTAAATACATGTTGAAATGTGTGCATAAGTCCTTTGGTTTTGGCGTGACACTCAATTTGAGTTTTTATTGCTTTAAATGCATTTTCAGGCCGAGAAGAGCACGTTTTTTTACTTTGAATGTATCCTCAGAGGAATGAGTTGTTTAGTCAAATTAATGCTCATTTAGGCTTCAGGAGGTCAACCTGAACTAAATATATGTTGAAATGTGTGCATAAGTCCTTTGGTTTAGGTGTGACACTCATTTTGAGTTTTTATTGCTTTAAATGCACTTTCAGGCCGAGTTGAGCACGTTTTTTGACTTTGAATATATCTTCATAGGAATAAGTTGTGTAGTCAAATTAATGCTCATTTAGGCTTCAGGAGGTCAACCTGAACTAAATACATGTTGAAATGTGTGCATAAGTCCTTTGGTTTAGGCGTGACACTCAATTTGAGTTTTTATTGCTTTAAATGCATTTTCAGGCCGAGTTGAGCACGTTTCTGAGTTTGAATGTACCTTCATAGGAATGATTTGTGTAGTCAAATTAATGCTCATTTAGGCTTCAGAATGTCAACCTGAACTAAATACATGTTGAAATGTGTGCATAAGTCCTTTGGTTTAGGTGTGACACTCATTTTGAGTTTTTATTGCTTTAAATGCATTTTCAGGCCGAGTAGAGCCCGTTTTTTGACTCTGAATGTATCTTCATAGGAATGAGTTGTGTAGTCAAATTAATGCTCATTTGGGCTTCAGGAGGTCAACCTGAACTAAATACATGTTGAAATGTGTGCATAAGTCCTTTGGTTTAGGTGTGACACTCAATTTGAGTTTTTATTGCTTTAAATGCATTTTCAGGCCGAGTACAGCACGTTTTTTGACTTTGAATGTATCTTCATAGGAATGAGATGTGTAGTCAAATTAATGCTCATTTAGGCCTCAGGAGGTCAACCTGAACTAAATACATGTTGAAATGTGTGCATAAGGCCTTTGGTTTAGGCGTGACACTCATTTTGAGTTTTTATTGCTTTAAATGCCCTTTCAGGCCTAGTTGAGCACGTTTTTTGACTTTGAATGTACCTTCATAGGAATGAGTTGTATAGTCAAATTAATGCTCATTTATTCTTCAGAATGTCAACCTGAACTAAATACATGTTGAAATGTGTGCATAAGTCCTTTGGTTTAGGCGTGACACTCAATTTGAGTTTTTATTGCTTTAAATGCATTTTCAGGCCGAGTAGAGCACATTTTTTGACTTTGAATGTATCTTCATAGGAATGAGATGTGTAGTCAAATTAATGCTCATTTAGGCTTCAGGAGGTCAACCTGAACTAAATACATGTTGAAATGTGTGCATAAGTCCTTTGGTTTAGGCGTGACACTCAATTTGAGTTTTTATTGCTTTAAATGCATTTTCAGGCCGAGTTGAGCACGTTTCTGAGTTTGAATGTACCTTCATAGGAATGATTTGTGTAGTCAAATTAATGGTGATTTAGGCTTCAGGAGGTCAACCTGAACTAAATACATGTTGAAATGTGTGCATAAATCCTTTGGTTTAGGTGTGACACTCAATTTGATTTTTTATTGCTTTAAATGCATTTTCAGGCCGAGTAGAGCACGTTTTTTGACTTTGAATGTATCTTCATAGGAATGAGATGTGTAGTCAAATTAATGCTCATTTAGGCTTCAGAATGTCAACCTGAACTAAATACATGTTGAAATGTGTGCATTTCAGCCTTTGGTTTAGGCGTGACACTCAATTTGAGTTTTTATTGCTTTAAATGCATTTTCAGGCCGAGAAGAGCACTTTTTTTTACTTTGAATGTATCCTCATAGGAATGAGTTGTTTAGTCAAATTAATGCTCATTTAGGCTTCAGGAGGTCAACCTGAACTAAATACATGTTGAAATGTGTGCATAAGTCCTTTGGTTTAGGTGTGACACTCATTTTGAGTTTTTATTGCTTTAAATGCACTTTCAGGCCGAGTTGAGCACGTTTTTTGACTTTGAATATATCGTCATAGGAATAAGTTGTGTAGTCAAATTAATGCTCATTTAGGCTTCAGGAGGTCAACCTGAACTAAATACATGTTGAAATGTGTGCATAAGTCCTTTGGTTTAGGCGTGACACTCAATTTGAGTTTTTATTGCTTTAAATGCATTTTCAGGCCGAGTACAGCACGTTTTTTGACTTTGAATGTATCTTCATAGGAATGAGATGTGTAGTCAAATTAATGCTCATTTAGGCATCAGAATGTCAACCTGAACTAAATACATGTTGAAATGTGTGCATAAGTCTTTTGGTTTAGGCGTGACACTCAATTTGAGTTTTTATTGCTTTAAATGCATTTTCAGGCCGAGTTGAGCACGTTTCTGAGTTTGAATGTATCTTCATAGGAATGATTTGTGTAGTCAAATTAATGGTGATTTAGGCTTCAGGAGGTCAACCTGAACTAAATACATGTTGAAATGTGTGCATAAGTCCTTTGGTTTAGGTGTGACACTCATTTTGAGTTTTTATTGCTTTAAATGCACTTTCAGGCCGAGTTGAGCACGTTTTTTGACTTTGAATATATCGTCATAGGAATAAGTTGTGTAGTCAAATTAATGCTCATTTAGGCTTCAGGAGGTCAACCTGAACTAAATACATGTTGAAATGTGTGCATAAGTCCTTTGGTTTAGGCGTGACACTCAATTTGAGTTTTTATTGCTTTAAATGCATTTTCAGGCCGAGTACAGCACGTTTTTTGACTTTGAATGTATCTTCATAGGAATGAGATGTGTAGTCAAATTAATGCTCATTTAGGCATCAGAATGTCAACCTGAACTAAATACATGTTGAAATGTGTGCATAAGTCTTTTGGTTTAGGCGTGACACTCAATTTGAGTTTTTATTGCTTTAAATGCATTTTCAGGCCGAGTTGAGCACGTTTCTGAGTTTGAATGTATCTTCATAGGAATGATTTGTGTAGTCAAATTAATGGTGATTTAGGCTTCAGGAGGTCAACCTGAAATAAATACATGTTGAAATGTGTGCATAAGTCCTTTGGTTTAGGTGTGACACTCATTTTGAGTTTTTATTGCTTTAAATGCATTTTCAGGCCGAGTAGAGCCCGTTTTTTTACTTTGAATGTATCTTCATAGGAATGAGTTGTGTAGTCAAATTAATGCTCATTTAGGCTTCAGGAGGTCAACCTGAACTAAATACATGTTGAAATGTGTGCATAAGTCCTTTGGTTTAGGCGTGACACTCAATTTGAGTTTTTATTGCTTTAAATGCATTTTCAGGCCGAGTACAGCACGTTTTTTGACTTTGAATGTACCTTCATAGGAATGAGTTGTGTAGTCAAATTAATGCTCATTTAGGCTTCAGGAGGTCAACCTGAACTAAATACATGTTGAAATGTGTGCATAAGTCCTTTGGTTTAGGCGTGACACTCAATTTGAGTTTTTATTGCTTTATATGCATTTTCAGGCCGAGTACAGCACGTTTTTTGACTTTGAATGTATCTTCATAGGAATGAGATGTGTAGTCAAATTAATGCTCATTTAGGCCTCAGGAGGTCAACCTGAACTAAATACATGTTGAAATGTGTGCATAAGGCCTTTGGTTTAGGCGTGACACTCATTTTGAGTTTTTATTGCTTTAAATGCCCTTTCAGGCCTAGTTGAGCACGTTTTTTGACTTTGAATGTAACTTCATAGGAATGAGTTGTATAGTCAAATTAATGCTCATTTATTCTTCAGAATGTCAACCTGAACTAAATACATGTTGAAATGTGTGCAGAAGTCCTTTGGTTTAGGCGTGACACTCAATTTGAGTGTTTATTGCTTTAAATGCATTTTCAGGCCGAGTAGAGCACGTTTTTTGACTTTGAATGTATCTTCATAGGAATGAGATGTGTAGTCAAATTAATGCTCATTTAGGCTTCAGGAGGTCAACCTGAACTAAATACATGTTGAAATGTGTGCATAAGTCCTTTGGTTTAGGCGTGACACTCAATTTGAGTTTTTATTGCTTCAAATGCATTTTCAGGCCGAGTACAGCACGTTTTTTGACTTTGAATGTATCTTCATAGGAATGAGATGTGTAGTCAAATTAATGCTCATTTAGGCCTCAGGAGGTCAACCTGAACTAAATACATGTTGAAATGTGTGCATAAGTCCTTTGGTTTAGGTGTGACACTCCATTTGAGTTATTATTGCTTTAATGCATTTTCAGGGCGAGTTGAGCACGTTTCTGAGTTTGAATGTACCTTCATAGGAATGAGTTGTGTAGTCAAATTAATGCTCATTTAGGCTTCAGGAGGTCAACCTGAACTAAATACATGTTGAAATGTGTGCATAAGTCCTTTGGTTTAGGCGTGACACTCAATTTGAGTTTTTATTGCTTTAAATGCATTTTTAGGCCGAGTACAGCACGTTTTTTGACTTTGAATGTATCTTCATAGGAATGAGTTGTGTAGTCAAATTAATGCTCATTTAGGCTTCAGGAGGTCAACCTGAACTAAATACATGTTGAAATGTGTGCATAAGTCCTTTGGTTTAGGCGTGACACTCAATTTGAGTTTTTATTGCTTTATATGCATTTTAAGGCCGAGTACAGCACGTTTTTTGACTTTGAATGTATCTTCATAGGAATGAGATGTGTAGTCAAATTAATGCTCATTTAGGCCTCAGGAGGTCAACCTGAACTAAATACATGTTGAAATGTGTGCATAAGGCCTTTGGTTTAGGCGTGACACTCATTTTGAGTTTTTATTGCTTTAAATGCCCTTTCAGGCCTAGTTGAGCACGTTTTTTGACTTTGAATGTACCTTCATAGGAATGAGTTGTATAGTCAAATTAATGCTCATTTATTCTTCAGAATGTCAACCTGAACTAAATACATGTTGAAATGTGTGCAGAAGTCCTTTGGTTTAGGCGTGACACTCAATTTGAGTTTTTATTGCTTTAAATGCATTTTCAGGCCGAGTACAGCACGTTTTTTTACTTTGAATGTATCTTCATAGGAATGAGTTGTGTAGTCAAATTAATGCTCATTTAGGCTTCAGGAGGTCAACCTGAACTAAATACATGTTGAAATGTGTGCATAAGTCCTTTGGTTTAGGCGTGACACTCAATTTGAGTTTTTATTGCTTTAAATGCATTTTCAGGCCGAGTACAGCACGTTTTTTGACTTTGAATGTACCTTCATAGGAATGAGTTGTGTAGTCAAATTAATGCTCATTTAGGCTTCAGGAGGTCAACCTGAACTAAATACATGTTGAAATGTGTGCATAAGTCCTTTGGTTTAGGCGTGACACTCAATTTGAGTTTTTATTGCTTTATATGCATTTTCAGGCCGAGTACAGCACGTTTTTTGACTTTGAATGTATCTTCATAGGAATGAGATGTGTAGTCAAATTAATGCTCATTTAGGCCTCAGGAGGTCAACCTGAACTAAATACATGTTGAAATGTGTGCATAAGGCCTTTGGTTTAGGCGTGACACTCATTTTGAGTTTTTATTGCTTTAAATGCCCTTTCAGGCCTAGTTGAGCACGTTTTTTGACTTTGAATGTAACTTCATAGGAATGAGTTGTATAGTCAAATTAATGCTCATTTATTCTTCAGAATGTCAACCTGAACTAAATACATGTTGAAATGTGTGCAGAAGTCCTTTGGTTTAGGCGTGACACTCAATTTGAGTGTTTATTGCTTTAAATGCATTTTCAGGCCGAGTAGAGCACGTTTTTTGACTTTGAATGTATCTTCATAGGAATGAGATGTGTAGTCAAATTAATGCTCATTTAGGCTTCAGGAGGTCAACCTGAACTAAATACATGTTGAAATGTGTGCATAAGTCCTTTGGTTTAGGCGTGACACTCAATTTGAGTTTTTATTGCTTCAAATGCATTTTCAGGCCGAGTACAGCACGTTTTTTGACTTTGAATGTATCTTCATAGGAATGAGATGTGTAGTCAAATTAATGCTCATTTAGGCCTCAGGAGGTCAACCTGAACTAAATACATGTTGAAATGTGTGCATAAGTCCTTTGGTTTAGGTGTGACACTCCATTTGAGTTATTATTGCTTTAATGCATTTTCAGGGCGAGTTGAGCACGTTTCTGAGTTTGAATGTACCTTCATAGGAATGAGTTGTGTAGTCAAATTAATGCTCATTTAGGCTTCAGGAGGTCAACCTGAACTAAATACATGTTGAAATGTGTGCATAAGTCCTTTGGTTTAGGCGTGACACTCAATTTGAGTTTTTATTGCTTTAAATGCATTTTTAGGCCGAGTACAGCACGTTTTTTGACTTTGAATGTATCTTCATAGGAATGAGTTGTGTAGTCAAATTAATGCTCATTTAGGCTTCAGGAGGTCAACCTGAACTAAATACATGTTGAAATGTGTGCATAAGTCCTTTGGTTTAGGCGTGACACTCAATTTGAGTTTTTATTGCTTTATATGCATTTTAAGGCCGAGTACAGCACGTTTTTTGACTTTGAATGTATCTTCATAGGAATGAGATGTGTAGTCAAATTAATGCTCATTTAGGCCTCAGGAGGTCAACCTGAACTAAATACATGTTGAAATGTGTGCATAAGGCCTTTGGTTTAGGCGTGACACTCATTTTGAGTTTTTATTGCTTTAAATGCCCTTTCAGGCCTAGTTGAGCACGTTTTTTGACTTTGAATGTACCTTCATAGGAATGAGTTGTATAGTCAAATTAATGCTCATTTATTCTTCAGAATGTCAACCTGAACTAAATACATGTTGAAATGTGTGCAGAAGTCCTTTGGTTTAGGCGTGACACTCAATTTGAGTGTTTATTGCTTTAAATGCATTTTCAGGCCGAGTAGAGCACGTTTTTTGACTTTGAATGTATCTTCATAGGAATGAGATGTGTAGTCAAATTAATGCTCATTTAGGCTTCAGGAGGTCAACCTGAACTAAATACATGTTGAAATGTGTGCATAAGTCCTTTGGTTTAGGCGTGACACTCAATTTGAGTTTTTATTGCTTCAAATGCATTTTCAGGCCGAGTACAGCACGTTTTTTGACTTTGAATGTATCTTCATAGGAATGAGATGTGTAGTCAAATTAATGCTCATTTAGGCCTCAGGAGGTCAACCTGAACTAAATACATGTTGAAATGTGTGCATAAGTCCTTTGGTTTAGGTGTGACACTCCATTTGAGTTATTATTGCTTTAATGCATTTTCAGGGCGAGTTGAGCACGTTTCTGAGTTTGAATGTACCTTCATAGGAATGAGTTGTGTAGTCAAATTAATGCTCATTTAGGCTTCAGGAGGTCAACCTGAACTAAATACATGTTGAAATGTGTGCATAAGTCCTTTGGTTTAGGCGTGACACTCAATTTGAGTTTTTATTGCTTTAAATGCATTTTTAGGCCGAGTACAGCACGTTTTTTGACTTTGAATGTACCTTCATAGGAATGATTTGTGTAGTCAAATTAATGGTGATTTAGGCTTCAGGAGGTCAACCTGAACTAAATACATGTTGAAATGTGTGCATAAGTCCTTTGGTTTAGGCGTGACACTCAATTTGAGTTTTTATTGCTTTATATGCATTTTCAGGCCGAGTACAGCACGTTTTTTGACTTTGAATGTATCTTCATAGGAATGAGATGTGTAGTCAAATTAATGCTCATTTAGGCCTCAGGAGGTCAACCTGAACTAAATACATGTTGAAATGTGTGCATAAGGCCTTTGGTTTAGGCGTGACACTCATTTTGAGTTTTTATTGCTTTAAATGCCCTTTCAGGCCTAGTTGAGCACGTTTTTTGACTTTGAATGTACCTTCATAGGAATGAGTTGTATAGTCAAATTAATGCTCATTTATTCTTCAGAATGTCAACCTGAACTAAATACATGTTGAAATGTGTGCAGGAGTCCTTTGGTTTAGGCGTGACACTCAATTTGAGTGTTTATTGCTTTAAATGCATTTTCAGGCCGAGTAGAGCACGTTTTTTGACTTTGAATGTATCTTCATAGGAATGAGATGTGTAGTCAAATTAATGCTCATTTAGGCTTCAGGAGGTCAACCTGAACTAAATACATGTTGAAATGTGTGCATAAGTCCTTTGGTTTAGGCGTGACACTCATTTTGAGTTTTTATTGCTTTAAATGCACTTTCAGGCCGAGTTGAGCACGTTTTTTTACTTTGAATATATCTTCATAGGAATGAGTTGTGTAGTCAAATTAATGCTCATTTAGGCTTCAGGAGGTCAACCTGAACTAAATACATGTTGAAATGTGTGCATAAGTCCTTTGGTTTAGGCGTGACACTCAATTTGAGTTTTTATTGCTTTAAATGCACTTTCAGGCCTAGTTGAGCACGTTTTTTGACTTTGAATGTATCTTCATAGGAATGAGATGTTTAGTCAAATTAATGCTCATTTAGGCTTCAGAATGTCAACCTGAACTAAATACATGTTGAAATGTGTGCATAAGTCCTTTGGTTTAGGCGTGACACTCAATTTGAGTTTTTATTGCTTTAAATGCATTTTCAGGCCGAGTAGAGCACGTTTTTTGACTTTCAATGTATCTTCATAGGAATGAGATGTTTAGTCAAATTAATGCTCATTTAGGCTTCAGGAGGTCAACCTGAACTAAATACATGTTGAAATGTGTGCATAAGGCCTTTGGTTTAGGCGTGACACTCAATTTGAGTTTTTATTGCTTTAAATGCCCTTTCAGGCCTCGTTGAGCACGTTTTTTGACTTTGAATGTACCTTCATAGGAATTAGTTGTATAGTCAAATTAATGCTCATTTAGGCTTCAGAATGTCAACCTGAACTAAGTACATGTTGAAATGTGTGCATAAGTCCTTTGGTTTAGGCGTGACACTCAATTTGAGTTTTTATTGCTTTAAATGCATTTTCAGGCCGAGTTGAGGACGTTTCTGAGTTTGAATGTACCTTCATAGGACTGAGTTGTGTAGTCAAATTAATGCTCATTTAGGCTTCAGGAGGTCAACCTGAACTAAATACATGTTGAAATGTGTGCATAAGTCCTTTGATTTAGGTGTGAGACTCAATTTGAGTTTTTATTGCTTTAAATGCACTTTCAGGCCTAGTTGAGCACGTTTTTTGACTTTGAATGTACCTTCATAGGAATGAGTTGTATAGTCAAATTAATGCTCATTTAGGCTTCAGAATGTCAACCTGAACTAAATACATGTTGAAATGTGTGCATAAGTCCTTTGGTTTAGGCGTGACACTCAATTTGAGTTTTTATTGCTTTAAATGCATTTTCAGGCCGAGAAGAGCACGTTTTTTTACTTTGAATGTATCCTCATAGGAATGAGTTGTTTAGTCAAATTAATGCTCATTTAGGCTTCAGGAGGTCAACCTGAACTAAATACATGTTGAAATGTGTGCATAAGTCCTTTGGTTTAGGTGTGACACTCATTTTGAGTTTTTATTGCTTTAAATGCACTTTCAGGCCGAGTTGAGCACGTTTTTTGACTTTGAATATATCGTCATAGGAATAAGTTGTGTAGTCAAATTAATGCTCATTTAGGCTTCAGGAGGTCAACCTGAACTAAATACATGTTGAAATGTGTGCATAAGTCCTTTGGTTTAGGCATGACACTCAATTTGAGTTTTTATTGCTTTAAATGCATTTTCAGGCCGAGTACAGCACGTTTTTTGACTTTGAATGTATCTTCATAGGAATGAGATGTGTAGTCAAATTAATGCTCATTTAGGCATCAGAATGTCAACCTGAACTAAATACATGTTGAAATGTGTGCATAAGTCTTTTGGTTTAGGCGTGACACTCAATTTGAGTTTTTATTGCTTTAAATGCATTTTCAGGCCGAGTTGAGCACGTTTCTGAGTTTGAATGTATCTTCATAGGAATGATTTGTGTAGTCAAATTAATGGTGATTTAGGCTTCAGGAGGTCAACCTGAAATAAATACATGTTGAAATGTGTGCATAAGTCCTTTGGTTTAGGTGTGACACTCATTTTGAGTTTTTATTGCTTTAAATGCATTTTCAGGCCGAGTAGAGCCCGTTTTTTTACTTTGAATGTATCTTCATAGGAATGAGTTGTGTAGTCAAATTAATGCTCATTTAGGCTTCAGGAGGTCAACCTGAACTAAATACATGTTGAAATGTGTGCATAAGTCCTTTGGTTTAGGCGTGACACTCAATTTGAGTTTTTATTGCTTTAAATGCATTTTCAGGCCGAGTACAGCACGTTTTTTGACTTTGAATGTATCTTCATAGGAATGAGTTGTGTAGTCAAATTAATGCTCATTTAGGCTTCAGGAGGTCAACCTGAACTAAATACATGTTGAAATGTGTGCATAAGTCCTTTGGTTTAGGCGTGACACTCAATTTGAGTTTTTATTGCTTTATATGCATTTTCAGGCCGAGTACAGCACGTTTTTTGACTTTGAATGTATCTTCATAGGAATGAGATGTGTAGTCAAATTAATGCTCATTTAGGCCTCAGGAGGTCAACCTGAACTAAATACATGTTGAAATGTGTGCATAAGGCCTTTGGTTTAGGCGTGACACTCATTTTGAGTTTTTATTGCTTTAAATGCCCTTTCAGGCCTAGTTGAGCACGTTTTTTGACTTTGAATGTAACTTCATAGGAATGAGTTGTATAGTCAAATTAATGCTCATTTATTCTTCAGAATGTCAACCTGAACTAAATACATGTTGAAATGTGTGCAGAAGTCCTTTGGTTTAGGCGTGACACTCAATTTGAGTGTTTATTGCTTTAAATGCATTTTCAGGCCGAGTAGAGCACGTTTTTTGACTTTGAATGTATCTTCATAGGAATGAGATGTGTAGTCAAATTAATGCTCATTTAGGCTTCAGGAGGTCAACCTGAACTAAATACATGTTGAAATGTGTGCATAAGTCCTTTGGTTTAGGCGTGACACTCAATTTGAGTTTTTATTGCTTCAAATGCATTTTCAGGCCGAGTACAGCACGTTTTTTGACTTTGAATGTATCTTCATAGGAATGAGATGTGTAGTCAAATTAATGCTCATTTAGGCCTCAGGAGGTCAACCTGAACTAAATACATGTTGAAATGTGTGCATAAGTCCTTTGGTTTAGGTGTGACACTCCATTTGAGTTATTATTGCTTTAATGCATTTTCAGGGCGAGTTGAGCACGTTTCTGAGTTTGAATGTACCTTCATAGGAATGAGTTGTGTAGTCAAATTAATGCTCATTTAGGCTTCAGGAGGTCAACCTGAACTAAATACATGTTGAAATGTGTGCATAAGTCCTTTGGTTTAGGCGTGACACTCAATTTGAGTTTTTATTGCTTTAAATGCATTTTTAGGCCGAGTACAGCACGTTTTTTGACTTTGAATGTATCTTCATAGGAATGAGTTGTGTAGTCAAATTAATGCTCATTTAGGCTTCAGGAGGTCAACCTGAACTAAATACATGTTGAAATGTGTGCATAAGTCCTTTGGTTTAGGCGTGACACTCAATTTGAGTTTTTATTGCTTTATATGCATTTTCAGGCCGAGTACAGCACGTTTTTTGACTTTGAATGTATCTTCATAGGAATGAGATGTGTAGTCAAATTAATGCTCATTTAGGCCTCAGGAGGTCAACCTGAACTAAATACATGTTGAAATGTGTGCATAAGGCCTTTGGTTTAGGCGTGACACTCATTTTGAGTTTTTATTGCTTTAAATGCCCTTTCAGGCCTAGTTGAGCACGTTTTTTGACTTTGAATGTACCTTCATAGGAATGAGTTGTATAGTCAAATTAATGCTCATTTATTCTTCAGAATGTCAACCTGAACTAAATACATGTTGAAATGTGTGCAGAAGTCCTTTGGTTTAGGCGTGACACTCAATTTGAGTGTTTATTGCTTTAAATGCATTTTCAGGCCGAGTAGAGCACGTTTTTTGACTTTGAATGTATCTTCATAGGAATGAGATGTGTAGTCAAATTAATGCTCATTTAGGCTTCAGGAGGTCAACCTGAACTAAATACATGTTGAAATGTGTGCATAAGTCCTTTGGTTTAGGCGTGACACTCAATTTGAGTTTTTATTGCTTCAAATGCATTTTCAGGCCGAGTACAGCACGTTTTTTGACTTTGAATGTATCTTCATAGGAATGAGATGTGTAGTCAAATTAATGCTCATTTAGGCCTCAGGAGGTCAACCTGAACTAAATACATGTTGAAATGTGTGCATAAGTCCTTTGGTTTAGGTGTGACACTCCATTTGAGTTATTATTGCTTTAATGCATTTTCAGGGCGAGTTGAGCACGTTTCTGAGTTTGAATGTACCTTCATAGGAATGAGTTGTGTAGTCAAATTAATGCTCATTTAGGCTTCAGGAGGTCAACCTGAACTAAATACATGTTGAAATGTGTGCATAAGTCCTTTGGTTTAGGCGTGACACTCAATTTGAGTTTTTATTGCTTTAAATGCATTTTTAGGCCGAGTACAGCACGTTTTTTGACTTTGAATGTATCTTCATAGGAATGAGTTGTGTAGTCAAATTAATGCTCATTTAGGCTTCAGGAGGTCAACCTGAACTAAATACATGTTGAAATGTGTGCATAAGTCCTTTGGTTTAGGCGTGACACTCAATTTGAGTTTTTATTGCTTTATATGCATTTTCAGGCCGAGTACAGCACGTTTTTTGACTTTGAATGTATCTTCATAGGAATGAGATGTGTAGTCAAATTAATGCTCATTTAGGCCTCAGGAGGTCAACCTGAACTAAATACATGTTGAAATGTGTGCATAAGGCCTTTGGTTTAGGCGTGACACTCATTTTGAGTTTTTATTGCTTTAAATGCCCTTTCAGGCCTAGTTGAGCACGTTTTTTGACTTTGAATGTACCTTCATAGGAATGAGTTGTATAGTCAAATTAATGCTCATTTATTCTTCAGAATGTCAACCTGAACTAAATACATGTTGAAATGTGTGCAGGAGTCCTTTGGTTTAGGCGTGACACTCAATTTGAGTGTTTATTGCTTTAAATGCATTTTCAGGCCGAGTAGAGCACGTTTTTTGACTTTGAATGTATCTTCATAGGAATGAGATGTGTAGTCAAATTAATGCTCATTTAGGCTTCAGGAGGTCAACCTGAACTAAATACATGTTGAAATGTGTGCATAAGTCCTTTGGTTTAGGCGTGACACTCAATTTGAGTTTTTATTGCTTCAAATGCATTTTCAGGCCGAGTACAGCACGTTTTTTGACTTTGAATGTATCTTCATAGGAATGAGATGTGTAGTCAAATTAATGCTCATTTAGGCCTCAGGAGGTCAACCTGAACTAAATACATGTTGAAATGTGTGCATAAGTCCTTTGGTTTAGGTGTGACACTCAATTTGAGTTATTATTGCTTTAATGCATTTTCAGGGCGAGTTGAGCACGTTTCTGAGTTTGAATGTACCTTCATAGGAATGAGTTGTGTAGTCAAATTAATGCTCATTTAGGCTTCAGGAGGTCAACCTGAACTAAATACATGTTGAAATGTGTGCATAAGTCCTTTGGTTTAGGCGTGACACTCAATTTGAGTTTTTATTGCTTTAAATGCATTTTCAGGCCGAGTTGAGCACGTTTCTGAGTTTGAATGTACCTTCATAGGAATGATTTGTGTAGTCAAATTAATGGTGATTTAGGCTTCAGGAGGTCAACCTGAACTAAATACATGTTGAAATGTGTGCATAAATCCTTTGGTTTAGGCGTGACACTCTATTTGAGTTTTTATTGCTTTAAATGCACTTTCAGGCCTAGTTGAGCACGTTTTTTGACTTTGAATGTACCTTCATAGGAATGAGTTGTATAGTCAAATTAATGCTCATTTAGGGTTCAGAATTTCAACCTGAATTAAATACATGTTGAAATGTGTGCATAAGTCCTTTGGTTTAGGCGTGACACTCAATTTGAGTTTTTATTGCTTTAAATGCATTTTCAGACCGAGTTGAGCACGTTTTTTGACTTTGAATGTATATTCATAGGAATGAGATGTGTAGTCAAATTAATGCTCATTTAGGCTTCAGAATGTCAACCTGAACTAAATACATGTTGAAATGATTGCATAAGTCCTTTGGTTTAGGCGTGCCACTCATTTTGAGTTTTTATTGCTTTAAATGCACTTTCAGGCCAAGATGAGCACGTTTTTTGACTTTGAATGTGCCTTCATAGGAATGAGTTGTATAGTCAAATTAATGCTCATTTAGGCTTCAGAATGTCAACCCGAACTAAATACATGTTGAAATGTGTGCATAAGTCCTTTGGTTTAGGCGTGACACTCAATTTGAGTTTTTATTGCTTTCAATGCATTTTCAGGCCGAGTAGAGCACGTTTTTTGACTTTGAATGTATCTTCATAGGACTGAGTTGTGTAGTCAAATTAATGGTGATTTAGGCTTCAGGAGGTCAACCTGAACTAAATACATGTTGAAATGTGTGCATAAATCCTTTGGTTTAGGTGTGACACTCAATTTGATTTTTCATTGCTTTAAATGCATTTTCAGGCCGAGTAGAGCACGTTTTTTGACTTTGAATGTATCTTCGTAGGAATGAGATGTGTAGTCAAATTAATGCTCATTTAGGCTTCAGAATGTCAACCTGAACTAAATACATGTTGAAATGTGTGCATAAGTCCATTGGTTTAGGCGTGACACTCAATTTGAGTTTTTATTGCTTTAAATGCACTTTCAGGCCTAGTTGAGCACGTTTTTTGACTTTGAATGTACCTTCATAGGAATGAGTTGTATAGTCAAATTAATGCTCATTTAGGGTTCAGAATGTAACCCTGAACTAAATACATGTTGAAATGTGTGCATAAGTCCTTTGGTTTAGGCGTGACACTCAATTTGAGTTTTTATTGCTTTCAATGCATTTTCAGGCCGAGTAGAGCACGTTTTTTGACTTTGAATGTATCTTCATAGGACTGAGTTGTGTAGTCAAATTAATGGTGATTTAGGCTTCAGGAGGTCAACCTGAACTAAATACATGTTGAAATGTGTGCATAAATCCTTTGGTTTAGGTGTGACACTCAATTTGATTTTTCATTGCTTTAAATGCATTTTCAGGCCGAGTAGAGCACGTTTTTTGACTTTGAATGTATCTTCGTAGGAATGAGATGTGTAGTCAAATTAATGCTCATTTAGGCTTCGGAATGTCAACCTGAACTAAATACATGTTGAAATGTGTGCATAAGTCCATTGGTTTAGGCGTGACACTCAATTTGAGTTTTTATTGCTTTAAATGCACTTTCAGGCCTAGTTGAGCACGTTTTTTGACTTTGAATGTACCTTCATAGGAATGAGTTGTATAGTCAAATTAATGCTCATTTAGGGTTCAGAATGTAACCCTGAACTAAATACATGTTGAAATGTGTGCATAAGTCCTTTGGTTTAGGCGTGACACTCAATTTGAGTTTTCATTGCTTTAAATGCATTTTCAGGCCGAGTTGAGCACGTTTTTTGACTTTGAATGTATATTCATAGGTATGAGATGTGTTGTCAAATTAATGCTCATTTAAGGCTTCAGAATGTCAACCTGAACTAAATACATGTTGAAATGATTGCATAAGTCCTTTGGTTTAGGCGTGCCACTCATTTTGAGTTTTTATTGCTTTAAATGCACTTTCAGGCCTAGATGAGCACGTTTTTTGACTTTGAATGTGCCTTCATAGGAATGAGTTGTATAGTCAAATTAATGCTCATTTAGGCTTCAGAATGTCAACCCGAACTAAATACATGTTGAAATGTGTGCATGAGTCCTTTGGTTTAGGCGTGACACTCAATTTGAGTTTTTATTGCTTTAAATGCATTTTCAGGCCGAGTTGAGCACGTTTTTTTGCTTTGAATGTATCTTCATAGGAATGAGTTGTGTAGTCAAATTAATGCTCATTTTGGCTTCAGGAGGACAACCTGAACTAAATACATATTGAAATGTGTGCATAAATCCTTTGGTTTAGGTGTGACACTCAATTTGAGTTATTATTGCTTTAAATGCATTTTCAGGCCGACTTGAGCATGTTTCTGAGTTAGAATGTACCTTCATAGGAATGAGATGTGTAGTCAAATTAATGGTGATTTAGACTTCAGGAGGTCAACCTGAACTAAATACATGTTGAAATGTGTGCATAAGGCCTTTGTTTTAGGCGTGACACTCAATTTGAGTTTTTATTGCTTTAAACGCACTTTCAGGCCTAGTTGAGCACGTTTTTTGACTTTGAATGAACCTTCATAGGAATGAGTTGTGTAGTCAAATTAATGGTGATTTAGGCTTCAGGAGGTCAACCTGAACTAAATACATGTTGAAATGTGTGCATAAGTCCTTTGGTTTAGGTGTGACACTCAATTTGAGTTTTTATTGCTTTAAATGCATTTTCAGGCCGAGTAGAGCACGTTTTTTGACTTTGAATGTATCTTCATAGGAATGAGATGTGTAGTCAAATTAATGCTCATTTAGGCTTCAGGAGGTCAACCAGAACTAAATACATGGTGAAATGTGTGCATAAGACCTTTTGTTTAGGCGTGACACTCAATTTGAGTTTTTATTGCTTTAAATGCACTTTCAGGCCTAGTTGAGCACGTTTTTTGACTTTGAATGTACCTTCATAGGAATGAGTTGTATAGTCAAATTAATGCTCATTTAGGCTTCAGAATGTCAACCTGAACTAAATACATGTTGAAATGTGTGCATAAGTCCTTTGGTTTAGGCGTGACACTCAATTTGAGTTTTTATTGCTTTAAATGCATTTTCAGGCCGAGTAGAGCACGTTTTTTGACTTTGAATGTATCTTCATAGGAATGAGATGTTTAGTCAAATTAATGCTCATTTAGGCTTCAGGAGGTCAACCTGAACTAAATACATGTTGAAATGTGTGCATAAATCCTTTGGTTTAGGTGTGACACTCAATTTGATTTTTTATTGCTTTAAATGCATTTTCAGGCCGAGTAGAGCACGTTTTTTGACTTTGAATGTATCTTCGTAGGAATGAGATGTGTAGTCAAATTAATGCTCATTTAGGCTTCAGAATGTCAACCTGAACTAAATACATGTTGAAATGTGTGCATAAGTCCTTTGGTTTAGGCGTGACACTCAATTTGAGTTTTTATTGCTTTAAATGCACTTTCAGGCCTAGTTGAGCACGTTTTTTGACTTTGAATGTACCTTCATAGGAATGAGTTGTATAGTCAAATTAATGCTCATTTAGGCTTCAGAATGTCAACCTGAACTAAATACATGTTGAAATGTGTGCATAAGTCCTTTGGTTTAGGCGTGACACTCAATTTGAGTTTTTATTGCTTTAAATGCATTTTCAGGCCGAGTAGAGCACGTTTTTTGACTTTGAATGTATCTTCATAGGACTGAGTTGTGTAGTCAAATTAATGGTGATTTAGGCTTCAGGAGGTCAACCTGAACTAAATACATGTTGAAATGTGTGCATAAATCCTTTGGTTTAGGTGTGACACTCAATTTGATTTTTCATTGCTTTAAATGCATTTTCAGGCTGAGTAGAGCACGTTTTTTGACTTTGAATGTATCTTCGTAGGAATGAGATGTGTAGTCAAATTAATGCTCATTTAGGCTTCAGAATGTCAACCTGAACTAAATACATGTTGAAATGTGTGCATAAGTCCATTGGTTTAGGCGTGACACTCAATTTGAGTTTTTATTGCTTTAAATGCACTTTCAGGCCTAGTTGAGCACGTTTTTTGACTTTGAATGTACCTTCATAGGAATGAGTTGTATAGTCAAATTAATGCTCATTTAGGGTTCAGAATGTAACCCTGAACTAAATACATGTTGAAATGTGTGCATAAGTCCTTTGGTTTAGGCGTGACACTCAATTTGAGTTTTTATTGCTTTAAATGCATTTTCAGGCCGAGTTGAGCACGTTTTTTGACTTTGAATGTATATTCATAGGTATGAGATGTGTAGTCAAATTAATGCTCATTTAAGGCTTCAGAATGTCAACCTGAACTAAATACATGTTGAAATGATTGCATAAGTCCTTTGGTTTAGGTGTGACACTCAATTTGAGTTATTATTGCTTTAAATGCATTTTCAGGCCGACTTGAGCATGTTTCTGAGTTAGAATGTACCTTCATAGGAATGAGATGTGTAGTCAAATTAATGGTGATTTAGACTTCAGGAGGTCAACCTGAACTAAATACATGTTGAAATGTGTGCATAAGGCCTTTGTTTTAGGCGTGACACTCAATTTGAGTTTTTATTGCTTTAAACGCACTTCAGGCCTAGTTGAGCACGTTTTTTGACTTTGAATGAACCTTCATAGGAATGAGTTGTGTAGTCAAATTAATGGTGATTTAGGCTTCAGGAGGTCAACCTGAACTAAATACATGTTGAAATGTGTGCATAAGTCCTTTGGTTTAGGTGTGACACTCAATTTGAGTTTTTATTGCTTTAAATGCATTTTCAGGCCGAGTAGAGCACGTTTTTTGACTTTGAATGTATCTTCATAGGAATGAGATGTGTAGTCAAATTAATGCTCATTTAGGCTTCAGGAGGTCAACCAGAACTAAATACATGGTGAAATGTGTGCATAAGACCTTTTGTTTAGGCGTGACACTCAATTTGAGTTTTTATTGCTTTAAATGCATTTTCAGGCCGAGTAGAGCCCGTTTTTTGACTTTGAATGTATCTTCATAGGACTGAGTTGTGTAGTCAAATTAATGCTCATTTAAGGCTTCAGGAGGTCAACCTGAACTAAATAGATGTTGAAATGTGTGCATAAGTCCTTTGGTTTAGGCGTGACACTCAATTTGAGTTGTTATTGCTTTAAATGCACTTTCAGGCCTAGTTGAGCACGTTTTTTGACTTTGAATGTACCTTCATAGGAATGAGTTGTATAGTCAAATTAATGCTCATTTAGGCTTCAGAATGTCAACCTGAACTAAATACATGTTGAAATGTGTGCATAAGTCCTTTGGTTTAGGCGTGACACTCAATTTGAGTTTTTATTGCTTTAAATGCATTTTCAGGCCGAGTAGAGCACGTTTTTTGACTTTGAATGTATCTTCATAGGAATGAGATGTTTAGTCAAATTAATGCTCATTTAGGCTTCAGGAGGTCAACCTGAACTAAATACATGTTGAAATGTGTGCATAAATCCTTTGGTTTAGGTGTGACACTCAATTTGATTTTTTATTGCTTTAAATGCATTTTCAGGCCGAGTAGAGCACGTTTTTTGACTTTGAATGTATCTTCGTAGGAATGAGATGTGTAGTCAAATTAATGCTCATTTAGGCTTCAGAATGTCAACCTGAACTAAATACATGTTGAAATGTGTGCATAAGTCCTTTGGTTTAGGCGTGACACTCAATTTGAGTTTAATTGCTTTAAATGCACTTTCAGGCCTAGTTGAGCACGTTTTTTGACTTTGAATGTACCTTCATAGGAATGAGTTGTATAGTCAAATTAATGCTCATTTAGGCTTCAGAATGTCAACCTGAACTAAATACATGTTGAAATGTGTGCATAAGTCCTTTGGTTTAGGCGTGACACTCAATTTGAGTTATTATTGCTTTAAATGCATTTTCAGGCCGAGTAGAGCACGTTTTTTGACTTTGAATGTATCTTCATAGGAATGAGATGTTTAGTCAAATTAATGCTCATTTAGGCTTCAGGAGGTCAACCTGAACTAAATACATGTTGAAATGTGTGCATAAATCCTTTGGTTTAGGTGTGACACTCAATTTGATTTTTTATTGCTTTAAATGCATTTTCAGGCCGAGTAGAGCACGTTTTTTGACTTTGAATGTATCTTCGTAGGAATGAGATGTGTAGTCAAATTAATGCTCATTTAGGCTTCAGAATGTCAACCTGAACTAAATACATGTTGAAATGTGTGCATAAGTCCTTTGGTTTAGGCGTGACACTCAATTTGAGTTTTTATTGCTTTAAATGCACTTTCAGGCCTAGTTGAGCACGTTTTTTGACTTTGAATGTACCTTCATAGGAATGAGTTGTATAGTCAAATTAATGCTCATTTAGGGTTCAGAATGTAACCCTGAACTAAATACATGTTGAAATGTGTGCATAAGTCCTTTGGTTTAGGCGTGACACTCAATTTGAGTTTTTATTGCTGTAAATGCATTTTCAGGCCGAGTTGAGCACGTTTTTTGACTTTGAATGTATATTCATAGGTATGAGATGTGTAGTCAAATTAATGCTCATTTAAGGCTTCAGAATGTCAACCTGAACTAAATACATGTTGAAATGATTGCATAAGTCCTTTGGTATAGGCGTGCCACTCATTTTGAGTTTTTATTGCTTTAAATGCACTTTCAGGCCTAGATGAGCACGTTTTTTGACTTTGAATGTGCCTTCATAGGAATGAGTTGTATAGTCAAATTAATGCTCATTTAGGCTTCAGAATGTCAACCCGAACTTAATACATGTTGAAATGTGTGCATGAGTCCTTTGGTTTAGGCGTGACACTCAATTTGATTTTTTATTGCTTTAAATGCATTTTCAGGCCGAGTTGAGCACGTTTCTGAGTTTGAATGTACCTTCATAGGAATGATTTGTGTAGTCAAATTAATGGTGATTTAGGCTTCAGGAGGTCAACCTGAACTAAATACATGTTGAAATGTGTGCATAAGTCCTTTGGTTTAGGCGTGACACTCAATTTGAGTTTTTATTGCTTTAAATGCATTTTCAGGCCGAGTAGAGCACGTTTTTTGACTTTGAATGTATCTTCATAGGACTGAGTTGTGTAGTCAAATTAATGGTGATTTAGGCTTCAGGAGGTCAACCTGAACTAAATACATGTTGAAATGTGTGCATAAATCCTTTGGTTTAGGTGTGACACTCAATTTGATTTTTCATTGCTTTAAATGCATTTTCAGGCTGAGTAGAGCACGTTTTTTGACTTTGAATGTATCTTCGTAGGAATGAGATGTGTAGTCAAATTAATGCTCATTTAGGCTTCAGAATGTCAACCTGAACTAAATACATGTTGAAATGTGTGCATAAGTCCATTGGTTTAGGCGTGACACTCAATTTGAGTTTTTATTGCTTTAAATGCACTTTCAGGCCTAGTTGAGCACGTTTTTTGACTTTGAATGTACCTTCATAGGAATGAGTTGTATAGTCAAATTAATGCTCATTTAGGGTTCAGAATGTAACCCTGAACTAAATACATGTTGAAATGTGTGCATAAGTCCTTTGGTTTAGGCGTGACACTCAATTTGAATTTTTATTGCTTTAAATGCATTTTCAGGCCGAGTTGAGCACGTTTTTTGACTTTGAATGTATATTCATAGGTATGAGATGTGTAGTCAAATTAATGCTCATTTAAGGCTTCAGAATGTCAACCTGAACTAAATACATGTTGAAATGATTGCATAAGTCCTTTGGTTTAGGCGTGCCACTCATTTTGAGTTTTTATTGCTTTAAATGCACTTTCAGGCCTAGATGAGCACGTTTTTTGACTTTGAATGTGCCTTCATAGGAATGAGTTGTATAGTCAAATTAATGCTCATTTAGGCTTCAGAATGTCAACCCGAACTAAATACATGTTGAAATGTGTGCATGAGTCCTTTGGTTTAGGCGTGACACTCAATTTGAGTTTTTATTGCTTTAAATGCATTTTCAGGCCGAGTTGAGCACGTTTTTTTGCTTTGAATGTATCTTCATAGGAATGAGTTGTGTAGTCAAATTAATGCTCATTTTGGCTTCAGGAGGACAACCTGAACTAAATACATATTGAAATGTGTGCATAAATCCTTTGGTTTAGGTGTGACACTCAATTTGAGTTATTATTGCTTTAAATGCATTTTCAGGCCGACTTGAGCATGTTTCTGAGTTAGAATGTACCTTCATAGGAATGAGATGTGTAGTCAAATTAATGGTGATTTAGACTTCAGGAGGTCAACCTGAACTAAATACATGTTGAAATGTGTGCATAAGGCCTTTGTTTTAGGCGTGACACTCAATTTGAGTTTTTATTGCTTTAAACGCACTTTCAGGCCTAGTTGAGCACGTTTTTTGACTTTGAATGAACCTTCATAGGAATGAGTTGTGTAGTCAAATTAATGGTGATTTAGGCTTCAGGAGGTCAACCTGAACTAAATACATGTTGAAATGTGTGCATAAGTCCTTTGGTTTAGGTGTGACACTCAATTTGAGTTTTTATTGCTTTAAATGCATTTTCAGGCCGAGTAGAGCACGTTTTTTGACTTTGAATGTATCTTCATAGGAATGAGATGTGTAGTCAAATTAATGCTCATTTAGGCTTCAGGAGGTCAACCAGAACTAAATACATGGTGAAATGTGTGCATAAGACCTTTTGTTTAGGCGTGACACTCAATTTGAGTTTTTATTGCTTTAAATGCATTTTCAGGCCGAGTAGAGCCCGTTTTTTGACTTTGAATGTATCTTCATAGGACTGAGTTGTGTAGTCAAATTAATGCTCATTTAAGGCTTCAGGAGGTCAACCTGAACTAAATAGATGTTGAAATGTGTGCATAAGTCCTTTGGTTTAGGCGTGACACTCAATTTGAGTTGTTATTGCTTTAAATGCACTTTCAGGCCTAGTTGAGCACGTTTTTTGACTTTGAATGTACCTTCATAGGAATGAGTTGTATAGTCAAATTAATGCTCATTTAGGCTTCAGAATGTCAACCTGAACTAAATACATGTTGAAATGTGTGCATAAGTCCTTTGGTTTAGGCGTGACACTCAATTTGAGTTTTTATTGCTTTAAATGCATTTTCAGGCCGAGTAGAGCACGTTTTTTGACTTTGAATGTATCTTCATAGGAATGAGATGTTTAGTCAAATTAATGCTCATTTAGGCTTCAGGAGGTCAACCTGAACTAAATACATGTTGAAATGTGTGCATAAATCCTTTGGTTTAGGTGTGACACTCAATTTGATTTTTTATTGCTTTAAATGCATTTTCAGGCCGAGTAGAGCACGTTTTTTGACTTTGAATGTATCTTCGTAGGAATGAGATGTGTAGTCAAATTAATGCTCATTTAGGCTTCAGAATGTCAACCTGAACTAAATACATGTTGAAATGTGTGCATAAGTCCTTTGGTTTAGGCGTGACACTCAATTTGAGTTTTTATTGCTTTAAATGCACTTTCAGGCCTAGTTGAGCACGTTTTTTGACTTTGAATGTACCTTCATAGGAATGAGTTGTATAGTCAAATTAATGCTCATTTAGGCTTCAGAATGTCAACCTGAACTAAATACATGTTGAAATGTGTGCATAAGTCCTTTGGTTTAGGCGTGACACTCAATTTGAGTTATTATTGCTTTAAATGCATTTTCAGGCCGAGTAGAGCACGTTTTTTGACTTTGAATGTATCTTCATAGGAATGAGATGTTTAGTCAAATTAATGCTCATTTAGGCTTCAGGAGGTCAACCTGAACTAAATACATGTTGAAATGTGTGCATAAATCCTTTGGTTTAGGTGTGACACTCAATTTGATTTTTTATTGCTTTAAATGCATTTTCAGGCCGAGTAGAGCACGTTTTTTGACTTTGAATGTATCTTCGTAGGAATGAGATGTGTAGTCAAATTAATGCTCATTTAGGCTTCAGAATGTCAACCTGAACTAAATACATGTTGAAATGTGTGCATAAGTCCTTTGGTTTAGGCGTGACACTCAATTTGAGTTTTTATTGCTTTAAATGCACTTTCAGGCCTAGTTGAGCACGTTTTTTGACTTTGAATGTACCTTCATAGGAATGAGTTGTATAGTCAAATTAATGCTCATTTAGGGTTCAGAATGTAACCCTGAACTAAATACATGTTGAAATGTGTGCATAAGTCCTTTGGTTTAGGCGTGACACTCAATTTGAGTTTTTATTGCTGTAAATGCATTTTCAGGCCGAGTTGAGCACGTTTTTTGACTTTGAATGTATATTCATAGGTATGAGATGTGTAGTCAAATTAATGCTCATTTAAGGCTTCAGAATGTCAACCTGAACTAAATACATGTTGAAATGATTGCATAAGTCCTTTGGTATAGGCGTGCCACTCATTTTGAGTTTTTATTGCTTTAAATGCACTTTCAGGCCTAGATGAGCACGTTTTTTGACTTTGAATGTGCCTTCATAGGAATGAGTTGTATAGTCAAATTAATGCTCATTTAGGCTTCAGAATGTCAACCCGAACTTAATACATGTTGAAATGTGTGCATGAGTCCTTTGGTTTAGGCGTGACACTCAATTTGATTTTTTATTGCTTTAAATGCATTTTCAGGCCGAGTTGAGCACGTTTCTGAGTTTGAATGTACCTTCATAGGAATGATTTGTGTAGTCAAATTAATGGTGATTTAGGCTTCAGGAGGTCAACCTGAACTAAATACATGTTGAAATGTGTGCATAAGGCCTTTGGTTTAGGCGTGACACTCAATTTGAGTTTTTATTGCTTTAAATGCATTTTCAGGCCGAGTTGAGCACGTTTCTGAGTTTGAATGTACCTTCATAGGAATGAGTTGTGTAGTCAAATTAATGCTCATTTAAGGCTTCAGGAGGTCAACCTGAACTAAATACATGTTGAAATGTGTGCATAAGTCCTTTGGTTTAGGCGTGACACTCAATTTGAGTTGTTATTGCTTTAAATGCACTTTCAGGCCTAGTTGAGCACGTTTTTTGACTTTGAATGTATCTTCATAGGAATGAGATGTGTAGTCAAATTAATGGTGATTTAGGCTTCAGGAGGTCAACCTGAACTAAATACATGTTGAAATGTGTGCATAAGGCCTTTGGTTTAGGCGTGACACTCATTTTGAGTTTTTATTGCTTTAAATGCCCTTTCAGGCCTAGTTGAGCACGTTTTTTGACTTTGAATGTACCTTCATAGGAATGAGTTGTATAGTCAAATTAATGCTCATTTAGGCTTCAGAATGTCAACCTGAACTAAATACATGTTGAAATGTGTGCATAAGTCCTTTGGTTTAGGCGTGACACTCAATTTGAGTTTTTATTGCTTTAAATGCATTTTCAGGCCGAGTAGAGCCCGTTTTTTGACTTTGAATGTATCTTCATAGGAATGAGTTGTGTAGTCAAATTAATGCTCATTTAGGCTTCAGAATGTCAACCTGAACTAAATACATGTTGAAATGTGTGCATAAGTCCTTTGGTTTAGGCGTGACACTCAATTTGAGTTTTTATTGCTTTAAATGCATTTTCAGGCCGAGAAGAGCACGTTTTTTTACTTTGAATGTATCCTCATAGGAATGAGTTGTTTAGTCAAATTAATGCTCATTTAGGCTTCAGGAGGTCAACCTGAACTAAATACATGTTTAAATGTGTGCATAAGTCCTTTGGTTTAGGTGTGACACTCATTTTGAGTTTTTATTGCTTTAAAGGCACTTTCAGGCCGAGTTGAGCACGTTTTTTGACTTTGAATATATCTTCATAGGAATAAGTTGTGTAGTCAAATTAATGCTCATTTAGGCTTCAGGAGGTCAACCTGAACTAAATACATGTTGAAATGTGTGCATAAGTCCTTTGGTTTAGGTGTGACACTCATTTTGAGTTTTTATTGCTTTAAATGCATTTTCAGGCCGAGTAGAGCCCGTTTTTTTACTTTGAATGTACCTTCATAGGAATGAGTTGTATAGTCAAATTAATGCTCATTTAGGCTTCAGAATGTCAACCTGAACTAAATACATGTTGAAATGTGTGCATAAGTCCTTTGGTTTAGGTGTGACACTCATTTTGAGTTTTTATTGCTTTAAAGGCACTTTCAGGCCGAGTTGAGCACGTTTTTTGACTTTGAATATATCTTCATAGGAATAAGTTGTGTAGTCAAATTAATGCTCATTTAGGCTTCAGGAGGTTAACCTGAACGAAATACATGTTGAAATGTGTGCATAAGTCCTTTGGTTTAGGTGTGACACTCATTTTGAGTTTTTATTGCTTTAAATGCATTTTCAGGCCGAGTAGAGCCCGTTTTTTGACTTTGAATGTATCTTCATAGGACTGAGTTGTGTAGTCAAATTAATGCTCATTTAAGGCTTCAGGAGGTCAACCTGAACTAAATAGATGTTGAAATGTGTGCATAAGTCCTTTGGTTTAGGCGTGACACTCAATTTGAGTTGTTATTGCTTTAAATGCACTTTCAGGCCTAGTTGAGCACGTTTTTTGACTTTGAATGTACCTTCATAGGAATGAGTTGTGTAGTCAAATTAATGCTCATTTAGGCTTCAGGAGGTCAACCTGAACTAAATACATGTTGAAATGTGTGCATAAGTCCTTTGGTTTAGGCGTGACACTCTATTTGAGTTTTTATTGCTTTAAATGCACTTTCAGGCCTAGTTGAGCACGTTTTTTGACTTTGAATGTACCTTCATAGGAATGAGTTGTGTAGTCAAATTAATGCTCATTTAGGCTTCAGGAGGTCAACCTGAACTAAATACATGTTGAAATGTGTGCATAAGTCCTTTGGTTTAGGCGTGACACTCAATTTGAGTTTTTATTGCTTTAAATGCATTTTTAGGCCGAGTACAGCACGTTTTTTGACTTTGAATGTATCTTCATAGGAATGAGTTGTGTAGTCAAATTAATGCTCATTTAGGCTTCAGGAGGTCAACCTGAACTAAATACATGTTGAAATGTGTGCATAAGTCCTTTGGTTTAGGCGTGACACTCAATTTGAGTTTTTATTGCTTTATATGCATTTTCAGGCCGAGTACAGCACGTTTTTTGACTTTGAATGTATCTTCATAGGAATGAGATGTGTAGTCAAATTAATGCTCATTTAGGCCTCAGGAGGTCAACCTGAACTAAATACATGTTGAAATGTGTGCATAAGGCCTTTGGTTTAGGCGTGACACTCATTTTGAGTTTTTATTGCTTTAAATGCCCTTTCAGGCCTAGTTGAGCACGTTTTTTGACTTTGAATGTACCTTCATAGGAATGAGTTGTATAGTCAAATTAATGCTCATTTATTCTTCAGAATGTCAACCTGAACTAAATACATGTTGAAATGTGTGCAGAAGTCCTTTGGTTTAGGCGTGACACTCAATTTGAGTGTTTATTGCTTTAAATGCATTTTCAGGCCGAGTAGAGCACGTTTTTTGACTTTGAATGTATCTTCATAGGAATGAGATGTGTAGTCAAATTAATGCTCATTTAGGCTTCAGGAGGTCAACCTGAACTAAATACATGTTGAAATGTGTGCATAAGTCCTTTGGTTTAGGTGTGACACTCAATTTGAGTTATTATTGCTTTAATGCATTTTCAGGGCGAGTTGAGCACGTTTCTGAGTTTGAATGTACCTTCATAGGAATGAGTTGTGTAGTCAAATTAATGCTCATTTAGGCTTCAGGAGGTCAACCTGAACTAAATACATGTTGAAATGTGTGCATAAGTCCTTTGGTTTAGGCGTGACACTCAATTTGAGTTTTTATTGCTTTAAATGCATTTTCAGGCCGAGTTGAGCACGTTTCTGAGTTTGAATGTACCTTCATAGGAATGATTTGTGTAGTCAAATTAATGGTGATTTAGGCTTCAGGAGGTCAACCTGAACTAAATACATGTTGAAATGTGTGCATAAATCCTTTGGTTTAGGCGTGACACTCTATTTGAGTTTTTATTGCTTTAAATGCACTTTCAGGCCTAGTTGAGCACGTTTTTTGACTTTGAATGTACCTTCATAGGAATGAGTTGTATAGTCAAATTAATGCTCATTTAGGGTTCAGAATTTCAACCTGAATTAAATACATGTTGAAATGTGTGCATAAGTCCTTTGGTTTAGGCGTGACACTCAATTTGAGTTTTTATTGCTTTAAATGCATTTTCAGACCGAGTTGAGCACGTTTTTTGACTTTGAATGTATATTCATAGGAATGAGATGTGTAGTCAAATTAATGCTCATTTAGGCTTCAGAATGTCAACCTGAACTAAATACATGTTGAAATGATTGCATAAGTCCTTTGGTTTAGGCGTGCCACTCATTTTGAGTTTTTATTGCTTTAAATGCACTTTCAGGCCAAGATGAGCACGTTTTTTGACTTTGAATGTGCCTTCATAGGAATGAGTTGTATAGTCAAATTAATGCTCATTTAGGCTTCAGAATGTCAACCCGAACTAAATACATGTTGAAATGTGTGCATAAGTCCTTTGGTTTAGGCGTGACACTCAATTTGAGTTTTTATTGCTTTAAATGCATTTTCAGGCCGAGTAGAGCACGTTTTTTGACTTTGAATGTATCTTCATAGGACTGAGTTGTGTAGTCAAATTAATGGTGATTTAGGCTTCAGGAGGTCAACCTGAACTAAATACATGTTGAAATGTGTGCATAAATCCTTTGGTTTAGGTGTGACACTCAATTTGATTTTTCATTGCTTTAAATGCATTTTCAGGCCGAGTAGAGCACGTTTTTTGACTTTGAATGTATCTTCGTAGGAATGAGATGTGTAGTCAAATTAATGCTCATTTAGGCTTCAGAATGTCAACCTGAACTAAATACATGTTGAAATGTGTGCATAAGTCCATTGGTTTAGGCGTGACACTCAATTTGAGTTTTTATTGCTTTAAATGCACTTTCAGGCCTAGTAGAGCACGTTTTTTGACTTTGAATGTACCTTCATAGGAATGAGTTGTATAGTCAAATTAATGCTCATTTAGGGTTCAGAATGTAACCCTGAACTAAATACATGTTGAAATGTGTGCATAAGTCCTTTGGTTTAGGCGTGACACTCAATTTGAGTTTTTATTGCTTTAAATGCATTTTCAGGCCGAGTTGAGCACGTTTTTTGACTTTGAATGTATATTCATAGGTATGAGATGTGTAGTCAAATTAATGCTCATTTAAGGCTTCAGAATGTCAACCTGAACTAAATACATGTTGAAATGATTGCATAAGTCCTTTGGTTTAGGCGTGCCACTCATTTTGAGTTTTTATTGCTTTAAATGCACTTTCAGGCCTAGATGAGCACGTTTTTTGACTTTGAATGTGCCTTCATAGGAATGAGTTGTATAGTCAAATTAATGCTCATTTAGGCTTCAGAATGTCAACCCGAACTAAATACATGTTGAAATGTGTGCATGAGTCCTTTGGTTTAGGCGTGACACTCAATTTGAGTTTTTATTGCTTTAAATGCATTTTCAGGCCGAGTTGAGCACGTTTTTTTGCTTTGAATGTATCTTCATAGGAATGAGTTGTGTAGTCAAATTAATGCTCATTTTGGCTTCAGGAGGACAACCTGAACTAAATACATATTGAAATGTGTGCATAAATCCTTTGGTTTAGGTGTGACACTCAATTTGAGTTATTATTGCTTTAAATGCATTTTCAGGCCGACTTGAGCATGTTTCTGAGTTAGAATGTACCTTCATAGGAATGAGATGTGTAGTCAAATTAATGGTGATTTAGACTTCAGGAGGTCAACCTGAACTAAATACATGTTGAAATGTGTGCATAAGGCCTTTGTTTTAGGCGTGACACTCAATTTGAGTTTTTATTGCTTTAAACGCACTTTCAGGCCTAGTTGAGCACGTTTTTTGACTTTGAATGAACCTTCATAGGAATGAGTTGTGTAGTCAAATTAATGGTGATTTAGGCTTCAGGAGGTCAACCTGAACTAAATACATGTTGATATGTGTGCATAAGTCCTTTGGTTTAGGTGTGACACTCAATTTGAGTTTTTATTGCTTTAAATGCATTTTCAGGCCGAGTAGAGCACGTTTTTTGACTTTGAATGTATCTTCATAGGAATGAGATGTGTAGTCAAATTAATGCTCATTTAGGCTTCAGGAGGTCAACCAGAACTAAATACATGGTGAAATGTGTGCATAAGACCTTTTGTTTAGGCGTGACACTCAATTTGAGTTTTTATTGCTTTAAATGCATTTTCAGGCCGAGTAGAGCCCGTTTTTTGACTTTGAATGTATCTTCATAGGACTGAGTTGTGTAGTCAAATTAATGCTCATTTAAGGCTTCAGGAGGTCAACCTGAACTAAATAGATGTTGAAATGTGTGCATAAGTCCTTTGGTTTAGGCGTGACACTCAATTTGAGTTGTTATTGCTTTAAATGCACTTTCAGGCCTAGTTGAGCACGTTTTTTGACTTTGAATGTACCTTCATAGGAATGAGTTGTATAGTCAAATTAATGCTCATTTAGGCTTCAGAATGTCAACCTGAACTAAATACATGTTGAAATGTGTGCATAAGTCCTTTGGTTTAGGCGTGACACTCAATTTGAGTTTTTATTGCTTTAAATGCATTTTCAGGCCGAGTAGAGCACGTTTTTTGACTTTGAATGTATCTTCATAGGAATGAGATGTTTAGTCAAATTAATGCTCATTTAGGCTTCAGGAGGTCAACCTGAACTAAATACATGTTGAAATGTGTGCATAAATCCTTTGGTTTAGGTGTGACACTCAATTTGATTTTTTATTGCTTTAAATGCATTTTCAGGCCGAGTAGAGCACGTTTTTTGACTTTGAATGTATCTTCGTAGGAATGAGATGTGTAGTCAAATTAATGCTCATTTAGGCTTCAGAATGTCAACCTGAACTAAATACATGTTGAAATGTGTGCATAAGTCCTTTGGTTTAGGCGTGACACTCAATTTGAGTTTTTATTGCTTTAAATGCACTTTCAGGCCTAGTTGAGCACGTTTTTTGACTTTGAATGTACCTTCATAGGAATGAGTTGTATAGTCAAATTAATGCTCATTTAGGCTTCAGAATGTCAACCTGAACTAAATACATGTTGAAATGTGTGCATAAGTCCTTTGGTTTAGGCGTGACACTCAATTTGAGTTTTTATTGCTTTCAATGCATTTTCAGGCCGAGTAGAGCACGTTTTTTGACTTTGAATGTATCTTCATAGGAATGAGATGTTTAGTCAAATTAATGCTCATTTAGGCTTCAGGAGGTCAACCTGAACTAAATACATGTTGAAATGTGTGCATAAATCCTTTGGTTTAGGTGTGTCACTCAATTTGATTTTTTATTGCTTTAAATGCATTTTCAGGCCGAGTAGAGCACGTTTTTTGACTTTGAATGTATCTTCGTAGGAATGAGATGTGTAGTCAAATTAATGCTCATTTAGGCTTCAGAATGTCAACCTGAACTAAATACATGTTGAAATGTGTGCATAAGTCCTTTGGTTTAGGCGTGACACTCAATTTGAGTTTTTATTGCTTTAAATGCACTTTCAGGCCTAGTTGAGCACGTTTTTTGACTTTGAATGTACCTTCATAGGAATGAGTTGTATAGTCAAATTAATGCTCATTTAGCGTTCAGAATGTAACCCTGAACTAAATACATGTTGAAATGTGTGCATAAGTCCTTTGGTTTAGGCGTGACACTCAATTTGAGTTTTTATTGCTTTAAATGCATTTTCAGGCCGAGTTGAGCACGTTTTTTGACTTTGAATGTATATTCATAGGTATGAGATGTGTAGTCAAATTAATGCTCATTTAAGGCTTCAGAATGTCAACCTGAACTAAATACATGTTGAAATGATTGCATAAGTCCTTTGGTTTAGGCGTGCCACTCATTTTGAGTTTTTATTGCTTTAAATGCACTTTCAGGCCTAGATGAGCACGTTTTTTGACTTTGAATGTGCCTTCATAGGAATGAGTTGTATAGTCAAATTAATGCTCATTTAGGCTTCAGAATGTCAACCCGAACTAAATACATGTTGAAATGTGTGCATGAGTCCTTTGGTTTAGGCGTGACACTCATTTTGAGTTTTTATTGCTTTAAATGCCCTTTCAGGCCTAGTTGAGCACGTTTTTTTACTTTGAATGTACCTTCATAGGAATGAGTTGTATAGTCAAATTAATGCTCATTTAGGCTTCAGAATGTCAACCTGAACTAAATACATGTTGAAATGTGTGCATAAGTCCTTTGGTTTAGGCGTGACACTCAATTTGAGTTTTTATTGCTTTAAATGCATTTTCAGGCCGAGTAGAGCCCGTTTTTTGACTTTGAATGTATCTTCATAGGAATGAGTTGTGTAGTCAAATTAATGCTCATTTAGGCTTCAGAATGTCAACCTGAACTAAATACATGTTGAAATGTGTGCATAAGTCCTTTGGTTTAGGCGTGACACTCAATTTGAGTTTTTATTGCTTTAAATGCATTTTCAGGCCGAGAAGAGCACGTTTTTTTTACTTTGAATGTATCCTCATAGGAATGAGTTGTTTAGTCAAATTAATGCTCATTTAGGCTTCAGGAGGTCAACCTGAACTAAATACATGTTGAAATGTGTGCATAAGTCCTTTGGTTTAGGTGTGACACTCATTTTGAGTTTTTATTGCTTTAAATGCATTTTCAGGCCGAGTAGAGCCCGTTTTTTGACTCTGAATGTATCTTCATAGGAATGAGTTGTGTAGTCAAATTAATGCTCATTTAGGCTTCAGGAGGTCAACCTGAACTAAATACATGTTGAAATGTGTGCATAAGTCCTTTGGTTTAGGCGTGACACTCAATTTGAGTTTTTATTGCTTTAAATGCATTTTAAGGCCGAGTACAGCACGTTTTTTGACTTTGAATGTATCTTCATAGGAATGAGATGTGTAGTCAAATTAATGCTCATTTAGGCCTCAGGAGGTCAACCTGAACTAAATACATGTTGAAATGTGTGCATAAGTCCTTTGGTTTAGGTGTGACACTCAATTTGAGTTTTTATTGCTTTAAATGCACTTTCAGGCCTAGTTGAGCACGTTTTTTGACTTTGAATGTACCTTCATAGGAATGAGTTGTATAGTCAAATTAATGCTCATTTATTCTTCAGAATGTCAACCTGAACTAAATACATGTTGAAATGTGTGCATAAGTCCTTTGGTTTAGGCGTGACACTCAATTTGAGTTGTTATTGCTTTAAATGCACTTTCAGGCCTAGTTGAGCACGTTTTTTGACTTTGAATGTACCTTCATAGGAATGAGTTGTGTAGTCAAATTAATGCTCATTTAGGCTTCAGGAGGTCAACCTGAACTAAATACATGTTGAAATGTGTGCATAAGTCCTTTGGTTTAGGCGTGACACTCAATTTGAGTTTTTATTGCTTTAAATGCATTTTCAGGCCGAGTAGAGCACGTTTCTGAGTTTGAATGTACCTTCATAGGAATGATTTGTGTAGTCAAATTAATGGTTATTTAGGCTTCAGGAGGTCAACCTGAACTAAATACATGTTGAAATGTGTGCATAAATCCTTTGGTTTAGGTGTGACACTCAATTTGATTTTTTTATTGCTTTAAATGCATTTTCAGGCCGAGTAGAGCACGTTTTTTGACTTTGAATGTATCTTCATAGGAATGAGATGTGTAGTCAAATTAATGCTCATTTAGGCTTCAGAATGTCAACCTGAACTAAATACATGTTGAAATGATTGCATAAGTCCTTTGGTTTAGGCGTGCCACTCATTTTGAGTTTTTATTGCTTTAAATGCACTTTCAGGCCTAGATGAGCACGTTTTTTGACTTTGAATGTGCCTTCATAGGAATGAGTTGTATAGTCAAATTAATGCTCATTTAGGCTTCAGAATGTCAACCTGAACTAAATACATGTTGAAATGTGTGCATAAGTCCTTTGGTTTAGGCGTGACACTCAATTTGAGTTTTTATTGCTTTAAATGCATTTTCAGACCGAGTTGAGCACGTTTTTTGACTTTGAATGTATATTCATAGGAATGAGATGTGTAGTCAAATTAATGCTCATTTAGGCTTCAGAATGTCAACCTGAACTAAATACATGTTGAAATGATTGCATAAGTCCTTTGGTTTAGGCGTGCCACTCATTTTGAGTTTTTATTGCTTTAAATGCACTTTCAGGCCTAGATGTGCACGTTTTTTGACTTTGAATGTGCCTTCATAGGAATGAGTTGTATAGTCAAATTAATGCTCATTTAGGCTTCAGAATGTCAACCCGAACTAAATACATGTTGAAATGTGTGCGTGAGTCCTTTGGTTTAGGCGTGACACTCAATTTGAGTTTTTATTGCTTTAAATGCATTTTCAGGCCGAGTACAGCACGTTTTTTGACTTTGAATGTGTCTTCATAGGAATGAGATGTGTAGTCAAATTATTGCTCATTTAGGCCTCAGGAGGTCAACCTGAACTAAATACATGTTGAAATGTGTGCATAAGGCCTTTGGTTTAGGCGTGACACTCATTTTGAGTTTTTATTACTTTAAATGCACTTTCAGGCCTAGTTGAGCATGTTTTTTGACTTTGAATGTACCTTCATAGGAATAAGTTGTATAGTCAAATTAATGCTCATTTAGGCTTCAGAATGTCAACCTGAACTAAATACATGTTGAAATGTGTGCATAAGTCCTTTGGTTTAGGCGTGACACTCAATTTGATTTTTTATTGCTTTAAATGCATTTTCAGGCCGAGTAGAGCACGTTTCTGAGTTTGAATGTACCTTCATAGGAATGATTTGTGTAGTCAAATTAATGGTGATTTAGGCTTCAGGAGGTCAACCTGAACTAAATACATGTTGAAATGTGTGCATAAATCCTTTGGTTTAGGTGTGACACTCAATTTGATTTTTTATTGCTTTAAATGCATTTTCAGGCCGAGTAGAGCACGTTTTTTGACTTTGAATGTATCTTCATAGGAATGAGATGTGTAGTCAAATTAATGCTCATTTAGGCTTCAGAATGTCAACCTGAACTAAAAACATGTTGAAATGTGTGCATTTCAGCCTTTGGTTTACGTGTGACACTCAATTTGATTTTTTATTGCTTTAAATGCACTTTCAGGCCGAGTTGAGCCCGTTTTTTTACTTTGAATGTACCTTCATAGGAATGAGTTGTATAGTCAAATTAATGCTCATTTAGGCTTCAGAATGTCAACCTGAACTAAATACATGTTGAAATGTGTGCATAAGTCCTTTGGTTTAGGCGTGACACTCAATTTGAGTTTTTATTGCTTTAAATGCATTTTCAGGCCGAGTAGAGCACGTTTTTTGACTTTGAATGTATTTTCATAGGAATGAGTCGTGTAGTCAAATTAATAGTCATTTAGGCGTCAGGAGGATAACCTGAATTAAATACATGTTGAAATGTGTGCATAAGTCCTTTGGTTTAGGCGTGACACTCAATTTGAGTTTTTATTGCTCTAAATGCATTTTCAGGCCGAGTACAGCACGTTTTTTGACTTTGAATGTATCTTCATAGGAAATAGATGTGTAGTCAAATTAATGCTCATTTAGGCCTCAGGAGGTCAACCTGAACTAAATACATGTTGAAATGTGTGCATAAGGCCTTTGGTTTAGGCGTGACACTCATTTTGAGTTTTTATTGCTTTAAATGCCCTTTCAGGCCTAGTTGAGCACATTTTTTGACTTTGAATGTATCTTCATAGGAATGAGTTGTGCGGTCAAATTAATGCTCATTTAGGCTTCAGGAGGTCAACCTGAACTAAATACATGTTGAGTGTGTGCATAAGTCCTTTGGTTTAGGTGTGACACTCAATTTGAGGTTTATTGCTTTAAATGTATTTTCAGGCCGAGCTGAGCACATTTTCTGAGTTTGATTGTATCTTCGTAGGAATGAGTTGTGTGGTCAAATTAATGCTCATTTAGGCTTCGGGATGTCAACCTGAACTAAATACATTTTGAAATGTGTGCATAAGTCCTTTGGTTTAGGCGTGACACTCAATTTTAATTTTTAATGCTTTAAATGCATTTTCAGGCCGAGTACGGGGGTTGCCGCCACGACAGGCACCAACCACCTTACGGCCACAACTCAGATTGGCCGCCTCAATAATAGAGGCACTGAACATGGTCCACTCGGGCTCAATGTCCCCCGACTCCTCCGGAACATGGGAAAAGCTCTGTCGGAGGTGGGAGTTGAAACTCCTTCTGACAGGGGATTCCGCCAGACGCTCCCAACAAACCTTCACAATACGTTTGGGTCTGCCAGGACGGACCGGCATCTTCCCCCACCAACGGAGCCTACTCACCACCAGGTGGTGATCAGTTGACAGCTCCGCCCCTCTCTTCACCCGAGTGTCCAGAACATGCGGCCGCAAATCCGATGATACAACTACAAAGTCAATCATCGAACTGCGGCCTAGGGTGTCCTGGTGCCAAGTGCACATATGGACACCCGTATTTTTGAACAAGGTGTTCGTTATGGACAATCCGTGACGAGCACAGAAGTCCAATAACAAAACACCACTCGGGTTCTGATCGGGGGGGCCGTTCCTCCCAATCACGCCACTCCAGGTCTCACTGTCATTGCCCACGTGAGCATTGAAGTCCCCCAGCAGAACAAGGGAGTCCCCAGCAGGAGTACTCTCCAACACCCTCCAAGGACTCCAAAAAGGGTGGGTATGCTGAGCTGCTGTTTGGTGCATATGCACAAACAACAGTCAGGACCCGTCCACCCACCCGAAGGCGGAGGGAGGCAACCCTCTCGTCTACCAGTGTGAACCCCAATGTACAGGCACTGAGCCGGGGGGCAATGAGTATGCCCACACCTGCTCTGCGCCTTTCACCGTGAGCAACTCCAGAGTGGAAGAGAGTCCAACCCCTCTCGAGAGAACTGGTACCAGAACCCAGGCTGTGTGTGGAGGGAAGTCCGACTATATCCATTCGGAAATTATCTGCCTCACACACCAGCTCGGGCTCCTTCCCTGCCAGAGAGGTGACATTCCATGTCCCAAGAGCTAGCTTCTGCAGCCGAGGATTGGACCGCCAGGCTCCCCGCCTTTGGCTGCCGCCCAGCTCACATTGCACCCGACCCCTTTGGCCCCTCTCATGGGTGGTGAGCCCATGGGAAGGGCGACCCACGTTGCCTCTTCGGGCTGTGCCCGGCCGGGCCCCATGGGTGTAGGCCCGGCCACCAGGCGCTCGCCAACGAGCCCCACCTCCAGGCCTGGCTCCAGAGGGGACCCCGGTGACCCGCGTCCGGGCAAGGGAAACTTAGATCCATTTATTGTAATGTTCATCAGGGGTCTTTGAGTCGTGCTTTGTCTGGCGCCTCACGTAGAACCTGTTTGCCATGGGTGACCCTGCCAGGGGCATAAAGCCCCAGACAACTTAGCACCTAGGATCATTGGGACACACAAACCCCTCCACCGGTAAGGTGACGACTCACGGAGGGGACCACTGATATACCAAAATAAAAAGACTGCCAAGTCACCTCCCGCTGACACAAAGAGCCCGCTGCATGAAAAGCACCTGTCAAACCAGCGCTCAAAATGTGTCTGATGTGATGTGGCAGGCCAGATCTGGCCCCCGGGCCTTGACTTTGACACCCGCGGTGGACATGAACACCCATGAAACACACCGGGCTCACTCGAGCCCGCTATTTTATTTTGTTTTTATTTATTTTAAACAAAGCAGCTTGTGACATTTTGGTGGTCTTGAAATGTAAAATTGAACAAGAGGGCAACCATTTTGAATTTACTGTACTTTAAAAGTTGGTGTCTCCTTGACGACAAAAGCTGCTGTCACTTGATCCACGCGATCAAATCGTCGAAAGATGTCTCACATTTGATTTTATTCCAGGGATGAAGAAATCCATGAACCTATTTTTCATCGTAGTGGTATCGCCACCTACTGGCTAAAGCAAAAGTGGTGACATGGCGACTGGTACCGCGATCCTTCTCGTCAGGTGGAATTACTCTTTGATGTGATGAAGCCAGCAGGTTTGTCTGCAGAATTTAAGCGCAGCTCGCCACTTATGTACACACGGACGCACCCCCAACATCAGAAGTTAAAAGGAAAAGAGCTGAACTTTTAAGGTTGGTGATTGGCCATCGTGAAGTCGGGCACGGGTGGTGCTACCGGGAGGCCGGCGGTGGCGCTAGCTTTACGAGGACACGTTTCAAAGTTGTACATCGAAAACAAAGCGGTCGTTGTCATCATGAAATCGAAGGCAAGACTCCGGGAAAACATAACGTACTGGCTTCTGTATTGTACTTTAGCTGGCAACATCAAGGCAGGCATTGCGCAACAAAACATTTCAACTTTATTTTGGACTTACCCCTTGCGAAGAGTCATGCCATTTTCTAGTTCATCCAACAGACAAAGTTAACAGAACACATTGAACACGTCACTGTAACCCACCCCCGACCAATCGCGTACAGACTGACACAGTTCGGGGACAAACTGAATGGAGATTAGATCCCACAAACGCAGACACAAAGCCCGTACAAAAAATATTTCTGAGCAAAAGCGCACTGGCAAAGTAGAAACAGTAATCAATGGTCCAAAAGAACCAGAAAAATAGTACATTAACAAAATTTTTGTTTGTTTGGGGGGATGGCATTCTATAGTTAGTGATTGCTTTCAGGCCATTCCATACAGATGCAGAGTCATTAGCAGAGAACTGGTTTTTCAGCCTCTCTGCATAGCTTCTCTTAGCGATGTTAATTTCCTTTGTCAATTGGTTTCGGGCGTGTTTGTACAGTGCCCGATCTCCACTTCCAAATGCGGCCTCTTTCTCTTTCCTGAGTTGCCTGAGTTTGGGAGTAAACCATGGCTTGTTATTGTTTAAGGAGCGTAAGGACTTCGTTGGTACACACACGTCCTCACAGAAACTGATGTATGATGTTACAGTGTCTGTGTATTCATCCAGTGTGCCCGTTGAAGTTTCAAAGACGCCCCAATCGGTGCAGTCTAAGCATTCTTGTAGAGCTAGCTTTGCTTCATCTGTCCATTTTTCACAGTCTTAACAAGGGGTTTAACACATTTGAGTTTCTGTCTGTATGTAGGTATTAAGATTAAGATTAAGATTAAGATTAAGAAAACCTTTATTAGTCTCGCAATGGAGAAATTCCAGATTCACAGCAGCAAAGTTATGAAAGGAAGAAGTAGAACAACAAAAAAATAGGAGCTGCTGGAAAGGCAGCCACTCTCGCGGCGCCATTTTGAAGTCAAAATAACAAAAAATAACTCAAGACAAAACACAGGACAGAGACAGTCGTGCACTTTTCTGCATACACTTTGTTGTCTGAAGCAGTTATAGATGAAAGAGGAGAGGATCAAAGTTTCCTTTCACCAGTGGATCAGAGACATCATGCTGAAAAATGTGCACACGTCTGCTACAAGCAAAGTTTTGAAAGCAAACACGAAGCTGTAGCATCCATTGACGAAAAGAGATTAGTTCACTTCTCCTGTCCCACATAATCCGCTTCAAACTCCAAGCCGCGACTCCCAGCTCCAAATCCGCATCGGCACTCCGCGCCAACGCTCCTTTCTTCTCATCGTCGGCTCCTCAAGACCTCCATCCATCCAGCCGCAGACCGTTCAACAGCACCGATCTCTCCACTGAACAAAGCGGGGCTGTGAAAAATGCTGCCCATTACAGGCACAAGACACAAGCGCCCCGGGACTGTCCAGCAACGACAGTCAAATGGCGCCGACATTCCTCCAGTCAAAAACAGTGCTGGTATACCCATGCTGCCGAGAAGGCGCAACCACCAAGCACAGAGTCTCCTCCTTGATGAATGTCGTGGCCAAAAAATGCTGAAAAAGGTCCACATCAAGTCCACACGACGTAACAACAAACACAAAGTGACAAAAGAAACACAAGAACAACAAAAAAAAGCAAGGCTCATGAGAGCACTTGCTGCTTACTCGGGCGCCATCTTGACTTCAAAAGTGGATTAAATTGTGGTCAGAAAGACCCAATGCTGCACGGGCGACCGATCGGTATGAATTTTTGATTGTTGTATAGCAGTGGTCTAGAATGTTGCCTTCTCTGGTGGAACAGTCGATGTGCTGCTTATATCTGGGAAGTTCACGGTTAAGATGTGCTCTATTAAAATCGCCCAAAATGATCAGGGGTGACTCTGGGTATTTTAGTTCGAGTTTGTTTACTTGTTCGGCTAGCGTTTGTATCGCCGTGTTAACGTTAGCTTGTGGCGCAATGTAAACACCGACTAGTAAAAAGGAGGTGAACTCACGTGGCGAGTAGAATGGCTTGCAGTTTAAAGACAGCGACTCCAGGTCCGGGCTGCAGTGTGCGTCGAGCTTCGTGACATCGGTGCACCATTCTTCGTTGATACAGAAGCAAATCCCACCACCTTTCGATTTCCCTGATAGCTCCGTGTCGCGGTCGGCTCGGAGAAGGCGGAAGCCGGGTAGATGTAGCGCGGAATCCGGGTGGCGGTCACTGAGCCAGGTTTCAGTGAAGCAGAGCGCAGCAGAACGTGCAAAGGTTTTGTTGGTCTTTGTGAGGAGAAGAAGTTCATCCATCTTGTTTGGCAGAGATTGTAGATTAGCAAGATGGATCGATGCGAGCGGGGTTCGAAATTAACGCTACCGGAGCTTGACGAGCACGCGGGCTCGCTTCCCCCTCCTCCGGCGGCGTTTCCATGCTCCGTACAGCGCAGCCGCGCCGCTCGCGATTAGCTCCGAAAAACCTTGTGGATTTTCGTGTGCTGGTGAAAAAAGACCGAGTGTAGACTCCCCAATTAGCAGCAACTTTTCCCTCGTGTAAGTAAGGCGCTCAGGGTCGCCAAAAACAAACGAAAATAACAAAAACAGGGATAATACTAGGGAGCGTGTGACCGAGGCTGCCATACCTGTCGGCGCCCTGATGACGTGTCATCGGGGGAATTCAAACTCAGAAAACGTGCTCAACTCGGCCCTAAAATGCATTTAAAGCAATAAAAATTCAAATTGAGTGTCACGCCTAAACCAAAGGACTTATGCACACATTTCAACATGTATTTAGTTCAGGTTGACATCCCGAAGCCTAAATGAGCATTAATTTGACCACACAACTCATTCCTACGAAGATACAATCAAACTCAGAAAACGTGCTCAACTCGGCCTGATAATACATTAAAAGCAATAAAAACTCAAATTGAGTGTCACGCCTAAACCAAAGGACTTATGCACACATTTCAACATGAATTTAGTTCAAGATGACCTCCTGAAGCCTAAATGAGCATTAATTTGACCACACAACTCATTCCTATGAAGATACATTAAAAGTCAAAAACCGTGCTCAACACGGCCTGAAAGTGCATTTAAAGCAATAAAAATTCAAATTGAGTATGACACCTAAACCAAAGGACTTATGCACACACTTAAATCATGTATTTTGTTCAGGATGACCCCCTGAAGCCTAAATCACCATTAATTTGATCACACAACTCATTCCTATGAATATACATTCAAAGTCAGAAAATGTGCTCAACTCGGCCTGAAAATGCATTTAAAGCAATAAAAACTCAAATTGAGGGTCACGCCTAAACCAAAGGACTTATGCACACATTTCAACATGAATTTAGTTCAGGATGACCTCCTGAAGCCTACATGAGCATTAATTTGACCACACAACTCATTCCTATGAAGATATATTCAAAGTCAGAAAACGCGCTCAGCTCGACCTGCAAATACATTTAAAGCAATAAAAACTCAAATTAAGTGTCACGCCTAAACCAAAGGGCTTATGCACACATTTCAACATTGACTTAGTTCAGGGTGGCCTCCTGAAGCCTAAATGAGCATTAATTTGATCCGTGCGCGTTCGGTGATTGGATTAGCGCCTGCTAGATCTATCACTGCATTTTAACCCAAAATGGCCAAAGGAGAAGACGTTGATCTGGTTGCAGAACTACTTTCCACACAATTTTCAAGACGGGCCTTCTGCGAAAAGCTGGATATTGTGCGAAGAGGTCGCCCAAGTCTTGCGCTAGCTAGCCTGTCCCAGCAAGCAAATGCACGGGCCGCCATTATTATAATGTCATTCGTCAATGCTAAAAACGCAGTGGCAGGTCATGCATTTCAACCGTAGGCCTAACAGTGACGTCACATACATTAACGCAATACAGCCTCGTCAAGCAGCACTTAATTTCAGGAGCATTTAAATCCATCAAGTATGCAATTAAGAGCAGGAAACTAAATTTACAGATATTTTCAAACATAAAAATATTTAAAAATACTAAATAAAATGTGTGCTGTATGATCTTAAACAAGTCTGTCCAATAAATTGCGCAATGTCGCAATTACATATAAGACACCAACCATACAATAACAAAACAAACTATTCTTTGAAAATAAAGTGAACAGATCATTTGCAACAACACAAGCAAGCTGAAATATGACTGGTTAAAAACTCAACCATAATAAATAACTAAGTTATCGAGTGGCTTCCAATGTTATTTAAAATAACATTGATAGCCACTCGACAAAGTAGAAATAATATGACGTAAACAATACAGAGAATAATTTTGTTTACATATTTATGAAAATTGTCACGTCGCATGCTCGCCGACAGGTGGCGGATTTTTCCCTCCGCCTGTTCGGTTTTTTCTGTTGTGCACGAGGCGATTTCTCATCGCCTCGGGCTCAACGTGACAAAAATAAAATAACAAATTTATGTTATATTCTCAGAAAAGTACATTTAGGTTTAGGCCAGCACAGAAGGCCTTGCTGTCCTTGACGGAACGCCACTGTAAAAACGGTGATAGTAACAATATAACACGTTCATTATTCAAATAATAATAATAATAATAATAATGCATTTTATTTAAAAGCGCCTTTCATGCCACCCAAGGACACTGTACAGACAATAAGAAAATACAATGTAAAAATTGGTAAGCAAGATATTATATAAAAACAGGACATAAAAATCATAAAAAACATAGGAAATGGAAGAGCTGTGTGTCTAAAAACACACCTGTTCAGGTGTGTTTTTAGACGGGACTTGAAAGTTGAAAAGAGGTGTGCAGTTTTGGAGGTTCGGAGGTAGGTTGTTCCAAAGCATTGGAGCAGCGTGACTGAAGGCTCTGTCTCCCACGGTGCTCAGGCGGGCAGGGGGCACTGACAGGCGGAGGGACGACGATGATCTGAGGGAGCGAGTGGGGATATGCACCTGGAGAAGGTCGGACAGGTAAGGAGGGGCCAGGTTGTGGATGGCCATATATGTACTGTATATAGAAGCAGTTTGTAATTGATGCGATGTTGAACAGGGAGCCAGTGGAGCTGTTGGAGAACGGGGGTGATGTGCTGCTGGGAAGATGTTTTTGTGATGATGCAAGCTGAGGCGTTTAGATCCAGCTGGATTTTATGGAGGGACTTTTGAGGTAGGCAGAAGAGGAGAGCGTTGCGGTAATCAAGGCGGTATGTGACAAGACTGTGGACAAGAATAGCAGTGGTCGGGGGGGGGGGGGGGGAGTTTGATAATAGTGCGGAGGTGGGAATAAGCAGTGCGGGTGATGGTGTTGATATGTGAGTGGAAGGTGAGCATGCTATCCAGGATGACACCCAGACTCTTGACCTGGGGTTCAGGGGGACACTAAGGAGCTGTCGATGTTGAAGGAGAAACTGTTTACTTTAGATAAAGCGGATTTGGTGCCAAGAAGGAGGATTTCAGTTTTATTAGCATTTAATTTAAGAAAGTTTGTTGTGAACCTTGTTTTGAGTTCGGAGAGGCAAGAGGTGAGGGAGGCGGGTGGGAGTATGGAGTTTGGCTTGCAGGAGAGGTAGGGCTGGGTGTCATCAGCAAAGCATTGAAAGTGGATATTACATTTGCGGAGGATACGACCAAGAGGCAGGAGGTAGATGATGAAGAGAAGGGGACCTAGGACAGATCCCTGTAGTACACCTCTGCTGACTGGGGAGGGCTTTGAGGTAATGGGGAGGGCTTTGAGGTAAAGGATTTGAGCAGGACAAACTGAGTGGGGCCGGTGAGGTAGGAGTGGAACCAACTGAGGGGAGTGTGGGAGAGACCAATGGAGGAGAGTCTACTGAGGAGGATAGGGTGAGAGATTGCGTCAAAGGCGGCGCTCAAGTCTAAGAGGATGAGGATGGAGACTAAACCGGAATCAGATGCTATGAGGAGATCATTTACAATACGGATTAGGGCAGACTCTGTGCTGTGGCGGGGGCGGAAACCAGACTGAAGGGGTTCATAGAGAGAGTGGAGGGACAGGTGGGAGTGGAGTTGAGCAGCAACAGTTTTTTCTAGGATTTTCGAGATAAATGAAGGGTTGGAGATGGGGGGGTGGTTATCGAAGTTGTTGGGGTCAGAGCCATGTTTTTTCAGTTTGGGGGTGATAGCAGCGGTTTTGAAGAGTGATGGGACAATACCAGAAGAGAGTGAGGAGTGGATAATGGCAGATATGAGAGGAAACAGGGAAGGAAGGCAGGATTTAACAAGTGATGAAGGGAGGGGATCGAGCTGGCAAGTGGTGGGCTTGGATTTGAGTATGAGGTTGGATAATTCAGCAGCCGTGGGCGGAACAAAACTGGAGAAGAAATGACAAGAAAAAGGTTCAGACGGTGATGGATCTTAAGGATTTTGTGATTGAAGTGCTCCATTATGGAGTTGCAGGTTGCTGTGGAGTACAGGTGGGGGGGAGAGAATTTGGTGGCCGGAGGATTTTGTTCATGACGGAGAAGAGAGTTCTTGAATTTCCTTCATTGGAGAGGATGAGGTCGGAGTAGTAACTGGATTTGGTGTGTGCAATTTGGTCCTTGTATTAAGTGAGATGGGTAGTGTACATGTCCTTATGGATGCTGAGACCGGTTTTCTTATAGAGTTGCTCAAGTTGGCGCTTATTTTATTTCAATGACCTAAGAGCGGGTGTAAACCAGGGGGCAGATGTAGAGAATGAAGCAGTCCTGGTCTTCAGGGGGCGAGAGAATTTAGAATATTTGTGAGGCAGGCGTTGTACTGAGTGGTGAGGTCATCCGGGTTTGAAAGGGCGTCTGGGGCCGGGGAACGGTCGATAATGGAGCAGAAGGTGTCAATGTTGATATTTTTGGTTTTACGAAAAGAAATGAGGTGGGAGGTTTTGATTGTAGAGAGACGGAGTACGGTGTTAAAAGTGAGGAGGAAATGATCGGTTTCAGGAAAAACATCAGCAGTGGCCTTGGAGGAGGAGAGGCCAGAGCAGCAAACCAAGTCCAATGTGTGGCCTTTGATGTGGGTGGGGAAGTCAATAAGACAGTGTATCGCGAGGCTCTCCAGGTAGGATGTGACGTCTCTGGTGAGTGGCAGGTCGGGGTTGTCCATGTGAATATTGAAATCTCTCAGCAAAATTTAATTTGCCGAGAGAGTGGATAAGTGTATTGATTGTCCCAGTGTGGGACAAATAAAGGACATTGTATCTTATTAGGCTGGAAAATTCATTGACAAAATTGCTATGTGGCTTCGGGGGGCGATAAACTGTGGCAGTGATGGTTGGCGAGGGTCCAGGGAGTTTAAACACCAGGCATTCAAGAGCTGCATGCAGGGACGGAGACAGGCAAGACTTTCCACTTCTCGCTGTGGATTACCGCGAGGCGTCCTCCACGGCCGTTGCCACGGGGACGGAAGATGTAAACAAAGTCGGGAGGAGTGGAGTTGTTCAGAGCAGCAAAGTCGTTTAGGTTTCTGTTAAAACGAGGAAGTCAAGTTTGCGTTCGGCGAGGACGTCTTGGATGAGGTGTCCCTGAGTGAGCGGATGTTCAGCAGTTTCTGGGAGGATGTCGAGAAGTGGACCAGGTCGAGTTGATTGAGCCAGGGTTTTTATACTGTCTACGCGACCCGCGGTGAATGTAGCGACGTCGAGGCAGGCCAGCGATGTCAGGATGATGGTGCAATTCTGGAGGCGGAGGCTCCGGTGCAATCCTCCGGATCCGGAGAAGATCCGCGACAGAATAGTGGAGCAGTCCTGTCACTGGATGATGGCAGAACGTCAGGAGTATCAGGAATAATCCAAAGGCGACGAAGTTGTGGCGCCCCATGACGAGGGAGAAAGGCCGGTGTGGTGACAGCTGGTAAGCTTAGGCTACCGGCGTTAGCCTGTGGACTAAGTTATGAATTGGGGTTTGATTGGTCAGGTGAAGTGATGGTTCGTTACATCAATCACAATCAGAAGGAATATCTGAGCTTTGAAAAGTTTGGAGTGAGAAGCGGCGACATACACGCCAGCACCCTCTCAGCCCAGAAGCTTTAAATACCCATCAACTCCGGTGAGTTTAATAAGCGTTTTGGGGGTTTTCCCCCCACATTTTTAGCTCGTGGTGTGCCGCGAGATTTTAACAATGGGAAAAAGTGTGCCTTGGCTAAACGGTTTGAAAAACATTGCTTAAATGAGATATACACATGCAATGCAGGTTTTTTTGAAGTGCATTTGTTCCACAGCAACCAAACATGGACTCCTGCAGATTAACGGTCAAGAAACCCCCCATAGACAATATGTCGATTGAAGAAAGTAGGGCTTCTGATCTGGCCGCGGCGGTCACATCATTTCAGCCTCACGTCCTTAAGCAACAGGGTATCCCCGATCGTTAGTGCCGTAATGCTTTGCGGGTCTCCAACCCAGTTCACGACCTCCAGCTGCTGGGCGCCGTCGACGCTCAGGTGGAAGCGGTCGACGTGGCACCGGATGATCACCTGAATGACACGACAGCAGTATGAGCAATGTGCTGGCGAAGAGCTCTTTCACTGTCAATTCTAGACAAAACGATGGGCTGGTTGTCAAGAGGTCTCTGGTATATACGTATAGTGCACTGAAATTGATGTAAATGACCATCAGACCACCTTGCTGTCCACCAATAAACAGTTACGGCAGTCATGGAGATGTATGCCAAATGACACCGTCGACGTCGTGATTGAGCTGACCTCAAAGTTGTGTCCAGGTCCAAAGAGGAAAGAGTCCATCTCTTTCTCCTCGATATTTTTGGTCCCATTCAGGTCGGCGGTCAGAAGAATCTTTTCGTCTTTCACGCGAAAGACCAGGAGCAGTGCAGTGTCGTTGGCCGTGACCAGCTCGAACATCAACCTGCAATATTTACTCATTCAGGTGTCTTCAAACTAGGAATGTACAAAAGACAATTCGGTCGGCTTTTCGATGTGTGGGTTGCGAAACGATTCAAGGACGCTTCGTTGTGACAGTGACCAATGATGCGATTACATTTGGCATCAGTTCAAGAGAGAATAGTGCAACAGATTTTCAGGTTGTCACTTGATGTGCATTCAAATCAACTGGTCAGGCCTGTCAATGTGCAATTTCCTTCTGCTATCTCCACTAAAAGGTCATTGCATAGGTATCTCGATACATTCCAAAGTAGAACATACTTGCATCTTTAAAAAGATAACACGGGATCTTCCGGTTCAAAACAATTTGTTTGACGCACAAACATGTCGCGGGAACTGAATTCCTTGTGGGAACGGAGGTTGGGAGGCTACGTACTCTTCGGCCATAGGTATGACTTGTCCTCTGATGGCGATGCTGCTGCCCACACCGAGCAGCCCCAAAAGGTCAACTCTGAATCCATCCTGCGCGCATACGATTTGTTACAGTCAAAAATGAAATTCAATAACAGTCCAATGTTAGAACTACTCCTCGCTCTGAAAAAGGGCTGTCGTGCATAATACACACCACAAGTCCGAAACTCACCGGATGAGGCGCCAAAAGAAGTAGAACCGGACCTTCCGCGTCATCAGGCATGTGCGTCAGAGAAGAGTTTTCACTCCAGTGTGTGACATTACCTGGTCCTGATGTTGGCAGCTGGGGAGGAGGACACGTGGGAAGACTGGGACAGGTAGTCATAGGAAGATTAGTCGGACAGGTCAGACGGGGAACAGGAGGACAGGTGGTAGGAGGGGCACAAGTAGCACAATGACACTCAGGACAACTACAAGGACGACACTCCAACTTGGGACAAGGACACTTATCACAGGTGCACGCAGGACATGTACAGGTAGGACAAGGGGAGCCATGGTCTGCAGGAAAGGAATTTAGGTTGAACGCACACATTCCCTAAGAGGCCAAGTACGTGACGCATTCATGACTCTCTGACCTTTTTGACAGATGAATGGCAGGGCTTTGCCGCAATCCATGTCGGTGAGACGTCGGTTCCCCCTCACCACAACGCATTCATGGTGCCATGGCTCAGGATCCCAGTCAAGGAAGTCCTGTACATTACAAGGGACGAATGATTTGAGCATGTGTCGGTTTCAGGACATGTTCCTCATAGCCCTTGTGACACTAAACAACCACCTCGACAATTATCCAAAGTAACAAATGATTTTTGGGGAGCCTGGACTAGAAATGTAATGAATAAGATAAGATATCCTTTATTCGTCCCACACTGGGGAAATTTACAGCCTCCAGCAGCAAGAATGTATGTAGTAAGAAGAAAGGAGAAAGAGAAAAAAAAACAACAAACATCTTTCAATGAATGACTTGCTCATTAAGATTTTTACACTCTTTTGATAAAAATAGATGATTTAACACGTACCCAATTCAAGGGGCTGCAGAGGATTACCCTCCATTTCTTAGGTACATTTGACCCGAGTTGTTTCACTGTTCTATAGTCACTTGTATTCTTTGGCATTTGACTCAGCATGACTTAAGATTTGTTCTTGGTTTTGCTGTTCGGTGCTTTCTACCGTCTTTGTTACCGATTTGCTTTACTGTTTGTTGGATATGTTAATTGCTCCATGTACAGCACTTTGTATGCAGTGATGGCTGTTTGAAAGTGCTCGAGAAATACAGTTGAGTTGAGTGTACATGTCAATAGACTACATGCTGCTGGTGGTTGAATTTTTTTTCAAAGTACATTTTTGCAGCTAAAGCTTATTACTGACACCAAGAGCAAGTGTGTGTGCGGCATGATGTCCTTTATTTTTGGATCCTTTGACTGCCTAAAACATTAGGTTGAGCGCACACATTCCCATCAAATGTATCTTCCTGTTGTGTGCTTTTCTAGCCTTGTGACCTTGGTTTTAGTCCGGGTTTTCTCATCTTATTGGCAAATTCCAACAATGTCCTTGCAATAAAGCTTCACCAGAGTTTAAAATTGATTTTTATTGTTCAAATGTTTGGACGCCAGTACGCTGTCATTCCCTGTTTAAATTCACTTTGAAAGATCAGCACTTCACTTCCATCCTCTACCAACAATGTTGATATTTCCACCTTTTTCTTGTTATCACCCCAGATCTTACTTTTTGCCAAATAAATAAGAATGCGGCAAATCATTTACTTACCACAGAGCTTCCGTCAGTAAATGAAAGGGTCTTCCTCCACCAGAAAAGCCAATAGGTGTACCAGCCGATATGCATTCCCACCCATGTGTTCGCGGAGCCCTCGCTCAGGCCTTTGGGAAAGGCGGACAACAACAACACTCACAGCAATTAGTTTGAGCACAAGAACACGACTCACATAGGTGGACGTCGTGAAGCATTGTGTCCTGCCATTGGCAGGACTCCCCAAATCGTAATGCTCACCATTCAAGAACACCACCTCGTGGTGTGCGTGGAAGCTGGCCAGGTGACCACCCTCTTGGACACAGTGATCCTCGGCCTGATGCCAACATCTGGGCATGCTGAAGAAGCGGAAGCAACCCGTGCCATATCTCTTCCACAAGCCGCTCTCAACGCCTGAGGACAGACACATTTTGAGCGGTCGTTTGACAGGGGCTTTCATTCAGGGGGTGCTCTTTGTATCAGCAGGAGGTGGCTTGGCAGTCTTTTGGCCAACCGCTCCTGAGTCTTCTTCCTTTCATAACTTTGCTGCGGTGAATTGGGAATTTCTCCATTGTGAGACTAATAAAGGTATTTCTTATCTTATCTTATACAAGGGGTGTCCAAACTGTGGTCCGAGGACCCCTAGTGGCCCGGCACATGACCCAAAAAAACGTCTAAAAACATACAATTAAGCCATTATCATGATAAGAACAACATTTTTATCTTCAAAACACTGCAGTGAATAAAGATCATTCTATTTTAAGAGACAAAAATAGTTTCTTCCACTTTGTGCTTGATGGCTGATTGATCCAGACGTCACATTAATGATACTCGGGTAACTGGTCACCTTTGTTTTTTTTTTTTTTTCTTTTTTGGTTCTGTTTATGGCCATGCGATTGGGCTGTTGTTAAGAGGGGTGTTAGGCACCCCCAAAAAAATCAGCTACTTTCCTTAACACCTTGAACAGAAAGCCGATGAAACGAGCAGTACAAACAATGTATAATTTCTTTCTTGACTGACTTGAGCTTAAAAAAGTTGATGAATTTTAAGGGGGCCTTTCATCCTTCCATTTTTTTTTGCATCAAACCTTTGGACATCCCTGTTGTATACATGACAGACTTGCAGAATGAATCATATTAAAGTTAATACAAAATATCGACTGGTAAGTAAGACTCTTCTAAGGGACCAGGCATTTTTTTTCTCTTCCATACTTACACATGACCGAAGACGCGAACAAGCTCAGCACGCAGGCCATCAGCAGACATGGCGACATGGTGACTGCTACCGTGGTCCGTCACGAGGAGAAGAGATACGCTCTGGTCAGGTGGAATTACTTTTCTGGTCAGGTGGAATGACTCTCCGATGTGATGAAGCCAGCGGGCTTGGCTGCCGAATTTAAGCACAGTTCACACGGAACAACATGAAGAGTTGAAAGAAAAAGGGCTGCCCTTTCAGTTCGCCAATGAGCCATCACAAAGATGGGAACGGGCGGTGCTACAGGGGATTCAGCGGGGGACACATATCAAAGGTGTATACCAATAACAAAGCGGTTGTTGTCATCGTGAAATCGAAAGAAAGGCAAATGACCCCAGTAAAGCGCAACGTACTGCTTGCATCTGTGCTGTACTTTAACTGGCAACATCAAGGAAGGCGTTTTGCAACATAACGTTTCAACTTGATATTGTATTTGCCCTTTGTCGTGAGTTGCGTCATTTTACTGTCTTTGTTATGAACTTGCTGTTTTATTGTTGGATATATGATATTTGCTCCACATACGGCACTTTGTATACAGAAATGGTTGTTTTAAAGTGCTCTATAAATACAGTTGAGTTGAGTTGAGTAGAGGGAGGGGGGTCCAAAAGACAAAGCCAGTGACCATAACAGAACACATTGAACACCTCGCTCCCACTCGTCGCCAATCAATCACAGACAGATGTAAAACTGTAGAGGTCAAACGACACCCCTTACCAAGCATTCAGAGTCGAGTGTATGGATACAGTAATCCCTCGTTTATTGCGGGGGTTACGTTCCAAAAAGAACCAGTGATAAACGAAATCCGTGAAGTCGTGAACTTTATTTTTTTACAGTCATTATACAGTATTTAACTATATATACAATGAAATCAAAGACCAAATCTTCTTTTCAGGCCCTATTACAAAAAAAACTAACGTTTTAAATAAATATCATAGTTTTTGGAAATACTGTACTATCGAGACACGTCGCCGCCGATGCGTTCTGATTTCAAGGGTGAAAAACACTAAAAAGTAAACGGTACTAAATAAAATCTGTGAAACAGTGAAGCTGCGGAAAGTGAACCGCGTTAGAGCGGCTACTTTCCAAAGTATGTCAAATATGTAAGTGGGAACATGTACTGTATGTACAAGCCCCCCTCCCCAAAGAATCAAGAGAGAGAGAGATATGGTGTCCCATGACTTTGAAGTCAAGATGGCGCCCGAGTAGGCAGCCGTCAGCAAGTGCTCTCATGAGCCTTGCTTTTTTTGTTGTTTTTGTGTTTCTTTTGTCACTTTGTGTTTGTTGTTACGTCGTGTGGACTTGATGTGGACCTTTTTCAGCATTTTTTGGCCACGACATTCATCAAGGAGGAGACTCTGTGCTTGGTGGTATACCAGCACTTTTTTTGACTGGAGGAATGTCGGCGCCATTTGACTGTCGTTGCTGGACAGTCCCGGGGCGCTTGTGTCTTGCGCCTGTAATGGGCAGCATTTTTCACAGCCCCGCTTTGTTCAGCGGAGAGATCGGTGCTGTTGAACGGTCTGCGGCTGGATGGATGGAGGTCTTGAGGAGCCGACGATGAGAAGAAAGGAGCGTTGGCGCGGAGTGCCGATGCAGATTTGGAGCTGGGAGTCGCGGCTTGGAGTTTGAAGCGGATTACGTGGGACAGGAGAAGTGAACTAATCTCTTTTCGTCAATGGATGCTACAGCTTTGTGTTTGCTTTCAAAACTTAGCTTGTTGCAGACGTGTGCACATTTTCAGCATGACGTCTCTGATCCACTGGAGAAAGGACACTTTGATCCTCTCCTCTTTCATCTATAACTGCTTCAGACAACAAAGTGTATGCAGAAAATTGGTGAAGATTGAACGACTGTCTGTGTCCTATGTGTTGTCTTATGTTTTTTTTTTGTTATTTTGACTTCAAAATGGCGCCGCGAGAGTGGCTGCCTTTCCAGCAGCTCCTATATTTTGTTGTTCTTCTTACTTTCATAACTTTGCTGCTGTGAATTGGGAATTTCTCCATTGAGAGACTAATAAAGGTTTTCTTATCTTATCTTATATATCGTATGAGATAAGATAATAAAACCTTTATTTGCCCACACTGGGGAAATTTCCAATATACATCAGCAGAATTGAGGGTGGGTGGGAAGGGTATTGCCTAAAAACAAAGTATTGCCTTCACAAAACAAATACAACACAAAATATAGTTTTTTTTTCATACAGCACAGGTGAAATTTCTTTCCCCTCAACCACAAGAGAGAGAGGAGCCGCTGCGGGTACCCGCTCCGCCATCAACAGAACAGTAAACATAAAATGACAAAATAATACAACTCAACACAAAAGACTGTCACCTCCCGTGTTTGCCAGCAGGGGGCAGGCCCTGCTTGCCCCCTGCACACCTGTCACCCATTGGGGACTAATTACACATGCTTTATTTGGGCGCTCTGGCAGTCGACTCACTGCCGGAGTATTCCACGCCGTGCCAATTCTCTCGCCCATTTACTATTCGACTTTACCTTAAAGCCTTGTGGCTGTTATTGCGCGCCTTGAAACCCTCTCGTGTGATATCATATTCGTCCACCTTGCTATTTTTTCGCAAGCGTTTTCTGTTGTCTCCTTATTTATTTCCTGGTCCTTATTTTGACCAGCGCTTTTTGTTGTTCTTCCGGACGGGTATTTTGTGTTTTGTATTAAACCTCTTTTGTTCTCTGACAAACCTTTTTTGTGTCTGCTATTTCGGGGATCCACTACTGGTTGTTTTTTGTTGTACACGAAGCGATTGTCCTATCGCTTCGGGTACAACGTGACAAAGACACACACAGTCATGCAGTCTTCACCACTTTTTCTGCATACACTTTGTTGTTTGAAGCTGTTATCGATGAAAGAGGAGAGATTTCAAGTATCCTGTCACCAGTCAGCGGGGGTGCCCATTACTTCGACATCGCGGACTGAATCGCGGAAAAAACAAACAACAAGGTGTGTGTCTTTGTGCGTGTTAGAACTATATTTTTTAAGTTAATTTACACTGCACCCTAATAATCCTATCAGTCTCATTTTCAGAAAAACGTATTTATAAAATAAAATAAAACAAATCAGGTAAATCTTTAACCGACGGTGGCGTGTGACCTGCCTCACAGGAAGTTGTTCGCCCTCAGCAGTCTGCAATTGCAGCTTGTCTTTTTTCGTTATCATTCGGAGTTTGTTTCATGTACAATTCACCGAGCGCGCGGGGAAAGAATAAGAATCTCGAGGGCCCAGGGAAGCACTTTAAAACGGTACGTGTGAGCTACAACGGGGGCGATCGCGGGATGTTGGTTAATCTATGTCGATCTTTGGTCCAAAACGTTTGGCCACCCCTGCACCCCTCAAAGACGTTATGCTGAAAATGTGCGCATGTCAGCTACAAGCTAAGTTTGAAAGCAAACAAGATGCTGGAGCATCCATTGACGAAAAAAGAGATTGGCTCACATCTCCTGTCTTATGTCAATCCAACAACAACAACAATGACAAGCGCATGTCTCAGGAACACGACTGCCAAAAAATGACCTCGAACATCCATCCATCCATTTTCCGAACCGCTTGATCCTCACTAGGGTCGCGGAGGGTGCTGGAGCCTATCCCAGCTGTCTTCGGGCAGTAGGCGGGGGACACCCTGAATCGGTTGCCAGCCAATCGCAGGGCGCACAGAGACGAACAAGCATCCACGCGCACACTCATACCCAGGGAATATTTAGAGTGCTCAATCAGCCTGCTATGCATGTTTTTGGAATGTGGGAGAAAACCGGAGTACCCGGAGAAAACCCACGCAGGCCCGGGGAGAACATGCAAACTCCACACAGGGAGGCCGGAGCTGGAATTGAACTCTACACTGCGAAGCCGATGTGCTAACCACTGGACGACCGGGCCGCTGACCTCAAACATCACTTCACAAATGATTTTTATAAATGGGCATCAACAACCAATAACCCAGCGGGGGCACCCTGACATCAGTTTGATGTTGAATATCGGTTCAGATTTTGACTAGCATGACAAATAGCCTTCAGAAGCATTTCACTCATATGATTGTAAAAAAGTCGGAATAAACTGTCCATCTCACATCCAATTACGGCAACATCCAATCTTCATCAATATCGTTGAAACCAAAACAACACAGAGGCCCAAACTTTGACATTAAATTGATGGCTCATATGCAAGCCAGTTACGTTAAGGCGGATGGGCTGACATATCGCTTTGCCCCGTTTCAACAATTGTCTGCGACAGAACTGACGAGGAAGAGAAAAAGAATATGCATCTTCATTTGAAGAGTTTGGAATCTTGTATAAAACGGTTCAAATGGCTCTTTCGTTGCCGACACGAAGGTAAAATGGCCCTCGCACCATTGAAACGTCGCTTCTGTGCAAAACGTGCGTTCGATGGTCACCTAAATTCATGTTGACATCTTTACTTTTTGTCACATCCACCTCTGAAAACATTCCATTGATTGCCCAAGTATGAAGGAGTTGAGGGTGTCTTCATCGAAGCGCTCAGAGCAAAGCTTATGTCGCTTCAACGCTAGAAACACGTCGTCCATAAAACACGTGACATGTCTTGCCACATGACACAATGCCTCACTTAGAAAAATGTGCAGGACTCTTGCATGCAAACGTGTTCATCGCAAATATATGGCTGCCGACCGAACCTTATTTTCAGTCACGCTATAATAAGACTGGCCATTAATAAAAGAAAAATGATGTCACTGATTGTTCACGTCTTTGTGATCTGCAACTCAACATCAGTATTTCTCAACGTGGAAATAGCTACGATGATGGCATGAGAATAAGAATAAGAATCATTCAAATTTTATTTTGAGAAATCCAAGCCTCAAATGGGGGTGGGGGGGACTCAACTCAACTGTATTTATAGAGTGCTTTCAAACAGCCATCGCTGCATTCAAACTGCTTTAGATGGAGAAACTAACATACACAATCAAGCAATAAATCAGTAACAACAACACAGCCAGCCTTATTAAGAGCTGGACTCATCATACAATACAATACAATACAATACAAGCTGATTTATATAGCGCTTTCACAACAGCGGCAGCTGTAACAAAGCGCTTTACAAAACAGTTAACATAAAGTAAATTAATAAACACAACACATAACATAAAACACGGACAGTCGTGCAGTCCTAACCACTTTTCCGTCACACGCTTTGTTGTTTGAAGCAGTTTGAGATGAAAGAGGAGAGAATCAAAGTGTCCTTTAACCAGTGGATCAGAGACGTCATGCTCAAAATGTGCACACGTCGGCTACAAGCTAAGTTTCAAAGTCAACAAGAAGCTGTAGCAATCATGCGTGATATGGGTGTCGTAGGTACAGCGTTCTGTTCTCTGACTGTTGACCTGGTGGCAGTTTTGCTTGAAACATAACATTGAGATAGAAAAAGGAAGGTTTTGTAAAGGCAACGAAGGGAGTCGTACAAACTCGTGCTTTACCGTTATCACTAACTATAGAATGCCATCCCCCCAAACAGTGAACAATAAGGGTCTTGCTAATGAACTAAACATGTTTTTCTGCCGATTTGAAAAGGACACCCCCATTTCCCACTCACACCCACCTCTACCAGAAACCACTCTACCTACCCCCCCACCCTCTTTTTCTCCACTACAGATCCACAAACAGGACGTGAGACGGCTCTTCAAGCAGCAAAAGATCAAGAAAGCTCCGGGGCCCGACAAAGTGACCCCCTCCTGCCTGAAAGTCTGCGCTGACCAGCTGGCTCCGGTCTTCACACAGATCTTCAACAGATCCCGGGAGCTGTGTGAGGTCCCGTCCTGCTTCAAACAGTCTACCATCATCCCAGTTCCCAAGAAATCGGCAACATCGGAACTGAACGACTATAGGCCTGTCGCCCTGACGTCTGTGGTCATGAAGTCCTTTGAACGCCTTGTGCTGAACCACCTAAAGAACGTCACTGGACCCCTGCTGGACCCTCTCCAGTTTGCCTACCCGGCAAACAGGTCTGTGGAAGACGCAGTCAACATAGGTCTGCACTACATCCTCAAGCACCTCGACAGCACAGGGACCTACGCAAGGATTCTGTTTGTGGATTTCAGCTCTGCGTTCAACACCATCATCCCGGAACTCCTCACCCCCAAACTACTCCACCTCGGTGTGTCCCCTGCGATCTGCCAGTGGATCCTCAGCTTCCTGACGGGACGGACACAACAGGTGAGACTGGGAGCAACAACATCATCAATACGCACTACCAGCACTGGAGCCCCACAGGGATGTGTCCTCTCGCCACTGCTCTTCTCTCTCTACACAATTCGATTGCACCTCAACAGATCCAGCTGTCAAACTCATAGTTTGCAGACGACACCACGGTCATCGGTCTCATCAAAGACGGCGACGAGTCTGCGTACCGCCAACAAGTGGAGCAGCTGGAGCTCTGGTGTGGCCGACACAACCTCGGGCTGAACACGCTCAAGACTGTAGAGATGATCGTGGACTTCAGAAAACATTCTTCTCCTCAGTTGCCCCTCACACTATCCAACTGCCCTGTGTCAACCGTCGAGACCTTCAAGTTCCTGGGAATCCATCCTGAAAAGGGCCCGGCAGCGGATGTACTTCCTGAGGCTGCTGAGGAAGCATGGCCTGCCACAGGAGGTGCTACGTCAGTTCTACACGGCAGTCATCGAATCAATCCTGTGTTCTTCCATCACGGTTTGGTTTGGGGCCGCCACAAAAAAGGACAAAATCCGACTTCAACGGACAGTTAGGACGGCAGAAAAAATCGTTGGCACCGCCCTACCCACTCTTGAGGACTTGCACACTGCAAGAATCAAGACAAGGGCACGGAAAATCCTCCTGGATCCCCCGCACCCTGCCCACCACCTTTTTCAGCCACTCCCCTCAGGCAGACGCTACAGATCCATGCGCACCAAATCCAGTAGACACTTAAACAGCTTTTTCCCTCTAGCCATTAACTCCTTAAACAGTCACTGACATAGTCACTCTTCTTGCACCACAAAATGGTACTACAAAACTACTGGTATACTCTAAAATGGTTCAATGATTTTGTTGTTTACGATGATACTAGTGCAGTGTGTTATACCGGAGACAAATTCCTGTGTGTTCTACATACTTGGCCAATAAAGATGATTCTGATTCTGATTAATTGCCTGTGAAGAAAATAGTGTTTGGCTCCACTCTGGCCTTGTTATTTTACCTTCGGACGCAACATAGTTCACAGGTGAGAGACGATTAAAGGGACAAATAAAAACACGCACAGGCACACACACACACACACACACACACACACACACACACACACACATGCGCACCAGCACACACACAGCGGACTGATGTCATTTCGTTTATGTTTTTGGAGCAATTATGATTTTTGTTAATGTACTATTTTTCTGGTTCTTTTGGACCATTGATTACTGTTTCTACTTTGCCAGTGCGCTTTTGCTCAGAAATATTTTTTGTACGGGCTTTGTGTCGGCGTTTGTGGGATCTAATCTCCATTCAGTTTGTCCCCGAACTGTGTCAGTCTGTACGCGATTGGTCGGGGGTGGGTTGCAGTGACGTGTTCAATGTGTTCTGTTAACTTTGTCTGTTGGATCACCTAGAAAATGGCATGACTCTTCGCAAGGGGTAAGTCCAAAATAAAGTTGAAATGTTTTGTTGCGCAATGCCTGCCTTGATGTTGCCAGCTAAAGTACAGCACGGAAGCCAGTACGTTATGTTTTCCTGGAGTCTTGCCTTCGATTTCAAGATGACAACAACCGCTTTGTTTTCGGTGTACAACTTTGAAATGTGTCCTCGTAAAGCTAGCGCCCCCGCCGGCCCCCCGGAAGCACCGCCCGTGCCCGACTTTACGATGGCCAATCATCAACCTTAAAAGTTCAGCTCTTTTCCTTTCAACTTCTGATGTTGGGGGTGCGTCCGTGTGTACATAAGTGGCGAGCTGCGCTTAAATTCTGCAGACAAACCTGTTGGCTTCATCACATCAAAGAGTAATTCCACCTGACGAGAAGGATCGCGGTACCAGTCGCCATGTCACCACATTTGCTGTGGGCGTGTTTCATCAGCTTGTTGGCGTTTCCCGTCATGTGTGAGTGTGGATGAAAAAAAAATGCTTAATACCTGCGAAAAGTATGTTTCCGAGTGGATTTTTGTATTAACAGGCACTTTGATTGTGTCATACCGCAAGTGTGCATTACATATATACAGTAATTGTTGGTTACATTCAAAATGTAGTCAACATTTACAGATAAAAGCGTGAAGCCCTCAGTATTGCCTTCACTTTAAGTTGCACCATAATTTCTCAACATGGAATGGTGGTACAAGCTGCAAAGGTGAATGTTTATCAAGTCAACTGCCATTGAATTGTCTTCATTCGGGAAAGGATGCTTCTGTCCTCACGGACATATGTATCTATGAGCTCCAAAAAAAAGGGAAGGGCAAAAGTTGAGGATAAACTGTTAAAAGCTTCTTGAGCAAGACAAAACCTCAATTGATTTTACTGCTGTCACACCATGAAAATCACATTTTAAAAAAACAATGAATTGTCCAAACTTTGCACACATGACAGCGTTTACCTGCCATTCATCTGTTCAACTAAAAAAAAAAACAAAAAAAAAAGTTCCTTGAGTCATGAACGCTCAACGTACAATGCATGTCTTTGAATGTGTGCACTGACCCAAAATCCTTCCCCGTAGCCATGGGCTACCTTTGTCCTTCATGTCCCGTGTGTCCCTGTGACAAGTGTCCATGCCCTTCGTGTCCCCCTTGTCGTTGTCCTAAGTGTCGTTGTGCGACTTGTGCCCCTCCGACGACGTGTCCCCCTCTTCCTCCTATGACCTGTCCTCCTCTTCCTCCCATGACCACTTGTCCCAGTCTTCCTACTTGTCCTCCTCCCCAGCTGCCAACATCAGGACCAGGTAACTGGAGTGAAAACCCTTCTCTGACGCATGTGCCTGATGACATCAAAGGCTTGAGCAAACTTCTTGTGGCGCCTCATCCGGTGAGTGGGGGATTTCTGGCGTGACTTCTGAAGAACGCGTTTCATATCACGAATGACGGTCTTTTGCTCAGACTGAGTACAAGCACTCGGGTTTCAGCGTCTTAAACGATTCCACATCATTTGCATTTCCTTTGGTTACCCTTGAAAATTGTATTTGCGCAGCTCGGATTCAGAGTCGACCTTTTGGGGCTGCTCAGCGTTGGCAGTAACCTCGCCGTCAGAGGACGAGCCAAACCGATGGCTGAGAGGTATGTGGCCACACGCCCGACAAAGAACGATTTTACCGTGACAACATGTTTATGCGGCTTGAAGACAGCGAATGGATGAATATTGCAGGCTAATCTTCAAGCTGGCCATGGCCGACGACACGGCGCTGCACTTGGGCTTTCGCATCAATGAGAAAACGATTATGATGAGCTCTGACCTGCATGGTACTAAAAGCGTTGAGAAGAGGTGGCCTCCTTCCCCTTCCAACCCGGCCAGGATTTTGAGGTCAGAAATCATTGCATCGTTCTACGAAATCTCCATGACCGCACTATCTGGTTCCTGGTGATCTGATGGTCTTCAATTTTGGTTTTTGAGAGTTTGTCCATTTTCAATAACCACGACAACCTTGCTCTTCGTGTGCACAGACGCGGACAGACAACCAGTTGGGTTTTTTTTTTGTCTCGGAAAAATGTGTGACTGGTTCATGAGTTCTTAGTCAACTGCAGCTCACCATTTTTTGGGTGTTGAGATGTTGAGATGTACAGGAAAAAGTCATTGACTGGTTCAAGCATTCATGGCAAGCTGCCTAGCTCACCTTACTGGCATGTCATTCAGATGATCATCCAGTGTGACATCGACCGCTTCCACGTGACCGTCGATGGCACCCACCAGCTGGAGTTCATCTACAGGGATGCAAACCTGCAAAGCATCACAGCACTAAGAATGTGGCATGACGTGTTGCTGAGGGACGTCAGGCTGATGTGACGTCTCCGCCGTGACCAGATCGGAAGCCCCCAGCTGACGGACGCTTCCTGTCTGCTCGCCGTGATGTGAACAGCAGTTGAGTCGATTCTAACATGACTGCTCAGTGCTGCCAATCTCTGTGATCAGTGATGACTAATAAAGCCGCTGAAGAATATTTGCTTGGATGAAAAATAGTTTTTTCTTCAGGTATTTACTCGGAGTGGTGTGTGTGTGTGCGTCTGCGTGTGTGTGTGTAGGCGTGGGGGTCGCTGTACTGGAGCTACAAGAAATGAGGGGCCTTTGTTGCCTGAGCCACTCTGGGGTACTGGCAATTTGAAGGAAATGGCCAAATAAACCTCTTAAATACAGTTTAGAATTGTTTTTTGTTTTTCAAAATGTGTTTTTGAAAATGTGACACTGGCTCATAGCTGACTCATATTTTCCAGGGAAGGCCACTGAGCCATTTTGAAGACAAAACCCCCACCATTAACAAATACAATGATCATTATGGCAAGCATGAGATGTGTGCCATGTTTTATAAGTTATCACGAATGTTAAGACCAGGCAAACGTGAGCGGTGGGGAAAATAAAGGCTTTGCTTTTCATTATTATGAAAACAAATTCTAGGGTGACTTCAATGTGTTGCATCGCTATAAAAAAAAAGGTGGACTCCATGTTTTAGCACGTGCCTTCTCTTGTGCTGTTACATATACCACCAGGTGTTCATAGATTCAGGTAAGACAATCTAAGGCCATTTTTTATTTTTAAAATTACAAATCAAACCTTGGTTTTGTAGCCACAGCTGAAGGGTTTCCCCTCGTTTTTTGTGTTATGTTTAGACCCTAAAAAGTAGTGTTTTCTTGACACACTCCACAATACCACAGCAACAGCGCCGTGATAAAATTGCCTTGCAACATCATCGGGGCCTAAACACTCCTGAGTAAATAGGAGCTAAATCTGGTCAACCTGCTTGGAGGAAAAATGTCAAAGAAGAAAACATATATGCTTTAGCTTGTAGGTGGCGATACCACTACGATGAAAAATAGGTTCATGGATTTCTTCATCCCTGAAATAAAATCAAATGTGAAACATCTTTCGACGATTTGATCGCGTGGATCAAGTGACAGCAGCTTTTGTCGTCAAGGAGACACCAACTTTTAACGTACATTCATTCATTCATTCATTCATCTTCCGAGCCGCTTGACTTTTAACGTACAGTAAATTCAAAATGGTTGCCCCCTTGTTCGATTTTACATTTCAAGACCACCAAAATGTCACAAGCTGCTTTGTTTAAAATAAATAAAAACAAAATAAAATAGCGGGCTCGAGTGAGCCCGGTGTGTTTCATGGGTGTTCATGTCCACCACGGGTGTCAAAGTCAAGGCCCGGGGGCCAGATCTGGCCCGTCACATCACATCAGACACATTTTGAGCGCTGATTTGACAGGTGCTTTTCATGCAGCGGGCTCTTTGTGTCAGCGGGAGGTGACTTGGCAGTCTTTTTATTTTGGTATATCAGCGGTGTCCAAACTGCGGCCTGAGGGCCCCTGGTGGCCGGCGACGTGACCAAAAAAAATGTGTAAGAAGATACAGTTAAGCCATTAGTGATGATGAGAATAACAATTTATCTTCAAAACACTTCAGTGAATAAAGATCATTCTATTTTAAGAGGCAACATTTGTTTCTTCCACTCAGTGCTCTCTGGCTGATTTATATGATCCTCAGGGCACTGAAAAATTTTTTTTTCTCACTGGGGCGATTGAATTTGGCTCCTGTTAAATGCAGAGCTGGATCAGTTCTGTGAGAGAGAGGGCTGTTGGCCACACCAAAAACATCAACCATTTTCCTTAGCACCTACAACAGAAAGCTGATGAAATGAAGTCGGCACAGCAAACAATATATAATTGCTTTCGTGACTGATTTGAGCGTGTTTCAAAAATCAGTTCAGTTCGGTTCAGAAACTTTATTTATCCCCATGGGGCAATTAGGACTTAACAGGCATGCTCTGCACAAGAAACGTGAAAAACAATGACGAACATGGGATACAGTGCAAAGGGCCTTTCGGTACTCGCTGTGTGCACAGCTCCCCGAGATCTTAGTTCAGAAAGGAAACCACTATGGAGCGAGAGGGGGAAAAAAAACATGCTATCCACTTCTGAGGATAATTAAAGTCTATGAGAAAAAAGACCCCATCACGTAAACAAGCGTATGACAATTACAAGTCACAAGATATAACATGTAATGAGGGGCGGATGGATGGGAGTGCGGGGGAGTGCGCCGCGGCCCGACCGGCGAGCTGCCCAGTCCATTCGAGCGCTCAGCAGAAGCAAACCAGGAATAACGAAGGCGGTGATGACAAGGGTGTGCATGCGCGTGTGATTGTCTGGTTGTGTGTGCGCGTGTCAGGCTGCAGCTGCTTCTTCAAGGTCTTCTCATGGAGACAGTCCTGGCTTATCAGTCAATGGCCGAGAAGGAGGGGAGGGGGTGATGGTAGGGCACTAGCTTCCATGCATACATTCTTCCAGAGGAAAGGTCCAGATAGCAGATGTTTTGGGAACACCTGCCAACAATTCCAGACAGCCCTGAGTCCGTGGCCTGTGTCTCTTCAATGGCGTCGATCAGCCAAATACACAATTTCTTTTCTGAGCGCAGATCTCACCTTCTCCCAGTTGTTTTCCATCTTGCAGTGACGCTCCAAAACTGCATCCATTTTGCGGTTAAGCTCAGTCACCGCTTGGGTCCGAGTGTTGGACATCCCCGCCGTGCCATCCATTGTTAAGTTTCGGATAAACCGAGTTTGGGGGGATACAAAAACGGAGACAAAAACAAGGTCTCCGTAGGGAAAAAGACAATTTAATGTCTCAATCGCACCGAAAATAAGGCGAGAACATAAAGCGCTGGTCCACAATAAGGACCAGGAGGCAAATTCAAACGAGTAACAAAAAGTGCTTGCACAAAAGAGCAAGGAAGAGAAATAAAGACCGCAAAATACGAACGAAAAACAATGTAACACTAGTACACGTACAAAAGCCAGATCATCAAAACAAAACAGTCCTTACTCAAAAATGGGTACCGAGAACTATAACGCGAAATTTTGACGAGGTCAAAAGCCAATAAGTCAAAGAACAGCGAAGACAGCAATGCCATAGAACAATACTCCCACAACAGGTGAATGGCGGAGGAGTCCTTAAATACTGAGTCTAAAGATTACAGATTGGCAGCAGGTGTGCCAGAAAGTCTGCTCATACCACCTGCTGGCCAGACCGCAAAACCGAAACGTGACAGTACCCCCCCCGCCTCAACGGAGGCCTCCTGGTAGACCACCCGGCTTTGACGGGTGCGCTGCGTGGAAAGACCGGAGCAGGGACGGGTCTAAGATCCAGGAGCGGGGGATCCACTGCCGATCCTCCGGGCCTTAGCCCTCCCAGTCGACCAAATACTGGAACCCCTTACCCCTGCGCCGAGAGTCCTAAATTTCTCGCACGGTGTACACCGGGTCACCGTCGACGACTCGTGAAGGAGGAGGAGATGTGGGCAGAGGAGCCAGGGGACCGGTGGCCACTGGCTTCAACAGGGAAACATGGAAGATGGGGTGGACCTTCATAGTGGGCGGCAGGCGGAGCTTGACGGAGACGGGGCTGAGGATCTATTCCACCACGAACGGTCCAGTGAATCGAGGCCCCAACTTGCGAGATGTACCGGCTAGTCGCAGATCCTTGGTCTCCAGCCACAACTTCTGCCCCACCTGATATCCGGGTGCTGGGCATCGGCGGCGGTCAGCGATCTGCCGGTTCCGCTGAGCAGTGCGTGACGGCGCTGCTCTGGTCTCCCTCCATACGCGATGGGCCCGTCGCAGATGGAGCTGTATGGATGGGAGTTCCACCTGACCCTCCTGGGAAGGAAACAGAGGAGGTTGGTAACCATAAGCCGCCATGAAAGGAGACCGACCGGTAGCTGATGAGACGAGGGTGTTGTGGGCGTACTCCACCCAAGGCAGGTGAGCCGACCACGACGAGGGCCGATGGAGGCAAACGCAGCGCAGAGCTGCCTCCAAGTCCTGGTTCATGCGCTCCGTTTGGCCATTGGACTGCGGGTGGTAAGCAGAAGACAGACTCGCCGTCGCCCCCATGGCCTGACAGAAACGTTTCCATACCCTGCAGACGAATTGGGGACCCCGGTCCGACACAATGTCCACCGGAATCCCAGGAAGGCGGAAGACGTGTCTCACGAGAAGGTTTCCTGGGCAGAGGGCAGCTTGGACAACGCAACAAAATGGACAGATTTAGAGAAGCAGTCAACTATGGTGAGTATGATTTTCCCCGGGAAGGAGGCAGGCCGGTAACAAAATCCAGGAAAATGTGGGACCATGGTCGAGACGGAGCAGGCAGCGGTTGCAGCAACCCAGCCGGTGGTTGGTGGGCCGCCTTACTGAACGCGCAGGTGGAACAGGCCTTGATATAGTATCGTTGCGTAGCTCCGGCCACCAAAACCGCTGCGACACGAGGTCCAAGGTCCGGTTCACCCCTGGATGGCATGCCACCTTAGACGTATGCCCCCACTGTAACACCTCAACGCAATCTATCAACGGAAGTGGATACTTGTTCTTGATTGTGATTTCGTTAAGGCCCCGATAAACAACACACGGGCGTAGCGACTTGTCTTTCTTTTCGATGAAGAAGAACCGGGCCCCCAGTGGAGATTTAGACGGCCGAATGAGGCCAGCCGAGGGTGAGTTATCGATATATTCCCTCAGAGCCTCTTGTTTCGGCTGTGAGACCTGATATAATCGGGAAGTCGGGAGCGGGGCGTTGTTTATCAGGTTGACTGCGCAGTCATAGGGCCGGTGAGGCGGCAAGGACTGGGCACGGTCTTTACTAAATACTTGGTGCATATCATGGTAAATACTCGGCACATTATCCAAACAAATGACTTCTGGTGGCGCGCTACGGGTCGGCCCTCTATTTTCTGCCGCCCAACGCAAACAGTGGGTATAGCAAAATGAGCTCCGATTCTCGATCGCAGGACATTCCCAGGAAATGAAAGGGTTATGTTCACGCAGCCACGGCAACCCCAAAACTAAGGGAATGGATCGAGACTGCATGAGATAGAATCTTTGGTACTCGATGTGATTGTCCGATAATTTTAGTTTTACCGGCCCGGTGATTTCGTTTACTTCCGCCAAGAGTCGCCCGTCAAGATCGTGAACCCTCTTTGTTTCTCTTAAGACCTCAACTGGGCAACCCAGTTCCTTAGCTAAGTTGGGATCTAAAAAACAACAAAAAACAAAGTCCACCAAGGCCCGAATAGTAATGACCCATAAAGGACCATAGAGAGTCCCGTCCAACTCGAGTCTTTGCGGATGTCCCGTACGGGACTCATCCCGTCTCGACTCCCGCGACGCAATACTGGGTACAAACTCACAGTTTTCGGGGCGCCGGGACGGGCACGCCGGTGTCATGGAACAGTTGGCAACACGGTGTCCAGGTTGACCGCAGTAGAAGCAGGCCCGATCCCGAATCCCACGCTCTCTCTCCGCTGGTCCCAGGCATCCGCCTCCCAGCTGCATGGGCTCCTCCTCTGCGTCGGCTGGGCCGAAACACGAATGACGCTCGGGTCCGGATGGTCGCCAGGACTCGTGTTCAGCTGGCCGAAGACCCGCACATCGGGGTGGAAAACGGGTAGTTCCTCGTTTGTCCATGCGTTCCCTATCACGCTCCCGCATGCGGTTGTCCACGACGAGGGCCAGATCGATGAGCTCCTGCAAGTTGGTGCTATCATCGCGGGTAGCCAGTTCGTTCAAAACAAAACAGTTCTTACTGATGACAATGAGAGAAGACGCGAAGAAGCTGATCACACAGGCCATCAGCATAAGTGGCGACATGGTGACTGCTAATGCCGTCCCTTCACAAGGAGATGAGATACACTCTGGTCAGGTGGAATTACTCTTCGATGTGATGTTAGCACGCCGGCCTCACTGTCCCGCGGTGCTGGGTTTGATTCAGTCTCTGGCCTTGCTGTGTGGGGTTTGCATGTTCTCCTCATGCCTGCGTGGGTTTTCTTCGGGTACTCCGGTTTCCTCCCACATTCCAAAAACATGATTGAGGGTTAACGGAACACTCTAAATTGTCCTTAGGTGTGAGTGTGAGGGTCAATGGTGGTTATATGTCTACGTGTGCCCTGCGATTGGCTGGAAACAAGTTGAGGGTGTACCCAACTTACTGCCGGAAGACAGCTGGGAGGGGCTCCAGAACGCCCACAACCCTTGTGAGGATAAGCAGATTAGATGATTCTAAACACGTGAGATGTTTTGAATCACTGATGAATAAGTAATGCTCATAGCAGCTCACGATAATGGCTATAGGGCTATTCACGCTGCATTGCAAAAGTGTGTCACACACATGCGTTCACGGACAACATAAAATTGGCTTGGTTGGCTTGATCTAGCCCCCCGGCCGTGAGTTTGACACCTGTGCTCTCTTGGACATAGTGTTTGAAATGTTCTGGAAAGGGCTTTGTTCCAGATGCAGCGGTTGTGAAGGCTCTTTATATATATAATGCTGTAATTTATGGTATTCCCCTTAGCATAGCTCCATCTAGCGGATGTATAACCTAACCTCAGCCAGTATTGTAGCTCCTATTCTATGCGGCTTATAATGTGGTGCGCACTCTCTATGAATAAAGTTTTAAAATGCTCCATTCTTTGAAAGTGTGCCTGATACAGTACCATTCAAAGATGGCATAAACATGCTGAACAATAAACCAACAATATGAGCAAAAACTCATTGTCAGCATATATTTCCACCAAAATTAACTCTCGTAGATTTATCTCTCGTAGTGTCATTCAGATTCCTCAAATGTAGGGAGACTCACTCACCAGTTAGCTTTGCTTGACATTCCTGCTGACGATTAGACAATCACGACGTGGAATTTCATTGTGGTAAACCAAAGTCTTTTTCTTGATGCGAGTTCTCTTTCATGGCAATTACAGGACATGAGTGCTTTAAAATAATGTTTGCTCTCAAGTGCTGTAAATTAATGTTTGCTATCAAGTAGTGGACAGTGTTATTACAACTTGAAACTGAAATGGCCAGCGGAAGTGTATTCAAAAATTCAGGGGCCACTCTGTGTCCCATGCATTGCCCATGTATGGTGTATTGGATGCGTGAAATCACATACCAGAATCTTGATTTTTTTTTTTTAACAAATGAACTCTTATTGAAAAGGTCATTAACTCGAGTACATAGCGGATTATTTTGTATTTAATTGCAATGTACTAGTTACTGTACAGAAAAATGGGGATGCTTCTGTCAGCCTTTGTCATTCAGAAGAACTCAATGGCATCGGCATGTGTCTTGTCCTCTTGGACGTCAGCCAGCTTCAGCACTGACCCGGCGTGTGGCAGACTTTTGAAGACGCGCATGTGGATGTGGTCATCTCCTCCCACGTGCACCTACGACCATAGTATGAGAACGGCAACGGTTTGACACATGTAGAAACTGTAAATATATACGTGAAAATACATTATGCGGTTCATCGTAATGAAGATGTCCTGTTTGGAATGAAATCCGTAATTAATGTGGTCTTTCATAGAGGTCATATCTGAACAAGGTCCTCCGAGATAATTTATCCGATCATTGTCAAAGTTTGCCTGATTCGTCCGAAGATGGTTATGATGAAAATATCAAAATCTTTTTATTTCGTCAGACACTGTTGCCATGGCAATGCGCTGTATCAAATGAAACATTTTCGTGTATTCGAGGGTGTGATGTTTAGATCAAACACCCAAAGTTTGAAGCCCCGCTTTGTTCAGCGGAGAGATCGGTGCTGTTGAACGGTCTGCGGCTGGATGGATATAGCTTGAGGAGCCGACGATGAGAAGAAAGGAGCGTGAGCGCGGGGCGCCGATGCGGATTTGGAACTGGGAGTCACGGCTTGGAGTTTGAAGCGGATTACATGGGACAGGAGAAGTGAACTCATCTCTTTTCGTCAATGGACACTACAGCTTCGTGTTTGCTTTCAAAACTTAGCTTGGAGCAGACGTGTGCACATTTTCAGCATGACGTCTCTGATCCACTGGTGAAAGGACACTTTGATCCTCTCCTCTTTCATCTATCACTGCTTCAGACAACAAAGTGTATGCAGAAAAGTGGTGAAGATTGCACGACTGTCTGTCCTATGTGTTGTGTTATGTTATTTTGACTTCAAAATGGCACCGCGAGAGTGGCTGCCTTTCCAGCAGCTCCTATGTTTTGTTGTTCTACTTCTTCCTTTAAGAACTTTGCTGCTGTGAATTAGGAATTTTTCTCCATTGTGAGACTAATAAAGGTTTTCTTATCTTAAAACCTCAAGGAGGACTTTGTTAGAATATGACCTCAGCACATAGACCTCACAGTGCGTTCACTTCCAGCTCCGGTCTTCCTGTGTGGGGTTTGCATGTTCTCCTGGGCCTGTGTGGGTTTTCTCTGGGTACTCCGGTTCCCTCCCACATTCCAAAAACATGCACAGCAAGCAAGCTGATTGAACACTCTAAATTGTTCTAATTGTCCCTAGGTGTGAGTGTGAGCATGGATGGTTGTCCGTCTTTGTGTGCCCTGCGATTGGCTGGAAACCAGTTCAGTGTGTGGCCCACCTGCTGCCCAAAGACGGCTGGGATAGGGTTCAGCCACCCCCTAGTTAGGATAAAGCGGTTTGGAAATGGATGAATTATTGTATTCTGCTAGTATTCATGTTTAGTGTAAGTTGAGGGGTTCGTAGGTTTTAGATGGATTGCTCTATGTTTAGAATGGGCAAAAATGAAAGGACGGCTTCGTTTGGACACAGCTCTTTCTTTTTTTTTTTTTTCAACGGCTGAATCCTAACTCTCAAAGAACACTCCCCCTTCCGGTAACGACCCACCTTCCTGCTTTTCTTCATAAGAATATTTCAGGACGTATTAAACAGAGTATAATTAAGGTAACTAACTTAAAAGGATATAATGATTAAATATAAAATGATCATAATTAACAATTTAACAAAAGCTTAAATTTAGCACAACCTCCCAATTTCACTGGAATTGGGTTTGTAATAATAATAATAACAGTTCTACATAAACAATAGGTAGCTGGCAGATTGCTGCTCAGACCCAAATAATACAAATAAAATCTGAATAAAATGTGTGATGTTGTGCTTACCTTGATGAAGTAGTTGGTCCCAGCCACAACCTGTGATTTGTAAACCTTGGCGACGAAGACGTCGTACTTTTTCCGCGTTTTTTGCTCAGCTTGAGACTTTACCTGGAAATTATTGGGTTTAGTTTTCATGTTTTTCGTGTGCAACGTTTACTTTCAAAGCAGGCAACAATAAAAGTGTAGTGTCAAATTTCAATACTTACTTCGTTGCAGATTTTCTGAATGTCTTCGTCGGCATTTGTGCCATCTGTAAGTCCTCCGCATATCATTTTGATGTCTATCAAACACTGTCAGAAGACAAAAGAGTAAGAATGACTAAATTACTGTGCGTTTTTCGGGCTAAAAATTCCAGCTTTATCATGTGACGATGGCTAATGGTCAGTTCCATTCACAGTACAACTTAAATGATACCTTCGATGAGTAAACCGTTACATTATTTAGCCTGCCGATTCAGTAACTTTTACGTTTTAGGATTAATTATGTTTTAACATTATCTTTGTTTCGTTTTACCTCGACGAAACATGTTTGTTTTTGAACATATTTTCGTCTATAGGGCTCTCTTTTGTAAAACAGTGAAAGGTTCCAAGGTGGGGCTTTTCTACGTTGGTTGGCTTCAAACTTGAAGTCTTGAAACCTACTACGCCTCCGCTTGATACGTGTTTTTACTAAGTTGTGACTTGTAAATATCTGTAATAAAATATCAGTAGCAGGCGGTGTTGCTGGGCAGGTGAAAGCTTAAGCTTTCCACCCAATTCATTCACAAAAAGGGTTCATTTCTCGAGGATTCATGTGCACACAAAACATCTGTCTGTGAGGGTTTTTTTTCAATATTGCAACAGTGCCTGATTGAGAATAATCACTTAAACTAAAACATAATTAGATTTTGTGGGGTTCATTCAAGTAATCCGTTTATGATTAACTTGTTAATGCAATTAGATGAAATCAACTGATCGGACATAACGCGTTTATGATAAAACTATTGCAATGCACTTGAGAAAGAGAGAAAACATATGAGGCATTACAATTGGTTTGCATCACTACGGAGCCCCTAGGGGGACATGGAAGGAAAAAAAAACTTTGCAAGATCTCGCAAAGTAATGCGAGATTTCGCAAAGAAAGATTGTGTTCCCTTGCAAAGATTGCGAGATCTCGCAATCTTTCTTGGCGAGATCTCGCAAAGTTTTTTTTTTCCTTCCATGTCCCCTTAGGGGCTCCGTAAACTGTCATTACCTGTCATCGAAGATTGAGTTATCGTCGAGTTGCGGCTAGCGGCTAGCTTACCTGCTACCTGTTGCTGCTTCCCGACTTCATTACTCCAGTCCAGCTATGTCGATCAGCTGTGAGTGGCTTGCTTTCTGTTGGTTCGTCCTGTCTGTTTTCCACCACCCATTGGAAGCACTTCACCAGCATGCAGCCACTGAGCTCAAACTCACTTCTAATCCACATGGTCCACCACTGCCTGCTCTGCTCCAACACCCGGACATCCTCTACGTACCCCGGCGAAGGTGCCGAAACTATCAATACGACAACTCCAGCTCCATCAGGTAGTTCTGGTCCACCGCTCGCCGCCCACCGGACGCCGTGCGGATGCGTCTGTGTTGACACGCGTCCCGAGGTCGGATAGCATCGCGGTCGCTCGCAGCTGCACTGCTGTCAACGTCGGCCTACTGAACATCCGCTCCCTTACGCGGAAGGGCCAGTTTGTCCACGACCTCCAGACAGACCGTGAGTTTGACATTCTGTGCCTGACTGAGACCAGGCGGCAGCCAAATGATTATGGTACTCTTAATGAAACTACTCCACGGGCTTTGTTTATCACGCTGTGCCTCCCACGACTGGGAGGGGAGGTGGCCTTGCGATGATTCTGCGCGAGGATTGGAAATTTGCACCTGTAAATGTGCCTGCTTTTTTATCTTTTGAAGATACAGTTATACAGCTCTCTGTATCAACTCCCACACTGATTGCCACTATTTACCATCCACCAAAACCAAACAAGAATGTTATCACTGACATTACTACTGTCACGTCCCGTGTTTGCCAGCAGCGGGCAGGCTTCCTGCCTGCCGCCTGCACACCTGTCACCCATTGGTGACTAATTACACATGCTTTATTTGGGCGCTCTGGCAGTCGACTCACTGCCGGAGTATTCCACGCCGTGCCAAATTCTCTCGCCCATTCCTATTCGAATTATTCATTGCCTCTTAGCCTTGTAGCTGTTATTGCGCGTCGTTATTCCTCTTTCGAGTGAAATTTATAGCATTGTCCAATCAGACCCTCTTTGCTATTTTTTCCGCAAGCGTTTTCTCTTGTCTCCTTATATGTTTTCCTGGTCCTTATTTTGACCAGCGCCTTTTGTTATTCACCCGGACGGGTATTTTTGTGTTTATATTAAAACTCCTTTGTTCTCTGACAAACATCTTTCTGTGTCTGCTTTTTCGGGGATCCACTTCCAGTTATTTTTGTTGTACACGAAGCGATTATTCTGTCGCTTCGCTATATACACAATGGACAATATCAATAACTCACTCACCAAAGACTTTACCTCCTGTCAGGACAGTTTTGGTTTTCAACTGTTTGTCAACTTTCCCACACACAGTAAAGGACATATTCTGGACTTGATCTGCTGTATAGGATTATCATCAACAAACTGTAGAACCGATTTCCTCCCATACACAGATCATCTATTGCTTTCATTCAATGTTAACCTGTACTTTTTCAAATCCAACCCACAACGCATTATACATTTACGTAAAATCAAGGACATTAACCCGGACAATTTAGAATCACTTATCAACAACCTCCCCAGTACTGATTGTCTTTCTACAACAGATGAGTTTTTGACACACTACAATACAAACCTCCATAACATTCTCAATACCCTGGCCCCACTCAAAACCCAAACTGTCTCCTTCAACCAAACAGCAACCTTGTTTACCCCTACCCTCAGACAACTCAAATCAAAAGGCCGTCAACTTGAAAGATTATATAGAAAAACTGGACTCGCTATTCATAAAGAAATGTACACTACCCACTTCCTCCATTACAAGGACTCAAAATCAATCTTCTACTCTGGTTTAATCAGTTCCAATGAAGGCAACCCCAGATCACTCTTTTCACTCATTTCTAAACTCACTAAACCTGCTGACACTCTTCCCTCACATCTCTATTCCACTGATTTCTGTAATACTCTGACTCATTTTTTACATCCAAAATCCAACTTATCCACCAGCAACTCACCCCTTCATCTGCTCACAACCCTCCTTCTCCATTCTCCCCGGTTTCTACCCACCTCTTCTCTGCATTCACATTCCCATCTGTCCACCAAATCCCCATCTTAATCCAGAAGTCCAAATTCTCTACTTGTCAACTTGACCCTCTCCCTACTGTTTTAGTCAAAGCTTCTATCCCGACCCTCTCCCCTCTCATCACTAACATTATTCAAACTTCCCTCTCTACAGGCATTGTACCCTCCCATCTCAAAACTGCTGCTGTCACTCCCATACTGAAGAAACCTGGCTCTGATCCCTCCGACTTGAACAACTTTCATCCCATATCAAACCTTCCATTCATCTCCAAACTTCTAGAAAAAACAGTAGCTGCTCAATTTCACACCCATCTTTCCTCCAATAACCTCTACGAACAATTTCAATCTGGCTTCTGTCCCCTCCATAGTACCGAAACTGCCCTCCTCAAAATATGCAATGACCTTCTTCTCTCTGTTGACTTCGGTTCACTCGCCATCCTCCTCCTGCTTGACCTCAGTGCAGCCTTTGACACCATCTCTCACTCCATCCTCCTCGACAGACTCTCCTCCATTGGCATCACCAGCATCCCCCTCTCCTGCTTCCGCTCCTATCTTTCTGACCGCACCCAGTTTATCCAGCTCAAATATTTTAGATCTCACCCCTTTCCCCTCACTTCAAGTGTTCCTCAGCATTCTGTCCTTGGCCCCTTGCTGTTTCTAGTATATCTTCTTCCCCTTGGTAATATCTTCAGGAAACATCACATTCACTTTCATTGCTACACGGATGACACCCAGCTCTACATCCCTACCAAACCTAATACCATACTTCCACCATCCTCCCTGACTAACTGCCTGCATGTTTTTCTGCCGATTTGAAAAGGACACCCCCATTTCCCACACACACCCACCTCTACCAGAAACCACTCTACCTACCCCCCCCCCTCTTTTTCTCCACTACAGATCCACGAACAGGACGTGACATGGCTCTTCAAGCAGCAAAAGATCAAGAAAGCTGCAGGGCCCGACAAAGTGTCCCCCTCCTGCCTGAAAGTCTGCGCTGATCAGCTGGCTCGGGTCTTCACACAAATCTTCAACAGATCCCTGGAGCTGTGTGAGATCCCATCCTGCTTCAAACAGTCTACCATCATATCAGTTCCCAAGAAATCGGCAACATCGGAAGTGAACGACTATAGGCCTGTCGCCCTGACGTCTGTGGTCATGAAGTCCTTTGAACGCCTTGTGCTGAACCACCTAAAGAACGTCACTGGACCCCTGCTTGACCCTCTCCAGTTTGCCTACCGGGCAAACAGGTCTGTGGAAGACGCAGTCAACATAGGTCTGCACTACATCCTCAAGCACCTCGACAGCACAGGGACCTACGTAAGGATTCTGTTTGTGGATTTCAGCTCTGCGTTCAACACCATCATCCCGGAACTCCTCACCCCCAAACCTCTCCACCTCGGTGTGTCCCCTACGATCTGCCAGTGGATCCTCAGCTTCCTGACGGGACGGACACAACAGGTGAGACTGGGAGCAACTACATCATCAATACGCACCACCAGCACTGGAGCCCCACAGGGATGTGTCCTCTCTCTACTGCTCTTCTCTCTCTACACAAACGATTGCACCTCAACAGATCCAGCTGTCAAACTCATAAAGTTTCTCATCAAAGACGGCGACGAGTCTGCGTACCGCCAACAAGTGGAGCAGCTGGAGCTCTGGTGCAGCCGACACAACCGCTCACGCTCAAGACTGTAGAGATGATCGTGGACTTCAGGAAACAAGACAAGCCTATTCACTCGGACCATAAAGCCATTATTTTTATTTATTTATTTTTGTTGTAGTTTTTTTCTTATTTTATTTGATGTTGTTTTTAGCATTGTATATGTGATTTTAACTGCTTGTTGTAAGGTGTCCTTCTAGAAAAGCGCCCGCAAATAAAATGTATTATTATTATTATTATTATTATTATTGTTATTATTAATACAAGCTCTTGTTTAAAAGAATACCCAATAAGTGACTTTTGTGCAAAGAAAAGGAATTTTCAAATGCAGTTTAAAAAAAATCTGAATTAAGAATGAATAATTTCGTTCAAATTCTAGTTTTTCCTTTCAATTTTGAATGAATGTTTCATCGTCTGATCTCATGTTAAATCAAATTAAAACATGTTATTTTCTTGCCTTTTCTTTCTACCCAAACTACTACCCAAAATAAAATAGATTAGATCTCTTTTCTTTTTGCAACGTTCCTTGTTCCTTGCTCGGCGATCTTTTGACCACAACTTTAAAATTGTTCCGATATATAAATAATCATCTTGGTTTTCTTAAATATGCATCGAGGCGCAAGGTCGTGGATTGAAGAGGTTCAAGAGACTACTGGTAGCTAAAATCAAGGAAGCGCTGATGTTTGCGCTGCGGAAGTCTTTGAAGTCCTCTACAGTGACATAATGCATGGTGGTTCACTGGTTAGCAGGTCAGTCTGACAGTACTGAGGTCTTGGGTTCGATTCCAGGCTGTGGCCTTCCTGTGTGGGTTTAGTCCGCGTTGAGAGGGAAGAAGCTGTTTGAGTGTCTGCTGTTTTTGCTGCGTATGGATCGGTAGCACTTGCCTGAGGGGAGTAGCTGGAAAAGGTGGTGGGCAGGGTGTGCGGGGTCCAATAGGATTTTCCACGTCCTTGTCTTGGTTCTTGCGGTGGGCAAGACCTCAAGAGTGGGTAGGGCGGTGCCAATGATTTTTTTCCGCAGTACTAACTGTCCGATGCCGACGGATTTTGACCTTTTTTTGTAGCGGCCCCAAACCAAACTGTGATGGAGGAACACAGGACTTATTCAATAACTGCTCTGTCAAGACAGATTTGTTTGAAATAAGGAACTGAGAGAAGAGAAGAAACTTCCTCTCTTGTCACTCAGTGTAGTACCATAGTGCAAAGCACGCAAATGACACGGGCTGTGTCAAATGCTATTTTAGTCTCTCCTGCAGGCTGCTATAATAATAAATGGATAACCTGAAAAGAATTGACATCAAGAATCGTTTGGAATCGGAATCCCCAGGCTATGTTTTGTTCTCCGTTATTTGTATCCCTGGCACTCCAACAAACACTGAGGCATAATGTAATGTAATGACGTTTGATATGCTCATTGGATTTTACTCCGACCCCACCCAAACAAATTAAAAAAAATAAAAAAAATACTTGCCGTTAGTAATGTTGAATGTGGGGACTATTTTTGCTGTAGTGGAGACATAAAAACATACTTGACATTTCATTTTGTTAAAGCGAATCTATATGTATGTGAACTATACTGTACGTGAACACATAATCGTCACTCTTCCCCACCCTCCTCCTCCTCAGCCACACCCTTGCCATACACACACCCAAAATCCATCCATTGTGTCAGGCGTTCTCTTATTCACAAGCATCAATCAACGCCTTCAAAACTACATTCCGTCACCCCTATGCACAATACGCAAGATCAAGCAGGCCCACTACACAAGTGCCCTGTCAACTGTCAGGGGAAAAAAAATGTCACTTCAAATGTCAATAAAACCTCATTGATTGAGTGTCAAAACACATGACTTATGTATGGCAAGACTTGTTTGAGAAAAAAAACATTCTTAATTCTCTTCAGTTGTTTGTTGGAGCAAAAGTATTCACTGCACTAATATACAGCACAAGCATGAAATGTTCTGATATGGAAAATTGGTGCTACTTCCTACACAGTTTTTCTCCAATGGTTTGGCTCATTTTCCTGAAACAGAGATGACATTTATAAAACTAAGAAGCCATTTGGCCAAACAGTGTTACAGTTCTGGGCAACAATACAGTTATTTGAAAAACCTCTCTGCACACAGGACTTATGCACACATTTCAACATGTATTTAGTTCAGGTTGAAGTTCTGAAGCTTAAATGAGCATTAATTTGACCACACAACTCATTCCTATGAAGATACATTCAAACTCAGAAAACGTGCTCAACTCGGCCTGAAAATGCATTTAAAGCAATAAAAACTCAAATTGAGTGTCACGCCTAAACCAAAGGACTTATGCACACATTTCAACATGCATTTAGTTCAGGATGACCTCCTGAAGCCTAAATGACCATTCATTTGACCACACGACTCATTCCTATGAAGATAAATTCAAACTCAGAAAACGTGCTCAACTTGGCCTGAAAATGCATTTAAAGCAATAAAAACTCAAATTGAGTGTCACGCCTAAACCAAAGGACTTATGCACACATTTAAATATGTATTTAGTTCAGGTTGACGTCCTGAAGCCTAAATGAGCATTAATTTGACCACACAACTCATTCCTATGAAGATACATTCAAACTCAGAAAACATGCTCAACTCGGCCTGAAAATGCATTTAAAGCAATAACAACTCAAATTGAGTGTTACGCCTAAACCAAAGGACTTATGCACACATTTCAACATGAATTTAGTTCAGGATGACCTCCTTAAGCCTAAATGAGCATTAATTTGACAACACGACGCATTCCTATGAAGAAACATTCAAACTCAGAAAACGTGCTCAACTCGGCCTGAAAATGCATTTAAAGCAATAAAAACTCAAATTGAGTGTTACGCCTTAACCAAAGGACTTATGCACACATTTCAACATGTATTTAGTTCAGGTTGACGTCCTGAAGCCTAAATGAGCATTAATTTGACCACACACCTCATTCCTATGCAGATACATTCAAACTCAGAAAACGTGCTCAACTCTGCCTGAAAATGCATTTAAAGCAAAAAAAAGTCAAAATGAGTGTTACGCCTTAACCAAAGGACTTATGCACACATTTCAACATGAATTTAGTTCAGGATAACATCCATAAGCCTATTAATTTGACCACACAACTCATTCCTATGAAGATAAATTCACACTCAGAAAACGTGCTCAACTCGGCCTGAAAATGCATTTACAGCGATAAAACTCAAATTGAGTGTCACGCCTAAACCAAAGGACTTATGCACACATTTCAACATGTATTTAGTTCAGGATGACGTCCTGAAGTCTAAATGAGCATTATTTTGACCACACAACTCATTCCTATGAAAATACATTCAAACTCAGAAAACGTGCTCAACTCGGCCAGAAAATGCATTTAAAGCAATAAAAACTCAAATTGAGTGTCACGCCTAAACCAAAGGACTTATGAACACATTTCAACATGAATTTAGTTCAGGATGAGCTCCTGAACCCTAAATGAGCATTAATTTGACCACACGACTCATTCCTATGAAGATACAATCAAACTCAGAAAACGTGCTCAACTCGGCCTGAAAATGCATTTAAAGCAATAAAAACTCAAATTGAGTGTCACGCCTAAACCAAAGGACTTATGCACACATTTCAACATGCATTTAGTTCAGGATGACCTCCTGAAGCCTAAATGAGCATTAATTTGACCACACAACTCATTCCTATGAAGATACATTCAAACTCAGAAAACGTGCTCAACTCGGCCTGATAATACATTAAAAGCAATAAAAACTCAAATTGAGTGTCACGCCTAAACCAAAGGAATTATGAACACATTTCAACTTGCATTTAGTTCAGGATGACCTCCTGAAGCCTAAATGAGCATTAATTTGACCACACAACTCATTCCTATGAAGATACATTCAAACTCAGCAAACGTGCTCAACTCGGCCTGAAAATGCATTTAAAGCAATAAAAACTCAAATTGAGTGTCACGCCTAAACCAAAGGACTTATGCACACATTTCAACATGCATTTAGTTCAGGATGACCTCCTGAAGCCTAAATGAGCATTAATTTGACCACACAACTCATTCCTATGAAGATACATTCAAACTCAGCAAACGTGCTCAACTCGGCCTGAAAATGCATTTAAAGCAATAAAAACTCAAATTGAGTGTCACGCCTAAACCAAAGGACTTATGCACACATTTCAACATGTATTTAGTTCAGGTTGACGTCCTGAAGCCTAAATGAGCATTAATTTGACCACACAACTCATTCCTGTGAAGATACATCCAAACTCAGAAAACGTGCTCAACTCGGCCTGATAATACATTAAAAGCAATAAAAACTCAAATTGAGTGTCACGCCTAAACCAAAGGACTTATGAACACATTTCAACATGCATTTAGTTCAGGATGACCTCTTGAAGCCTAAATGAGCATTAATTTGACCACACAACTCATTCCTATGAAGATACATTCAAACTCAGCAAACGTGCTCAACTCGGCCTGAAAATGCATTTAAAGCAATAAAAACTCAAATTGAGTGTCACGCCTAAACCAAAGGACTTATGCACACATTTCAACATGAATTTAGTTCAGGTTGACGTCCTGAAGCCTAAATGAGCATTAATTTGACCACACAACTCATTCCTGTGAAGATACATCCAAACTTAGAAAACGTGCTTAACTCAGCCTGAAAATGCATTTAAAGCAATAAAAACTCAAATTGAGTGTCACGCCTAAACCAAAGGACTTATGCACACATTTCAACATGAATTTAGTTCAGGTTGACGTCCTGAAGCCTAAATGAGCATTAATTTGACCACTCAACTCATTCCTGTGAAGATACATTCAAAGTCAGAAAACGTGCTCAACTCGGCGTGAAAATGCATTTAAAGCAAAAAAACTCAAATTGAGTGTTACGCCTAAACCAAAGGACCTATGCACACATTTCAACATGTATTTAGTTCAGGTTGACGTCCCAAAGCCTAAATGAGCATGCATTTGACCACACAACTCACTCCTATGAAGATACATTCAAACTCAGAAAACGTGCTCAACTCGGCCTGAAAATGCATTAAAAGCAAAAAAAAAAATAAAAAATCAATTTGAGTGTTACGCCTTAACCAAAGGACTTATGCACACATTTCAACATGTATTTAGTTCAGGTTGATGTCCTGAAGCCTAAATGAGCATTTATTTGAACACAACAACTCATTCCTATGAAGATACATTCAAACTCAGAAAACGTGCTCAACTCGGCCTGAAAATACATTTAAGGCAATACAAACTCAAATTGAGTGTCACGCCTAAACCAAAGGACTTATGCACACATTTCAACATGCATTTAGTTCAGGATGACCTCCTGAAGCCTAAATGAGCATTAATTTGACCACACAACTCATTCCTATGAAGATACATTCAAACTCAGAAAACGTGCTCAACTCGGCCTAAAAATGCATTTAAAGCAATAAAAACTCAAATTGAGTGTCACGCCTAAACCAAAGGACTTATGCACACATTTCAACATGAATTTAGTTCAGGATGACCTCCTGAACCCTAAATGAGCATTAATTTGACCACACAACTCATTCCTATGAAGATACAATCAAACTCAGAAAACGTGCTCAACTCGGCCTGATAATACATTAAAAGCAATAAAAACTCAAATTGAGTGTCACGCCTAAATCAAAGGACTTATGAACACATTTCAACATGCATTTAGTTCAGGATGACCTCCCGAAGCCTAAATGAGCATTAATTTGACCACACCACTCATTCCTATGAAGATACATTCAAACTTAGAAACGTGCTCAACTCGGTCTGAAAGTGCATTTAAAGCAATAAAAACTCAAATTGAGTGTCACGCCTAAACCAAAGGACTTATGCACACATTTCAACATGCATTTAGTTCAGGATGACCTCCTGAAGCCAAAATGAGCATTAATTTGACCACACAACTCATTCCTATGAAGATACATTCAAACTCAGAAAACGTGCTCAACTCGGCCTAAAAATGCATTTAAAGCAATAAAAACTCAAATTGAGTGTCACGCCTAAACCAAAGGACTTATGCACACATTTCAACATGAATTTAGTTCAGGATGACCTCCTGAACCCTAAATGAGCATTAATTTGACCACACAACTCATTCCTATGAAGATACAATCAAACTCAGAAAACGTGCTCAACTCGGCCTGATAATACATTAAAAGCAATAAAAACTCAAATTGAGTGTCACGCCTAAACCAAAGGACTTATGCACACATTTCAACATGAATTTAGTTCAGGATGACCTCCTGAACCCTAAATGAGCATTAATTTGACCACACCACTCATTCCTATGAAGATACATTCAAACTTAGAAACGTGCTCAACTCGGTCTGAAAGTGCATTTAAAGCAATAAAAACTCAAATTGAGTGTCACGCCTAAACCAAAGGACTTATGCACACATTTCAACATGAATTTAGTTCAGGATGACCTCCTGAACCCTAAATGACCATTAATTTGACCACACAACTCATTCCTATGAAGATACATCCAAACTCAGAAAACGTGCTCAACTCGGCCTGGTAATACATTAAAAGCAATAAAAACTCAAATTGAGTGTCACGCCTAAACCAAAGGACTTATGAACACATTTCAACATGCATTTAGTTCAGGATGACCTCCCGAAGCCTAAATGAGCATTAATTTGACCACACCACTCATTCCTATGAAGATACATTCAAACTTAGAAACGTGCTCAACTCGGTCTGAAAGTGCATTTAAAGCAATAAAAACTCAAATTGAGTGTCACGCCTAAACCAAAGGACTTATGCACACATTTCAACATGTATTTAGTTCAGGATGACCCCCTGAAGTCTAAATCACTATTAATTTGATCACACAACTCATTCCTATGAAGATACATTCAAAGTCAAAAAAAGTGCTCAACTCGGCCTGAAAGTGCATTTAAAGCAATAAAAACTTAAATTGAGTGTCACACCTAAACCAAAGGACTTATGCACACATTTCAACATGAATTTAGTTCAGGATGACCTCCTGAAGCCTACATGAGAATTAATTTGACCACACAACTCATTCCTGTGAAGATACATCCAAACTCAGAAAACGTGCTTAACTCAGCCTGAAAATGCATTTAAAGCAATATAAACTCAAATTGAGTGTTACGACTAAACCAAAGGACTTATGCACACATTTCAACATGTATTTAGTTCAGGTTGACGTCCCGAAGCCTAAACGACCATTAATTTGACCACACCACTCATTCCTATGAAGATACATTCAAACTCAGAAAACGTGCTCAACTCGGCCTGAAAATGCATTTAAAGCAATTAAAACTCAAATTGAGTGTCACACCTAAACCAAAGGACTTATGGACACATTTTACCGTGAATTTAGTTCAGGATGACCTCCTGAAGCCTAAATGAGGATTAATTTGACCACACGACTCATTCCTATGAAGATACATTCAAAGTCAGAAAACGTGCTCAACTCGGCGTGAAAATGCATTTAAAGCAAAAAAACTCAAATTGAGTGTTACGCCTAAACCAAAGGACCTATGCACACATTTCAACATGTATTTAGTTCAGGTTGACGTCCCAAAGCCTAAATGAGCATTAATTTGACCACACAACTCATTCCTATGAAGATACATTCAAACTCAGAAAACGTGCTCAACTCGGCCTGAAAATGCATTAAAAGCAAAAAAAAAAAAAAAAAATCAATTTGAGTGTTACGCCTTAACCAAAGGACTTATGCACACATTTCAACATGTATTTAGTTCAGGTTGATGTCCTGAAGCCTAAATGAGCATTTATTTAAACACAACAACTCATTCCTATGAAGATACATTCAAACTCAGAAAACGTGCTCAACTCGGCCTGAAAATGCATTTAAAGCAATAAAAACTCAAATTGAGTGTCACGCCTAAACCAAAGGACCTATGCACACATTTCAACATGTATTTAGTTCAGGTTGACATCCCGAAGCCTAAATGAGCATTAACTTGACCATGCAACTCATTCCTATTACGATACATTCAAACTCAGAAAACATGCTCAACTCGGCCTGAAAATGCATTGACAGTGATAAAAACTCAAATTGAGTGTCACGCCTAAAGCAAAGGACTTATGCACACATTTCAAAATGTATTTAGTTCAGGATGACGTCCCAAAGCCTAAATGAGCATTAATTTGACCACACAACTCATTCCTATGAAGATACATTCAAACCTAGAAAATGTGCTCAACTCGGCCTGAAAATGCATTTAAAGCAATAAAAACTCAAATTGAGTCTCACGCCTAAGCCAAAGGACCTATGCACACATTTCAACATGTATTTAGTTCAGGTTGACGTCCCGAAGCCTAAATGAGCATTAATTTGACCACACCACTCATTCCTATGAAGATAAACTCAAACTCAGAAAACGTGCTCAACTCGGCTTGAAAATGCATTTGAAGCAATAAAAATTCAAATTGAGTGTCACGCCTAAACCAAAGGACCTATGCACACATTTCAACATGTATTTAGTTCAGGATGACCCCCTGAAGTCTAAATCACTATTAATTTGATCACACAACTCATTCCTATGAAGATACATTCAAAGTCAAAAAACGTGCTCAACTCGGCCTGAAAGTGCATTTAAAGCAATAAAAACTCAAATTGAGTGTCACGCCTAAAGCAAAGGACCTATGCACACATTTCAACATCTATTTAGTTCAGGATGACCTCCTGAAGCCTAAATGAGCATTAATTTGACTACACGACTCCTTCCTGTGATGATACATCCAAACTTAGAAAACGTGCTTAACTCAGCCTGAAAATGCATTTAAAGCAATAAAAACTCAAATAGAGTGTTACGCCTAAACCAAAGGACTTATGGACACATTTCAACATGTATTTAGTTCAGGTTGACGTCCCTAAGCCTAAATCACCATTAATTTGATCACACAACTCCTTCCTATGAAGATACATTCAAACTTAGAATCGTGCTCAACTCGGTCTGAAAGTGCATTTAAAGCAATAAAAACTCAAATTGAGTGTCACGCCTAAACCAAAGGACTTATGCACACATTTCAACATGTATTTAGTTCAGGATGACCCCCTGAAGTCTAAATCACTATTAATTTGATCACACAACTCATTCCTATGAAGATACATTCAAAGTCAAAAAACGTGCTCAACTCGGCCTGAAAGTGCATTTAAAGCAATAAAAACTCAAATTGAGTGTCACGCCTAAACCAAAGGACTTATGCACACATTTCAACATGTATTTAGTTCAGGATGACCCCTGAAGTCTAAATCACTATTAATTTGATCACACAACTCATTCCTATGAAGATACATTCAAAGTCAAAAACGTGCTCAACTCGGCCTGAAAGTGCATTTAAAGCAATAAAAACTCAAATTGAGTGTCACGCCTAAACCAAAGGACCTATGCACACATTTCAACATGTATTTAGTGCAGGTTGACGTCCCAAAGCCGAACTGAGCATTAATTTGACCATACAACTCATTCCTATGAAGATACAATCAAACTCAGAAAACGTGCTCAACTCGGCCTGATAATACATTAAAAGCAATAAAAACTCAAATTGAGTGTCACGCCTAAACCAAAGGACTTATGAACAAATTTCAACATGAATTTAGTTCAGGATGACCTCCTGAACCCTAAATGAGCATTAATTTGACCACACAACTCATTCCTATGAAGATACAATCAAACTCATTAAACGTGCTCAACTCGGCCTGATAATACATTAAAAGCAATAAAAACTCAAATTGAGTGTCACGCCTAAACCAAAGGACTTATGAAAACATTTCAACATGCATTTAGTTCAGGATGACCTCCTGAAGCCTAAATGAGCATTAATTTGACCACACGACTCATTCCTGTGATGATACATCCAAACTTAGAAAATGTGCTTAACTCAGCCTGAAAATACATTTAAAGCAATAAAAACTCAAATTGAGTGTCACGCCTAAACCAAAGGACTTATGCACACATTTCAACATGCATTTAGTTCAGGATGACCTCCTTAAGCCTAAATGATCATTAATTTGACCACACAACTCATTCCTATGAAGATACAATCAAACTCAGAAAACGTGCTCAACTCGGCCTGATAATACATTAAAAGCAATAAAAACTCAAATTGAGTGTCACGCCTAAACCAAAGGACTTATGCACACATTTCAACACGAATTTAGTTCAGGTTGACGTCCCAAAGCCGAACTGAGCATTAATTTGACCACACAACTCATTCCTATGAAGATACAATCAAACTCAGAAAACGTGTTCAACTCGGCATGATAATACATTAAAAGCGATAAAAACTCAAATTGAGTGTCACGCCTAAACCAAAGGACTTATGCACACATTTCAACATGAATTTAGTTCAGGATGACCTCCTTAAGCCTAAATGAGCATTAATTTGACAACACGTCGCATTCCTATGAAGATACATTCAAACTCAGAAAACGTGCTCAACTCGGCCTGAAAATGCATTTAAAGCAATAAAAACTCAAATTGAGTGTTACGCCTTAACCAAAGGACTTATGCACACATTTCAACATGTATTTAGTTCAGGATGACGTCCTGAAGTCTAAATGAGCATTAATTTGACCACACAACTCATTCCTATGAAGATACATTCAAACCTAGAAAATGTGCTCAACTCGGCCTGAAAATGCATTTAAAGCAATAAAAACTCAAATTGAGTCTCACGCCTAAACCAAAGGAACTATGCACACATTTCAACATGTATTTAGTTCTGGATAACATCCATAAGCCTATTAATTTGACCACACAACTCATTCCTATGAAGATAAATTCAAACTCAGAAAACGTGCTCAACTCGGCCTGAAAATGCATTTAAAGCAATAAAAACTCAAATTGAGTCTCACGCCTAAACCAAAGGACCTATGCACACATTTCAACATGTATTTAGTTCAGGTTGACGTCCCGAAGCCTAAATGAGCATTAATTTTACCACACAACTCATTCCTATGAAGATACATTCGAACTCAGAAAACATGCTCAACTCGGCCTGAAAATGCATTTAAAGCAATAAAAACTCAAATTGAGTGTCACGCCTTAACCAAAGGACTTATGCACACATTTCAACATGTATTTAGTTCAGGTTGACATCCCGAAGCCTAAATGAGCATTAATTTGACCATGCAACTCATTCCTATGAAGATACATTCAAACTCAGGAAACGTGCTCAACTCGGCCTGAAAATGCATTGACAGTGATAAAAACTCAAATTGAGTGTCACGCCTAAACCAAAGGACTTATGCACACATTTCAACATGTATTTAGTTCAGGTTGACATCCCGAAGCCTAAATGAGCATTAATTTGACCACGCAACTCATTCCTATGACGATACATTCAAACTCAGAAAACGTGCTCAACTCGGCCTGAAAATGCATTTACAGCGATAAAACTCAAATTGAGTGTCACGCCTAAACCAAAGGATTTACGCACACATTTCAACATTTATTTAGTTCAGGATGACGTCCCAAAGCCTAAATGAGCATTAATTTGACCACACAACTCATTCCTATGAAGATACATTCAAACTCAGAAAACGTGCTCAACTCGGCCTGAAAATGCATTTAAAGCAATAAACACTCAAATTGAGTGTCACGCCTAAACCAAAGGACCTATGCACACATTTCACATGTATTTAGTTCAGGTTGACATCCCGAAGCCTAAATGAGCATTAATTTGACCATGCAACTCATTCCTATGACGATACATTCAAACTCAGAAAACATGCTCAACTCGGCCTGAAAATGCATTTACAGCGATAAAACTCAAATTGAGTGTCACGCCTAAACCAAAGGATTTATGCACACATTTCAACATGTATTTAGTTCAGGATGACGTCTTGAAGTCTAAATGAGCATTATTTTGACCACACAACTCATTCCTATGAAAATACATTCAAACTCAGAAAACGTGCTCAACTCGGCCTGAAAATGCATTAAAAGCAATAAAAACTCAAATTGAGTGTCACGCCTAAACCAAAGGACTTATGAACACATTTCAACATGAATTTAGTTCAGGATGACCTCCTGAACCCTAAATGAACATTAATTTGACCACACGACTCATTCCTATGAAGATACAATCAAACTCAGAAAACGTGCTCAACTCGGCCTGAAAATGCATTTAAAGCAATAAAAACTCAAATTGAGTGTCACGCCTTAACCAAAGGACTTATGCACACATTTCAACATGTATTTAGTTCAGGTTGACGTCCTGAAGCCTAAATGAGCATTAATTTGACCACACACCTCATTCCTATGAAGATACATTCAAACTCAGAAAACATGCTCAACTCGGCCTGAAAATGCATTTCAAGCAATAAAAGATCAAATTGAGTGTCACACCTAAGCCAAAGGACTTATGCACACATTTCAACATGTATTTAGTTCAGGTTGACATCCCGAAGCCTAAATGAGCATTAATTTGACCATGCAACTCATTCCTATGAAGATACATTCAAACTCAGGAAACGTGCTCAACTCGGCCTGAAAATGCATTGACAGTGATAAAAACTCAAATTGAGTGTCACGCCTAAACCAAAGGACTTATGCACACATTTCAACATGTATTTAGTTCCGGTTGACATCCCGAAGCCTAAATGAGCATTAATTTGACCACGCAACTCATTCCTATGACGATACATTCAAACTCAGAAAACGTGCTCAACTCGGCCTGAAAATGCATTTAAAGCAATAAAGACTCAAAATAAGTGTCACGCCTAAACCAAAGGATTTATGCACACATTTCAACATGTATTTAGTTCAGGATGACGTCTTGAAGTCTAAATGAGCATTATTTTGACCACACAACTCATTCCTATGAAAATACATTCAAACTCAGAAAACGTGCTCAACTCGGCCTGAAAATGCATTTAAAGCAATAAACACTCAAATTGAGTGTCACGCCTAAACCAAAGGACCTATGCACACATTTCACATGTATTTAGTTCAGGTTGACATCCCGAAGCCTAAATGAGCATTAATTTGACCATGCAACTCATTCCTATGACGATACATTCAAACTCAGAAAACATGATCAACTCGGCCTGAAAATGCATTTACAGCGATAAAACTCAAATTGAGTGTCACGCCTAAACCAAAGGATTTATGCACACATTTCAACATGTATTTAGTTCAGGATGACGTCTTGAAGTCTAAATGAGCATTATTTTGACCACACAACTCATTCCTATGAAAATACATTCAAACTCAGAAAACGTGCTCAACTCGGCCTGAAAATGCATTAAAAGCAATAAAAACTCAAATTGAGTGTCACGCCTAAACCAAAGGACTTATGAAGACATTTCAACATGAATTTAGTTCATTATGACCTCCTGAACCCTAAATGAGCATTAATTTGACCACACGACTCATTCCTATGAAGATACAATCAAACTCAGAAAACGTGCTCAACTCGGCCTGGAAATGCATTTAAAGCAATAAAAACTCAAATTGAGTGTCACGCCTAAACCAAAGGACTTATGCACACATTTCAACATGTATTTAGTTCAGGTTGACATCCCGAAGCCTAAATGAGCATTAATTTGACCATGCAACTCATTCCTATGACGATACATTCAAACTCAGAAAACGTGCTCAACTCGGCCTGAAAATGCATTTAAAGCAATAAAAAACTCAAATTGAGTGTCACGCCTAAACCAAAGGACTTATGCACACATTTCAACACGAATGACGTCCTGAAGCCGAACTGAGCATTAATTTGACCACACAACTCATTCCTATGAAGATACAATCAAACTCAGAAAACGTGCTCAACTCGGCATGATAATACATTAAAAGCAATAAAAACTCAAATTGAGTGTCACGCCTAAACCAAAGGATTTATGCACACTTCAACATGTATTTAGTTCAGGTTGACCTCCTGAAGCCTAAATGAGCATTAATTTGACTACACAACTCATTCCTATGAAGATACATTCAAAGTCAAAAAACGTGCTCAACTCGGCCTGAAAATGCATTTAAAGCAATAAAAACTCAAATTGAGTGTCACTCCTAAACCAAAGGACTTATGCACACATTTCAACATGCATTTAGTTCAGGATGACCTCCTGAAGCCTAAATGATCATTAATTTGACCACACAACTCATTCCTATGAAGATACATTCAAACTCAGAAAACGTGCTCAACTCGGCCTAAAAATGCATTTAAAGCAATAAAAACTCAAATTGAGTGTCACGCCTAAACCAAAGGACTTATGCACACATTTCAACATGAATTTAGTTCAGGATGACCTCCTGAACCCTAAATGAGCATTAATTTGACCACAGAACTCATTCCTATGAAGATACAATCAAACTCAGAAAACGTGCTCAACTCGGCCTGATAATACATTAAAAGCAATAAAAACTCAAATTGAGTGTCTCGCCTAAACCAAAGGACTTATGAACACATTTCAACATGAATTTAGTTCAGGATGACCTCCTGAACCCTAAATGAGCATTAATTTGACCGCACAACTCATTCCTATGAAGATACAATCAAACTCAGAAAACGTGCTCAACTCGGCCTGATAATACATTAAAAGCAATAAAAAATCAAATTGAGTGTCACGCCTAAACCAAAGGACTTATGAACACATTTCAACATGCATTTAGTTCAGGATGACCTCCTGAAGCCTAAATGAGCATTAATTTGACCACACAACTCATTCCTATGAAGATACATTCAAACTCAGAAAACGTGCTCAACTCGGCCTGAAAATGCATTTAAAGCAAAAAAAAAAAAATCAATTTGAGTGTTACGCCTTAACCAAAGGACCTATGCACACATTTCAACATGTATTTAGTTCAGGTTGACATCCCGAAGCCTAAATGAGCATTAATTTGACCACACAACTCATTCCTGTGAAGATACATCCAAACTTAGAAAACGTGCTTAACTCAGCCTGAAAATGCATTTAAAGCAATAAAAACTCAAATAGAGTGTTACGCCTAAACCAAAGGACTTATGAACACATTTCAACATGAATTTAGTTCAGGATGGCCTCCTGAACCCTAATTGAGCATTAATTTGACCACACAACTCATTCCTATGAAGATACAATCAAACTCAGAAAACGTGCTCAACTCGGCCTGAAAATGCATTTAAAGCAATAAAAACTCAAATTGAGTGTCACACCTAAACCAAAGGACTTATGCACACATTTCAACATGCATTTAGTTCAGGATAACCTCCTGAACCCTAAATGAGCATTAATTTGACCACACAACTCATTCCTATGAAGATACATTCAAACTCAGAAAACGTGCTCAACTCGGCCTAAAAATGCATTTAAAGCAATAAAAACTCAAATTGAGTGTCACGCCTTAACCAAAGGACTTATGCACACATTTCAACATGAATTTAGTTCAGGATGACCTCCTGAACCCTAAATGAGCATTAATTTGACCACAGAACTCATTCCTATGAAGATACAATCAAACTCAGAAAACGTGCTCAACTCGGCCTGATAATACATTAAAAGCAATAAAAACTCAAATTGAGTGTCTCGCCTAAACCAAAGGACTTATGCACACATTTCAACATGCATTTAGTTCAGGATGACCTCCTTAAGCCTAAATGATCATTAATTTGACCACACAACTCATTCCTATGAAGATACAATCAAACTCAGAAAACGTGCTCAACTCGGCATGATAATACATTAAAAGCAATAAAAACTCCAATTGAGTGTCACGCCTAAACCAAAGGACTTATGCACACATTTCAACATGCATTTAGTTCAGGATGACCTCCTTAAGCCTAAATGATCATTAATTTGACCACACAACTCATTCCTATGAAGATACAATCAAACTCAGAAAACGTGCTCAACTCGGCCTAAAAATGCATTTAAAGCAATAAACACTCAAATTGAGTGTCATGCCTAAACCAAAGGACCTATGCACACATTTCAACACGAATGACGTCCTGAAGCCGAACTGAGCATTAATTTGACCACACAACTCATTCCTATGAGGATACAATCAAACTCAGAAAACGTGCTCAACTCGGCCTGATAATACATTAAAAGCAATAAAAACTCAAATTGAGTGTCACGCCTAAACCAAAGGACTTGTGCACACATTTCAACACGAATTTAGTTCAGGATGACGTCCTGAAGCCGAACTGAGCATTAATTTGACCACACAACTCATTCCTATGAAGATACAATCAAAATCAGAAAACGTGCTCAACTCGGCCTGATAATGCATTTAAAGCAATAAAAACTCAAATTGAGTGTCACGCCTAAACCAAAGTACTTGTGCACACATTTCAACATGAATTTAGTTCAGGTTGACGTCCTGAAGCCTAAATGAGTATTAATTTGACCACACAACTCATTCCTGTGAAGATACATCCAAACTTAGAAAACGTGCTTAACTCAGCCTGAAAATGCATTTAAAGCAATAAAAACTCAAATTGAGTGTCATGCCTAAACCAAAGGACTTATGCACACATTTCAACACGAATTTAGTTCAGGATGGCGTCCTGAAGCCGAACTGAGCATTAATTTGACCACACAACTCATTCCTATGAAGATACAATCAAACTCAGAAAACGTGCTCAACTCGGCCTGATAATACATTAAAAGCAATAAAAACTCAAATTGAGTGTAACGCCTAAACCAAAGGACTTATGCACACATTTCAACATGCATTTAGTTCAGGATGACGTCCTGAAGCCTAAATGAGCATTAATTTGACCACACAACTCATTCCTGTGAAGATACATCCAAACTTAGAAAACGTGCTTAACTCAGCCTGAAAATGCATTTAAAGCAATAAAAACTCAAATTGAGTGTCACGCCTAAACCAAAGGACTTACGCACACATTTCAACATGCATTTAGTTCAGGATGACCTCCTGAACCCTAAATGAGCATTAATTTGACCACACCACTCATTCCTATGAAGATACAATCAAACTCAGAAAACGTGCTCAACTCGGCCTGATAATACATTAAAAGCAATAAAAACTCAAATTGAGTGTCACGCCTAAACCAAAGGACTTATGCACACATTTCAACATGAATTTAGTTCAGGATGACGTCCTGAAACCGAACTGAGCATTAATTTGACCACACGACTCATTCCTATGAAGATACAATCAAACTCAGAAAACGTGCTCAACTCGGCCTGATAATACATTAAAAGCAATAAAAACTCAAATTGAGTGTCACGCCTAAACCAAAGGACTTATGCACACATTTCAACATGCATTTAGTTCAGGATGACCTCCTGAAGCCTAAATGAACATTAATTTGACCACACAACTCATTCCTATGAAGATACATTCAAACTCAGAAAACGTGCTCAACTCGGCCTGATAATACATTAAAAGCAATAAAAACTCAAATTGAGTGTCACGCCTAAACCAAAGTAATTGTGCACACATTTCAACATGCATTTAGTTCAGGATGACCTCCTGAAGCCTAAATGAGCATTAATTTGACCACACAACTCATTCCTATGAAGATACATTCAAACTCAGAAAACGTGCTCAACTCGGCCTGAAAATGCATTTAAAGCAATAAAAACTCAAATTGAGTGTCACGCCTAAACCAAAGTACTTATGCACACATTTCAACATGAATTTAGTTCAGGTTGACGTCCTGAAGCCTAAATGAGCATTAATTTGACCACACAACTCATTCCTGTAAAGATACAATCAAATTCAGAAAACGTGCTCAACTCGGCATAATACATTAAAAGCAATAAAAACTCAAATTGAGTGTCACGCCTAAACCAAAGGACTTATGCACACATTTCAACATGCATTTAGTTCAGGATGACCTCCTTAAGCCTAAATGATCATTAATTTGACCACACAACTCATTCCTATGAAGATACAATCAAACTCAGAAAACGTGCTCAACTCGGCCTAAAAATGCATTTAAAGCAATAAACACTCAAATTGAGTGTCACGCCTAAACCAAAGGACCTATGCACACATTTCAACACGAATGACGTCCTGAAGCCGAACTGAGCATTAATTTGACCACACAACTCATTCCTATGAGGATACAATCAAACTCAGAAAACGTGCTCAACTCGGCCTGATAATACATTAAAAGCAATAAAAACTCAAATTGAGTGTCACGCCTAAACCAAAGGACTTGTGCACACATTTCAACACGAATTTAGTTCAGGATGACGTCCTGAAGCCGAACTGAGCATTAATTTGACCACACAACTCATTCCTATGAAGATACAATCAAACTCAGAAAACGTGCTCAACTCGGCCTGATAATACATTAAAAGCAATAAAAACTCAAATTGAGTGTCACGCCTAAACCAAAGGACTTATGCACACATTTCAACATGCATTTAGTTCAGGATGACCTCCTGAAGCCTAAATGAGCATTAATTTGACCACACAACTCATTCCTATGAAGATACATTCAAACTCAGAAAACGTGCTCAACTCAGCCTGAAAATGCATTTAAAGCAATAAAAACTCAAATTGAGTGTCACGCCTAAACCAAAGTAATTGTGCACACATTTCAACATGAATTTAGTTCAGGTTGACGTCCTGAAGCCTAAATGAGCATTAATTTGACCACACAACTCATTCCTATGAAGATACAATCAAACTCAGAAAACGTGCTCAACTCGGCCTAAAAATGCATTTAAAGCAATAAACACTCAAATTGAGTGTCACGCCTAAACCAAAGGACCTATGCACACATTTCAACACGAATGACGTCCTGAAGCCGAACTGAGCATTAATTTGACCACACAACTCATTCCTATGAAGATACAATCAAACTCAGAAAACGTGCTCAACTCGGCCTGATAATACATTAAAAGCAATAAAAACTCAAATTGAGTGTCACGCCTAAACCAAAGGACTTGTGCACACGTTTCAACACGAATTTAGTTCAGGATGACGTCCTGAAGCCGAACTGAGCATTAATTTGACCACACAACTCATTCCTATGAAGATACAATCAAACTCAGAAAACGTGCTAAACTCGGCCTGATAATACATTAAAAGCAATAAAAACTCAAATTGAGTGTCACGCCTAAACCAAAGGACTTATGCACACATTTCAACATGCATTTAGTTCAGGATGACCTCCTGAACCCTAAATGAGCATTAATTTGACCACACCACTCATTCCTATGAAGATACAATCAAACTCAGAAAACGTGCTCAACTCGGCCTGATAATACATTAAAAGCAATAAAAACTCAAATTGAGTGTCACGCCTAAACCAAAGGACTTATGCACACATTTCAACATGCATTTAGTTCAGGTTGACGTCCCAAAGCCGAAATGAGCATTAATTTGACCACACCACTCATTCCTATGAAGATACAATCAAACTCAGAAAACGTGCTCAACCCGGCCTAAAAATGCATTTAAAGCAATAAAAACTCAAATTGAGTGTCACGCCTAAACCAAAGGACTTATGCACACATTTCAACACGCATTTAGTTCGGGATGACCTCCTTAAGCCTAAATGAGCATTAATTTGACCACACAACTCATTCCTATGAAGATACATTCGAACTCAGAAAACGTCCTCAACTCGGCCTGAAAATGCATTTAAAGCAATAAAAACTCAAATTGAGTGTCACGCCTAAACCAAAGGACTTGTGCACACATTTCAACATGAATTTAGTTCAGGTTGACGTCCTGAAGCCTAAATGAGCATTAATTTGACCACACAACTCATTCCTGTGAAGATACATCCAAACTTAGAAAACGTGCTCAACTCGGCCTGATAATACATTAAAAGCAATAAAAACTCAAATTGAGTGTCACGCCTAAACCAAAGGACTTATGCACACATTTCAACATGCATTTAGTTCAGGATGACCTCCTTAAGCCTAAATGAGCATTAATTTGACCACAGAACTCATTCCTATGAAGATACAATCAAACTCAGAAAACGTGCTCAACTCGGCCTGATAATACATTAAAAGCAATAAAAACTCAAATTGAGTTTCACGCCTAAACCAAAGGACTTATGCACACATTTCAACACGAATTTAGTTCAGGATGACCTCCTTAACCCTAAATGAGCATTAATTTGACCACACGACTCATTCCTATGAAGATACAATCAAACTCAGAAAACGTGCTCAACTCGGCCTGATAATACATTAAAAGCAATAAAAACTCAAATTGAGTTTCACGCCTAAACCAAAGGACTTATGCACACATTTCAACATGCATTTAGTTCAGGATGACCTCCTGAAGCCTAAATGAGCATTCATTTGACCACACAACTCATTCCTATGAAGATACAATCAAACTCAGAAAACATGCTCAACTCGGCCTGAAAATGCATTTAAAGCAATAAAAACTCAAATTGAGTGTCACGCCTAAACCAAAGGACTTATGCACACATTTCAACATGCATTTAGTTCAGGATGACCTCCTTAACCCTAAATGAGCATTAATTTGACCACACGACTCATTCCTATGAAGATACAATCAAACTCAGAAAACGTGCTCAACTCGGCCTGATAATACATTAAAAGCAATAAAAACTCAAATTGAGTGTCACGCCTAAACCAAAGGACTTATGCACACATTTCAACATGTATTTAGTTCAGGTTCACCTCCTGAAGCCTAAATCACCATTAATTTGACCACACAACTCATTCCTATGAAGATACATTCAAACTCAGAAAACGTGCTCAACTCGGCCTGAAAATGCATTTAAAGCAATAAAAACTCAAATTGAGTGTCACGCCTAAACCAAAGGACTTATGCACACATTTCAACATGCATTTAGTTCAGGATGACCTCCTTAAGCCTAAATGATCATTAATTTGACCACACAACTCATTCCTATGAAGATACAATCAAACTCAGAAAACGTGCTCAACTCGGCCTAAAAATGCATTTAAAGCAATAAAAACTCAAATTGAGTGTCACGCCTAAACCAAAGGACTTATGCACACATTTCAACATGCATTTAGTTCAGGATGACCTCCTTAAGCCTAAATGATCATTAATTTGACCACACAACTCATTCCTATGAAGATACAATCAAACTCAGAAAACGTGCTCAACTCGGCCTAAAAATGCATTTAAAGCAATAAAAACTCAAATTGAGTGTCACGCCTAAACCAAAGGACTTATGCACACATTTCAACATGCATTTAGTTCAGGATGACCTCCTTAAGCCTAAATGAGCATTAATTTGACCACAGAACTCATTCCTATGAAGATACAATCAAACTCAGAAAACGTGCTCAACTCGGCCTGATAATACATTAAAAGCAATAAAAACTCAAATTGAGTGTCACGCCTAAACCAAAGGACTTATGCACACATTTCAACACGAATTTAGTTCAGGATGACCTCCTTAACCCTAAATGAGCATTAATTTGACCACACGACTCATTCCTATGAAGATACAATCAAACTCAGAAAACGTGCTCAACTCGGCCTGATAATACATTAAAAGCAATAAAAACTCAAATTGAGTGTCACGCCTAAACCAAAGGACTTATGCACACATTTCAACATGCATTTAGTTCAGGATGACCTCCTGAAGCCTAAATGAGCATTAATTTGACCACACAACTCATTCCTATGAAGATACATTCAAACTCAGAAAACGTGCTCAACTCGGCCTGAAAATGCATTTAAAGCAATAAAAACTCAAATTGAGTGTCACGCCTAAACCAAAGGACTTATGCACACATTTCAACATGCATTTAGTTCAGGATGACCTCCTTAAGCCTAAATGATCATTAATTTGACCACACAACTCATTCCTATGAAGATACAATCAAACTCAGAAAACGTGCTCAACTCGGCATGATAATACATTAAAAGCAATAAAAACTCAAATTGCGTGTCACGCCTAAACCAAAGGACTTATGCACACATTTCAACACGAATTTAGTTCAGGTGAACGTCCCGAAGCCTAAATGAGCATTCATTTGACCACACCCCTCATTCCTATGAAGATACAATCAAACTCAGAAAACGTGCTCAACTCGGCCTAAAAATGCATTTAAAGCAATAAACACTCAAATTGAGTGTCACGCCTAAACCAAAGGACTTACGCACACATTGCAACACGAATTTAGTTCAGGTTGACGTCCCGAAGCCTAAATGAGCATTAATTTGACCACAACACTCATTCCTATGAAGATACAATCAAACTCAGAAAACGTGCTCAACTCGGCCTAAAAATGCATTTAAAGCAATAAAAACTCAAATTGAGTGTCACGCCTAAACCAAAGTACTTATGCACACATTTCAACATGAATTTAGTTCAGGTTGACGTCCTGAAGCCTAAATGAGCATTAATTTGACCACACAACTCATTCCTGTGAAGATACAATCAAACTCAGAAAACGTGCTCAACTCGGCCTGATAATATATTAAAAGCAATAAAAACTCAAATTGAGTGTTACACCTAAACCAAAGGACTTATGCACACATTTCAACATGAATTTAGTTCAGGATGACCTCCTGAACCCTAAATGAGCATTAATTTGACCACACGACTCATTCCTATGAAGATACAATCAAACTCAGAAAACGTGCTCAACTCGGCCTGAAAATGCATTTAAAGCAATAAAAACTCAAATTGAGTGTCACGCCTAAACCAAAGGACTTATGCACACATTTCAACATGAATTTAGTTCAGGATGACCTCCTGAAGCCTAAATGAGCATTAATTTGACCACACAACTCATTCCTATGAAGATACAATCAAACTCAGAAAACGTGCTCAACTCGGCCTAAAAATGCATTTAAAGCAATAAACACTCAAATTGAGTGTCACGCCTAAACCAAAGGACTTATGCACACATTTCAACACGAATGACGTCCTGAAGCCGAACTGAGCATTAATTTGACCACACAACTCATTCCTATGAAGATACAATCAAACTCAGAAAACGTGCTCAACTCGGCCTGAAAATGCATTTAAAGCAATAAAAACTCAAATTGAGTGTCACGCCTAAACCAAAGTACTTATGCACACATTTCAACATGAATTTAGTTCAGGTTGACGTCCTGAAGCCTAAATGAGCATTAATTTGACCACACAACTCATTCCTGTGAAGATACATCCAATCTTAGAAAACGTGCTTAACTCAGCCTGAAAATGCATTTAAAGCAATAAAAACTCAAATTGAGTGTTACGCCTAAACCAAAGGACTTATGGACACATTTGAACATGTATTTAGTTCAGGTTGACGTCCCGAAGCCTAAATGAGCATTAATTTGACCACACCACTCATTCCTATGAAGATACAATCAAACTCAGAAAACGTGCTCAACTCGGCCTAAAAATGCATTTAAAGCAATAAAAACTCAAATTGAGTGTCACGCCTAAACCAAAAGACTTATGCACACATTTCAACATGAATTTAGTTCAGGTTGACGTCCTGAAGCCTAAATGAGCATTAATTTGACCACACAACTCATTCCTGTGAAGATACATCCAATCTTAGAAAACGTGCTTAACTCAGCCTGAAAATGCATTTAAAGCAATAAAAACTCAAATTGAGTGTTACGCCTAAACCAAAGGACTTATGGACACATTTGAACATGTATTTAGTTCAGGTTGACGTCCCGAAGCCTAAATGAGCATTAATTTGACTACACCACTCATTCCTATGAAGATACAATCAAACTCAGAAAACGTGCTCAACTCGGCCTAAAAATGCATTTAAAGCAATAAAAACTCAAATTGAGTGTCACGCCTAAACCAAAGGACTTGTGCACACATTTCAACATGAATTTAGTTCAGGTTGACGTCCTGAAGCCTAAATGAGCATTAATTTGACCACACAACTCATTCCTGTGAAGATACATCCAAACTTAGAAAATGTGCTTAACTCAGCCTGAAAATGCATTTAAAGCAATAAAAACTCAAATTGAGTGTCACGCCTAAACCAAAGGACTTACGCACACATTTCAACATGCATTTAGTTCAGGATGACCTCCTGAACCCTAAATGAGCATTAATTTGACCACACCACTCATTCCTATGAAGATACAATCAAACTCAGAAAACGTGCTCAACTCGGCCTGATAATACATTAAAAGCAATAAAAACTCAAATTGAGTGTCACGCCTAAACCAAAGGACTTATGCACACATTTCAACATGCATTTAGTTCAGGATGACCTCCTTAAGCCTAAATGAGCATTAATTTGACCACAGAACTCATTCCTATGAAGATACAATCAAACTCAGAAAACGTGCTCAACTCGGCCTGATAATACATTAAAAGCAATAAAAACTCAAATTGAGTGTCACGCCTAAACCAAAGGACTTATGCACACATTTCAACACGAATTTAGTTCAGGATGACCTCCTTAACCCTAAATGAGCATTAATTTGACCACACGACTCATTCCTATGAAGATACAATCAAACTCAGAAAACGTGCTCAACTCGGCCTGATAATACATTAAAAGCAATAAAAACTCAAATTGAGTGTCACGCCTAAACCAAAGGACTTATGCACACATTTCAACATGCATTTAGTTCAGGATGACCTCCTGAAGCCTAAATGAGCATTAATTTGACCACACAACTCATTCCTATGAAGATACATTCAAACTCAGAAAACGTGCTCAACTCGGCCTGAAAATGCATTTAAAGCAATAAAAATTCAAATTGAGTGTCACGCCTAAACCAAAGGACTTATGCACACATTTCAACATGCATTTAGTTCAGGATGACCTCCTTAAGCCTAAATGATCATTAATTTGACCACACAACTCATTCCTATGAAGATACAATCAAACTCAGAAAACGTGCTCAACTCGGCATGATAATACATTAAAAGCAATAAAAACTCAAATTGCGTGTCACGCCTAAACCAAAGGACTTATGCACACATTTCAACACGAATTTAGTTCAGGTTGACGTCCCGAAGCCTAAATGAGCATTCATTTGACCACACCCCTCATTCCTATGAAGATACAATCAAACTCAGAAAACGTGCTCAACTCGGCCTAAAAATGCATTTAAAGCAATAAACACTCAAATTGAGTGTCACGCCTAAACCAAAGGACTTACGCACACATTGCAACACGAATTTAGTTCAGGTTGACGTCCCGAAGCCTAAATGAGCATTAATTTGACCACAACACTCATTCCTATGAAGATACAATCAAACTCAGAAAACGTGCTCAACTCGGCGTAAAAATGCATTTAAAGCAATAAACACTCAAATTGAGTGTCACGCCTAAACCAAAGGACTTATGCACACATTTCAACATACAATGACGTCCTGAAGCCGAACTGAGCATTAATTTGACCACACAACTCATTCCTATGAAGATACAATCAAACTCAGAAAACGTGCTCAACTCGGCCTGATAATACATTAAAAGCAATAAAAACTCAAATTGAGTGTCACGCCTAAACCAAAGGACTTATGCACACATTTCAACACGCATTTAGTTCAGGATGACCTCCTGAAGCCTAAATGAGCATTAATTTGACCACACAACTCATTCCTATGAAGATACATTCAAACTCAGAAAACGTGCTCAACTCGGCCTAAAAATGCATTTAAAGCAATAAAAACTCAAATTGAGTGTCACGCCTAAACCAAAGGACTTATGCACACATTTCAACATGCATTTAGTTCAGGATGACCTCCTTAAGCCTAAATGAGCATTAATTTGACCACAGAACTCATTCCTATGAAGATACAATCAAACTCAGAAAACGTGCTCAACTCGGCCTGATAATACATTAAAAGCAATAAAAACTCAAATTGAGTGTCACGCCTAAACCAAAGGACTTATGCACACATTTCAACACGAATTTAGTTCAGGATGACCTCCTTAACCCTAAATGAGCATTAATTTGACCACACGACTCATTCCTATGAAGATACAATCAAACTCAGAAAACGTGCTCAACTCGGCCTGATAATACATTAAAAGCAATAAAAACTCAAATTGAGTGTCACGCCTAAACCAAAGGACTTATGCACACATTTCAACATGCATTTAGTTCAGGATGACCTCCTGAAGCCTAAATGAGCATTAATTTGACCACACAACTCATTCCTATGAAGATACATTCAAACTCAGAAAACGTGCTCAACTCGGCCTGAAAATGCATTTAAAGCAATAAAAACTCAAATTGAGTGTCACGCCTAAACCAAAGGACTTATGCACACATTTCAACATGCATTTAGTTCAGGATGACCTCCTTAAGCCTAAATGATCATTAATTTGACCACACAACTCATTCCTATGAAGATACAATCAAACTCAGAAAACGTGCTCAACTCGGCATGATAATACATTAAAAGCAATAAAAACTCAAATTGCGTGTCACGCCTAAACCAAAGGACTTATGCACACATTTCAACACGAATTTAGTTCAGGTGAACGTCCCGAAGCCTAAATGAGCATTCATTTGACCACACCCCTCATTCCTATGAAGATACAATCAAACTCAGAAAACGTGCTCAACTCGGCCTAAAAATGCATTTAAAGCAATAAACACTCAAATTGAGTGTCACGCCTAAACCAAAGGACTTACGCACACATTGCAACACGAATTTAGTTCAGGTTGACGTCCCGAAGCCTAAATGAGCATTAATTTGACCACAACACTCATTCCTATGAAGATACAATCAAACTCAGAAAACGTGCTCAACTCGGCCTAAAAATGCATTTAAAGCAATAAAAACTCAAATTGAGTGTCACGCCTAAACCAAAGTACTTATGCACACATTTCAACATGAATTTAGTTCAGGTTGACGTCCTGAAGCCTAAATGAGCATTAATTTGACCACACAACTCATTCCTGTGAAGATACAATCAAACTCAGAAAACGTGCTCAACTCGGCCTGATAATATATTAAAAGCAATAAAAACTCAAATTGAGTGTTACACCTAAACCAAAGGACTTATGCACACATTTCAACATGAATTTAGTTCAGGATGACCTCCTGAACCCTAAATGAGCATTAATTTGACCACACGACTCATTCCTATGAAGATACAATCAAACTCAGAAAACGTGCTCAACTCGGCCTGAAAATGCATTTAAAGCAATAAAAACTCAAATTGAGTGTCACGCCTAAACCAAAGGACTTATGCACACATTTCAACATGAATTTAGTTCAGGATGACCTCCTGAAGCCTAAATGAGCATTAATTTGACCACACAACTCATTCCTATGAAGATACAATCAAACTCAGAAAACGTGCTCAACTCGGCCTAAAAATGCATTTAAAGCAATAAACACTCAAATTGAGTGTCACGCCTAAACCAAAGGACTTATGCACACATTTCAACACGAATGACGTCCTGAAGCCGAACTGAGCATTAATTTGACCACACAACTCATTCCTATGAAGATACAATCAAACTCAGAAAACGTGCTCAACTCGGCCTGAAAATGCATTTAAAGCAATAAAAACTCAAATTGAGTGTCACGCCTAAACCAAAGTACTTATGCACACATTTCAACATGAATTTAGTTCAGGTTGACGTCCTGAAGCCTAAATGAGCATTAATTTGACCACACAACTCATTCCTGTGAAGATACATCCAATCTTAGAAAACGTGCTTAACTCAGCCTGAAAATGCATTTAAAGCAATAAAAACTCAAATTGAGTGTTACGCCTAAACCAAAGGACTTATGGACACATTTGAACATGTATTTAGTTCAGGTTGACGTCCCGAAGCCTAAATGAGCATTAATTTGACCACACCACTCATTCCTATGAAGATACAATCAAACTCAGAAAACGTGCTCAACTCGGCCTAAAAATGCATTTAAAGCAATAAAAACTCAAATTGAGTGTCACGCCTAAACCAAAAGACTTATGCACACATTTCAACATGAATTTAGTTCAGGTTGACGTCCTGAAGCCTAAATGAGCATTAATTTGACCACACAACTCATTCCTGTGAAGATACATCCAATCTTAGAAAACGTGCTTAACTCAGCCTGAAAATGCATTTAAAGCAATAAAAACTCAAATTGAGTGTTACGCCTAAACCAAAGGACTTATGGACACATTTGAACATGTATTTAGTTCAGGTTGACGTCCCGAAGCCTAAATGAGCATTAATTTGACTACACCACTCATTCCTATGAAGATACAATCAAACTCAGAAAACGTGCTCAACTCGGCCTAAAAATGCATTTAAAGCAATAAAAACTCAAATTGAGTGTCACGCCTAAACCAAAGGACTTGTGCACACATTTCAACATGAATTTAGTTCAGGTTGACGTCCTGAAGCCTAAATGAGCATTAATTTGACCACACAACTCATTCCTGTGAAGATACATCCAAACTTAGAAAATGTGCTTAACTCAGCCTGAAAATGCATTTAAAGCAATAAAAACTCAAATTGAGTGTCACGCCTAAACCAAAGGACTTACGCACACATTTCAACATGCATTTAGTTCAGGATGACCTCCTGAACCCTAAATGAGCATTAATTTGACCACACCACTCATTCCTATGAAGATACAATCAAACTCAGAAAACGTGCTCAACTCGGCCTGATAATACATTAAAAGCAATAAAAACTCAAATTGAGTGTCACGCCTAAACCAAAGGACTTATGCACACATTTCAACATGCATTTAGTTCAGGATGACCTCCTTAAGCCTAAATGAGCATTAATTTGACCACAGAACTCATTCCTATGAAGATACAATCAAACTCAGAAAACGTGCTCAACTCGGCCTGATAATACATTAAAAGCAATAAAAACTCAAATTGAGTGTCACGCCTAAACCAAAGGACTTATGCACACATTTCAACACGAATTTAGTTCAGGATGACCTCCTTAACCCTAAATGAGCATTAATTTGACCACACGACTCATTCCTATGAAGATACAATCAAACTCAGAAAACGTGCTCAACTCGGCCTGATAATACATTAAAAGCAATAAAAACTCAAATTGAGTGTCACGCCTAAACCAAAGGACTTATGCACACATTTCAACATGCATTTAGTTCAGGATGACCTCCTGAAGCCTAAATGAGCATTAATTTGACCACACAACTCATTCCTATGAAGATACATTCAAACTCAGAAAACGTGCTCAACTCGGCCTGAAAATGCATTTAAAGCAATAAAAATTCAAATTGAGTGTCACGCCTAAACCAAAGGACTTATGCACACATTTCAACATGCATTTAGTTCAGGATGACCTCCTTAAGCCTAAATGATCATTAATTTGACCACACAACTCATTCCTATGAAGATACAATCAAACTCAGAAAACGTGCTCAACTCGGCATGATAATACATTAAAAGCAATAAAAACTCAAATTGCGTGTCACGCCTAAACCAAAGGACTTATGCACACATTTCAACACGAATTTAGTTCAGGTTGACGTCCCGAAGCCTAAATGAGCATTCATTTGACCACACCCCTCATTCCTATGAAGATACAATCAAACTCAGAAAACGTGCTCAACTCGGCCTAAAAATGCATTTAAAGCAATAAACACTCAAATTGAGTGTCACGCCTAAACCAAAGGACTTACGCACACATTGCAACACGAATTTAGTTCAGGTTGACGTCCCGAAGCCTAAATGAGCATTAATTTGACCACAACACTCATTCCTATGAAGATACAATCAAACTCAGAAAACGTGCTCAACTCGGCGTAAAAATGCATTTAAAGCAATAAACACTCAAATTGAGTGTCACGCCTAAACCAAAGGACTTATGCACACATTTCAACATACAATGACGTCCTGAAGCCGAACTGAGCATTAATTTGACCACACAACTCATTCCTATGAAGATACAATCAAACTCAGAAAACGTGCTCAACTCGGCCTGATAATACATTAAAAGCAATAAAAACTCAAATTGAGTGTCACGCCTAAACCAAAGGACTTATGCACACATTTCAACACGCATTTAGTTCAGGATGACCTCCTGAAGCCTAAATGAGCATTAATTTGACCACACAACTCATTCCTATGAAGATACATTCAAACTCAGAAAACGTGCTCAACTCGGCCTGAAAATGCATTTAAAGCAATAAAAACTCAAATTGAGTGTCACGCCTAAACCAAAGTACTTATGCACACATTTCAACATGAATTTAGTTCAGGTTGACGTCCTGAAGCCTAAATGAGCATTAATTTGACCACACAACTCATTCCTGTGAAGATACAATCAAACTCAGAAAACATGCTCAACTCGGCCTGATAATATATTAAAAGCAATAAAAACTCAAATTGAGTGTTACACCTAAACCAAAGGACTTATGCACACATTTCAACATGAATTTAGTTCAGGATGACCTCCTGAACCCTAAATGAGCATTAATTTGACCACACGACTCATTCCTATGAAGATACAATCAAACTCAGAAAACGTGCTCAACTCGGCCTGAAAATGCATTTAAAGCAATAAAAACTCAAATTGAGTGTCACGCCTAAACCAAAGGACTTATGCACACATTTCAACATGAATTTAGTTCAGGATGACCTCCTGAAGCCTAAATGAGCATTAATTTGACCACACAACTCATTCCTATGAAGATACAATCAAACTCAGAAAACGTGCTCAACTCGGCCTAAAAATGCATTTAAAGCAATAAACACTCAAATTGAGTGTCACGCCTAAACCAAAGGACTTATGCACACATTTCAACACGAATGACGTCCTGAAGCCGAACTGAGCATTAATTTGACCACACAACTCATTCCTATGAAGATACAATCAAACTCAGAAAACGTGCTCAACTCGGCCTGAAAATGCATTTAAAGCAATAAAAACTCAAATTGAGTGTCACGCCTAAACCAAAGTACTTATGCACACATTTCAACATGAATTTAGTTCAGGTTGACGTCCTGAAGCCTAAATGAGCATTAATTTGACCACACAACTCATTCCTGTGAAGATACATCCAATCTTAGAAAACGTGCTTAACTCAGCCTGAAAATGCATTTAAAGCAATAAAAACTCAAATTGAGTGTTACGCCTAAACCAAAGGACTTATGGACACATTTGAACATGTATTTAGTTCAGGTTGACGTCCCGAAGCCGAAATGAGCATTAATTTGACCACACCACTCATTCCTATGAAGATACAATCAAACTCAGAAAACGTGCTCAACTCGGCCTAAAAATGCATTTAAAGCAATAAAAACTCAAATTGAGTGTCACGCCTAAACCAAAAGACTTATGCACACATTTCAACATGAATTTAGTTCAGGTTGACGTCCTGAAGCCTAAATGAGCATTAATTTGACCACACAACTCATTCCTGTGAAGATACATCCAATCTTAGAAAACGTGCTTAACTCAGCCTGAAAATGCATTTAAAGCAATAAAAACTCAAATTGAGTGTTACGCCTAAACCAAAGGACTTATGGACACATTTGAACATGTATTTAGTTCAGGTTGACGTCCCGAAGCCTAAATGAGCATTAATTTGACCACACCACTCATTCCTATGAAGATACAATCAAACTCAGAAAACGTGCTCAACTCGGCCTAAAAATGCATTTAAAGCAATAAAAACTCAAATTGAGTGTCACGCCTAAACCAAAGGACTTATGCACACATTTCAACATGCATTTAGTTCAGGATGACCTCCTTAAGCCTAAATGAGCATTAATTTGACCACAGAACTCATTCCTATGAAGATACAATCAAACTCAGAAAACGTGCTCAACTCGGCCTGATAATACATTAAAAGCAATAAAAACTCAAATTGAGTGTCACGCCTAAACCAAAGGACTTACGCACACATTGCAACACGAATTTAGTTCAGGTTGACGTCCCGAAGCCTAAATGAGCATTAATTTGACCACACGACTCATTCCTATGAAGATACAATCAAACTCAGAAAACGTGCTCAACTCGGCCTGATAATACATTAAAAGCAATAAAAACTCAAATTGAGTGTCACGCCTAAACCAAAGGACTTATGCACACATTTCAACATGCATTTAGTTCAGGATGACCTCCTGAAGCCTAAATGAGCATTAATTTGACCACACAACTCATTCCTATGAAGATACATTCAAACTCAGAAAACGTGCTCAACTCGGCCTGAAAATGCATTTAAAGCAATAAAAACTCAAATTGAGTGTCACGCCTAAACCAAAGGACTTATGCACACATTTCAACATGCATTTAGTTCAGGATGACCTCCTTAAGCCTAAATGATCATTAATTTGACCACACAACTCATTCCTATGAAGATACAATCAAACTCAGAAAACGTGCTCAACTCGGCATGATAATACATTAAAAGCAATAAAAACTCAAATTGCGTGTCACGCCTAAACCAAAGGACTTATGCACACATTTCAACACGAATTTAGTTCAGGTTGACGTCCCGAAGCCTAAATGAGCATTCATTTGACCACACCCCTCATTCCTATGAAGATACAATCAAACTCAGAAAACGTGCTCAACTCGGCCTAAAAATGCATTTAAAGCAATAAACACTCAAATTGAGTGTCACGCCTAAACCAAAGGACTTACGCACACATTGCAACACGAATTTAGTTCAGGTTGACGTCCCGAAGCCTAAATGAGCATTAATTTGACCACAACACTCATTCCTATGAAGATACAATCAAACTCAGAAAACGTGCTCAACTCGGCCTAAAAATGCATTTAAAGCAATAAACACTCAAATTGAGTGTCACGCCTAAACCAAAGGACTTATGCACACATTTCAACACGAATGACGTCCTGAAGCCGAACTGAGCATTAATTTGACCACACAACTCATTCCTATGAAGATACAATCAAACTCAGAAAACGTGCTCAACTCGGCCTGATAATACATTAAAAGCAATAAAAACTCAAATTGAGTGTCACGCCTAAACCAAAGGACTTATGCACACATTTCAACACGCATTTAGTTCAGGATGACCTCCTGAAGCCTAAATGAGCATTAATTTGACCACACAACTCATTCCTATGAAGATACATTCAAACTCAGAAAACGTGCTCAACTCGGCCTGAAAATGCATTTAAAGCAATAAAAACTCAAATTGAGTGTCACGCCTAAACCAAAGTACTTATGCACACATTTCAACATGAATTTAGTTCAGGTTGACGTCCTGAAGCCTAAATGAGCATTAATTTGACCACACAACTCATTCCTGTGAAGATACAATCAAACTCAGAAAACGTGCTCAACTCGGCCTGATAATATATTAAAAGCAATAAAAACTCAAATTGAGTGTTACACCTAAACCAAAGGACTTATGCACACATTTCAACATGAATTTAGTTCAGGATGACCTCCTGAACCCTAAATGAGCATTAATTTGACCACACGACTCATTCCTATGAAGATACAATCAAACTCAGAAAACGTGCTCAACTCGGCCTGAAAATGCATTTAAAGCAATAAAAACGCAAATTGAGTGTCACGCCTAAACCAAAGGACTTATGCACACATTTCAACATGAATTTAGTTCAGGATGACCTCCTGAAGCCTAAATGAGCATTAATTTGACCACACAACTCATTCCTATGAAGATACAATCAAACTCAGAAAACGTGCTCAACTCGGCCTAAAAATGCATTTAAAGCAATAAACACTCAAATTGAGTGTCACGCCTAAACCAAAGGACTTATGCACACATTTCAACACGAATGACGTCCTGAAGCCGAACTGAGCATTAATTTGACCACACAACTCATTCCTATGAAGATACAATCAAACTCAGAAAACGTGCTCAACTCGGCCTGAAAATGCATTTAAAGCAATAAAAACTCAAATTGAGTGTCACGCCTAAACCAAAAGACTTATGCACACATTTCAACATGAATTTAGTTCAGGTTGACGTCCTGAAGCCTAAATGAGCATTAATTTGACCACACAACTCATTCCTGTGAAGATACATCCAATCTTAGAAAACGTGCTTAACTCAGCCTGAAAATGCATTTAAAGCAATAAAAACTCAAATTGAGTGTTACGCCTAAACCAAAGGACTTATGGACACATTTGAACATGTATTTAGTTCAGGTTGACGTCCCGAAGCCTAAATGAGCATTAATTTGACCACACCACTCATTCCTATGAAGATACAATCAAACTCAGAAAACGTGCTCAACTCGGCCTAAAAATGCATTTAAAGCAATAAAAACTCAAATTGAGTGTCACGCCTAAACCAAAGGACTTATGCACACATTTCAACATGCATTTAGTTCAGGATGACCTCCTTAAGCCTAAATGAGCATTAATTTGACCACAGAACTCATTCCTATGAAGATACAATCAAACTCAGAAAACGTGCTCAACTCGGCCTGATAATACATTAAAAGCAATAAAAACTCAAATTGAGTGTCACGCCTAAACCAAAGGACTTACGCACACATTGCAACACGAATTTAGTTCAGGTTGACGTCCCGAAGCCTAAATGAGCATTAATTTGACCACAACACTCATTCCTATGAAGATACAATCAAACTCAGAAAACGTGCTCAACTCGGCCTAAAAATGCATTTAAAGCAATAAACACTCAAATTGAGTGTCACGCCTAAACCAAAGGACTTATGCACACATTTCAACACGAATGACGTCCTGAAGCCGAACTGAGCATTAATTTGACCACACAACTCATTCCTATGAAGATACAATCAAACTCAGAAAACGTGCTCAACTCGGCCTGATAATACATTAAAAGCAATAAAAACTCAAATTGAGTGTCACGCCTAAACCAAAGGACTTATGCACACATTTCAACACGCATTTAGTTCAGGATGACCTCCTGAAGCCTAAATGAGCATTAATTTGACCACACAACTCATTCCTATGAAGATACATTCAAACTCAGAAAACGTGCTCAACTCGGCCTGAAAATGCATTTAAAGCAATAAAAACTCAAATTGAGTGTCACGCCTAAACCAAAGTACTTATGCACACATTTCAACCTGAATTTAGTTCAGGTTGACGTCCTGAAGCCTAAATGAGCATTAATTTGACCACACAACTCATTCCTGTGAAGATACAATCAAACTCAGAAAACGTGCTCAACTCGGCCTGATAATATATTAAAAGCAATAAAAACTCAAATTGAGTGTTACACCTAAACCAAAGGACTTATGCACACATTTCAACATGCATTTAGTTCAGGATGACCTCCTTAAGCCTAAATGAGCATTAATTTGACCACAGAACTCATTCCTATGAAGATACAATCAAACTCAGAAAACGTGCTCAACTCGGCCTGATAATACATTAAAAGCAATAAAAACTCAAATTGAGTGTCACGCCTAAACCAAAGTACTTATGCACACATTTCAACCTGAATTTAGTTCAGGTTGACGTCCTGAAGCCTAAATGAGCATTAATTTGACCACACAACTCATTCCTGTGAAGATACAATCAAACTCAGAAAACGTGCTCAACTCGGCCTGATAATATATTAAAAGCAATAAAAACTCAAATTGAGTGTTACACCTAAACCAAAGGACTTATGCACACATTTCAACATGCATTTAGTTCAGGATGACCTCCTTAAGCCTAAATGAGCATTAATTTGACCACAGAACTCATTCCTATGAAGATACAATCAAACTCAGAAAACGTGCTCAACTCGGCCTGATAATACATTAAAAGCAATAAAAACTCAAATTGAGTGTCACGCCTAAACCAAAGGACTTACGCACACATTGCAACACGAATTTAGTTCAGGTTGACGTCCCGAAGCCTAAATGAGCATTAATTTGACCACAACACTCATTCCTATGAAGATACAATCAAACTCAGAAAACGTGCTCAACTCGGCCTAAAAATGCATTTAAAGCAATAAACACTCAAATTGAGTGTCACGCCTAAACCAAAGGACTTATGCACACATTTCAACACGAATGACGTCCTGAAGCCGAACTGAGCATTAATTTGACCACACAACTCATTCCTATGAAGATACAATCAAACTCAGAAAACGTGCTCAACTCGGCCTGATAATACATTAAAAGCAATAAAAACTCAAATTGAGTGTCACGCCTAAACCAAAGGACTTATGCACACATTTCAACACGCATTTAGTTCAGGATGACCTCCTGAAGCCTAAATGAGCATTAATTTGACCACACAACTCATTCCTATGAAGATACATTCAAACTCAGAAAACGTGCTCAACTCGGCCTGAAAATGCATTTAAAGCAATAAAAACTCAAATTGAGTGTCACGCCTAAACCAAAGTACTTATGCACACATTTCAACCTGAATTTAGTTCAGGTTGACGTCCTGAAGCCTAAATGAGCATTAATTTGACCACACAACTCATTCCTGTGAAGATACAATCAAACTCAGAAAACGTGCTCAACTCGGCCTGATAATATATTAAAAGCAATAAAAACTCAAATTGAGTGTTACACCTAAACCAAAGGACTTATGCACACATTTCAAAATGAATTTAGTTCAGGATGACCTCCTGAACCCTAAATGAGCATTAATTTGACCACACGACTCATTCCTATGAAGATACAATCAAACTCAGAAAACGTGCTCAACTCGGCCTGAAAATGCATTTAAAGCAATAAAAACTCAAATTGAGTGTCACGCCTAAACCAAAGGACTTATGCACACATTTCAACATGAATTTAGTTCAGGATGACCTCCTGAAGCCTAAATGAGCATTAATTTGACCACACAACTCATTCCTATGAAGATACAATCAAACTCAGAAAACGTGCTCAACTCAGCCTAAAAATGCATTTAAAGCAATAAACACTCAAATTGAGTGTCACGCCTAAACCAAAGTACTTATGCACACATTTCAACATGAATTTAGTTCAGGATGACCTCCTGAACCCTAAATGAGCATTAATTTGACCACACGACTCATTCCTATGAAGATACAATCAAACTCAGAAAACGTGCTCAACTCGGCCTGAAAATGCATTTAAAGCAATAAAAACTCAAATTGAGTGTTACGCCTAAACCAAAGGACTTATGGACACATTTGAACATGTATTTAGTTCAGGTTGACGTCCCGAAGCCTAAATGAGCATTAATTTGACCACACCACTCATTCCTATGAAGATACAATCAAACTCAGAAAACGTGCTCAACTCGGCCTAAAAATGCATTTAAAGCAATAAAAACTCAAATTGAGTGTCACGCCTAAACCAAAAGACTTATGCACACATTTCAACATGAATTTAGTTCAGGTTGACGTCCTGAAGCCTAAATGAGCATTAATTTGACCACACAACTCATTCCTGTGAAGATACATCCAATCTTAGAAAACGTGCTTAACTCAGCCTGAAAATGCATTTAAAGCAATAAAAACTCAAATTGAGTGTTACGCCTAAACCAAAGGACTTATGGACACATTTGAACATGTATTTAGTTCATGTTGACGTCCCGAAGCCTAAATGAGCATTAATTTGACCACACCACTCATTCCTATGAAGATACAATCAAACTCAGAAAACGTGCTCAACTCGGCCTAAAAATGCATTTAAAGCAATAAAAACTCAAATTGAGTGTCACGCCTAAACCAAAGGACTTGTGCACACATTTCAACATGAATTTAGTTCAGGTTGACGTCCTGAAGCCTAAATGAGCATTAATTTGACCACACAACTCATTCCTGTGAAGATACATCCAAACTTAGAAAACGTGCTTAACTCAGCCTGAAAATGCATTTAAAGCAATAAAAACTCAAATTGAGTGTCACGCCTAAACCAAAGGACTTACGCACACATTTCAACATGCATTTAGTTCAGGATGACCTCCTGAACCCTAAATGAGCATTAATTTGACCACACCACTCATTCCTATGAAGATATAATCAAACTCAGAAAAGGTGCTCAACTCGGCCTGATAATACATTAAAAGCAATAAAAACTCCAATTGAGTGTCACGCCTAAACCAAAGGACTTATGCACACATTTCAACATGCATTTAGTTCAGGATGACCTCCTTAAGCCTAAATGAGCATTAATTTGACCACAGAACTCATTCCTATGAAGATACAATCAAACTCAGAAAACGTGCTCAACTCGGCCTGATAATACATTAAAAGCAATAAAAACTCAAATTGAGTTTCACGCCTAAACCAAAGGACTTATGCACACATTTCAACACGAATTTAGTTCAGGATGACCTCCTTAACCCTAAATGAGCATTAATTTGACCACACGACTCATTCCTATGAAGATACAATCAAACTCAGAAAACGTGCTCAACTCGGCCTGATAATACATTAAAAGCAATAAAAACTCAAATTGAGTGTCACGCCTAAACCAAAGGACTTATGCACACATTTCAACATGCATTTAGTTCAGGATGACCTCCTGAAGCCTAAATGAGCATTAATTTGACCACACAACTCATTCCTATGAAGATACAATCAAACTCAGAAAACATGCTCAACTCGGCCTGAAAATGCATTTAAAGCAATAAAAACTCAAATTAAGTGTCACGCCTAAACCAAAGGACTTATGCACACATTTCAACATGCATTTAGTTCAGGATGACCTCCTTAACCCTAAATGAGCATTAATTTGACCACACGACTCATTCCTATGAAGATACAATCAAACTCAGAAAACGTGCTAAACTCGGCCTGATAATACATTAAAAGCAAGAAAAACTCAAATTGAGTGTCACGCCTAAACCAAAGGACTTATGCACACATTTCAACATGTATTTAGTTCAGGTTGACCACCTGAAGCCTAAATCACCATTAATTTGACCACACAACTCATTCCTAGAAGATACATTCAAACTCAGAAAACGTGCTCAACTCGGCCTGAAAATGCATTTAAAGCAATAAAAACTCAAATTGAGTGTCACGCCTAAACCAAAGGACTTATGCACACATTTCAACATGCATTTAGTTCAGGATGACCTCCTTAAGCCTAAATGATCATTAATTTGACCACACAACTCATTCCTATGAAGATACAATCAAACTCAGAAAACGTGCTCAACTCGGCCTAAAAATGCATTTAAAGCAATAAAAACTCAAATTGAGTGTCACGCCTAAACCAAAGGACTTATGCACACATTTCAACATGCATTTAGTTCAGGATGACCTCCTTAAGCCTAAATGATCATTAATTTGACCACACAACTCATTCCTATGAAGATACAATCAAACTCAGAAAACGTGCTCAACTCGGCCTAAAAATGCATTTAAAGCAATAAAAACTCAAATTGAGTGTCACGCCTAAACCAAAGGACTTATGCACACATTTCAACATGCATTTAGTTCAGGATGACCTCCTTAAGCCTAAATGAGCATTAATTTGACCAAAGAACTCATTCCTATGAAGATACAATCAAACTCGGAAAACGTGCTCAACTCGGCCTGAAAATGCATTTAAAGCAATAAAAACTCAAATTGAGTGTCACGCCTAAACCAAAGTACTTATGCACACATTTCAACATGAATTTAGTTTAGGTTGACGTCCTGAAGCCTAAATGAGCATTAATTTGACCACACAACTCATTCCTGTGAAGATACATCCAATCTTAGAAAACGTGCTTAACTCAGCCTGAAAATGCATTTAAAGCAATAAAAACTCAAATTGAGTGTTACGCCTAAACCAAAGGACTTATGGACACATTTGAACATGTATTTAGTTCAGGTTGACGTCCCGAAGCCTAAATGAGCATTAATTTGACCACACCACTCATTCCTATGAAGATACAATCAAACTCAGAAAACGTGCTCAACTCGGCCTAAAAATGCATTTAAAGCAATAAAAACTCAAATTGAGTGTCACGCCTAAACCAAAGGACTTATGCACACATTTCAACATGCATTTAGTTCAGGATGACCTCCTTAAGCCTAAATGAGCATTAATTTGACCACAGAACTCATTCCTATGAAGATACAATCAAACTCAGAAAACGTGCTCAACTCGGCCTGATAATACATTAAAAGCAATAAAAACTCAAATTGAGTGTCACGCCTAAACCAAAGGACTTATGCACACATTTCAACACGAATTTAGTTCAGGATGACCTCCTTAACCCGAAATGAGCATTAATTTGACCACACGACTCATTCCTATGAAGATACAATCAAACTCAGAAAACGTGCTCAACTCGGCCTGATAATACATTAAAAGCAATAAAAACTCAAATTGAGTGTCACGCCTAAACCAAAGGACTTATGCACAAATTTCAACATGCATTTAGTTCAGGATGACCTCCTGAAGCCTAAATGAGCATTAATTTGACCACACAACTCATTCCTATGAAGATACAATCAAACTCGGAAAACGTGCTCAACTCGGCCTGAAAATGCATTTAAAGCAATAAAAACTCAAATTGAGTGTCACGCCTAAACCAAAGTACTTATGCACACATTTCAACATGAATTTAGTTTAGGTTGACGTCCTGAAGCCTAAATGAGCATTAATTTGACCACACAACTCATTCCTGTGAAGATACATCCAATCTTAGAAAACGTGCTTAACTCAGCCTGAAAATGCATTTAAAGCAATAAAAACTCAAATTGAGTGTTACGCCTAAACCAAAGGACTTATGGACACATTTGAACATGTATTTAGTTCAGGTTGACGTCCCGAAGCCTAAATGAGCATTAATTTGACCATACCACTCATTCCTATGAAGATACAATCAAACTCAGAAAACGTGCTCAACTCGGCCTAAAAATGCATTTAAAGCAATAAAAACTCAAATTGAGTGTCACGCCTAAACCAAAGGACTTATGCACACATTTCAACATGCATTTAGTTCAGGATGACCTCCTTAAGCCTAAATGAGCATTAATTTGACCACAGAACTCATTCCTATGAAGATACAATCAAACTCACAAAACGTGCTCAACTCGGCCTGATAATACATTAAAAGCAATAAAAACTCAAATTGAGTGTCACGCCTAAACCAAAGGACTTATGCACACATTTCAACACGAATTTAGTTCAGGATGACCTCCTTAACCCGAAATGAGCATTAATTTGACCACACGACTCATTCCTATGAAGATACAATCAAACTCAGAAAACGTGCTCAACTCGGCCTGATAATACATTAAAAGCAATAAAAACTCAAATTGAGTGTCACGCCTAAACCAAAGGACTTATGCACAAATTTCAACATGCATTTAGTTCAGGATGACCTCCTGAAGCCTAAATGAGCATTAATTTGACCACACAACTCATTCCTATGAAGATACATTCAAACTCAGAAAACGTGCTCAACTCGGCCTGAAAATGCATTTAAAGCAATAAAAACTCAAATTGAGTGTGACGCCTAAACCAAAGGACTTATGCACACATTTCAACATGCATTTAGTTCAGGATGACCTCCTTAAGCCTAAAGGATCATTAATTTGACCACAGAACTCATTCCTATGAAGATACAATCAAACTCAGAAAACGTGCTCAACTCGGCATGATAATACATTAAAAGCAATAAAAACTCAAATTGAGTGTCACGCCTAAACCAAAGGACTTATGCACACATTTCAACACGAATTTAGTTCAGGATGACCTCCTTAACCCTAAATGAGCATTAATTTGACCACACGACTCATTCCTATGAAGATACAATCAAACTCAGAAAACGTGCTCAACTCGGCCTGATAATACATTAAAAGCAATAAAAACTCAAATTGAGTGTCACGCCTAAACCAAAGGACTTATGCACACATTTCAACATGCATTTAGTTCAGGATGACCTCCTGAAGCCTAAATGAGCATTAATTTGACCACACAACTCATTCCTATGAAGATACATTCAAACTCAGAAAACGTGCTCAACTCGGCCTGAAAATGCATTTAAAGCAATAAAAACTCAAATTGAGTGTCACGCCTAAACCAAAGGACTTATGCACACATTTCAACATGCATTTAGTTCAGGATGACCTCCTTAAGCCTAAATGATCATTAATTTGACCACACAACTCATTCCTATGAAGATACAATCAAACTCAGAAAACGTGCTCAACTCGGCATGATAATACATTAAAAGCAATAAAAACTCAAATTGAGTGTCACGCCTAAACCAAAGGACTTACGCACACATTGCAACACGAATTTAGTTCAGGTTGACGTCCCGAAGCCTAAATGAGCATTAATTTGACCACACCACTCATTCCTATGAAGATACAATCAAACTCAGAAAACGTGCTACTCGGCCTTAAAATGCATTTAAAGCAATAAACACTCAAATTTAGTGTCACGCCTAAACCAAAGGACTTATGCACACATTTCAACACGAATGACGTCCTGAAGCCGAACTGAGCATTATTTTGACCACACAACTCATTCCTATGAAGATACAATCAAACTCAGAAAACGTGGTCAACTCGGCCTGAAAATGCATTTAAAGCAATAAAAACTCAAATTGAGTGTCACGCCTAAACCAAAGGACTTATGCACACATTTCAACATGAATTTAGTTCAGGATGACCTCCTGAAGCCTAAATGAGCATTAATTTGACCACACAACTCATTCCTATGAAGATACAATCAAACTCAGAAAACGTGCTCAACTCGGCCTGAAAATGCATTTAAAGCAATAAAAACTCAAATTGAGTGTCACGCCTAAACCAAAGTACTTATGCACACATTTCAACACGAATTTAGTTCAGGATGACCTCCTTAACCCGAAATGAGCATTAATTTGACCACACAACTCATTCCTGTGAAGATACAATCAAACTCAGAAAACGTGCTCAACTCGGCCTGATAATATATTAAAAGCAATAAAAACTCAAATTGAGTGTTACACCTAAACCAAAGGACTTATGCACACATTTCAACATGAATTTAGTTCAGGATGACCTCCTGAACCCTAAATGAGCATTAATTTGACCACACGACTCATTCCTATGAAGATACAATCAAACTCAGAAAACGTGCTCAACTCGGCCTGAAAATGCATTTAAAGCAATAAAAACTCAAATTAAGTGTCACGCCTAAACCAAAGGACTTATGCACACATTTCAACATGCATTTAGTTCAGGATGACCTCCTTAAGCCTAAATGATCATTAATTTGACCACACAACTCATTCCTATGAAGATACAATCAAACTCAGAAAACGTGCTCAACTCGGCCTAAAAATGCATTTAAAGCAATAAAAACTCAAATTGAGTGTCACGCCTAAACCAAAGGACTTATGCACACATTTCAACATGCATTTAGTTCAGGATGACCTCCTTAAGCCTAAATGAGCATTAATTTGACCAAAGAACTCATTCCTATGAAGATACAATCAAACTCGGAAAACGTGCTCAACTCGGCCTGAAAATGCATTTAAAGCAATAAAAACTCAAATTGAGTGTCACGCCTAAACCAAAGTACTTATGCACACATTTCAACATGAATTTAGTTTAGGTTGACGTCCTGAAGCCTAAATGAGCATTAATTTGACCACACAACTCATTCCTGTGAAGATACATCCAATCTTAGAAAACGTGCTTAACTCAGCCTGAAAATGCATTTAAAGCAATAAAAACTCAAATTGAGTGTTACGCCTAAACCAAAGGACTTATGGACACATTTGAACATGTATTTAGTTCAGGTTGACGTCCCGAAGCCTAAATGAGCATTAATTTGACCACACCACTCATTCCTATGAAGATACAATCAAACTCAGAAAACGTGCTCAACTCGGCCTAAAAATGCATTTAAAGCAATAAAAACTCAAATTGAGTGTCACGCCTAAACCAAAGGACTTATGCACACATTTCAACATGCATTTAGTTCAGGATGACCTCCTTAAGCCTAAATGAGCATTAATTTGACCACAGAACTCATTCCTATGAAGATACAATCAAACTCAGAAAACGTGCTCAACTCGGCCTGATAATACATTAAAAGCAATAAAAACTCAAATTGAGTGTCACGCCTAAACCAAAGGACTTATGCACACATTTCAACACGAATTTAGTTCAGGATGACCTCCTTAACCCTAAATGAGCATTAATTTGACCACACGACTCATTCCTATGAAGATACAATCAAACTCAGAAAACGTGCTCAACTCGGCCTGATAATACATTAAAAGCAATAAAAACTCAAATTGAGTGTCACGCCTAAACCAAAGGACTTATGCACACATTTCAACATGCATTTAGTTCAGGATGACCTCCTGAAGCCTAAATGAGCATTAATTTGACCACACAACTCATTCCTATGAAGATACATTCAAACTCAGAAAACGTGCTCAACTCGGCCTGAAAATGCATTTAAAGCAATAAAAATTCAAATTGAGTGTCACGCCTAAACCAAAGGACTTATGCACACATTTCAACATGCATTTAGTTCAGGATGACCTCCTTAAGCCTAAAGGATCATTAATTTGACCACAGAACTCATTCCTATGAAGATACAATCAAACTCAGAAAACGTGCTCAACTCGGCATGATAATACATTAAAAGCAATAAAAACTCAAATTGAGTGTCACGCCTAAACCAAAGGACTTATGCACACATTTCAACACGAATTTAGATCAGGATGACCTCCTTAACCCTAAATGAGCATTAATTTGACCACACGACTCATTCCTATGAAGATACAATCAAACTCAGAAAACGTGCTCAACTCGGCCTGATAATACATTAAAAGCAATAAAAACTCAAATTGAGTGTCACGCCTAAACCAAAGGACTTATGCACACATTTCAACATGCATTTAGTTCAGGATGACCTCCTGAAGCCTAAATGAGCATTAATTTGACCACACAACTCATTCCTATGAAGATACATTCAAACTCAGAAAACGTGCTCAACTCGGCCTGAAAATGCATTTAAAGCAATAAAAACTCAAATTGAGTGTCACGCCTAAACCAAAGGACTTATGCACACATTTCAACATGCATTTAGTTCAGGATGACCTCCTTAAGCCTAAATGATCATTAATTTGACCACACAACTCATTCCTATGAAGATACAATCAAACTCAGAAAACGTGCTCAACTCGGCATGATAATACATTAAAAGCAATAAAAACTCAAATTGAGTGTCACGCCTAAACCAAAGGACTTACGCACACATTGCAACACGAATTTAGTTCAGGTTGACGTCCCGAAGCCTAAATGAGCATTAATTTGACCACACCACTCATTCCTATGAAGATACAATCAAACTCAGAAAACGTGCTCAACTCGGCCTAAAAATGCATTTAAAGCAATAAACACTCAAATTTAGTGTCACGCCTAAACCAAAGGACTTATGCACACATTTCAACACGAATGACGTCCTGAAGCCGAACTGAGCATTAATTTGACCACACAACTCATTCCTATGAAGATACAATCAAACTCAGAAAACGTGCTCAACTCGGCCTGATAATACATTAAAAGCAATAAAAACTCAAATTGAGTGTCACGCCTAAACCAAAGGACTTATGCACACATTTCAACACGCATTTAGTTCAGGATGACCTCCTGAAGCCTAAATGAGCATTAATTTGACCACACAACTCATTCCTATGAAGATACATTCAAACTCAGAAAACGTGCTCAACTCGGCCTGAAAATGCATTTAAAGCAATAAAAACTCAAATTGAGTGTCACGCCTAAACCAAAGGACTTATGCACACATTTCAACACGAATGACGTCCTGAAGCCGAACTGAGCATTAATTTGACCAAACAACTCATTCCTATGAAGATACAATCAAACTCAGAAAACGTGCTCAACTCGGCCTGATAATACATTAAAAGCAATAAAAACTCAAATTGAGTGTCACGCCTAAACCAAAGGACTTATGCAAACATTTCAACACGCATTTAGTTCAGGATGACCTCCTGAAGCCTAAATGAGCATTAATTTGACCACACAACTCATTCCTATGAAGATACATTCAAACTCAGAAAACGTGCTCAACTCGGCCTGAAAATGCATTTAAAGCAATAAAAACTCAAATTGAGTGTCACGCCTAAACCAAAGGACTTATGCACACATTTCAACATGCATTTAGTTCAGGATGACCTCCTTAAGCCTAAATGAGCATTAATTTGACCACAGAACTCATTCCTATGAAGATACAATCAAACTCAGAAAACGTGCTCAACTCGGCCTGATAATACATTAAAAGCAATAAAAACTCAAATTGAGTGTCACGCCTAAACCAAAGGACTTATGCACACATTTCAACACGAATTTAGTTCAGGATGACCTCCTTAACCCTAAATGAGCATTAATTTGACCACACGACTCATTCCTATGAAGATACAATCAAACTCAGAAAACGTGCTCAACTCGACCTGATAATACATTAAAAGCAATAAAAACTCAAATTGAGTGTCACGCCTAAACCAAAGGACTTATGCACACATTTCAACATGCATTTAGTTCAGGATGACCTCCTGAAGCCTAAATGAGCATTAATTTGACCACACAACTCATTCCTATGAAGATACATTCAAACTCAGAAAACGTGCTCAACTCGGCCTGAAAATGCATTTAAAGCAATAAAAATTCAAATTGAGTGTCACGCCTAAACCAAAGGACTTATGCACACATTTCAACATGCATTTAGTTCAGGATGACCTCCTTAAGCCTAAAGGATCATTAATTTGACCACAGAACTCATTCCTATGAAGATACAATCAAACTCAGAAAACGTGCTCAACTCGGCATGATAATACATTAAAAGCAATAAAAACTCAAATTGAGTGTCACGCCTAAACCAAAGGACTTATGCACACATTTCAACACGAATTTAGATCAGGATGACCTCCTTAACCCTAAATGAGCATTAATTTGACCACACGACTCATTCCTATGAAGATACAATCAAACTCAGAAAACGTGCTCAACTCGGCCTGATAATACATTAAAAGCAATAAAAACTCAAATTGAGTGTCACGCCTAAACCAAAGGACTTATGCACACATTTCAACATTCATTTAGTTCAGGATGACCTCCTGAAGCCTAAATGAGCATTAATTTGACCACACAACTCATTCCTATGAAGATACATTCAAACTCAGAAAACGTGCTCAACTCGGCCTGAAAATGCATTTAAAGCAATAAAAACTCAAATTGAGTGTCACGCCTAAACCAAAGGACTTATGCACACATTTCAACATGCATTTAGTTCAGGATGACCTCCTTAAGCCTAAATGATCATTAATTTGACCACACAACTCATTCCTATGAAGATACAATCAAACTCAGAAAACGTGCTCAACTCGGCATGATAATACATTAAAAGCAATAAAAACTCAAATTGAGTGTCACGCCTAAACCAAAGGACTTACGCACACATTGCAACACGAATTTAGTTCAGGTTGACGTCCCGAAGCCTAAATGAGCATTAATTTGACCACACCACTCATTCCTATGAAGATACAATCAAACTCAGAAAACGTGCTCAACTCGGCCTAAAAATGCATTTAAAGCAATAAACACTCAAATTTAGTGTCACGCCTAAACCAAAGGACTTATGCACACATTTCAACACGAATGACGTCCTGAAGCCGAACTGAGCATTAATTTGACCACACAACTCATTCCTATGAAGATACAATCAAACTCAGAAAACGTGCTCAACTCGGCCTGATAATACATTAAAAGCAATAAAAACTCAAATTGAGTGTCACGCCTAAACCAAAGGACTTATGCACACATTTCAACACGCATTTAGTTCAGGATGACCTCCTGAAGCCTAAATGAGCATTAATTTGACCACACAACTCATTCCTATGAAGATACATTCAAACTCAGAAAACGTGCTCAACTCGGCCTGAAAATGCATTTAAAGCAATAAAAACTCAAATTGAGTCTCACGCCTAAACCAAAGGACTTATGCACACATTTCAACACGAATGACGTCCTGAAGCCGAACTGAGCATTAATTTGACCAAACAACTCATTCCTATGAAGATACAATCAAACTCAGAAAACGTGCTCAACTCGGCCTGATAATACATTAAAAGCAATAAAAACTCAAATTGAGTGTCACGCCTAAACCAAAGGACTTATGCAAACATTTCAACACGCATTTAGTTCAGGATGACCTCCTGAAGCCTAAATGAGCATTAATTTGACCACACAACTCATTCCTATGAAGATACATTCAAACTCAGAAAACGTGCTCAACTCGGCCTGAAAATGCATTTAAAGCAATAAAAACTCAAATTGAGTGTCACGCCTAAACCAAAGGACTTATGCACACATTTCAACACGCATTTAGTTCAGGATGAACTCCTGAAGCCTAAATGAGCATTAATTTGACCACACAACTCATTCCTATGAAGATACATTCAAACTCAGAAAACGTGCTCAACTCGGCCTGAAAATGCATTTAAAGCAATAAAAACTCAAATTGAGTGTCACGCCTAAACCAAAGTACTTATGCACACATTTCAACATGAATTTAGTTCAGGTTGACGTCCTGAAGCCTAAATGAGCATTAATTTGACCACACAACTCATTCCTGTGAAGATACAATCAAACTCAGAAAACGTGCTCAACTCGGCCTGATAATATATTAAAAGCAATAAAAACTCAAATTGATTGTTACACCTAAACCAAAGGACTTATGCACACATTTCAACATGAATTTAGTTCAGGATGACCTCCTGAACCCTAAATGAGCATTAATTTGACCACACGACTCATTCCTATGAAGATACAATCAAACTCAGAAAACGTGCTCAACTCGGCATGATAATACATTAAAAGCAATAAAAACTCAAATTGAGTGTCACGCCTAAACCAAAGGACTAATGCACACATTTCAACACAAATGACGTCCTGAAGCCGAACTGAGCATTAATTTGACCACACAACTCATTCCTATGAAGATACAATCAAACTCAGAAAACATGCTCAACTCGGCATGATAATACATTAAAAGCAATAAAAACTCAAATTGAGTGTCACGCCTAAACCAAAGGACTAATGCACACATTTCAACACGCATTTAGTTCAGGATGACCTCCTGAAGCCTAAATGAGCATTAATTTGACCACACAACTCATTCCTATGAAGATACATTCAAACTCAGAAAACGTGCTCAACTCGGCCTAAAAATGCATTTAAAGCAATAAACAGTCAAATTGAGTGTCACGCCTAAACCAAAGGACTTATGCACACATTTCAACACGAATGACGTCCTGAAGCCGAACTGAGCATTAATTTGACCACACAACTCATTCCTATGAAGATACAATCAAACTCAGAAAACATGCTCAACTCAGCATGATAATACATTAAAAGCAATAAAAACTCAAATTGAGTGTCACGCCTAAACCAAAGGACTAATGCACACATTTCAACACGCATTTAGTTCAGGATGACCTCCTGAAGCCTAAATGAGCATTAATTTGACCACACAACTCATTCCTATGAAGATACATTCAAACTCAGAAAACGTGCTCAACTCGGCATGAAAATGCATTTAAAGCATTAAAAACTCAAATTGAGTGTCACGCCTAAACCAAAGTACTTATGCACACATTTCAACATGAATTTAGTTCAGGTTGACGTCCTGAAGCCTAAATGAGCATTAATTTGACCACACAACTCATTCCTGTGAAGATACATCCAAACTTAGAAAACGTGCTTAACTCAGCCTGAAAATGCATTTAAAGCAATAAAAACTCAAATTGAGTGTTACGCCTAAACCAAAGGACTTATGGACACATTTGAACATGTATTTAGTTCAGGTTGACGTCCCGAAGCCTAAATGAGCATTAATTTGACCACACCACTCATTCCTATGAAGATACAATCAAACTCAGAAAACGTGCTCAACTCGGCCTAAAAATGCATTTAAAGCAATAAAAACTCAAATTGAGTGTCACGCCTAAACCAAAGGACTTATGCACACATTTCAACATGCATTTAGTTCAGGATGACCTCCTTAAGCCTAAATGAGCATTAATTTGACCACACAACTCATTCCTATGAAGATACAATCAAACTCAGAAAACGTGCTCAACTCGGCCTGATAATACATTAAAAGCAATAAAAACTCAAATTGAGTGTCACGCCTAAACCAAAGGACTTATGCACACATTTCAACATGCATTTAGTTCAGGATGACGTCCTGAAGCCGAACTGAGCATTAATTTGACCACACAACTCATTCCTATGAAGATACAATCAAACTCAGAAAACGTGCTCAACTCGGCCTGAAAATGCATTTACAGCGATAAAACTCAAATTGAGTGTCACGCCTAAACCAAAGGACTTATGAACAAATTTCAACATGAATTTAGTTCAGGATGACCTCCTGAACCCTCAATGAGCATTAATTTGACCACACAACTCATTCCTATGAAGATACAATCAAACTCATTGAACGTGCTCAACTCGGCCTGATAATACATTAAAAGCAATAAAAACTCAATTTGAGTGTCACGCCTAAACCAAAGGACTTATGCACACATTTCAACACGAATGACGTCCTGAAGCCGAACTGAGCATTAATTTGACCAAACAACTCATTCCTATGAAGATACAATCAAACTCAGAAAACGTGCTCAACTCGGCCTGATAATACATTAAAAGCAATAAAAACTCAAATTGAGTGTCACGCCTAAACCAAAGGACTTATGCACACATTTCAACACGCATTTAGTTCAGGATGACCTCCTGAAGCCTAAATGAGCATTAATTTGACCACACAACTCATTCCTATGAAGATACATTCAAACTCAGAAAACGTGGTCAACTCGGCCTGAAAATGCATTTAAAGCAATAAAAACTCAAATTGAGTGTCACGCCTAAACCAAAGGACTTATGCACACATTTCAACATGAATTTAGTTCAGGATGACCCCCTGAAGCCTAAATGAGCATTAATTTGACCACACAACTCATTCCTATGAAGATACAATCAAACTCAGAAAACGTGCTCAACTCGGCCGAAAAATGCATTTAAAGCAATAAACACTCAAATTGAGTGTCACGCCTAAACCAAAGGACTTATGCACACATTTCAACACGAATGACGTCCTGAAGCCGAACTGAGCATTAATTTGACCAAACAACTCATTCCTAAGAAGATACAATCAAACTCAGAAAACGTGCTCAACTCGGCCTGATAATACATTAAAAGCAATAAAAACTCAAATTGAGTGTCACGCCTAAACCAAAGGATTTATGCACACATTTCAACATGCATTTAGTTCAGGATGACCTCCTGAAGCCTAAATGAGCATTAATTTGACCACACAACTCATTCCTATGAAGATACATTCAAACTCAGAAAACGTGCTCAACTCGGCCTGAAAATGCATTTAAAGCAATAAAAACTCAAATTGAGTGTCACGCCTAAACCAAAGGACTTATGCACACATTTCAACACGCATTTAGTTCAGGATGACCTCCTGAAGCCTAAATGAGCATTAATTTGACCACACAACTCATTCCTATGAAGATACATTCAAACTCAGAAAACGTGCTCAACTCGGCCTGAAAATGCATTTAAAGCAATAAAAACTCAAATTGAGTGTCACGCCTAAACCAAAGGACTTATGCACACATTTCAACATGCATTTAGTTCAGGATGACCTCCTTAAGCCTAAATGATCATTAATTTGACCACACAACTCATTCCTATGAGGATACAATCAAACTCAGAAAACATGCTCAACTCGGCATGATAATACATTAAAAGCAATAAAAACTCAAATTGAGTGTCACGCCTAAACCAAAGGACTAATGCACACATTTCAACACGAATTTAGTTCAGGTTGACGTCCCGAAGCCTAAATGAGCATTCATTTGACCACACCACTCATTCCTATGAAGATACAATCAAACTCAGAAAACGTGCTCAACTCGGCCTAAAAATGCATTTAAAGCAATAAACACTCAAATTGAGTGTAACGCCTAAACCAAAGGACTTATGCCCACATTTCAACACGAATGACGTCCTGAAGCCGAACTGAGCATTAATTTGACCACACAACTCATTCCTATGAAGATACAATCAAACTCAGAAAACGTGCTCAACTCGGCCTGATAATACATTAAAAGCAATAAAAACTCAAATTGAGTGTCACGCCTAAACCAAAGGACTTATGCACACATTTCAACACGAATTTAACTCAGGATGACGTCCTGAAGCCGAACTGAGCATTAATTTGACCACACAACTCATTCCTATGAAGATACAATCAAACTCAGAAAACGTGCTCAACTCGGCCTGAAAATGCATTTACAGCGATAAAACTCAAATTGAGTGTCACGCCTAAACCAAAGGACTTATGAACAAATTTCAACATGAATTTAGTTCAGGATGACCTCCTGAACCCTCAATGAGCATTAATTTGACCACACAACTCATTCCTATGAAGATACAATCAAACTCATTAAACGTGCTCAACTCGGCCTGATAATACATTAAAAGCAATAAAAACTCAATTTGAGTGTCACGCCTAAACCAAAGGACTTATGCACACATTTCAACATGTATTTAGTTCAGGTTGATGTCCTGAAGCCTAAATGAGCATTTATTTGAACACAACAACTCATTCCTATGAAGATACATCCAAACTTAGAAAACGTGCTTAACTCAGCCTGAAAATACATTTAAAGCATTAAAAACTCAAATTGAGTGTCACGCCTAAACCAAAGGACTTACGCACACATTTCAACATGCATTTAGTTCAGGATGACCTCCTGAAGCCTAAATGAGCATTAATTTGACCACACAACTCATTCCTGTGAAGATACATCCAAACTTATTAAACGTGCTTAACTCAGCCTGAAAATGCATTTAAAGCAATAAAAACTCAAATTGAGTGTCACGCCTAAACCAAAGGACTTACGCACACATTTCAACATGCATTTAGTTCAGGATGACCTCCATAAGCCTAAATGATCATTAATTTGACCACACAACTCATTCCTATGAAGATACAATCAAACTCAGAAAACGTGCTCAACTTGGCATGATAATACATTAAAAGCAATAAAAACTCAAATTGAGTGTCACACCTAAACCAAAGGACTTATGCACACATTTCAACATGCATTTAGTTCAGGATGACCTCCTGAAGCCTAAATGAGCATTAATTTGACCACACAACTCATTCCTATGAAGATACATTCAAACTCAGAAAACGTGCTCAACTCGGCCTGAAAATGCATTTAAAGCATTAAAAACTCAAATTGATTGTCACGCCTAAACCAAAGGACTTATGCACACATTTCAACATGCATTTAGTTCAGGATGACCTCCTGAAGCCTAAATGAGCATTAATTTGACCACACAACTCGTTCCTGTGAAGATACATCCAAACTTAGAAAACGTGCTTGACTCAACCTGAAAATGCATTTAAAGCAATAAAAACTCAAATTGAGTGTCACGCCTAAACCAAAGGACTTATGCACACATTTCAAAATGCATTTAGTTCAGGATGACCTCCTTAAGCCTAAATGATCATTAATTTGACCACACAACTCATTCCTATGAAGATACAATCAAACTCAGAAAACGTGCTCAACTCGGCATGATAATACATTAAAAGCAATAAAAACTCAAATTGAGTGTCACGCCTAAACCAAAGGACTTATGCAGACATTTCAACACGAATTTAGTTCAGGTTGACGTCCCGAAGCCTAAATGAGCATTAATTTGACCACACAAATCATTCCTGTGAAGATACATCCAAACTTAGAAAACGTGCTTAACTCAGCCTGAAAATGCATCTAAAGCAATAAAAACTCAAATTGAGTGTCACGCCTAAACCAAAGGACTTACGCACACATTTCAACCTACATTTAGTTCAGGATGACCTTCTTAAGCCTAAATGATCATTAATTTGACCACACCACTCATTCCTATGAAGATACAATCAAACTCAGAAAACGTGCTCAACTCGGCCTGAAAATGTATTTAAAGCAATAAAAACTCAAATTGAGTCTCACGCCTAAACCAAAGGACCTATGCACACATTTCAACATGTATTTAGTTCAGGTTGACGTCCCAAAGCCGAACTGAGCATTAATTTGACCACACAACTCATTCCTATGAAGATACAATCAAACTCAGAAAACGTGCTCAACTCGGCCTGAAAATGCATTTAAAGCAATAAAAACTCAATTTGAGTGTCACGCCTAAACCAAAGGACTTACGCACACATTTCAACATGCATTTAGTTCAGGATGACCTCCTTAAGCCTAAATGATCATTAATTTGACCACACAACTCATTCCTATGAAGATACAATCAAACTCATAAAACATGCTCAACTCGGCATGATAATACATTAAAAGCAATAAAAACTCAAATTGAGTGTCACGCCTAAACCAAAGGACTTATGCACACATTTCAACATGAATTTAGTTCAGGTTGACGTCCCGAAGCCTAAATGAGCATTAATTTGACCACACCACTCATTCCTATGAAGATACAATCAAACTCAGAAAACATGCTCAACTCGGCCTAAAAATGCATTTAAAGCAATAAAAACTCAAATTGAGTGTCACGCCTAAACCAAATGACTTATGCACACATTTCAACATGAATTTAGTTCAGGTTGACGTCCTGAAGCCTAAATGAGCATTAATTTGACCACACAACTCATTCCTATGAAGATGCAATCAAACTCAGAAAACGTGCTCAACTCGGCATGATAATACATTAAAAGCAATAAAAACTCAAATTGAGTGTCACGCCTAAACCAAAGGACTTATGCACACATTTTAACACGAATTTAGTTCAGGTTGACGTCCCAAAGCCGAACTGAGCATTAATTTGACCACACAACTCATTCCTATGAAGATACAATCAAAACTCAGAAAACGTGCTCAACTCGGCCTGATAATACATTAACAGCAATAAAAACTCAAATTGAGTGTCACGCCTAAACCAAAGGACTTATGAACAAATTTCAACACGAATTTAGTTCAGGTTGACGTCCCGAAGCCTAAATGAGCATTAATTTGACCACACAACTCATTCCTGTGAAGATACATCCAAACTTAGAAAACGTGCTTAACTCAGCCTGAAAATGCATCTAAAGCAATAAAAACTCAAATTGAGTGTCACGCCTAAACCAAAGGACTTACGCACACATTTCAACCTACATTTAGTTCAGGATGACCTCCTTAAGCCTAAATGATCATTAATTTGACCACACCACTCATTCCTATGAAGATACAATCAAACTCAGAAAACGTGCTCAACTCGGCCTGAAAATGTATTTAAAGCAATAAAAACTCAAATTGAGTCTCACGCCTAAACCAAAGGACCTATGCACACATTTCAACATGTATTTAGTTCAGGTTGACGTCCCAAAGCCGAACTGAGCATTAATTTGACCACACAACTCATTCCTATGAAGATACAATCAAACTCAGAAAACGTGCTCAACTCGGCCTGAAAATGCATTTAAAGCAATAAAAACTCAAATTGAGTGTCACACCTAAACCAAAGGACTTATGCACACATTTCAACATGCATTTAGTTCAGGATGACCTCCTTAAGCCTAAATGATCATTAATTTGACCACACAACTCATTCCTATGAAGATACAATCAAACTCATAAAACATGCTCAACTCGACATGATAATACATTAAAAGCAATAAAAACTCAAATTGAGTGTCACGCCTAAACCAAAGGACTTATGCACACATTTCAACATGAATTTAGTTCAGGTTGACGTCCCGAAGCCTAAATGAGCATTAATTTGACCACACCACTCATTCCTATGACGATACAATCAAACTCAGAAAACATGCTCAATTCGGCCTAAAAATGCATTTAAAGCAATAAAAACTCAAATTGAGTGTCACGCCTAAACCAAATGACTTACGCACACATTTCAACATGCATTTAGTTCAGGATGACCTCCTTAAGCCTAAATGATCATTAATTTGACCACACAACTCATTCCTATGAAGATACATTCAAACTCAGAAAACGTGCTCAACTCGGCCTGATAATACATTAAAAGCAATAAAAACTCAAATTGAGTGTCACGCCTAAACCAAAGGACTTATGCACACATTTCAACATGCATTTAGTTCAGGATGACCTCCTGAAGCCTAAATGAGCATTAATTTGACCACACAACTCATTCCTATGAAGATACATTCAAACTCAGAAAACGTGCTCAACTCGGCCAGAAAATGCATTTAAAGCATTAAAAACTCAAATTGAGTGTCACGCCTAAACCAAAGGACTTATGCACACATTTCAACATGAATTTAGTTCAGGTTGACGTCCTGAAGCCTAAATGAGCATTAATTTGACCACACAACTCATTCCTATGAAGATACAATCAAACTCAGAAAACGTGCTCAACTCGGCATGATAATACATTAAAAGCAATAAAAACTCAAATTGAGTGTCACGCCTAAACCAAAGGACTTATGCACACATTTCAACACGAATTTAGTTCAGGTTTACGTCACAAAGCCGAACTGAGCATTAATTTGACCACACAACTCATTCCTATGAAGATACAATCAAAACTCAGAAAACGTGCTCAACTCGGCCTGATAATACATTAAAAGCAATAAAAACTCAATTTGAGTGTCACGCCTAAACCAAAGGACTTACGCACACATTTCAACATGCATTTAGTTCAGGATGACCTCCTTAAGCCTAAATGATCATTAATTTGACCACACAACTCATTCCTATGAAGATACAATCAAACTCAGAAAACGTGCTCAACTCGGCATGATAATACATTAAAAGCAATAAAAACTCAAATTGAGTGTCACACCTAAACCAAAGGACTTATGCACACATTTCAACACGAATTTAGTTCAGGTTGACGTCCCGAAGCCTAAATGAGCATTAATTTGACCACACGACTCATTCCTATGAAATACAATCAAACTCAGAAAACGTGCTCAACTCGGCCTGAAAATGCATTTAAAGCAATAAAAACTCAAATTGAGTGTCACGCCTAAACCAAAGGACTTATGCACACATTTCAACACGAATTTAGTCCAGGATGACGTCCTGAAGCCGAACTGAGCATTAATTTGACCACACAACTCATTCCTATGAAGATACAATCAAACTCAGAAAACGTGCTCAACTCGGCCTGATAATACATTAAAAGCAATAAAAACTCAAATTGAGTGTCACGCCTAAACCAAAGGACTTATGAACACATTTCAACATGAATTTAGTTCAGGATGGCCTCCTGAACCCTAAATGAGCATTAATTTGACCACACAACTCATTCCTATGAAGATACAATCAAACTCAGAAAACGTGCTCAACTCGGCCTGATAATACATTACAAGCAATAAAAACTCAAATTGAGTGTCACACCTAAACCAAAGGACTTATGCACACATTTCAACATGAATTTAGTTCAGGATGACCTCCTGAACCCTAAATGAGCATTAATTTGACCACACGACTCATTCCTATGAAGATACAATCAAACTCAGAAAACGTGCTCAACTCGGCCTGAAAATGCATTTAAAGCAATAAAAACTCAAATTGAGTGTCACACCTAAACCAAAGGACTTATGCACACATTTCAACATGAATTTAGTTCAGGTTGACGTCCTGAAGCCTAAATGAGCATTAATTTGACCACACAACTCATTCCTGTGAAGATACATCCAAACTTAGAAAACGTGCTTAACTCAGCCTGAAAATGCATTTAAAGCAATAAAAACTAAATATGAGTGTCACGCCTAAACCAAAGGACTTATGCACACATTTCAACATGAATTTAGTTCAGGTTGACGTCCTGAAGCCTAAATGAGCATTAATTTGACCACACAACTCATTCAATGAAGATACATTCAAACTCAGAAAACGTGCTCAACTCGGCCTGAAAATGCATTTAAAGCAATAAAAACTCAAATTGAGTGTCACGCCTAAACCAAAGGACTTATGCACACATTTCAACATGCATTTAGTTCAGGATGACCTCCTTAAGCCTAAATGATCATTAATTTGACCACACAACTCATTCCTATGAAGATACAATCAAACTCAGAAAACGTGCTCAACTCGGCATGATAATACATTAAAAGCAATAAAAACTCAAATTGAGTGTCACGCCTAAACCAAAGGACTTACGCACACATTTCAACATGCATTTAGTTCAGGATGACCTCCTTAAGCCTAAATGATCATTAATTTGACCACACAACTCATTCCTATAAAGATACAATCAAACTCAGAAAACGTGCTCAACTCAGCCTGATAATACATTAAAAGCAATAAAAACTCAAATTGAGTGTCACGCCTAAACCAAAGGACTTATGCACAAATTTCAACATGCATTTAGTTCAGGATGACCTCCTGAAGCCTAAATGAGCATTAATTTGACCACACAACTCATTCCTATGAAGATACATTCAAACTCAGAAAACGTGCTCAACTCGGCCTGAAAATGCATTTAAAGCATTAAAAACTCAAATTGAGTGTCACGCCTAAACCAAAGGACTTATGCACACATTTCAACATGAATTTAGTTCAGGTTGACGTCCTGAAGTCTAAATGAGCATTAATTTGACCACACAACTCATTCCTGTGAAGATACATCCAAACTTAGAAAACGTGCTTAACTCAGCCTGAAAATGCATTTAAAGCAATACAAACTCAAATTGAGTGTCACGCCTAAACCAAAGGACTTATGCACACATTTCAACATGCATTTAGTTCAGGATGACCTCCTTAAGCCTAAATGATCATTAATTTGACCACACAACTCATTCCTATGAAGATACAATCAAACTCAGAAAACGTGCTCAACTTGGCATGATAATACATTAAAAGCAATAAAAACTCAAATTGAGTGTCACGCCTAAACCAAAGGACTTATGAACACATTTCAACATGAATTTAGTTCAGGATAACCTCCTGAACCCTAAATTAGCATTAATTTGACCACACAACTCATTCCTATGAAGATACAATCAAACTCAGAAAACGTGCTACACTCGGCCTGATAATAAATTAAAAGCAATAAAAACTCAAATTGAGTGTCACGCCTAAACCAAAGGACTTATGAACACATTTCAACATGAATTTAGTTCAGGATGACCTCCTGAACCCTAAATGAGCATTAATTTGACCACACGACTCATTCCTATGAAGATACAATCAAACTCAGAAAACGTGCTCAACTGGGCCTGAAAATGCATTTAAAGCAATAAAAACTCAAATTGAGTGTCACGCCTAAACCAAAGGACTTATGCACACATTTCAACATGCATTTAGTTCAGGATGACCTCCTTAAGCCTAAATGATCATTAATTTGACCACACAACTCATTCCTATGAAGATACAATCAAACTCAGAAAACGTGCTCAACTCGGCATGATAATACATTAAAAGCAATAACAACTCAAATTGAGTGTCACACCTAAACCAAAGGACTTATGCACACATTTCAACATGCATTTAGTTCAGGATGACCTCCTGAAGCCTAAATGAGCATTAATTTGACCACACAACTCATTCCTATGAAGATACATTCAAACTCAGAAAACGTGCTTAACTCAGCCTGAAAATGCATTTAAAGCAATAAAAACTCAAATTGAGTGTCACGCCTAAACCAAAGGACTTATGCACACATTTCAACATGCATTTAGTTCAGGATGACCTCCTTAAGCCTAAATGTTCATTAATTTGACCACACAACTCATTCCTATGAAGATACAATCAAACTCAGAAAACGTGCTCAACTTGGCATGATAATACATTAAAAGCAATAAAAACTCAAATTGAGTGTCACGCCTAAACCAAAGGACTTATGCACACATTTCAACACGAATGACGTCCTGAAGCCGAACTGAACATTAATTTGACCACACAACTCATTCCGATGAAGATACAATCAAACTCAGAAAACTTGCTTAACTCGGCCTGATAATACATTAAAAGCAATAAAAACTCAAATTGAGTCTCACGCCTAAACCAAAGGACTTATGAACACATTTCAACATGAATTTAGTTCAGGATAACCTCCTGAACCCTAAATTAGCATTAATTTGACCACACAACTCATTCCTATGAAGATACAATCAAACTCAGAAAACGTGCTCAACTCGGCCTGATAATACATTAAAAGCAATAAAAACTCAAATTGAGTCTCACGCCTAAACCAAAGGACTTATGCACACATTTCAACATGCATTTAGTTCAGGATGACCTCCTGAACCCTAAATGAGCATTAATTTGACCACACGACTCATTCCTATGAAGATACAATCAAACTCAGAAAACGTGCTCAACTGGGCCTGAAAATGCATTTAAAGCAATAAAAACTCAAATTGAGTGTCACGCCTAAACCAAAGGACTTATGCACACATTTCAACATGCATTTAGTTCAGGATGACCTCCTTAAGCCTAAATGATCATTAATTTGACCACACAACTCATTCCTATGAAGATACAATCAAACTCAGAAAACGTGCTCAACTCGGCATGATAATACATTAAAAGCAATAACAACTCAAATTGAGTGTCACACCTAAACCAAAGGACTTATGCACACATTTCAACATGCATTTAGTTCAGGATGACCTCCTGAAGCCTAAATGAGCATTAATTTGACCACACAACTCATTCCTATGAAGATACATTCAAACTCAGAAAACGTGCTTAACTCAGCCTGAAAATGCATTTAAAGCAATAAAAACTCAAATTGAGTGTCACGCCTAAACCAAAGGACTTATGCACACATTTCAACATGCATTTAGTTCAGGATGACCTCCTTAAGCCTAAATGCTCATTAATTTGACCACACAACTCATTCCTATGAAGATACAATCAAACTCAGAAAACGTGCTCAACTTGGCATGATAATACATTAAAAGCAATAAAAACTCAAATTGAGTGTCACGCCTAAACCAAAGGACTTATGCACACATTTCAACACGAATGACGTCCTGAAGCCGAACTGAACATTAATTTGACCACACAACTCATTCCGATGAAGATACAATCAAACTCAGAAAACTTGCTTAACTCGGCCTGATAATACATTAAAAGCAATAAAAACTCAAATTGAGTCTCACGCCTAAACCAAAGGACTTATGAACACATTTCAACATGAATTTAGTTCAGGATAACCTCCTGAACCCTAAATTAGCATTAATTTGACCACACAACTCATTCCTATGAAGATACAATCAAACTCAGAAAACGTGCTCAACTCGGCCTGATAATACATTAAAAGCAATAAAAACTCAAATTGAGTCTCACGCCTAAACCAAAGGACTTATGCACACATTTCAACATGCATTTAGTTCAGGATGACCTCCTTAAGCCTAAATGATCATTAATTTGACCACACAACTCATTCCTATGAAGATACAATCAAACTCAGAAAACATGCTCAACTCGGCATGATAATACATTAAAAGCAATAACAACTCAAATTGAGTGTCACACCTAAACCAAAGGACTTATGCACACATTTCAACATGCATTTAGTTCAGGATGACCTCCTGAAGCCTAAATGAGCATTAATTTGACCACACAACTCATTCCTATGAAGATACATTCAAACTCAGAAAACGTGCTTAACTCAGCCTGAAAATGCATTTAAAGCAATAAAAACTCAAATTGAGTGTCACGCCTAAACCAAAGGACTTATGCACACATTTCAACACGAATGACGTCCTGAAGCCGAACTGAACATTAATTTGACCACACAACTCATTCCGATGAAGATACAATCAAACTCAGAAAACGTGCTCAACTCGGCCTGATAATACATTAAACGCAATAAAAACTCAAATTGAGTCTCACGCCTAAACCAAAGGACTTATGAACACATTTCAACATGAATTTAGTTCAGGATAACCTCCTGAACCCTAAATTAGCATTAATTTGACCACACAACTCATTCCTATGAAGATATAATCAAACTCAGAAAACGTGCTCAACTCGGCCTGAAAATGCTTTTAAAGCAATAAAAACTCAAATTGAGTGTCACGCCTAAACCAAAGGACTTATGCACACATTTCAACATGAATTTAGTTCAGGTTGACGTCCTGAAGCCTAAATGAGCATTAATTTGACCACACAACTCATTCCTGTGAAGATACATCCAAACTTAGAAAACGTGCTTAACTCAGCCTGAAAATGCATTTAAAGCAATAAAAACTCAAATTGAGTGTCACGCCTAAACCAAAGGACTTACGCACACATTTCAACATGCATTTAGTTCAGGATGACCTCCTGAACCCTAAATGAGCATTAATTTGACCACACGACTCATTCCTGTGAAGATACAATCAAACTCAGAAAACGTGCTCAACTCGGCCTGATAATACATTAAAAGCAATAAAAACTCAAATTGAGTGTCACGCCTAAACCAAAGGACTTATGCACACATTTCAACATGAATTTAGTTCAGGATGACCTCCTTAACCCTAAATGAGCATTAATTTGACCACACGACTCATTCCTGTGAAGATACAATCAAACTCAGAAAACGTGCTCAACTTGGCCTGATAATACATTAAAAGCAATAAAAACTCAAATTGAGTGTCACGCCTAAACCAAAGGACTTATGCACACATTTCAACATGCATTTAGTTCAGGATGACCTCCTGAACCCTAAATTAGCATTAATTTGACCACACAACTCATTCCTATGAAGATACAATCAAACTCAGAAAACGTGCTCAACTCGGCCTGATAATACATTAAAAGCAATAAAAACTCAAATTGGGTGCCACGCCTAAACCAAAGGACTTATGAACACATTTCAACATGAATTTAGTTCAGGATGACCTCCTGAACCCTAAATGAGCATTAATTTGACCACACAACTCATTCCTATTAAGATACATTCAAACACAGAAAACGTGCTCAAGTCGGCCTGAAAATGCATTTAAAGCAATAAAAACTCAAATTGAGTGTCACGCCTAAACCAAAGGACTTATGCACACATTTCAACATGAATTTAGTTCAGGTTGACGTCCTGAAGCCTAAATGAGCATTAATTTGACCACACAACTCATTTCTGTGGAGATACAATCAAACTCAGAAAACGTGCTCAACTCGGCCTGATAATACATTAAAAGCAATAAAAACTCAAATTGAGTGTCACGCCTAAACCAAAGGACTTATGCACACATTTCAACATGCATTTAGTTCAGGATGACCTCCTTAAGCCTAAATGATCATTAATTTGACCACACCACTCATTCCTATGAAGATACAATCAAACTCAGAAAACGTGCTCAACTCGGCCTGAAAATGTATTTAAAGCAATAAAAACTCAAATTGAGTCTCACGCCTAAACCAAAGGACCTATGCACACATTTCAACATGTATTTAGTTCAGGTTGACGTCCCAAAGCCGAACTGAGCATTAATTTGACCACACAACTCATTCCTATGAAGATACAATCAAACTCAGAAAACGTGCTCAACTCGGCCTGAAAATGCATTTAAAGCAATAAAAACTCAAATTGAGTGTCACACCTAAACCAAAGGACTTATGCACACATTTCAACATGCATTTAGTTCAGGATGACCTCCTTAAGCCTAAATGATCATTAATTTGACCACACAACTCATTCCTATGAAGATACAATCAAACTCATAAAACATGCTCAACTCGGCATGATAATACATTAAAAGCAATAAAAACTCAAATTGAGTGTCACGCCTAAACCAAAGGACTTATGCACACATTTCAACATGAATTTAGTTCAGGTTGACGTCCCGAAGCCTAAATGAGCATTAATTTTACCACACCACTCATTCCTATGAAGATACAATCAAACTCAGAAAACATGCTCAACTCGGCCTAAAAATGCATTTAAAGCAATAAAAACTCAAATTGAGTGTCACGCCTAAACCAAATGACTTACGCACACATTTCAACATGCATTTAGTTCAGGATGACCTCCTTAAGCCTAAATGATCATTAATTTGACCACACAACTAATTCCTATAAAGATACAATCAAACTCAGAAAACGTGCTCAACTCAGCCTGATAATACATTAAAAGCAATAAAAACTCAAATTGAGTGTCACGCCTAAACCAAAGGACTTATGCACACATTTCAACATGCATTTAGTTCAGGATGACCTCCTGAAGCCTAAATGAGCATTAATTTGACCACACAACTCATTCCTATGAAGACACATTCAAACTCAGAAAACGTGCTCAACTCGGCCTGAAAATGGATTTAAAGCAATAAAAACTCAAATTGAGTGTTACGCCTAAACCAAAGGACTTATGGACACATTTCAACATGTATTTAGTTCAGGTTGACGTCCCGAAGCCTAAATGAGCATTAATTTGACCACACCACTCATTCCTATGAAGATACAATCAAACTCAGAAAACGTGCTCAACTCGACCTAAAAATGCATTTAAAGCCATAAAAACTCAAATTGAGTGTCACGCCTAAACCAAAGGACTTATGCACACATTTCAACACGAATTTAGTCCAGGATGACGTCCTGAAGCCGAACTGAGCATTAATTTGACCACACAACTCATTCCTATGAAGATACAATCAAACTCAGAAAACGTGCTCAACTCGGCCTGATAATACATTAAAAGCAATAAAAACTCAAATTGAGTGTCACGCCTAAACCAAAGGACTTATGAACACATTTCAACATGAATTTAGTTCAGGATGGCCTCCTGTACCCTAAATGAGCATTAATTTGACCACACAACTCATTCCTATGAAGATACAATCAAACTCAGAAAACGTGCTCAACTCGGCCTGATAATACATTACAAGCAATAAAAACTCAAATTGAGTGTCACACCTAAACCAAAGGACTTATGCACACATTTCAACATGAATTTAGTTCAGGATGACCTCCTGAACCCTAAATGAGCATTAATTTGACCACACGACTCATTCCTATGAAGATACAATCAAACTCAGAAAACGTGCTCAACTCGGCCTGAAAATGCATTTAAAGCAATAAAAACTCAAATTGAGTGTCACACCTAAACCAAAGGACTTATGCACACATTTCAACATGAATTTAGTTCAGGTTGACGTCCTGAAGCCTAAATGAGCATTAATTTGACCACACAACTCATTCCTGTGAAGATACATCCAAACTTAGAAAACGTGCTTAACTCAGCCTGAAAATGCATTTAAAGCAATAAAAAAAAAATATGAGTGTCACGCCTAAACCAAAGGACTTATGCACACATTTCAACATGAATTTAGTTCAGGTTGACGTCCTGAAGCCTAAATGAGCATTAATTTGACCACACAACTCATTCCTATGAAGATACATTCAAACTCAGAAAACGTGCTCAACTCGGCCTGAAAATGCATTTAAAGCAATAAAAACTCAAATTGAGTGTCACGCCTAAACCAAAGGACTTATGCACACATTTCAACATGCATTTAGTTCAGGATGACCTCCTTAAGCCTAAATGATCATTAATTTGACTACACAACTCATTCCTATGAAGGAACATTCAAAGTAAAAAAACGGGCTCAACTCGGACTGAAAGTACATTTAAAGCAATAAAAACTGAAAATGAGTGTCACGACTAAACCAAAGGACTTGTGCACACATTTCAACACGAATTTAGTTCAGGATGACGTCCCGAAGCCTAAATGAGCATTAATTTGACCACACCACTCATTCCTATGAAGATACAATCAAACTCAGAAAACATGCTCAACTCGGCCTAAAAATGCATTTAAAGCAATAAAAACTCAAATTGAGTGTCACGCCTAAACCAAAGGACTTACGCACACATTTCAACATGCATTTAGTTCAGGATGACCTCCTTAAGCCTAAATGATCATTAATTTGACCACACAACTCATTCCTATAAAGATACAATCAAACTCAGAAAACGTGCTCAACTCAGCCTGATAATACATTAAAAGCAATAAAAACTCAAATTGAGTGTCACGCCTAAACCAAAGGACTTATGCACACATTTCAACACGAATTTAGTTCAGGTTGACGTCCCGAAGCCTAAATGAGCATTAATTTGACCACACCACTCATTCCTATGAAGATACAATCAAACTCAGAAAACATGCTCAACTCGGCCTGAAAATGCATTTAAAGCATTAAAAACTCAAATTGAGTGTCACGCCTAAACCAAAGGACTTATGCACACATTTCAACATGAATTTAGTTCAGGTTGACGTCCTGAAGCCTAAATGAGCATTAATTTGACCACACAACTCATTCCTGTGAAGATACATCCAAACTTAGAAAACGTGCTTAACTCAGCCTGAAAATGCATTTAAAGCAATACAAACTCAAATTGAGTGTCACGCCTAAACCAAAGGACTTATACACACATTTCAACATGCATTTAGTTCAGGATGACCTCCTCAAGCCTAAATGATCATTAATTTGACCACACAACTCATTCCTATGAAGATACAATCAAACTCAGAAAACGTGCTCAACTTGGCATGATAATACATTAAAAGCAATAAAAACTCAAATTGAGTGTCACGCCTAAACCAAAGGACTTATGCACACATTTCAACACGAATGACGTCCTGAAGCCGAACTGAACATTAATTTGACCACACAACTCATTCCTATGTAGATACAATCAAACTCAGAAAACGTGCTCAACTCGGCCTGATAATACATTAAAAGCAATAAAAACTCAAATTGAGTGTCACGCCTAAACCAAAGGACTTATGAACACATTTCAACATGAATTTAGTTCAGGATAACCTCCTGAACCCTAAATTAGCATTAATTTGACCACACAACTCATTCCTATGAAGATACAATCAAACTCAGAAAACGTGCTACACTCGGCCTGATAATAAATTAAAAGCAATAAAAACTCAAATTGAGTGTCACGCCTAAACCAAAGGACTTATGAACACATTTCAACATGAATTTAGTTCAGGATGACCTCCTGAACCCTAAATGAGCATTAATTTGACCACACGACTCATTCCTATGAAGATACAATCAAACTCAGAAAACGTGCTCAACTGGGCCTGAAAATGCATTTAAAGCAATAAAAACTCAAATTGAGTGTCACGCCTAAACCAAAGGACTTATGCACACATTTCAACATGCATTTAGTTCAGGATGACCTCCTTAAGCCTAAATGATCATTAATTTGACCACACAACTCATTCCTATGAAGATACAATCAAACTCAGAAAACGTGCTCAACTCGGCATGATAATACATTAAAAGCAATAACAACTCAAATTGAGTGTCACACCTAAACCAAAGGACTTATGCACACATTTCAACATGCATTTAGTTCAGGATGACCTCCTGAAGCCTAAATGAGCATTAATTTGACCACACAACTCATTCCTATGAAGATACATTCTAACTCAGAAAACGTGCTTAACTCAGCCTGAAAATGCATTTAAAGCAATAAAAACTCAAATTGAGTGTCACGCCTAAACTAAAGGACTTATGCACACATTTCAACATGCATTTAGTTCAGGATGACCTCCTTAAGCCTAAATGTTCATTAATTTGACCACACAACTCATTCCTATGAAGATACAATCAAACTCAGAAAACGTGCTCAACTTGGCATGATAATACATTAAAAGCAATAAAAACTCAAATTGAGTGTCACGCCTAAACCAAAGGACTTATGCACACATTTCAACACGAATGACGTCCTGAAGCCGAACTGAACATTAATTTGACCACACAACTCATTCCGATGAAGATACAATCAAACTCAGAAAACTTGCTCAACTCGGCCTGATAATACATTAAAAGCAATAAAAACTCAAATTGAGTCTCACGCCTAAACCAAAGGACTTATGAACACATTTCAACATGAATTTAGTTCAGGATAACCTCCTGAACCCTAAATTAGCATTAATTTGACCACACAACTCATTCCTATGAAGATACAATCAAACTCAGAAAACGTGCTCAACTCGGCCTGATAATACATTAAAAGCAATAAAAACTCAAATTGAGTCTCACGCCTAAACCAAAGGACTTATGCACACATTTCAACATGCATTTAGTTCAGGATGACCTCCTTAAGCCTAAATGAACATTAATTTGACCACACAACTCATTCCTATGAAGATACAATCAAACTCAGAAAACGTGCTCAACTCGGCATGATAATACATTAAAAGCAATAACAACTCAAATTGAGTGTCACACCTAAACCAAAGGACTTATGCACACATTTCAATATGCATTTAGTTCAGGATGACCTCCTGAAGCCTAAATGAGCATTAATTTGACCACACAACTCATTCCTATGAAGATACATTCAAACTCAGAAAACGTGCTTAACTCTGCCTGAAAATGCATTTAAAGCAATACAAACTCAAATTGAGTGTCACGCCTAAACCAAAGGACTTATACACACATTTCAACATGCATTTAGTTCAGGATGACCTCCTCAAGCCTAAATGATCATTAATTTGACCACACAACTCATTCCTATGAAGATACAATCAAACTCAGAAAACGTGCTCAACTTGGCATGATAATACATTAAAAGCAATAAAAACTCAAATTGAGTGTCACGCCTAAACCAAAGGACTTATGCACACATTTCAACACGAATGACGTCCTGAAGCCGAACTGAACATTAATTTGACCACACAACTCATTCCTATGTAGATACAATCAAACTCAGAAAACGTGCTCAACTCGGCCTGATAATACATTAAAAGCAATAAAAACTCAAATTGAGTGTCACGCCTAAACCAAAGGACTTATGAACACATTTCAACATGAATTTAGTTCAGGATAACCTCCCGAACCCTAAATTAGCATTAATTTGACCACACAACTCATTCCTATGAAGATACAATCAAACTCAGAAAACGTGCTACACTCGGCCTGATAATAAATTAAAAGCAATAAAAACTCAAATTGAGTGTCACGCCTAAACCAAAGGACTTATGAACACATTTCAACATGAATTTAGTTCAGGATGACCTCCTGAACCCTAAATGAGCATTAATTTGACCACACGACTCATTCCTATGAAGATACAATCAAACTCAGAAAACGTGCTCAACTGGGCCTGAAAATGCATTTAAAGCAATAAAAACTCAAATTGAGTGTCACGCCTAAACCAAAGGACTTATGCACACATTTCAACATGCATTTAGTTCAGGATGACCTCCTTAAGCCTAAATGATCATTAATTTGACCACACAACTCATTCCTATGAAGATACAATCAAACTCAGAAAACGTGCTCAACTCGGCATGATAATACATTAAAAGCAATAACAACTCAAATTGAGTGTCACACCTAAACCAAAGGACTTATGCACACATTTCAACATGCATTTAGTTCAGGATGACCTCCTGAAGCCTAAATGAGCATTAATTTGACCACACAACTCATTCCTATGAAGATACATTCAAACTCAGAAAACGTGCTTAACTCAGCCTGAAAATGCATTTAAAGCAATAAAAACTCAAATTGAGTGTCACGCCTAAACTAAAGGACTTATGCACACATTTCAACATGCATTTAGTTCAGGATGACCTCCTTAAGCCTAAATGTTCATTAATTTGACCACACAACTCATTCCTATGAAGATACAATCAAACTCAGAAAACGTGCTCAACTTGGCATGATAATACATTAAAAGCAATAAAAACTCAAATTGAGTGTCACGCCTAAACCAAAGGACTTATGCACACATTTCAACACGAATGACGTCCTGAAGCCGAACTGAACATTAATTTGACCACACAACTCATTCCGATGAAGATACAATCAAACTCAGAAAACTTGCTCAACTCGGCCTGATAATACATTAAAAGCAATAAAAACTCAAATTGAGTCTCACGCCTAAACCAAAGGACTTATGAACACATTTCAACATGAATTTAGTTCAGGATAACCTCCTGAACCCTAAATTAGCATTAATTTGACCACACAACTCATTCCTATAAAGATACAATCAAACTCAGAAAACGTGCTCAACTCGGCCTGATAATACATTAAAAGCAATAAAAACTCAAATTGAGTCTCACGCCTAAACCAAAGGACTTATGCACACATTTCAACATGCATTTAGTTCAGGATGACCTCCTTAAGCCTAAATGAACATTAATTTGACCACACAACTCATTCCTATGAAGATACAATCAAACTCAGAAAACGTGCTCAACTCGGCATGATAATACATTAAAAGCAATAACAACTCAAATTGAGTGTCACACCTAAACCAAAGGACTTATGCACACATTTCAATATGCATTTAGTTCAGGATGACCTCCTGAAGCCTAAATGAGCATTAATTTGACCACACAACTCATTCCTATGAAGATACATTCAAACTCAGAAAACGTGCTTAACTCAGCCTGAAAATGCATTTAAAGCAATAAAAACTCAAATTGAGTGTCACGCCTAAACCAAAGGACTTATGCACACATTTCAACATGCATTTAGTTCAGGATGACCTCCTTAAGCCTAAATGTTCATTAATTTGACCACACAACACATTCCTATGAAGATACAATCAAACTCAGAAAACGTGCTCAACTTGGCATGATAATACATTAAAAGCAATAAAAACTCAAATTGAGTGTCACGCCTAAACCAAAGGACTTATGCACACATTTCAACACGAATGACGTCCTGAAGCCGAACTGAACATTAATTTGACCACACAACTCATTCCGATGAAGATACAATCAAACTCAGAAAACGTGCTCAACTCGGGCTGATAATACATTAAAAGCAATAAAAACTCAAATTGAGTCTCACGCCTAAACCAAAGGACTTATGAACACATTTCAACATGAATTTAGTTCAGGATAACCTCCTGAACCCTAAATTAGCATTAATTTGACCACACAACTCATTCCTATGAAGATATAATCAAACTCAGAAAACGTGCTCAACTCGGCCTGAAAATGCATTTAAAGCAATAAAAACTCAAATTGAGTGTAACGCCTAATCCAAAGGACTTAAGCACACATTTCAACATGAATTTAGTTCAGGTTGACGTCCTGAAGCCTAAATGAGCATTAATTTGACCACACAACTCATTCCTGTGAAGATACATCCAAACTTAGAAAACGTGCTTAACTCAGCCTGAAAATGCATTTAAAGCAATAAAAACTCAAATTGAGTGTCACGCCTAAACCAAAGGACTTACGCACACATTTCAACATGCATTTAGTTCAGGATGACCTCCTGAACCCTAAATGAGCATTAATTTGACCACACGACTCATTCCTGTGAAGATACAATCAAACTCAGAAAACGTGCTCAACTCGGCCTGATAATACATTAAAAGCAATAAAAACTCAAATTGAGTGTCACGCCTAAACCAAAGGACTTATGCACACATTTCAACATGAATTTAGTTCAGGATGACCTCCTTAACCCTAAATGAGCATTAATTTGACCACACGACTCATTCCTATGAAGATACAATCAAACTCAGAAAACGTGCTCAACTCGGCCTGATAATACATTAAAAGCAATAAAAACTCAAATTGAGTGTCACGCCTAAACCAAAGGACTTATGCACACATTTCAACATGCATTTAGTTCAGGATGACCTCCTGAACCCTAAATTAGCATTAATTTGACCACACAACTCATTCCTATGAAGATACAATCAAACTCAGAAAACGTGCTCAACTCGGCCTGATAATACATTAAAAGCAATAAAAACTCAAATTGAGTGCCACGCCTAAACCAAAGGACTTATGAACACATTTCAACATGAATTTAGTTCAGGATGACTTCCTGAACCCTAAATGAGCATTAATTTGACCACACAACTCATTCCTATGAAGATACATTCAAACTCAGAAAACGTGCTCAAGTCGGCCTGAAAATGCATTTAAAGCAATAAAAACTCAAATTGAGTGTCACGCCTAAACCAAAGGACTTATGCACACATTTCAACATGAATTTAGTTCAGGTTGACGTCCTGAAGCCTAAATGAGCATTAATTTGACCACACAACTCATTTCTGTGGAGATACAATCAAACTCAGAAAACGTGCTCAACTCGGCCTGATAATACATTAAAAGCAATAAGAACTCAAATTGAGTGTCACGCCTAAACCAAAGGACTTATGCACACATTTCAACATGCATTTAGTTCAGGATGACCTCCTGAAGCCTAAATGAGCATTAATTTGACCACACAACTCATTCCTATGAAGATACATTCAAACTCAGAAAACGTGCTCAACTCGGCCTGATAATACATTAAAAGCAATAAAAACTCAAATTGAGTGTCACGCCTAAACCAAAGGACTTATGCACACATTTCAACATGAATTTAGTTCAGGATGACCTCCTTAACCCTAAATGAGCATTAATTTGACCACACGACTCATTCCTATGAAGATACAATCAAACTCAGAAAACGTGCTCAACTCGGCCTGATAATACATTAAAAGCAATAAAAACTCAAATTGAGTGTCACGCCTAAACCAAAGGACTTATGCACACATTTCAACATGCATTTAGTTCAGGATGACCTCCTGAACCCTAAATTAGCATTAATTTGACCACACAACTCATTCCTATGAAGATACAATCAAACTCAGAAAACGTGCTCAACTCGGCCTGATAATACATTAAAAGCAATAAAAACTCAAATTGAGTGCCACGCCTAAACCAAAGGACTTATGAACACATTTCAACATGAATTTAGTTCAGGATGACCTCCTGAACCCTAAATGAGCATTAATTTGACCACACAACTCATTCATATGAAGATACATTCAAACTCAGAAAACGTGCTCAAGTCGGCCTGAAAATGCATTTAAAGCAATAAAAACTCAAATTGAGTGTCACGCCTAAACCAAAGGACTTATGCACACATTTCAACATGAATTTAGTTCAGGTTGACGTCCTGAAGCCTAAATGAGCATTAATTTGACCACACAACTCATTTCTGTGGAGATACAATCAAACTCAGAAAACGTGCTCAACTCGGCCTGATAATACATTAAAAGCAATAAGAACTCAAATTGAGTGTCACGCCTAAACCAAAGGACTTATGCACACATTTCAACATGCATTTAGTTCAGGATGACGTCCTGAAGCCTAAATGAGCATTAATTTGACCACACAACTCATTCCTATGAAGATACATTCAAACTCAGAAAACGTGCTCAACTCGGCCTGATAATACATTAAAAGCAATAAAAACTCAAATTGAGTGTCACGCCTAAACCAAAGGACTTATGCACACATTTCAACATGAATTTAGTTCAGGATGACCTCCTTAACCCTAAATGAGCATTAATTTGACCACACGACTCATTCCTATGAAGATACAATCAAACTCAGAAAACGTGCTCAACTCGGCCTGATAATACATTAAAAGCAATAAAAACTCAAATTGAGTGTCACGCCTAAACCAAAGGACTTATGCACACATTTCAACATGCATTTAGTTCAGGATGACCTCCTGAACCCTAACTTAGCATTAATTTGACCACAAAACTCATTCCTATGAAGATACAATCAAACTCAGAAAACGTGCTCAACTTGGCATGATAATACATTAAAAGCAATAAAAACTCAAATTGAGTGTCACGCCTAAACCAAAGGACTTATGCACACATTTCAACACGAATGACGTCCTGAAGCCGAACTGAACATTAATTTGACCACACAACTCATTCCTATGAAGATACAATCAAACTCAGAAAACGTGCTCAACTCGGGCTGATAATACATTAAAAGCAATAAAAACTCAAATTGAGTCTCACGCCTAAACCAAAGGACTTATGAACACATTTCAACATGAATTTAGTTCAGGATAACCTCCTGAACCCTAAATTAGCATTAATTTGACCACACAACTCATTCCTATGAAGATACAATCAAACTCAGAAAACGTGCTCAACTCGGCCTGATAATACATTAAAAGCAATAAAAACTCAAATTGAGTGTCACGCCTAAACCAAAGGACTTACGCACACATTTCAACATGCATTTAGTTCAGGATGACCTCCTGAACCCTAAATTAGCATTAATTTGACCACACAACTCATTCCTATGAAGATACAATCAAACTCAGAAAACGTGCTCAACTTGGCATGATAATACATTAAAAGCAATAAAAACTCAAATTGAGTGTCACGCCTAAACCAAAGGACTTATGCACACATTTCAACACGAATGACGTCCTGAAGCCGAACTGAACATTAATTTGACCACACAACTCATTCCTATGAAGATACATTCAAACTCAGAAAACGTGCTCAACTCGGCCTGATAATACATTAAAAGCAATAAAAACTCAAATTGAGTGTCACGCCTAAACCAAAGGACTTATGCACACATTTCAACATGAATTTAGTTCAGGATGACCTCCTTAACCCTAAATGAGCATTAATTTGACCACACGACTCATTCCTATGAAGATACAATCAAACTCAGAAAACGTGCTCAACTCGGCCTGATAATACATTAAAAGCAATAAAAACTCAAATTGAGTGTCACGCCTAAACCAAAGGACTTATGCACACATTTCAACATGCATTTAGTTCAGGATGACCTCCTGAACCCTAAATTAGCATTAATTTGACCACACAACTCATTCCTATGAAGATACAATCAAACTCAGAAAACGTGCTCAACTCGGCCTGATAATACATTAAAAGCAATAAAAACTCAAATTGAGTGCCACGCCTAAACCAAAGGACTTATGAACACATTTCAACATGAATTTAGTTCAGGATGACCTCCTGAACCCTAAATGAGCATTAATTTGACCACACAACTCATTCCTATGAAGATACATTCAAACTCAGAAAACGTGCTCAAGTCGGCCTGAAAATGCATTTAAAGCAATAAAAACTCAAATTGAGTGTCACGCCTAAACCAAAGGACTTATGCACACATTTCAACATGAATTTAGTTCAGGTTGACGTCCTGAAGCCTAAATGAGCATTAATTTGACCACACAACTCATTTCTGTGGAGATACAATCAAACTCAGAAAACGTGCTCAACTCGGCCTGATAATACATTAAAAGCAATAAGAACTCAAATTGAGTGTCACGCCTAAACCAAAGGACTTATGCACACATTTCAACATGCATTTAGTTCAGGATGACCTCCTGAAGCCTAAATGAGCATTAATTTGACCACACAACTCATTCCTATGAAGATACATTCAAACTCAGAAAACGTGCTCAACTCGGCCTGATAATACATTAAAAGCAATAAAAACTCAAATTGAGTGTCACGCCTAAACCAAAGGACTTATGCACACATTTCAACATGAATTTAGTTCAGGATGACCTCCTTAACCCTAAATGAGCATTAATTTGACCACACGACTCATTCCTATGAAGATACAATCAAACTCAGAAAACGTGCTCAACTCGGCCTGATAATACATTAAAAGCAATAAAAACTCAAATTGAGTGTCACGCCTAAACCAAAGGACTTATGCACACATTTCAACATGCATTTAGTTCAGGATGACCTCCTGAACCCTAAATTAGCATTAATTTGACCACAAAACTCATTCCTATGAAGATACAATCAAACTCAGAAAACGTGCTCAACTTGGCATGATAATACATTAAAAGCAATAAAAACTCAAATTGAGTGTCACGCCTAAACCAAAGGACTTATGCACACATTTCAACACGAATGACGTCCTGAAGCCGAACTGAACATTAATTTGACCACACAACTCATTCCTATGAAGATACAATCAAACTCAGAAAACGTGCTCAACTCGGGCTGATAATACATTAAAAGCAATAAAAACTCAAATTGAGTCTCACGCCTAAACCAAAGGACTTATGAACACATTTCAACATGAATTTAGTTCAGGATAACCTCCTGAACCCTAAATTAGCATTAATTTGACCACACAACTCATTCCTATGAAGATACAATCAAACTCAGAAAACGTGCTCAACTCGGCCTGATAATACATTAAAAGCAATAAAAACTCAAATTGAGTGTCACGCCTAAACCAAAGGACTTACGCACACATTTCAACATGCATTTAGTTCAGGATGACCTCCTGAAGCCTAAATGAGCATTAATTTGACCACACAACTCATTCCTATGAAGATACATTCAAACTCAGAAAACGTGCTCAACTCGGCCTGATAATACATTAAAAGCAATAAAAACTCAAATTGAGTGTCACGCCTAAACCAAAAGACTTATGCACACATTTCAACATGAATTTAGTTCAGGATGACCTCCTTAACCCTAAATGAGCATTAATTTGACCACACGACTCATTCCTATGAAGATACAATCAAACTCAGAAAACGTGCTCAACTCGGCCTGATAATACATTAAAAGCAATAAAAACTCAAATTGAGTGTCACGCCTAAACCAAAGGACTTATGCACACATTTCAACATGCATTTAGTTCAGGATGACCTCCTGAACCCTAAATTAGCATTAATTTGACCACACAACTCATTCCTATGAAGATACAATCAAACTCAGAAAACGTGCTCAACTTGGCATGATAATACATTAAAAGCAATAAAAACTCAAATTGAGTGTCACGCCTAAACCAAAGGACTTATGCACACATTTCAACACGAATGACGTCCTGAAGCCGAACTGAACATTAATTTGACCACACAACTCATTCCTATGAAGATACATTCAAACTCAGAAAACGTGCTCAACTCGGCCTGATAATACATTAAAAGCAATAAAAACTCAAATTGAGTGTCACGCCTAAACCAAAGGACTTATGCACACATTTCAACATGCATTTAGTTCAGGATGACCTCCTGAACCCTAAATTAGCATTAATTTGACCACACAACTCATTCCTATGAAGATACAATCAAACTCAGAAAACGTGCTCAACTCGGCCTGATAATACATTAAAAGCAATAAAAACTCAAATTGAGTCTCACGCCTAAACCAAAGGACTTATGAACACATTTCAACATGAATTTAGTTCAGGATAACCTCCTGAACCCTAAATTAGCATTAATTTGACCACACAACTCATTCCTATGAAGATACAATCAAACTCAGAAAACGTGCTCAACTCGGCCTGATAATACATTAAAAGCAATAAAAACTCAAATTGAGTGTCACGCCTAAACCAAAGGACTTACGCACACATTTCAACATGCATTTAGTTCAGGATGACCTCCTTAAGCCTAAATGATCATTAATTTGACCACACAACTCATTCCTATGAAGATACAACCAAACTCAGAAAACGTGCTCAACTTGGCATGATAATACATTAAAAGCAATAAAAACTCAAATTGAGTGTCACGCCTAAACCAAAGGACTTATGCACACATTTCAACACGAATGACGTCCTGAAGCCGAACTGAACATTAATTTGACCACACAACTCATTCCTATGAAGATACAATCAAACTCAGAAAACATGCTCAACTCGGCCTGATAATACATTAAAAGCAATAAAAACTCAAATTGAGTCTCACGCCTAAACCAAAGGACTTATGAACACATTTCAACATGAATTTAGTTCAGGATAACCTCCTGAACCCTAAATTAGCATTAATTTGACCACACAACTCATTCCTATGAAGATACAATCAAACTCAGAAAACGTGCTCAACTCGGCCTGATAATACATTAAAAGCAATAAAAACTCAAATTGAGTGTCACGCCTAAACCAAAGGACTTACGCACACATTTCAACATGCATTTAGTTCAGGATGACCTCCTTAAGCCTAAATGATCATTAATTTGACCACACAACTCATTCCTATGAAGATACAATCAAACTCAGAAAACGTGCTCAACTCGGCCTGATAATACATTAAAAGCAATAAAAACTCAAATTGAGTGTCACGCCTAAACCAAAGGACTTATGCACACATTTCAACATGCATTTAGTTCAGGATGACCTCCTGAAGCCTAAATGAGCATTAATTTGACCACACAACTCATTCCTATGAAGATACATTCAAACTCAGAAAACCTGCTCAACTCGGCCTGATAATACATTAAAAGCAATAAAAACTCAAATTGAGTGCCACGCCTAAACCAAAGGACTTACGCACACATTTCAGCATGCATTTAGTTCAGGATGCCCTCCTGAACCCTAAATGAGCATTAATTTGACCACACAACTCATTCCTATGAAGATACAATCAAACTCAGAAAACGTGCTCAACTCGGCCTGATAATACATTAAAAGCAATAAAAACTCAAATTGAGTGTCACGCCTAAACCAAAGGACTTGTGCACACATTTCAACACGAATTTAGTTCAGGATGACGTCCTGAAGCCGAACTGAGCATTAATTTGACCACACAACTCATTCCTATGAAGATACAATCAAACTCAGAAAACGTGCTCAACTCGGCCTGATAATACATTAAAAGCAATAAAAACTCAAATTGAGTGTCACGCCTAAACCAAAGGACTTATGCACACATTTCAACATGAATTTAGTTCAGGATGACCTCCTGAAGCCTAAATGAGCATTAATTTGACCACACAACTCATTCCTATGAAGATACATTCAAATTCAGAAAACGTGCTCAACTCGGCCTGAAAATACATTAAAAGCAATAAAAACTCAAATTGAGTGTCACGCCTAAACCAAAGGACTTATGCACACATTTCAACATGCATTTAGTTCAGGATGACCTCCTGAACCCTAAATTAGCATTAATTTGACCACACGACTCATTCCAATGAAGATACAATCAAACTCAGAAAACGTGCTCAACTCGGCCTGATAATACATTAAAAGCAATAAAAACTCAAATTGAGTGCCACGCCTAAACCAAAGGACTTATGCACACATTTCAACATGAATTTAGTTCAGGATGACCTCCTGAAGCCTAAATGAGCATTAATTTGACCACACAACTCATTCCTATGAAGATACATTCAAATTCAGAAAACGTGCTCAACTCGGCCTGAAAATACATTAAAAGCAATAAAAACTCAAATTGAGTGTCACGCCTAAACCAAAGGACTTATGCACACATTTCAACATGCATTTAGTTCAGGATTACCTCCTGAACCCTAAATTAGCATTAATTTGACCACACGACTCATTCCTATGAAGATACAATCAAACTCAGAAAACGTGCTCAACTCGGCCTGATAATACATTAAAAGCAATAAAAACTCAAATTGAGTGCCACGCCTAAACCAAAGGACTTATGCACACATTTCAACATGAATTTAGTTCAGGTTGACGTCCTGAAGCCTAAATGAGCATTAATTTGAACACGCAACTCATTCCTGTGAAGATACATCCAAACTTAGAAAACGTGCTTAACTCAGCCTGAAAATGCATTTAAAGCAATAAAAACTCAAATTGAGTGTCACGCCTAAACCAAAGGACTTACGCACACATTTCAACATGCATTTAGTTCAGGATGCCCTCCTGAACCCTAAATGAGCATTAATTTGACCACACAACTCATTCCTATGAAGATACAATCAAACTCAGAAAACGTGCTCAACTCGGCCTGATAATACATTAAAAGCAATAAAAACTCAAATTGAGTGTCACGCCTAAACCAAAGGACTTATGCACACATTTCAACATGAATTTAGTTCAGGATGACCTCCTGAAGCCTAAATGAGCATTAATTTGACCACACAACTCATTCCTATGAAGATACATTCAAATTCAGAAAACGTGCTCAACTCGGCCTGAAAATACATTAAAAGCAATAAAAACTCAAATTGAGTGCCACGCCTAAACCAAAGGACTTATGCACACATTTCAACATGAATTTAGTTCAGGTTGACGTCCTGAAGCCTAAATGAGCATTAATTTGACCACACAACTCATTTCTGTGAAGATACATCCAAACTTAGAAAACGTGCTTAACTCAGCCTGAAAATGCATTAAAAGCAATAACAACTCAAATTGAGTGTCACGCCTAAACCAAAGGACTTATGCACACATTTCAACATGCATTTAGTTCAGGATGACCTCCTTAAGCCTAAATGTTCATTAATTTGACCACACAACTCATTCCTATGAAGATACAATCAAACTCAGAAAACGTGCTCAACTTGGCATGATAATACATTAAAAGCAATAAAAACTCAAATTGAGTGTCACGCCTAAACCAAAGGACTTATGCACACATTTCAACATGCATTTAGTTCAGGATGACCTCCTGAACCCTAAATTAGCATTAATTTGACCACACGACTCATTCCTATGAAGATACAATCAAACTCAGAAAACGTGCTCAACTCGGCCTGATAATACATTAAAAGCAATAAAAACTCAAATTGAGTGCCACGCCTAAACCAAAGGACTTATGCACACATTTCAACATGAATTTAGTTCAGGATGACCTCCTGAAGCCTAAATGAGCATTAATTTGACCACACAACTCATTCCTATGAAGATACATTCAAATTCAGAAAACGTGCTCAACTCGGCCTGAAAATACATTAAAAGCAATAAAAACTCAAATTGAGTGTCACGCCTAAACCAAAGGACTTATGCACACATTTCAACATGCATTTAGTTCAGGATGACCTCCTGAACCCTAAATTAGCATTAATTTGACCACACGACTCATTCCTATGAAGATACAATCAAACTCAGAAAACGTGCTCAACTCGGCCTGATAATACATTAAAAGCAATAAAAACTCAAATTGAGTGCCACGCCTAAACCAAAGGACTTATGCACACATTTCAACATGAATTTAGTTCAGGATGACCTCCTGAAGCCTAAATGAGCATTAATTTGACCACACAACTCATTCCTGTGAAGATACATCCAAACTTAGAAAACGTGCTTAACTCAGCCGGATAATACATTAAAGCAATAAAAACTCAAATTGAGTGTCACGCCTAAACCAAAGGACTTACGCACACATTTCAACATGCATTTAGTTCAGGATGACCTCCTTAAGCCTAAATGATCATTAATTTGACCACACAACTCATTCCTATGAAGATACAATCAAACTCAGAAAACGTGCTCAACTCGGCCGGATAATACATTAAAAGCAATAAAAACTCAAATTGAGTGTCACGCCTTAACCAAAGGACTTATGCACACATTTCAACATGCATTTAGTTCAGGATGACCTCCTGAAGCCTAAATGATCATTAATTTGACCACACAACTCATTCCTATGAAGATACAATCAAACTCAGAAAACGTGCTCAACTCGGCCGGATAATACATTAAAAGCAATAAAAACTCAAATTGAGTGTCACGCCTAAACCAAAGGACTTATGCACACATCTCAACATGAATTTAGTTAAGGTTGACGTCCTGAAGCCTAAATGAGCATTAATTTGACCGCGCAACTCATTCCTGTGAAGAGACATCCAAACTTAGAAAACGTGCTTAACTCAGCCTGAAAATGCATTTAAAGCAATAAAAACTCAAATTGAGTGTCACGCCTAAACCAAAGGACTTACTCACACATTTCAACATGCATTTAGTTCAGGATGACCTCCTGAACCCTAAATGAGCATTAATTTGACCACACAACTCATTCCTATGAAGATACAATCAAACTCAGAAAACGTGCTCAACTCGGCCTGATAATACATTAAAAGCAATAAAAACTCAAATTGAGTGTCACGCCTAAACCAAAGGACTTGTGCACACATTTCAACACGAATTTAGTTCAGGATGACGTCCTGAAGCCAAACTGAGCATTAATTTGACCACACAACTCATTCCTATGAAGATACAATCAAACTCAGAAAACGTGCACAACTCGGCCTGATAATACATTAAAAGCAATAAAAACTCAAATTGAGTGTCACGCCTAAACCAAAGGACTTATGCACACATTTCAACATGCATTTAGTTCAGGATGACCTCCTGAACCCTAAATGAGCATTAATTTGACCACACAACTCATTCCTATGAAGATACAATCAAACTCAGAAAACGTGCTCAACTCGGCCTGATAATACATTAAAAGCAATAAAAACTCAAATTGAGTGTCACGCCTAAACCAAAGGACTTATGCACACATTTCAACATGCATTTAGTTCAGGATGACCTCCTGAAGCCTAAATGAACATTAATTTGACCACACAACTCATTCCTATGAAGATACATTCAAACTCAGAAAACGTGCTCAACTCGGCCTGAAAATGCTTTTAAAGCATTAAAAACTCAAATTGAGTGTCACCCCTAAACCAAAGGACTTATGCACACATTTCAACATGAATTTAGTTCAGGTTGACGTCCTGAAGCCTAAATGAGCATTAATTTGACCACACAACTCATTCCTGTGAAGAGACATCCAAACTTAGAAAACGTGCTTAACTCAGCCTGAAAATGCATTTAAAGCAATAAAAACTCAAATTGAGTGTCACGCCTAAACCAAAGGACTTACGCACACATTTCAACATGCATTTAGTTCAGGATGACCTCCTGAACCCTAAATGAGCATTAATTTGACCACACAACTCATTCCTATGAAGATACAATCAAACTCAGAAAACGTGCTCAACTCGGCCTGATAATACATTAAAAGCAATAAAAACTCAAATTGAGTGTCACGCCTAAACCAAAGGACTTGTGCACACATTTCAACACGAATTTAGTTCAGGATGACGTCCTGAAGCCGAACTGAGCATTAATTTGACCACACAACTCATTCCTATGAAGATACAATCAAACTCAGAAAACGTGCACAACTCGGCCTGATAATACATTAAAAGCAATAAAAACTCAAATTGAGTGTCACGCCTAAACCAAAGGACTTATGCACACATTTCAACATGCATTTAGTTCAGGATGACCTCCTGAAGCCTAAATGAGCATTAATTTGACCACACAACTCATTCCTATGAAGATACATTCAAACTCAGAAAACGTGCTCAACTCGGCCTGATAATACATTAAAAGCAATAAAAACTCAAATTGAGTGTCACGCCTAAACCAAAGGACTTATGCACACATTTCAACATGCATTTAGTTCAGGATGACCTCCTGAACCCTAAATTAGCATTAATTTGACCACACAACTCATTCCTATGAAGATACAATCAAACTCAGAAAACGTGCTCAACTCGGCCTGATAATACATTAAAAGCAATAAAAACTCAAATTGAGTGCCACGCCTAAACCAAAGGACTTATGAACACATTTCAACATGAATTTAGTTCAGGATGACCTCCTGAACCCTAAATGAGCATTAATTTGACCACACGACTCATTCCTATGAAGATACAATCAAACTCAGAAAACGTGCTCAACTCGGCATGATAATACATTAAAAGCAATAACAAATCAAATTGAGTGTCACACCTAAACCAAAGGACTTATGCACACATTTCAACATGCATTTAGTTCAGGATGACCTCCTGAAGCCTAAATGAGCATTAATTTGACCACACAACTCATTCCTATGAAGATACATTCAAACTCAGAAAACGTGCTCAACTCGGCATGAAAATGCATTTAAAGCATTAAAAACTCAAATTGAGTGTCACGCCTAAACCAAAGGACTTATGCAAACATTTCAACATGAATTTAGTTCAGGTTGACGTCCTGAAGCCTAAATGAGCATTAATTTGACCACGCAACTCATTCCTGTGAAGAGACATCCAAACTTAGAAAACGTGCTTAACTCAGCCTGAAAATGCATTTAAAGCAATAAAAACTCAAATTGAGTGTCACGCCTAAACCAAAGGACTTACGCACACATTTCAACATGCATTTAGTGCAGGATGACCTCCTGAACCCTAAATGAGCATTAATTTGACCACACAACTCATTCCTATGAAGATACAATCAAACTCAGAAAACGTGCTCAACTCAGCCTGATAATACATTAAAAGCAATAAAAACTCAAATTGAGTGTCACGCCTAAACCAAAGGACTTGTGCACACATTTCAACACGAATTTATTTCAGGATGACGTCCTGAAGCCGAACTGAGCATTAATTTGACCACACAACTCATTCCTATGAAGATACAATCAAACTCAGAAAACGTGCTCAACTCGGCCTGATAATACATTAAAAGCAATAAAAACTCAAATTGAGTGCCACGCCTAAACCAAAGGACTTATGAACACATTTCAACATGAATTTAGTTCAGGATGACCTCCTGAACCCTAAATGAGCATTAATTTGACCACACAACTCATTCCTATGAAGATACAATCAAACTCAGAAAACGTGCTCAACTCGGCCTGAAAATGCATTAAAAGCAATAAAAACTCAAATTGAGTGTCACGCCTAAACCAAAGGACTTATGCACACATTTCAACGTGAATTTATTTCAGGTTGACGTCCTGAAGCATAAATGAGCATTAATTTGACCACACAACTCATTTCTGTGAAGATACATCCAAACTTAGAAAACGTGCTTAACTCAGCCTGAAAATGCATTAAAAGCAATAACAACTCAAATTGAGTGTCACGCCTAAACCAAAGGACTTATGCACACATTTCAACATGCATTTAGTTCAGGATGACCTCCTTAAGCCTAAATGTTCATTAATTTGACCACACAACTCATTCCTATGAAGATACAATCAAACTCAGAAAACGTGCTCAACTCGGCATGATAATACATTAAAAGCAATAAAAACTCAAATTGAGTGCCACGCCTAAACCAAAGGACTTATGAACACATTTCAACATGAATTTAGTTCAGGATGACCTCCTGAACCCTAAATGAGCATTAATTTGACCACACGACTCATTCCTATGAAGATACAATCAAACTCAGAAAACGTGCTCAACTCGGCATGATAATACATTAAAAGCAATAACAAATCAAATTGAGTGTCACACCTAAACCAAAGGACTTATGCACACATTTCAACATGCATTTAGTTCAGGATGACCTCCTGAAGCCTAAATGAGCATTAATTTGACCACACAACTCATTCCTATGAAGATACATTCAAACTCAGAAAACGTGCTCAACTCGGCATGAAAATGCATTTAAAGCATTAAAAACTCAAATTGAGTGTCACGCCTAAACCAAAGGACTTATGCAAACATTTCAACATGAATTTAGTTCAGGTTGACGTCCTGAAGCCTAAATGAGCATTAATTTGACCACGCAACTCATTCCTGTGAAGAGACATCCAAACTTAGAAAACGTGCTTAACTCAGCCTGAAAATGCATTTAAAGCAATAAAAACTCAAATTGAGTGTCACGCCTAAACCAAAGGACTTACGCACACATTTCAACATGCATTTAGTGCAGGATGACCTCCTGAACCCTAAATGAGCATTAATTTGACCACACAACTCATTCCTATGAAGATACAATCAAACTCAGAAAACGTGCTCAACTCAGCCTGATAATACATTAAAAGCAATAAAAACTCAAATTGAGTGTCACGCCTAAACCAAAGGACTTGTGCACACATTTCAACACGAATTTATTTCAGGATGACGTCCTGAAGCCGAACTGAGCATTAATTTGACCACACAACTCATTCCTATGAAGATACAATCAAACTCAGAAAACGTGCTCAACTCGGCCTGATAATACATTAAAAGCAATAAAAACTCAAATTGAGTGCCACGCCTAAACCAAAGGACTTATGAACACATTTCAACATGAATTTAGTTCAGGATGACCTCCTGAACCCTAAATGAGCATTAATTTGACCACACAACTCATTCCTATGAAGATACAATCAAACTCAGAAAACGTGCTCAACTCGGCCTGAAAATGCATTAAAAGCAATAAAAACTCAAATTGAGTGTCACGCCTAAACCAAAGGACTTATGCACACATTTCAACGTGAATTTAGTTCAGGTTGACGTCCTGAAGCATAAATGAGCATTAATTTGACCACACAACTCATTTCTGTGAAGATACATCCAAACTTAGAAAACGTGCTTAACTCAGCCTGAAAATGCATTAAAAGCAATAACAACTCAAATTGAGTGTCACGCCTAAACCAAAGGACTTATGCACACATTTCAACATGCATTTAGTTCAGGATGACCTCCTTAAGCCTAAATGTTCATTAATTTGACCACACAACTCATTCCTATGAAGATACAATCAAACTCAGAAAACGTGCTCAACTCGGCATGATAATACATTAAAAGCAATAAAAACTCAAATTGAGTGTCACGCCTAAACCAAAGGACTTGTGCACACATTTCAACACGAATTTATTTCAGGATGACGTCCTGAAGCCGAACTGAGCATTAATTTGACCACACAACTCATTCCTATGAAGATACATTCAAACTCAGAAAACGTGCTCAACTCGGCCTGATAATACATTAAAAGCAATAAAAACTCAAATTGAGTGTCACGCCTAAACCAAAGGACTTATGCACACATTTCAACATGCATTTAGTTCAGGATGACCTCCTGAACCCTAAATTAGCATTAATTTGACCACACGACTCATTCCTATGAAGATACAATCAAACTCAGAAAACGTGCTCAACTCGGCCTGATAATACATTAAAAGCAATAAAAACTCAAATTGAGTGCCACGCCTAAACCAAAGGACTTATGCACACATTTCAACATGAATTTAGTTCAGGATGACCTCCTGAAGCCTAAATGAGCATTAATTTGACCACACAACTCATTCCTATGAAGATACATTCAAATTCAGAAAACGTGCTCAACTCGGCCTGAAAATACATTAAAAGCAATAAAAACTCAAATTGAGTGTCACGCCTAAACCAAAGGACTTATGCACACATTTCAACATGCATTTAGTTCAGGATGACCTCCTGAACCCTAAATTAGCATTAATTTGACCACACGACTCATTCCTATGAAGATACAATCAAACTCAGAAAACGTGCTCAACTCGGCCTGATAATACATTAAAAGCAATAAAAACTCAAATTGAGTGCCACGCCTAAACCAAAGGACTTACGCACACATTTCAACATAAATTTAGTTCAGGATGACCTCCTGAAGCCTAAATGAGCATTAATTTGACCACACAACTCATTCCTGTGAAGATACATCCAAACTTAGAAAACGTGCTTAACTCAGCCGGATAATACATTAAAGCAATAAAAACTCAAATTGAGTGTCACGCCTAAACCAAAGGACTTACGCACACATTTCAACATGCATTTAGTTCAGGATGACCTCCTTAAGCCTAAATGATCATTAATTTGACCACACAACTCATTCCTATGAAGATACAATCAAACTCAGAAAACGTGCTCAACTCGGCCGGATAATACATTAAAAGCAATAAAAACTCAAATTGAGTGTCACGCCTTAACCAAAGGACTTATGCACACATTTCAACATGCATTTAGTTCAGGATGACCTCCTGAAGCCTAAATGATCATTAATTTGACCACACAACTCATTCCTATGAAGATACAATCAAACTCAGAAAACGTGCTCAACTCGGCCGGATAATACATTAAAAGCAATAAAAACTCAAATTGAGTGTCACGCCTAAACCAAAGGACTTATGCACACATTTCAACATGAATTTAGTTAAGGTTGACGTCCTGAAGCCTAAATGAGCATTAATTTGACCGCGCAACTCATTCCTGTGAAGAGACATCCAAACTTAGAAAACGTGCTTAACTCAGCCTGAAAATGCATTTAAAGCAATAAAAACTCAAATTGAGTGTCACGCCTAAACCAAAGGACTTACTCACACATTTCAACATGCATTTAGTTCAGGATGACCTCCTGAACCCTAAATGAGCATTAATTTGACCACACAACTCATTCCTATGAAGATACAATCAAACTCAGAAAACGTGCTCAACTCGGCCTGATAATACATTAAAAGCAATAAAAACTCAAATTGAGTGTCACGCCTAAACCAAAGGACTTGTGCACACATTTCAACACGAATTTAGTTCAGGATGACGTCCTGAAGCCGAACTGAGCATTAATTTGACCACACAACTCATTCCTATGAAGATACAATCAAACTCAGAAAACGTGCACAACTCGGCCTGATAATACATTAAAAGCAATAAAAACTCAAATTGAGTGTCACGCCTAAACCAAAGGACTTATGCACACATTTCAACATGCATTTAGTTCAGGATGACCTCCTGAACCCTAAATGAGCATTAATTTGACCACACAACTCATTCCTATGAAGATACAATCAAACTCAGAAAACGTGCTCAACTCGGCCTGATAATACATTAAAAGCAATAAAAACTCAAATTGAGTGTCACGCCTAAACCAAAGGACTTATGCACACATTTCAACATGCATTTAGTTCAGGATGACCTCCTGAAGCCTAAATGAACATTAATTTGACCACACAACTCATTCCTATGAAGATACATTCAAACTCAGAAAACGTGCTCAACTCGGCCTGAAAATGCTTTTAAAGCATTAAAAACTCAAATTGAGTGTCACCCCTAAACCAAAGGACTTATGCACACATTTCAACATGAATTTAGTTCAGGTTGACGTCCTGAAGCCTAAATGAGCATTAATTTGACCACACAACTCATTCCTGTGAAGAGACATCCAAACTTAGAAAACGTGCTTAACTCAGCCTGAAAATGCATTTAAAGCAATAAAAACTCAAATTGAGTGTCACGCCTAAACCAAAGGACTTACGCACACATTTCAACATGCATTTAGTTCAGGATGACCTCCTGAACCCTAAATGAGCATTAATTTGACCACACAACTCATTCCTATGAAGATACAATCAAACTCAGAAAACGTGCTCAACTCGGCCTGATAATACATTAAAAGCAATAAAAACTCAAATTGAGTGTCACGCCTAAACCAAAGGACTTGTGCACACATTTCAACACGAATTTAGTTCAGGATGACGTCCTGAAGCCGAACTGAGCATTAATTTGACCACACAACTCATTCCTATGAAGATACAATCAAACTCAGAAAACGTGCACAACTCGGCCTGATAATACATTAAAAGCAATAAAAACTCAAATTGAGTGTCACGCCTAAACCAAAGGACTTATGCACACATTTCAACATGCATTTAGTTCAGGATGACCTCCTGAAGCCTAAATGAGCATTAATTTGACCACACAACTCATTCCTATGAAGATACATTCAAACTCAGAAAACGTGCTCAACTCGGCCTGATAATACATTAAAAGCAATAAAAACTCAAATTGAGTGTCACGCCTAAACCAAAGGACTTATGCACACATTTCAACATGCATTTAGTTCAGGATGACCTCCTGAACCCTAAATTAGCATTAATTTGACCACACAACTCATTCCTATGAAGATACAATCAAACTCAGAAAACGTGCTCAACTCGGCCTGATAATACATTAAAAGCAATAAAAACTCAAATTGAGTGCCACGCCTAAACCAAAGGACTTATGAACACATTTCAACATGAATTTAGTTCAGGATGACCTCCTGAACCCTAAATGAGCATTAATTTGACCACACGACTCATTCCTATGAAGATACAATCAAACTCAGAAAACGTGCTCAACTCGGCATGATAATACATTAAAAGCAATAACAAATCAAATTGAGTGTCACACCTAAACCAAAGGACTTATGCACACATTTCAACATGCATTTAGTTCAGGATGACCTCCTGAAGCCTAAATGAGCATTAATTTGACCACACAACTCATTCCTATGAAGATACATTCAAACTCAGAAAACGTGCTCAACTCGGCATGAAAATGCATTTAAAGCATTAAAAACTCAAATTGAGTGTCACGCCTAAACCAAAGGACTTATGCAAACATTTCAACATGAATTTAGTTCAGGTTGACGTCCTGAAGCCTAAATGAGCATTAATTTGACCACGCAACTCATTCCTGTGAAGAGACATCCAAACTTAGAAAACGTGCTTAACTCAGCCTGAAAATGCATTTAAAGCAATAAAAACTCAAATTGAGTGTCACGCCTAAACCAAAGGACTTACGCACACATTTCAACATGCATTTAGTGCAGGATGACCTCCTGAACCCTAAATGAGCATTAATTTGACCACACAACTCATTCCTATGAAGATACAATCAAACTCAGAAAACGTGCTCAACTCGGCCTGATAATACATTAAAAGCAATAAAAACTCAAATTGAGTGTCACGCCTAAACCAAAGGACTTGTGCACACATTTCAACACGAATTTATTTCAGGATGACGTCCTGAAGCCGAACTGAGCATTAATTTGACCACACAACTCATTCCTATGAAGATACATTCAAACTCAGAAAACGTGCTCAACTCGGCCTGATAATACATTAAAAGCAATAAAAACTCAAATTGAGTGTCACGCCTAAACCAAAGGACTTATGCACACATTTCAACATGCATTTAGTTCAGGATGACCTCCTGAACCCTAAATTAGCATTAATTTGACCACACAACTCATTCCTATGAAGATACAATCAAACTCAGAAAACGTGCTCAACTCGGCCTGATAATACATTAAAAGCAATAAAAACTCAAATTGAGTGCCACGCCTAAACCAAAGGACTTATGAACACATTTCAACATGAATTTAGTTCAGGATGACCTCCTGAACCCTAAATGAGCATTAATTTGACCACACGACTCATTCCTATGAAGATACAATCAAACTCAGAAAACGTGCTCAACTCGGCATGATAATACATTAAAAGCAATAACAAATCAAATTGAGTGTCACACCTAAACCAAAGGACTTATGCACACATTTCAACATGCATTTAGTTCAGGATGACCTCCTGAAGCCTAAATGAGCATTAATTTGACCACACAACTCATTCCTATGAAGATACATTCAAACTCAGAAAACGTGCTCAACTCGGCATGAAAATGCATTTAAAGCATTAAAAACTCAAATTGAGTGTCACGCCTAAACCAAAGGACTTATGCAAACATTTCAACATGAATTTAGTTCAGGTTGACGTCCTGAAGCCTAAATGAGCATTAATTTGACCACGCAACTCATTCCTGTGAAGAGACATCCAAACTTAGAAAACGTGCTTAACTCAGCCTGAAAATGCATTTAAAGCAATAAAAACTCAAATTGAGTGTCACGCCTAAACCAAAGGACTTACGCACACATTTCAACATGCATTTAGTGCAGGATGACCTCCTGAACCCTAAATGAGCATTAATTTGACCACACAACTCATTCCTATGAAGATACAATCAAACTCAGAAAACGTGCTCAACTCGGCCTGATAATACATTAAAAGCAATAAAAACTCAAATTGAGTGTCACGCCTAAACCAAAGGACTTGTGCACACATTTCAACACGAATTTATTTCAGGATGACATCCTGAAGCCGAACTGAGCATTAATTTGACCACACAACTCATTCCTATGAAGATACATTCAAACTCAGAAAACGTGCTCAACTCGGCCTGATAATACATTAAAAGCAATAAAAACTCAAATTGAGTGCCACGCCTAAACCAAAGGACTTATGAACACATTTCAACATGAATTTAGTTCAGGATGACCTCCTGAACCCTAAATGAGCATTAATTTGACCACACAACTCATTCCTATGAAGATACAATCAAACTCAGAAAACGTGCTCAACTCGGCCTGAAAATGCATTAAAAGCAATAAAAACTCAAATTGAGTGTCACGCCTAAACCAAAGGACTTATGCACACATTTCAACGTGAATTTAGTTCAGGTTGACGTCCTGAAGCATAAATGAGCATTAATTTGACCACACAACTCATTTCTGTGAAGATACATCCAAACTTAGAAAACGTGCTTAACTCAGCCTGAAAATGCATTAAAAGCAATAACAACTCAAATTGAGTGTCACGCCTAAACCAAAGGACTTATGCACACATTTCAACATGCATTTAGTTCAGGATGACCTCCTTAAGCCTAAATGTTCATTAATTTGACCACACAACTCATTCCTATGAAGATACAATCAAACTCAGAAAACGTGCTCAACTTGGCATGATAATACATTAAAAGCAATAAAAACTCAAATTGAGTGTCACGCCTAAACCAAAGGACTTATGAACACATTTCAACATGAATTTAGTTCAGGATAACCTCCTGAACCCTAAATTAGCATTAATTTGACCACACAACTCATTCCTATGAAGATACAATCAAACTCAGAAAACGTGCTCAACTCGGCCTGATAATACATTAAAAGCAATAAAAACTCAAATTGAGTCTCACGCCTAAACCAAAGGACTTATGCACACATTTCAACATGAATTTAGTTCAGGTTGACGTCCTGAAGCCTAAATGAGCATTAATTTGACCACACAACTCATTTCTGTGAAGATACATCCAAACTTAGAAAACGTGCTTAACTCAGCCTGAAAATGCATTAAAAGCAATAACAACTCAAATTGAGTGTCAAGCCTAAACCAAAGGACTTATGCACACATTTCAACATGCATTTAGTTCAGGATGACCTCCTTAAGCCTAAATGTTCATTAATTTGACCACACAACTCATTCCTATGAAGATACAATCAAACTCAGAAAACGTGCTCAACTCGGCCTGAAAATGCATTAAAAGCAATAAAAACTCAAATTGAGTGTCACGCCTAAACCAAAGGACTTATGCACACATTTAAACATGCATTTAGTTCAGGATGACCTCCTGAAGCCTAAATGGGCATTAATTTGACCACACAACTCATTCCTGTGAAGATACATCCAAACTTAGAAAACGTGCTTAACTCAGCCTGAAAATGCATTTAAAGCAATAAAAACTCAAATTGAGTGTCACGCCTAAACCAAAGGACTTACGCACACATTTCAACATGCATTTAGTTCAGGATGACCTCCTGAAGCCTAAATGAGCATTAATTTGACCACACAACTCATTCCTATGAAGATACAATCAAACTCAGAAAACGTGCTCAACTCGGCCTGATAATACATTAAAAGCAATAAAAACTCAAATTGAGTCTCACGCCTAAACCAAAGGACTTATGCACACATTTCAACATGAATTTAGTTCAGGTTGACGTCCTGAAGCCTAAATGAGCATTAATTTGACCACACAACTCATTTCTGTGAAGATACATCCAAACTTAGAAAACGTGCTTAACTCAGCCTGAAAATGCATTAAAAGCAATAACAACTCAAATTGAGTGTCACGCCTAAACCAAAGGACTTATGCACACAATTCAACATGCATTTAGTTCAGGATGACCTCCTTAAGCCTAAATGTTCATTAATTTGACCACACAACTCATTCCTATGAAGATACAATCAAACTCAGAAAACGTGCTCAACTCGGCCTGAAAATGCATTAAAAGCAATAAAAACTCAAATTGAGTGTCACGCCTAAACCAAAGGACTTATGCACACATTTAAACATGCATTTAGTTCAGGATGACCTCCTGAAGCCTAAATGGGCATTAATTTGACCACACAACTCATTCCTGTGAAGATACATCCAAACTTAGAAAACGTGCTTAACTCAGCCTGAAAATGCATTTAAAGCAATAAAAACTCAAATTGAGTGCCACGCCTAAACCAAAGGACTTATGAACACATTTCAACATGAATTTAGTTCAGGATGACCTCCTGAACCCTTAATGAGCATTAATTTGACCACACGACTCATTCCTATGAAGATACAATCAAACTCAGAAAACGTGCTCAACTCGGCCTGATAATACATTAAAAGCAATAAAAACTCAAATTGAGTGTCACGCCTAAACCAAAGGACTTATGCACACATTTCAACATGCATTTAATTCAGGATGACCTCCTGAAGCCTAAATGAACATTAATTTGACCACACAACTCATTCCTATGAAGATACATTCAAACTCAGAAAACGTGCTCAACTCGGCCTGAAAATGCTTTTAAAGCATTAAAAACTCAAATTGAGTGTCACCCCTAAACCAAAGGACTTATGCACACATTTCAACATGAATTTAGTTCAGGTTGACGTCCTGAAGCCTAAATGAGCATTAATTTGACCACACAACTCATTCCTGTGAAGAGACATCCAAACTTAGAAAACGTGCTTAACTCAGCCTGAAAATGCATTTAAAGCAATAAAAACTCAAATTGAGTGTCACGCCTAAACCAAAGGACTTACGCACACATTTCAACATGCATTTAGTTCAGGATGACCTCCTGAACCCTAAATGAGCATTAATTTGACCACACAACTCATTCCTATGAAGATACAATCAAACTCAGAAAACGTGCTCAACTCGGCCTGATAATACATTAAAAGCAATAAAAACTCAAATTGAGTGTCACGCCTAAACCAAAGGACTTGTGCACACATTTCAACACGAATTTAGTTCAGGATGACGTCCTGAAGCCGAACTGAGCATTAATTTGACCACACAACTCATTCCTATGAAGATACAATCAAACTCAGAAAACGTGCACAACTCGGCCTGATAATACATTAAAAGCAATAAAAACTCAAATTGAGTGTCACGCCTAAACCAAAGGACTTATGCACACATTTCAACATGCATTTAGTTCAGGATGACCTCCTGAAGCCTAAATGAGCATTAATTTGACCACACAACTCATTCCTATGAAGATACATTCAAACTCAGAAAACGTGCTCAACTCGGCCTGATAATACATTAAAAGCAATAAAAACTCAAATTGAGTGTCACGCCTAAACCAAAGGACTTATGCACACATTTCAACATGCATTTAGTTCAGGATGACCTCCTGAACCCTAAATTAGCATTAATTTGACCACACAACTCATTCCTATGAAGATACAATCAAACTCAGAAAACGTGCTCAACTCGGCCTGATAATACATTAAAAGCAATAAAAACTCAAATTGAGTGCCACGCCTAAACCAAAGGACTTATGAACACATTTCAACATGAATTTAGTTCAGGATGACCTCCTGAACCCTAAATGAGCATTAATTTGACCACACGACTCATTCCTATGAAGATACAATCAAACTCAGAAAACGTGCTCAACTCGGCATGATAATACATTAAAAGCAATAACAAATCAAATTGAGTGTCACACCTAAACCAAAGGATTTATGCACACATTTCAACATGCATTTAGTTCAGGATGACCTCCTGAAGCCTAAATGAGCATTAATTTGACCACACAACTCATTCCTATGAAGATACATTCAAACTCAGAAAACGTGCTCAACTCGGCATGAAAATGCATTTAAAGCATTAAAAACTCAAATTGAGTGTCACGCCTAAACCAAAGGACTTATGCAAACATTTCAACATGAATTTAGTTCAGGTTGACGTCCTGAAGCCTAAATGAGCATTAATTTGACCACGCAACTCATTCCTGTGAAGAGACATCCAAACTTAGAAAACGTGCTTAACTCAGCCTGAAAATGCATTTAAAGCAATAAAAACTCAAATTGAGTGTCACGCCTAAACCAAAGGACTTACGCACACATTTCAACATGCATTTAGTGCAGGATGACCTCCTGAACCCTAAATGAGCATTAATTTGACCACACAACTCATTCCTATGAAGATACAATCAAACTCAGAAAACGTGCTCAACTCGGCCTGATAATACATTAAAAGCAATAAAAACTCAAATTGAGTGTCACGCCTAAACCAAAGGACTTGTGCACACATTTCAACACGAATTTATTTCAGGATGACGTCCTGAAGCCGAACTGAGCATTAATTTGACCACACAACTCATTCCTATGAAGATACATTCAAACTCAGAAAACGTGCTCAACTCGGCCTGATAATACATTAAAAGCAATAAAAACTCAAATTGAGTGCCACGCCTAAACCAAAGGACTTATGAACACATTTCAACATGAATTTAGTTCAGGATGACCTCCTGAACCCTAAATGAGCATTAATTTGACCACACAACTCATTCCTATGAAGATACAATCAAACTCAGAAAACGTGCTCAACTCGGCCTGAAAATGCATTCAAAGCAATAAAAACTCAAATTGAGTGTCACGCCTAAACCAAAGGACTTATGCACACATTTCAACGTGAATTTAGTTCAGGTTGACGTCCTGAAGCATAAATGAGCATTAATTTGACCACACAACTCATTTCTGTGAAGATACATCCAAACTTAGAAAACGTGCTTAACTCAGCCTGAAAATGCATTAAAAGCAATAACAACTCAAATTGAGTGTCACGCCTAAACCAAAGGACTTATGCACACATTTCAACATGCATTTAGTTCAGGATGACCTCCTTAAGCCTAAATGTTCATTAATTTGACCACACAACTCATTCCTATGAAGATACAATCAAACTCAGAAAACGTGCTCAACTTGGCATGATAATACATTAAAAGCAATAAAAACTCAAATTGAGTGTCACGCCTAAACCAAAGGACTTATGAACACATTTCAACATGAATTTAGTTCAGGGTAACCTCCTGAACCCTAAATTAGCATTAATTTGACCACACAACTCATTCCTATGAAGATACAATCAAACTCAGAAAACGTGCTCAACTCGGCCTGATAATACATTAAAAGCAATAAAAACTCAAATTGAGTCTCACGCCTAAACCAAAGGACTTATGCACACATTTCAACATGAATTTAGTTCAGGTTGACGTCCTGAAGCCTAAATGAGCATTAATTTGACCACACAACTCATTTCTGTGAAGATACATCCAAACTTAGAAAACGTGCTTAACTCAGCCTGAAAATGCATTAAAAGCAATAACAACTCAAATTGAGTGTCACGCCTAAACCAAAGGACTTATGCACACATTTCAACATGCATTTAGTTCAGGATGACCTCCTTAAGCCTAAATGTTAATTAATTTGACCACACAACTCATTCCTATGAAGATACAATCAAACTCAGAAAACGTGCTCAACTCGGCCTGAAAATGCATTAAAAGCAATAAAAACTCAAATTGAGTGTCACGCCTAAACCAAAGGACTTATGCACACATTTAAACATGCATTTAGTTCAGGATGACCTCCTGAAGCCTAAATGGGCATTAATTTGACCACACAACTCATTCCTGTGAAGATACATCCAAACTTAGAAAACGTGCTTAACTCAGCCTGAAAATGCATTTAAAGCAATAAAAACTCAAATTGAGTGTCACGCCTAAACCAAAGGACTTACGCACACATTTCAACATGCATTTAGTTCAGGATGACCTCCTGAAGCCTAAATGAGCATTAATTTGACCACACAACTCATTCCTGTGAAGATACATCCAAACTTAGAAAACGTGCTTAACTCAGCCGGATAATACATTAAAGCAATAAAAACTCAAATTGAGTGTCACGCCTAAACCAAAGGACTTACGCACACATTTCAACATGCATTTAGTTCAGGATGACCTCCTTAAGCCTAAATGATCATTAATTTGACCACACAACTCATTCCTATGAAGATACAATCAAACTCAGAAAACGTGCTCAACTCGGCCGGATAATACATTAAAAGCAATAAAAACTCAAATTGAGTGTCACGCCTAAACCAAAGGACTTATGCACACATTTCAACATGTATTTAGTTCAGGATGACCTCCTGAAGCCTAAATGAGCATTAATTTGACCACACAACTCATTCCTATGAAGATACATTCAAACTCAGAAAACGTGCTCAACTCGGCCTGAAAATGCATTTAAAGCATTAAAAACTCAAATTGAGTGTCACGCCTAAACCAAAGGACTTATGCACACATTTCAACATGAATTTAGTTCAGGTTGACGTCCTGAAGCCTAAATGAGCATTAATTTGACCGCGCAACTCATTCCTGTGAAGAGACATCCAAACTTAGAAAACGTGCTTAACTCAGCCTGAAAATGCATTTAAAGCAATAAAAACTCAAATTGAGTGTCACGCCTAAACCAAAGGACTTACTCACACATTTCAACATGCATTTAGTTCAGGATGACCTCCTGAACCCTAAATGAGCATTAATTTGACCACACAACTCATTCCTATGAAGATACAATCAAACTCAGAAAACGTGCTCAACTCGGCCTGATAATACATTAAAAGCAATAAAAACTCAAATTGAGTGTCACGCCTAAACCAAAGGACTTGTGCACACATTTCAACACGAATTTAGTTCAGGATGATGTCCTGAAGCCGAACTGAGCATTAATTTGACCACACAACTCATTCCTATGAAGATACAATCAAACTCAGAAAACGTGCACAACTCGGCCTGATAATACATTAAAAGCAATAAAAACTCAAATTGAGTGTCACGCCTAAACCAAAGGACTTATGCACACATTTCAACATGCATTTAGTTCAGGATGACCTCCTGAAGCCTAAATGAGCATTAATTTGACCACACAACTCATTCCTATGAAGATACATTCAAACTCAGAAAACGTGCTCAACTCGGCCTGAAAATGCTTTTAAAGCATTAAAAACTCAAATTGAGTGTCACCCCTAAACCAAAGGACTTATGCACACATTTCAACATGAATTTAGTTCAGGTTGACGTCCTGAAGCCTAAATGAGCATTAATTTGACCACGCAACTCATTCCTGTGAAGAGACATCCAAACTTAGAAAACGTGCTTAACTCAGCCTGAAAATGCATTTAAAGCAATAAAAACTCAAATTGAGTGTCACGCCTAAACCAAAGGACTTACGCACACATTTCAACATGCATTTAGTTCAGGATGACCTCCTGAACCCTAAATGAGCATTCATTTGACCACACAACTCATTCCTATGAAGATACAATCAAACTCAGAAAACGTGCTCAACTCGGCCTGATAATACATTAAAAGCAATAAAAACTCAAATTGAGTGCCACGCCTTAACCAAAGGACTTATGCACACATTTCAACATGAATTTAGTTCAGGTTGACGTCCTGAAGCCTAAATGAGCATTAATTTGACCACGCAACTCATTCCTGTGAAGATACATCCAAACTTAGAAAACGTGCTTAACTCAGCCTGAAAATGCATTTAAAGCAATAAAAACTCAAATTGAGTGTCACGCCTAAACCAAAGGACTTACGCACACATTTCAACATGCATTTAGTTCAGGATGCCCTCCTGAACCCTAAATGAGCATTAATTTGACCACACAACTCATTCCTATGAAGATACAATCAAACTCAGAAAACGTGCTCAACTCGGCCTGATAATACATTAAAAGCAATAAAAACTCAAATTGAGTGTCACGCCTAAACCAAAGGACTTGTGCACACATTTCAACACGAATTTAGTTCAGGATGACGTCCTGAAGCCGAACTGAGCATTAATTTGACCACACAACTCATTCCTATGAAGATACAATCAAACTCAGAAAACGTGCTCAACTCGGCCTGATAATACATTAAAAGCAATAAAAACTCAAATTGAGTGTCACGCCTAAACCAAAGGACTTATGCACACATTTCAACATGAATTTAGTTCAGGATGACCTCCTCAAACCTAAATGAGCATTAATTTGACCACACAACTCATTCCTATGAAGATACATTCAAATTCAGAAAACGTGCTCAACTCGGCCTGAAAATACATTAAAAGCAATAAAAACTCAAATTGAGTGTCACGCCTAAACCAAAGGACTTATGCACACATTTCAACATGCATTTAGTTCAGGATGACCTCCTGAACCCTAAATTAGCATTAATTTGACCACACGACTCATTCCTATGAAGATACAATCAAACTCAGAAAACGTGCTCAACTCGGCCTGATAATACATTAAAAGCAATAAAAACTCAAATTGAGTGCCACGCCTAAACCAAAGGACTTATGCACACATTTCAACGTGAATTTAGTTCAGGTTGACGTCCTGAAGCCTAAATGAGCATTAATTTGACCACACAACTCATTTCTGTGAAGATACATCCAAACTTAGAAAACGTGCTTAACTCAGCCTGAAAATGCATTAAAAGCAATAACAACTCAAATTGAGTGTCACGCCTAAACCAAAGGACTTACGCACACATTTCAACATGCATTTAGTTCAGGATGACCTCCTTAAGCCTAAATGTTCATTAATTTGACCACACAACTCATTCCTATGAAGATACAATCAAACTCAGAAAACGTGCTCAACTTGGCATGATAATACATTAAAAGCAATAAAAACTCAAATTGAGTGTCATGCCTAAACCAAAGGACTTATAGACACACATTTCAACACGAATGACGTCCTGAAGCCGAACTGAACATTAATTTGACCACACAACTCATTCCTATGAAGATACATTCAAACTCAGAAAACGTGCTCAACTCGGCCTGATAATACATTAAAAGCAATAAAAACTCAAATTGAGTGTCACGCCTAAACCAAAGGACTTATGCACACATTTCAACATGCATTTAGTTCAGGATGACCTCCTGAACCCTAAATTAGCATTAATTTGACCACACAACTCATTCCTATGAAGATACAATCAAACTCAGAAAACGTGCTCAACTCGGCCTGATAATACATTAAAAGCAATAAAAACTCAAATTGAGTCTCACGCCTAAACCAAAGGACTTATGAACAGATTTCAACATGAATTTAGTTCAGGATAACCTCCTGAACCCTAAATTAGCATTAATTTGACCACACAACTCATTCCTATGAAGATACAATCAAACTCAGAAAACGTGCTCAACTCGGCCTGATAATACATTAAAAGCAATAAAAACTCAAATTGAGTGTCACGCCTAAACCAAAGGACTTACGCACACATTTCAACATGCATTTAGTTCAGGATGACCTCCTTAAGCCTAAATGATCATTAATTTGACCACACAACTCATTCCTATGAAGATACAATCAAACTCAGAAAACGTGCTCAACTTGGCATGATAATACATTAAAAGCAATAAAAACTCAAATTGAGTGTCACGCCTAAACCAAAGGACTTATGCACACATTTCAACACGAATGACGTCCTGAAGCCGAACTGAACATTAATTTGACCACACAACTCATTCCTATGAAGATACAATCAAACTCAGAAAACATGCTCAACTCGGCCTGATAATACATTAAAAGCAATAAAAACTCAAATTGAGTCTCACGCCTAAACCAAAGGACTTATGAACACATTTCAACATGAATTTAGTTCAGGATAACCTCCTGAACCCTAAATTAGCATTAATTTGACCACACAACTCATTCCTATTGAAGATACAATCAAACTCAGAAAACGTGCTCAACTCGGCCTGATAATACATTAAAAGCAATAAAAACTCAAATTGAGTGTCACGCCTAAACCAAAGGACTTACGCACACATTTCAACATGCATTTAGTTCAGGAGGACCTCCTTAAGCCTAAATGATCATTAATTTGACCACACAACTCATTCCTATGAAGATACAATCAAACTCAGAAAACGTGCTCAACTCGGCCTGATAATACATTAAAAGCAATAAAAACTCAAATTGAGTGTCACGCCTAAACCAAAGGACTTATGCACACATTTCAACATGCATTTAGTTCAGGATGACCTCCTGAAGCCTAAATGAGCATTAATTTGACCACACAACTCATTCCTATGAAGATACATTCAAACTCAGAAAACCTGCTCAACTCGGCCTGATAATACATTAAAAGCAATAAAAACTCAAATTGAGTGCCACGCCTAAACCAAAGGACTTACGCACACATTTCAACATGCATTTAGTTCAGGATGCCCTCCTGAACCCTAAATGAGCATTAATTTGACCACACAACTCATTCCTATGAAGATACAATCAAACTCAGAAAACGTGCTCAACTCGGCCTGATAATACATTAAAAGCAATAAAAACTCAAATTGAGTGTCACGCCTAAACCAAAGGACTTGTGCACACATTTCAACACGAATTTAGTTCAGGATGACGTCCTGAAGCCGAACTGAGCATTAATTTGACCACACAACTCATTCCTATGAAGATACAATCAAACTCAGAAAACGTGCTCAACTCGGCCTGATAATACATTAAAAGCAATAAAAACTCAAATTGAGTGTCACGCCTAAACCAAAGGACTTATGCACACATTTCAACATGAATTTAGTTCAGGATGACCTCCTGAAGCCTAAATGAGCATTAATTTGACCACACAACTCATTCCTATGAAGATACATTCAAATTCAGAAAACGTGCTCAACTCGGCCTGAAAATACATTAAAAGCAATAAAAACTCAAATTGAGTGTCACGCCTAAACCAAAGGACTTATGCACACATTTCAACATGCATTTAGTTCAGGATGACCTCCTGAACCCTAAATTAGCATTAATTTGACCACACGACTCATTCCAATGAAGATACAATCAAACTCAGAAAACGTGCTCAACTCGGCCTGATAATACATTAAAAGCAATAAAAACTCAAATTGAGTGCCACGCCTAAACCAAAGGACTTATGCACACATTTCAACATGAATTTAGTTCAGGATGACCTCCTGAAGCCTAAATGAGCATTAATTTGACCACACAACTCATTCCTATGAAGATACATTCAAATTCAGAAAACGTGCTCAACTCGGCCTGAAAATACATTAAAAGCAATAAAAACTCAAATTGAGTGCCACGCCTAAACCAAAGGACTTATGCACACATTTCAACATGAATTTAGTTCAGGTTGACGTCCTGAAGCCTAAATGAGCATTAATTTGACCACGCAACTCATTCCTGTGAAGATACATCCAAACTTAGAAAACGTGCTTAACTCAGCCTGAAAATGCATTTAAAGCAATAAAAACTCAAATTGAGTGTCACGCCTAAACCAAAGGACTTATGCACACATTTCAACATGCATTTAGTTCAGGATGACCTCCTTAAGCCTAAATGTTCATTAATTTGACCACACAACTCATTCCTATGAAGATACAATCAAACTCAGAAAACGTGCTCAACTTGGCATAATACATAAAAAGCAATAAAAACTCAAATTGAGTGTCACGCCTAAACCAAAGGACTTATGCACACATTTCAACACGAATGACGTCCTGAAGCCGAACTGAACATTAATTTGACCACACAACTCATTCCTATGAAGATACAATCAAACTCAGAAAACGTGCTCAACTCTGCATGATAATACATTAAAAGCAATAACAACTCAAATTGAGTGTCACACCTAAACCAAAGGACTTATGCACACATTTCAACATGCATTTAGTTCAGGATGACCTCCTGAAGCCTAAATTAGCATTAATTTGACCACACGACTCATTCCTATGAAGATACAATCAAACTCAGAAAACGTGCTCAACTCGGCCTGATAATACATTAAAAGAAATAAAAACTCAAATTGAGTGTCACGCCTAAACCAAAGGACTTATGCACACATTTCAACATGAATTTAGTTCAGGTTGACGTCCTGAAGCCTAAATGAGCATTAATTTGACCACACAACTCATTCCTGTGAAGATACATTCAAATTCAGAAAACGTGCTCAACTCGGCCTGAAAATACATTAAAAGCAATAAAAACTCAAATTGAGTGTCACGCCTAAACCAAAGGACTTATGCACACATTTCAACATGCATTTAGTTCAGGATGACCTCCTGAACCCTAAATTAGCATTAATTTGACCACACGACTCATTCCTATGAAGATACAATCAAACTCAGAAAACGTGCTCAACTCGGCCTGATAATACATTAAAAGCAATAAAAACTCAAATTGAGTGCCACGCCTAAACCAAAGGACTTATGCACACATTTCAACATGAATTTAGTTCAGGTTGACGTCCTGAAGCCTAAATGAGCATTAATTTGACCACACAACTCATTTCTGTGAAGATACATCCAAACTTAGAAAACGTGCTTAACTCAGCCTGAAAATGCATTAAAAGCAATAACAACTCAAATTGAGTGTCACGCCTAAACCAAAGGACTTATGCACACATTTCAACATGCATTTAGTTCAGGATGACCTCCTTAAGCCTAAATGTTCATTAATTTGACCACACAACTCATTCCTATGAAGATACAATCAAACTCAGAAAACGTGCTCAACTTGGCATGATAATACATTAAAAGCAATAAAAACTCAAATTGAGTGTCACGCCTAAACCAAAGGACTTATGCACACATTTCAACATGCATTTAGTTCAGGATGACCTCCTGAACCCTAAATTAGCATTAATTTGACCACACGACTCATTCCTATGAAGATACAATCAAACTCAGAAAACGTGCTCAACTCGGCCTGATAATACATTAAAAGCAATAAAAACTCAAATTGAGTGCCACGCCTAAACCAAATGACTTATGCACACATTTCAACATGAATTTAGTTCAGGATGACCTCCTGAAGCCTAAATGAGCATTAATTTGACCACACAACTCATTCCTATGAAGATACATTCAAATTCAGAAAACGTGCTCAACTCGGCCTGAAAATACATTAAAAGCAATAAAAACTCAAATTGAGTGTCACGCCTAAACCAAAGGACTTATGCACACATTTCAACATGCATTTAGTTCAGGATGACCTCCTGAACCCTAAATTAGCATTAATTTGACCACACGACTCATTCCTATGAAGATACAATCAAACTCAGAAAACGTGCTCAACTCGGCCTGATAATACATTAAAAGCAATAAAAACTCAAATTGAGTGCCACGCCTAAACCAAAGGACTTATGCACACATTTCAACATGAATTTAGTTCAGGTTGACGTCCTGAAGCCTAAATGAGCATTAATTTGACCACACAACTCATTCCTATGAAGATACATTCAAATTCAGAAAACGTGCTCAACTCGGCCTGAAAATGCATTAAAAGCAATAAAAACTCAAATTGAGTGTCACGCCTAAACCAAAGGACTTATGCACACATTTAAACATGCATTTAGTTCAGGATGACCTCCTGAAGCCTAAATGGGCATTAATTTGACCACACAACTCATTCCTGTGAAGATACATCCAAACTTAGAAAACGTGCTTAACTCAGCCTGAAAATGCATTTAAAGCAATAAAAACTCAAATTGAGTGTCACGCCTAAACCAAAGGACTTACGCACACATTTCAACATGCATTTAGTTCAGGATGACCTCCTGAAGCCTAAATGAGCATTAATTTGACCACACAACTCATTCCTGTGAAGATACATCCAAACTTAGAAAACGTGCTTAACTCAGCCGGATAATACATTAAAGCAATAAAAACTCAAATTGAGTGTCACGCCTAAACCAAAGGACTTACGCACACATTTCAACATGCATTTAGTTCAGGATGACCTCCTTAAGCCTAAATGATCATTAATTTGACCACACAACTCATTCCTATGAAGATACAATCAAACTCAGAAAACGTGCTCAACTCGGCCGGATAATACATTAAAAGCAATAAAAACTCAAATTGAGTGTCACGCCTAAACCAAAGGACTTATGCACACATTTCAACATGTATTTAGTTCAGGATGACCTCCTGAAGCCTAAATGAGCATTAATTTGACCACACAACTCATTCCTATGAAGATACATTCAAACTCAGAAAACGTGCTCAACTCGGCCTGAAAATGCATTTAAAGCATTAAAAACTCAAATTGAGTGTCACGCCTAAACCAAAGGACTTATGCACACATTTCAACATGAATTTAGTTCAGGTTGACGTCCTGAAGCCTAAATGAGCATTAATTTGACCGCGCAACTCATTCCTGTGAAGAGACATCCAAACTTAGAAAACGTGCTTAACTCAGCCTGAAAATGCATTTAAAGCAATAAAAACTCAAATTGAGTGTCACGCCTAAACCAAAGGACTTACTCACACATTTCAACATGCATTTAGTTCAGGATGACCTCCTGAACCCTAAATGAGCATTAATTTGACCACACAACTCATTCCTATGAAGATACAATCAAACTCAGAAAACGTGCTCAACTCGGCCTGATAATACATTAAAAGCAATAAAAACTCAAATTGAGTGTCACGCCTAAACCAAAGGACTTGTGCACACATTTCAACACGAATTTAGTTCAGGATGACGTCCTGAAGCCGAACTGAGCATTAATTTGACCACACAACTCATTCCTATGAAGATACAATCAAACTCAGAAAACGTGCACAACTCGGCCTGATAATACATTAAAAGCAATAAAAACTCAAATTGAGTGTCACGCCTAAACCAAAGGACTTATGCACACATTTCAACATGCATTTAGTTCAGGATGACCTCCTGAAGCCTAAATGAGCATTAATTTGACCACACAACTCATTCCTATGAAGATACATTCAAACTCAGAAAACGTGCTCAACTCGGCCTGAAAATGCTTTTAAAGCATTAAAAACTCAAATTGAGTGTCACCCCTAAACCAAAGGACTTATGCACACATTTCAACATGAATTTAGTTCAGGTTGACGTCCTGAAGCCTAAATGAGCATTAATTTGACCACGCAACTCATTCCTGTGAAGAGACATCCAAACTTAGAAAACGTGCTTAACTCAGCCTGAAAATGCATTTAAAGCAATAAAAACTCAAATTGAGTGTCACGCCTAAACCAAAGGACTTACGCACACATTTCAACATGCATTTAGTTCAGGATGACCTCCTGAACCCTAAATGAGCATTCATTTGACCACACAACTCATTCCTATGAAGATACAATCAAACTCAGAAAACGTGCTCAACTCGGCCTGATAATACATTAAAAGCAATAAAAACTCAAATTGAGTGCCACGCCTAAACCAAAGGACTTATGCACACATTTCAACATGAATTTAGTTCAGGTTGACGTCCTGAAGCCTAAATGAGCATTAATTTGACCACGCAACTCATTCCTGTGAAGATACATCCAAACTTAGAAAACGTGCTTAACTCAGCCTGAAAATGCATTTAAAGCAATAAAAACTCAAATTGAGTGTCACGCCTAAACCAAAGGACTTACGCACACATTTCAACATGCATTTAGTTCAGGATGCCCTCCTGAACCCTAAATGAGCATTAATTTGACCACACAACTCATTCCTATGAAGATACAGTCAAACTCAGAAAACGTGCTCAACTCGGCCTGATAATACATTAAAAGCAATAAAAACTCAAATTGAGTGTCACGCCTAAACCAAAGGACTTGTGCACACATTTCAACACGAATTTAGTTCAGGATGACGTCCTGAAGCCGAACTGAGCATTAATTTGACCACACAACTCATTCCTATGAAGATACAATCAAACTCAGAAAACGTGCTCAACTCGGCCTGATAATACATTAAAAGCAATAAAAACTCAAATTGAGTGTCACGCCTAAACCAAAGGACTTATGCACACATTTCAACATGAATTTAGTTCAGGATGACCTCCTCAAACCTAAATGAGCATTAATTTGACCACACAACTCATTCCTATGAAGATACATTCAAATTCAGAAAACGTGCTCAACTCGGCCTGAAAATACATTAAAAGCAATAAAAACTCAAATTGAGTGTCACGCCTAAACCAAAGGACTTATGCACACATTTCAACATGCATTTAGTTCAGGATGACCTCCTGAACCCTAAATTAGCATTAATTTGACCACACGACTCATTCCTATGAAGATACAATCAAACTCAGAAAACGTGCTCAACTCGGCCTGATAATACATTAAAAGCAATAAAAACTCAAATTGAGTGCCACGCCTAAACCAAAGGACTTATGCACACATTTCAACGTGAATTTAGTTCAGGTTGACGTCCTGAAGCCTAAATGAGCATTAATTTGACCACACAACTCATTTCTGTGAAGATACATCCAAACTTAGAAAACGTGCTTAACTCAGCCTGAAAATGCATTAAAAGCAATAACAACTCAAATTGAGTGTCACGCCTAAACCAAAGGACTTACGCACACATTTCAACATGCATTTAGTTTAGGATGACCTCCTTAAGCCTAAATGTTCATTAATTTGACCACACAACTCATTCCTATGAAGATACAATCAAACTCAGAAAACGTGCTCAACTTGGCATGATAATACATTAAAAGCAATAAAAACTCAAATTGAGTGTCATGCCTAAACCAAAGGACTTATAGACACACATTTCAACACGAATGACGTCCTGAAGCCGAACTGAACATTAATTTGACCACACAACTCATTCCTATGAAGATACATTCAAACTCAGAAAACGTGCTCAACTCGGCCTGATAATACATTAAAAGCAATAAAAACTCAAATTGAGTGTCACGCCTAAACCAAAGGACTTATGCACACATTTCAACATGCATTTAGTTCAGGATGACCTCCTGAACCCTAAATTAGCATTAATTTGACCACACAACTCATTCCTATGAAGATACAATCAAACTCAGAAAACGTGCTCAACTCGGCCTGATAATACATTAAAAGCAATAAAAACTCAAATTGAGTCTCACGCCTAAACCAAAGGACTTATGAACAGATTTCAACATGAATTTAGTTCAGGATAACCTCCTGAACCCTAAATTAGCATTAATTTGACCACACAACTCATTCCTATGAAGATACAATCAAACTCAGAAAACGTGCTCAACTCGGCCTGATAATACATTAAAAGCAATAAAAACTCAAATTGAGTGTCACGCCTAAACCAAAGGACTTACGCACACATTTCAACATGCATTTAGTTCAGGATGACCTCCTTAAGCCTAAATGATCATTAATTTGACCACACAACTCATTCCTATGAAGATACAATCAAACTCAGAAAACGTGCTCAACTTGGCATGATAATACATTAAAAGCAATAAAAACTCAAATTGAGTGTCACGCCTAAACCAAAGGACTTATGCACACATTTCAACACGAATGACGTCCTGAAGCCGAACTGAACATTAATTTGACCACACAACTCATTCCTATGAAGATACAATCAAACTCAGAAAACATGCTCAACTCGGCCTGATAATACATTAAAAGCAATAAAAACTCAAATTGAGTCTCACGCCTAAACCAAAGGACTTATGAACACATTTCAACATGAATTTAGTTCAGGATAACCTCCTGAACCCTAAATTAGCATTAATTTGACCACACAACTCATTCCTATTGAAGATACAATCAAACTCAGAAAACGTGCTCAACTCGGCCTGATAATACATTAAAAGCAATAAAAACTCAAATTGAGTGTCACGCCTAAACCAAAGGACTTACGCACACATTTCAACATGCATTTAGTTCAGGAGGACCTCCTTAAGCCTAAATGATCATTAATTTGACCACACAACTCATTCCTATGAAGATACAATCAAACTCAGAAAACGTGCTCAACTCGGCCTGATAATACATTAAAAGCAATAAAAACTCAAATTGAGTGTCACGCCTAAACCAAAGGACTTATGCACACATTTCAACATGCATTTAGTTCAGGATGACCTCCTGAAGCCTAAATGAGCATTAATTTGACCACACAACTCATTCCTATGAAGATACATTCAAACTCAGAAAACCTGCTCAACTCGGCCTGATAATACATTAAAAGCAATAAAAACTCAAATTGAGTGCCACGCCTAAACCAAAGGACTTACGCACACATTTCAACATGCATTTAGTTCAGGATGCCCTCCTGAACCCTAAATGAGCATTAATTTGACCACGCAACTCATTCCTGTGAAGATACATCCAAACTTAGAAAACGTGCTTAACTCAGCCTGAAAATGCATTTAAAGCAATAAAAACTCAAATTGAGTGTCACGCCTAAACCAAAGGACTTACGCACACATTTCAACATGCATTTAGTTCAGGATGCCCTCCTGAACCCTAAATGAGCATTAATTTGACCACACAACTCATTCCTATGAAGATACAATCAAACTCAGAAAACGTGCTCAACTCGGCCTGATAATACATTAAAAGCAATAAAAACTCAAATTGAGTGTCACGCCTAAACCAAAGGACTTGTGCACACATTTCAACACGAATTTAGTTCAGGATGACGTCCTGAAGCCGAACTGAGCATTAATTTGACCACACAACTCATTCCTATGAAGATACAATCAAACTCAGAAAACGTGCTCAACTCGGCCTGATAATACATTAAAAGCAATAAAAACTCAAATTGAGTGTCACGCCTAAACCAAAGGACTTATGCACACATTTCAACATGAATTTAGTTCAGGATGACCTCCTCAAACCTAAATGAGCATTAATTTGACCACACAACTCATTCCTATGAAGATACATTCAAATTCAGAAAACGTGCTCAACTCGGCCTGAAAATACATTAAAAGCAATAAAAACTCAAATTGAGTGTCACGCCTAAACCAAAGGACTTATGCACACATTTCAACATGCATTTAGTTCAGGATGACCTCCTGAACCCTAAATTAGCATTAATTTGACCACACGACTCATTCCAATGAAGATACAATCAAACTCAGAAAACGTGCTCAACTCGGCCTGATAATACATTAAAAGCAATAAAAACTCAAATTGAGTGCCACGCCTAAACCAAAGGACTTATGCACACATTTCAACATGAATTTAGTTCAGGATGACCTCCTGAAGCCTAAATGAGCATTAATTTGACCACACAACTCATTCCTATGAAGATACATTCAAATTCAGAAAACGTGCTCAACTCGGCCTGAAAATACATTAAAAGCAATAAAAACTCAAATTGAGTGCCACGCCTAAACCAAAGGACTTATGCACACATTTCAACATGAATTTAGTTCAGGTTGACGTCCTGAAGCCTAAATGAGCATTAATTTGACCACGCAACTCATTCCTGTGAAGATACATCCAAACTTAGAAAACGTGCTTAACTCAGCCTGAAAATGCATTTAAAGCAATAAAAACTCAAATTGAGTGTCACGCCTAAACCAAAGGACTTATGCACACATTTCAACATGCATTTAGTTCAGGATGACCTCCTTAAGCCTAAATGTTCATTAATTTGACCACACAACTCATTCCTATGAAGATACAATCAAACTCAGAAAACGTGCTCAACTTGGCATAATACATAAAAAGCAATAAAAACTCAAATTGAGTGTCACGCCTAAACCAAAGGACTTATGCACACATTTCAACACGAATGACGTCCTGAAGCCGAACTGAACATTAATTTGACCACACAACTCATTCCTATGAAGATACAATCAAACTCAGAAAACGTGCTCAACTCTGCATGATAATACATTAAAAGCAATAACAACTCAAATTGAGTGTCACACCTAAACCAAAGGACTTATGCACACATTTCAACATGCATTTAGTTCAGGATGACCTCCTGAAGCCTAAATTAGCATTAATTTGACCACACGACTCATTCCTATGAAGATACAATCAAACTCAGAAAACGTGCTCAACTCGGCCTGATAATACATTAAAAGAAATAAAAACTCAAATTGAGTGTCACGCCTAAACCAAAGGACTTATGCACACATTTCAACATGAATTTAGTTCAGGTTGACGTCCTGAAGCCTAAATGAGCATTAATTTGACCACACAACTCATTCCTGTGAAGATACATTCAAATTCAGAAAACGTGCTCAACTCGGCCTGAAAATACATTAAAAGCAATAAAAACTCAAATTGAGTGTCACGCCTAAACCAAAGGACTTATGCACACATTTCAACATGCATTTAGTTCAGGATGACCTCCTGAACCCTAAATTAGCATTAATTTGACCACACGACTCATTCCTATGAAGATACAATCAAACTCAGAAAACGTGCTCAACTCGGCCTGATAATACATTAAAAGCAATAAAAACTCAAATTGAGTGCCACGCCTAAACCAAAGGACTTATGCACACATTTCAACATGAATTTAGTTCAGGTTGACGTCCTGAAGCCTAAATGAGCATTAATTTGACCACACAACTCATTTCTGTGAAGATACATCCAAACTTAGAAAACGTGCTTAACTCAGCCTGAAAATGCATTAAAAGCAATAACAACTCAAATTGAGTGTCACGCCTAAACCAAAGGACTTATGCACACATTTCAACATGCATTTAGTTCAGGATGACCTCCTTAAGCCTAAATGTTCATTAATTTGACCACACAACTCATTCCTATGAAGATACAATCAAACTCAGAAAACGTGCTCAACTTGGCATGATAATACATTAAAAGCAATAAAAACTCAAATTGAGTGTCACGCCTAAACCAAAGGACTTATGCACACATTTCAACATGCATTTAGTTCAGGATGACCTCCTGAACCCTAAATTAGCATTAATTTGACCACACGACTCATTCCTATGAAGATACAATCAAACTCAGAAAACGTGCTCAACTCGGCCTGATAATACATTAAAAGCAATAAAAACTCAAATTGAGTGCCACGCCTAAACCAAATGACTTATGCACACATTTCAACATGAATTTAGTTCAGGATGACCTCCTGAAGCCTAAATGAGCATTAATTTGACCACACAACTCATTCCTATGAAGATACATTCAAATTCAGAAAACGTGCTCAACTCGGCCTGAAAATACATTAAAAGCAATAAAAACTCAAATTGAGTGTCACGCCTAAACCAAAGGACTTATGCACACATTTCAACATGCATTTAGTTCAGGATGACCTCCTGAACCCTAAATTAGCATTAATTTGACCACACGACTCATTCCTATGAAGATACAATCAAACTCAGAAAACGTGCTCAACTCGGCCTGATAATACATTAAAAGCAATAAAAACTCAAATTGAGTGCCACGCCTAAACCAAAGGACTTATGCACACATTTCAACATGAATTTAGTTCAGGTTGACGTCCTGAAGCCTAAATGAGCATTAATTTGACCACGCAACTCATTCCTGTGAAGATACATCCAAACTTAGAAAACGTGCTTAACTCAGCCTGAAAATGCATTTAAAGCAATAAAAACTCAAATTGAGTGTCACGCCTAAACCAAAGGACTTACGCACACATTTCAACATGCATTTAGTTCAGGATGCCCTCCTGAACCCTAAATGAGCATTAATTTGACCACACAACTCATTCCTATGAAGATACAATCAAACTCAGAAAACGTGCTCAACTCGGCCTGATAATACATTAAAAGCAATAAAAACTCAAATTGAGTGTCACGCCTAAACCAAAGGACTTGTGCACACATTTCAACACGAATTTAGTTCAGGATGACGTCCTGAAGCCGAACTGAGCATTAATTTGACCACACAACTCATTCCTATGAAGATACAATCAAACTCAGAAAACGTGCTCAACTCGGCCTGATAATACATTAAAAGCAATAAAAACTCAAATTGAGTGTCACGCCTAAACCAAAGGACTTATGCACACATTTCAACATGAATTTAGTTCAGGATGACCTCCTGAAGCCTAAATGAGCATTAATTTGACCACACAACTCATTCCTATGAAGATACATTCAAATTCAGAAAACGTGCTCAACTCGGCCTGTAAATACATTAAAAGCAATAAAAACTCAAATTGAGTGTCACGCCTAAACCAAAGGACTTATGCACACATTTCAACATGCATTTAGTTCAGGATGACCTCCTGAACCGTAAATTAGCATTAATTTGACCACACGACTCATTTCTATGAAGATACAATCAAACTCAGAAAACGTGCTCAACTCGGCCTGATAATACATTAAAAGCAATAAAAACTCAAATTGAGTGCCACGCCTAAACCAAAGGACTTATGCACACATTTCAACGTGAATTTAGTTCAGGTTGACGTCCTGAAGCCTAAATGAGCATTAATTTGACCACACAACTCATTTCTGTGAAGATACATCCAAACTTAGAAAACGTGCTTAACTCAGCCTGAAAATGCATTAAAAGCAATAACAACTCAAATTGAGTGTCACGCCTAAACCAAAGGACTTATGCACACATTTCAACATGCATTTAGTTCAGGATGACCTCCTTAAGCCTAAATGTTCATTAATTTGACCACACAACTCATTCCTATGAAGATACAATCAAACTCAGAAAACGTGCTCAACTTGGCATGATAATACATTAAAAGCAATAAAAACTCAAATTGAGTGTCACGCCTAAACCAAAGGACTTATGCACACATTTCAACATGCATTTAGTTCAGGATGACCTCCTGAACCCAAAATTAGCATTAATTTGACCACACGACTCATTCCTATGAAGATACAATCAAACTCAGAAAACGTGCTCAACTCGGCCTGATAATACATTAAAAGCAATAAAAACTCAAATCGAGTGCCACGCCTAAACCAAAGGACTTATGCACACATTTCAACATGAATTTAGTTCAGGTTGACGTCCTGAAGCCTAAATGAGCATTAATTTGACCACGCAACTCATTCCTGTGAAGATACATCCAAACTTAGAAAACGTGCTTAACTCAGCCTGAAAATGCATTTAAAGCAATAAAAACTCAAATTGAGTGTCACGGCTAAACCAAAGGACTTACGCACACATTTCAACATGCATTTAGTTCAGGATGCCCTCCTGAACCCTAAATGAGCATTCATTTGACCACACAACTCATTCCTATGAAGATACAATCAAACTCAGAAAACGTGCTCAACTCGGCCTGATAATACATTAAAAGCAATAAAAACTCAAATTGAGTGTCACGCCTAAACGAAAGGACTTGTGCACACATTTCAACACGAATTTAGTTCAGGATGACGTCCCGAAGCCGAACTGAGCATTAATTTGACCACACAACTCATTCCTATGAAGACACAATCAAACTCAGAAAACGTGCTCAACTCGGCCTGATAATACATTAAAAGCAATAAAAACTCAAATTGAGTGTCACGCCTAAACCAAAGGACTTATGCACACATTTCAACATGAATTTAGTTCAGGATGACCTCCTGAAGCCTAAATGAGCATTAATTTGACCACACAACTCATTCCTATGAAGATACATTCAAATTCAGAAAACGTGCTCAACTCGGCCTGAAAATACATTAAAAGCAATAAAAACTCAAATTGAGTGTCACGCCTAAACGAAAGGACTTATGCACACATTTCAACATGCATTTAGTTCAGGATGACCTCCTGAACCCTAAATTAGCATTAATTTGACCACACGACTCATTCCTATGAAGATACAATCAAACTCAGAAAACGTGCTCAACTCGGCCTGATAATACATTAAAAGCAATAAAAACTCAAATTGAGTGCCACGCCTAAACCAAAGGACTTATGCACACATTTCAACATGAATTTAGTTCAGGTTGACGTCCTGAAGCCTAAATGAGCATTAATTTGACCACACAACTCATTTCTGTGAAGATACATCCAAACTTAGAAAACGTGCTTAACTCAGCCTGAAAATGCATTAAAAGCAATAACAACTCAAATTGAGTGTCACGCCTAAACCAAAGGACTTATGCACACATTTCAACATGCATTTAGTTCAGGATGACCTCCTTAAGCCTAAATGTTCATTAATTTGACCACACAACTCATTCCTATGAAGATACAATCAAACTCAGAAAACGTGCTCAACTTGGCATGATAATACATTAAAGCAATAAAAACTGAAATTGAGTGTCACGCCTAAACCAAAGGACTTATGAACACATTTCAACATGAATTTAGTTCAGGATAACCTCCTGAACCCTAAATTAGCATTAATTTGACAACACAACTCATTCCTATGAAGATACAATCAAACTCAGAAAACGTGCTCAACTCGGCCTGATAATACATTAAAAGCAATAAAAACTCAAATTGAGTCTCACGCCTAAACCAAAGGACTTACGCACACATTTCAACATGCATTTAGTTCAGGATGACCTCCTGAAGCCTAAATGAGCATTAATTTGACCACACAACTCATTCCTATGAAGATACAATCAAACTCAGAAAACGTGCTCAACTCGGCCTGAAAATGCATTAAAAGCAATAAAAACTCAAATTGAGTGTCACGCCTAAACCAAAGGACTTATGCACACATTTCAACATGCATTTAGTTCAGGATGACCTCCTGAAGCCTAAATGGGCATTAATTTGACCACACAACTCATTCCTGTGAAGATACATCCAAACTTAGAAAACGTGCTTAACTCAGCCTGAAAATGCATTTAAAGCAATAAAAACTCAAATTGAGTGTCACGCCTAAACCAAAGGACTTACGCACACATTTCAACATGCATTTAGTTCAGGATGACCTCCTGAAGCCTAAATGAGCATTAATTTGACCACACAACTCATTCCTGTGAAGATACATCCAAACTTAGAAAACGTGCTTAACTCAGCCGGATAATACATTAAAGCAATAAAAACTCAAATTGAGTGTCACGCCTAAACCAAAGGACTTACGCACACATTTCAACATGCATTTAGTTCAGGATGACCTCCTTAAGCCTAAATGATCATTAATTTGACCACACAACTCATTCCTATGAAGATACAATCAAACTCAGAAAACGTGCTCAACTCGGCCGGATAATACATTAAAAGCAATAAAAACTCAAATTGAGTGTCACGCCTAAACCAAAGGACTTATGCACACATTTCAACATGCATTTAGTTCAGGATGACCTCCTGAAGCCTAAATGAGCATTAATTTGACCACACAACTCATTCCTATGAAGATACATTCAAACTCAGAAAACGTGCTCAACTCGGCCTGAAAATGCATTTAAAGCATTAAAAACTCAAATTGAGTGTCACGCCTAAACCAAAGGACTTATGCACACATTTCAACATGAATTTAGTTCAGGTTGACGTCCTGAAGCCTAAATGAGCATTAATTTGACCGCGCAACTCATTTCTGTGAAGATACATCCAAACTTAGAAAACGTGCTTAACTCAGCCTGAAAATGCATTAAAAGCAATAACAACTCAAATTGAGTGTCACGCCTAAACCAAAGGACTTATGCACACATTTCAACATGCATTTAGTTCAGGATGACCTCCTTAAGCCTAAATGTTCATTAATTTGACCACACAACTCATTCCTATGAAGATACAATCAAACTCAGAAAACGTGCTCAACTTGGCATGATAATACATTAAAAGCAATAAAAACTCAAATTGAGTGTCACGCCTAAACCAAAGGACTTATGAACACATTTCAACATGAATTTAGTTCAGGTTGACATTCTGAAGCCTAAATGAGCATTAATTTGACTATACAACTCATTCCTATGAAGGTACATTCAAAGTCAAAAAACGTGATCAACTAGGCCTGAAAGTGCATTTAAAGCAATAAAAACTCAAATTGAGTGTCACGCCTAAACCAAAGGACTTATGCACACATTTCAACATGCATTTAGTTCAGGATGACCTCCTGAACCCTAAATTAGCATTAATTTGACCACACGACTCATTCCTATGAAGATACAATCAAACTCAGAAAACGTGCTCAACTCGGCCTGGTAATACATTAAAAGCAATAAAAACTCAAATTGAGTGCCACGCCTAAACCAAAGGACTTATGCACACATTTCAACATGAATTTAGTTCAGGTTGACGTCCTGAAGCCTAAATGAGCATTAATTTGACCACGCAACTCATTCCTGTGAAGATACATCCAAACTTAGAAAACGTGCTTAACTCAGCCTGAAAATGCATTTAAAGCAATAAAAACTCAAATTGAGTGTCACGCCTAAACCAAAGGACTTACGCACACATTTCAACATGCATTTAGTTCAGGATGCCCTCCTGAACCCTAAATGAGCATTAATTTGACCACACAACTCATTCCTATGAAGATACAATCAAACTCAGAAAACGTGCTCAACTCGGCCTGATAATACATTAAAAGCAATAAAAACTCAAATTGAGTGTCACGCCTAAACCAAAGGACTTGTGCACACATTTCAACACGAATTTAGTTCAGGATGACGTCCTGAAGCCGAACTGAGCATTAATTTGACCACACAACTCATTCCTATGAAGATACAATCAAACTCAGAAAACGTGCTCAACTCGGCCTGATAATACATTAAAAGCAATAAAAACTCAAATTGAGTGTCACGCCTAAACCAAAGGACTTATGCACACATTTCAACATGAATTTAGTTCAGGATGACCTCCTGAAGCCTAAATGAGCATTAATTTGACCACACAACTCATTCCTATGAAGATACATTCAAATTCAGAAAACGTGCTCAACTCGGCCTGAAAATACATTAAAAGCAATAAAAACTCAAATTGAGTGTCACGCCTAAACCAAAGGACTTATGCACACATTTCAACATGCATTTAGTTCAGGATGACCTCCTGAACCGTAAATTAGCATTAATTTGACCACACGACTCATTCCTATGAAGATACAATCAAACTCAGAAAACGTGCTCAACTCGGCCTGATAATACATTAAAAGCAATAAAAACTCAAATTGAGTGCCACGCCTAAACCAAAGGACTTATGCACACATTTCAACGTGAATTTAGTTCAGGTTGACGTCCTGAAGCCTAAATGAGCATTAATTTGACCACACAACTCATTTCTGTGAAGATACATCCAAACTTAGAAAACGTGCTTAACTCAGCCTGAAAATGCATTAAAAGCAATAACAACTCAAATTGAGTGTCACGCCTAAACCAAAGGACTTATGCACACATTTCAACATGCATTTAGTTCAGGATGACCTCCTTAAGCCTAAATGTTCATTAATTTGACCACACAACTCATTCCTATGAAGATACAATCAAACTCAGAAAACGTGCTCAACTTGGCATGATAATACATTAAAAGCAATAAAAACTCAAATTGAGTGTCACGCCTAAACCAAAGGACTTATGCACACATTTCAACATGCATTTAGTTCAGGATGACCTCCTGAACCCTAAATTAGCATTAATTTGACCACACGACTCATTCCTATGAAGATACAATCAAACTCAGAAAACGTGCTCAACTCGGCCTGATAATACATTAAAAGCAATAAAAACTCAAATTGAGTGTCACGCCTAAACCAAAGGACTTGTGCACACATTTCAACACGAATTTAGTTCAGGATGACGTCCTGAAGCCGAACTGAGCATTAATTTGACCACACAACTCATTCCTATGAAGATACAATCAAACTCAGAAAACGTGCTCAACTCGGCCTGATAATACATTAAAAGCAATAAAAACTCAAATCGAGTGCCACGCCTAATCCAAAGGACTTATGCACACATTTCAACATGAATTTAGTTCAGGTTGACGTCCTGAAGCCTAAATGAGCATTAATTTGACCACGCAACTCATTCCTGTGAAGATACATCCAAACTTAGAAAACGTTCTTAACTCAGCCTGAAAATGCATTTAAAGCAATAAAAACTCAAATTGAGTGTCACGCCTAAACCAAAGGACTTACGCACACATTTCAACATGCATTTAGTTCAGGATGCCCTCCTGAACCCTAAATGAGCATTAATTTGACCACACAACTCATTCCTATGAAGATACAATCAAACTCAGAAAACGTGCTCAACTCGGCCTGATAATACATTAAAAGCAATAAAAACTCAAATTGAGTGCCACGCCTAAACCAAAGGACTTATGCACACATTTCAACATGAATTTAGTTCAGGTTGACGTCCTGAAGCCTAAATGAGCATTAATTAGACCACGCAACTCATTCCTGTGAAGATACATCCAAACTTAGAAAACGTGCTTAACTCAGCCTGAAAATGCATTTAAAGCAATAAAAACTCAAATTGAGTGTCACGCCTAAACCAAAGGACTTACGCACACATTTCAACATGCATTTATTTCAGGATGCCCTCCTGAACCCTAAATGAGCATTAATTTGACCACACAACTCATTCCTATGAAGATACAATCAAACTCAGAAAACGTGCTCAACTCGGCCTGATAATACATTAAAAGCAATAAAAACTCAAATTGAGTGTCACGCCTAAACCAAAGGACTTGTGCACACATTTCAACACGAATTTAGTTCAGGATGACGTCCTGAAGCCGAACTGAGCATTAATTTGACCACACAACTCATTCCTATGAAGATACAATCAAACTCAGAAAACGTGCTCAACTCGGCCTGATAATACATTAAAAGCAATAAAAACTCAAATTGAGTGTCACGCCTAAACCAAAGGACTTATGCACACATTTCAACATGAATTTAGTTCAGGATGACCTCCTGAAGCCTAAATGAGCATTAATTTGACCACACAACTCATTCCTATGAAGATACATTCAAATTCAGAAAACGTGCTCAACTCGGCCTGAAAATACATTAAAAGCAATAAAAACTCAAATTGAGTGTCACGCCTAAACCAAAGGACTTATGCACACATTTCAACATGCATTTAGTTCAGGATGACCTCCTGAACCGTAAATTAGCATTAATTTGACCACACGACTCATTCCTATGAAGATACAATCAAACTCAGAAAACGTGCTCAACTCGGCCTGATAATACATTAAAAGCAATAAAAACTCAAATTGAGTGCCACGCCTAAACCAAAGGACTTATGCACACATTTCAACGTGAATTTAGTTCAGGTTGACGTCCTGAAGCCTAAATGAGCATTAATTTGACCACACAACTCATTTCTGTGAAGATACATCCAAACTTAGAAAACGTGCTTAACTCAGCCTGAAAATGCATTAAAAGCAATAACAACTCAAATTGAGTGTCACGCCTAAACCAAAGGACTTATGCACACATTTCAACATGCATTTAGTTCAGGATGACCTCCTTAAGCCTAAATGTTCATTAATTTGACCACACAACTCATTCCTATGAAGATACAATCAAACTCAGAAAACGTGCTCAACTTGGCATGATAATACATTAAAAGCAATAAAAACTCAAATTGAGTGTCACGCCTAAACCAAAGGACTTATGCACACATTTCAACATGCATTTAGTTCAGGATGACCTCCTGAACCCTAAATTAGCATTAATTTGACCACACGACTCATTCCTATGAAGATACAATCAAACTCAGAAAACGTGCTCAACTCGGCCTGATATTACATTAAAAGCAATAAAAACTCAAATCGAGTGCCACGCCTAATCCAAAGGACTTATGCACACATTTCAACATGAATTTAGTTCAGGATGACCTCCTGAAGCCTAAATGAGCATTAATTTGACCACACAACTCATTCCTATGAAGATACATTCAAATTCAGAAAACGTGCTCAACTCGGCCTGAAAATACATTAAAAGCAATAAAAACTCAAATTGAGTGTCACGCCTAAACCAAAGGACTTATGCACACATTTCAACATGCATTTAGTTCAGGATGACCTCCTGAACCGTAAATTAGCATTAATTTGACCACACGACTCATTCCTATGAAGATACAATCAAACTCAGAAAACGTGCTCAACTCGGCCTGATAATACATTAAAAGCAATAAAAACTCAAATTGAGTGCCACGCCTAAACCAAAGGACTTATGCACACATTTCAACGTGAATTTAGTTCAGGTTGACGTCCTGAAGCCTAAATGAGCATTAATTTGACCACACAACTCATTTCTGTGAAGATACATCCAAACTTAGAAAACGTGCTTAACTCAGCCTGAAAATGCATTAAAAGCAATAACAACTCAAATTGAGTGTCACGCCTAAACCAAAGGACTTATGCACACATTTCAACATGCATTTAGTTCAGGATGACCTCCTTAAGCCTAAATGTTCATTAATTTGACCACACAACTCATTCCTATGAAGATACAATCAAACTCAGAAAACGTGCTCAACTTGGCATGATAATACATTAAAAGCAGTAAAAACTCAAATTGAGTGTCACGCCTAAACCAAAGGACTTATGCACACATTTCAACATGCATTTAGTTCAGGATGACCTCCTGAACCCTAAATTAGCATTAATTTGACCACACGACTCATTCCTATGAAGATACAATCAAACTCAGAAAACCTGCTCAACTCGGCCTGATAATACATTAAAAGCAATAAAAACTCAAATCGAGTGCCACGCCTAAACCAAAGGACTTATGCACACATTTCAACATGAATTTAGTTCAGGTTGACGTCCTGAAGCCTAAATGAGCATTAATTTGACCACGCAACTCATTCCTGTGAAGATACATCCAAACTTAGAAAACGTGCTTAACTCAGCCTGAAAATGCATTTAAAGCAATAAAAACTCAAATTGAGTGTCACGCCTAAACCAAAGGACTTACGCACACATTTCAACATGCATTTAGTTCAGGATGCCCTCCTGAACCCTAAATGAGCATTAATTTGACCACACAACTCATTCCTATGAAGATACAATCAAACTCAGAAAACGTGCTCAACTCGGCCTGATAATACATTAAAAGCAATAAAAACTCAAATTGAGTGTCACGCCTAAACGAAAGGACTTGTGCACACATTTCAACACGAATTTAGTTCAGGATGACGTCCTGAAGCCGAACTGAGCATTAATTTGACCACACAACTCATTCCTATGAAGATACAATCAAACTCAGAAAACGTGCTCAACTCGGCCTGATAATACATTAAAAGCAATAAAAACTCAAATTGAGTGTCACGCCTAAACCAAAGGACTTATGCACACATTTCAACATGAATTTAGTTCAGGATGACCTCCTGAAGCCTAAATGAGCATTAATTTGACCACACAACTCATTCCTATGAAGATACATTCAAATTCAGAAAATGTGCTCAACTCGGCCTGAAAATACATTAAAAGCAATAAAAACTCAAATTGAGTGTCACGCCTAAACCAAAGGACTTATGCACACATTTCAACATGCATTTAGTTCAGGATGACCTCCTGAACCCTAAATTAGCATTAATTTGACCACACGACTCATTCCTATGAAGATACAATCAAACTCAGAAAACGTGCTCAACTCGGCCTGATAATACATTAAAAGCAATAAAAACTCAAATTGAGTGCCACGCCTAAACCAAAGGACTTATGCACACATTTCAACATGAATTTAGTTCAGGTTGACGTCCTGAAGCCTAAATGAGCATTAATTTGACCACACAACTCATTTCTGTGAAGATACATCCAAACTTAGAAAACGTGCTTAACTCAGCCTGAAAATGCATTAAAAGCAATAACAACTCAAATTGAGTGTCACGCCTAAACCAAAGGACTTATGCACACATTTCAACATGCATTTAGTTCAGGATGACCTCCTTAAGCCTAAATGTTCATTAATTTGACCACACAACTCATTCCTATGAAGATACAATCAAACTCAGAAAACGTGCTCAACTTGGCATGATAATACATTAAAGCAATAAAAACTGAAATTGAGTGTCACGCCTAAACCAAAGGACTTATGAACACATTTCAACATGAATTTAGTTCAGGATAACCTCCTGAACCCTAAATTAGCATTAATTTGACCACACAACTCATTCCTATGAAGATACAATCAAACTCAGAAAACGTGCTCAACTCGGCCTGATAATACATTAAAAGCAATAAAAACTCAAATTGAGTCTCACGCCTAAACCAAAGGACTTATGCACACATTTCAACATGAATTTAGTTCAGGTTGACGTCCTGAAGCCTAAATAAGCATTAATTTGACCACACAACTCATTTCTGTGAAGATACATCCAAACTTAGAAAACGTGCTTAACTCAGCCTGAAAATGCATTAAAAGCAATAACAACTCAAATTGAGTGTCACGCCTAAACCAAAGGACTTATGCACACATTTCAACATGCATTTAGTTCAGGATGACCTCCTTAAGCCTAAATGTTCATTAATTTGACCACACAACTCATTCCTATGAAGATACAATCAAACTCAGAAAACGTGCTCAACTCGGCCTGAAAATGCATTAAAAGCAATAAAAACTCAAATTGAGTGTCACGCCTAAACCAAAGGACTTATGCACACATTTCAACATGCATTTAGTTCAGGATGACCTCCTGAAGCCTAAATGGGCATTAATTTGACCACACAACTCATTCCTGTGAAGATACATCCAAACTTAGAAAACGTGCTTAACTCAGCCTGAAAATGCATTTAAAGCAATAAAAACTCAAATTGAGTGTCACGCCTAAACCAAAGGACTTACGCACACATTTCAACATGCATTTAGTTCAGGATGACCTCCTGAAGCCTAAATGAGCATTAATTTGACCACACAACTCATTCCTGTGAAGATACATCCAAACTTAGAAAACGTGCTTAACTCAGCCGGATAATACATTAAAGCAATAAAAACTCAAATTGAGTGTCACGCCTAAACCAAAGGACTTACGCACACATTTCAACATGCATTTAGTTCAGGATGACCTCCTTAAGCCTAAATGATCATTAATTTGACCACACAACTCATTCCTATGAAGATACAATCAAACTCAGAAAACGTGCTCAACTCGGCCGGATAATACATTAAAAGCAATAAAAACTCAAATTGAGTGTCACGCCTAAACCAAAGGACTTATGCACACATTTCAACATGCATTTAGTTCAGGATGACCTCCTGAAGCCTAAATGAGCATTAATTTGACCACACAACTCATTCCTATGAAGATACATTCAAACTCAGAAAACGTGCTCAACTCGGCCTGAAAATGCATTTAAAGCATTAAAAACTCAAATTGAGTGTCACGCCTAAACCAAAGGACTTATGCACACATTTCAACATGAATATAGTTCAGGTTGACGTCCTGAAGCCTAAATGAGCATTAATTTGACCGCGCAACTCATTTCTGTGAAGATACATCCAAACTTAGAAAACGTGCTTAACTCAGCCTGAAAATGCATTAAAAGCAATAACAACTCAAATTGAGTGTCACGCCTAAACCAAAGGACTTATGCACACATTTCAACATGCATTTAGTTCAGGATGACCTCCTTAAGCCTAAATGTTCATTAATTTGACCACACAACTCATTCCTATGAAGATACAATCAAACTCAGAAAACGTGCTCAACTTGGCATGATAATACATTAAAAGCAATAAAAACTGAAATTGAGTGTCACGCCTAAACCAAAGGACTTATGAACACATTTCAACATGAATTTAGTTCAGGATAACCTCCTGAACCCTAAATTAGCATTAATTTGACCACACAACTCATTCCTATGAAGATACAATCAAACTCAGAAAACGTGCTCAACTCGGCCTGATAATACATTAAAAGCAATAAAAACTCAAATTGAGTCTCACGCCTAAACCAAAGGACTTATGCACACATTTCAACATGAATTTAGTTCAGGTTGACGTCCTGAAGCCTAAATGAGCATTAATTTGACCACACAACTCATTTCTGTGAAGATACATCCAAACTTAGAAAACGTGCTTAACTCAGCCTGAAAATGCATTAAAAGCAATAACAACTCAAATTGAGTGTCACGCCTAAACCAAAGGACTTATGCACACATTTCAACATGCATTTAGTTCAGGATGACCTCCTTAAGCCTAAATGTTCATTAATTTGACCACACAACTCATTCCTATGAAGATACAATCAAACTCAGAAAACGTGCTCAACTCGGCCTGAAAATGCATTAAAAGCAATAAAAACTCAAATTGAGTGTCACGCCTAAACCAAAGGACTTATGCACACATTTCAACATGCATTTAGTTCAGGATGACCTCCTGAAGCCTAAATGGGCATTAATTTGACCACACAACTCATTCCTGTGAAGATACATCCAAACTTAGAAAACGTGCTTAACTCAGCCTGAAAATGCATTTAAAGCAATAAAAACTCAAATTGAGTGTCACGCCTAAACCAAAGGACTTACGCACACATTTCAACATGCATTTAGTTCAGGATGACCTCCTGAAGCCTAAATGAGCATTAATTTGACCACACAACTCATTCCTGTGAAGATACATCCAAACTTAGAAAACGTGCTTAACTCAGCCGGATAATACATTAAAGCAATAAAAACTCAAATTGAGTGTCACGCCTAAACCAAAGGACTTACGCACACATTTCAACATGCATTTAGTTCAGGATGACCTCCTTAAGCCTAAATGATCATTAATTTGACCACACAACTCATTCCTATGAAGATACAATCAAACTCAGAAAACGTGCTCAACTCGGCCGGATAATACATTAAAAGCAATAAAAACTCAAATTGAGTGTCACGCCTAAACCAAAGGACTTATGCACACATTTCAACATGCATTTAGTTCAGGATGACCTCCTGAAGCCTAAATGAGCATTAATTTGACCACACAACTCATTCCTATGAAGATACATTCAAACTCAGAAAACGTGCTCAACTCGGCCTGAAAATGCATTTAAAGCATTAAAAACTCAAATTGAGTGTCACGCCTAAACCAAAGGACTTATGCACACATTTCAACATGAATTTAGTTCAGGTTGACGTCCTGAAGCCTAAATGAGCATTAATTTGACCGCGCAACTCATTTCTGTGAAGATACATCCAAACTTAGAAAACGTGCTTAACTCAGCCTGAAAATGCATTAAAAGCAATAACAACTCAAATTGAGTGTCACGCCTAAACCAAAGGACTTATGCACACATTTCAACATGCATTTAGTTCAGGATGACCTCCTTAAGCCTAAAAGTTCATTAATTTGACCACACAACTCATTCCTATGAAGATACAATCAAACTCAGAAAACGTGCTCAACTTGGCATGATAATACATTAAAAGCAATAAAAACTCAAATTGAGTCTCACGCCTAAACCAAAGGACTTATGCACACATTTCAACATGAATTTAGTTCAGGTTGACGTCCTGAAGCCTAAATGAGCATTAATTTGACCACACAACTCATTTCTGTGAAGATACATCCAAACTTAGAAAACGTGCTTAACTCAGCCTGAAAATGCATTAAAAGCAATAACAACTCAAATTGAGTGTCACGCCTAAACCAAAGGACTTATGCACACATTTCAACATGCATTTAGTTCAGGATGACCTCCTTAAGCCTAAATGTTCATTAATTTGACCACACAACTCATTCCTATGAAGATACAATCAAACTCAGAAAACGTGCTCAACTCGGCCTGAAAATGCATTAAAAGCAATAAAAACTCAAATTGAGTGTCACGCCTAAACCAAAGGACTTATGCACACATTTCAACATGCATTTAGTTCAGGATGACCTCCTGAAGCCTAAATGGGCATTAATTTGACCACACAACTCATTCCTGTGAAGATACATCCAAACTTAGAAAACGTGCTTAACTCAGCCTGAAAATGCATTTAAAGCAATAAAAACTCAAATTGAGTGTCACGCCTAAACCAAAGGACTTACGCACACATTTCAACATGCATTTAGTTCAGGATGACCTCCTGAAGCCTAAATGAGCATTAATTTGACCACACAACTCATTCCTGTGAAGATACATCCAAACTTAGAAAACGTGCTTAACTCAGCCGGATAATACATTAAAGCAATAAAAACTCAAATTGAGTGTCACGCCTAAACCAAAGGACTTACGCACACATTTCAACATGCATTTAGTTCAGGATGACCTCCTTAAGCCTAAATGATCATTAATTTGACCACACAAATCATTCCTATGAAGATACAATCAAACTCAGAAAACGTGCTCAACTCGGCCGGATAATACATTAAAAGCAATAAAAACTCAAATTGAGTGTCACGCCTAAACCAAAGGACTTATGCACACATTTCAACATGCATTTAGTTCAGGATGACCTCCTGAAGCCTAAATGAGCATTAATTTGACCACACAACTCATTCCTATGAAGATACATTCAAACTCAGAAAACGTGCACAACTCGGCCTGAAAATGCATTTAAAGCATTAAAAACTCAAATTGAGTGTCACGCCTAAACCAAAGGACTTACTCACACATTTCAACATGCATTTAGTTCAGGATGACCTCCTGAACCCTAAATGAGCATTAATTTGACCACACAACTCATTCCTATGAAGATACAATCAAACTCAGAAAACGTGCTCAACTCGGCCTGATAATACATTAACAGCAATAAAAACTCAAATTGAGTGTCACGCCTAAACCAAAGGACTTGTGCACACATTTCAACAAGAATTTAGTTCAGGATGACGTCCTGAAGCCGAACTGAGCATTAATTTGACCACACAACTCATTCCTATGAAGACACAATCAAACTCAGAAAACGTGCACAACTCGGCCTGATAATACATTAAAAGCAATAAAAACTCAAATTGAGTGTCACGCCTAAACCAAAGGACTTATGCACACATTTCAACATGCATTTAGTTCAGGATGACCTCCTGAACCCTAAATGAGCATTAATTTGACCACACAACTCATTCCTATGAAGATACAATCAAACTCAGAAAACGTGCTCAACTCGGCCTGATAATACATTAAAAGCAATAAAAACTCAAATTGAGTGTCACGCCTAAACCAAAGGACTTATGCACACATTTCAACATGCATTTAGTTCAGGATGACCTCCTGAAGCCTAAATGAGCATTAATTTGACCACACAACTCATTCCTATGAAGATACATTCAAACTCAGAAAACGTGCTCAACTCGGCCTGAAAATGCTTTTAAAGCATTAAAAACTCAAATTGAGTGTCACCCCTAAACCAAAGGACTTATGCACACATTTCAACATGAATTTAGTTCAGGTTGACGTCCTGAAGCCTAAATGAGCATTAATTTGACCACGCAACTCATTCCTGTGAAGAGACATCCAAACTTAGAAAACGTGCTTAACTCAGCCTGAAAATGCATTTAAAGCAATAAAAACTCAAATTGAGTGTCACCCCTAAACCAAAGGACTTAAGCACACATTTCAACATGCATTTAGTTCAGGATGACCTCCTGAAGCCTAAATGAGCATTAATTTGACCACACAACTCATTCCTATGAAGATACAATCAAACTCAGAAAACGTGCTCAACTCGGCCTGATAATACATTAAAAGCAATAAAAACTCAAATTGAGTGTCACGCCTAAACCAAAGGACTTGTGCACACATTTCAACACGAATTTAGTTCAGGATGACGTCCTGAAGCCGAACTGAGCATTAATTTGACCACACAACTCATTCCTATGAAGATACAATCAAACTCAGAAAACGTGCACAACTCGGCCTGATAATACATTAAAAGCAATAAAAACTCAAATTGAGTGTCACGCCTAAACCAAAGGACTTATGCACACATTTCAACATGCATTTAGTTCAGGATGACCTCCTGAAGCCTAAATGAGCATTAATTTGACCACACAACTCATTCCTATGAAGATACATTCAAACTCAGAAAACGTGCTCAACTCGGCCTGATAATACATTAAAAGCAATAAAAACTCAAATTGAGTGCCACGCCTAAACCAAAGGACTTATGAACAGATTTCAACATGAATTTAGTTCAGGATGACCTCCTGAACCCTAAATGAGCATTAATTTGACCACACGACTCATTCCTATGAAGATACAATCAAACTCAGAAAACGTGCTCAACTCGGCATGATAATACATTAAAAGCAATAACAAATCAAATTGAGTGTCACACCTAAACCAAAGGACTTATGCACACATTTCAACATGCATTTAGTTCAGGATGACCTCCTGAAGCCTAAATGAGCATTAATTTGACCACACAACTCATTCCTATGAAGATACATTCAAACTCAGAAAACGTGCTCAACTCGGCCTGAAAATGCATTTAAAGCATTAAAAACTCAAATTGAGTGTCACGCCTAAACCAAAGGACTTGTGCACACATTTCAACACGAATTTAGTTCAGGATGACGTCCTGAAGCCGAACTGAGCATTAATTTGACCACACAACTCATTCCTATGAAGATACAATCAAACTCAGAAAACGTGCACAACTCGGCCTGATAATACATTAAAAGCAATAAAAACTCAAATTGAGTGTCACGCCTAAACCAAAGGACTTATGCACACATTTCAACATGCATTTAGTTCAGGATGACCTCCTGAAGCCTAAATGAGCATTAATTTGACCACACAACTCATTCCTATGAAGATACATTCAAACTCAGAAAACGTGCTCAACTCGGCCTGATAATACATTAAAAGCAATAAAAACTCAAATTGAGTGTCACGCCTAAACCAAAGGACTTATGCACACATTTCAACATGCATTTAGTTCAGGATGACCTCCTGAACCCTAAATTAGCATTAATTTGACCACACAACTCATTCCTATGAAGATACAATCAAACTCAGAAAACGTGCTCAACTCGGCATGATAATACATTAAAAGCAATAACAACTCAAATTGAGTGTCACACCTAAACCAAAGGACTTATGCACACATTTCAACATGCATTTAGTTCAGGATGACCTCCTGAAGCCTAAATGAGCATTAATTTGACCACACAACTCATTCCTATGAAGATACATTCAAACTCAGAAAACGTGCTCAACTCGGCCTGATAATACATTAAAAGCAATAAAAACTCAAATGGAGTGTCACGCCTAAACCAAAGGACTTATGCACACATTTCAACATGCATTTAGTTCAGGATGACCTCCTGAACCGTAAATTAGCATTAATTTGACCACACGACTCATTCCTATGAAGATACAATCAAACTCAGAAAACGTGCTCAACTCGGCCTGATAATACATTAAAAGCAATAAAAACTCAAATTGAGTGCCACGCCTAAACCAAAGGACTTATGAACACATTTCAACATGAATTTAGTTCAGGTTGACGTCCTGAAGCCTAAATGAGCATTAATTTGACCACGCAACTCATTCCTGTGAAGATACATCCAAACTTAGAAAACGTGCTTAACTCAGCCTGAAAATGCATTTAAAGCAATAAAAACTCAAATTGAGTGTCACGCCTAAACCAAAGGACTTACGCACACATTTCAACATGCATTTAGTTCAGGATGCCCTCCTGAACCCTAAATGAGCATTAATTTGACCACACAACTCATTCCTATGAAGATACAATCAAACTCAGAAAACGTGCTCAACTCGGCCTGATAATACATTAAAAGCAATAAAAACTCAAATTGAGTGCCACGCCTAAACCAAAGGACTTATGCACACATTTCAACATGAATTTAGTTCAGGTTGACGTCCTGAAGCCTAAATGAGCATTAATTTGACCACGCAACTCATTCCTGTGAAGATACATCCAAACTTAGAAAATGTGCTTAACTCAGCCTGAAAATGCATTTAAAGCAATAAAAACTCAAATCGAGTGCCACGCCTAAACCAAAGGACTTATGCACACATTTCAACATGAATTTAGTTCAGGTTGACGTCCTGAAGCCTAAATGAGCATTAATTTGACCACGCAACTCATTCCTGTGAAGATACATCCAAACTTAGAAAACGTGCTTAACTCAGCCTGAAAATGCATTTAAAGCAATAAAAACTCAAATTGAGTGTCACGCCTAAACCAAAGGACTTACGCACACATTTCAACATGCATTTAGTTCAGGATGACCTCCTGAAGCCTAAATGAGCATTAATTTGACCACACAACTCATTCCTGTGAAGATACATCCAAACTTAGAAAACGTGCTTAACTCAGCCGGATAATACATTAAAGCAATAAAAACTCAAATTGAGTGTCACGCCTAAACCAAAGGACTTACGCACACATTTCAACATGCATTTAGTTCAGGATGACCTCCTTAAGCCTAAATGATCATTAATTTGACCACACAACTCATTCCTATGAAGATACAATCAAACTCAGAAAACGTGCTCAACTCGGCCGGATAATACATTAAAAGCAATAAAAACTCAAATTGAGTGTCACGCCTAAACCAAAGGACTTATGCACACATTTCAACATGCATTTAGTTCAGGATGACCTCCTGAAGCCTAAATGAGCATTAATTTGACCACACAACTCATTCCTATGAAGATACATTCAAACTCAGAAAACGTGCACAACTCGGCCTGAAAATGCATTTAAAGCATTAAAAACTCAAATTGAGTGTCACGCCTAAACCAAAGGACTTATGCACACATTTCAACATGAATTTAGTTCAGGTTGACGTCCTGAAGCCTAAATGAGCATTAATTTGACCGCGCAACTCATTCCTGTGAAGAGACATCCAAACTTAGAAAACGTGCTTAACTCAGCCTGAAAATGCATTTAAAGCAATAAAAACTCAAATTGAGTGTCACGCCTAAACCAAAGGACTTACTCACACATTTCAACATGCATTTAGTTCAGGATGACCTCCTGAACCCTAAATGAGCATTAATTTGACCACACAACTCATTCCTATGAAGATACAATCAAACTCAGAAAACGTGCTCAACTCGGCCTGATAATACATTAAAAGCAATAAAAACTCAAATTGAGTGTCACGCCTAAACCAAAGGACTTGTGCACACATTTCAACACGAATTTAGTTCAGGATGACGTCCTGAAGCCGAACTGAGCATTAATTTGACCACACAACTCATTCCTATGAAGACACAATCAAACTCAGAAAACGTGCACAACTCGGCCTGATAATACATTAAAAGCAATAAAAACTCAAATTGAGTGTCACGCCTAAACCAAAGGACTTATGCACACATTTCAACATGCATTTAGTTCAGGATGACCTCCTGAACCCTAAATGAGCATTAATTTGACCACACAACTCATTCCTATGAAGATACAATCAAACTCAGAAAACGTGCTCAACTCGGCCTGATAATACATTAAAAGCAATAAAAACTCAAATTGAGTGTCACGCCTAAACCAAAGGACTTATGCACACATTTCAACATGCATTTAGTTCAGGATGACCTCCTGAAGCCTAAATGAGCATTAATTTGACCACACAACTCATTCCTATGAAGATACATTCAAACTCAGAAAACGTGCTCAACTCGGCCTGAAAATGCTTTTAAAGCATTAAAAACTCAAATTGAGTGTCACCCCTAAACCAAAGGACTTATGCACACATTTCAACATGAATTTAGTTCAGGTTGACGTCCTGAAGCCTAAATGAGCATTAATTTGACCACGCAACTCATTCCTGTGAAGAGACATCCAAACTTAGAAAACGTGCTTAACTCAGCCTGAAAATGCATTTAAAGCAATAAAAACTCAAATTGAGTGTCACCCCTAAACCAAAGGACTTAAGCACACATTTCAACATGCATTTAGTTCAGGATGACCTCCTGAACCCTAAATGAGCATTAATTTGACCACACAACTCATTCCTATGAAGATACAATCAAACTCAGAAAACGTGCTCAACTCGGCCTGATAATACATTAAAAGCAATAAAAACTCAAATTGAGTGTCACGCCTAAACCAAAGGACTTGTGCACACATTTCAACACGAATTTAGTTCAGGATGACGTCCTGAAGCCGAACTGAGCATTAATTTGACCACACAACTCATTCCTATGAAGATACAATCAAACTCAGAAAACGTGCACAACTCGGCCTGATAATACATTAAAAGCAATAAAAAATCAAATTGAGTGTCACGCCTAAACCAAAGGACTTATGCACACATTTCAACATGCATTTAGTTCAGGATGACCTCCTGAAGCCTAAATGAGCATTAATTTGACCACACAACTCATTCCTATGAAGATACATTCAAACTCAGAAAACGTGCTCAACTCGGCCTGATAATACATTAAAAGCAATAAAAACTCAAATTGAGTGCCACGCCTAAACCAAAGGACTTATGAACACATTTCAACATGAATTTAGTTCAGGATGACCTCCTGAACCCTAAATGAGCATTAATTTGACCACACGACTCATTCCTATGAAGATACAATCAAACTCAGAAAACGTGCTCAACTCGGCATGATAATACATTAAAAGCAATAACAAATCAAATTGAGTGTCACACCTAAACCAAAGGACTTATGCACACATTTCAACATGCATTTAGTTCAGGATGACCTCCTGAAGCCTAAATGAGCATTAATTTGACCACACAACTCATTCCTATGAAGATACATTCAAACTCAGAAAACGTGCTCAACTCGGCCTGAAAATGCATTTAAAGCATTAAAAACTCAAATTGAGTGTCACGCCTAAACCAAAGGACTTGTGCACACATTTCAACACGAATTTAGTTCAGGATGACGTCCTGAAGCCGAACTGAGCATTAATTTGACCACACAACTCATTCCTATGAAGATACAATCAAACTCAGAAAACGTGCACAACTCGGCCTGATAATACATTAAAAGCAATAAAAACTCAAATTGAGTGTCACGCCTAAACCAAAGGACTTATGCACACATTTCAACATGCATTTAGTTCAGGATGACCTCCTGAAGCCTAAATGAGCATTAATTTGACCACACAACTCATTCCTATGAAGATACATTCAAACTCAGAAAACGTGCTCAACTCGGCATGATAATACATTAAAAGCAATAAAAACTCAAATGGAGTGTCACGCCTAAACCAAAGGACTTATGCACACATTTCAACATGCATTTAGTTCAGGATGACCTCCTGAACCCTAAATTAGCATTAATTTGACCACACAACTCATTCCTATGAAGATACAATCAAACTCAGAAAACGTGCTCAACTCGGCCTGATAATACATTAAAAGCAATAAAAACTCAAATTGAGTGCCACGCCTAAACCAAAGGACTTATGAACACATTTCAACATGAATTTAGTTCAGGATGACCTCCTGAACCCTAAATGAGCATTAATTTGACCACACGACTCATTCCTATGAAGATACAATCAAACTCAGAAAACGTGCTCAACTCGGCATGATAATACATTAAAAGCAATAACAAATCAAATTGAGTGTCACACCTAAACCAAAGGACTTATGCACACATTTCAACATGCATTTAGTTCAGGATGACCTCCTGAAGCCTAAATGAGCATTAATTTGACCACACAACTCATTCCTATGAAGATACATTCAAACTCAGAAAACGTGCTCAACTCGGCCTGAAAATGCATTTAAAGCATTAAAAACTCAAATTGAGTGTCACGCCTAAACCAAAGGACTTATGCACACATTTCAACATGAATTTAGTTCAGGTTGACGTCCTGAAGCCTAAATGAGCATTAATTTGACCACGCAACTCATTCCTGTGAAGAGACATCCAAACTTAGAAAACGTGCTTAACTCAGCCTGAAAATGCATTTAAAGCAATAAAAACTCAAATTGAGTGTCACGCCTAAACCAAAGGACTTACGCACACATTTCAACATGCATTTAGTTCAGGATGACCTCCTGAACCCTAAATGAGCATTAATTTGACCACACAACTCATTCCTATGAAGATACAATCAAACTCAGAAAACGTGCTCAACTCGGCCTGATAATACATTAAAAGCAATAAAAACTCAAATTGAGTGTCACGCCTAAACCAAAGGACTTGTGCACACATTTCAACACGAATTTAGTTCAGGATGACGTCCTGAAGCCGAACTGAGCATTAATTTGACCACACAACTCATTCCTATGAAGATACAATCAAACTCAGAAAACGTGCACAACTCGGCCTGATAATACATTAAAAGCAATAAAAACTCAAATTGAGTGTCACGCCTAAACCAAAGGACTTATGCACACATTTCAACATGCATTTAGTTCAGGATGACCTCCTGAAGCCTAAATGAGCATTAATTTGACCACACAACTCATTCCTATGAAGATACATTCAAACTCAGAAAACGTGCTCAACTCGGCCTGATAATACATTAAAAGCAATAAAAACTCAAATTGAGTGTCACGCCTAAACCAAAGGACTTATGCACACATTTCAACATGCATTTAGTTCAGGATGACCTCCTGAACCCTAAATTAGCATTAATTTGACCACACAACTCATTCCTATGAAGATACAATCAAACTCAGAAAACGTGCTCAACTCGGCATGATAATACATTAAAAGCAATAACAACTCAAATTGAGTGTCACACCTAAACCAAAGGACTTATGCACACATTTCAACATGCATTTAGTTCAGGATGACCTCCTGAAGCCTAAATGAGCATTAATTTGACCACACAACTCATTCCTATGAAGATACATTCAAACTCAGAAAACGTGCTCAACTCGGCCTGAAAATGCATTTAAAGCATTAAAAACTCAAATTGAGTGTCACGCCTAAACCAAAGGACTTATGCACACATTTCAACATGAATTTAGTTCAGGTTGACGTCCTGAAGCCTAAATGAGCATTAATTTGACCACACAACTCATTTCTGTGAAGATACATCCAAACTTAGAAAACGTGATTAACTCAGCCTGAAATGCATTTAAAGCAATAAAAACTCAAATTGAGTGTCACGCCTAAACCAAAGGACTTATGCACACATTTCAACATGCATTTAGTTCAGGATGACCTCCTTAAGCCTAAATGTTCATTAATTTGACCACACAACTCATTCCTATGAAGATACAATCAAACTCAGAAAACGTGCTCAACTTGGCATAATACATTAAAAGCAATAAAAACTCAAATTGAGTGTCACGCCTAAACCAAAGGACTTATGCACACATTTCAACACGAATGACGTCCTGAAGCCGAACTGAACATTAATTTGACCACACAACTCATTCCTATGAAGATACAATCAAACTCAGAAAACGTGCTCAACTCTGCATGATAATACATTAAAAGCAATAACAACTCAAATTGAGTGTCACACCTAAACCAAAGGACTTATGCACACATTTCAACATGCATTTAGTTCAGGATGACCTCCTGAAGCCTAAATTAGCATTAATTTGACCACACGACTCATTCCTATGAAGATACAATCAAACTCAGAAAACGTGCTCAACTCGGCCTGATAATACATTAAAAGCAATAAAAACTCAAATTAGTGTCACGCCTAAACCAAAGGACTTATGCACACATTTCAACATGCATTTAGTTCAGGATGACCTCCTGGACCCTAAATTAGCATTAATTTGACCACACGACTCATTCCTATGTAGATACAATCAAACTCAGAAAACGTGCTCAACTCGGCCTGATAATACATTAAAAGCAATAAAAACTCAAATTGAGTGCCACGCCTAAACCAAAGGACTTATGCACACATTTCAACATGAATTTAGTTCAGGTTGACGTCCTGAAGCCTAAATGAGCATTAATTTGACCACACAACTCATTTCTGTGAAGATACATCCAAACTTAGAAAACGTGCTTAACTCAGCCTGAAAATGCATTAAAAGCAATAACAACTCAAATTGAGTGTCACGCCTAAACCAAAGGACTTATGCACACATTTCAACATGCATTTAGTTCAGGATGACCTCCTGAAGCCTAAATGAGCATTAATTTGACCACACAACTCATTCCTATGAAGATACATTCAAACTCAGAAAACGTGCTCAACTCGGCCTGATAATACATTAAAAGCAATAAAAACTCAAATGGAGTGTCACGCCTAAACCAAAGGACTTATGCACACATTTCAACATGCATTTAGTTCAGGATGACCTCCTGAACCCTAAATTAGCATTAATTTGACCACACAACTCATTCCTATGAAGATACAATCAAACTCAGAAAACGTGCTCAACTCGGCCTGATAATACATTAAAAGCAATAAAAACTCAAATTGAGTGCCACGCCTAAACCAAAGGACTTATGAACACATTTCAACATGAATTTAGTTCAGGATGACCTCCTGAACCCTAAATGAGCATTAATTTGACCACACGACTCATTCCTATGAAGATACAATCAAACTCAGAAAACGTGCTCAACTCGGCATGATAATACATTAAAAGCAATAACAAATCAAATTGAGTGTCACACCTAAACCAAAGGACTTATGCACACATTTCAACATGCATTTAGTTCAGGATGACCTCCTGAAGCCTAAATGAGCATTAATTTGACCACACAACTCATTCCTATGAAGATACATTCAAACTCAGAAAACGTGCTCAACTCGGCCTGAAAATGCATTTAAAGCATTAAAAACTCAAATTGAGTGTCACGCCTAAACCAAAGGACTTATGCACACATTTCAACATGAATTTAGTTCAGGTTGACGTCCTGAAGCCTAAATGAGCATTAATTTGACCACGCAACTCATTCCTGTGAAGAGACATCCAAACTTAGAAAACGTGCTTAACTCAGCCTGAAAATGCATTTAAAGCAATAAAAACTCAAATTGAGTGTCACGCCTAAACCAAAGGACTTACGCACACATTTCAACATGCATTTAGTTCAGGATGACCTCCTGAACCCTAAATGAGCATTAATTTGACCACACAACTCATTCCTATGAAGATACAATCAAACTCAGAAAACGTGCTCAACTCGGCCTGATAATACATTAAAAGCAATAAAAACTCAAATTGAGTGTCACGCCTAAACCAAAGGACTTGTGCACACATTTCAACACGAATTTAGTTCAGGATGACGTCCTGAAGCCGAACTGAGCATTAATTTGACCACACAACTCATTCCTATGAAGATACAATCAAACTCAGAAAACGTGCACAACTCGGCCTGATAATACATTATAAGCAATAAAAACTCAAATTGAGTGTCACGCCTAAACCAAAGGACTTATGCACACATTTCAACATGCATTTAGTTCAGGATGACCTCCTGAAGCCTAAATGAGCATTAATTTGACCACACAACTCATTCCTATGAAGATACATTCAAACTCAGAAAACGTGCTCAACTCGGCCTGATAATACATTAAAAGCAATAAAAACTCAAATTGAGTGTCACGCCTAAACCAAAGGACTTATGCACACATTTCAACATGCATTTAGTTCAGGATGACCTCCTGAACCCTAAATTAGCATTAATTTGACCACACAACTCATTCCTATGAAGATACAATCAAACTCAGAAAACGTGCTCAACTCGGCATGATAATACATTAAAAGCAATAACAACTCAAATTGAGTGTCACACCTAAACCAAAGGACTTATGCACACATTTCAACATGCATTTAGTTCAGGATGACCTCCTGAAGCCTAAATGAGCATTAATTTGACCACACAACTCATTCCTATGAAGATACATTCAAACTCAGAAAACGTGCTCAACTCGGCCTGAAAATGCATTTAAAGCATTAAAAACTCAAATTGAGTGTCACGCCTAAACCAAAGGACTTATGCACACATTTCAACATGAATTTAGTTCACGTTGACGTCCTGAAGCCTAAATGAGCATTAATTTGACCACACAACTCATTTCTGTGAAGATACATCCAAACTTAGAAAACGTGATTAACTCAGCCTGAAATGCATTTAAAGCAATAAAAACTCAAATTGAGTGTCACGCCTAAACCAAAGGACTTATGCACACATTTCAACATGCATTTAGTTCAGGATGACCTCCTTAAGCCTAAATGTTCATTAATTTGACCACACAACTCATTCCTATGAAGATACAATCAAACTCAGAAAACGTGCTCAACTTGGCATAATACATTAAAAGCAATAAAAACTCAAATTGAGTGTCACGCCTAAACCAAAGGACTTATGCACACATTTCAACACGAATGACGTCCTGAAGCCGAACTGAACATTAATTTGACCACACAACTCATTCCTATGAAGATACAATCAAACTCAGAAAACGTGCTCAACTCTGCATGATAATACATTAAAAGCAATAACAACTCAAATTGAGTGTCACACCTAAACCAAAGGACTTATGCACACATTTCAACATGCATTTAGTTCAGGATGACCTCCTGAAGCCTAAATTAGCATTAATTTGACCACACGACTCATTCCTATGAAGATACAATCAAACTCAGAAAACGTGCTCAACTCGGCCTGATAATACATTAAAAGCAATAAAAACTCAAATTAGTGTCACGCCTAAACCAAAGGACTTATGCACACATTTCAACATGCATTTAGTTCAGGATGACCTCCTGGACCCTAAATTAGCATTAATTTGACCACACGACTCATTCCTATGTAGATACAATCAAACTCAGAAAACGTGCTCAACTCGGCCTGATAATACATTAAAAGCAATAAAAACTCAAATTGAGTGCCACGCCTAAACCAAAGGACTTATGCACACATTTCAACATGAATTTAGTTCAGGTTGACGTCCTGAAGCCTAAATGAGCATTAATTTGACCACACAACTCATTTCTGTGAAGATACATCCAAACTTAGAAAACGTGCTTAACTCAGCCTGAAAATGCATTAAAAGCAATAACAACTCAAATTGAGTGTCACGCCTAAACCAAAGGACTTATGCACACATTTCAACATGCATTTAGTTCAGGATGACCTCCTTAAGCCTAAATGTTCATTAATTTGACCACACAACTCATTCCTATGAAGATACAATCAAACTCAGAAAACGTGCTCAACTTGGCATGATAATACATTAAAAGCAATAAAAACTCAAATTGAGTGTCACGCCTAAACCAAAGGACTTATGCACACATTTCAACATGCATTTAGTTCAGGATGACCTCCTGAACCCTAAATTAGCATTAATTTGACCACACGACTCATTCCTATGAAGATACAATCAAACTCAGAAAACGTGCTCAACTCGGCCTGATAATACATTAAAAGCAATAAAAACTCAAATTGAGTGCCACGCCTAAACCAAAGGACTTATGCACACATTTCAACATGAATTTAGTTCAGGATGACCTCCTGAAGCCTAAATGAGCATTAATTTGACCACACAACTCATTCCTATGAAGATACATTCAAATTCAGAAAACGTGCTCAACTCGGCCTGAAAATACATTAAAAGCAATAAAAACTCAAATTGAGTGTAACGCCTGAACCAAAGGACTTATGCACACATTTCAACATGCATTTAGTTCAGGATGACCTCCTGAACCCTAAATTAGCATTAATTTGACCACACGACTCATTCCTATGAAGATACAATCAAACTCAGAAAACGTGCTCAACTCGGCCTGAAAATGCATTTAAAGCATTAAAAACTCAAATTGAGTGTCACGCCTAAACCAAAGGACTTATGCACACATTTCAACATGAATTTAGTTCAGGTTGACGTCCTGAAGCCTAAATGAGCATTAATTTGACCACACAACTCATTTCTGTGAAGATACATCCAAACTTAGAAAACGTGCTTAACTCAGCCTGAAAATGCATTTAAAGCAATAAAAACTCAAATTGAGTGTCACGCCTAAACCAAAGGACTTACGCACACATTTCAACATGCATTTAGTTCAGGATGACCTCCTGAACCCTAAATGAGCATTAATTTGACCACACAACTCATTCCTATGAAGATACAATCAAACTCAGAAAACGTGCTCAACTCGGCCTGATAATACATTAAAAGCAATAAAAACTCAAATTGAGTGTCACGCCTAAACCAAAGGACTTGTGCCCACATTTCAACACGAATTTAGTTCAGGATGACGTCCTGAAGCCGAACTGAGCATTAATTTGACCACACAACTCATTCCTATGAAGATACAATCAAACTCAGAAAACGTGCACAACTCGGCCTGATAATACATTAAAAGCAATAAAAACTCAAATTGAGTGTCACGCCTAAACCAAAGGACTTATGCACACATTTCAACATGCATTTAGTTCAGGATGACCTCCTGAAGCCTAAATGAGCATTAATTTGACCACACAACTCATTCCTATGAAGATACATTCAAACTCAGAAAACGTGCTCAACTCGGCCTGATAATACATTAAAAGCAATAAAAACTCAAATTGAGTGTCACGCCTAAACCAAAGGACTTATGCACACATTTCAACATGCATTTAGTTCAGGATGACCTCCTGAACCCTAAATTAGCATTAATTTGACCACACGACTCATTCCTATGAAGATACAATCAAACTCAGAAAACGTGCTCAACTCGGCCTGAAAATGCATTTAAAGCATTAAAAACTCAAATTGAGTGTCACGCCTAAACCAAAGGACTTATGCACACATTTCAACATGAATTTAGTTCAGGTTGACGTCCTGAAGCCTAAATGAGCATTAATTTGACCACACAACTCATTTCTGTGAAGATACATCCAAACTTAGAAAACGTGCTTAACTCAGCCTGAAAATGCATTTAAAGCAATAAAAACTCAAATTGAGTGTCACGCCTAAACCAAAGGACTTACGCACACATTTCAACATGCATTTAGTTCAGGATGACCTCCTGAACCCTAAATGAGCATTAATTTGACCACACAACTCATTCCTATGAAGATACAATCAAACTCAGAAAACGTGCTCAACTCGGCCTGATAATACATTAAAAGCAATAAAAACTCAAATTGAGTGTCACGCCTAAACCAAAGGACTTGTGCCCACATTTCAACACGAATTTAGTTCAGGATGACGTCCTGAAGCCGAACTGAGCATTAATTTGACCACACAACTCATTCCTATGAAGATACAATCAAACTCAGAAAACGTGCACAACTCGGCCTGATAATACATTAAAAGCAATAAAAACTCAAATTGAGTGTCACGCCTAAACCAAAGGACTTATGCACACATTTCAACATGCATTTAGTTCAGGATGACCTCCTGAAGCCTAAATGAGCATTAATTTGACCACACAACTCATTCCTATGAAGATACATTCAAACTCAGAAAACGTGCTCAACTCGGCCTGATAATACATTAAAAGCAATAAAAACTCAAATTGAGTGTCACGCCTAAACCAAAGGACTTATGCACACATTTCAACATGCATTTAGTTCAGGATGACCTCCTGAACCCTAAATTAGCATTAATTTGACCACACAACTCATTCCTATGAAGATACAATCAAACTCAGAAAACGTGCTCAACTCGGCATGATAATACATTAAAAGCAATAACAACTCAAATTGAGTGTCACACCTAAACCAAAGGACTTATGCACACATTTCAACATGCATTTAGTTCAGGATGACCTCCTGAAGCCTAAATGAGCATTAATTTGACCACACAACTCATTCCTATGAAGATACATTCAAACTCAGAAAACGTGCTCAACTCGGCCTGAAAATGCATTTAAAGCATTAAAAACTCAAATTGAGTGTCACGCCTAAACCAAAGGACTTATGCACACATTTCAACATGAATTTAGTTCAGGTTGACGTCCTGAAGCCTAAATGAGCATTAATTTGACCACACAACTCATTTCTGTGAAGATACATCCAAACTTAGAAAACGTGATTAACTCAGCCTGAAATGCATTTAAAGCAATAAAAACTCAAATTGAGTGTCACGCCTAAACCAAAGGACTTATGCACACATTTCAACATGCATTTAGTTCAGGATGACCTCCTTAAGCCTAAATGTTCATTAATTTGACCACACAACTCATTCCTATGAAGATACAATCAAACTCAGAAAACGTGCTCAACTTGGCATAATACATTAAAAGCAATAAAAACTCAAATTGAGTGTCACGCCTAAACCAAAGGACTTATGCACACATTTCAACACGAATGACGTCCTGAAGCCGAACTGAACATTAATTTGACCACACAACTCATTCCTATGAAGATACAATCAAACTCAGAAAACGTGCTCAACTCTGCATGATAATACATTAAAAGCAATAACAACTCAAATTGAGTGTCACACCTAAACCAAAGGACTTATGCACACATTTCAACATGCATTTAGTTCAGGATGACCTCCTGAAGCCTAAATTAGCATTAATTTGACCACACGACTCATTCCTATGAAGATACAATCAAACTCAGAAAACGTGCTCAACTCGGCCTGATAATACATTAAAAGCAATAAAAACTCAAATTGAGTGTCACGCCTAAACCAAAGGACTTATGCACACATTTCAACATGCATTTAGTTCAGGATGACCTCCTGAACCCTAAATTAGCATTAATTTGACCACACGACTCATTCCTATGAAGATACAATCAAACTCAGAAAACGTGCTCAACTCGGCCTGATAATACATTAAAAGCAATAAAAACTCAAATTGAGTGCCACGCCTAAACCAAAGGACTTATGCACACATTTCAACATGAATTTAGTTCAGGTTGACGTCCTGAAGCCTAAATGAGCATTAATTTGACCACACAACTCATTTCTGTGAAGATACATCCAAACTTAGAAAACGTGCTTAACTCAGCCTGAAAATGCATTAAAAGCAATAACAACTCAAATTGAGTGTCACGCCTAAACCAAAGGACTTATGCACACATTTCAACATGCATTTAGTTCAGGATGACCTCCTTAAGCCTAAATGTTCATTAATTTGACCACACAACTCATTCCTATGAAGATACAATCAAACTCAGAAAACGTGCTCAACTTGGCATGATAATACATTAAAAGCAATAAAAACTCAAATTGAGTGTCACGCCTAAACCAAAGGACTTATGCACACATTTCAACATGCATTTAGTTCAGGATGACCTCCTGAACCCTAAATTAGCATTAATTTGACCACACGACTCATTCCTATGAAGATACAATCAAACTCAGAAAACGTGCTCAACTCGGCCTGATAATACATTAAAAGCAATAAAAACTCAAATTGAGTGCCACGCCTAAACCAAAGGACTTATGCACACATTTCAACATGAATTTAGTTCAGGATGACCTCCTGAAGCCTAAATGAGCATTAATTTGACCACACAACTCATTCCTATGAAGATACATTCAAATTCAGAAAACGTGCTCAACTCGGCCTGAAAATACATTAAAAGCAATAAAAACTCAAATTGAGTGTCACGCCTAAACCAAAGGACTTATGCACACATTTCAACATGCATTTAGTTCAGGATGACCTCCTGAACCCTAAATTAGCATTAATTTGACCACACGACTCATTCCTATGAAGATACAATCAAACTCAGAAAACGTGCTCAACTCGGCCTGAAAATGCATTTAAAGCATTAAAAACTCAAATTGAGTGTCACGCCTAAACCAAAGGACTTATGCACACATTTCAACATGAATTTAGTTCAGGTTGACGTCCTGAAGCCTAAATGAGCATTAATTTGACCACACAACTCATTTCTGTGAAGATACATCCAAACTTAGAAAACGTGATTAACTCAGCCTGAAATGCATTTAAAGCAATAAAAACTCAAATTGAGTGTCACGCCTAAACCAAAGGACTTATGCACACATTTCAACATGCATTTAGTTCAGGATGACCTCCTTAAGCCTAAATGTTCATTAATTTGACCACACAACTCATTCCTATGAAGATACAATCAAACTCAGAAAACGTGCTCAACTTGGCATAATACATTAAAAGCAATAAAAACTCAAATTGAGTGTCACGCCTAAACCAAAGGACTTATGCACACATTTCAACACGAATGACGTCCTGAAGCCGAACTGAACATTAATTTGACCACACAACTCATTCCTATGAAGATACAATCAAACTCAGAAAACGTGCTCAACTTGGCATAATACATTAAAAGCAATAAAAACTCAAATTGAGTGTCACGCCTAAACCAAAGGACTTATGCACACATTTCAACATGCATTTAGTTCAGGATGACCTCCTGAACCCTAAATTAGCATTAATTTGACCACACGACTCATTCCTATGAAGATACAATCAAACTCAGAAAAAGTGCTCAACTCGGCCTGATAATACATTAAAAGCAATAAAATCTCAAATTGAGTGCCACGCCTAAACCAAAGGACTTATGCACACATTTCAACATGAATTTAGTTCAGGTTGACGTCCTGAAGCCTAAATGAGCATTAATTTGACCACGCAACTCATTCCTGTGAAGATACATCCAAACTTAGAAAACGTGCTTAACTCAGCCTGAAAATGCATTTAAAGCAATAAAAACTCAAATTGAGTGTCACGCCTAAACCAAAGGACTTACGCACACATTTCAACATGCATTTAGTTCAGGATGCCCTCCTGAACCCTAAATGAGCATTAATTTGACCACACAACTCATTCCTATGAAGATACAATCAAACTCAGAAAACGTGCTCAACTCGGCCTGATAATACATTAAAAGCAATAAAAACTCAAATTGAGTGTCACGCCTAAACCAAAGGACTTGTGCACACATTTCAACACGAATTTAGTTCAGGATGACGTCCTGAAGCCGAACTGAGCATTAATTTGACCACACAACTCATTCCTATGAAGATACAACCAAACTCAGAAAACGTGCTCAACTCGGCCTGATAATACATTAAAAGCAATAAAAACTCAAATTGAGTGTCACGCCTAAACCAAAGGACTTATGCACACATTTCAACATGAATTTAGTTCAGGATGACGTCCTGAAGCCTAAATGAGCATTAATTTGACCACACAACTCATTCCTATGAAGATACATTCAAATTCAGAAAACGTGCTCAACTCGGCCTGAAAATACATTAAAAGCAATAAAAACTCAAATTGAGTGTCACGCCTAAACCAAAGGACTTATGCACACATTTCAACATGCATTTAGTTCAGGATGACCTCCTGAACCCTAAATTAGCATTAATTTGACCACACGACTCATTCCTATGAAGATACAATCAAACTCAGAAAACGTGCTCAACTCGGCCTGATAATACATTAAAAGCAATAAAAACTCAAATTGAGTGCCACGCCTAAACCAAAGGACTTATGCACACATTTCAACATGAATTTAGTTCAGGTTGACGTCCTGAAGCCTAAATGAGCATTAATTTGACCACACAACTCATTTCTGTGAAGATACATCCAAACTTAGAAAACGTGTTTAACTCAGCCTGAAAATGCATTAAAAGCAATAACAACTCAAATTGAGTGTCACGCCTAAACCAAAGGACTTATGCACACATTTCAACATGCATTTAGTTCAGGATGACCTCCTGAAGCCTAAATGAGCATTAATTTGACCACACAACTCATTCCTGTGAAGATACATCCAAACTTAGAAAACGTGCTTAACTCAGCCTGAAAATGCATTTAAAGCAATAAAAACTCAAATTGAGTGTCACGCCTAAACCAAAGGACTTACGCACACATTTCAACATGCATTTAGTTCAGGATGACCTCCTGAAGCCTAAATGAGCATTAATTTGACCACACAACTCATTCCTGTGAAGATACATCCAAACTTAGAAAACGTGCTTAACTCAGCCGGATAATACATTAAAGCAATAAAAACTCAAATTGAGTGTCACGCCTAAACCAAAGGACTTACGCACACATTTCAACATGCATTTAGTTCAGGATGACCTCCTTAAGCCTAAATGATCATTAATTTGACCACACAACTCATTCCTATGAAGATACAATCAAACTCAGAAAACGTGCTCAACTCGGCCGGATAATACATTAAAAGCAATAAAAACTCAAATTGAGTGTCACGCCTAAACCAAAGGACTTATGCACACATTTCAACATGCATTTAGTTCAGGATGACCTCCTGAAGCCTAAATGAGCATTAATTTGACCACACAACTCATTCCTATGAAGATACATTCAAACTCAGAAAACGTGCTCAACTCGGCCTGAAAATGCATTTAAAGCATTAAAAACTCAAATTGAGTGTCACGCCTAAACCAAAGGACTTATGCACACATTTCAACATGAATTTAGTTCAGGTTGACGTCCTGAAGCCTAAATGAGCATTAATTTGACCGCGCAACTCATTCCTGTGAAGAGACATCCAAACTTAGAAAACGTGCTTAACTCAGCCTGAAAATGCATTTAAAGCAATAAAAACTCAAATTGAGTGTCACGCCTAAACCAAAGGACTTACGCACACATTTCAACATGCATTTAGTTAAGGATGACCTCCTGAACCCTAAATGAGCATTAATTTGACCACACAACTCATTCCTATGAAGATACAATCAAACTCAGAAAACGTGCTCAACTCGGCCTGATAATACATTAAAAGCAATAAAAACTCAAATTGAGTGTCACGCCTAAACCAAAGGACTTGTGCACACATTTCAACACGAATTTAGTTCAGGATGACGTCCTGAAGCCGAACTGAGCATTAATTTGACCACACAACTCATTCCTATGAAGATACAATCAAACTCAGAAAACGTGCACAACTCGGCCTGATAATACATTAAAAGCAATAAAAACTCAAATTGAGTGTCACGCCTAAACCAAAGGACTTATGCACACATTTCAACATGCATTTAGTTCAGGATGACCTCCTGAACCCTAAATGAGCATTAATTTGACCACACAACTCATTCCTATGAAGATACAATCAAACTCAGAAAACGTGCTCAACTCGGCCTGATAATACATTAAAAGCAATAAAAACTCAAATTGAGTGTCACGCCTAAACCAAAGGACTTATGCACACATTTCAACATGCATTTAGTTCAGGATGACCTCCTGAAGCCTAAATGAGCATTAATTTGACCACACAACTCATTCCTATGAAGATACATTCAAACTCAGAAAACGTGCTCAACTCGGCCTGAAAATGCTTTTAAAGCATTAAAAACTCAAATTGAGTGTCACCCCTAAACCAAAGGACTTATGCACACATTTCAACATGAATTTAGTTCAGGTTGACGTCCTGAAGCCTAAATGAGCATTAATTTGACCACGCAACTCATTCCTGTGAAGAGACATCCAAACTTAGAAAACGTGCTTAACTCAGCCTGAAAATGCATTTAAAGCAATAAAAACTCAAATTGAGTGTCACGCCTAAACCAAAGGACTTACGCACACATTTCAACATGCATTTAGTTCAGGATGACCTCCTGAACCCTAAATGAGCATTAATTTGACCACACAACTCATTCCTATGAAGATACAATCAAACTCAGAAAACGTGCTCAACTCGGCCTGATAATACATTAAAAGCAATAAAAACTCAAATTGAGTGTCACGCCTAAACCAAAGGACTTGTGCACACATTTCAAAACGAATTTAGTTCAGGATGACGTCCTGAAGCCGAACTGAGCATTAATTTGACCACACAACTCATTCCTATGAAGATACAATCAAACTCAGAAAACGTGCACAACTCGGCCTGATAATACATTAAAAGCAATAAAAACTCAAATTGAGTGTCACGCCTAAACCAAAGGACTTATGCACACATTTCAACATGCATTTAGTTCAGGATGACCTCCTGAAGCCTAAATGAGCATTAATTTGACCACACAACTCATTCCTATGAAGATACATTCAAACTCAGAAAACGTGCTCAACTCGGCCTGATAATACATTAAAAGCAATAAAAACTCAAATTGAGTGTCACGCCTAAACCAAAGGACTTATGCACACATTTCAGCATGCATTTAGTTCAGGATGACCTCCTGAACCCTAAATTAGCATTAATTTGACCACACAACTCATTCCTATGAAGATACAATCAAACTCAGAAAACGTGCTCAACTCGGCCTGATAATACATTAAAAGCAATAAAAACTCAAATTGAGTGCCACGCCTAAACCAAAGGACTTATGAACACATTTCAACATGAATTTAGTTCAGGATGACCTCCTGAACCCTTAATGAGCATTAATTTGACCACACGACTCATTCCTATGAAGATACAATCAAACTCAGAAAACGTGCTCAACTCGGCATGATAATACATTAAAAGCAATAACAACTCAAATTGAGTGTCACACCTAAACCAAAGGACTTATGCACACATTTCAACATGCATTTAGTTCAGGATGACCTCCTGAAGCCTAAATGAGCATTAATTTGACCACACAACTCATTCCTATGAAGATACATTCAAACTCAGAAAACGTGCTCAACTCGGCCTGAAAATGCATTTAAAGCATTAAAAACTCAAATTGAGTGTCACGCCTAAACCAAAGGACTTATGCACACATTTCAACATGAATTTAGTTCAGGTTGACGTCCTGAAGCCTAAATGAGCATTAATTTGACCACGCAACTCATTCCTGTGAAGAGACATCCAAACTTAGAAAACGTGCTTAACTCAGCCTGAAAATGCATTTAAAGCAATAAAAACTCAAATTGAGTGTCACGCCTAAACCAAAGGACCTACGCACACATTTCAACATGCATTTAGTTCAGGATGACCTCCTGAACCCTAAATGAGCATTAATTTGACCACACAACTCATTCCTATGAAGATACAATCAAACTCAGAAAACGTGCTCAACTCGGCCTGATAATACATTAAAAGCAATAAAAACTCAAATTGAGTGTCACGCCTAAACCAAAGGACTTGTGCACACATTTCAACACGAATTTAGTTCAGGATGACGTCCTGAAGCCGAACTGAGCATTAATTTGACCACACAACTCATTCCTATGAAGATACAATCAAACTCAGAAAACGTGCACAACTCGGCCTGATAATACATTAAAAGCAATAAAAACTCAAATTGAGTGTCACGCCTAAACCAAAGGACTTATGCACACATTTCAACATGCATTTTGTTCAGGATGACCTCCTGAAGCCTAAATGAGCATTAATTTGACCACACAACTCATTCCTATGAAGATACATTCAAACTCAGAAAACGTGCTCAACTCGGCCTGATAATACATTAAAAGCAATAAAAACTCAAATTGAGTGTCACGCCTAAACCAAAGGACTTATGCACACATTTCAACATGCATTTAGTTCAGGATGACCTCCTGAACCCTAAATTAGCATTAATTTGACCACACAACTCATTCCTATGAAGATACATTCAAACTCAGAAAACGTGCTCAACTCGGCCTGATAATACATTAAAAGCAATAAAAACTCAAATTGAGTGCCACGCCTAAACCAAAGGACTTATGAACACATTTCAACATGAATTTAGTTCAGGATGACCTCCTGAACCCTTAATGAGCATTAATTTGACCACACGACTCATTCCTATGAAGATACAATCAAACTCAGAAAACGTGCTCAACTCGGCCTGATAATACATTAAAAGCAATAAAAACTCAAATTGAGTGTCACGCCTAAACCAAAGGACTTGTGCACACATTTCAACACGAATTTAGTTCAGGATGACGTCCTGAAGCCGAACTGAGCATTAATTTGACCACACAACTCATTCCTATGAAGATACAATCAAACTCAGAAAACGTGCTCAACTCGGCATGATAATACATTAAAAGATATAACAACTCAAATTGAGTGTCACACCTAAACCAAAGGACTTATGCACACATTTCAACATGCATTTAGTTCAGGATGACCTCCTGAAGCCTAAATGAGCATTAATTTGACCACACAACTCATTCCTATGAAGATACATTCAAACTCAGAAAACGTGCTCAACTCGGCCTGAAAATGCATTTAAAGCATTAAAAACTCAAATTGAGTGTCACGCCTAAACCAAAGGACTTATGCACACATTTCAACATGAATTTAGTTCAGGTTGACGTCCTGAAGCCTAAATGAGCATTAATTTGACCACGCAACTCATTCCTGTGAAGAGACATCCAAACTTAGAAAACGTGCTTAACTCAGCCTGAAAATGCATTTAAAGCAATAAAAACTCAAATTGAGTGTCACGCCTAAACCAAAGGACCTACGCACACATTTCAACATGCATTTAGTTCAGGATGACCTCCTGAACCCTAAATGAGCATTAATTTGACCACACAACTCATTCCTATGAAGATACAATCAAACTCAGAAAACGTGCTCAACTCGGCCTGATAATACATTAAAAGCAATAAAAACTCAAATTGAGTGTCACGCCTAAACCAAAGGACTTGTGCACACATTTCAACACGAATTTAGTTCAGGATGACGTCCTGAAGCCGAACTGAGCATTAATTTGACCACACAACTCATTCCTATGAAGATACAATCAAACTCAGAAAACGTGCACAACTCGGCCTGATAATACATTAAAAGCAATAAAAACTCAAATTGAGTGTCACGCCTAAACCAAAGGACTTATGCACACATTTCAACATGCATTTAGTTCAGGATGACCTCCTGAAGCCTAAATGAGCATTAATTTGACCACACAACTCATTCCTATGAAGATACATTCAAACTCAGAAAACGTGCTCAACTCGGCCTGATAATACATTAAAAGCAATAAAAACTCAAATTGAGTGCCAAGCCTAAACCAAAGGACTTATGAACACATTTCAACATGAATTTAGTTCAGGATGACCTCCTGAACCCTAAATGAGCATTAATTTGACCACACGACTCATTCCTATGAAGATACAATCAAACTCAGAAAACGTGCTCAACTCGGCATGATAATACATTAAAAGCAATAAAAACTCAAATTGAGTGCCACGCCTAAACCTAAGGACTTATGCACACATTTCAACATGCATTTAGTTCAGGATGACCTCCTGAAGCCTAAATGAGCATTAATTTGACCACACAACTCATTCCTATGAAGATACATTCAAACTCAGAAAACGTGCTCAACTCGGCCTGAAAATGCATTTAAAGCATTAAAAACTCAAATTGAGTGTCACGCCTAAACCAAAGGACTTATGCACACATTTCAACATGAATTTAGTTCAGGTTGACGTCCTGAAGCCTAAATGAGCATTAATTTGACCACACAACTCATTTCTGTGAAGATACATCCAAACTTAGAAAACGTGATTAACTCAGCCTGAAAATGCATTTAAAGCAATAAAAACTCAAATTGAGTGTCACGCCTAAACCAAAGGACTTATGCACACATTTCAACATGCATTTAGTTCAGGATGACCTCCTTAAGCCTAAATGTTCATTAATTTGACCACACAACTCATTCCTATGAAGATACAATCAAACTCAGAAAACGTGCTCAACTTGGCATAATACATTAAAAGTAATAAAAACTCAAATTGAGTGTCACGCCTAAACCAAAGGACTTATGCACACATTTCAACACGAATGACGTCCTGAAGCCGAACTGAACATTAATTTGACCACACAACTCATTCCTATGAAGATACAATCAAACTCAGAAAACGTGCTCAACTCTGCATGATAATACATTAAAAGCAATAACAACTCAAATTGAGTGTCACACCTAAACCAAAGGACTTATGCACACATTTCAACATGTATTTAGTTCAGGTTGACCTCCTGAAGCCTAAATGAGCATTAATTTTACTACACAACTCATTCCTATGAAGGTACATTCAAAGTCAAAAAACGTGCTCAACTCGGCCTGAAAGTGCATTTAAAGCAATAACAACTCAAATTGAGTGTCACACCTAAACCAAAGGACTTATGCACACATTTCAACATGCATTTAGTTCAGGATGACCTCCTGAACCCTAAATGAGCATTAATTTGACCACACGACTCATTCCTATGAAGATACAATCAAACTCAGAAAACGTGCTCAACTCGGCCTGAAAATGCATTTAAAGCAATAAAAACTCAAATTGAGTGTCACGCCTAAACCAAAGGACTTATGCACACATTTCAACATGCATTTAGTTCAGGATGACCTCCTGAAGCCTAAATGAGCATTAATTTGACCACACAACTCATTCCTATGAAGATACAATCAAACTCAGAAAACGTGCTCAACTCTGCATGATAATACATTAAAAGCAATAACAACTCAAATTGAGTGTCACACCTAAACCAAAGGACTTATGCACACATTTCAACATGCATTTAGTTCAGGATGACCTCCTGAAGCCTAAATTAGCATTAATTTGACCACACGACTCATTCCTATGAAGATACAATCAAACTCAGAAAACGTGCTCAACTCGGCCTGATAATACATTAAAAGCAATAAAAACTCAAATTGAGTGTCACGCCTAAACCAAAGGACTTATGCACACATTTCAACATGCATTTAGTTCAGGATGACCTCCTGAACCCTAAATTAGCATTAATTTGACCACACGACTCATTCCTATGAAGATACAATCAAACTCAGAAAACGTGCTCAACTCGGCCTGATAATACATTAAAAGCAATAAAAACTCAAATTGAGTGCCACGCCTAAACCAAAGGACTTATGCACACATTTCAACATGAATTTAGTTCAGGTTGACGTCCTGAAGCCTAAATGAGCATTAATTTGACCACACAACTCATTTCTGTGAAGATACATCCAAACTTAGAAAACGTGCTTAACTCAGCCTGAAAATGCATTAAAAGCAATAACAACTCAAATTGAGTGTCACGCCTAAACCAAAGGACTTATGCACACATTTCAACATGCATTTAGTTCAGGATGACCTCCTTAAGCCTAAATGTTCATTAATTTGACCACACAACTCATTCCTATGAAGATACAATCAAACTCAGAAAACGTGCTCAACTTGGCATGATAATACATTAAAAGCAATAAAAACTCAAATTGAGTGTCACGCCTAAACCAAAGGACTTATGCACACATTTCAACATGCATTTAGTTCAGGATGACCTCCTGAACCCTAAATTAGCATTAATTTGACCACACGACTCATTCCTATGAAGATACAATCAAACTCAGAAAACGTGCTCAACTCGGCCTGATAATACATTAAAAGCAATAAAAACTCAAATTGAGTGCCACGCCTAAACCAAAGGACTTATGCACACATTTCAACATGAATTTAGTTCAGGATGACCTCCTGAAGCCTAAATGAGCATTAATTTGACCACACAACTCATTCCTATGAAGATACATTCAAATTCAGAAAACGTGCTCAACTCGGCCTGAAAATACATTAAAAGCAATAAAAACTCAAATTGAGTGTCACGCCTAAACCAAAGGACTTATGCACACATTTCAACATGCATTTAGTTCAGGATGACCTCCTGAACCCTAAATTAGCATTAATTTGACCACACGACTCATTCCTATGAAGATACAATCAAACTCAGAAAACGTGCTCAACTCGGCCTGAAAATGCATTTAAAGCATTAAAAACTCAAATTGAGTGTCACGCCTAAACCAAAGGACTTATGCACACATTTCAACATGAATTTAGTTCAGGTTGACGTCCTGAAGCCTAAATGAGCATTAATTTGACCACACAACTCATTTCTGTGAAGATACATCCAAACTTAGAAAACGTGATTAACTCAGCCTGAAATGCATTTAAAGCAATAAAAACTCAAATTGAGTGTCACGCCTAAACCAAAGGACTTATGCACACATTTCAACATGCATTTAGTTCAGGATGACCTCCTTAAGCCTAAATGTTCATTAATTTGACCACACAACTCATTCCTATGAAGATACAATCAAACTCAGAAAACGTGCTCAACTTGGCATAATACATTAAAAGCAATAAAAACTCAAATTGAGTGTCACGCCTAAACCAAAGGACTTATGCACACATTTCAACACGAATGACGTCCTGAAGCCGAACTGAACATTAATTTGACCACACAACTCATTCCTATGAAGATACAATCAAACTCAGAAAACGTGCTCAACTTGGCATAATACATTAAAAGCAATAAAAACTCAAATTGAGTGTCACGCCTAAACCAAAGGACTTATGCACACATTTCAACATGCATTTAGTTCAGGATGACCTCCTGAACCCTAAATTAGCATTAATTTGACCACACGACTCATTCCTATGAAGATACAATCAAACTCAGAAAAAGTGCTCAACTCGGCCTGATAATACATTAAAAGCAATAAAATCTCAAATTGAGTGCCACGCCTAAACCAAAGGACTTATGCACACATTTCAACATGAATTTAGTTCAGGTTGACGTCCTGAAGCCTAAATGAGCATTAATTTGACCACGCAACTCATTCCTGTGAAGATACATCCAAACTTAGAAAACGTGCTTAACTCAGCCTGAAAATGCATTTAAAGCAATAAAAACTCAAATTGAGTGTCACGCCTAAACCAAAGGACTTACGCACACATTTCAACATGCATTTAGTTCAGGATGCCCTCCTGAACCCTAAATGAGCATTAATTTGACCACACAACTCATTCCTATGAAGATACAATCAAACTCAGAAAACGTGCTCAACTCGGCCTGATAATACATTAAAAGCAATAAAAACTCAAATTGAGTGTCACGCCTAAACCAAAGGACTTGTGCACACATTTCAACACGAATTTAGTTCAGGATGACGTCCTGAAGCCGAACTGAGCATTAATTTGACCACACAACTCATTCCTATGAAGATACAACCAAACTCAGAAAACGTGCTCAACTCGGCCTGATAATACATTAAAAGCAATAAAAACTCAAATTGAGTGTCACGCCTAAACCAAAGGACTTATGCACACATTTCAACATGAATTTAGTTCAGGATGACGTCCTGAAGCCTAAATGAGCATTAATTTGACCACACAACTCATTCCTATGAAGATACATTCAAATTCAGAAAACGTGCTCAACTCGGCCTGAAAATACATTAAAAGCAATAAAAACTCAAATTGAGTGTCACGCCTAAACCAAAGGACTTATGCACACATTTCAACATGCATTTAGTTCAGGATGACCTCCTGAACCCTAAATTAGCATTAATTTGACCACACGACTCATTCCTATGAAGATACAATCAAACTCAGAAAACGTGCTCAACTCGGCCTGATAATACATTAAAAGCAATAAAAACTCAAATTGAGTGCCACGCCTAAACCAAAGGACTTATGCACACATTTCAACATGAATTTAGTTCAGGTTGACGTCCTGAAGCCTAAATGAGCATTAATTTGACCACACAACTCATTTCTGTGAAGATACATCCAAACTTAGAAAACGTGTTTAACTCAGCCTGAAAATGCATTAAAAGCAATAACAACTCAAATTGAGTGTCACGCCTAAACCAAAGGACTTATGCACACATTTCAACATGCATTTAGTTCAGGATGACCTCCTGAAGCCTAAATGAGCATTAATTTGACCACACAACTCATTCCTGTGAAGATACATCCAAACTTAGAAAACGTGCTTAACTCAGCCTGAAAATGCATTTAAAGCAATAAAAACTCAAATTGAGTGTCACGCCTAAACCAAAGGACTTACGCACACATTTCAACATGCATTTAGTTCAGGATGACCTCCTGAAGCCTAAATGAGCATTAATTTGACCACACAACTCATTCCTGTGAAGATACATCCAAACTTAGAAAACGTGCTTAACTCAGCCGGATAATACATTAAAGCAATAAAAACTCAAATTGAGTGTCACGCCTAAACCAAAGGACTTACGCACACATTTCAACATGCATTTAGTTCAGGATGACCTCCTTAAGCCTAAATGATCATTAATTTGACCACACAACTCATTCCTATGAAGATACAATCAAACTCAGAAAACGTGCTCAACTCGGCCGGATAATACATTAAAAGCAATAAAAACTCAAATTGAGTGTCACGCCTAAACCAAAGGACTTATGCACACATTTCAACATGCATTTAGTTCAGGATGACCTCCTGAAGCCTAAATGAGCATTAATTTGACCACACAACTCATTCCTATGAAGATACATTCAAACTCAGAAAACGTGCTCAACTCGGCCTGAAAATGCATTTAAAGCATTAAAAACTCAAATTGAGTGTCACGCCTAAACCAAAGGACTTATGCACACATTTCAACATGAATTTAGTTCAGGTTGACGTCCTGAAGCCTAAATGAGCATTAATTTGACCGCGCAACTCATTCCTGTGAAGAGACATCCAAACTTAGAAAACGTGCTTAACTCAGCCTGAAAATGCATTTAAAGCAATAAAAACTCAAATTGAGTGTCACGCCTAAACCAAAGGACTTACGCACACATTTCAACATGCATTTAGTTAAGGATGACCTCCTGAACCCTAAATGAGCATTAATTTGACCACACAACTCATTCCTATGAAGATACAATCAAACTCAGAAAACGTGCTCAACTCGGCCTGATAATACATTAAAAGCAATAAAAACTCAAATTGAGTGTCACGCCTAAACCAAAGGACTTGTGCACACATTTCAACACGAATTTAGTTCAGGATGACGTCCTGAAGCCGAACTGAGCATTAATTTGACCACACAACTCATTCCTATGAAGATACAATCAAACTCAGAAAACGTGCACAACTCGGCCTGATAATACATTAAAAGCAATAAAAACTCAAATTGAGTGTCACGCCTAAACCAAAGGACTTATGCACACATTTCAACATGCATTTAGTTCAGGATGACCTCCTGAACCCTAAATGAGCATTAATTTGACCACACAACTCATTCCTATGAAGATACAATCAAACTCAGAAAACGTGCTCAACTCGGCCTGATAATACATTAAAAGCAATAAAAACTCAAATTGAGTGTCACGCCTAAACCAAAGGACTTATGCACACATTTCAACATGCATTTAGTTCAGGATGACCTCCTGAAGCCTAAATGAGCATTAATTTGACCACACAACTCATTCCTATGAAGATACATTCAAACTCAGAAAACGTGCTCAACTCGGCCTGAAAATGCTTTTAAAGCATTAAAAACTCAAATTGAGTGTCACCCCTAAACCAAAGGACTTATGCACACATTTCAACATGAATTTAGTTCAGGTTGACGTCCTGAAGCCTAAATGAGCATTAATTTGACCACGCAACTCATTCCTGTGAAGAGACATCCAAACTTAGAAAACGTGCTTAACTCAGCCTGAAAATGCATTTAAAGCAATAAAAACTCAAATTGAGTGTCACGCCTAAACCAAAGGACTTACGCACACATTTCAACATGCATTTAGTTCAGGATGACCTCCTGAACCCTAAATGAGCATTAATTTGACCACACAACTCATTCCTATGAAGATACAATCAAACTCAGAAAACGTGCTCAACTCGGCCTGATAATACATTAAAAGCAATAAAAACTCAAATTGAGTGTCACGCCTAAACCAAAGGACTTGTGCACACATTTCAAAACGAATTTAGTTCAGGATGACGTCCTGAAGCCGAACTGAGCATTAATTTGACCACACAACTCATTCCTATGAAGATACAATCAAACTCAGAAAACGTGCACAACTCGGCCTGATAATACATTAAAAGCAATAAAAACTCAAATTGAGTGTCACGCCTAAACCAAAGGACTTATGCACACATTTCAACATGCATTTAGTTCAGGATGACCTCCTGAAGCCTAAATGAGCATTAATTTGACCACACAACTCATTCCTATGAAGATACATTCAAACTCAGAAAACGTGCTCAACTCGGCCTGATAATACATTAAAAGCAATAAAAACTCAAATTGAGTGTCACGCCTAAACCAAAGGACTTATGCACACATTTCAGCATGCATTTAGTTCAGGATGACCTCCTGAACCCTAAATTAGCATTAATTTGACCACACAACTCATTCCTATGAAGATACAATCAAACTCAGAAAACGTGCTCAACTCGGCCTGATAATACATTAAAAGCAATAAAAACTCAAATTGAGTGCCACGCCTAAACCAAAGGACTTATGAACACATTTCAACATGAATTTAGTTCAGGATGACCTCCTGAACCCTTAATGAGCATTAATTTGACCACACGACTCATTCCTATGAAGATACAATCAAACTCAGAAAACGTGCTCAACTCGGCATGATAATACATTAAAAGCAATAACAACTCAAATTGAGTGTCACACCTAAACCAAAGGACTTATGCACACATTTCAACATGCATTTAGTTCAGGATGACCTCCTGAAGCCTAAATGAGCATTAATTTGACCACACAACTCATTCCTATGAAGATACATTCAAACTCAGAAAACGTGCTCAACTCGGCCTGAAAATGCATTTAAAGCATTAAAAACTCAAATTGAGTGTCACGCCTAAACCAAAGGACTTATGCACACATTTCAACATGAATTTAGTTCAGGTTGACGTCCTGAAGCCTAAATGAGCATTAATTTGACCACGCAACTCATTCCTGTGAAGAGACATCCAAACTTAGAAAACGTGCTTAACTCAGCCTGAAAATGCATTTAAAGCAATAAAAACTCAAATTGAGTGTCACGCCTAAACCAAAGGACCTACGCACACATTTCAACATGCATTTAGTTCAGGATGACCTCCTGAACCCTAAATGAGCATTAATTTGACCACACAACTCATTCCTATGAAGATACAATCAAACTCAGAAAACGTGCTCAACTCGGCCTGATAATACATTAAAAGCAATAAAAACTCAAATTGAGTGTCACGCCTAAACCAAAGGACTTGTGCACACATTTCAACACGAATTTAGTTCAGGATGACGTCCTGAAGCCGAACTGAGCATTAATTTGACCACACAACTCATTCCTATGAAGATACAATCAAACTCAGAAAACGTGCACAACTCGGCCTGATAATACATTAAAAGCAATAAAAACTCAAATTGAGTGTCACGCCTAAACCAAAGGACTTATGCACACATTTCAACATGCATTTTGTTCAGGATGACCTCCTGAAGCCTAAATGAGCATTAATTTGACCACACAACTCATTCCTATGAAGATACATTCAAACTCAGAAAACGTGCTCAACTCGGCCTGATAATACATTAAAAGCAATAAAAACTCAAATTGAGTGTCACGCCTAAACCAAAGGACTTATGCACACATTTCAACATGCATTTAGTTCAGGATGACCTCCTGAACCCTAAATTAGCATTAATTTGACCACACAACTCATTCCTATGAAGATACATTCAAACTCAGAAAACGTGCTCAACTCGGCCTGATAATACATTAAAAGCAATAAAAACTCAAATTGAGTGCCACGCCTAAACCAAAGGACTTATGAACACATTTCAACATGAATTTAGTTCAGGATGACCTCCTGAACCCTTAATGAGCATTAATTTGACCACACGACTCATTCCTATGAAGATACAATCAAACTCAGAAAACGTGCTCAACTCGGCCTGATAATACATTAAAAGCAATAAAAACTCAAATTGAGTGTCACGCCTAAACCAAAGGACTTGTGCACACATTTCAACACGAATTTAGTTCAGGATGACGTCCTGAAGCCGAACTGAGCATTAATTTGACCACACAACTCATTCCTATGAAGATACAATCAAACTCAGAAAACGTGCTCAACTCGGCATGATAATACATTAAAAGCAATAACAACTCAAATTGAGTGTCACACCTAAACCAAAGGACTTATGCACACATTTCAACATGCATTTAGTTCAGGATGACCTCCTGAAGCCTAAATGAGCATTAATTTGACCACACAACTCATTCCTATGAAGATACATTCAAACTCAGAAAACGTGCTCAACTCGGCCTGAAAATGCATTTAAAGCATTAAAAACTCAAATTGAGTGTCACGCCTAAACCAAAGGACTTATGCACACATTTCAACATGAATTTAGTTCAGGTTGACGTCCTGAAGCCTAAATGAGCATTAATTTGACCACGCAACTCATTCCTGTGAAGAGACATCCAAACTTAGAAAACGTGCTTAACTCAGCCTGAAAATGCATTTAAAGCAATAAAAACTCAAATTGAGTGTCACGCCTAAACCAAAGGACCTACGCACACATTTCAACATGCATTTAGTTCAGGATGACCTCCTGAACCCTAAATGAGCATTAATTTGACCACACAACTCATTCCTATGAAGATACAATCAAACTCAGAAAACGTGCTCAACTCGGCCTGATAATACATTAAAAGCAATAAAAACTCAAATTGAGTGTCACGCCTAAACCAAAGGACTTGTGCACACATTTCAACACGAATTTAGTTCAGGATGACGTCCTGAAGCCGAACTGAGCATTAATTTGACCACACAACTCATTCCTATGAAGATACAATCAAACTCAGAAAACGTGCACAACTCGGCCTGATAATACATTAAAAGCAATAAAAACTCAAATTGAGTGTCACGCCTAAACCAAAGGACTTATGCACACATTTCAACATGCATTTAGTTCAGGATGACCTCCTGAAGCCTAAATGAGCATTAATTTGACCACACAACTCATTCCTATGAAGATACATTCAAACTCAGAAAACGTGCTCAACTCGGCCTGATAATACATTAAAAGCAATAAAAACTCAAATTGAGTGCCAAGCCTAAACCAAAGGACTTATGAACACATTTCAACATGAATTTAGTTCAGGATGACCTCCTGAACCCTAAATGAGCATTAATTTGACCACACGACTCATTCCTATGAAGATACAATCAAACTCAGAAAACGTGCTCAACTCGGCATGATAATACATTAAAAGCAATAAAAACTCAAATTGAGTGCCACGCCTAAACCTAAGGACTTATGCACACATTTCAACATGCATTTAGTTCAGGATGACCTCCTGAAGCCTAAATGAGCATTAATTTGACCACACAACTCATTCCTATGAAGATACATTCAAACTCAGAAAACGTGCTCAACTCGGCCTGAAAATGCATTTAAAGCATTAAAAACTCAAATTGAGTGTCACGCCTAAACCAAAGGACTTATGCACACATTTCAACATGAATTTAGTTCAGGTTGACGTCCTGAAGCCTAAATGAGCATTAATTTGACCACACAACTCATTTCTGTGAAGATACATCCAAACTTAGAAAACGTGATTAACTCAGCCTGAAAATGCATTTAAAGCAATAAAAACTCAAATTGAGTGTCACGCCTAAACCAAAGGACTTATGCACACATTTCAACATGCATTTAGTTCAGGATGACCTCCTTAAGCCTAAATGTTCATTAATTTGACCACACAACTCATTCCTATGAAGATACAATCAAACTCAGAAAACGTGCTCAACTTGGCATAATACATTAAAAGTAATAAAAACTCAAATTGAGTGTCACGCCTAAACCAAAGGACTTATGCACACATTTCAACACGAATGACGTCCTGAAGCCGAACTGAACATTAATTTGACCACACAACTCATTCCTATGAAGATACAATCAAACTCAGAAAACGTGCTCAACTCTGCATGATAATACATTAAAAGCAATAACAACTCAAATTGAGTGTCACACCTAAACCAAAGGACTTATGCACACATTTCAACATGTATTTAGTTCAGGTTGACCTCCTGAAGCCTAAATGAGCATTAATTTTACTACACAACTCATTCCTATGAAGGTACATTCAAAGTCAAAAAACGTGCTCAACTCGGCCTGAAAGTGCATTTAAAGCAATAACAACTCAAATTGAGTGTCACACCTAAACCAAAGGACTTATGCACACATTTCAACATGCATTTAGTTCAGGATGACCTCCTGAACCCTAAATGAGCATTAATTTGACCACACGACTCATTCCTATGAAGATACAATCAAACTCAGAAAACGTGCTCAACTCGGCCTGAAAATGCATTTAAAGCAATAAAAACTCAAATTGAGTGTCACGCCTAAACCAAAGGACTTATGCACACATTTCAACATGCATTTAGTTCAGGATGACCTCCTGAAGCCTAAATGAGCATTAATTTGACCACACAACTCATTCCTGTGAAGATACATCCAAACTTAGAAAACGTGCTTAACTCAGCCTGAAAATGCATTTAAAGCAATAAAAACTCAAATTGAGTGTCACGCCTAAACCAAAGGACTTATGCACACATTTCAACATGCATTTAGTTCAGGATGACCTCCTTAAGCCTAAATGTTCATTAATTTGACCACACAACTCATTCCTATGAAGATACAATCAAACTCAGAAAACGTGCTCAACTTGGCATAATAATACATTAAAAGCAATAAAAACTCAAATTGAGTGTCACGCCTAAACCAAAGGACTTATGCACACATTTCAACACGAATGACGTCCTGAAGCCGAACTGAACATTAATTTGACCACACAACTCATTCCTATGAAGATACAATCAAACTCAGAAAACGTGCTCAACTCGGCCTGATAATACATTAAAAGCAATAAAAACTCAAATTGAGTCTCACGCCTAAACCAAAGGACTTATGAACACATTTCAACATGAATTTAGTTCAGGATAACCTCCTGAACCCTAAATTAGCATTAATTTGACCACACAACTCATTCCTATGAAGATACAATCAAACTCAGAAAACGTGCTCAACTCGGCCTGATAATACATTAAAAGCAATAAAAACTCAAATTGAGTGCCACGCCTAAACCTAAGGACTTATGAACACATTTCAACATGAATTTAGTTCAGGATGACCTCCTGAACCCTAAATGAGCATTAATTTGACCACACGACTCATTCCTATGAAGATACAATCAAACTCAGAAAACGTGCTCAACTCGGCCTGAAAATGCATTTAAAGCAATAAAAACTCAAATTGAGTGTCACGCCTAAACCAAAGGACTTATGCACACATTTCAACATGCATTTAGTTCAGGATGACCTCCTGAAGCCTAAATGAGCATTAATTTGACCACACAACTCATTCCTGTGAAGATACATCCAAACTTAGAAAACGTGCTTAACTCAGCCTGAAAATGCATTTAAAGCAAGAAAAACTCAAATTGAGTGTCACGCCTAAACCAAAGGACTTATGCACACATTTCAACATGAATTTAGTTCAGGTTGACGTCCTGAAGCCTAAATGAGCATTAATTTGACCACACAACTCATTCCTATGAAGATACATTCAAACTCAGAAAACGTGCTCAACTCGGCCTGAAAATGCATTTAAAGCATTAAAAACTCAAATTGAGTGTCACGCCTAAACCAAAGGACTTATGCACACATTTCAACATGAATTTAGTTCAGGTTGACGTCCTGAAGCCTAAATGAGCATTAATTTGACCACACAACTCATTTCTGTGAAGATACATCCAAACTTAGAAAACGTGATTAACTCAGCCTGAAAATGCATTTAAAGCAATAAAAACTCAAATTGAGTGTCACGCCTAAACCAAAGGACTTATGCACACATTTCAACATGCATTTAGTTCAGGATGACCTCCTTAAGCCTAAATGTTCATTAATTTGACCACACAACTCATTCCTATGAAGATACAATCAAACTCAGAAAACGTGCTCAACTTGGCATAATACATTAAAAGTAATAAAAACTCAAATTGAGTGTCACGCCTAAACCAAAGGACTTATGCACACATTTCAACACGAATGACGTCCTGAAGCCGAACTGAACATTAATTTGACCACACAACTCATTCCTATGAAGATACAATCAAACTCAGAAAACGTGCTCAACTCTGCATGATAATACATTAAAAGCAATAACAACTCAAATTGAGTGTCACACCTAAACCAAAGGACTTATGCACACATTTCAACATGTATTTAGTTCAGGTTGACCTCCTGAAGCCTAAATGAGCATTAATTTTACTACACAACTCATTCCTATGAAGGTACATTCAAAGTCAAAAAACGTGCTCAACTCGGCCTGAAAGTGCATTTAAAGCAATAACAACTCAAATTGAGTGTCACACCTAAACCAAAGGACTTATGCACACATTTCAACATGCATTTAGTTCAGGATGACCTCCTGAAGCCTAAATGAGCATTAATTTGACCACACAACTCATTCCTGTGAAGATACATCCAAACTTAGAAAACGTGCTTAACTCAGCCTGAAAATGCATTTAAAGCAATAAAAACTCAAATTGAGTGTCACGCCTAAACCAAAGGACTTATGCACACATTTCAACATGCATTTAGTTCAGGATGACCTCCTTAAGCCTAAATGTTCATTAATTTGACCACACAACTCATTCCTATGAAGATACAATCAAACTCAGAAAACGTGCTCAACTTGGCATAATAATACATTAAAAGCAATAAAAACTCAAATTGAGTGTCACGCCTAAACCAAAGGACTTATGCACACATTTCAACACGAATGACGTCCTGAAGCCGAACTGAACATTAATTTGACCACACAACTCATTCCTATGAAGATACAATCAAACTCAGAAAACGTGCTCAACTCGGCCTGATAATACATTAAAAGCAATAAAAACTCAAATTGAGTCTCACGCCTAAACCAAAGGACTTATGAACACATTTCAACATGAATTTAGTTCAGGATAACCTCCTGAACCCTAAATTAGCATTAATTTGACCACACAACTCATTCCTATGAAGATACAATCAAACTCAGAAAACGTGCTCAACTCGGCCTGATAATACATTAAAAGCAATAAAAACTCAAATTGAGTGCCACGCCTAAACCTAAGGACTTATGAACACATTTCAACATGAATTTAGTTCAGGATGACCTCCTGAACCCTAAATGAGCATTAATTTGACCACACGACTCATTCCTATGAAGATACAATCAAACTCAGAAAACGTGCTCAACTCGGCCTGAAAATGCATTTAAAGCAATAAAAACTCAAATTGAGTGTCACGCCTAAACCAAAGGACTTATGCACACATTTCAACATGCATTTAGTTCAGGATGACCTCCTGAAGCCTAAATGAGCATTAATTTGACCACACAACTCATTCCTGTGAAGATACATCCAAACTTAGAAAACGTGCTTAACTCAGCCTGAAAATGCATTTAAAGCAATAAAAACTCAAATTGAGTGTCACGCCTAAACCAAAGGACTTATGCACACATTTCAACATGAATTTAGTTCAGGTTGACGTCCTGAAGCCTAAATGAGCATTAATTTGAACACGCAACTCATTCCTGTGAAGATACATCCAAACTTAGAAAACGTGCTTAACTCAGCCTGAAAATGCATTTAAAGCAATAAAAACTCAAATTGAGTGTCACGCCTAAACCAAAGGACTTATGCACACATTTCAACATGCATTTAGTTCAGGATGACCTCCTGAAGCCTAAATGAGCATTAATTTGACCACACAACTCATTCCTATGAAGATACAATCAAACTCAGAAAACGTGCTCAACTCGGCATGATAATACATTAAAAGCAATAAAAACTCAAATTGAGTGTCACGCCTAAACCAAAGGACTTATGCACACATTTCAACACGAATTTAGTTCAGGTTGACGTCCCGAAGCCTAAATGAGCATTAATTTGACCACACCACTCATTCCTATGAAGTTACAATCAAACTCAGAAAACATGCTCAACTCGGCCTAAAAATGCATATAAAGCAATAAAAACTCAAATTGAGTGTCACGCCTAAACCAAAGGACTTATGCACACATTTCAACATGCATTTAGTTCAGGATGACCTCCTTAAGCCTAAATGAGCATTAATTTGACCACACAACTCATTCCTATGAAGATACAATCAAACTCAGAAAACGTGCTCAACTCGGCATGATAATACATTAAAAGCAATAAAAACTCAAATTGAGTCACGCCTAAACCAAAGGACTTATGCAAACATTTCAACACGAATTTATTTCAGGATGACGTCCTGAAGCCGAACTGAGCATTAATTTGACCACACAACTCATTCCTATGAAGATACATTCAAACTCAGAAATCGTGCTCAGCTCAGCCTGAAAATGCATTTAAAGCAATAAAAACTCAAATTGAGTGTCACGCCTAAACCAAAGGACTTATGCACACACTTCAACATGCATTTAGTTCAGGATGACATCCTGAAGCCGAACTGAGCATTAATTTGACCACACAACTCATTCCTATGAAGATACAATCAAACTCAGAAAACGTGCTCAACTCGGCCTAAAAATGCATTTAAAGCAATAAAAACTCAAATTGAGTGTCACGCCTAAACCAAAGGACTTATGCACACATTTCAACACGAATTTAGTTCAGGATGACGTCCTGAAGCCGAACTGAGCATTAATTTGACCACACAACTCATTCCTATGAAGATACATTCAAACTCAGAAATCGTGCTCAACTCAGCCTGAAAATGCATTTAAAGCAATAAAAACTCAAATTAAGTGTCACGCCTAAACCAAAGGACTTATGCACACACTTCAACATGCATTTAGTTCAGGATGACACCCTGAAGCCGAACTGAGCATTAATTTGACCACACAACTCATTCCTATGAAGATACAATCAAACTCAGAAAACGTGCTCAATTCGGCCTAAAAATGCATTTAAAGCAATAAAAACTCAAATTGAGTGTCACGCCTAAACCAAAGGACTTATGCACACATTTCAACACGAATTTAGTTCAGGATGACGTCCTGAAGCCGAACTGAGCATTAATTTGACCACACAACTCATTCCTATGAAGATACAATCAAACTCAGAAAACGTGCTCAACTCGGCCTGAAAATGCATTTACAGCGATAAAACTCAAATTGAGTGTCACGCCTAAGCCAAAGGACTTATGAACACATTTCAACATGAATTTAGTTCAGGATGGCCTCCTGAACCCTAAATGAGCATTAATTTGACCGCACAACTCATTCCTATGAAGATACAATCAAACTCAGAAAACGTGCTCAACTCGGCCTGATAATACATTAAAAGCAATAAAAACTCAAATTGAGTGTCACACCTAAACCAAAGGACTTATGCACACATTTCAACATGAATTTAGTTCAGGATGACCTCCTGAACCCTAAATGAGCATTAATTTGACCACACGACTCATTCCTATGAAGATACAATCAAACTCAGAAAACGTGCTCAACTCGGCCTGAAAATGCATTTAAAGCAATAAAAACTCAAATTGAGTGTCACGCCTAAACCAAAGGACTTATGCACACATTTCAACATGAATTTAGTTCAGGTTGACGTCCTGAAGCCTAAATGAGCATTAATTTGACCACACAACTCATTCCTGTGAAGATACATCCAAACTTAGAAAACGTGCTTAACTCAGCCTGAACTCAACTCAGAAAACGTGCTCAACTCGGCCTGAAAATGCATTTAAAGCAATAAAAACTAAAAATGAGTGTCACGCCTAAACCAAAGGACTTATGCACACATTTCAACATGCATTTAGCTCAGGATGACCTCCTTAAGCCTAAATGATCATTAATTTGACCACATACCTCATTCCTTTGAAGATACAATCAAACTCAGAAAACGTGCTCAACTCGGCATGATAATACATTAAAAGCAATAAAAACTCAAATTGAGTGTCACGCCTAAACCAAAGGACTTATGCACACATTTCAACACGAATTTAGTTCAGGTTGACGTCCCGAAGCCTAAATGAGCATTAATTTGACCACACCACTCATTCCTATGAAGATACATTCAAACTCAGAAATCGTGCTCAACTCAGCCTGAAAATGCATTTAAAGCAATAAAAACTCAAATTAAGTGTCACGCCTAAACCAAAGGACTTATGCACACACTTCAACATGCATTTAGTTCAGGATGACATCCTGAAGCCGAACTGAGCATTAATTTGACCACACAACTCATTCCTATGAAGATACAATCAAACTCAGAAAACGTGCTCAACTCGGCCTAAAAATGCATTTAAAGCAATAAAAACTCAAATTGAGTGTCACGCCTAAACCAAAGGACTTATGCACACATTTCAACACGAATTTAGTTCAGGATGACGTCCTGAAGCCGAACTGAGCATTAATTTGACCACACAACTCATTCCTATGAAGATACAATCAAACTCAGAAAACGTGCTCAACTCGGCCTGAAAATGCATTTACAGCGATAAAACTCAAATTGAGTGTCACGCCTAAGCCAAAGGACTTATGAACACATTTCAACATGAATTTAGTTCAGGATGGCCTCCTGAACCCTAAATGAGCATTAATTTGACCACACAACTCATTCCTATGAAGATACAATCAAACTCAGAAAACGTGCTCAACTCGGCCTGATAATACATTAAAAGCAATAAAAACTCAAATTGAGTGTCACACCTAAACCAAAGGACTTATGCACACATTTCAACATGAATTTAGTTCAGGATGACCTCCTGAACCCTAAATGAGCATTAATTTGACCACACGACTCATTCCTATGAAGATACAATCAAACTCAGAAAACGTGCTCAACTCGGCCTGAAAATGCATTTAAAGCAATAAAAACTCAAATTGAGTGTCACGCCTAAACCAAAGGACTTATGCACACATTTCAACATGAATTTAGTTCAGGTTGACGTCCTGAAGCCTAAATGAGCATTAATTTGACCACACAACTCATTCCTGTGAAGATACATCCAAACTTAGAAAACGTGCTTAACTCAGCCTGAACTCAACTCAGAAAACGTGCTCAACTCGGCCTGAAAATGCATTTAAAGCAATAAAAACTAAAAATGAGTGTCACGCCTAAACCAAAGGACTTATGCACACATTTCAACATGCATTTAGCTCAGGATGACCTCCTTAAGCCTAAATGATCATTAATTTGACCACATACCTCATTCCTTTGAAGATACAATCAAACTCAGAAAACGTGCTCAACTCGGCATGATAATACATTAAAAGCAATAAAAACTCAAATTGAGTGTCACGCCTAAACCAAAGGACTTATGCACACATTTCAACACGAATTTAGTTCAGGTTGACGTCCCGAAGCCTAAATGAGCATTAATTTGACCACACCACTCATTCCTATGAAGATACATTTAAACTCAGAAAACATGCTCAACTCGGCCTAAAAATGCATTTAAAGCAATAAAAACTCAAATTGAGTGTCACGTCTAAACCAAAGGACTTATGCACACATTTCGACACGAATTTAGTTCAGGATGACTTCCTGAAGCCGAACTGAGCATTAATTTGACCACACAACTCATTCCTATGAAGATACAATCAAACTCAGAAAACGTGCTCAACTCGGCCTAATAATACATTAAAAGCAATAAAAACACAAATTGAGTGTCCCGCCTAAACCAAAGGACTTATGCACACATTTCAACATGCATTTAGTTCAGGATGACCTCCTTAAGCCTAAATGATCCTTAATTTGACCACACAACTCATTCCTATGAAGATACAATCAAACTCAGAAAACGTGCTCAACTCGGCCTGATAATACATTAAAAGCAATAAAAACTCAAATTGAGTGTCACGCCTAAACCAAAGGACTTATGCACACATTTCAACATGCATTTAGTTCAGGATGACCTCCTGAAGCCTAAATGAGCATTAATTTGACCACACAACTCATTCCTATGAAGATACAATCAAACTCAGAAAACGTGCTCAACTCGGCATGATAATACATTAAAAGCAATAAAAACTCAAATTGAGTGTCACGCCTAAACCAAAGGACTTATGCACACATTTCAACACGAATTTATTTCAGGATGACGTCCTGAAGCCGAACTGAGCATTAATTTGACCACACAACTCATTCCTATGAAGATACATTCAAACTCAGAAATCGTGCTCAGCTCAGCCTGAAAATGCATTTAAAGCAATAAAAACTCAAATTGAGTGTCACGCCTAAACCAAAGGACTTATGCACACACTTCAACATGCATTTAGTTCAGGATGACATCCTGAAGCCGAACTGAGCATTAATTTGACCACACAACTCATTCCTATGAAGATACAATCAAACTCAGAAAACGTGCTCAACTCGGCCTAAAAATGCATTAAAAGCAATAAAAACTCAAATTGAGTGTCACACCTAAACCAAAGGACTTATGCACACATTTCAACATGAATTTAGTTCAGGATGACCTCCTGAACCCTAAATGAGCATTAATTTGACCACACGACTCATTCCTATGAAGATACAATCAAACTCAGAAAACGTGCTCAACTCGGCCTGAAAATGCATTTAAAGCATTAAAAATTCAAATTGAGTGTCACGCCTAAACCAAAGGACTTATGCACACATTTCAACATGAATTTAGTTCAGGTTGACGTCCTGAAGCCTAAATGAGCATTAATTTGACCACACAACTCATTTCTGTGAAGATACATCCAAACTTAGAAAACGTGATTAACTCAGCCTGAAAATGCATTTAAAGCAATAAAAACTCAAATTGAGTGTCACGCCTAAACCAAAGGACTTATGCACACATTTCAACATGCATTTAGTTCAGGATGACCTCCTTAAGCCTAAATGTTCATTAATTTGACCACACAACTCATTCCTATGAAGATACAATCAAACTCAGAAAACGTGTTCAACTTGGCATAATACATTAAAAGTAATAAAAACTCAAATTGAGTGTCACGCCTAAACCAAAGGACTTATGCACACATTTCAACACGAATGACGTCCTGAAGCCGAACTGAACATTAATTTGACCACACAACTCATTCCTATGAAGATACAATCAAACTCAGAAAACGTGCTCAACTCTGCATGATAATACATTAAAAGCAATAACAACTCAAATTGAGTGTCACACCTAAACCAAAGGACTTATGCACACATTTCAACATGAATTTAGTTCAGGATAACCTCCTGAACCCTAAATTAGCATTAATTTGACCACACAACTCATTCCTATGAAGATACAATCAAACTCAGAAAACGTGCTCAACTCGGCCTGATAATACATTAAAAGCAATAAAAACTCAAATTGAGTGCCACGCCTAAACCTAAGGACTTATGAACACATTTCAACATGAATTTAGTTCAGGATGACCTCCTGAACCCTAAATGAGCATTAATTTGACCACACGACTCATTCCTATGAAGATACAATCAAACTCAGAAAACGTGCTCAACTCGGCCTGAAAATGCATTTAAAGCAATAAAAACTCAAATTGAGTGTCACGCCTAAACCAAAGGACTTATGCACACATTTCAACATGCATTTAGTTCAGGATGACCTCCTGAAGCCTAAATGAGCATTAATTTGACCACACAACTCATTCCTGTGAAGATACATCCAAACTTAGAAAACGTGCTTAACTCAGCCTGAAAATGCATTTAAAGCAATAAAAACTCAAATTGAGTGTCACGCCTAAACCAAAGGACTTATGCACACATTTCAACATGAATTTAGTTCAGGTTGACGTCCTGAAGCCTAAATGAGCATTAATTTGAACACGCAACTCATTCCTGTGAAGATACATCCAAACTTAGAAAACGTGCTTAACTCAGCCTGAAAATGCATTTAAAGCAATAAAAACTCAAATTGAGTGTCACGCCTAAACCAAAGGACTTATGCACACATTTCAACATGCATTTAGTTCAGGATGACCTCCTTAAGCCTAAATGAGCATTAATTTGACCACACAACTCATTCCTATGAAGATACAATCAAACTCAGAAAACGTGCTCAACTCGGCATGATAATACATTAAAAGCAATAAAAACTCAAATTGAGTCACGCCTAAACCAAAGGACTTATGCAAACATTTCAACACGAATTTATTTCAGGATGACGTCCTGAAGCCGAACTGAGCATTAATTTGACCACACAACTCATTCCTATGAAGATACATTCAAACTCAGAAATCGTGCTCAGCTCAGCCTGAAAATGCATTTAAAGCAATAAAAACTCAAATTGAGTGTCACGCCTAAACCAAAGGACTTATGCACACACTTCAACATGCATTTAGTTCAGGATGACATCCTGAAGCCGAACTGAGCATTAATTTGACCACACAACTCATTCCTATGAAGATACAATCAAACTCAGAAAACGTGCTCAACTCGGCCTAAAAATGCATTTAAAGCAATAAAAACTCAAATTGAGTGTCACGCCTAAACCAAAGGACTTATGCACACATTTCAACACGAATTTAGTTCAGGATGACGTCCTGAAGCCGAACTGAGCATTAATTTGACCACACAACTCATTCCTATGAAGATACATTCAAACTCAGAAATCGTGCTCAACTCAGCCTGAAAATGCATTTAAAGCAATAAAAACTCAAATTAAGTGTCACGCCTAAACCAAAGGACTTATGCACACACTTCAACATGCATTTAGTTCAGGATGACACCCTGAAGCCGAACTGAGCATTAATTTGACCACACAACTCATTCCTATGAAGATACAATCAAACTCAGAAAACGTGCTCAATTCGGCCTAAAAATGCATTTAAAGCAATAAAAACTCAAATTGAGTGTCACGCCTAAACCAAAGGACTTATGCACACATTTCAACACGAATTTAGTTCAGGATGACGTCCTGAAGCCGAACTGAGCATTAATTTGACCACACAACTCATTCCTATGAAGATACAATCAAACTCAGAAAACGTGCTCAACTCGGCCTGAAAATGCATTTACAGCGATAAAACTCAAATTGAGTGTCACGCCTAAGCCAAAGGACTTATGAACACATTTCAACATGAATTTAGTTCAGGATGGCCTCCTGAACCCTAAATGAGCATTAATTTGACCACACAACTCATTCCTATGAAGATACAATCAAACTCAGAAAACGTGCTCAACTCGGCCTGATAATACATTAAAAGCAATAAAAACTCAAATTGAGTGTCACACCTAAACCAAAGGACTTATGCACACATTTCAACATGAATTTAGTTCAGGATGACCTCCTGAACCCTAAATGAGCATTAATTTGACCACACGACTCATTCCTATGAAGATACAATCAAACTCAGAAAACGTGCTCAACTCGGCCTGAAAATGCATTTAAAGCAATAAAAACTCAAATTGAGTGTCACGCCTAAACCAAAGGACTTATGCACACATTTCAACATGAATTTAGTTCAGGTTGACGTCCTGAAGCCTAAATGAGCATTAATTTGACCACACAACTCATTCCTGTGAAGATACATCCAAACTTAGAAAACGTGCTTAACTCAGCCTGAACTCAACTCAGAAAACGTGCTCAACTCGGCCTGAAAATGCATTTAAAGCAATAAAAACTAAAAATGAGTGTCACGCCTAAACCAAAGGACTTATGCACACATTTCAACATGCATTTAGCTCAGGATGACCTCCTTAAGCCTAAATGATCATTAATTTGACCACATACCTCATTCCTTTGAAGATACAATCAAACTCAGAAAACGTGCTCAACTCGGCATGATAATACATTAAAAGCAATAAAAACTCAAATTGAGTGTCACGCCTAAACCAAAGGACTTATGCACACATTTCAACACGAATTTAGTTCAGGTTGACGTCCCGAAGCCTAAATGAGCATTAATTTGACCACACCACTCATTCCTATGAAGATACATTCAAACTCAGAAATCGTGCTCAACTCAGCCTGAAAATGCATTTAAAGCAATAAAAACTCAAATTAAGTGTCACGCCTAAACCAAAGGACTTATGCACACACTTCAACATGCATTTAGTTCAGGATGACATCCTGAAGCCGAACTGAGCATTAATTTGACCACACAACTCATTCCTATGAAGATACAATCAAACTCAGAAAACGTGCTCAACTCGGCCTAAAAATGCATTTAAAGCAATAAAAACTCAAATTGAGTGTCACGCCTAAACCAAAGGACTTATGCACACATTTCAACACGAATTTAGTTCAGGATGACGTCCTGAAGCCGAACTGAGCATTAATTTGACCACACAACTCATTCCTATGAAGATACAATCAAACTCAGAAAACGTGCTCAACTCGGCCTGAAAATGCATTTACAGCGATAAAACTCAAATTGAGTGTCACGCCTAAGCCAAAGGACTTATGAACACATTTCAACATGAATTTAGTTCAGGATGGCCTCCTGAACCCTAAATGAGCATTAATTTGACCACACAACTCATTCCTATGAAGATACAATCAAACTCAGAAAACGTGCTCAACTCGGCCTGATAATACATTAAAAGCAATAAAAACTCAAATTGAGTGTCACACCTAAACCAAAGGACTTATGCACACATTTCAACATGAATTTAGTTCAGGATGACCTCCTGAACCCTAAATGAGCATTAATTTGACCACACGACTCATTCCTATGAAGATACAATCAAACTCAGAAAACGTGCTCAACTCGGCCTGAAAATGCATTTAAAGCAATAAAAACTCAAATTGAGTGTCACGCCTAAACCAAAGGACTTATGCACACATTTCAACATGAATTTAGTTCAGGTTGACGTCCTGAAGCCTAAATGAGCATTAATTTGACCACACAACTCATTCCTGTGAAGATACATCCAAACTTAGAAAACGTGCTTAACTCAGCCTGAACTCAACTCAGAAAACGTGCTCAACTCGGCCTGAAAATGCATTTAAAGCAATAAAAACTAAAAATGAGTGTCACGCCTAAACCAAAGGACTTATGCACACATTTCAACATGCATTTAGCTCAGGATGACCTCCTTAAGCCTAAATGATCATTAATTTGACCACATACCTCATTCCTTTGAAGATACAATCAAACTCAGAAAACGTGCTCAACTCGGCATGATAATACATTAAAAGCAATAAAAACTCAAATTGAGTGTCACGCCTAAACCAAAGGACTTATGCACACATTTCAACACGAATTTAGTTCAGGTTGACGTCCCGAAGCCTAAATGAGCATTAATTTGACCACACCACTCATTCCTATGAAGATACATTTAAACTCAGAAAACATGCTCAACTCGGCCTAAAAATGCATTTAAAGCAATAAAAACTCAAATTGAGTGTCACGTCTAAACCAAAGGACTTATGCACACATTTCGACACGAATTTAGTTCAGGATGACTTCCTGAAGCCGAACTGAGCATTAATTTGACCACACAACTCATTCCTATGAAGATACAATCAAACTCAGAAAACGTGCTCAACTCGGCCTAATAATACATTAAAAGCAATAAAAACACAAATTGAGTGTCCCGCCTAAACCAAAGGACTTATGCACACATTTCAACATGCATTTAGTTCAGGATGACCTCCTTAAGCCTAAATGATCCTTAATTTGACCACACAACTCATTCCTATGAAGATACAATCAAACTCAGAAAACGTGCTCAACTCGGCCTGATAATACATTAAAAGCAATAAAAACTCAAATTGAGTGTCACGCCTAAACCAAAGGACTTATGCACACATTTCAACATGCATTTAGTTCAGGATGACCTCCTGAAGCCTAAATGAGCATTAATTTGACCACACAACTCATTCCTATGAAGATACAATCAAACTCAGAAAACGTGCTCAACTCGGCATGATAATACATTAAAAGCAATAAAAACTCAAATTGAGTGTCACGCCTAAACCAAAGGACTTATGCACACATTTCAACACGAATTTAGTTCAGGTTGACGTCCCGAAGCCTAAATGAGCATTAATTTGACCACACCACTCATTCCTATGAAGTTACAATCAAACTCAGAAAACATGCTCAACTCGGCCTAAAAATGCATATAAAGCAATAAAAACTCAAATTGAGTGTCAAGCCTAAACCAAAGGACTTATGCACACATTTCAACATGTATTTAGTTCAGGTTGACGTCCCGAAGCCTAAATGCCCATTAATATGACCACACAACTCATTCCTATGAAGATACAATCAAACTCAGAAAACGTGCTCAACTCGGCCTGATAATACATTAAAAGCAATAAAAACTCAAATTGAGTGCCACGCCTAAACCAAAGGACTTATGCACACATTTCAACATGCATTTAGTTCAGGATGACCTCCTTAAGCCTAAATGAGCATTAATTTGACCACACAACTCATTCCTATGAAGATACAATCAAACTCAGAAAACGTGCTCAACTCGGCATGATAATACATTAAAAGCAATAAAAACTCAAATTGAGTCACGCCTAAACCAAAGGACTTTTGCAAACATTTCAACACGAATTTATTTCAGGATGACGTCCTGAAGCCGAACTGAGCATTAATTTGACCACACAACTCATTCCTATGAAGATACATTCAAACTCAGAAATCGTGCTCAGCTCAGCCTGAAAATGCATTTAAAGCAATAAAAACTCAAATTGAGTGTCACGCCTAAACCAAAGGACTTATGCACACACTTCAACATGCATTTAGTTCAGGATGACATCCTGAAGCCGAACTGAGCATTAATTTGACCACACAACTCATTCCTATGAAGATACAATCAAACTCAGAAAACGTGCTCAACTCGGCCTAAAAATGCATTTAAAGCAATAAAAACTCAAATTGAGTGTCACGCCTAAACCAAAGGACTTATGCACACATTTCAACACGAATTTAGTTCAGGATGACGTCCTGAAGCCGAACTGAGCATTAATTTGACCACACAACTCATTCCTATGAAGATACAATCAAACTCAGAAAACGTGCTCAACTCGGCCTGATAATACATTAAAAGCAATAAAAACTCAAATTGAGTGTCACGCCTAAACCAAAGGACTTATGCACACATTTCAACATGCATTTAGTTCAGGATGACCTCCTGAAGCCTAAATGAGCATTAATTTGACCACACAACTCATTCCTATGAAGATACAATCAAACTCAGAAAACGTGCTCAACTCGGCATGATAATACATTAAAAGCAATAAAAACTCAAATTGAGTGTCACGCCTAAACCAAAGGACTTATGCACACATTTCAACACGAATTTAGTTCAGGTTGACGTCCCGAAGCCTAAATGAGCATTAATTTGACCACACCACTCATTCATAAAGTTACAATCAAACTCAAAAAACATGCTCAACTCGGCCTAAAAATGCATATAAAGCAATAAAAACTCAAATTGAGTGTCACGCCTAAACCAAAGGACTTATGCACACATTTCAACATGCATTTAGTTCAGGATGACCTCCTTAAGCCTAAATGAGCATTAATTTGACCACACAACTCATTCCTATGAAGATACAATCAAACTCAGAAAACGTGCTCAACTCGGCATGATAATACATTAAAAGCAATAAAAACTCAAATTGAGTCACGCCTAAACCAAAGGACTTATGCAAACATTTCAACACGAATTTATTTCAGGATGACGTCCTGAAGCCGAACTGAGCATTAATTTGACCACACAACTCATTCCTATGAAGATACATTCAAACTCAGAAATCGTGCTCAACTCAGCCTGAAAATGCATTTAAAGCAATAAAAACTCAAATTAAGTGTCACGCCTAAACCAAAGGACTTATGCACACACTTCAACATGCATTTAGTTCAGGATGACACCCTGAAGCCGAACTGAGCATTAATTTGACCACACAACTCATTCCTATGAAGATACAATCAAACTCAGAAAACGTGCTCAATTCGGCCTAAAAATGCATTTAAAGCAATAAAAACTCAAATTGAGTGTCACGCCTAAACCAAAGGACTTATGCACACATTTCAACACGAATTTAGTTCAGGATGACGTCCTGAAGCCGAACTGAGCATTAATTTGACCACACAACTCATTCCTATGAAGATAAAATCAAACTCAGAAAACGTGCTCAACTCGGCCTGAAAATGCATTTACAGCGATAAAACTCAAATTGAGTGTCACGCCTAAGCCAAAGGACTTATGAACACATTTCAACATGAATTTAGTTCAGGATGGCCTCCTGAACCCTAAATGAGCATTAATTTGACCACACAACTCATTCCTATGAAGATACAATCAAACTCAGAAAACGTGCTCAACTCGGCCTGATAATACATTAAAAGCAATAAAAACTCAAATTGAGTGTCACACCTAAACCAAAGGACTTATGCACACATTTCAACATGAATTTAGTTCAGGATGACCTCCTGAACCCTAAATGAGCATTAATTTGACCACACGACTCATTCCTATGAAGATACAATCAAACTCAGAAAACGTGCTCAACTCGGCCTGAAAATGCATTTAAAGCAATAAAAACTCAAATTGAGTGTCACGCCTAAACCAAAGGACTTATGCACACATTTCAACATGAATTTAGTTCAGGTTGACGTCCTGAAGCCTAAATGAGCATTAATTTGACCACACAACTCATTCCTGTGAAGATACATCCAAACTTAGAAAACGTGCTTAACTCAGCCTGAACTCAACTCAGAAAACGTGCTCAACTCGGCCTGAAAATGCATTTAAAGCAATAAAAACTAAAAATGAGTGTCACGCCTAAACCAAAGGACTTATGCACACATTTCAACATGCATTTAGCTCAGGATGACCTCCTTAAGCCTAAATGATCATTAATTTGACCACACAACTCATTCCTATGAAGATACATTCAAACTCAGAAATCGTGCTCAGCTCAGCCTGAAAATGCATTTAAAGCAATAAAAACTCAAATTGAGTGTCACGCCTAAACCAAAGGACTTATGCACACACTTCAACATGCATTTAGTTCAGGATGACATCCTGAAGCCGAACTGAGCATTAATTTGACCACACAACTCATTCCTATGAAGATACAATCAAACTCAGAAAACGTGCTCAACTCGGCCTAAAAATGCATTTAAAGCAATAAAAACTCAAATTGAGTGTCACGCCTAAACCAAAGGACTTATGCACACATTTCAACACGAATTTAGTTCAGGATGACGTCCTGAAGCCGAACTGAGCATTAATTTGACCACACAACTCATTCCTATGAAGATACAATCAAACTCAGAAAACGTGCTCAACTCGGCATGATAATACATTAAAAGCAATAAAAACTCAAATTGAGTGTCACGCCTAAACCAAAGGACTTATGCACACATTTCAACACGAATTTAGTTCAGGTTGACGTCCCGAAGCCTAAATGAGCATTAATTTGACCACACCACTCATTCATAAAGTTACAATCAAACTCAAAAAACATGCTCAACTCGGCCTAAAAATGCATATAAAGCAATAAAAACTCAAATTGAGTGTCACGCCTAAACCAAAGGACTTATGCACACATTTCAACATGCATTTAGTTCAGGATGACCTCCTTAAGCCTAAATGAGCATTAATTTGACCACACAACTCATTCCTATGAAGATACAATCAAACTCAGAAAACGTGCTCAACTCGGCATGATAATACATTAAAAGCAATAAAAACTCAAATTGAGTCACGCCTAAACCAAAGGACTTATGCAAACATTTCAACACGAATTTATTTCAGGATGACGTCCTGAAGCCGAACTGAGCATTAATTTGACCACACAACTCATTCCTATGAAGATACAATCAAACTCAGAAAACGTGCTCAACTCGGCCTAAAAATGCATTTAAAGCAATAAAAACTCAAATTGAGTGTCACGCCTAAACCAAAGGACTTATGCACACATTTCAACACGAATTTAGTTCAGGATGACGTCCTGAAGCCGAACTGAGCATTAATTTGACCACACAACTCATTCCTATGAAGATACAATCAAACTCAGAAAATGTGCTCAATTCGGCCTAAAAATGCATTTAAAGCAATAAAAACTCAAATTGAGTGTCACGCCTAAACCAAAGGACTTATGCACACATTTCAACATGCATTTAGCTCAGGATGACCTCCTTAAGCCTAAATGATCATTAATTTGACCACACAACTCATTCCTATGAAGATACATTCAAACTCAGAAATCGTGCTCAGCTCAGCCTGAAAATGCATTTAAAGCAATAAAAACTCAAATTGAGTGTCACGCCTAAACCAAAGGACTTATGCACACACTTCAACATGCATTTAGTTCAGGATGACATCCTGAAGCCGAACTGAGCATTAATTTGACCACACAACTCATTCCTATGAAGATACAATCAAACTCAGAAAACGTGCTCAACTCGGCCTAAAAATGCATTTAAAGCAATAAAAACTCAAATTGAGTGTCACGCCTAAACCAAAGGACTTATGCACACATTTCAACACGAATTTAGTTCAGGATGACGTCCTGAAGCCGAACTGAGCATTAATTTGACCACACAACTCATTCCTATGAAGATACAATCAAACTCAGAAAACGTGCTCAACTCGGCATGATAATACATTAAAAGCAATAAAAACTCAAATTGAGTGTCACGCCTAAACCAAAGGACTTATGCACACATTTCAACACGAATTTAGTTCAGGTTGACGTCCCGAAGCCTAAATGAGCATTAATTTGACCACACCACTCATTCATAAAGTTACAATCAAACTCAAAAAACATGCTCAACTCGGCCTAAAAATGCATATAAAGCAATAAAAACTCAAATTGAGTGTCACGCCTAAACCAAAGGACTTATGCACACATTTCAACATGCATTTAGTTCAGGATGACCTCCTTAAGCCTAAATGAGCATTAATTTGACCACACAACTCATTCCTATGAAGATACAATCAAACTCAGAAAACGTGCTCAACTCGGCATGATAATACATTAAAAGCAATAAAAACTCAAATTGAGTCACGCCTAAACCAAAGGACTTATGCAAACATTTCAACACGAATTTATTTCAGGATGACGTCCTGAAGCCGAACTGAGCATTAATTTGACCACACAACTCATTCCTATGAAGATACAATCAAACTCAGAAAACGTGCTCAACTCGGCCTAAAAATGCATTTAAAGCAATAAAAACTCAAATTGAGTGTCACGCCTAAACCAAAGGACTTATGCACACATTTCAACACGAATTTAGTTCAGGATGACGTCCTGAAGCCGAACTGAGCATTAATTTGACCACACAACTCATTCCTATGAAGATACAATCAAACTCAGAAAATGTGCTCAATTCGGCCTAAAAATGCATTTAAAGCAATAAAAACTCAAATTGAGTGTCACGCCTAAACCAAAGGACTTATGCACACATTTCAACATGCATTTAGCTCAGGATGACCTCCTTAAGCCTAAATGATCATTAATTTGACCACACAACTCATTCCTATGAAGATACATTCAAACTCAGAAATCGTGCTCAGCTCAGCCTGAAAATGCATTTAAAGCAATAAAAACTCAAATTGAGTGTCACGCCTAAACCAAAGGACTTATGCACACACTTCAACATGCATTTAGTTCAGGATGACATCCTGAAGCCGAACTGAGCATTAATTTGACCACACAACTCATTCCTATGAAGATACAATCAAACTCAGAAAACGTGCTCAACTCGGCCTAAAAATGCATTTAAAGCAATAAAAACTCAAATTGAGTGTCACGCCTAAACCAAAGGACTTATGCACACATTTCAACACGAATTTAGTTCAGGATGACGTCCTGAAGCCGAACTGAGCATTAATTTGACCACACAACTCATTCCTATGAAGATACAATCAAACTCAGAAAACGTGCTCAACTCGGCATGATAATACATTAAAAGCAATAAAAACTCAAATTGAGTGTCACGCCTAAACCAAAGGACTTATGCACACATTTCAACACGAATTTAGTTCAGGTTGACGTCCCGAAGCCTAAATGAGCATTAATTTGACCACACCACTCATTCATAAAGTTACAATCAAACTCAAAAAACATGCTCAACTCGGCCTAAAAATGCATATAAAGCAATAAAAACTCAAATTGAGTGTCACGCCTAAACCAAAGGACTTATGCACACATTTCAACATGCATTTAGTTCAGGATGACCTCCTTAAGCCTAAATGAGCATTAATTTGACCACACAACTCATTCCTATGAAGATACAATCAAACTCAGAAAACGTGCTCAACTCGGCATGATAATACATTAAAAGCAATAAAAACTCAAATTGAGTCACGCCTAAACCAAAGGACTTATGCAAACATTTCAACACGAATTTATTTCAGGATGACGTCCTGAAGCCGAACTGAGCATTAATTTGACCATGCAACTCATTCCTATGAAGATACATTCAAACTCAGAAATCGTGCTCAACTCAGCCTGAAAATGCATTTAAAGCAATAAAAACTCAAATTAAGTGTCACGCCTAAACCAAAGGACTTATGCACACACTTCAACATGCATTTAGTTCAGGATGACACCCTGAAGCCGAACTGAGCATTAATTTGACCACACAACTCATTCCTATGAAGATACAATCAAACTCAGAAAATGTGCTCAATTCGGCCTAAAAATGCATTTAAAGCAATAAAAACTCAAATTGAGTGTCACGCCTAAACCAAAGGACTTATGCACACATTTCAACACGAATTTAGTTCAGGATGACGTCCTGAAGCCGAACTGAGCATTAATTTGACCACACAACTCATTCCTATGAAGATAAAATCAAACTCAGAAAACGTGCTCAACTCGGCCTGAAAATGCATTTACAGCGATAAAACTCAAATTGAGTGTCACGCCTAAGCCAAAGGACTTATGAACACATTTCAACATGAATTTAGTTCAGGATGGCCTCCTGAACCCTAAATGAGCATTAATTTGACCACACAACTCATTCCTATGAAGATACAATCAAACTCAGAAAACGTGCTCAACTCGGCCTGATAATACATTAAAAGCAATAAAAACTCAAATTGAGTGTCACACCTAAACCAAAGGACTTATGCACACATTTCAACATGAATTTAGTTCAGGATGACCTCCTGAACCCTAAATGAGCATTAATTTGACCACACGACTCATTCCTATGAAGATACAATCAAACTCAGAAAACGTGCTCAACTCGGCCTGAAAATGCATTTAAAGCAATAAAAACTCAAATTGAGTGTCACGCCTAAACCAAAGGACTTATGCACACATTTCAACATGAATTTAGTTCAGGTTGACGTCCTGAAGCCTAAATGAGCATTAATTTGACCACACAACTCATTCCTGTGAAGATACATCCAAACTTAGAAAACGTGCTTAACTCAGCCTGAACTCAACTCAGAAAACGTGCTCAACTCGGCCTGAAAATGCATTTAAAGCAATAAAAACTAAAAATGAGTGTCACGCCTAAACCAAAGGACTTATGCACACATTTCAACATGCATTTAGCTCAGGATGACCTCCTTAAGCCTAAATGATCATTAATTTGACCACACAACTCATTCCTATGAAGATACATTCAAACTCAGAAATCGTGCTCAGCTCAGCCTGAAAATGCATTTAAAGCAATAAAAACTCAAATTGAGTGTCACGCCTAAACCAAAGGACTTATGCACACACTTCAACATGCATTTAGTTCAGGATGACATCCTGAAGCCGAACTGAGCATTAATTTGACCACACAACTCATTCCTATGAAGATACAATCAAACTCAGAAAACGTGCTCAACTCGGCCTAAAAATGCATTTAAAGCAATAAAAACTCAAATTGAGTGTCACGCCTAAACCAAAGGACTTATGCACACATTTCAACACGAATTTAGTTCAGGATGACGTCCTGAAGCCGAACTGAGCATTAATTTGACCACACAACTCATTCCTATGAAGATACAATCAAACTCAGAAAACGTGCTCAACTCGGCATGATAATACATTAAAAGCAATAAAAACTCAAATTGAGTGTCACGCCTAAACCAAAGGACTTATGCACACATTTCAACACGAATTTAGTTCAGGTTGACGTCCCGAAGCCTAAATGAGCATTAATTTGACCACACCACTCATTCCTATGAAGATACATTTAAACTCAGAAAACATGCTCAACTCGCCCTAAAAATGCATTTAAAGCAATAAAAACTCAAATTGAGTGTCACGTCTAAACCAAAGGACTTATGCACACATTTCGACACGAATTTAGTTCAGGATGACTTCCTGAAGCCGAACTGAGCATTAATTTGACCACACAACTCATTCCTATGAAGATACAATCAAACTCAGAAAACGTGCTCAACTCGGCCTAATAATACATTAAAAGCAATAAAAACACAAATTGAGTGTCCCGCCTAAACCAAAGGACTTATGCACACATTTCAACATGCATTTAGTTCAGGATGACCTCCTTAAGCCTAAATGATCCTTAATTTGACCACACAACTCATTCCTATGAAGATACAATCAAACTCAGAAAACGTGCTCAACTCGGCCTGATAATACATTAAAAGCAATAAAAACTCAAATTGAGTGTCACGCCTAAACCAAAGGACTTATGAAAACATTTCAACATGAATTTAGTTCAGGATGACCTCCTGAACGCTAAATGAGCATTAATTTGACCACACGACTCATTCCTGTGAAGATACATCCAAACTCAGAAAACGTGCTTAACTCAGCCTGAAAATGCATTTAAAGCAATAAAAACTCAAATTGAGTGTTACGCCTAAACCAAAGGACTTATGGACACATTTCAACATGTATTTAGTTCAGGTTGACGTCCCGAAGCCTAAATGAGCATTAATATGACCACACAACTCATTCCTATGAAGATACAATAGAACTCACAAAACGTGCTCAACTCGGCCTGATAATACATTAAAAGCAATAAAAACTCAAATTGAGTGTCACGCCTAAACCAAAGGACTTATGCACACATTTCAACATGTATTTAGTTCAGGTTGACGTCCCGAAGCCTAAATGCCCATTAATATGACCACACAACTCATTCCTATGAAGATACAATCAAACTCAGAAAACGTGCTCAACTCGGCCTGATAATACATTAAAAGCAATAAAAACTCAAGATAAAATATCCTTTATTTGTCCCACACTGGGACAATCAATGCTTTCAATATTTCAATATTTCAATATTCACATGGACAACCCCGACCTGCCACTCACCAGAGATTTCACATCCTACCTGGAGAGCCTCACGATACACTGTCTTATTGACTTCCCCACCCACATCAAAGGCCACACGTTGGACTTGGTCTGCTGCTCTGGCCACTCCCCCTCCAAGCCCACTGCTGATGTTTTTCCTGAAACCGATCATTTCCTCCTCACTTTTAACACCGTACTCCGTCTCTCTACAATCAAAACATCCCACCTCATTTCTTTTCGTAAAACCAAAAATATCAACATTGACACCTTCTGCTCCATTATCGACCGTTCCCCGGCCCCAGACGCCCTTTCAAACCCGGATGACCTCACCGCTCAGTACAATGCCTGCCTCACAAATATTCTAAATTCTCTCGCCCCCTGAAGACCAGGACTGCTTCATTCTCTACATCTGCCCGCTGCTTTACACCCGCTCTTAGGTCATTGAAATAAAATAAGCGCCAACTTGAGCGGCTCAATAAGAAAACCGGTCTCAGCATCCATAAGGACATGTACACTACCCATCTAACTTAATACAAGGACCAAATTGCACACACCCAATCCAGTTACTACTCCGACCTCATCCTCTCCAATGAAGGAAATTCAATAACTCTCTTGTCCGTCATGAACAAAATCCTCCGGCCACCAAATTCTTTCCCCCCCACCTGTACTCCACAGCAACCTGCAACTCCATAATGGAGCACTTCAATCACAAAATCCTTAAGATCCATCACCGTCTGAACCTTTTTCTTGTCATTTCTTCTCCAGTTTTGTTCCGCCCACGACTGCTGAATTATCCAACCTCATACTCAAGTCCAAGCCCACCACTTGCCAGCTCGATCCCCTCCCTTCATCACTTGTTAAATCCTGCCTTCCTTCCCTGTTTCCTCTCATATCTGCCATTATCCACTCCTCACTCTCTTCTGGTATTGTCCCATCACTCTTCAAAACCGCTGCTATCACCCCCAAACTGAAAAAACATGGCTCTGACCCCAACAACTTCGATAACCACCCCTCCATCTCCAACCTTTCATTTATCTCGAAAATCCTAGAAAAAAACTGTTGCTGCTCAACTCCACTCCCACCTGTCCCTCCACTCTCTCTCTGAACCCCTTCAGTCTGGTTTCCGCCCCCGCCACAGCACAGAGACTGCCCTAATCCGTATTGAAAATTATCTCCTCATAGCATCTCTCTCTCTCTCTCTCTTGGGCAGTCGGCCCCCGTCAGGGACTTGCCCCCCCTCCCGGGTCCCACACCCGGCACGAAACCCGTTGGTGTCTCGCAAGGTTCCCCGCCAACATTTCCTTCCCACACCTCCCGCAAGCTACCCTTCTCCCTCCGCGCCCCCCCTCCCCATTTGCCCTTCGCCCCTCCCCTGCCCTCCCTTCACGCGCTACGCCCGCTCCCGCCCCCTCTCCCTCCTTCCCTCTCCCCCCTCTCTGCAGACTCTTTTCACACCCCCTCACGTGTCTGGCATAGTTTGCTTTTCGTCACCCACCTATCACACCCTCCACACTGTCTCCTTTCTCCCTTCTCCTCATACGCTCCTCCCGTGCAACTCCTTTGGTGACTTATTTTATTACCTCTCGACGCGAACCTCCTCCCACACTTCTCGCACTCAAACTCTACCTGTTCCTCATTCCTGCGGTGTATGCGTTTTTCGTGCATGGTTAGACCAGCTCTACTCCTGCACACTTTTCCGCACCCGTCAAACCGACATACCAACCCATCATTCACCCTCCTCACATTCCTTTCCAGTCTTTCCTCGTTCCTTCCCGCCTCATATCTGTGACCTTTCTGATTTTCCCATTCATACAGGTGATCCATTCGCTCTCTCACTCTCCGCTTCCATCCTTCCCTGTCACTCGTCAATCTTTCCACCTCCGTCCAGTCCATCCCTGCATTCCTCATCACTCTCTTCCAGTACAACACCGTTTTCCTTTTGCGCCCCATCCTCTTCCCTCTTCCTTCCAGTTCTTCCCACCATCAAAATACCATAGCTTTTGTTAGTCTTTCATTTCCCATACGCATCACATGTCCAATTCTCTGTAACACTCGCCTCTCGATTTTCCACTCGATGGATTTTACTCCCAACATTTTCCTTATATCATACATATTCACTCCTCTTTCTTGCATTTGCCTCAGTGGTTCTCCGTTCCTGTCACTCCAAACATACCTGTAGCACCTATCCACCCACTTCTGAAGTTTCCCCACATCCTTCTTCATCCATGTTCTTACCTGACAGTCATATAGCAAGCTGCTCTCCACACACGCCTCTACTACTCTCCCTTGCCACCTCTTAGATAGTCGTGTCCCTATTAACCACCCTTTCACACTCCCCCATAGCTTTCCTGCCCTCTTGATCCTATTTCTCACATCTGCCCGAGTCCCAATCCAGCTTCCCAACACTCTAATCTCCTCCCCCTCTAGCGTTCCAAACTCCAGCACCTCCTCCTTCTCCTCATTATTCCTCTCTTCCCACTGGGCCATTACACTTTTCACTCTCCTTACACTCTCGTCTATCTCTCCTTTCATCCCCACTATAGTAGTGTCGTCCGCAAACAAGGCGCTCAATACCCTCACTTCCTTTGTTTCCGAGCTCCCTCTCTCCCAGCCATGTTCACCTGCGAATGACCCTCCTGGTATCCACCTCCACACCACCATTTTTTCCTCCCTGTTACCTTGATTCCTCGCCGCTAGTGCCTGCCTCATCACCGCCTGATGGTAGATGTTAAAGGGGATCGGTGATGTTGTGTTGGATTTATTATTGTTTAGTAATCATACATTCACGTATTATTCGGTTGATTCTCGTGTCGTCATTTTATGCTCGCAATGAAGAATGCTTCTGCCTGTCAGTATAGTTTGATTTTGCTTGCAAAGAAGAACGCTTATGCTTGCAATCATTAGTTGGCTTTGCCTGCAATGAAGAACGCTTATGCTTTCAATAAAGATTTATCCTTTATTATTTACTCACATCTATAATCATTATATGTTCTTCATTATGTGCTCACTTTTGCTTGCTGTACTGTGTGAGAAGTTAGGGTCGCAACCACCTTTCCGAGGACGTGGCTGGGAAGAGATAACTGTTAAGACTAAACAGCGAGCAAGGCTGAACCGTGAATGGAGACATCAACACCAGCTGCAACGGGATGTTTATGTCTATTTGCACACATGTACGTAAATTGCACTCACATACACACACATAGTCAAACAAGTTCAGAGTGTGTTCAACAGCCCCCACCCTTTAGGTTGGACACACCTATGTAGTAGCTTTTCCCAATAAATGAGGGGGTGAAGGGGGAGATCGTTAGGGTTCCGTGTGGAGAACTGAAACCGAACGCTTCTCCTCGTTCCCTCCTGGTACCAGAATCGAGTCTCCTGTCTCCTCCTTTTGGTTATTCTTGAGTGTCAATTTGGACCAACCTGACATTTTTGGGGGCTCGTCCGGGATCGCAACATACCTGACGCCTCCAGACGCTGAGTCGACGGCCAGGAAGACCGTGGCCACGGCAAAGACACCCTTTTCTGGGACTGGGTTTCGGCTCTCGGGTGTCAATTTGGACCAACCTGACATGTTGAGCATCCTTCCCTCAGCCCTCTCGCTGGCATCCATCCTCCACTCACTCCCTCCCTTCCCCTCACCTTATACTCTGTCGTCTCATGCAAGTCCATAATGGTGTCCAGACATCTGCCTTTCAACCCGTACCTTTCTAGTAACATCCATAGCGCTGGTTTGCTCACAGTCTTGCACATGGCCAGTTGTTATCCTTCATGTCCCTTACCCCTTCCTGAGTCACTCTCTTCTTACAATCTTCTACATCCTCCTGAATGCGTACCATCATTTGCGTTACATCTGCTGTGGACCTCCCTTTCCTAAAGCCCGCTTGGTTTTCGTCAAGGAGCCCCAGGTGTTCGGCCCACCAACTCAGTCGCTTCGCTAATATTCTCCCTAACACCCTGCTGCCCATACTCAGTAGGCACACTCCTCTATAGTTGTTTCTGTCATTCCTATCCCCCTTCTTATGTATCGGTACCATAAGTCCCACTTTTACACTACCCTCCCATCGGTCCGCCCTCTGCTCAAACATCTGCCTCACTATCTTAATCACTCTTTCTCTCACTTCCTCACACGCGCTCTGTATAAAACCTATTCTCACCCCATCTTCTCCCGGTGCTGACTCTCGTATCTCCCCCATAGCCTCCATGATTTCTTCCCTCTCTGGCACCTCATTCATGGTCTCGTTTGCTTCACTCGCTCTGCTATCGTTTCTGAGATCTACTGCTCCTTGAACTGCCTCTTCTATCACTCTTGGTTCTTCCTCGTACCTCTCCCTCGACACACTTTCAAAATGCTCCCAGAACTCCTCTGTCGTCACCGTCGTGCTCCGAGCGGCCGGTCTATCCCTTTTTCCCCAACTTCCTCAAACATTTGTACATGTCACCAATCCTTCCTCTAGAACATGCTTCCTGACAGTCCTCAATCACTCCTTCCCACCAATCTCTTTCCAGTTTCCTCAGCAGCTTCTTCAATTCCTTTCGCGTTTCCTTCACTTCCGCTTTTAGCCTGGTGAGTTCTTCTTCCATCTCCTCCACTCCTTTCCCTCCTCCCCTCACTCTCAACCTTCTCCTCGCATTCAGTGTCTCCAATTTCTTATTCCTTCTGTCCTCTCCCCTATCCTCTTCTTCATCTCTTCTATCTCCTCCTCTCTCCCTATCGTCCAAGGGTTGGATATTTCTCTTCTCTCCCTTCCACATACCTCCACTGCTGTTTCCACCATTTTGTTCGCCAGCTCTGTCCACCCACTCTCCTTTCCCCGTCCTTCCTTGTCCAACTCCTCCAATTTCTCTCTTGTCCTCTCCTCATATTCTCTTTTCTTCTCCTCCAATTTCAACACCTCCCACTTCGCTTGCACCGTTCTCCTTTGGGTCCTCTCTTCTGTCCTCCATCTCTTCCACTCCCCATTCACCTTCATACACACCGGTCTATGGTCTGACAATTCATACTCATTCATGGTCCACATCCTTTTCACCATGCGATGTCTCTCATTCCCTTTCACAAGAAATCCATCCAGCTCATACCATTTCCCGCTTGCCATGTGTCGCCACGTCCCCCTCCTTCTAAACCTCCTATAGCTATTAACGTATGCCAGATCGTGCTCCCGACACCATTCTATTAAATCCCTTCCGGCTTCATTCATCCTCCCCAACCCATGCCCCCCACAGACTCCTCCTATCTTCACATTCGCTCCCACACTCGCATTGAAGTCTCCTCCAATTATCAGTCTTTCCCTCCCTCCCATTCCCACCTGGCTCCCCATATCTCGTCGGCATCTCTCCATCTCTCGTTCGTCCGTTCCCCAGCTCGGTTGGTAAACCGATACCAACCTGAGCCCTCCCAGCACCACCGCCACCACTCTCTCTCCCAGCCACTTCTGCTGTCCTTCCTCTATCCACATCCTTAATGCCGCTACCCTCAGCATCACTCCGGCTTTCCTCCCATGAACAAGCATTACCTGTTCATCCTCCTAACCCAACCACACCACCCCGGCTTCATCTGCCTTTAGTTCCGTCATCAGCACTACTTCCCAGTTTTCTTTGTTGACTCTTTCTGCTACTCTCCTCAACCGCTTTCTAAATGTTTCTCTCACACTCAATCTCCTCACATTCCATGTGACTATCACTCGTTCACCGTTCTTGTCCCGAGTCTCAGTTCTGTTTCCCCCTTCCCGCCCCGCCCTTCCTCTCCTCCTCTCTCCCCTTCTTTCATTCCTCTCTCTTCTTTTATTGTTTCTGCTCCTCGCTCCCCTCTTGCTTTCAGGGCCTGGATGGGGGTGAATCCCCACCAGTCTGTCTTTCACCCACCCTCCCAAATGTCTTTGGTCCATCCTGCCTTGCTTGCGCTTTCTTCTTACCATCCCCAACTCGCCCCCTGGGGAACCTTTTTTCCACCTCGTCGTGCCACGTGCGGGTCCTAGAAGGGCCCTCGCCTGACTTTTATTTAAGGAGGGTTGTGGGGCGGCTACTCCCACTTCCCTCCGTTCCGACGGGGCGAGCATCAGGTGTCTCTCCTTCCGGTGAGGTCCTTCCTCCTTCCCCGTCAGCTGGTAGGTATTTAGCCGCAGCAGGGGCTCGAGTCCCCCGGCGTTCCCCCTCGCGCCACGTGGAGGCATCCCACCATGCGAGGTCTCATAGCATCTAATTCCGGTTTAGTCTCCATCCTCATCCTCTTAGACTTGAGCGCCACCTTTGACGCAATCTCTCACCCTATCCTCCTCAATAGACTCTCCTCCATTGGTCTCTCCCACACTCCTCTCAGTTGGTTCCACTCCTACCTCACCGGCCCCACTCAGTTTGTCCTGCTCAAATCCTTTACCTCAAAGCCCTCCCCAGTCAGCACAGGTGTACTACAGGGATCTGTCTTAGGTCCCCTTCTCTTCATCATCTACCTCCTGCCTCCTGGCGGTATCCTCCGCAAATGTAATATCCACTTTCACTGCTTTGCTGATTACACCCAGCCCTACCTCTCCTGCAAGCCAAACTCCATTTTCCCACCCCCTCCCTCACCTCTTGCCTCTCCGAACTCAAAACAAGGTTCACAACAAACTTTCTTAAATTCAATGCTAATAAAACTGAAATCCTCCTTCTTGGCACTAAATCCGCTTTATCTAAAGTAAACAGTTTCTCCTTCAACATCGACAGCTCCTTAGTGTCCCGCTGAACCCCAGGTCAAGAGTCTGGGTGTCATCCTGGATAGCATGCTCACCTTCCACTCACATATCAACACCATCACCCGCACTGCTTATTCCCACCTCCGCACTATTACCAAACTTCCCCCTCCACCACTGCTATTCTTGTCCACAGTCTTGTCACATACCGCCTTGATTACCGCAACGCTCTCCTCTTCGGCCTACCTCAAAAGTCCCTCCATAAAATCCAGCTGGTTCAAAACGCCTCTGCTTGCATCATCACAAAAACATCTTCCCAGCAGCACATCACCCCCGTTCTCCAACAGCTCCACTGGCTCCCTGTTCAACATCGCATCAATTACAAACTGCTTCTATATACAGGACATATATGGCCTTCCACAACCTGGCCCCTCCTTACCTGTCCGACCTTCTCCAGGTGCATATCCCCACTCGCTTCCTCAGATCCTCGTCCTCCCTCCGCCTGTCAGTGCCCCCTGCCCGCCTGAGCACCGTGGGAGTCAGAGCCTTCAGTCGCGCTGCTCCAAAGCTTTGGAACAACCTACCTCCGAACCTCCAAAACTGCACACCTCTTTTCAACTTTCAAGTCCCGTCTAAAAACACACCTGTTCAGGTGTGTTTTTAGACACACAGCTCTTCCATTTCCATTCCTATGTTTTTTATGATTTTTATGTCCTGTTTTTATATAACATCTTGCTTACCAATTTTTACATTGTATTTTCTTATTGTCTGTACAGTGTCCTTGGGTGGCATGAAAGGCGCTTTTAAATAAAATGCATTATTATTATTATTATTTGAATAATGAACGTGTTATATTGTTACTATCACCGTTTTTACAGTGGCGTTCCGTCAGGGACAACAAGGCCTTCTCTGCTGGCCTAAACCTAAATTTACTTTTCTGAGAATATAACATAAATTTTTTATTTTATTTTCATAAATATGTAAACAAAATTATTCTCTGTATTGTTTACATCATATTATTTCTACTTTGTCGAGTGGCTATCTTTGTTATTTTAAATAACATTGAAATCATATTTCAGCTTGCTTGTATCTATGTATCTATGTATCCTATGTATCTTCATAGGAATGAGTTGTGTGATCAAATTAATGGTCATTTAGGCTTCTGGGGGTCATCCTGAACTAAATGCATGTTGAAACGTGTGCAGAAGTCCTTAGGTTTAGTCTTGACACTCAATTTGAGTTTTTATTGCTTTAAATGCATCTTCAGGACGAGCTGAGCACGTTTTCTGACTTTGAAAACTCATAGGAATGAGTTTTGTCAAGTCAAGTCAACAGTATTTATAGAGCACTTTCAAACAGCCATCGCTGCATACAGAGTGCTGTTCATGGAGCGATTTAACATGCACAATAAACAGTCAGACAAATCGGTAATAAAGGCGGTAGAAAGCACCAAACAGTGAAATCAAGAACAAATCTAAGTTAAGCTGAGTCTTAGCTGAGTCGAACGCCAAAGAACACAAGTGAGTTTTGAGGAGCGCTTTGAAGATGGGCAGCGAGGAGGCTTGCCGAATGTTCAGTGGGAGGTCATTCCAGAGAGAGGGACCAGCAACAGAAAAGGCTCGATCCCCTCTGAGCCTCAGTTTAGTTCTTGGTACTTCTAACAAAGACTGGTCCACAGACCTGAAGCGCCGGGCAGGTGTGTAGGGGCGGATGAGCTCAGAGAGGTAAGGTGGCGCGAGATTATTCCGAGATTTGAAAACAAAGAGGAGGATCTTGAAAATAACTCTAAAATGAATGGGGTGCCAGTGAAGGGATGCCAGAGTAGGAGTTATATGCTCCCTCTTACGAGTACCAGACAAGAGGCGAGCAGCGGCATTCTGGACCAGCTGAAGGCGCTTAATGGAGGACTGGCTGACTCCAAAGTAAAGGGCATATCAGTAATCGAGCCGGGATGTGACAAAGGCATGAATTACTGTCTCAAAGTGTTCATGTGAGAGGAGAGGTTTTATTTTGGCCAGCTGTCTAAGGTGAAAGAAGCTGGATTTAATAACTGCACCAATTTGCCGATCGATTTTGAAATCACTGTCCAGTTTAAGGCCCAAGTTTGAGACCGTTGATTTCAGATAAGGAGACAGGGGGCCCAGGTCTACAGGATGGAATGTACAAGGGCCACAGGGAACAAACAATATCACCTCTGTCTTCTTTTCGTTGAATTTCAAGAAATTTTGTGCCATCCAGGTTTCGGTTTCTTCCAGATAGGATAGGAGTGGCCTTAATGAGAAGGCGTCTTTCTTGCTCAGTTGGACATAGATCTGGCAGTCATCTGCATAGCAGTGGAAGGGATTACCATGTTTCCTTAAGATGGAACCCAATGGGAGCAGATACAACGAGAACACCAGAGGCCCCAGAATTGAGCCCTGTGGAACACCACATGACAGGGGAGCAGTGCGTGACTCAGAGCAGCCAAGGCTGAAACAAAAGGTCCTGTCAGCTAGATAGGACCTAAACCACTCAAGAGCACTGCCGCCAATACCCACCAAGTGCTGCAAACGAGTTAGCAGAATACTGTGATCCACTGTATCACATGCTGCAGTTAAGTCCAATAAAACCAGACACACGTGGTCTCCAGAGTCATTTGCCAGGAGGATGTCATTAGAAACGCGTAACAGGGCTGACTCCGTGCTATGCATCGTCTTAAAACCTGACTGGAAGACCTGTCAGAATTGTTAGACGTTTGACGACTATCACTGGTAGCTCTTCAAATGGAGGGCATTCCCCTGCAAAACTTGTTGTTACTCCAGCTTAGTTTTACGGTATTTGCCAAATTTTTGGGTCATATTAAAACCACATACAATACTGTATAGCAAATTGGGCTTACATTTTGCTGCAACCCGCTTCAACAATTGTCTGCTAAAGATCTGACAGGGAAAAGGAAAATAACGTGCATCTTTATATTCAATTTCCCAAGATTTTGAGGCTCCCTGGGAAGTTTGTATAAAAAAGTTCAAATAGCTCTTTAGTTGCCGATTTTCGTTATTTGTGTCCCTCCTCACTTGTCGTAGAGTGACGCTCAATGACCGTCTTAATCCGTAATGGAGGACTCTAAACGGAGCCTCATGTGCAAAAACTGCGATCAGTGGTCACCCAAATTTCTGTTGACATATAAAAATTGCTACGTTGATAAAAAAAAAAAAAAATCTATTCATAAAATTAAAACCGTTGCTTTTCTAAATCCGTGCTTCCAAATGGGCTATGGGGCGGGTGCATAAAGTCTTGGTGGGCAGGCACCAGGAGACAACACAGCCAGCCTTCTTCACCGGCTGGATTGATCATTCGTGAAATGGATGTCCATAGGAACTTTGTTCTCCGAGTGCCCACCTGGTGGCAGTGTTCCCATAAAAACATTTTCTGAACCGCTTTATCCTCACAAGGTTCGCGGGGTTTGCTTGAGCCTATCCCAGCCGTCTTCGGGCAGTAGGCGAGGGACACCCTGAACCCGTTGCCACAGAGACGAACAACTACACGAGGGACAATTTAGAGTGTTCAATAAGCCTGCCATGCATGCTTTTTGGAATGTGGCAGGAAACCAGAGTACCCGGAGAAAACCCACGCAGGCCTGGGGAGAACATGCGAACTCGACACAGAAAGGCCGGAGCCGGGATCGAACCCATGTCCTCTGCATTGTGAGGTTGACGTGCTAAACACTCGCCAGCGGGCTGCCCATATGTATATACACATACACATTTGTAGGTTAAATAAAAGGTAAAAAAAAAAAAAAGTGAAAAGTCTATATTGCCCCGAACATAAAAGTGTCTTTTTTGCATGAAACAAGACTGAAAAAGTGGGGGTCGTTTTAGATTCGGGATCTATACATTATACCCATTCACAACGCTAGATGGCGCTAGGTATCATTGAAGCGAATGCTGAACGTGACTTCCCAGGCCAAAGTGAACCCCTGTCATCAAGAATAAAAAGAAAAATAGTGGTAACATGAAGAAGAAAAATAAAAAATGGCGGTAAGACAAAAAATAACAGAATAGATCACAGAAAATGGAGAAACGTAGCGACAACCTGGGGAAAAGTGGGTCGAAGATCGGCCAGGTTAACCGGCAGCTGAGGAGACGTTATGATGGAATTTACATTTCAAAAACTAGAAGCCATTCATTTTTGAATGTGATTGCACTTTAAGATTAAGATTAAGATATCCTTTATTTGTCCCGCAATAGGGAAATTTACTGTCAAAGTTCAGAAAGGAAACCACAAGGTAGGCAAAAGGGGGAAAAAACACGCTCGAACTATCCTCTTCTGAGGATTATTTAAGTTCAGGATAAAAAAAGACCCTGGCACATAAATAAACATATGACAGTTACAACAAGTCACAGGACACAACATGTAATGAGAAGGCGGATGAATGGGAAGGGGGAGGTGAGGGGCGACCGCAACGCGGCCCGTCCGACCAGCTGCACAGTCCTCCGTGCGCTCTGCAGATCGTTCCACGTGGTGGGGGGAAAGAAGAGGAACGGTGAAGGCGGTGATGATAAGGATGTTTTTGCGCGTGTGATTGTCTGGTTGTGCAAGTGTATGCGTGAACAGGCGGCAGCTGCTTCGTCAAGGTCTGCTCATGAAGACAGTCCTGGCTTATCAGTCCTTGGCCGAGAAGGAGGGGGTGATGGTGGGGGCACTGGCTTCCGTGTATACCTTCCATCCAGGGGAAAGGGTCCAAATAGCGTTGTTTGTTTTGGAGGGACGGCCGCCAACAATTTCAGGTGGCCTTGAGTCTGTGGCTGTATCCCTTCACTGGCGCCGATCAGCCAAATCCTCAATTCCTTTTCGAAGCGAGAATTCCACTTCTCCCTGTTGTTGTCGATTGTACGGAGACGTTCCAGAACAGCAATTGCGGTTGAGCTCAGTCACCACTTGAGTCCGAGTGTTGGACATTTGCGCTAGACCATCGAGAGTGACCGGCAGCTTCTTCACTTCCTAAAAAGCCGCTCCCGTCGGTTGGATTTTGCGATAGAACAGGAAACTGCTAACTGCACCATACCTGCTATCAGAAGGCCGATAATGTAGATGTCTTCCTCCTCCTCAACGGACAGTATTGACACCATTCTCCGCTTCCTCCATGGATCTAGGGTGTGCCCAGCAGCAAATGTCAGGGGCAAGCAGCCCCTGACATACACAAGGTGGTGGTGTTAGCCTATAAACACCTTTAAATATCAGAATTTATGAAGTCACATGTTGGACCGTGTCATATGGGGACTTCAGAAAAGTCCAGTTTACATGTGATTATTGGGGACCTCACACAAAGTGCATTACTCATCAAAGATGGCAAGCATCTGAACCTAACTGTCAAATGAAAGTCAATTCATGTGAATAATAATCATTGAAACAATCTATTTTGATATGTTTTGTTTGTTAAATGTCCTGTGACTCGAATATTTCTGCTTCAGAGAACGGAAGACATCTCCGGCTTGTTCTTCCAATCAAAGAACCGGTCAATATCAGACCAATGTGATGAGTTTTTAATTAACGGAACTGAATGTGTGGTAAAAAAAAAAAAAAAGTAAAATGTCTATCTAAAACAAAAACATCAAACAAACTGTTGACATTGTCTCAATATACATTCAAATTTAAATATCCATAATGGAAATAAAAGAGCCTAATCAGTGAGTTTTTGATGAAAAACTGAGGAAAAAAATTTTTATTGAAAGATTCAAGGAGAGTACATGATTGAATTACAATCTAAAGCTCTTTACATAGATTCACACCGTCATTCTAACATCACATTGCATACTGGCATTTGGACTGACATTTTGCTGTTCAATGAGCAAAATAAGCTGCGCTGTTGCATCGTTTCACAACATTTTCAGAACAAACGTAACATTCAGAGATGATTTTGAAATGCACATGAAAATGAGATAATCATGTGTCAGTGATAAATTACATTTAAGTAAGGATGCCCACACCTGCTCTGCAACTCTTGCCAACTCCAGAGTAAAGAGAATCCAACCCCTCAGAGGTGTTGTTAAAATAAAACACATTGTCGGAACATTCCTGTAAACACTGTCAGTGACTTATGGGGACCACAGTATAACATTTCACTTTTTTTTTCCTCGCACGCAGATCTGAAACGTGTGGTGTGTGGGGACACCGTGAGGGTCCACAAGAGACATAATTCCAGAACATAATGATCTGTCTGTGTCAAATTAAATCGACCTAAAATAGTCCGCTCGCATTAACCTTTCCAATGCATTATGTGAAATTGCCTGTTGTGCATACATATAGTACTTTATCATGAAAATTACTGTCCATCATCACAAATGCACAGATATAGAGATACCAAATATCATGGAACAGTGATGGATATGACTGGTGTATGTTGCTTGGACCAACAGTATCGCAACAGTTTTCTCTTAAAGTAGTCTCATTGGGTCTTGTCTTGGTCATCTGGAATATAATTTGGAAAACAAAATTGGAGAACATGATACAAGAAACCGATACTTAGCCTCAAATAAACCGTCTAAAATATAGATGCACAAATCTGACTGAACAACGTCATCTTTTAAAACTGTGTTTTCTAGATGTTAAACTCAAAAACATTGTGGGGACATTCTTGTTAACACTTAGTCAGTTCTTTGCCCCTTCGACACCGTTTTTCTCCCCTCACACACACTTGGTAAACGTGTGCTGTGGGGACACCGTGAGGGTCCAGAAAAGAGACATAACTCCAGAACATAATGATCTCTGTGTCAAATTAAATCGACCTAAAATAGTCCGCTCGCATTAACCTTTCCAATGCATTATGTGAAATTGCCTGTTGTGCATACATATAGTACTTTATCATGAAAATTACTGTCCATCATCACAAATGCACAGATATAGAGATACCAAATATCATGAAACAGTGATGGATATGATTATACCTGGTGTATGTTGCCTGGACCAGCAGTATCGCAACAGTTTTCTTGTAAAGTAGTCTCATTAGGTATTGTCTTGGTCACCTGAAATACAATTAGGAAAACAAAATTGGACAATATGATAGAACAAACCGAACTGAGCCTCAAGTAAACCGTCTAAAATTTAGATGCACAAATCTGAGAGAACAACGTCATCTTTTAGAACTGTGTTTTCTACATGTTAAACTCAAAAACATTGTGGGGACATTCTTGTTAACACTTTGTCAGTTCTTTGCCCCTTGGACACTGTTTTTCTCCCCTCACACACACTTGGTAAACGTGTGCTGTGGGGACACCGTGAGGGTCCAGAAAAGAGACATACCTCCAGAACATAATGATCTCTGTGTCAAATTAAATCGACCGAAAATAGTCCGCTCGCATTAACCTTTCCAATGCATTATGTGAAATTGCCTGTTGTGCATACATATAGTACTTTATCATGAAAATTACTGTCCATCATCACAAATGCACAGATAGAGAGATACCAAATATCATGAAACAGTGATGGATATGACTATACCTGGTGTATGTTGCTTGGACCAGCAGTATTGCAACAGTTTTCTCTTAAAGTAGTCTCATTGGGTCTTGTCTTGGTCATCTGGAATATAATTTGGAAAACAAAATTGGAGAACATGATAGAAGAAACCGATACTTAGCCTCAAGTAAACCGTCTAAAATATAGATGCACAAATCTGACTGAACAACGTCATCTTTTAAAACAATGATTTCTACATGTTAAACTCAAAAACATTGTGGGGACATTCTTGTTAACACTTTGTCAGTTCTTTGCCCCTTGGACACCTTTTTTCTCCCCTCACACACACTTGGTAAACGTGTGCTGTGGGGACACCGTGAGGGTCCAGAAAAGAGACATAACTCCAGAACATAATGATCTCTGTGTCAAATTAAATCGACCTAAAATAGTCCGCTCGCATTAACCTTTCCAATGCATTATGTGAAATTGCCTGTTGTGCATACATACAGTACTTTATCATGAAAATTACTGTCCATCATCCCAAATGCACAGATATAGAGATACCAAATATCATGAAACAGTGATGGATATGACTTTACCTGGTGTATGTTGCATCTGACTCCGAGGCAGTAAAGAGGGTTGAGGAGCCACATCTGTGACTGTCACGCTGGTCATCTAGAAAGACAGTCAACAATGATAGAGATTCAGAATATTATTGATGAATAGGCCAATAGCCCATCTCATCAAGTTATGCAGGATTGTTATTTGCAACTCTGAAGAACTTGGATCAGATCTACAATTTGCAAGGCAGGTGGAAAGCCTCTGGTAAATTTGGTCATCCATAAAGACATAACTATTTTTTTTGAGAGATAAATCATTGATCGTGTAGCACTTAACTTTCTAAAGTATTTTAGAAATTGAATTAGCACTTGCTTTGAGTTTAGGTTTCAGAAAATAATTATTTGAAATGTGTACCAACCTATTCCATACACCTGCCATAAATGATCATTTTGATCCATGCATCCATCCATTTTCTAATTCGTCTATCCTCACAAGGGTTGGTAGCATGCAGGAGCCTATCCCAGCTGTCTTTGGACAGGGTGTACCCCGCCTCGGTACACCCTGAACTGGTTGCCAGCCAATCGCAGGGCACAGATAGACAACACCCATTTACGCTCACACTCACACCGAGGGACAATTTAGAGTATTCCATTCACCTGCTAAGCATGTGTTTTGGAATGTGGGTGGAAACGGGAAAATTTGATTCACAATACTTCGAGTAAGATTCTACTATTCTGATTCTTTCAAAAGTTACTTCCATCCTTATTACACAGAGCTATTCTTTATAATTTGCAATGTATACATACTTGTGTTCTCCATGGGCAGTCTTCGCCACCATAATTATCGGTCATTTCTTCTCCCTCTTGAATGTCATTGAAAGCAAACAAACATCGGTGTGGCACACCATCCACATCAATCCTTTTCATCTGGCAATTTGGCCTCCTGTGTTCATCATTCACTGGTCGCCCAAATGACTCATCTTCTTATGAAGCATCATTGCTTAACCAATATGTGAAAAAGAACAACATGAGATCATTATCACAATATTGTCTGTAGTGGTGCAGAAAAGGTCGATAAGTCTTACCACCATGTTTTCCCTCTCCACTTGAATGTAAACATAAACGCAGTACATGATTGGTGGTAAACTCATCTTCTGCTCTAGTATTCTGCATCATTTATCATATATCCCCGATATTCAGCAACAAATTGTCCTCTGCCGATTGTACTCTTTGCAAATAGTTCACATCCTGTAGCAGACAGCAACAATAGTTTTTAGGGGAAAAAACAGGCTTTGCAATCTCGTCTTCCATTATTGAGTGGTCCATGGTAATTTAGAAAACATATCTTGTTGAATAAATTTGGTTTTATTTGTTCGGTTTCACATGGTGTTCTTCTACTGAAGTAAGACAAAACATGGAATTAATTATTTATATAACGGCTCGTTTACAAACTGAGTCGGAAACTGGAAAAATAAACTCAGGGTTCATATTTAGTGTTCATCTGATAATAACTGTATATGTTTTATCTACAGTATATGCCATATTATGTAATAATTCCGCAGCATATAACATCAGACAACGCCTTACCTTTGACTGCATTTATGTACCTCGCACACAATTTGCCTGTTTTGTTGGTCCTTAATGAAATGTGACGAATGGCGTCCTGAAGGGGGCTGACTCTTTGTGGGATTTCAAACTTGAGAGAGAAAAAGAGTTTGCATTGTATTCAGTCAGAATTGATTAATATATCGAACATATAAACGCAACATGAAAGACATGAAAAAAAAACGACAAAGAAAAAAATATCAATACATGTCTTTGTTCAGTACAGTTTATATGCTCAAAGGAAATAGCAACAAGTAGAAAATTTGTCTGGTTGTACAACTTGATCTTGATGAATTTAGGGAGTTAGCTTCAACTTGTTTGATTGGAAATTGTTGAACTGTGCATATTAATATTATACAATTAAGTTACTTTTATAGTGTTTTCACAACAGCTGTAGCTGTCATCTAAATAGCTTTTCAACCATTTATGTGCCAAACATCTGATACCAGGGGTGCCCAACATTTTTTGACTGAAGATCCAACTTTTGAAGTGACCAAACTCCCACTATTGACCTGATCGCGAGCATGCAAGCATACACACATTGATTGATTCTTCCACAATTTCCATTATTGCCATAGATGTTGCCCTTTTCTCTCTGAAACCGTATTGATATTTGCAGATTACATTATGCTTTGCAATACGTTTATAAAGTTTGTCTGCAAATAGTTGTTCTACAATTTTTACCGGAAAAATATTAGTCTGTAATTTGTAAATAAGTGCTTCTCTCCGCTCTTGTAAATCGGAATAACTTTTGCGGTTTCCAGTTTTGATGGGAAAACACTAGTTTTGAAAGACGGGTTAAATAAATGTGGGAGGTTGCACAATATATTTTTTAATACTTTTTATTAATGCCATATCAACATTAAAATAGTCGGTATACTTTTTTTTTTAGTGTTTGAAGGAATAATTCATTTTATGCTTTTGCTTATGTTAACCACGCTTTATTGCTCTTTATTCAGTGTGTAAGAATAACAGACATGTTCTCTCAGTTCTTCATCTCAGGGAGTAACGCACATAACGGCAGTTCTTTATCTCAGTGAAAAACACCAAGGGAGTGACATAACGGCCGTCTGTGCGGGCCACTGCTGCGCGGGCAGTGGCGGGAAAACACCAAGAAGACCAGAATACGTGGAAACACCAAGAAGACCAGAATACGTGGAAACACCAAGAAGACCGGACTCCAGAATGCGTGGACCAATCCGCGTTAGTCTAGGCTCATGAATAAACAATGATCTGTTGTAATATATTCTGTCTGTCCACCTGAGGGTGACGAGTCTGTCCAGTGGCGGTGCAGCTTGTCTAGACTGTTTGTTAGGGAACCTCAGGAACAGACGTCTGTATTAGATGACCTGTTAGGGAAATAAATCTGCGTGACTCCAAGCTACTGAATCCTGGTCATCACTCTGCTGGTATGTGTTATTAGAATGGTAGTGTAGCATCGTTGGAATTGGCTTCCTCCTCCAGGTCTTGAACACGCTAGAGAAAATGGTCCGGTGGAATAAAAGGACCAGTTTCTACAAATGGTGACCCCGAGACGTGCTTGAAGGGGGGAGTGGAGACCAACGCGGACGACGGCGAAAGGTCCGATCCGGTAAACTTGATCGCGGTAGACATACCAGTGTCTTTTTTCCACGACCATTCAACCTTCACCCCACGGCCGGCCACATAGAATAAGGTAAGACGACTTTACTCTATTTTAATAAAAAGAGTCTCAAAGTACGTCTTAATTGGAAATTGCCCAAATTTTAGCTACAACACGGGGAAAAGTGCGAATGGTAAAATCTATATTGATGGTGGAAAATTGAAGGGACACGTACAAATTAAGGACACATACAAATTATTAAAATATCGTGACTGTGGTATTGAAATAATTGGAAAAATAAAAAACAAGCTGCTCGAAACCGCACTGTGGAAAGTAAGAGAAGTGAATTGAGATAATGGTCGGCGCGCTGGGTTCTACCCTTTAAAAGCCGAAAGGTGCGTAGGCGCGACCGCCCGTAGTTATTGGGCCAGTTTCTAAAAATGAAACGTTGGAATAGGCGTTGACGACTTCGGGCATCGTCTAAAGTATCCCGGTTGGAGTCCGTGAGGAAGGGATCCTCTAAATGCTAGTCAATTTAGAATAATATAGGCCAATACCACGTCACCTATTCGGAAAAATTACAAAATTAATTAGGTCATAAAACTGTGTGAGTTGAAAATGAGAAAGTACGCGAAACTGCGAGAGCGCGCCGAACCTGTTAAACAGGCGGCTGTCGCCAATTGGACTGAGATGAACAGAATTTTCACCCAGACCAAAGAAGGTGTTAAGGAATTATTTCGCTAGAAGTAGTAGTAGAACATTGTTGATGAATTTCATCTTGCTATGAGAACTATTGACACTAGTCTCTGTCCTGAACATTTGCTTGTACTTAAAACAAAGAGTGTAGGGTGAAGTTGGGGCCCTAAGTGTATGCAGAAAAGTGGTGAAGATTGCACGACTGTCTCTGTCCTATGTGTTGTGTTGTTATTTTTGTTATTTTTTGACTTCAAAATGGCGCCGCGAGAGTGGCTGCCTTTCCAGCAGCTCCTATTTTTTTGTTGTTCTACTTCTTCCTTTCATAACTTTGCTGCTGTGAATCTGGAATTTCTCCATTGTGAGACTAATGGAGGTTTTCTTCTTCTTCTTAATTCCCCTTGGTTGATTAACAGCCACCTGGCTATCTTCTTTCCGCCTCCCACATCGTAAAAGTCCCTGAAGGCTGTCACGTGCCTCTGAGGAGTAAACCTAGTCTCAAGGTTTGTGAACCAGCAGATATGGTCTGCACTTTGTCAAAATGCCAACATTGAACTTTGCTTGACTTTCTTTGTTTCAGATTTTTACATAAGGGGAAGGACTGCCCGCCCCTAATTAACATAATTAACATACTATGCCTATATGTACGTGTGACTAAAGTTGCTCGGGGCTTCCTGATGAAATCTGAGACTCACAGGAGCCCGAATCGATTCGTGTTGCGTTGTGATAAACTGAAGAAAAGACTACGTGGTGTTGGGTCTTCTTCCACCTTATAGAGAGATAAAAGAATCTGTAACCAAGGAAGGGCCAAGAGCAAATTGACAGCTCCCATTCCTCAACAAATGGCGTCACGAACAGGATCTCTCTGGAAAAAGACCGACACCGGTTTCAGGAACTTCAGACTCAGGCAGTAACCAAGGAGCGCTCCACTATAACCAGGTAAGACACACCTGTTCCTGTTATTACGGGCAAAGTGTCAAGATTCGGCTTATGTCCAATAAGGACCGATCAAATCAAACTGCTCTGATCCTGAATGTGTTGAACCAAGTATAGTGATTGGGTCTTGTAGGTGGCAAATAACAAATTGATAATGAGTTGTATGAAATATGTGACAATGGAAAAATGAAGTACTGTACAGGAAAAAGGAATTAAAGTATAGGTGTGAGGTATATTCAAAACAATATACCGTCCAAACTTTGCCACTGAGTAGTAGATAACTGAATTGGCACAGTTATTGAGTCACCAAGTAGGCGGTTTAAATTAGGTAGAACCGCTGAGTTGTAGGTATGGCTAGTAGCTGACGAGCAAAGACCATACTGAGTTCGTAGGCAATTAAAAAATGAGTGGTTAATTGCTGAGGCAGGTCCAGGTAATTTTTATTATTCTGGATGCTGTTAAATTGTAGGACTGACGACTGGAGATCGCGGTCTGAGTAAACAGCTGTATATTTAGGGCAAGTTAGGGACAGCTCCATTGTTACGATTGGAGAATTACGTGACGTCACACGGTCCATAAGAGAGTATATTGGACGGTGAGTATGATTAAAAACATGGTGAACTGTAAGATGGACGGAACGCCTGAAGGCAAGAAAACAGTTGAAATACCGTCTGGTGGTAAGTAGGAAAGAAAGGAAGACGAATGCATTGCGCAGAGAGAGAAAAGGGCGAATGCACTGCGCAGAGGGGTAAGTAAAGCGAGAAAACAAGGTCTTAAGAATAAATTGTAAGAATAAGACAATAGTTTGAAATATAAAAAGAAAAAACTAAGTGTATTCAATTTGAGCTATAATAACAATATAATAATAATAATACATTTTATTTGTGGGGGTCTTTCTATGAACTCAAGGACACCTTACAACAAGCAGTTAAAATCACGAATACAATGTTAAGATCAACATCAAATAAAATAAGAAAAAAAATACAACAACAGAAAGAATAATGGCTTTATGGTCCGAGTGAATAGGCTTGTCCAAACAGATGTGTTTTGGGGCGGAATTTAAAATGTGTTAATGAGTCTGTATTACGAAGGTCAGCGGGGAGTGTGTTCCAGAGCTGGGGAGGAGATCGACTGAAGGCTCTGTTTCCCATGGTGACGAGACGAGCAGGGGGGGCAGAGAGAAGGAGAGAGGAGTAGGAACGAAAAGAGCGGACAAGTGTAGGAATGTGGATGAGGTCCGATAGGTATGGAGGGGCTAGTTTATGGATGGCTTTGAATGTGAGGAGTGAGAAAAGAGCGGAGCCGGTGGATGTTTCTAAGATGATAATATGATGTGGTTGATATGCGAGGGGAAAAGAGAGGGTCAAGTTGACAAGTAGAGGTTCTTCTATATATTGCATTTCATGGGTAGTTTGACCACTGCCTTCGACATAGGAAAAAGAAAAAAATATATAACCAAAGTAACTCCGACAAAGTTACGATAAACAAGGCAGCGAGGATGCCTCCTTCACCGCATGAGGTGACGAGCGCTAAAATTATGACCTCACTACAAGCGCCGAGTGGTCACTTGTACATAGACAAGGCAGAAGAAATTGGAGCGGATGGTCAATCTGCAGGCAGAGAGACCTGAGCTCACCACACACACGAAAATGTGTCTATATTCACCACAATCGCAGACACTGTTGTGAGGGTTAAAGATATTGAGTGAATTAAAAAAAAAAAAAATTATAAACGTCTTAACAGAGGGGCACTTTAATCATTGTGTAGGCTCCACAGGCAGGTTTGTAAGCACAAACCTACAGGAAGGGGGATAACACATACTAGCCATTTTACTGGCACCCACCTGAATCCCTTGTGTGCCAAGCTTCCCCCTGATCTGCCCAGGCTGGTTCATAAACAATTGGTAAAAGTAGAAAAATGTAGGCAAATTAAACAGGATAATGAAAGCATGAGTGTTTGGGATGCGACCACTTTTGTAACTAAGGAGACTGAATTGACGAGGCAAATATTGCTGGATATGCCTAAAATTGACTATGACATACAGTTGTGGGCAATAGACTGGCTTAAGAGTACCGGTAAGTATTTACCCAAAGAGATTATGGACCTATTAGAGGGAATAGCCTCTTGCAAATTGACTAGGTTGAATGAAAGAAAATCAAACGCGCTGAGTTCCATTTATCCAACAACATTGGGTCCTTCACAACAATTGGCGTTTGAATTGCTATCTGAGGTACACCCAATGACGTATTTGGTTAATTGTATGGATGCTTGGGTGACTGTCACAGGACAGGACCCCAATAGTCATCCATTGAATCAAGCTTTGTTCAGGCAAGCAGTGCTGGGGGGTTGTCCGTCTGATGTGCAGAAAATGATGACTAACTCTCCCACTCTCTCCCCACTTCAGATGACGTGAATTGGCGAACTCATTTCCTATATTATGTGCAAAATCTCGAATGAGAGCCGAGGAAGAGACTGAGAAAACATCCAAGCTACAGAACAACTTTTTGAATTCACAAATACAAGAGGCTAAGAGAGCCTCCAGTAATGCATGCAAAAAAGAGAAACTTGGGAGATCTAATCAAATGTCAATCAGTGTCTCTCAACAGGCTCCACCACGGCTGATCACACCCACACCGCAGCTCCAAGCCACACCTCAACATTACGGCCTGCCCACAAGGCGCTCCACAGGGATGCTGCCTGTCTCCCCTTCTGTATTCCCTGATGACACATGATTGCGTGGCCTCATTTACTGATTGTCACTTCTTTAAATTTGCCGACGACATCACCGTTGCTGGGTTCATTGTGGCCAGTGAGCGCGACTACCGCCGCCAGGTCGACGAACTGGTGATGTGGTGCACCGAGAACAATCTCGAGCTCAATGTCTCGAAGACGAAGGAAGTAATCGTCGACTTCCGTCAGGACAATCCGAAGAAACCCTTGGCTCCTCTGGAGCCGATGGTTATCAACGGCACGGACGTCGAAATCGTTGAAACCTTCAAGTTCCTGGGGATTCACATCTCTAGTGACTTGACCTGGTCGGCGCATGTCGGCCACTGTGTAGCAAAAGCTCAGCAACGCATGTTCTTTCTGCGACGCTTGAGGAGCTTCGGGGTCGGCCAGCGCATTCTGACCAAATTCTACCGGGCGGTGATCGAGAGCGTTTTATCGCTCTCGATCACGGTCTGGTTTGGTCGTGCAACGGTCGACGACCGGCGCTTGCTCGAGCGAGTCGTTAAAACCGCTTCCAGAATTATCGGTCATGATGTAACGTCTTTGGACGAGATCTATGTTCAGCGCTCACTGCGGAGAGCTTATTCAATCACACAAGATGACTCTCATCCTGCTAACGAATTTTTTGAAGAACTTCCATCCGGTAGAAGATACAGATCGATACTTGGTAAAACTAGTCGCCATCGCGAAAGTTTTTTCCCTAATGCAGTCCGTCTTCTGAACAAAGATTTAAGCACAGAGTGTTTTAAGCATTTTAAGCATTGACTAGTCCAGTAATGTAATGTTTGATCCTAGCAATTTATGCATGCGTCCGCACCTGTTGAATTCTGTTATGTGTATACATATATAGCTAATAAATGATGATGATGATGATGATGATGAAAGAGACAGTAGAAGACGACTTGATCTTTAGTGATGGAAATGGATGTGAATAGTGGGGCCTCGGCTCACCTGGTTGAAGGGGGTGACCCAGACCTACTCCCACCCGAATTGAGGGCCAGATTGCTGGCGGTGGGATGGTCAGGCCCGCAAGAAGGATGCGACGGACGATGTGGTGATCATTACTCATGAAGTTGATTATTTTTGCTGTACTGTGCTCTATCTTGCAGGTACCATGGTAACAATTTTCTAAGTTCTTTCCCCAGGATAACTGTGGTAATGATCTCTTCACAGAGATCAGAAGGGGGAATGAAGGAATAATTCATTTTATGCTTTTGCTTATGTTAACCACGCTTTATTGCTCTTTATTCAGTGTGTAAGAATAACAGACATGTTCTCTCAGTTCTTCATCTCAGGGAGTAACGCACATAACGGCAGTTCTTTATCTCAGTGAAAAACACCAAGGGAGTGACATAACGGCCGTCTGTGCGGGCCACTGCTGCGCGGGCAGTGGCGGGAAAACACCAAGAAGACCAGAATACGTGGAAACACCAAGAAGACCAGAATACGTGGAAACACCAAGAAGACCGGACTCCAGAATGCGTGGACCAATCCGCGTTAGTCTAGGCTCATGAATAAACAATGATCTGTTGTAATATATTCTGTCTGTCCACCTGAGGGTGACGAGTCTGTCCAGTGGCGGTGCAGCTTGTCTAGACTGTTTGTTAGGGAACCTCAGGAACAGACGTCTGTATTAGATGACCTGTTAGGGAAATAAATCTGCGTGACTCCAAGCTACTGAATCCTGGTCATCACTCTGCTGGTATGTGTTATTAGAATGGTAGTGTAGCATCGTTGGAATTGGCTTCCTCCTCCAGGTCTTGAACACGCTAGAGAAAATGGTCCGGTGGAATAAAAGGACCAGTTTCTACATGTTGAAACAATTTCCATACATTCATTTTCTAAACTGCTTATTCTTATAAGGGTTGCAGGCATGCTGGAGCCTGTCTTTAACAATATAAAATACTAAATTTACAGAACTAAGGAACATAGTGCAGGAATTGTTCTTTACATAGTTATTAATTTCGTATTCTTTGAATCTGGAATGTCACACAATTAGAAATATTATTGTTTCACAAACAGTGTGCGTGCCCTCCATGTATTAGATTATCACTGCTCATCTCACTTTACGAAATCGATACATTAGTTGAAGTGCTTAAACTTTTAATTGTTCATAAACTCCATCATTATAATTAATGGGCGTTTGAGTGTTTAGCATTTAGCTTTAGCCTAGCCGTAGCCGATCTCGGTAGCTCACGTTTTGTTTAGCTTGTCTCCATTACCTACGCTACTTGCTATACTCGACAAAAATCCACGCCGGTTTCACTAGTCGCGCAAGTGCGTAATGAATTTTGAAACTGCGGTTAAAAAGGAATAGTCACCGCTCGTTCGTCAACACATTTGAGTGTTTAGCATTTAGCTTTAGCCTAGCCGTAGCCGATCTCGGTAGCTCACGTTTTGTTTAGCTTGTCTCCATTACCTACGCTACTTGCTATACTCGACAAAAATCCACGCCGGTTTCACTAGTCGCGCTAGTGCGTAATGAATTTTGAAACTGCGGTTAAAAAAAAAGTTAAAAAGGAATAGTCACCGCTCGTTCGTCAACACACTCAGTTGTGCTAGCCGTTAGCCCGAGACTCGGCCATTAGCCCCGAGACTAGCCTAGCCCCGGCTCTCATTCAAGCCTGAGATGCGTGCACCCGAAAAAAAAATACCTCGAGCTTCAATGTTTATAATACATTTGTCATTTAGAAGGGGGGGGGGGGGGACTTCGCCTCATTGTAAATGTACAAACTATAATTACTGTATTTTCAGTCGCCAAATAAGTTAATAAACCATAGGGGGAAGCTCTAGCATACAATAGTATGCCAGAGCATACAATAGTAAGCGCTTACTATTGTATGCCAGAGCTTAGTTATTGTTAATACAGTGTTGCCACGATGCTTGTTAATTCATAGAGAATAGTGACAATATTCTTATTTTAGCATGTACATTTGTAACATTAAACAAATAAATAACTTAGTGATGGGTCCAGCGACACCGATGCATTGACACATGCGCCGGGCTCACAGAGCAAACCACGTGTCGATGCATGTGCTGCTTCATTACGTCACGTGATTGACACGTGAACTGCATTGACACAGTCCAGGCTTCTAATTGACACACCGGCTGCGTTGACACAGTCCAGGCTGCTAATTGACACATCGACTGTGTTGACACAGTCCAGGCTGCTAATTGACACATCGGCTGCGTTGACACAGTCCAGGCTGCTAATTGACACGTGAACTGCACTGGTGCAGTTTAGACCGCATCGGCTGCTTGGCACAGTACAGGCTGCGCCACTTAGTCCAGGGGGTGTCGACTCAGTGCAGAGGGCGTTGACGCAGCAAAAGCCCGCCGCACAGTGTTTATAAGTGGGTTTGGCGACACAATGCCACTTGCCGAAACAAGCCAGACCTCACTCACGCTCGCTTGTCGAAGTTCGTGTCAGTGCAGACTTCGTGTTCGTGCCTTGCCTTCCTTGCCGATTATGGAGCAGAGACGCAAATCATCCGCCGCGTGGGACCATTTTGATGTCCTGGAGAATAAGGTATTATTTATTTATTTATTTATTCAAATCGCCTTCTGTCGCCGAGAGCCTCTCGGCGAGAGGCACTCGCCGAGTGCCTCTCAGATTATTGACATGTGTTGTACCATTCTAATCCGAATACATTTCAAGGTAACTCTTAGTTACTTCTTATTCACATTTCATTACAGGTGAAATGTCGAATTTGCCAAGTCGAATTGTCATACACCAACAGAAGCACCTCCACCATGCTGAGGCATTATCGGGCCAAGCATGAGAATGAAGTTCGCGATACACCCAGTATTACGCCAGGTATACAAACGTTCACTCATCTTTTCACGGTTGCTATGTTGATGATTTAATTGACAATCAACCAACACACTTCTTTCCCAAATCTCTCCCACCTCGCAAAGGAGTTCCTTTGTACGCCAGCCTCATCCGTCACTTGTGAGCGTGTGTTCTCCACAGCAGGAGAAATCGCTTGTAAAAGACGCAACAGGCTGAAGTTTAAAACATTGGAGCATCTTATTTTTCTCAATAAAAATTTGTGAAATAAAAGCCCACAAGCATCCTCATTCAAATGATCTTCACATTATTTGAACACATTGAATGTTGCAAAATGAATGCATGGATGTGAATGATATTGTATACACTTCATCATCAAATCGATGAATGACCTTATGAAAATGTTTTGGAACAGTTGTAGATGCAAAACCGTGCTGGCAGCTACATAATAGATAATAAAAGAAAAATATCCCAAACCATAGGGATCCTCCCAAAAACTAAGGATGTGCTGAATAAGAGATCCTTGTACACCTTATACTTTTATTACTTCCATATTTGACCTATTGTGTGGGAATATGGGGAAATGCCAGTAAAACACTGTTTTAAAACTACAATACAAAGCAATCGGAACAATCACTGGCTCCAAATGGACGGAACCCACAAATCCACTGTTTATCAAATTAAACAATGAAATCTCATGACGTGATTGACTTCAAAATCGCCCAATTAATGTACAAAGCACACAATTATACCTTTGCCAAAAGATCCAGAAGCTTTTTAAAATTCGAGAAAGTTGTCATAATTTAGGGGGTACTAATCTATACAAAAAAATCCAAAACACGAACGAACATCACACAAAGGAGTGTATCTGTAATAGGTGTAAATCTGTGGAATGATTCTGAAACGGACCAGTAAAATGAGGAACCCTCTTACTGAGATTAAAAATGAATTCGAGAGTAGTACAAGACAACTACACAAATCAGAATTAAGCTGATAAATTCGATACACTCATGAAATATAGCAATACATCAGAAATACATTGATGAGATTATTTAATATATTAATGAAATGTAGCATCCATTATGAATATGAGAAAATCGACAGATACATGTGCTCTAAAGAGTATGTACTGTATATACAAACCTAATGTTGTAAAAATGTATTAGTACAGCATACATAAGGGTAAAAGCATTTGTTGATATTTAGACTTTCTTTCCTATTTAGAAAAATGATCAATTCATATATAAGAAGGGGTAGGACTCGGGGTAGGTTTTTTGCTTCTTTCTACTCCTTTGAACACATATTTGTGATGATGACTATTTTCTTTTCCTTTTTTGATATCTTACCTTCACCTTTTGCCAATTGATTACCGAATTTTATATTTTATATGTTCAATATACAAAACAATTTATCAGTCAGTTCAGTCTGTTAAGTGGGTTGGCTGCAGGGATCTTGAAGGTCCAGCAGGTGGCAGTGGTCAGTGACACAGTATCAGCACAGTATCAACACAGTGTGTCAGTGTGTCGACACGCCTCATGAGGCCTCATGGACCCATCACTAAAATAACTTGTTAATTCATAGAAACTTGCTTACCTTGCATTTTACTTTTGCTTCTTTTGCTGCCATCTTCTAGCTTTGCAGGCTTCTTCTGATGATCACTAATTGAATGATGACCCCCTCCCACTTGTAAAAATCCTTCCATGAGGGGGCAAATGGGCGGGGCATATGCAAAGTGTGTGTGTGGAGGAGTGAGTGCAATAGCACCGAATAACCATGTGGGGGGCTGCTGAGCATCATGTACACACACAATCAGTAAAAATGGTGACTTGTGGGTTTTTGCTAAAAACTTCACAGGCACATTCAGGGCAGCCCTCTGATGCTTTTTATACGTTATTCTTATGGGGACATGCTTTTTTGTCCCCCATAAGAAAAATGGTCCCCAAGATGTGACTGTGTTTCCAATTTTATGTCCCCTCAAAACATGGAAACGAGTGCACACACACTCACACACTCACACACACACACACACACACACACACACAAATGGATGTGCACATGCACACACAAACGTATGAGTACTCTTTATTTTTATTCCAATAGTGCATAAGTATGAGCATAAACCTATTTGACACTTCATATAGTCAGTGTAGAAAGAAAGTCAAGTCAAGTCAACAGTATTTATAGAGCACTTTCAAACAGCCATCGCTGCATACAAAGTGCTGTACATGGAGCGATTTAACATATACAATAAACAGTAAGACGAATCAGTAATAAGTAATAAGTAATAAGGCGGTAGAAAGCACCAAGCAGTAAAATCAAGAGCAAATCTAAGTCATGCTGAGTCAAACGCCAAAGAATACAAGTGAGTTTTGAGGAGGGCTTTAAAGATGGGCAGCGAGGAGGCTTGCCGAATGTTCAGTGGGAGGTCATTCCAGAGAGATGGACCAGCAACAGAAAAGGCTCGATCCCCTCTGAGCCTCAGTTTAGTTCTTGGTACGTCTAGCAAAGACTGGTCCACAGACCTGAGGCGCCGGGCAGGGGTCTAGGGGCGTATGAGCTCAGAGAGGTAAGGTGGCGCGAGATTATTCAGAGATTTGAAAACAAAGAGGAGGATCTTAAAAATAATTCTAAAATGAATGGGGAGCCAGTGAAGGGATGCCAAAGTAGGAGTTATATGCTCCCTCTTACGAGTACCAGTCAAGAGGCGAGCAGCGGCATTCTGTACCAGCTGAAGGCGCTTGATGGAGGACTGGCTGACTCCAAAGTACAGGGCGTTGCAGTAATCGAGCCGGGATGTGACAAAGGCATGAATTACTGTCTCAAAGTGTTCATGTGAGAGGAAAGGTTTTATTTTGGCCAGCTGTCTAAGGTGAAAGAAGCTGGATTTAACAACGGCACCAATTTGCCGATCGAAAGAAAGAAAGAAAGAAAGAAAGAAAGAAAGAAAGAAAGAAAGAAAGAAAGAAAGAAAGAAAGAAAGAAAGAAAGAAAGAAAGAAAGAAAGAAAGGGAAAGAAATTGTGAAACTTACGATCAGCATTCACTTTCACTTACATCAATTTCTTGGATAATGTCTTTCAGTGGCAGATGCTGGTCTGTTCTGGAGGGCAAGCTCAATTTCGGCCTACATCATAAAATGTGTCTGTTTATTTATACGTGAATTCAACTCTCCGTTCCTTTTCAAAAAAAACGACAAGGTTGCCTTCACCATAAGATGGGTGATTGGCTCATTTCGCTGTCAATCAAAAAGAGACAGCTCATCCAATCGTCATGCAGAAAAACTGAGGTTCCTGGCCAGCCGATAAACGCCCATAGACTCCCAGAGACGCTGAGCGTCCAATGTGGGGGACAAAACCAGCATTTATCCAATGACTCCTCTCGTTTCAATGCATTGGGGCAACCTACACATGGGGTGGCCAGCCAGTCCAGAGACCAATACTGCAAAGAGCCACATCGCACGCACAGACACAGAGATGAGCGAGAGCCGGAACTTCCCTGAACACGAACAAAATCGAAACACACAGGCATACCCCACCCCCTCCCGCCGCCCAATGTCCTTCTCCCAACGCTCGCGCTTGACTTGGGACCAGTCCGTTGGCTACGGGTCGATCGCAATTGACGTATTGGGCACCCGTAACTTTAAAGCTGATGAGCTTAGCGTTTAGCACCGTCGTTTGCGCACGAGCAGTGACACAGTTGTAATTTGATTGGTTGCCCTGTTTGTCAATCATTAGCTCCAAGCACCGTTGTTTGCGATTGAGCGCTGATTCAGTTGACATCCGATTGCTTGCCCTGTATGTCAATCAAGTAACGGGTTGATGATAGGCTGACGTCGTTAGTTCTGTGTATTTGTCGCCGTTGTTTGAATGGCAGCACCAACGACGAGATGTTTTCGACACTTGTCATGTAAAAGCCCAAGAGCTGCCTTGAACCAGCCAAAGAGCCGCGGGTTGGCCAGCATTGATTTAGAGTGTTCAATCACCCCGCCATGCATGTTTTTGGAATAAGGGAGGAAACCGGAGTACCCAGAGAAAACCCACACAGGCAGGCCGGAGCTGGAATTGAACGCGCTGTGAGGTCTAAGTGCTGAGGTCATATTTTAACAAAGTCCTCCTTGAGGTTTTATCCAATCGTTTTCAAACTTTGGGTGTTTCATCGAAACATCACACCCTCAAATACACGAAAATGTTTCATTTGATACAGCGCATTGCCAAGGCAACAGTGTCAGACAAAATAAAAAGATTTTGAGATTTTCATCTTAAACATCTTCGGATGAAACAGGCAAACTTTGACGACGATCTGATAAATTATCTCGGAGGACCTTGTTCAGATATGACCTCGATGAAAGACCCCATTATTTACGGATTTCATTCCAAACAGGACACCATCATAACGATGAACCGCATAATGTATTTTCAACTACATATTTACAATTTCTACATGTGTCAAACCGTTGCCGTTCTTATACTTTGGCCGTAGGTGCACGTGGGAGGAAATGACCACCTCCACATGCGCGTCTTCAAAAGTCTGCCACACGCCGAGTCAAGAGGTGAAGCTGGCTGACGTCCGAGAGGACAAGACACATGCCGATGCCATTGAGTTCTTCTGAATGACAAAGGCTGACAGAAGCATCCCCATTTGTCTGTACAGTAACTAGTACATTGCAATTAAATACAAAATAATCCGCGCTGTACTCGAGTTAATGACCTTTTCTATTAGAGTTCATTTGTTTAAAAAAAAATCAAGATTCTGGTATGTGATTTCACGCATCCAATATACCATACATGGGCAATGCATGGGACACAGAGTGGCCCCTGAATTTTTGAATACACTTCCGCTGGCCATTTCAGTTTCAAGTTGTAATAACACTGTCCACTACTTGATAGCAAACATTAATTTACAGCACTTGAGAGCAAACATTATTTTAAAGCACTCATGTCCTGTAATTGTCATGAAAGAGAACTCGCATCAAGAAAAAGACTTTGGTTTACCACGATGAAATTCCACGTCGCTATTGTCTAATCGTCAGAAGGAATGTCAAGCAAAGCTAACTGGTGAGTGAGTCTGCCTACATTTGAGGAATCTGAATGACACTACGAGAGATAAATCTACGAGAGTTAATTTTGGTGGAAATATATGCTGACGATGAGTTTTTGATCATATTGTTGGTTTATTGTTCAGCAAGTTTATGCCATCTTTGAATGGTACTGTATCAGGCACACTTTCAAAGAATGGAGCATTTTAAAACTTTTTTCATAGAGAGTGCGCACCACATTATAAGCCGCATAGAATAGGAGCTACAATACTGGCTGAGATTAGGTTATGCATCCGCTAGATGGAGCTATGCTAAGGGGAATACCATAAATTACAGCATTATATATATATATAAAGCGCCTTCACAACCGCTGCATCTGGAACAAAGCCCTTTCCAGAACATTTCAAACACTATGTCCAAGAGAGCACAGGTGTCAAACTCACGGCCGGGGGGCTAGATCAAGCCAACCAAGCCAATTTTATGTGTTCCGTGAAAGCATGTGTGTGACACACTTTTGCAATGCAGCGTGAATAGCCCTATAGCCATTATCGTGAGCTGCTTTGAGCATTACTTATTCATCAATGATTGAAAACATCTCACGTGTTTAGAATCATCTAATCTGCTTATCCTCACAAGGGTTGTGGGCGTTCTGGAGCCTCTCCCAGCTGTCTTCCGGCAGTAAGTTGGGTACACCCTCAACTGGTTTCCAGCCAATCGCAGGGCACACGTAGACATATAACCACCATTGACCCTCACACTCACACCTAAGGACAATTTAGAGTGTTCCGTTAACCCTCAATCATGTTTTTGGAATGTGGGAGGAAACCGGAGTACCCGAAGAAAACCCACGCAGGCACGAGGAGAACATGCAAACCCCACACAGCAAGGCCAGAGACTGAATCAAACCCAGCACCGCGGGACAGTGAGGCCGGCGTGCTAACATCACATCGAAGAGTAATTCCACCTGACCAGAGTGTATCTCATCTCCTTGTGAAGGGACGGCATTAGCAGTCACCATGTCGCCACTTATGCTGATGGCCTGTGTGATCAGCTTCTTCGCGTCTTCTCTCATTGTCATCAGTAAGAACTGTTTTGTTTTGAACGAACTGGCTACCCGCGATGATAGCACCAACTTGCAGGAGCTCATCGATCTGGCCCTCGTCGTGGACAACCGCATGCGGGAGCGTGATAGGGAACGCATGGACAAACGAGGAACTACCCGTTTTCCACCCCGATGTGCGGGTCTTCGGCCAGCTGAACACGAGTCCTGGCGACCATCCGGACCCGAGCGTCATTCGTGTTTCGGCCCAGCCGACGCAGAGGAGGAGCCCATGCAGCTGGGAGGCGGACGCCTGGGACCAGCGGAGAGAGAGCGTGGGATTCGGGATCGGGCCTGCTACTACTGCGGTCAACCTGGACACCGTGTTGCCAACTGTTCCATGACACCGGCGTGCCCGTCCCGGCGCCCCGAAAACTGTGAGTTTGTACCCGGTATTGCGTCGCGGGAGTCGAGACGGGAGGAGTCCCGTACGGGACATCCGCAAAGACTCGAGTTGAACGGGACTATCTATGGTCCTTTATGGGTCATTACTATTCGGGCCTTGGTGGACTTTGTTTTTTGTTGTTTTTTAGACCCCAACTTAGCTAAGGAACTGGGTTGCCCAGTTGAGGTCTTAAGAGAAACAAAGAGGGTTCACGATCTTGACGGGCGACTCTTGGCGGAAGTAAACGAAATCACCGGGCCGGTAAAACTAAATCTCACAGCCGAAACAAGAGGCTCTGAGGGAATATATCGATAACTCACCCTCGGCTGGCCTCATTCGGCCGTCTAAATCTCCACTGGGTTCTTCTTCATCGAAAAGAAAGACAAGTCATAACGCCCGTGTGTTGTTTATCGGGGCCTTAACGAAATCACAATCAAGAAAAAGTATCCACTTCCGTTGATAGATTCGGCGTTCGCCCCCCTCCAATCTGCCACCATATTCTCCAAACTCGATTTACGAAGCGCTTCCCATCTGGTTCGAATTCAGGAGGGGGATGAATGGAAGACAGCATTCAAGACGCCTTTAGGGAACTTTGAATGCATTAATGATCACTGCAGGAATGGCGACATTGGCTCGAAGGGACCGAGGAGCCATTCACGGTGTACACCGATCACAAGAACCTTGCCTTCATCTGTTCTGCCAAGAGACTAAACTCCCGCCAAGCACGGTACGCGCTTCTACTCACTCGGTTTAATTTCACACTCACCTACTGCCCTGGCTCAAAGAACCTTCGTCCTGATGCACTCTCCCGTATCCATGATCCCGCAGAGAGGAGCAACGAACCCCAAAGCATTGTTCCGGACCATTGTATTGTGGGGGCACTGAGGTGGGCCGTCGAACGTAGGGTGAAGGAGGCCCAGAACGGAATTCAAGTCCCGACTGGTTGTCCGGCAGGGAGACTTTTTGTACCCCCACTTCTGCACGCGGAGGTGTTATAGTGGGGGCATACGTCTAAGGTGGCATGCCATCCAGGGGTGAACCGGACCTTGGACCTCGTGTCGCAGCGGTTTTGGTGGCCGGAGCTACGCAACGATACACAGGACTATATCAAGGCCTGTTCCACCTGCGCGTTCAGTAAGGCGGCCCACCAACCACCGGCTGGGTTGCTGCAACCGCTGCCTGCTCCGTCTCGACCATGGTCCCACATTTCCCTGGATTTTGTTACCGGCCTGCCTCCTTCCCGGGGAAAATCATACTCACCATAGTTGACTGCTTCTCTAAATCTGTCCATTTTGTTGCGTTGTCCAAGCTGCCCTCTGCCCAGGAAACCTTCTCGTGAGACACGTCTTCCGCCTTCCTGGGATTCCGGTGGACATTGTGTCGGACCGGGGTCCCCAATTCGTCTGCAGGGTATGGAAACGTTTCTGTCAGGCCATGGGGGCGACGGCGAGTCTGTCTTCTGCTTACCATCCGCAGTCCAATGGCCAAACGGAGCGCATGAACCAGGACTTGGAGGCAGCTCTGCGCTGCGTTTGCCTCCATCGGCCCTCGTCGTGGTCGGCTCACCTGCCTTGGGCGGAGTACGCCCACAACACCCTCGTCTCATCAGCTACCGGTCGGTCTCCTTTCATGGCGGCTTATGGTTACCAACCTCCTCTGTTTCCTTCCCAGGAGGGTCAGGTGGAACTCCCATCCATACAGCTCCATCTGCGACGGGCCCATCGCGTATGGAGGGAGACCAGAGCAGCGCCGTCACGCACTGCTCAGCGGAACCGGCAGATCGCTCACCGCCGCCGATGCCCAGCACCCGGCTATCAGGTGGGGCAGAAGGTGTGGCTGGAGACCAAGGATCTGCGACTAGCCGGTACATCTCGCAAGTTGGGGCCTCGATTCACTGGACCGTTCGTGGTGGAATCGATCCTCAGCCCCGTCTCCGTCAAGCTCCGACTGCCGCCCACTATGAAGGTCCACCCCGTCTTCCATGTTTCCCTGTTGAAGCCAGTGGCCACCAGTCCCCTGGCTCCTCTGCCCACATCTCCTCCTCCTTCACGAGTCGTCGACGGTGACCTGGTGTACACCGTGCGAGAAATTTAGGACTCTCGGCGCAGGGGTAAGGGGTTCCATATTTGGTCGACTGGGAGGGCTAAGGCCCGGAGGATCGGCAGTGGATCCCCCGCTCCTGGATCTTAGACCCGTCCCTGCTCCGGTCTTTCCACGCAGCGCACCCGTCAAAGCCGGGTGGTCTACCAGGAGGCCTCCGTTGAGGGCGGGGTACTGTCACGTTTCGGTTTTGCGGTCTGGCCAGCAGGTGGTATGAGCAGACTTTCTGGCACACCTGCTGCCAATCTCTAATCTTTAGACTCAGTATTTAAGGACTCCTCCGCCATTCACCTGTTGTGGGAGTATTGTTCTATGGCATTGCTGTCTTCGCTGTTCTTTGACTTATTGGCTTTTGACCTCGTCAAAATTTCGCGTTATAGTTCTCGGTACCCATTTTTGAGTAAGGACTGTTTTGTTTTGATGATCTGGCTTTTGTACGTGTACTGGTGTTACATTGTTTTTCGTTCGTATTTTGCGGTCTTTATTTCTCTTCCTTGCTCTTTTGTGCAAGCACTTTTTGTTACTCGTTTGAATTTGCCTCCTGGTCCTTATTGTGGACCAGCGCTTTATGTTCTCGCCTTATTTTCGGTGCGATTGAGACATTAAATTGTCTTTTTCCCTACGGAGACCTTGTTTTTGTCTACGTTTTTGTCTACGTTTTTGTATCCCCCCAAACTCGGTTTATCCGAAACTTAACAATGGATGGCACGGCGGGGATGTCCAACACTCTGACCCAAGCGGTGACTGAGCTTAACCGCAAAATGGATGCAGTTTTGGAGCGTCACTGCAAGATGGAAAACAACTGGGAGAAGGTGAGATCTGCGCTCAGAAAAGAAATTGTGGATTTGGCTGATCGACGCCATTGAAGAGACACAGGCCACGGACTCAGGGCTGTCTGGAATTGTTGGCAGCCGTTCCCAAAACATCTGCTATCTGGACCTTTCCTCTGGAAGAATGTACGCATGGAAGCTAGTGCCCTACCATCACCCCCTCCCCTCCTTCTCGGCCATTGACTGATAAGCCAGGACTGTCTCCATGAGAAGACCTTGAAGAAGCAGCTGCGGCCTGACATGCGCACACACAACCAGACAATCACACGCGCATACACACCCTTGTCATCACCGCCTTCGTTATTCCTGGTTTGCTTCTGCTGAGCGCTCGAATGGACTGGGCAGCTCGCCGGTCGGGCCGCGGCGCACTCCCCCGCACTCCCATCCATCCGCCCCTCATTACATGTTATATCTTGTGACTTGTAATTGTCATACGCTTGTTTACGTGATGGGGTCTTTTTTCTCATAGACTTTAATTATCCTCAGAAGTGGATAGCATGTTTTTTTCCCCCTCTCGCTCCAAAGTGGTTTCCTTTCTGAACTAAGATCTCGGGGAGCTGTGCACACAGCGAGTACCGAAAGGCCCTTTGCACTGTATCCCATGTTCGTCATTGTTTTTCACGTTTCTTGTGCAGAGCATGCCTGTTAAGTCCTAATTGCCCCATGGGGATAAATAAAGTTTCTGAACCGAACTGAACTGATTTTTGAAACACGCTCAAATCAGTCACGAAAGTAATTATATATTGTTTGCTGTGCCGACTTCATTTCATCAGCTTTCTGTTGTAGGTGCTAAGGAAAATGGTTGATGTTTTTGGTGTGGCCAACAGCCCTCTCTCTCACAGAACTGATCCAGCTCTGCATTTAACAGCAGCCAAATTCAATCGCCCCAGTGAGAAAAAAAAAGATAAACTGACAAATTTTCAGTGCCCTGAGGATCATATAAATCAGCCAGAGAGCACTGAGTGGAAGAAACAAATGTTGCCTCTTAAAATAGAATGATCTTTATTCACTGAAGTGTTTTGAAGATAAATTGTTATTCTCATCATCACTAATGGCTTAACTGTATCTTATTACACATTTTTTTGGGTCACGTCGCCGGCCACCAGGGGCCCTCAGGCCGCAGTTTGGACACCACTGATATACCAAAATAAAAAGACTGCCAAGTCACCTCCTGCTGACACAAAGAGCCCGCTGCATGAAAAGCACCTGTCAAACCAGCGCTCAAAATGTGTCTGATGTGATGTGGCGGGCCAGATCTGCCCCCCGGGCCTTGACTTTGACACCCGTGGTGGACATGAACACCCATGAAACACACCGGGCTCACTAGAGCCCACTATTTTATTTTGTTTTTATTTATTTTAAACAAAGCAGCTTATGACATTTTGGTGGTCTTGAAATGTAAAATCGAACAAGAAGGCAACCATTGTAAATTTCCCCATTGTGGGACAAATAAAGGATATCTTATCTTATTTTGAATTTACTGTACGTTAAAAGTTGGTGTCTCCTTGACGACAAAAGCTGCTGTCACTTGATCCACGCGATCAAATCGTCGAAAGATGTCTCACATTTGATTTTATTCCAGGGATGAAGAAATCCATGAACCTATTTTTCATCGTAGTGGTATCGCCACCTACTGGCTAAAGCATATATGTTTTCTTCTTTGACATTTTTCCTCCAAGCAGGTTGACCAGATTTAGCTCCTATTTACTCAGGAGTGTTTAGGCCCTGATGATGTTGCAAGGCAATTTTATCACGGCGCTGTTGCTGTGGTATTGTGGAGTGTGTCAAGAAAACACTACTTTTTAGGGTCTAAACATAACACAAAAAACGAGGGGAAACCCTTCAGCTGTGGCTACAAAACCAATGTTTGATTTGTAATTTTAAAAATAAAAAATGGCCTTAGATTGTCTTACCTGAATCTATGAACACCTGGTGGTATATGTAACAGCACAAGTGTAGGCACATGCTAAAACATGGAGTCCACCTTTTTTTTTTTAGCGAGGCAACACATTGAAGTCACCCTAGTATTTGTTTTCATAATAATGAAAAGCAAAGCCTTTGTTTTCCCCACCGCTCACGTTTGCCTGGTCTTAACATTCGTGATAACTTATAAAACATGGCACACATCTCATGCTTGCCATCATGATCATTGTATTTGTTAATGGTGGGGGTTTTGTCTTCAAAATGGCTCAGTGGCCTTCCCTGGAAAATATGAGTCAGCTATGAGCCAGTGTCACATTTTCAAAAACACATTTTGAAAAACAAAAAACAATTCTAAACTGTATTTAAGAGGTTTATTTGGCCATTTCCTTCAAATTGCCAGTACTTGCTGGCAATTTGCAAATTGCTCATGCAACAAAGGCCCCTCATTTCTTGTAGCTCCAGTACAGCGACCCCCACGCCTACAGACGCACACGCGCACGCACGCACACAGACACACACGCACACACACAAACACACACACACACACACACACACACACACACACACACACACACACACACACACACACACGCAGACGCAAACACACACACACACACCACTCCGAGTAAATACCTGAAAAAACAATTTTTCATCCAAGCAAATATTCTTCAGCGGCTTTATTAGTCATCACTGATCACAGAGATTGGCAGCACTGAGCAGTCATGTTAGAATCGACTCAACTGCTGTTCACATCACGGCGAGCAGACAGGAAGCGTCCGTCAGCTGGGGGCTTCCGATCTGGTCACGGCGGAGACGTCACATCAGCCTGACGTCCCTCAGCAACACGTCATGCCACATTCTTAGTGCTGTGATGCTTTGCAGGTTTGCATCCCTGTAGATGAACTCCAGCTGGTGGGTGCTATCGACGGTTACGTGGAAGCGGTCGATGTCACACTGGATGATCATCTGAATGACATGCCAGTAAGGTGAGCTATGCAGCTTGCCAAGAATGCTTGAACCAGTCAATGACTTTTTCCTGTACATCTCAACATCCAAAAAATGGTGAGCCGCAGTTGACTAAGAACTCATGAACCAGTTACACATTTTTCCGAGACAAAAAAAACCCCAACTGGTTGTCTGTCCGCGTCTGTGCACACGAAGAGCAAGGTTGTCGTGGTTATTGAAAATGGACAAACTCTCAAAAACCAAAATTGAAGACCATCAGATCACCAGGAACCAGATAGTGCGGTCATGGAGATTTCGTAGAACGATGCAATGATTTCAGACCTCAAAATCCTGGCCGGGTTGGAAGGGGAAGGAGGCCACCTCTTTCTCCTCAACGCTTTTAGTACCATGCAGGTCAGAGCTCATCATAATCGTTTTCTCGTTGATGCGAAAGCCCAAGTGCAGCGCCGTGTCGTCGGCCATGGCCAGCTTGAAGATTAGCCTGCAATATTCATCCATTCGCTGTCTTCAAGCCGCATAAACATGTTGTCACGGTAAAATCGTTCTTTGTCGGGCGTGTGGCCACATACCTCTCAGCCATCGGTTTGGCTCGTCCTCTGACGGCGAGGTTACTGCCAACGCTGAGCAGCCCCAAAAGGTCGACTCTGAATCCGAGCTGCGCAAATACAATTTTCAAGGGTAACCAAAGGAAATGCAAATGATGTGGAATCGTTTAAGACGCTGAAGCCCGAGTGCTTGTTCTAAGTCTGAGCAAAATACCGTCATTCGTGATATGAAACGCGTTCTTCAGAAGTCACGCCAGAAATCCCCCACTCACCGGATGAGGCGCCACAAGAAGTTTGCCCAAGCCTTTGATGTCATCAGGCACATGCGTCAGAGAAGGGTTTTCACTCCAGTTACCTGGTCCTGATGTTGGCAGCTGGGGAGGAGGACAAGTAGGAAGACTGGGACAAGTGGTCATGGGAAGAAGAGGAGGACAGGTCATAGGAGGAAGAGGGGGACACGTCGTCGGAGGGGCACAAGTCGCACAACGACACTTAGGACAACGACAAGGGGGACACGAAGGGCATGGACACTTGTCACAGGGACACACGGGACATGAAGGACAAAGGTAGCCCATGGCTACGGGGAAGGATTTTGGGTCAGTGCACACATTCAAAGACATGCATTGTACGTTGAGCGTTCATGACTCAAGGAACTTTTTTTTTTTTTTAGTTGAACAGATGAATGGCAGGTAAACGCTGTCATGTGTGCAAATTTTGGACAATTCATTGTTTTTTTAAAATGTGATTTTCATGGTGGGACAGCAGTAAAATCAATTGAGGTTTCGTCTTGCTCAAGAAGCTTGATCACATTTTTTTAACAGTTCATCCTCAACTTTTGCCCTTCCCTTTTTTTTGGAGCTCATAGATACATATGTCCGTGAAGACAGAAGCATCCTTTCCCGAATGAAGACAATTCAATGGCAGTTGACTTGATAAACATTCACCTTTGCAGCTTGTACCACCATTCCATGTTGAGAAATTATGGTGCAACTTAAAGTGAAGGCAATACTCAGGGCTTCACGCTTTTATCTGTAAATGTTGACTACATTTTGAATGTAACCAACAATTACTGTATATATGTAATGCACACTTGCGGTATGACACAATCAAAGCGCCTGTTAATACAAAAATCCACTCGGAAACATACTCTTCGCAGGTATTAAGCATTTTTTTTTCATCCACACTCACACATGACGGGAAACGCCAACAAGCTGATGAAACACGCCCACAGCAAAAGTGGTGACATGGCGACTGGTACCGCGATCCTTCTCGTCAGGTGGAATTACTCTTTGATGTGATGAAGCCAACAGGTTTGTCTGCAGAATTTAAGCGCAGCTCGCCACTTATGTACACACGGACGCACCCCCAACATCAGAAGTTGAAAGGAAAAGAGCTGAACTTTTAAGGTTGGTGATTGGCCATCGTAAAGTCGGGCACGGGCGGTGCTTCCGGGGGGCCGGCGGGGGCGCTAGCTTTACGAGGACACATTTCAAAGTTGTACACCGAAAACAAAGCGGTCGTTGTCATCTTGAAATCGAAGGCAAGACTCCAGGAAAACATAACGTACTGGCTTCCGTGCTGTACTTTAGCTGGCAACATCAAGGCAGGCATTGCGCAACAAAACATTTCAACTTTATTTTGGACTTGCGAAGAGTCATGCCATTTTTCTGAAAATGAGACTGATAGGATGATTAGGGTGCAGTGTAAATTAACTTAAAAAATATAGTTCTCACACGCACAAAGACACACACCTTGGCGTTTGTTTCTTCCGCAATTCAGTCCGCGATGTCGAAGTAATGGGCACCCCCGCTGACTGGTGACAGGATACTTGAAATCTCTCCTCTTTCATCGATAACTGCTTCAAACAACAAAGTGTATGCAGAAAAAGTGGTGAAGACTGCATGACTGTGTGTGTCTTTGTCACGTTGTACCCGAAGCGATAGGACAATCGCTCCGTGTACAACAAAAAACAACTAGTCGTGGATCCCCGAAATTGCAGACACAGAAAAGGTTTGTTGGAGAACAAAAGAGGTTTAATACAAAACACAAAATACCAGTCCGGAAGAACAACAAAAACGCTGGTCAAAATAAAGACCATGAAATAAATAAGGAGACAATAGAAAACGCTTGCGAAAAAATAGCAAGGAGAATAATTTAGGTGAACGAATATGATCTCACACGAGAGGGTTTCAAGGCGCGCAATAACAGCCACAAGGCTTTAAGGTAAAGTCGAATAGTAAATGGGCGAGAGAATTGGCATGGCGTGGAATACTCCGGCAGTGAGTCGACTGCCAGAGCGCCCAAATAAAGTATGTGTAATTAGTCCCCAATGGGTGACAGGTGTGCAGGTGGCAAGCAGGGCCTGCCCGCTGCTGGCAAACACGGGACATGACAGTCTTTTGTATTGGGTTGAATTATTTTGTCATTTTATGTTTACTGTTCTGTTGATGGCGGAGCGGGTACCCGCAGCGGCTCCTCTCTCTCTTGTGGTTGAGGGGAAAGAAATTTCACCTGTGCTGTATGAAAAAAAACTATATTTTGTGTTGTATTTGTTTCGTGAAGGCAATACTTTGTTTTTAGGCAGTACCCTTCCCACCCACCCTCAGTTCTGCTGCTGTAGATTGGAAATTTCCCCAGTGTGGGCAAATAAAGGTTTTATTATCTTATCTCATACGATATATGGGACACCATATCTCTCTCTCTCTCTTGATTCTTTGGGGAAGGGGGCTTGTACATACAGTACATGTTCCCACTTACATATTTGACATACTTTGGAAAGTAGCCGCTCTAACGCGGTTCACTTTCCGCGGCTTCGCTGTTTCACAGATTTTATTTAGTGCCGTTTACTTTGTAGTGCTTTTCACCCTTGAAATCGGAACGCATCCGCGGCGACGTGTGTCGATAGTACAGTGTTTCCATAAACTATGATAGTTATTTATTTAAAACGTTTGTTTTTTTGTAATAGGGCCTGAAAAGAAGATTTGGTCTTTGATTTCATTGTATATATAGTTAAATACTGTATAATGACTGTAAAAAAATAAAGTTCACGACTTCACGGATTTCGTTTATCACTGGTTCTTTTTGGAACCAGCGATAAACCAGAGTAATCCCGCGATAAACGAGGGATTACTGTATCCATACACTCGCCTCTGAATGCTTGGTAAGGCCCGTGCGGGGTGTCGTTTGACCTCTACAGTTTTACATCTGTCTGTGATTGATTGGCGACGAGTGGAAGCGACGTGTTCAATGTTATGAACACCAGAAAACACCTCTGGCCGAGCTGAATGAGGGACGGACACCACCCGAGGGGTGAGATGAGGATTTTTGTGTGTGTGTGTGTGTGTGTATGTGTATATATATATATATATATATATATATATATATATATATATATATATATATATATATATAATCCTCGTCTCACCACTTGGGTGGTGTCCGTCCCTCATTCAGCTCGGGTCCTCTACCAGAGGCCAGGAAGCTTGAGGGTTCTGCGCAGTATCCTTGCTGTTCCCAGCACTGCACATTTCTGGACTGAGATGTCCGATGTTGTTCCCGGGATCTGTTGCAGCCACTCATCTAGTTTGGGGGTCACTGCCCCGAGTGCTCCGACCACCACAGGCACGACTGTCACCTTTACCTTCCAGGCTCTCTCCAGCTCCTCTCTGAGCCCTTGGTATTTCTCGAGTTTCTCATGTTCCTTCTTCCTGATGTTTCCATCACTTGGGACCGCTACATCCACTACAACGGCTTTCCTCTGCCCTTTATCTATGATCACAATATCTGGTTGGTTCGCCATTACCATCTTGTCAGTCTGGATCTGGAAGTCCCGCAGGATCTTCGCTCGGTCATTCTCCACCACCTTCGGAGGTGTTTCCCATTTTGACCTTGGGGTTTCCAGTCCATACTCCGCACAGATGTTTCGGTAGACTATGCCAGCCACCTGGTTATGGCGTTCCATGTAGGCTTCCCCTGCCAGCATCTTACACCCTGCAGTTATGTGTTGGATCGTCTCAGGTGCCTCTTTGCACAACCTACACCTTGGGTCTTGTCTGGTGTGGTATATCTGGGCCTCGATGGCTCTGGTGCTCAAGGCCTGTTCCTGAGCAGCCAGGATGAGTGCCTCTGTGCTGTCCTTCAGGCCAGCCATCTCTAGCCACTGATAGGACTTCTTGAGATCAGCCACTTCAGTTATGGTCCGGTGGTACATCCCGTGTAGGGGCTTGTCCTCCCATGATGGTCCCTCTTCCAGCGTCTCATCTTCTGTTCCCCATTGTCTGAGACATTCTCTGAGTACGTCATCCGTTGGAGCCTTCTCCTTGATGTATTCATGGAGCTTGGATGTTTCATCCTGGACAGTGGCTCTCACACTCACTAGTCCCCGGCCTCCTTCCTTTCGGCTTGCGTACAGTCTCAGGGTGCTGGATTTGGGATGGAACCCTCCATGCATGGTTAGGAGCTTTCGGGTCTTAACGTCCGTGGTCTGAATCTTTTCCTTTGGCCACCTTATTATTCCTGCAGGGTATCTGATCACTGGCAGGGCATAGCTGTTTATTGCCCGGGTCTTATTCTTGCCATTGAGCTGGCTTCTTAGGACTTGCCTCACTCGCTGGAGGTATTTAGCCGTAGCCGCTTTCCTTGTTGCCAGTTCGAGGTTGCCATTGGCTTGTGGTATACCAAGGTACTTGTAGCTGCCCTCAATGTCTGCTATTGTTCCTTCTGGGAGTGAGACCCCTTCAGTGCGGACTACCTTTCCTCTCCGAGTCACCATCCGACTACATTTCTCAAGCCCGAATGACATCCCGATGTCGCTGCTGTAGATCCTGGTTGTGTGGATCAGGGAATCTATGTCCCTTTCGCTCTTAGCATACAGCTTTATGTCATCCATGTAGAGGAGGTGACTGATTGTAGCTCCATTTCTGAGGCGGTATCCATAGCCTGTCTTGGTGATTACTTGGCTTCGGGGGTTCAGTCCTATGCAGAACAGCAGTGGGGAGAGTGCATCACCTTGGTATATGCCACATTTGATGGACACTTGGGTAAGTGGCTTGCCATTGGCTTCAAGTGTGGTTTTCCACATCCTCATCGAGTTCGCAACGAAGGCTCTTAGGGTCCTGTTCACCTTATACAACTCCAAGCATTCAGTGATCCATGTATGTGGCATCGAGTCATAGGCTTTCTTGTAATCAATCCAAGCTGTGCACAGGTTGGTACGTCGGGACCTGCAGTCGTGTGCGACTGTTCTGTCAACCAGGAGTTGATGTTTGGCTCCTCTAGTATCTCTACCAATGCCGTTCTGTGCTTCGCTCATGTATTGATCCATGTGTCCAATTATCTTAGCCGCAATGATGCCTGACATGAGCTTCCATGTTGTGGAGAGACAGGTTATTGGCCGATAGTTGGATGGAACTGCATCCTTTGAGGGATCCTTCATGATCAGGATCGTTCGCCCTTCGGTTAGCCATTCTGGGTGAGTCCCATCCCTCAGCAGCTGGTTCATTTGTACTGCTAGGCGCTCATGGAGTGCTGTGAGTTTCTTTAGCCAGTAGGTGTGGACCATGTCCGGGCCTGGTGCTGTCCAGTTCTTCATATCTGAGACTCTTTCCTGTATGTCTGCCACTGTTATGGTAACTGGGTTCTGTTCAGGGAGGTTGCTGTGCTCCTCTCTCAGGGTCACCAGCCATTGTGCACTGCTGTTATGTGCAACCTCCTTCTCCCATATGCCTTTCCAGTACCTTTCAGTTTCCAGTCTTGGTGGGTCGGCTCTGTTGTTAGGACCCTGCCACTGAGCGTACACTTTCGCAGGTTGTGTTGCGAACAGCCTGTTTATGCGTCTGGCCTCATTCTCTTTCGTGTACCGCTTTAGGCGACTGGACAAGGCTTGGAGCCTTTGTTTGGCAGTTTCGAGTGCTTCAGGTATGGTCATCTGGATGTACCTCTCGGGTATCGGCCTTTTCATAACACCTCTCTGGGCCTCCGTCAATTGACTCACATCTTTCCGGCCCGCCTTGATCTTAGCCTCCAACCGTCTTTTCCATGGTGGGTAACGTATCTCATGGCTTCCATGGTTGCTCTTATAGCCCAGAGTCTCCAGGATCACTGATGCTGAAGCGTATATCAGCTCATTGGTTTCTGTGATCGTTACGGTAGGGATCGCCCTCAGTGCTGCATTCACACTTTCTATGAGACTTTCAGATGGTAACCACTAACCACTGGTGACCGCTATCACTGGGCTACCGGGCTGCCCTATATATATATATATATATATATATATATTCATTCATTCATTCATTCATCTTCCGAGCCGCTCTATCCTCACTAGGGTCGCGGGGGGTGCTGGAGCCTATCCCAGCTGTCTTCGGGCAGTAGGCGGGGGACACCCTGAATCGGTTGCCAGCCAATCACAGGGCACACAGAGACGAACAACCATCCACGCTCACATTCACACCTAGGGACAATTTAGAGTGTCCAATCAGCCTGCCATGCATGTTTTTGGAATGTGGGAGGAATATATATATATATATATATATATAAAATGAGCACATAACACCATCCAGTGTGGGTCCTTGGGCAAGATCCTTCACGCTAATGCCTACCTCATACAATGATAAGAGACAATAAAACGAATGACATGCCGGCTCAGACGTCGCCCGGCCAAACAAGGTCTGCGTCAGGTGCTGGGGAACCAGAGCACCTTGATGAAAAATGGGCTACTGGAACAAAGCGGAGATGGGCGAGATGCGATAACATGGCTCTGTTGGAATGCTACTACTCAAGCAACCCTAGTCAGAGGGGTTACATGCAGAGAATGTGGGCTAAATGGTTACTTCGAAACCCACAGTCACGGTTGACCACGAAACAACTAGTAGCTCAGTGTTCCAACATCCACAAACGGCAACTGCTGTCACAACTTGAGATTGATGAGATACAACGCAGGTTCCATGGTGAAGGGCCCCAGGCTGCCAGATCAGAGGAGGAGGTCTTACAAGAGATTGGGAGGCAAGCCCCAATGAATGCAGATGATGATATTGGGTGGCCAGCCCCAATGAATGAAATGCTGAGCGAGGCAGCAACTGACCTGAAAGCTAAGATCATGGCGAGAATGAAAGCTGGGCAACCTAGAAACCGATTACAACGGCTATGTGAAGTACCATCTGAAAGTCTCATAGAAAGTGTGAATGCAGCACTGAGGGCGATCCCTACCGAAACGATCACAGAAACCAATGAGCTGATATACGCTTCAGCATCAGTGATCCTGGAAACTCTGGGCTATAAGAGCAACCATGGAAGCCATGAGATACGTTACCCACCATGGAAAAGACGGTTGGAGGCTAAGATCAAGGCGGCCCGGAAAGATGTGAGTCAATTAACGGAGGCCCAGAGAGGTGTGATGAAAAGGCCGATACCCGAGAGGTACATCCAGATGACCATACCTGAAGCACTCGAAACTGCCAAACAAAGGCTCCAAGCCTTGTCCAGTCGCCTAAAGCGGTACACAAAAGAGAATGAGGCCAGACGAATAAACAGGCTGTTCGCAACACAACCTGCGAAAGTGTACGCTCAGTGGCAGGGTCCTAACAACAGAGCTGACCCACCAAGACTGGAAACTGAAAGGTACTGGAAAGGCATATGGGAGAAGGAGGTTGCACATAACAGCAGTGCACATTGGCTGGTGACCCTGAGAGAGGAGCACAGCAACCTCCCTGAACAGAACCCGGTTAACATAACAGTGGCAGACATACAGGAAAGAGTCTCAGATATGAAGAACTGGACAGCACCAGGCCCGGACATGGTCCACACCTACTGGCTAAAGAAATTCACAGCACTCCATGAGCGCCTAGCAGTACAAATGAACCAGCTGCTGAGGGATGGGACTCACCCAGAATGGCTAACCGAAGGGCGAACCATCCTGATCATGAAGGATCCCTCAAAGGGTGCAGCCCCATCCAACTATCGGCCAATAACCTGTCTCTCCACAACATGGAAGCTCATGTCAGGCATCATTGCGGCTAAGATAAGTGGACACATGGATCAATACATGAGCGAAGCACAGAAGGGCATTGGTAGAGATACCAGAGGAGCCAAACATCAGCTCCTGGTTGACAGAACAGTCACACAAGACTGCAGGTCCCGACGTACCAACCTGTGCACAGCCTGGATTGATTACAAGAAAGCCTATGACTCGATGCCACATACATGGATCACTGAATGCTTGGAGTTGTATAAGGTGAACAGGACCCTCAGAGCCTTCGTTGCGAACTCGATGCGGATGTGGAAAACCACACTTGAAGCCAATGGCAAGCCACTTACCCAACTGTCCATCAAATGTGGCATATATCAAGGTGATGCACTATCCCCACTGCTGTTCTGCATAGGACTGAACCCCCGAAGCCAAGTAATCACCAAGACAGGCTATGGATACCGCCTCAGAAATGGAGCTACAATCAGTCACCTCCTCTACATAGATGACATAAAGCTGTATGCTAAGAGCGAAAGGGACATAGATTCCCTGATCCACACAACCAGGATCTACAGCAGCGACATCGGGATGTCATTCGGGCTTGAGAAATGCAGTCGGATGGTGACTAAGAGAGGAATGGTAGTCCGCACTGAAGGGGTCTCACTCCCTGAAGGAACAATAGCAGACATTGAGGACAGCTACAAGTACCTTGGTATACCACAAGCCAATGGCAACCTCGAACTGGCAACAAGGAAAGCGGCTACGGCCAAATACCTCCAGCGAGTGAGGCAAGTCCTAAGAAGCCAGCTCAATGGCAAGAATAAGACCCGGGCAATAAACAGCTATGCCCTGCCAGTGATCAGATACCCTGCAGGAATAATAAGGTGGCCAAAGGAAGAGATTCAGACCACGGATGTTAAGACCCGAAAGCTCCTAACCATGCATGGAGGGTTCCATCCCAAATCCAGCACCCTGAGACTGTACGCAAGCCGAAAGGATGGAGGCCGGGGACTAGTGAGTGTGAGAGCCACTGTCCAGGATGAAACATCCAAGCTCCATGAATACATCAAGGAGAAGGCTCCAACGGATGACATACTCAGAGAATGTCTCAGACAATGGGGAACAGAAGATGAGGCGCTGGAAGAGGGACCATCATGGGAGGACAAGCCCCTACACGGGATGTACCACCGGACCATAACTGAAGTGGCTGATCTCAAGAAGTCCTATCAGTGGCTAGAGAGGGCTGGCCTGAAGGACAGCACAGAGGCACTCATCCTGGCTGCTCAGGAGCAGGCCTTGAGCACCAGAGCCATCGAGGCCCAGATATACCACACCAGACAAGACCCAAGGTGTAGGTTGTGCAAAGAGGCACCTGAGACGATCCAACACATAACTGCAGGGTGTAAGATGCTGGCAGGGAAAGCCTACATGGAACGCCATAACCAGGTGGCTGGCATAGTCTACCGAAACATCTGTGCGGAGTATGGACTGGAAACCCCAAGGTCAAAATGGGAAACACCTCCGAAGGTGGTGGAGAATGACAGAGCGAAGATCCTGTGGGACTTCCAGATCCAGACTGACAAGATGGTAATGGCGAACCAACCAGATATCGTGATCATAGATAAAGGGCAGAGGAAAGCCGTTGTAGTGGATGTAGCGGTCCCAAGTGATGGAAACATCAGGAAGAAGGAACATGAGAAACTCGAGAAATACCAAGGGCTCAGAGAGGAGCTGGAGAGAGCCTGGAAGGTAAAGGTGACAGTCGTGCCTGTGGTGGTCGGAGCACTCGGGGCAGTGACCCCCAAACTAGATGAGTGGTTGCAACAGATCCCGGGAACAACATGGGACATCTCAGTCCAGAAATGTGCAGTGCTGGGAACAGCAAGGATACTGCGCAGAACCCTCAAGCTTCCTGGCCTCTGGTAGAGGACCCGAGCTTATATATATATATATATAAATATAAATATTAAAAAAATCCTAATCTCACCCCTCGGGTGGTGTCCGTCCCTCATTCAGCTCGGGTCCTCTACCAGAGGCCAGGAAGCTTGAGGGTTCTGCGCAGTATCCTTGCTGTTCCCAGCACTGCACATTTCTGGACTGAGATGTCCGATGTTGTTCCCGGGATCTGTTGCAACCACTCATCTAGTTTGGGGGTCACTGCCCCGAGTGCTCCGACCACCACAGGCACGACTGTCACCTTTACCTTCCAGGCTCTCTCCAGCTCCTCTCTGAGCCCTTGGTATTTCTCGAGTTTCTCATGTTCCTTCTTCCTGATGTTTCCATCACTTGGGACCGCTACATCCACTACAACGGCTTTCCTCTGCCCTTTATCTATGATCACGATATCTGGTTGGTTCGCCATTACCATCTTGTCAGTCTGGATCTGGAAGTCCCACAGGATCTTCGCTCTGTCATTCTCCACCACCTTCGGAGGTGTTTCCCATTTTGACCTTGGGGTTTCCAGTCCATACTCCGCACAGATGTTTCGGTAGACTATGCCAGCCACCTGGTTATGGCGTTCCATGTAGGCTTTCCCTGCCAGCATCTTACACCCTGCAGTTATGTGTTGGATCGTCTCAGGTGCCTCTTTGCACAACCTACACCTTGGGTCTTGTCTGGTGTGGTATATCTGGGCCTCGATGGCTCTGGTGCTCAAGGCCTGCTCCTGAGCAGCCAGGATGAGTGCCTCTGTGCTGTCCTTCAGGCCAGCCCTCTCTAGCCACTGATAGGACTTCTTGAGATCAGCCACTTCAGTTATGGTCCGGTGGTACATCCCGTGTAGGGGCTTGTCCTCCCATGATGGTCCCTCTTCCAGCACCTCATCTTCTGTTCCCCATTGTCTGAGACATTCTCTGAGTACGTCATCCGTTGGAGCCTTCTCCTTGATGTATTCATGGAGCTTGGATGTTTCATCCTGGACAGTGGCTCTCACACTCACTAGTCCCCGGCCTCCATCCTTTCGGCTTGCGTACAGTCTCAGGGTGCTGGATTTGGGATGGAACCCTCCATGCATGGTTAGGAGCTTTCGAGTCTTAACATCCGTGGTCTGAATCTCTTCCTTTGGCCACCTTATTATTCCTGCAGGGTATCTGATCACTGGCAGGGCATAGCTGTTTATTGCCCGGGTCTTATTCTTGCCATTGAGCTGGCTTCTTAGGACTTGCCTCACTCGCTGGAGGTATTTGGCCGTAGCCGCTTTCCTTGTTGCCAGTTCGAGGTTGCCATTGGCTTGTGGTATACCAAGGTACTTGTAGCTGTCCTCAATGTCTGCTATTGTTCCTTCAGGGAGTGAGACCCCTTCAGTGCGGACCACCTTTCCTCTCTTAGTCACCATCCGACCACATTTCCCAAGCCCGAATGACATCCCGATGTCGCCGCTGTAGATCCTGGTTGTGTGGATCAGGGAATCTATGTCCCTTTCGCTCCCAGCATACAGCTTTATGTCATCCATGTAGAGGAGGTGACTGATTGTAGCTCCATTTCTGAGGCGGTATCCATAGCCTGTCTTGGTGATTACTTGGCTTAGGGGGTTCAGTCCTATGCAGAACAGCAGTGGGGATAGTGCATCACCTTGGTATATGCCACATTTGATGGACACTTGGGTAAGTGGCTTGCCATTGGCTTCAAGTGTGGTTTTCCACATCCTCATCGAGTTCGCAACGAAGGCTCTTAGGGTCCTGTTCACCTTATACAACTCCAAGCATTCAGTGATCCATGTATGTGGCATCGAGTCATAGGCTTTCCTGTAATCAATCCAAGCTGTGCACAGGTTGGTACGTCGGGACCTGCAGTCTTGGGCGACTGTTCTGTCAACCAGGAGCTGATGTTTGGCTCCTCTGGTATCTCTACCAATGCCCTTCTGTGCTTCGTTCATGTATTGATCCATGTGTCCACTTATCTTAGCCGCAATGATGCCTGACATGAGCTTCCATGTTGTGGAGAGACAGGTTATTGGCCGATAGTTGGATGGGGCTGCACCCTTTGAGGGATCCTTCATGATCAGGATCGTTCGCCCTTCGGTTAGCCATTCTGGGTGAGTCCCATCCCTCAGCAGCTGGTTCATTTGTACTGCTAGGCGCTCATGGAGTGCTGTGAGTTTCTTTAGCCAGTAGGTGTGGACCATGTCCGGGCCTGGTGCTGTCCAGTTCTTCATATCTGAGACTCTTTCCTGTATGTCTGCCACTGTTATGGTAACTGGGTTCTGTTCAGGGAGGTTGCTGTGCTCCTCTCTCAGGGTCACCAGCCATTGTGCACTGCTGTTATGTGCAACCTCCTTCTCCCATATGCCTTTCCAGTACCTTTCAGTTTCCAGTCTTGGTGGGTCAGCTCTGTTGTTAGGACCCTGCCACTGAGCGTACACTTTCGCAGGTTGTGTTGCGAACAGCCTGTTTATTCGTCTGGCCTCATTCTCTTTCGTGTACCGCTTTAGGCGACTGGACAAGGCTTGGAGCCTTTGTTTGGCAGTTTCGAGTGCTTCAGGTATGGTCATCTGGATGTAGCTCTCGGGTATCGGCCTTTTCATCACACCTCTCTGGGCCTCCGTTAATTGACTCACATCTTTCCGGGCCGCCTTGATCTTAGCCTCCAACCGTCTTTTCCATGGTGGGTAACGTATCTCATGGCTTCCATGGTTGCTCTTATAGCCCAGAGCCTCCAGGATCACTGATGCTGAAGCGTATATCAGCTCATTGGTTTCTGTGATCGTTACGGTAGGGATCGCCCTCAGTGCTGCATTCACACTTTCTATGAGACTTTCAGATGGTACTTCACATAGCCGTTGTAATCGGTTTCTAGGTTGCCCAGCTTTCATTCTCGCCATGATCTTCGCTTTCAGGTCAGTTGCTGCCTCGCTCAGCATTTCATTCATTGGGGCTGGCCACCCAATCTCATCATCTGCATTCATTGGGGCTTGCCTCCCAATCTCTTGTATGACCTCCTCCTCTGATCTGAAAGCCTGGGGCCCTTCACCATGGAACCTGCGTTGTACCTCATCAATCTCAAGTTGTGACAGCAGTTGCCGTTTGTGGATGTTGGAACACTGAGCTACTAGTTGTTTCGCGGTCAACCGTGACTGTGGGTTTCGAAGTAACCATTTAGCCCACATTCTCTGCATGTAACCCCTCTGACTAGGGTTGCTTGAGTAGTAGCATTCCAACAGAGCCATGTTATCGTATCTCGCCCATCTCCGCTTTGTTCCAGTAGCCCATTTTTCATCAAGGTGCTCTGGTTCCCCAGCACCTGACGCAGACCTTGTTTGGCCGGGCGACGTCTGAGCCGGCATGTCATTCGTTTTATTGTCTCTCATCATTGTATGAGGTAGGCATTAGCGTGAAGGATCTTGCCCAAGGACCCACACTGGATGGTGTTATGTGTCATTTTTTGCCCCAAGCGGGATTCGAACCACCGTCTCCCGTATGCCAAACCGATGCCTTACCAACTGAGCTATCCAGCCGCTATATATATATATATATATATATATATATATATATATATATATATATATATTTGGCTGGCAACTGATTCAGGGTGTCCCCCGCCTACTGCCCGAAGACAGCTGGGATAGGCTCCAGCACCCCCCGCGACCCTAGTGAGGATCAAGCGGTACGGAAGATGAATGAATGAAAAAAAAATTTATATATATATATATATATATATATATATATATATATATATATATATAAATTTATAACAGCAAGGATAAAAAATTTATATATATATATATATATATATATATATATATATATATATATATAAATTTTTTTTTCATTCATTCATCTTCCGTACCGCTTGATCCTCACTAGGGTCGCGGGGGGTGCTGGAGCCTATCCCAGCTGTCTTCGGGCAGTAGGCGGGGGACACCCTGAATCAGTTGCCAGCCAAATATATATATATATATATATATATATATATATATATATATATGGAGGGAGGGAGAGAGATCTATACGAAGATATATTGATACCGCAATAGCCTCCAAAATGGTAGTTCATGACGTCACGACCACGCAGTGCAGGAGGAGCCTCATTGACGTGTTTAGTCAGTGTGATGAAACGCTTTTGTCGCCTTTTATTTGACAAAGCTGAAGAGTAATGTCGAAAGGACCAAGCGGATTTGAATGCACCCACAGCTGATGAATTCTCTTGGGATCAGGAGCATTTCGGGATAAACCGTAGGTATGTGCGTCAAACACCAACGATTAACATTCTTCGAAGCCAACATTATCAGACACACAATTTCAACACGAGCCCAATGATATTAGGATTACTTTCCTGTTACAAATATTTATGTATTGTATATTGAAATATTCTGGCAAAATTAAAACATCTAGAGATGTTATGTTTGACCTTTTTGTTGAATCCGAGAGTCAAATTTGCTTTCTCGATATATAATCTGTATGGTTCCTTATTTTCCAAAGACCGCTGCGAATGGGAAATCTTGGTCACCATAGAAACAGACTACATACAACAATTTTGATCAGTAATTGGTGAATTCAAGTAGTGGATAATATATAATTAGTCGACATTGCATGAATTGAATTATATCGATTTTTCAAAATATTAGTCATGCCGGACGAGATTGACACGAGCAGCGGGATTTTTGGATTGTTGTCGGGTTTCGCGGGCTCTTTAAGCGGCGGAGGTAATTTTAACAAGCGGGGCCACGAAACCGGACGACGAAGCCGGCCAAATTGCCTCAGTTAAAAGCTAGCTACGCAGGACTACGGTTTCGAACCTCTCCCATGCCGGATCCGTAACAAAAAACAGGTAATCTGAAAGTACAATTAGCGGGAAGCCGTTAAGAAGGGTTGTTGTATTTCTGAATTGCTACGCTTCAGTGAACCTGTACCTGAGGCTAACCACGGCACAAGCTGAATTTTCATCACCAAATGAATATGCCCATTAATGTGCAGAATACACCTTATGACAACTTCATTGAATGCTAGTGTAGTTGTGTGAAACGTGCTTCAGAAAATTAATGGAAAACAAACATGGCACTGAACTGTGACCTACTGTCATAATAATACTGTAGTTAATACATTTTGGAATACAAATGACCACGGCTCGTTAAAGCGCAGCTATGGTGGTTGATCATTTGTCTTCATTTTGGTGCTTCAAAGCATGCCATGAACAGTAAAATGTTCGGGGTTGTGCCTTTATTTAAAAAAATGTGTGCATGTATGTGTGTGCAATTTGCAATGTATAAATGCCACTGCTTAACAAATTATTTTGCAAGTGATCTATTCTTGAAGCATTAATATTAAATATATATTCAGTGGGCGGCCCGGTGATCGAGTGAGGGCTGTCATTTACAGTGGTGGTGGCAGACCCCAAAAAGCAGGCAAGATGGAGGAGCAGGATGGACTTGACAAATTGTATTGATAAAAACACAGAAAACTAAATCCAAAACAAAGTAATAAGAACAAAAAAAAAGAATACAATAGAAATTTTAAGATATGAAAGGTAAAAATATAGTATGGCCTGTTACTCGCAGCTCGTTGTCTTCTGAACGCAACATACTCATAGCTGCTCTGCCATTGGCTATTACCAAGCATCATCCTGGCATCCCATTGGCTAAGAGGGACCTCTGACCATATGCAGCATTCTCGTCATTCGTCCCTTGGGCCATGAGGTCATCCGATGGTTTTACGAAAATGCGAATCACCAAGAAAAAATGCTCACCAGTCGGGCGATCGCTCACTATGATGATGCTTGTCTTGAACGTTTTCGAAGGATTGTTAAAAGCCGACAAAAACAATACGGTATGCAAAAACCACTTCTGAGAGAGAACATGAACTAAAGAGGGCAAAAAAATGAATACAAAATTAAAAGTAAAATAACCATTGTGTGCAATTTGCAATGTATAAATGCCACTGCTTAACAATTCTTTATTCTTTATTCTTTTTTTTATTTTTGGGGGCTCGAAACGGATAAGGACATTGAGAGGGAAAACGCGTTTCTACTTCTAAAATGTTTGAAATAAAATATTTCTTCCAGAACGTATCCATTTATAAGTAGAGGTACCACAGTAATGTATGATACATGTCTTCGGGCTGCATCTCTCACCATGTGTTCTGTTTTTAACAGTGATGGCTCTTCCCCAGGCACTTTATGTCCTGCTCTGGAAGAAAATCACCCACTGCAAACGTAACAAGGTGCTGTTCTTTTTTTGCTTTTAATTCTTCTGGTTAATTGTGTTCAGAAACAAGACTTTAACTCTCAAAGCTGATTTGCTGGGTTTCACACAGCATTTTTTGGAACATTTTAAAATGTGATAGACCTCACATATCAAAGGGAAAAAGTCGACAATTTTGTGTGGTGTAAACCAGATGAACAACACACTTTGATTTTGCTGGGTGCTTATGGTGGGGCCATTATGACCAAGCAGCTGCACTGGAAATGTTAAAAAAAAAAACGGATGGGGGGGTACATGACAAACACAGCACACACAACACATCTTCTCAGAGAACCTTGAGGTGATACCCCTCTAAAAACACAAGTTAATTACAAAAACATGGTATTTCATGTACAAATGAATGAACATTATTGTTTAACGGGGAAGTTTTCTCATTGTGGCGCTGCGAAAAAAAGGGATGCCGGAAACAAAAGGCTGTGTAAGTTCAAGAATGCTTTAAAAACAAACACCCCCCCCCCCCCCCCCCCCCGCGGCTGTTTGGAATGTTCTTGAGGTGAACAGGTTAATTAGAAACATGGACGGGTATAAAGGAGCATCCCCAACAATCTTTGTTGGTTAGTTAAGTGCATGGGTCACCACAGTTTCAGAAGTTTTTTTTTTCATAGAATTTGGAAGTCCTACATGGAGGTCAAAGTAGTCTGCGAAATTTATGGCATGGTGCAGATTATTCAATTTCTATGCAATTTTTCATCTCGCATGCTAAATGTCATGGACGAACAGGCACTGCAGCACGTGATACCCAATTCAGATTTGTCTGATGTTTTCTTTGACATTACACAAACAAATGCAACGTCAAATATTAACGGAATACATCTGTGATGTGCCATGCATGTGCACAAAGTCCGCCGTCATGTGACCTGCACAAAATAGATCTCGCAGTGTAGCTCTTTCATCCTTCTGTCATGGCCGCCTGGGACGTTTGGAGTAATTTATTCTTAATTTATTTTTTATTATGGTTTGTATACGTATATGTAAATGTAATTCTGAATTTGAAGATTACCACCATATCGAAATATTGAACTTTTTAACTGAACTTTCCTGGAAGGTAAATGAAGGATACATCCAAGAAAATATTTCTAACAACAACAGTACATTGTAATGCTAGATGAGCATTTTTAAAATTTTGCTTCCACCAGTAATGAAAACAGAAAATCAAGCGAGGAAATGACAAAAAAATTCTATGGTCCCCCTACAGAATTAATTTTGTTATTTTCTCGTTTGTGAATACAGTACACAACAATTTACTGACATCTGATCGTTCTTTTGCAGCTATGCTCAAGGAAATGCCAAAATAAATTCTGTCGAGGTGCTACAGAATTTATTTTGTGATTTTCTGTTTTTGATGCATTAGTGTATTTTCAATTTTCATCGTTTCATTGAAGTAATCGTGAATTTAAGTTTTTTTTTGAGTCATTCGTGAACGCCTCTCGAGTCAAATTAAATGCTGTAGCTCCATCTAGTGCAGGGGTGGCCAACCAGTCAGAGACGAAGAGCCAATTTTTTTTTTACTGTGTTACTGAAAAGAGCCGCATCATAGCACCCTCACACGCGCACACACACACACACACACACACACACACACACACACACACACACACACACACACACACACACACACATTTATTTTGGCCAAAGATCAACTTTTGAAGCGGCCAACTTCCCACGAACTACCCGATAGCGCAAGTGCAAGCATACACACACACGCACACACACACACACGCACGCACACACACACACACACACACACACACACACACAAACACACGTTCGCACGCACTCATGCTGTTGCCCACCAGTCCACGTGTGTGCGCATATATGCACACACGCCACGATGAGCAACAGTCGGAACGGGCTGAAAATAAACAAAAGCGAAAGATACAAACACCTTTTTTTTCCCCCACCCATTTCTTCTTCCTACCTTCCTTGAGGTTGACTTGGGACCAGTTCGCTGGCTCCCAGTCGATTCTGATCGATGTATTGGCCACCTTTTAAAATCAGAGCTAATTCGCTGACTAGCTTAGCGTCGTTGTTAGCGCACGAGCGGTGATGAAGTCATCTGATTGGTTGCCCTCTATGTCAATCAAGTAATGTGATTGATGATAGGCTGATGTAGTACGTTCTGTGTTGTTAGCCCCTTCGTTTGAATGGCATCGCCACTGCCAAGGTGTTTTCGATGCTTGTCGTGTGAAAGCCCGGGAGACGCATTGAACCAGCCAAAGAGTCGCATGCGGCTCGTGAGCCGCGGGTTGGCCATCCCTGATCTAATGGATGGATGCATTGTAGAAGGATCCATAATGATCTTGGCAGACGCAGTCGCAATGATTGTTCGCAGACCCGCTAGGGACCAGGGTGATGCAGGTCAATGTCGTACTTCTGGATGAGCAGACGGGTTACCAAATGTGATGGGTCTCGGACAACCAGCTACAAGGTGTAGTCGCTGAGTCTTTCTGAGCGTCACAACCGACCACCCACTCTTATTAGGTCAGCGGATATATCAATTTCAGATGACAAGGTAAGTAAACAACTTTTGGACAAGACAGGTTTCCCTCTGGTTAGCAGCTTATAGTCTTCGGGAAACAGTGGCGTGCGGTGAGGTTCATGGTTGGTGAGGCACCGACTCCTTTAGTGTCAGATTTACAAAAGTATCAACCAAAAACAGTAGCTTATTCAATTGGCTACTGGTTATTTCATATCCAAAATTTGACCCCATGGGTAAAAATACAATATTCTATTGTATTTTTCTTAGACTAATTTATTTTGTTATAAGATTTTGACAGGCTCTGCAGTTTGGTGTCATCAAACTGTTGTGACATCTCATTAAATTTTGTACAGTCGACCAAATCGAGGAAAGCTAGCTCACAAAATGATCAAACCTAGCTTTCATCTGAACACTGATGTTGACCATAATCTTGTCGAACATTTGTTTTCTCTCATCTCTGACCGACTGATTTCTTCCACTGTTGTTTCGGCCAAGTGTGTTGCATTTCTGCTCAAATCGCTCATACAGTGTGTTAAAGTCCCGTCTCATGCGTTCAACAACTCCGATGGTGTCGTGGGTTCGCGCACAACAATATCCAATGTCCATGACTTTGTTTTGCAGCACTCTAAAAAGTGCATCAGTTTCACTGAAAATGCCCTCATATGCCATCATTAAAAAGCATGTCGATGCTTCTGACAGCCATCGATCATATCCAGTGACCATCATTTGAGTATCATTGTCCCAGCGATCGGGATCATAGGTTTGCGCTACTAGTTTTTTAACTGTTTTAACAGCTGTTTTCTCCAACACTTCCAAGACATACGCAGCTACAGCAGCGGCTCGCCTATCATCACTTACATCATCAAATCCTAAAAATGCTTCCATCACCACAGTCCACTTCACTTTTGGCAACATAGCGCAAAATAACAGATCTGTGCTTTGTTTGTGATATCCGTAGTCTCGTCCAACTCTATGGAAACAAATGGGGCAGCATTGATCTCCCTTTTTAGATCATTTATTATCACATCACCGAAAGCTTCAATTATATCGTTCTGTATTCTATTGGACAAGCCAGAAAGCACACTGGATGAGTCCAAATGTCTAGCTAACCTCTCATCTTTCTCATCAAAAGCATGTGATAGTTCTACATAATCGCCACGATTAGAAGAGCTTCCCCTCTCGTCGTGACCACGAAATGCCAACTCCCGTTTAGCGAAAAAGCAGGTTGCATGAATGAGGTCTTTCACAATCTCTCGGTTTTCCCATACCTTGGCATTGCGGATGCTAACGTTGAACCTCCGCTGTTCGTTCAATGCCAAATCGATCCTTGCGCTTTTCATATCACAATATCCAGACAAGTTGAGAACAAAAGGCAGGGAAAACAGTAAAGACGGGTTTTCGAAGGACAGCCACATCACCGTTCTTTTCGGCTGTTCCACTCCGTTTGAAAAGTTGTCCGGGCTGTCCCGTAGTTTGAAGCAAACCTTTTCACTCCGGCGTTGGTCTACCTGTGTTAATCACGTCCACTTTTGACTGAAAGTCCAGTTTTGAGAAGTTTTTAAGCTTCGATATATAATCATTTTCTTCCATTTTGGCTGTCCGACGTAGCAAATTTAAAAAAGGATCGCACTTGACTCGCCTGGCGCCTCTGCACAGAAGAAGAGCGCAACGTACCTGTTTGCTCACGTACGCCCTCTCTGCCGCAACCTATGCCTTTTCACTGCGGTTTTATTTCCCATCAGCAAATCTAAATATGTCACCAAAAAAACATTAAACTTTAATGGTTTAAAAACATTAGCCAGACTTAGGAAAAGCAGATCAAATAAATGTATCTGCAAATGTTATATTGCTGATGTGCAGATGTACGGCAAGCAGGACGTGCCAGTTGCATGTATCAACCCAGTTTGTGATGATTGCGCAATGCAATGCGCGTTCAGAGGTGCGGCACTGCCTCACCTGCCTCCCCTGACCGCACGTCCCTGTCGGGAAATGTTGCTGCAAGCATAGCAACACTCATCTCAGCTTTCTGATACTCTTCAGTGCTTGGAGAGGGGTTGGAGGAACTTTGTCCCTGTAGTTCCTGGGCCTTGGCTTCAATTAAATTCTGCCATGTGTCAAACACTGGGTCCGTTGGGCTTGGAAGTGGGGCAACTGTCAGTGCACAGAAGATAGTCTTTCATAGTTCAGCTGGGTCCTCAGCTGACTCGGAATTGGGATTCTCTGGCCACTTGCCTGGGCTTTGAAGTAGGAAGGACGGTCCATGGGACCATCTATTTGGGCCGGCGAGGTCTCTTAGGGATTTACCCTGTGTCAGGTTGTCAGCGGGATTGTTCACTGATCCTACGTAGCGCCAAGTCCAGTTCTGGGTGAGCTCTTGAGTCTAGCCCACTCTGGTGCCCACGAAGATCTTGTAACAGCAAGACTGTGATTGTAGCCAGGTCAAAACTGTCGTGGAGTCAGACCCCAACACCATTCAGGTTATTGGAAGAGTCAGTTCTTTCTTGAGGAACTGGGCAAGTTGTGCTGCTACGAGGGCAGCGCAGAGTTCCAGGCGTGGGATGGACTGCGCATGTTTGGGAGCTATACGTGAGCGGACAAAGATAAAGGATACATGCACACGACCCTCATCGTCTTCGGTTCTCAGGTAAGCTACAGCCCCATAAGCTTTCTCCGAAGCGTCGGAGAAGATATGAACCTCGTACATAGCCCTCTCCATCTGGTCACCTGTGAAAACATAAGGGCAGGGGAGTTACAAGACAGACAAACGTTCTAATAAGATAATAATAAGATATCCTTTATTTGTCCCACACTGGCGAAATTTACAGTCTGTTGCAGTCATTCTAGCTCTGCTTCCCAATTCGATCAGGGTTGCTTCAGTTCTGAAGGGAGGTTCGTGTCATCCACCCCCACTGTTTGTCCCACAGTTGTCTGACAATGAGCTTTGCTCGGTGGGCAACCGGTAACCTAGGGGGTCGTATTGGGAGGCCACGACTTTATAAATGTTCCTCAGGGTGGTTGCTTCATAGGCCACAGGTCTGTGTTTGTAGGTCAAGGAGTCGTTCTCCCAGTTCCAATTCAGGCCTAGAGTAGATTCTTGGGGAATGTATCACTCCTCCTGGTTGGGGGCCTCTAAGGTGACCTCATGCACTACATCGGACTCTATAAGTTACTGAATTTCTTTCTTGTAGGCATCAGCCTGTTCAGGATCTTTCAGGAGGCGTCTCTTGTGCTGCGCAGCAGCGGCATAACAGAATCCTTCGGGGCCATGTCTGGATGGCGAAGCAAGGGTGTAGTGTATTTTTGGGTACCGCTCAAGTTTATGCGGAGGGTTTTAGCTTTCAATATAGCCACTGCTTGGATCGCATTACTTTTCTTTCCGGACCGTGAGGGAGTCCATTTTCCACAGCCTCTCAACATGTTTGTGATGAGCTCAAGTTGTGGGGGAGAGAAGGTGATTAGGCACTGAACGGAGTTAGTAGGCCGCCACATGAACTGAACTGGGGCTTGGAGGGTCCACTCGAGTCTTGTGTGGACAGCGGCCGGACTACCTGGTGTACTGAGCCTGACATTTTCAACGGGTGTTAAGAGGTGAGGCTGATTTGAGCCAATAAGGAGTGAAGGTTTCACAGCTTTTGTGAAGGCAGGGATGGCAAGCCACGGAGGTGTCTGAACTTTTGCTGAAGACGTTCAATAGGATAGGTATACTTGGCTAGGCTGAGACGGCTGGCTGTAAATGCACCTTCTATGTTGTAGCTTGTGCGAGGATTATTCACTGAGGAGACACGGAAGGTAAGTGGAAGTACTTCTATATCTTGTCTCACCATGCGCAGAGGAAGATCTTCGCGGATTCCTTTCATGCCCAAAGCTTTGGCTGCCTTTGGTCAGAGCATTGATCTGTCGTACCCATCATCAAGGATCGCGAAGGTTTTCAGTCTGTTCCCTACAGTAGATGATGATGGGAACGACCTTTCGCATAACCCTGGACGATCAAGGTAGAAAGAGTTGGTGGTCTGGCTGACTAAGCAACTCTCCTCCTTAACTGCTACTTTCTGGGGGGCCTTCCTTGTCCTCGTGTTCACCTCATGGAGGGCTAGGAGGTGCTTTTTGAAATTATGAGTATATAATATCTGTCGGGAAACAAAGACACATATGCATTGATTTCCATATTAGTACTCTTTTGAGGCCGCCATTGCTTCCTGACTCCCAAGTCTCCTAGGTTGTATTTCTTCCATGGTCATGTCATGGGGAATTTGACATCGTTCTTTAGTCCTGTTGAACTTCATGGCCCGCAGAGCCAACCATAGCAACCAGGTCTCTCCATTTGGATCTGTTGTGGGCAAGATGTTGACCTTGTTCCAGGGTTACATTGCAGGCCCCAAGGTCCATGGCTATTACATCTAGGAAGCGAGTGCGGGGGGCACCTCTGGTCCACTGTGTCAAAAGCAGCCTTGAGGTCAATAAAAGCAATGAATATGTTCTGAACTCACGAGTCTTTTCTATCAGGAGTCGGAGAGCAGCGATGTGTTCGATGGTGGAAGTTTGGGCATGAATCCGGCTTGTTGTTGGCAGAGTCTGCTTCTGGTTGCAGGTAGATAAGATAAGATAAGAAAACCTTTATTAGTCTTGCAATGGAGAAATTCCCTATTTACAGCAGCAAAGTTATGAAAGGAAGAAGTAGAACAACAAAATATAGGAGCTGCTGGAAAGGCAGGCACTCATGCGGCGCCATTTTGAAGTCAAAATAACAAAAATAACACAACACAACACATAGGACACAGACAGTCGTGCAATCTTCACTTTTCTGCATACACTTTGTTGTCTGAAGCAGTTATAGATGAAGGAATGGAGAGGACCGTGATGCCTATATGGTTGCTGCAGGTCAGTTGGTTCCCCTTGTGCTTCCAGAAGGGAAGTATGATGCGCCGCCTCCAGTCATTAGGCAAAGACTCTGTGACCCACACATGGTTGATAATCTGTGTGAGCCACAGGATGAGGTGGTCGCCACGAGCGTTCAGCATCTCTGCTGTGATTGCACATAGACATGGCGCTTGACCATTATTGAGCTTTGTCATGGCTGCTTTAACTTCAGCTGGTTGGGTGATGGGACAGTCCGGATTAGTGATGAAGTGTAATGTGAGGATTGGGTCTTCGGGGACGGGAGGATGATTTAGGAGCTCTCTAAAGTGCTCCTTCCAACGACTGATGCATTCAGTTTCGGTTGATAGACTTTTGCCAGCCCTGTCCTTGACTAAAGGGGTGTTCACACGGCACACATTTACATCGGTGGTGCACCGTCGTATTTTGTTGTGATATATCTTAAACCGATGTAAATTTTGTGGCGCGTTCACACGTAAAAAGCGCGTTAAACCCGGTGCAGCCCCACTTGCGGTTTCTGCGGCCCTGCAATATGTAATAATACGGAAGTAAAACATGCGTATGCGTAAAGTGTACTTCCTTTTGCTCGCCTTGTTTGTGATATATCGAAAAACCATGGTGTAAACGTCTCTGGACAAATCAACACTGTGGTCTACCGTAAAAGGATGAGAGAAGAGAGAAAGGAAAGATGACGGAAGTAAAACAGCACGAAAGCAACGCATTCCACCCATATGTAATCAACTCTTGTCATGCGTGGCGAGTCTACTCCTGTAACATTCACACATCCCATTTCATATCGGTCAGTGTTGTGGCCTCGAGGACCGGCTCGAGTACCGAAGGTCGGTCCTTGGTCCTTGGCCTTGGCCTCGGAGTCAAGTCCTTGGCCTCGGGTTGCTGGTCCTCGGACACAACACTGGCTCTTATCCCTCATCCACAGGTATAAAGTGGGTCCGTAAAAATCATGAAGAAATCAAACTCCATCCAGGGAAACCCATATTAATGGATTTATCTGGCGCTTTAAAAGGGGCGGGGCTGCCACTGACAGGTGACAGTTAGCGCAACGTATAAAGAGCGGCATCACACTTAATTTCAATCACGGTTCATTCCGTTCGCGATCGGCAATTTAATTAGCGTGTAAAGTCTTTCCGTAACAGTGGTGTCTTTTATTTAGTTATTTTTGCTCAGTTGTCACGTTTGTGCGGTGGCACGAGAATGTTTGTTTGAACCTAGTAGTTTGCGCTACAGTTGGAGTTAATAATGCCGGCACTTCACTTCTGGGCTTGGCCGTTGGGATTTGGAGTCCTGTTGCTCAATTCCAGTTATGTATGCTGAATGCTTTCTCATGTTTATAAAAAATGAATATTGATAATACATAGTTTTAAATCATGGTTGATTGAATTATTTATTATTATCGTGAAGTTGAACGTATTAAATTAATTAATGAAAACTATTTGGACCCCTTTCCCCTGGATGGAAGGTATGCATGGAAGCTAGTGCCCCCACCATCACCCCGTCGTTCTCGGCCGTGGACTAATAAGCCAGGACTGTCTTCATGAGCAGACCTTGACGAAGCAGCTGCAGCCTGTTCACGCATACACTTGCTTGCTTATTCCAGTCCTTCGTAGCCGAAGACGACGTTGCGCTCCCCCATCCTTCGATCCCCGCGCTGTTGACGCCGCTGATGCGCACGTTGGTGCGCCCTCAGACCCGCCAGAGTAGCGCAGCCGCGCCCGCAAAGGTCGCAGCGATAGTGGCCGTCCATAACCGGTCCGGCATGTCGCTTCTCCCTGCGCTGCAGGGCCGCCAGGTTGTATGAGGCGTCGTGATGCGCTGCGCCCTCCACGGTGCGTCGTCGCCACTCCACCCGATCCGATGCCGCTTCCTCCATGTTGGTCGGATCGATGGCGAACTTCTTGAGAGTGACCTTTATGCTGTCTTTAAAACGCTTCAGCTGCCCGCCGCTGCTCCTCTCCCCCGTACTTAATTCACCGTACAGCACCTTCTTCGGGAGTCTGTCCGGTGGCATGCGAACAATGTGGACGAGCCATCTCAATTGAAGCTGGAGGAGGAGAGTCGTTAGCGGTGGGACTTGCATTCTGCTTCTGACGTCCGTGTGCGGAATTCTGTCCCACCAGTGAATCTTCATTAGGCAGTTCATGTAGAACCGCTCCAGTTGCTTAAGATGTTTAGCATAGGGCACCCATGCTTCTGAACCATAGTGTAGGATAGACACACACACAGCGTTAAAGACCTTAGTTTTTGTGGTAAGAGTTAAGTTCTTGTTGAGGAAGCATCGCTTAGACAGCCGTCCAAATGCTGCAGCTGACGACCCGATCCGCCTTTGGATCTCGGGTGTGAGGTCGAGCTTCATGTTGACAGATGAGCCAAGGTAGACGAAGTCGCCAGTGTTCTTCAGAGCATTTTCCCCGGAGTGGAAGATAAAGGGGTCAGCGTCGGTGGTCTGCTGCAAATTCTCTGTCTTTGTTGCATTTAGGACGAGGCCAGCGCGGGTATACGTGTCCGTGAGGACGTCAAGGGACAGCTGCAGTCCTGGTGGCGTGTGACTCAGCATTGCAGCGTCATCGGCATACTGCAAGTCCAGCACAGACGTGTTACTGATCTTCGTTGTGGCTTTCAATCTTCTTAGGTTAAAAAGGCTGCCATCGAGACGGTAATTGATCGAGATACCGTCTCGTATTGGGTCGGTATTGTTGTAAACATGTTTCATCATGACAGCAAGGTAGATGTTGAACAGGATGGGTGCAAGGACACATCCCTGTTTGACCCCCACAGCCACTGGGAAAGGGTCGGACTTTTCACTTCCACACACCACCCGGCCTTGCATACCATGGTGATGGGCCTTTAACGCCGCAAATTTTGGGGGGCAACCAATGCGTCCCAGCACACCCCATAGGAGCTCCCTGCAGATTGTATCGAAAGCCTTAGCTAGATCTATGAAGGCGATGTAGAGGTTCCGATGTTGTTCTCTACATTTTTCTTGTAGCTGGCGCAAGACGAAGATCATGTCTGCAGTGCAGCGGTCTCTGCGAAAGCCGCACTGTGATTCGGGGAGCACGTCATCGACTATGGTGGAAAGAAGTCTGAAGAGGAAAATGCGGGCAAGGACTTTCCCTGCAGGGTCAGACACGCAGTCAGCGACCCTGGCAACTCCTGCACCAAGTGTATTGGTTCATCCTCTCCCTTGGGCTCCGATCGGTGACGCCGAGAGGGGGACACTACAGCCTGGGCAACTCAGTGTCTCCATATCCCCCGCCCAAGCCTTCGACGCGCACTGGAGAGTGGTCTCCACCGAAGTCGCAAGACTTCGTAAAGCAACCACGGGAAGAGGCAGTTACCGGTTCATTAGAGCTCCGGCCAATTGGCGTGGAGCCGGAGCGCCAGGGGCCTCGTCCGACGGTGGGAGGAGTCATCGCACTCCATTGGCTAGCTACCGCCCGCCCCAAACTGGGCAGCCCCCGGTCAATAGGGTGCTAGCCCGTCACACTCGCCTGCTCTACTGGGTGCGTAGAGAGCAGGGGAAACCCGGAAAGCGAGTGCCTCCATGCTCCAGGCAAAACACGCAAGAGAAAGAAGTCCCCAGCACTTCGCATAGCAAGCTGGAACGTCAGAACTATGTGCCCCGGAATGTCCCCCGACCTGACTCAGATCACTGACCTAAGAAAGACCGCCAACATTGGGAAGGAACTGGCCCGCTTGAACATCGATGTGGCCTGCCTCCAGGAGACACGCCTGCCAGACAGCGGATCTCTCTGGGAAGAAAACTACACCTTCTTCTGGCAGGGTCGGCCGCAGAAGGAACCGCGCCAGCATGGCGTGGGCTTCGCAGTGAGGAACTCCCTGCTCCACGGAGTGGAAACACCGACCGGCGGCACGTCCCGTCTCCTCTCCCTGCGCATGAAGACCACAGCAGGGTATGCCAACATCATCTCAGCCTACGCCCCCACCCTGACGTCCTCCCCAGAAGCCAAGGATGAATTCTACGAAACTCTCGAAAATGAAGTGAGACGTATCCCCAAGACCGAACTCCTCCTGATTCTCGGTGACTTCAACGCACGTGTGGGGGCCGATTGGCAGGCTAGGCCCTCTTGCCTCGGCCCATATGGAGTTGGCCGACTGAACGAGAATGGCCAACGCCTCCTCGAGCTGTGCTGCCACCACAGCCTCTGTATCACCAACACCTTCTTCGCAGGCAATGACCGCCACAAGGTGTCCTGGAGGCACCCTAGATCCCACCATTGGCACCAGCTGGACCTAGCAATTACAAGAAGATCCAGCCTGAACGCCATCCTCCACACGAGGAGCTACCACAGTGCAAACTGCGACACCGACCACGCCCTAATCGCCAGTAAGGTGAGGCTGCAGCCTCGCAGAATCCACCACGCCAAGACCAAGGATAAGCCGCGCATAAACACCTGTGGCACTGCCGACCCGGAAAAGGTGAACTGCTTCTCCACTACATTCAGAGATAAGCTGAAAGAGAAATATGACAACACCACAGAAGACCCCGTCCGTCTCTGGGACCAGCTCAGAAACGCCATCTACGACTCCGCAATGCTCGCCTTTGGGAAGAGAGTGCGGAAAAACGCAGACTGGTTCGAGGCGCACTGGCTATATGCAACTCAAAACACCGTCGCAGGAGCAGCCCTTGACTCCCTGCCTGACCTTCCCCTCATGGAGGAACTGGACAGCGCACCCTCGCCTGATGAGCTTGCAAAAGCAATCGACACTCTAAACAATGGCAAAGCACCAGGCCAGGATGGCATCCCCCCTGAGGGACTGCGGCATGGGAAACACGCGCTCCTGCAACCGCTGCACCAGCTTCTGAGCCTCTGCTGGGAAAGGGGCCACATCCCCCAAGACATGAGGGATGCCTCCATTGTCACCCTCTACAAGAACAAGGGGGACCGCATCGACTGTAACAACTATCGGGGCATCTCTCTGCTCAGCATCGTTGGGAAGGTGTTCGCTCGCGTCGCCCTGAAACGGCTTCAGCGCCTCGCCTCACGAGTCTACCCCGAATCGCAGTGTGGCTTCAGGGCTAAAAGATCCACAGTGGACATGATATTCTCCCTCCGCCAGCTTCAAGAGAAGTGCCGCGAGCAGCAAAGACCTCTGTTCATTGCCTTCGTTGACCTGACCAAAGCGTTCGACCTGGTCAGCCGGAGCGGGCTATTTCAAATACTGGAGAAGATAGGCTGTCCACCAAAACTGCTCACCGTTATCCGCTCCTTCCATCAAGACATGCAAAGCACAGTCCGCTTCAACGGCGCTACCTCCCAGCCATTCCCAGTCAGCAGTGGAGTGAAGCAGGGGTGCGTCCTTGCACCAACCCTATTTGGAATCTTCTTTTCCATCCTCCTCCAGTATACCTTCTCCGACTGCAAAGAGGGGGTATACCTCCGCACACGGCAAGATGGTAGCCTCTTTGACATGGCAAGACTAAGCGCCAAGTCTAAAACCTACAACATCCTGGTAAGAGAACTACTGTTTGCAGACGATGCTGCACTCACTTCCCATAGTGAGGCAGGACTCCAGCACTTGGTGAACAGAATCTCGCGTGCGTGCAGGGACTTCGGGCTCACGATCAGCCTAAAGAAGACAAATATACTAGCCCAGGGAACCACCGTCGCTCCCTCTATCACCATCGAGGACACGCCGCTGCAAAATGTCGACTCCTTCACCTATCTAGGCTCAACCGTCACATGTGCAACAACACTCGACGCCAAGATCTGCTCGAGGATCGCCAAGGCTGCCGGTGTGATGGCGAAGCTGTCGAAACGCGTCTGGGAAAACAGCCTTCTCAGTGCAAAAACCAAGGTTATGGTGTACGAGGCCTGCGTCCTCTCCACCTTACTCTACGGCAGTGAGTCATGGACCACCTACGCTAGGCAGGAACGGCGACTTAACACCTTTCATCTACGTGCCCTCCGGCGGCTGCTGCGCATCAGGTGGCAGGACCGGATTCGAAACACCGCGGTCCTCCAACAAGCCGGCCTCCTAAGCATTCAATGCACCTTGATGAAGAGGAGGCTCCGCTGGATCGGCCATACCTTCCGCATGGACCCCCACCGGCTGCCGCGGGAAATCCTCTATGGCGAGCTGCTTGAGGGATGCCGGAGTGTGGGCCGGCCCCTGCTGCGCTACAAGGACACTGTCAAACGTGACCTAAAGGTGGTCCGGGTGGATCCCAACAGATGAGAGGGTGCAGCAGCAGACCGAGCCACCTGGCGCAACACCATCCACATAGGGGTCGCCGAGGCTGCGGCGGAGGAGCAGGACCGGGCCTCACAGAAGCGGGCAGCGAGAAAGTGCCGCGCAGCTGCTCCACGCACCACCCCACCATCCTCAACATTCATCTGCGTGAAATGCCAGCGGGAATGCCACTCAAGAATAGGGCTCTTCAGCCACTCGCGCTCATGCGTCCAGTACAGGACCCTACGCGTCGACCATCGCCTTTCGAGACGAGGATGCTATATATATATATATATATATATATATATATATATATATATATATATATATATATATATATATATATATATTTCACTGTGTCTGTGTGTGTTTGTGGTGTGGTGTGTGAGTGAGTTTCTTCTAATTTGCTTTCGTTTTGTTTTGTTTTCAGTGTTGGGGGAGGACGGAACAGATAACATTATGTGTGCATGCGGATTGCTATTTTAGTCCGCAAACTCGAATCTCGCGGATGAAAATTTGAGATGGCGTCGAAAAAAACTGACAAAGGTCTACTAATTACGACTTTTAAGAAATGGGAATGCCAGTCAAATTTTTCGGATGAATCGTCCAAAGGGCGTATCAATAAACTCACCTGAGACGTATGCACAGAACACGAGAGCTAGATACGACGCGAGGTACGATTACGAGGCAAATTGGTCATTATATCTATAGGGTAATTGCTATGAAAAATAAGATGAAACCGTAGTGGTTATTCTATAATTTACTGGGTGTAGCATGGTAACTTTATGAATAAAACATTAGTCACAAGGTGTAATAATGCTAATATTAACTGTTGGTAGAACTAATGATGACATGTGTTAGATTATTTCGTCAAATTGATAGTAGATTACACATGCATAGTCTTGGGAAGAGGATGTCAAGCCACATCAATACTTACCTCTATTAGTGATTACCAGTAAATTGATCTTTGCAGTGTGAGATTGGAAACAATACTATGCTGTATTCATGATGCCATCCATATGAGTACAGTACAACATATTTTGATCCACTTATTTAGTTGAATACACATGGAGTACACAGCTGCTGATGTAATGTTTATTGTTAATGCAAAGTTTTCAAACATTTACAATTGAAACATTATACTTCTGAGTATCAGAATTGTTGATTATGAATATCAGTGAAAATAGAAAAATGGGTTTCCCATGATGAACGTTTACAGAACCCAAAATTAGTTACCGTTGTTTCCCATTGGGTAATCCGATGGAACCGAAAAAGGGTTACCGTGAATTTCTGAAATCCTCAGCCCTGCTACTGAATTCTATAAATTTTTGCAACTATGTTTATGTTGTTGTTTGTGTTATTATCATATGCAATTGAATAAGTTGACCTTTTCAGAATTTAAAATTTGCGACTCTCTAAATGCATAATGGGACTCATACTTTTCCGATCAGTGAGTCCCTAGGACTCACTGGTGGTAAACTGTGAAATTATTACTGCTATACACATTTACATTGTTATGCCTAAGGTAGATATATTCATTAAATTGCATTTGTTTACTTTAGCTTATTACCTGCAACTGCTCCTTTTCCTTACTTTTTTTTTTTTCCAAGATGGCGCCCGAGTAGGCAGCCTTCGGCAAGTGCTCTTCAAGAGCCTTGCTTTTTTGTTCTTTTTTGTTCTTTTTTGCTGTTTTTGTCTTTTGTTTTGTCACATGTTGTTTGTTGTTTCATTGTGTGGACCTGATATGGACTGTTTTCAGCGCTTTTTGGCCACGACATTCGTCAAAGGAGCAGTATCTGTGCTTGGTGGTTGCGCCTTCTCGGCAGCACGCCTGTACCAGCACAGATTTTGATTGGGAGGAATGTCGGCGCCATTGACTGTCGGTGCTGGATAGACCTGGGGCGCTTGTGTTTTTTGCGCCAGTAATGGGCAGCATTTTTCACAACCCCGATTTGTTCAGTGGCTATGTCAGCGCTGTTGGACAGTTGGCGTTGGTGCGGCTGGATGGATGGCCGCTGAAGTTGAGGATGAGGAGAGAGGAGCGTTGGCGAAGAGCGCCGATGCGTATTTGGAACCGTGAGTTGCCGCTTGGAATTGAAATGGATTTCCATGGGACAGGAGAAGTGAACATATCTCTTTTTTCGTCAATGGATGCTACAGCTTCTTGTTGACTTTGAAACTTAGCTTGTAGCCGACGTGTGCACATTTTGAGCATGACGTCTCTGATCCACTGGTTAAAGGACACTTTGATTCTCTCCTCTTTCATCTCAAACCGCTTCAAACAACAAAGCGTGTGACGGAAAAGTGGTTAGGACTGCATGACTGTCCGTGTTTTATGTTATGTGTTGTGTTTATTATTTTACTTTATGTTAACTGTTTTGTAAAGCGCTTTGTTACAGCTGCCGCTGTTGTGAAAGCGCTATATAAATCAGCATGTATTGTATGTATTGTATTGTATTGTACTTACTTATCCTGCATCTGCTACTGCATCTGCTTATACTATCTGTTACTGCTTCTGATATCATTCTACTGTTTCTGCAACTACCATCTGCTTCAATAAATGATCAAAAACAGACAGAGCGAGTAATCCTTCCATGGCAACTTACAAACCCTGTTCAGAGGGCTGTGAAAACAGAAATAACTGAACACATATCAAATTACACGTTTTTTTTTCGCCTACAAGTGATACATCATGTTTGGCTATTTAATGGCTGAAGAAATTACTTTTATCGCAACCCTTGCTTTACTTAACGAAAATATAATTTCTTCGATTGCCGTGTATATCGATACGGCTATTTCGCCCAATCTATTACTTTTATCGCAGCTGTTGCTTTACTTACGTGATCATTATGAAAATAAATTTTGTTCGATCGTCGTGTATAACATGGTTATCCTCGTAATTTTTTTAAAGCAGACTTTTCACTTGACTCCTCCTAGTATTCAAAATCAGTCCTTGGTCCTTGGCCTTGGCCTTGGAGGCAAGTCCTTGGTCCTTGGCCTTAGCCTCGTAAAATTCCTCAAGTCCTTGGCCTTGGCCTTAGAGTCAAGTCCTTGACATTTGTCATATTTCGGTTTGTGACCAAGAGGTGGCACTGTAGGGATCTCCTGCAGCTGCACACCTGTTGGTTGTTAGGTAATTAGTGCTTTAAAAGGACTCCCAGCCCGAGCACTCATTGTCGGGTCATTGTTGTTTGCTTGTTGCTTTCAACTGTCACGTTTGTTTCTGTCGTGGCTCTGTTCCTGTTAGTTTTTTTTGCCACAGTTATGGTTTTGTTGTGGTACTTTGGATTCCTTGTGTTCTTGGAACTTTAAGGATTAAGTTTTCTGTGTTTTAATACAATTGGTCAAGTATACCCTCTTCCTCCCTCTTGCCTGCTTTTTGGGGTCCACCACCACCTCGCAAACGTGACAGAATGACCCTGCAGGTACGAAGGACTGGTCCTCATTCCACCATGTGCCTGGCGGAGCACGTCTGCGGCCAACACCCTTTTCCCCTTCAGGCAGCGTGGGTGATGCGGTTGTCCCATATTTTCATTTCGTCAAGTCGCATCTACGGTGGGCCGAGCCCCGTCCGCGTCCACGTTGAGCCGAGGCTCGTTATGTGTCTGTTCAAACTGAGTGACATTCACGTACACGACGAGCTGTGCCATGTCCACGTCCACGTCAGGCCGAGCCCCTGTTCACGTCCGGCTGCCCCATGTCCCCCGCTACGTCGAGCTCCATCCATGTTAGGCCTAGCCCAGCCAAAGGGTTGCTGTCACTTTTGTTCCTGTTCCCTGGAGGAGGCGAAGGTCGCCGTCGCTTTTGTTCCTGTTCTCCGGCGAGGCAAGCCTTTTGGACAACATTGGGACGTCTGGATCGACAGACAGTACCCCTCCCTTAAGGGGTACCCAAAACGCACAATCAACTACACATGTTGGTTATTGGGTAATTGGTGCTTTAAAAGGACTCCCAGCCCGAGGACTCATTGTCGGGTCATTGTTGTTTGCTTGTTGCTTGCAACTGTCATGTTTGTTTCTGTCGTGGTTCTGTTCCTGTTAGTTTTTTTGCCACAGTCATGGTTTTGTTTCGGTACTTTGGATTCATTGTGTTCTTGGAACTTTTAGGATTAGGTTTTCTGTGTTTTAATACGATTGGTCAAGTATACCCTGCTCCTCCCTCTTGCCTGCTTTTTGGGGTCCACCACCACCTCGCAAACATGACAGCCTTGGCCTTGGCCTCGGGTTGCCGGTCCTTGGACACAACACTGATATCGGTGCTGCCTAGCAATCTAGTATTTACTCCTGCGTTCTTTTTTAAACCACCTCCTGAGCAGGGTTAAATTTGCTCCGGTTTAAGCTGTTTTCCGGTGCTACACTGGAATAACTTTGTAGGTGTGAAAGCTCAACGGGGATAGCCCCGGTGCTACACTGGAGTAAAAGTTGCCGTGTGAACACCCCTTAAGTAACAGCGCTTGCGGGGCTGGCTTCCTTTGCGGAGGAGGTTGAAGAGCTGCCGCAGATTGTTGTTTTGGGAAGCTTCTGATGTGTCGGCCCGGAGCCAGACCCCACGCCTTCTCCCGGGAACCAGGGGCGTGCTGAAGCGTTCCGTCTCTTTCCGGGCGTCAGCTGAAGGATCCGGTGGGCCGAAACAAAAGAAGTGAAATTCCAAGGTTTCTTAGTCGAGCCGCAGATCAGGGGACACACCAGAAGTTTCTAAGAGCTTGAAGCCGAGATCGTTTAATGTCCAAAAACAAACTAAGTCCAGAGGCCGAGGTGCAGGCTGGTCACAAACGAGTTCATTCAATCAAACCCGGAGAGGTACAGATGTGCACATCGGAAAAACTTTGGAAAAACTCCCTGGAATACACACAGGTTTTATATCGATATGAGGGGCAACCCCTCTCATTTCATTGGTTAGTTTCTAAGATCGTTTGTTAACTTAATGGTGTCATACTGCGTTGTGTAATTCTGATTGGCTGTGGCTTTCTTTGTTAGCTAGATTTTAATGGTATCTATAATTACTTCATAACTTAGTTTGTGGATTATAATAGTATCACAGTTGTTCTGTTTATAAAAATATGGTAAATAAATACTGGGCCTCTGTGTGATTGCTTGTGGCTTTCACCATATCTGTATGCGTGGCTACCTAGTAATGATCTTTCCTGAGCAGACAACGGTCGGTTAACTTGCTCTGTCATGTTCCGTTTGTCTTGTGCAGTTGGAGGCTCTAAATTTCCCCAGTGTGGGACAAGTAACGGACATCTTATCTAAGGGTGGCCACCTTGCTTTGCTATGTTCTGTTTTTCTTAACAAAGACCATCTAAGGGCGACCACCTTGTGTAGCTATGGCAACCATACTCATTTCCCGCTCGCTATAGTGGAATCTGCAATTTAACATAGAACAGATACCCCTATGCACTCGCACTTCAATACTCTCTTTGCTGCGTAGGTCAAGCCGTTGATGGAATGATATAGAAACGCATTGAGTGTTTTTGTCCGAATGAAACCTACTAGATGAGATCAAAAGTTGGTAGCTAACACGCTTCGTTAATGTACAATTAGCTTCTGGGTTCCACATTTGTTGACATATTATTTTCTCTGTTCGACAACCGTATGCCCGTTTTTTCTCTATCAGCTATGAGTTATTAATGTGGTTTAACACAGTATTAATATAAAACAGACACTACACTTCCCCCTTGTCATGTTGAAGGGAGATGTTACATTGACTGTTGAGGAGCCGATACAGAGCCATGTATATTTGGTCTTTTGTTAACCATGTCCAGGGTATCCTGGGATATGTAGGGCTTCGGAGCAGGTCTTGTTCGCCCCATGATCTCTATGGAAGCCTTGATTACGGAAGTGGACATCAGACAGTGTTAAATTGTAACTAAGTGTTCATACCATCAAATGCTGATGAATTATTTTGCAGATAAGCAAAGTTGCTTGTTCATCCACGAGATTGCATCCTGTGTAGCTGCTCAAAATGCTGATTGTGCTGCACAGCCTGACCTTCACCCATCCAAAGAGAGACGAAATAAAAAGAGAGCGCATGACGTGGCGGTGGGATATGCTCTCTCTATTTCCAAACTTTGACCAACTTTCACTTTGAGATCCATTTATTTTTATTTACCCATTTTCTCATTATTGTTAGGATTATTATTATTTACAACATTTTTAATTAGTCAAATTTTTTATAGCTTTAGTGCCTGGGCATTCTCCGCAGTGGGAGGAGTGGAGGCTGCATACCTATAAATGTGGATGTACACAAAACACATTTTTTGGGGGGGTGTAAATCTTAAACCTTACACATTGAGTTTTCCAATGTCTCTTTCATCAAATACTTAAAGAGAATCATTTTATAATTTAATATGCCACAAAGACAATATTTAATGGTCAAATTGACAAACTTAATTGTTATTAAGCAAATGATCATTAAGTTTTATGGCACTTAATACATTTTATGGCTGCAATGTTTCAAAGCAAGCTGGCACATGTTCATGTTGACCACTGGGTTACATCACCTTTTCTTTTAACAACATTTACTCAACATTTGGAAAGTGAGACCACTAATTGTGGAATCTTTGTATGGAGAAATCGTTCCCATTCTTGCTGGACGTACAGCTTTAGTTGTTCAACAGTCTCGGGTTTCATCAATTGTATTTTATGCTTCATAATGCACCACACATTTTCAATGAGGGATAGGCGTTGGACTGCAGGCATGCCAGTCTAGTACCCATACTTTTACAACAACAAATGTTGTGACATGCAGAATGTGGTTTGTCATTGTCAAGCTGAATTAAGCAAGGGCGTCTGTGAAACAGACATTCCTTGGATGGCAGTCTGGTTCTCCAAAGCCTGAATGTACAATTCAGTATTAATGGTCCCCGAACACATCTGTGGAAATTACCCATGCCATTGTAACTAACACAGCCCCATACCATCACAGATGATAGCTTTTTTTTAACTTTGTCTCCATAATATTCCAAATGGTCATTTTCTTCTTTTGTCCAGAGAGCACGACGTCCACAATTTCCAAAAATAGGAAGTGATTTCTCACCAGAAAAATTATATTCCCCCTCCTGATTTCCGTTTTTTATTTATTTTTTTTGCAAATCTATCACACACAAAGGTGTCAAATCATTAATTTCAATCTCATTCAGAGACAATTAAAAAAAATACAAAATGCATTTCTCCCTGAAGACCACGCGATGTTGCAGAGGTGTGTCAACCAGGACAGCCGCAGAACATCCAGAGCGTTAGGGAACTCCGGGCGGATGTCATCCACCACTGAGGCCTTGCCAACGAGGAGCTTTTTAACCAAATTGGTGACTTCACCTACAGAGATAGGAGAGCCCACCTCAGAGTCCCCAGACTCTGCTTCCTCCAAGGAAGGCGTGCTGGTGGAGTTGAGGAGGTCTTCGAAATACTCCGCCCACCGGCTCACAACATCCCGAGTCGAGGTCAACAGCGCCCCTTCCCCACTGTACACAGTGTTAGAGGTGCACTGTTTCCCCTTCCTGAGAACTCGGGAGGTGGACCAGAATTGCCTCGAAGCCGCTCGGAAGTCGGCTTCCATGGCCTCACCGAACTCTTCCCACGCCCAATATTTTGCCTCGGCGACCACCAAAGCTGCATTCCGCTTGGCCAGTCGATACCAATCAGCTGCCTCCGGGGTCCCACAGGCCATAAAGGCCCGATAGGACTCCTTCTTCAGCTTGACGGCATACGACACCACCACGACAGGCACCAACTACCTTGCGGCCACAACTCAGATTGGCCGCCTCAACAATAGAGGCGCGGAACATGGTCCACTCTGACTCAATGTCCCCCGCCTCACCCGGGACATGGGAAAAGCTCTGTCGGAGGTGGGAGTTGAAACTCCTTCTGACGGGATTCCGCCAGACGCTCCGAACAAACCCTCACAATACGTTTGGGTCTGCCAGGACGGACCGGCATCTTCCCCTACCATCGGAGCCTACTCACCACCAGGTGGTGATCAGTTGACAGCTCCGCCCCTCTCTTCACCCGAGTGTCCAAAACATGCGGCCGCAAATCGGATGATACAACCACAAAGTCAATCATCGAACTGCGGCCAAGGGTGTCCTGGTGCCAAGTATGGACACCCTGATGTTTGAACAAGGTGTTCGTTATGGACAATCCGTGACAAGCACGGAAGTCCAATAACGAAATAGAACTCGAGTTCTGATTGGGGGGGGCTGTTCCTCCCAATCACGCCCTTCCAGGTCTCACTGTCCTTGTCCACGTGAGCATTGAAGTCCCCCAGGAGAACGAGAGAGTCACGAGCAGGAGTAGTCTCCAGCACACCCTCCAAGTACTCCAAAAACGGTGGGTACGCTGTGCTGCTTTTGGGTGCGTACGCACAAACAATAGTCAGGACCCGTCCCCCCACCCAAAGGCGGAGGGAGGCAACCTTCTTGTCTACCGGTGTGAACCCCAATGTACAGGCACTGAGCCGGTGGGCAATGAGTATGCCCACACCGGCTCTGCGCCTCTCACCGTGAGCAACTCCAGAGTGGGAGAGAGTCCAAGCCATCTCGAGAGAATTGCTACCAGAACCAAGGCTGTGTGTTGAGGTAAGTCCGACAATATCCAGTCGTAACTTCTCTACCTCACACACCAGCTCAGGCTCCTTTCCTGCCAGAGATGACATTCCATGTCCCTAGAGCTAGCTTCTGAAGCCGAGGATCGGACCGCCAGGGTCCTTGCCATTGGCTGCCGCCCAGCTCACACTGCACCCGACTCCTTTGACAGCTCCCATGAGTGGTGAGCCCATGAGAAGGGGGACCCACGTTGCCACCAGGCGCTCGCCAACGAGCCCCACATCCATGCCTGGCTCCAGAGGGAGGCCCCGGTGGCGCGCGTCCGGGCAAGGGAAACTGAAGTCCATTTGTGTTATTCTTCATAAGGGGTCTTTTGAGCTGTGCTTTTTCTGGTCATCAGGGAAACTGTCTCTGGATTGGCAGACCGGGGTGGTTGTCCCTCTTTTTAAAAAAAAAAGTGGGACCAGAAGTTGTGTTCCAACTACAGAGGGATCACACTCCTCACCCTCCCTGGTAAGGTCTATTAGGGGTGCTGGAGAGGAGGGTTCGTTGGGAAGTCGAGCATCAGATTGAGGAGGAGCAGTGTGGTTTTTGTCCCGGCCGTGGAGCAGTGGACCAGCTCTACACCTTTAGCAGGGTCCTCGAGGGTATGTGGGAATTCGCCCAACCAGTCTACATGAGTTTTGTGGACTTGGAGAAGGCGTTTGACTGTGTCCCTCGGGGAGTTCTGTGGGGGGTGCTTCGTGGGTATTGCCTACCTAACCCCCTGATACGGGCCGTGCGATGACTCTGGCACCGATGTCAGAGTTTGGTTCGCATTGCTGGCAGTAAGTCAGAATTGTTTCCAGTGAGTGTTGGACTCAGACACAGACACAGAATTTCTAGGCGCAGTCGAAGAGTTTAGGGGGTCCGTTTTGGTGGCCTCTGTATTGCATCTCTGCTTTTTGCAGATGATGTAGTACTGTTGGCTCTTTCAAGCAGGGCTCTCCAACTCTCACTGGAGCGTTTCGTAGCCGAGTGTGAAGCGGTTGGGATTAAAATCAGCCCCCCTAAATCTGAAACAATGGTCCTTAGTCGGAAAAGGGTGGAGTGCCCCCTCTGGGTCGGGGAGGAGATCCTGCCCTAAGTGGAGGAGTTTAAGTATCTTGGGGTTTTGTTCACGAGTGAGGGCAGAAGGGAGCGAGAGATCGACAGGCAGAGTGGTGCAGCATCTGCTGTGATGCGGACATTGTATCAGTCTGTCTTAGTAAAGAAGGAGTTGCGCTGACCTACCGGTCGATCTACATTCCAACCCTCATCTATGCTCACGAGCTATGGGTCGTGACCGAAAGAACGAGATCCCGGATACAAGCGGCCGAAATGAGTTTTCTCCACAGGGTGCTCTCCCTTAAAGATAAAGTGAGAAGCTCGGTCATCCAGGAGTGGCTCAGAGTCGAGCCGCTTCTCCTCCACATCAAGAGGAGCCAGATGAGGTGGCTTGGTCATCTGATTCGGATGCCTCCTGAATGCCTCCCTGGTGAAGTGTTCTGGGCATGTCCCACCAGGAGGAGATCCCGAGGACGACCCAGGAAACGCTGGAGAGACTATGTCACCCAGCTGGCCTGGGAACGCCTCGGGATCCTCCGGGGAGAGCTGGAAGAAGTGGCGAGGTAGAGGGAAATCTCAGCTTCCCTGCTAAAGCTACTGCCCCCCTATCCGGATAAGCGGTAGAAGATGGATGGATGGATGGATGGACAAAATGCATTTTACAAGTGGCAATTCAATTTATAAAACAACCAAAAAATATCTCAACCTTTCTGATCCTTTTTTGAAAAATTAATTGCCCCTCCACCAGCCCGTATTAAATAACCCTTTTGTTCAATCACAAATTTGCTGTTACTAACCACAAATTTGTCAAAGGTGAGTTCAATTTCACAAGCTACAAGCGAGACCTGATTACCACCAAACTCGTTGAATCAAGAAATCACTGAATTAGAATCTGACAGTGAATGTGAAGTCGGCGAATCTCAGTCGGCTACAAAATCTCAAGAGCATCGTGGCACGACCCAAGAAATTCAAAAAGGAATGAGAAAAATAGTGAATGTAATCCGTAGCAGTGATGTGTCGCTAATGTATGATTACACATGCCTGATGCTGTACATTTATGTCGTGTTATTAAACTAGGAGGACACTCCTGCAGGTCACTCAGCATTCACCATTACCTATTTAGTCCTTCTTCTTTGCAGATTGGACTGTGTTTCGAGCTCTCCTGGCCACTCATCATCGTTGGCTTCTTCACTTTGACTCTGCCTAAAGACCGATATCGATCAGGTGGGTCTTCGCATCAAAGTGATTATTTGGCCTTGTGGTTTTTTTCATGACTAAAATACAATTCACAAGTCATGATACATCCATTAACACAGGTGTGGGCAAACTATTTGGCTCGGGGGCCACATTAATTTTCTAAAATTTGACAGCCGTGCCATGTCAGCACAAGATACGGTACATATAAAAAACTGCATATGTTGACAGTCCATACCAAACATCAACAGAACAAAATCATCAAAAGTATTAACATACTTTTTTTAATGAGAACAGTGAAACAACTATATATCTGTCTTGTGTGAACGTCCAAGTTTGTTAACAACATACACGTGTGACAACACAAGCAACAAAGTACAACAATATATTGCCCCAAAACTCTTTATAACGCAAAAAAACTGCAGTATACAGTACAGGTACAGTGAAAGTCTTCGAGAACGAAACATGCATGGGCGAACATACACCCTTTATATGAGAAAATCCTCATGCATTAACACAATTTCCATTCTCCTGCCCCCCATACAACGAAAACCCCCCTGATGCGTTCTACGAAATCCTTTTTCTCTGCTCCAGCCTCGTGAAGACATTCACAACAACAAAGTCTTATCCAACAACGACCTCTACTGGTTCGTTTGGAAAAGGCAACAGCCACCACCACACTGGTTTACATAGTGAACGATGTTTATTTCGGTCACAGCTACGAGTTTCCTGGACTCAATATACTCAAAGCTGCTCTGCCATTGGCTTACCGAGCATCATCCTGGCCTCCGATTGGCAAAGAGGGACCTCACTGTCTATGTGTGTACATACTGAAGCTAGATCCATAGCATCCGATTAGCTGCTCAAAGTAAATTGCGCATGGCTCGATGGACATTCAAATAAACGAACGTTTCCTCGAATGCTTTACTTGTTATCATGCTAAAAACAGCCACGGGACGCTTCGTAGTCCTCGATGGCCATGGTTAGCTCTTGAAGGCTAAAAACCTTACGCTAAGTGGAGCGCTTCTCTGTCATTAGTGCTCCAGTTAGCGTAAGGTTTTTAGCCTTCCAGAGCTAACCATGGCCATCGAGGACGACAAAGCGTCCCGTGGCTCGACAGACATTCAAATTAACGAACGTTTCCTCGAATGCTTTACTTGTTATTATGCTAAAAACAGCCTTTTTTATTTTATTTTGTTTGTGATGGCGCCCCCTGAGTGGCTGCCTCTCCAGCACCGCATATCCCTGTTTGAGTTTCTTTTCGTCCTTTTACTTTATTTATTTCTTCTTTATTTTTTTTTCACATTTATTTTTGTACCCCAAAAATACGAGGGGGGGGGCAGCTTCATTTCTGCTCATCTCCTGTATTTGCTTTTATCTTTTTACGTATCCTGTGAACGGGGATCCCGAGAGCACACGCAACCCCATTGTTTACAGTAAGTACCAGCTGTTAGCATGGCGGGCTAACAGCAGGCTACTGGCCGGTGACAAACCTGATATCCCACGCGAGTTGAAGAGGAGCAGACGAGGGTGTCGAGCTGGGAAGGAGCGCTGCACAAGGAGGAGAAGATACAGACATGTCCTCCCGTCCGTAATCATAGGGAATGTAAGATTGCTCCGTAACAATATGGATGAGCTGGCGGCGATAACGCAACATCAAAGGGAGTACCGCGAGGCTACCCTAATGCTACTCACGGAGTCGTGGCTAACAGCGATCACTCGACACACATGCCGAGTTGGAAGGTTTCCAACTCATACGTGTGGACAGGAATGAAGGGAGTGGAAAGAGAAAAGGTGGGGGACTGGCTGCTTTTGTGAACGACAAATGGTGCAATCCGGGGCATATCACGATCAAAGACAAACTCTGCAGCCGGGACATTGAGCTGCTAGCCATTAGCCTCATGTCCCATTATCTCCCGAGGGAATTCTCACACGTCATAGCTGTGACAGTGTACGTCCCCCCGTCGGCTAATTGTGATGCAGCGTGTGATGCCCTGATGACTGTCGTGAACAAGCTGCAAACACAGTCCCCCAACGCCCTGCTGTTCATCTCTGGGGACTTCAACCATGTCTCTCTGTTGTCCTCCCTTTCAACCTTCACGCAATATGTAACCTGTGCCACTAGAGAAAATAAAATTTGGGAATTTTTTTATGCCAATACTAAGGAGGCATATAAACTCCTCCCCCTCCCCCTCTTGGAAGAGCAGACCACAACTTGGTATTTCTCGAGCATGTGTACAAACCCCTGGTGCACAGGCAGCCAACTGTGACCCGAATGGTCATGAAATGGTCCACGGAAGCTGAAGATGCTCTGCGGGACTGCTTCGACACAACCAGGTGGGAACTCTTCAGGGAGGTTCATGGGGAGGACATTGATGCACTCACTGACACCATTACGGACTACATAAACTTCTGTGAGGAGAACACCGTACCCACCAGAACTGTGCTGTGTTTTTCCAACAACAAACCATGGATTAATCCCGACATAAAGGCCCTCCTAAAGGAGAAGACGAGACCTTTTATGTCGAGAAACAGAGAGAAGCTGAAGGCCGTGCAGATTCGGCTGAGAAGAAAGATCAGAGAGGGGAAGAAGACATACAGGATGAAATTGGTGGACCAGTTACAGGCGAGCAATGTCAGTGGTGTCTGGAGAGGCCTGAAAACCATCTCAGGCCACGACGGCCCAAAGGCATTACTGAGAAGTACAAGGACTGGGCAGATGAACTGAACCGTTTTTTCAACTGTTTTGACCAGTCGTCTGTCCCTTCCCCCAACCAACTGCACCCACTCTCACTGAGGACTTCTTCTCCTGCCCCTCCTCTTTCGACCAGCTCTCAACAACCCAGTCTGTCACCTGGTTCCTGCCTGTCCTTCACAACAGAGCAGGTGAGGAACCAACTGAGGAAGATGAACGTGAGGAAGGCAGCAGGTCCAGACAAGATCAGTTCCCGGCTCCTCAGGACCTGCTCTGACCAGCTGTAAGCCTGAAGCTGGGCAGAGCTCCACAGCTGTGGAAAACTTCTTGCCTGGTCCCAGTCCCAAGACCCCCCACCCTAAGGAGCTGAACAGCTACAGACCGGTGGCACTGACATCTCACCTGATGAAATCGCTGGAGAGACTCGTCCTCGCCCACCTTTGACCACTGGTGATCTCGGCACTGGACCCGCTGCAGCTTGTCTATCAGCCTGGCATCGGCATGGAAGACGCCATTATCTACCTCCTCCACTCAGTGCTGTCACATTTGGAGAAGGCTGGGAGCACTGTGAGAATCATGTTCTTTGATTTCTCCAGTGCCTTCAACACCATCCAGCCCAACTTACTGGGAGACAAACTGCAGAACGCCGGAGTGGACCACCATCTCACAGCATGGATCATAGATTACCTCACAAACCGGCCGCTGTACGTGAGGTTGCAGAGCTGTGAGTCGGACAGGCTTCTCTGCAGCACTGGAGCGCCGCAGGGAACTGTTCTGGCTCCATTCCTGTTCATCCTCTACACCTTGGACTTCAGACACGCTACTCCAAACTGCCACCTTCAGAAGTTCTCCGATGACTCTGCGATTGTTGGCCTCATTACAGAGGGGGAACATCGGGAGTACAAGGGACTGATGAAGGACTTTGTGGACTGGTGCCAGCAGAATCTCCTCCAGATCAACCCTAGGGAAACTAAGGAGTTGGTTGTGGATTTCTACAGGAAACAGTCCTCACCAGCACCGATGAACATCCATGGTACGGACATAGAGAGGGTGACCTACAAGTACCTAGGTGTTCTTAAGAACAACAAACTGGACTGGTCTACGAACACGGACACCCTGATTAGGAAAGGACAGAGCCGACTCTTCCTACTCAGGAAACTGAGGTCTTTTGGGTTTCAGGGGTCACTCTTTAAGACTTTCGATAACTCAGTGGTGGCCTCGGCCATCCATTATGGCATTGTCTGCTGGTCAGGCAGCATCTCGGCCCGGGACAGATAGAGACTGGAGCGGCTGGTCAGGAAGGCCAGTTCTGTCCTGGGCTGCTCCCTCGACACTCTGGAGGAGGTGGGCAACAGGAGGATGCTAACTAAGCTAAAAGCTATGATGGACAGTCCCTCCCAGCCCCTCCAGCCCGCCCTGACAGCACTCGGTAGCTCCTTCAGCCAGAGACTGTTACACCCGCGCCGCAAGAAGGAAAGATACCGCCGCTCGTTCCTACCGACTGCTGTCAGGCTGCTGAATAAAAATAATAATAATAATCAGTCAGCAGTCAAACTATTCCAGGAAATGTTCATTTACTCAAATGTCCGCTGAGCCGCAAGCAATTCACTCTGAGCAGGGAAATGGCCAGAATCGGACTGAGAAATAATTGCTTTGTTGTTTTTCAAAGTCTTGTAAACTCCAACTCCAAGCGTCTCTTGATTGTTTCGTACTTTGTAACGCGCTTTGCTTAATCAGATGCATCAGTGACAGAAAATAGCAGCGTGGACACAGTTATTCCTTCGTATTGAAGGGGAGTTGCTTGACTTGGCGCGACTGCGGGCTTCCAGTACCCGAAACTTCCATTGTTATGAATCATCGTTAATGTAATATAGTCGTACAAAGTTGAATGCATTTTTTTTCACCGGGTTTCGGAATTTCCATTTGACAGAAATCCGTTGGTGGTAGATAAGATCTCTCCCTCTCTCACTCCCTCTCTCTCTTCCTCTTCCCCGGCCTTCCTGTGTTCTGCAATGTCAAGTCAATGCACCACCTGGCGTTATAATGCCTGTCATTACAAGTCCATATGGAATTAAGGCAGTCATTCACATCAAATCTTGTGTACCAACCTTCGGCGGGCCAGATTAAGAAGACCAACAGGTTGGATCCGGGTCGCGGGCCGTTGTTTGCCCCCGCATGAACAGAAAAGTAGCGAACAGAAAAATCGTAACACATCATCCACTCACACAAGTCATTTGCTTTTAGGATCAATCTGTTTCTCATACTATTGAAGAAGTGAGTGCCATGTCGGTCTCTGTCTCCCTGTACATGCGTGTGTACATTGAGTGGAATGATAAATCAATTTAATCGATGTGTCTGGCCCAATGATCAGCACACATCATTTATATATTTATCAAATCGCTATAATTGACAAAATAAAATTGTCCTCATATTTCTAATATTCTTTGTTTATAAATTTTTATTGCATGTCATTTCCAATCAGCGCTTTTATTTATGAACTTTTATTTAATGTCATCTTAGGTCAGCGCCAGGATTTTTGTGACATTGAAAAAAAAGATGTTTAGGATGAACCAATGTATTTGCTTTTGTCAGAATCAGAATCAGAAGCATCTTTATTGGCCAAGTATGTAGAACACACAAGGAATTTGTCTCCGGTATAACACGCTGCACTAGTATCATCGTAAACAACAAAATCATTTAACCATTTTATAGTAACCAGTAGTTTTGTGGTATTATTTTGTGGTGCAAGAAGAGTGACTACGTCAGTGACTGTTTAAGGAGTTAATGGCTAGAGGGAAGAAGCTGTTTAAGTGTCTACTGGATTTGGTGCGCATGGATCTGTAGCGTCTCCCTGAGGGGAGTGGCTGACAAAGGTGGTGGGCAGGGTGCGGGGGATCCAGGAGGATTTTCCGTGCCCTTGTCTTGATTCTTGCAGTGTGCAAGTCCTAACTGTCCGTTGAAGTCGGATTTTGTCCTTTTTTGTGGCGGCCCCAAACCAAACCGTGATGGAAGAACACAGGATTGATTTGATGACTGCCGTGTAGAACTGTCGTAGCACCTCCTGTGGCAGGCCATGCTTCCTCAGCAGCCTCAGGAAGTACATCCGCTGCCGGGCCCTTTTCAGGATGGAGATGGTGTTGACTTCCCACTTCATGTCCTGGGAGACTGTGATTCCGAGGAACTTGAAGGTCTCGATGGTGACACAGGGCAGTTGGATAGTGTGAGGGGCAACTGTGGAGAAGAATCTTTCCTGAAGTCCACGATCATCTCTACGGTCTTGAGCGTGTTCAGCCCGAGGTTGTGTTGGTTGCACCAGAGCTCCAGCTGCTCCACTTGTTGGCGGTACGCAGACTCGTCGCCGTCTTTGATGAGACCGATGACCGTGGTGTCGTCTGCGAACTTTATGTTGAGGTGCAATCGTTTGTGTAGAGAGAGAACAGCAGTGGCGAGAGGACACATCCCTGTGGGGCTCCAGTGCTGGTGGTGCGTATTGATGATGTTGTTGCTCCCAGTCTCACCTGTTGTGTCCGTCCCGTCAGGAAGCTGAGGATCCACTGGCAGATCGTAGGGGACACACCGAAGTGGAGTAGTTTGGGGGTGAGGAGTTCCGGGATGATGGTGTTGAACGCAGAGCTGAAATCCACAAACAGAATCCTTGCGTAGGTCCCTGTGCTGTCGAGGTGCTTGAGGATGTAGTGCAGACCTATGTTGACTGCGTCTTCCACAGACCTGTTTGCCCGGTAGGCAAACTGGAGAGGGTCCAGCAGGGGTCCAGTGACGTTGTTTAGGTGGTTCAGCACAAGGCGTTCAAAGGACTTCATGACCACAGACGTCAGGGCGACAGGCCTATAGTTGTTCAGTTCCGATGTTGCCAATTTCTTGGGAACTGGGATGATTGTAGACTGTTTGAAGCAGGATGGGACCTCACACAGTTCCAGGGATCTGTTGAAGATTTGTGTGAAGACCGGAGCCAGCTGGTCAGCGCAGACTTTCAGGCAGGAGGGGGACACTTTGTCGGGCCCCGGAGCTTTCTTGATCTTTTGCTGCTTGAAGAGCCGTCTCACGTCCTGTTCGTGGATCTGTAGTGGAGAAAAAGAGGGTCGGGGGGGGGGGGGGTAGGTAGAGTGGTTTCTGGTAGAGGTGGGTGTGTGTGGGAAATGGGGGTGTCCTTTTCAAATCGGCAGAAAAACATGTTTAGTTCATTAGCAAGACCCTTATTGTTCACTGTTTGGGGGGATGGCATTCTATAGTTAGTGATTGCTTTCAGGCCATTCCATACAGATGCAGAGTCGTTAGCAGAGAACTGGTTTTTCAGCCTCTCTGCATAGCTTCTCTTAGCGATGTTAATTTCCTTTGTCAATTGGTTTCGGGCATGTTTGTACAGTGCCCGATCTCCACTTCTAAATGCGGCCTCTTTCTCTTTCCCGAGTTGTCTGAGTTTGGGAGTAAACCATGGCTTGTTATTGTTGAAGGAGCGGAAGGACTTCGTTGGTACACACATGTCCTCACAGAAACTGATGTATGATGTTACAGTGTCTGTGTATTCATCCAGTGTGCCCGTTGAAGTTTCAAAGACGCCCCAATCAGTGCAGTCTAAGCATTCTTGTAGAGCTAGCTTTGCTTCATCTGTCCATTTTTTCACAGTCTTAACAACCGGCTTAACACATTTGAGTTTCTGTCTGTATGTAGGTATTAAGTGGATTAAATTGTGGTCAGAAAGACCCAATGCTGCATGGGCGACCGATCGGTATGCATTTTGTGGGAACAGCTTGGATTTTCAAAGGAAGTAGATCATGACAAGACAGTTGCTGTACACGGCCTTTGCAAATATACAATACAATACAATAAATGTTGATTTATATAGTGCTTTCACAACAGCGGCAGCTATAACAAAGCGCCTAACAAAATAGTTAACAAAGTAAAATAATAAACACAACACATAACATAAAACACGGGCAGTCGTGCAGTCCTAACCACTTTTCCGTCACATGCTTTGTTGTTTGAAGCAGTGTGAGATTAAAGAGGAGAGAATCAAAGTGTCCTTTAACCAGTGGATCAGACGTCATGCTCAAAATGTGCACACGTCGGCTATAAGCTAAGTTTCAAAGTCAACAAGAAGCTGTAGCATCCATTGACGAAAAAAGAGATTGGTTCACTTCTCCTGTCCCATGGAAATCAATTTCAATTCCGAGCGGCGACTCTCGGTTCCAAATAAGCATCGGCGCTCTGCGCCAACGGTCCTCTCTCCTCATCCTCAACTTCAGCAGCCATCCATCCAGCCGCACCAACGCCGATTGTCCCACAGCGCCGACATAACCACTTAACAAAACGGGGTTGTGAAAAATGCTGCCCATTACAGGCGTAAAGAACACAAGCGCCCCAGGTCTGTCCAGCACCGACAGTCAATGGCGCCACATTCCTCCCAATCAAAATCTGTGCTAGTACAGGCGTGCTGCCGAAAAGGCGCAACCACCAAGCACAGATACTTCTCCTTTGATGAATGTCGTGGCCAAAAAACACTGAAAACAGTCCATATCAGGTCCACACAATGAAACAACAAACATGTGACAAAACAAAAGACAAAAAAGAACAAAAAAGCAATGCTCTTGAAGAGCACTTGCCGACGGCTGCCTACTCAGGCGCCATCTTGGGGAAAAAAAATAAATAAATCCTCATCTCACCCCTCGGGTGGTGTCCGTCCCTCATTCAGCTCGGGTCCTCTACCAGAGGCCAGGAAGCTTGAGGGTTCTGCGCAGTATCCTTGCTGTTCCCAGCACTGCACATTTCTGGACTGAGATGTCCCATGTTGTTAGTTTGAGGGTCACTGCCCCGAGTGCTCCGACCACCACAGGCACGACTGTCACCTTTACCTTCCAGGCTCTCTCCAGTTTCTCTCTGAGCCCTTGGTATTTCTCGAGTTTCTTATGTTCTTATGTTTGATCCTAGCAATTTATGCATGCGTCCGCACCTGTTGAATTCTGTTATGTGTATACATATATAGCTAATAAATGATGATGATGATGATGATGATGATGTTCCTTCTTTCTGATGTTTCCATCATTTAGGACCGCTACATCCACTACAACGGCTTTCCTCTGCCCTTTATCTATGATCACGATATCTGGTTGGTTCGCCATTACCATCTTGTCAGTCTGGATCTGGAAGTCCCACAGGATCTTCGCACTGTCATTCTCCACCACCTTCGGAGGTGTTTCCCATTTTGACCTTGGGGTTTCCAGTCCATACTTCGCACAGATGTTTCGGTAGACTATGCCAGCCACCTGGTTATGGCGTTCCATGTAGGCTTTCCCTGCCAGCATCTTACAACCTGTTGTTGTGTTGTGTTGTTGTCGACCCCACCCGTGCCCCGACATTGGGGGACCGGGCCCTCACTCCGTCTCCCGGATCCCCAGACCCCCCTCCGCCGCCCAGCGGGCGAGCAGGGCCGCCACTCCGCTTGGGTTTCGCCAGAGGTCCTCCGGAGTCAGTGTGGTGGGTATGTTTGTGCAGGTGAACAGGTGTTGTGAGTCGTGCACTTGCGTGCCGCATAGCGCACAGAGTGGTGTTGGGTGTGTGTCCGGTGTAATGTTGTGTAGGTAGGAGTGGAGGGCTGGTGATTTGTTGGTTCGGAGTTGTGCTAGGAGTTGTCTGGTTCTGTGTGGTAGGTCTTGCTCTGATGGGTCTATTTCTGGTGCTGGTGCATGTATTACTTTGTTGTGTTGTCTGGTGTCCAAGTGTGTTTGTACAAAGTGGGTGTGTATGTCTTTCATGTTCTGTTTTATGGTGTCGTTGTTGGTGTCCTGTGGTGCTGTGTCTTTGTTGTGTGTGTAGTTGTTGTTGTGGAAGATTGTTTGTTTCTTTTGTCTGGGTGGTGGTGGTTGTTGAGTGAGTGGGTGTAGTGGGTGGGTTGGGTGTTGGGCTTTTTGTCTGATTTGCGATGCGTGTAGTTTTAGATGGGTGTTCAGTGGGAGAGTTTTTGTTTCCTCATGCAAGTGTTGTATGTTTGTGTCTTGTGTGCATCCTGTTGCTATTCTGAGTGCTGTGTTCTGTGTGGTCTGGAGTTTTGTCTTGTTTGTGTCCGATAGTGTTGGTGACCATATAGTGTTTGCGTATTCGAGGCGTGTGAGTGTGGTTGCTTTGTATGTGGTGAGTATAGTTTCTTTGGATTTTCCCCAGTGAGTGGTTGTTAAGGCTTTAAGTATTTTGTTTGATTGCTTGGCGCGGGTTAGAGTGTGTTGTGTGTGTTTTGAGAAGGTGAGTTTGGGGTCCCATGTTAATCCCAGTATTTTGGGTTCGCGGACTGTGGGTAGGGTGGTGTTATCTATTTGTAAAGTGAGCCTGTTGCTGTATTCTGCCGGATCCGGTGTGAACAGAGTGGTGGTGGTTTTGCCTGCGTTGAGTGTGAGTTGGTTCTGTTTTGTCCAGTTGTATATGTCGTGGAGATATTTTTGTACTTGTTGTTGTGCCTGTTGTGGTTTGATATGTGTGGATAGAATGGTGATGTCGTCTGCATATGTAACTGTGTGTACATTTGGAGGTGGTTGTGGTAAGTCTGCCATGTATATGTTGAATAGTGTTGGTGAAAGTACTCCCCCCTGTGGTACCCCCGTTTTCGTGTTTCTGTGTTCTGATGTTTCCCCCCGGTATTGAGTGTATTGTCTGCGTCCCCTTATGTAGTTGAAGATGTATTTGATGATGATGTTTGGGGTGTTAGTGTTGTTGAGTTTGTTTGTGAGTGTGTGTAGGTTTACCGTGTCAAAGGCTTTGGACATGTCTAGGGCTATGGCAACTGTTCGTTGTGGTGGTTTTTGTTGATTGAAACCTGTGGCTATGATGTTGTGTATGTGGTGTAGTGCTGTGGTTGTGGAGTGTTGTTTTCGGAAGCCGTGTTGGTGAGAGGGTAGTTGAGTGTTGTTGGTAATGAAGGGTAGTATTACCTTTTCCATTGTTTTGGCTATTGGGCTGAGTAGTGCTATTGGTCTGTAGGATGGGCCGAGTGCGTGGTTTTTGTTGGGTTTTGGTATTGGGATTATTTTTGCAGTCTTCCATATTGCGGGGATGGTGTTGGTGTTGAGTGATGTGTTGTAAGTGTGTGTGAGTAGTGTTATTGCTTTGGGGCCTAGGTGTTTCAGATGTCTGATGTTTATGTTGTCTGGGCCTGTGGAGTTGTTGTTTTTGGAGCGTTGTAGTGCTTGTTTGACTTGTTGTTCTGTGATGGTTATGGGCGTGGTGTTGAGTTTTCGTATTTTGCGTTGTAGTTGTCTGTATGTTCTGTTGGTTTTGTGTTGTATTATGTTGGTGAATTGTTTGTTGAATGCTCATGCTTTTTGTTTGTTGGATATTGCCGTGTGTTGTCCGAACTGTATTGTGATGTTTTCTGGTGCTTTTTGTTCTTTGTTTGATAGTCTTGTTACTGTGTTCCAGAGTATGTATTGTTTGTGTCTGTGGTTCCATGCATCCGTTAAGTGTTCTTTCCATAGCTCTTGTTTGTGTTTTTGGATTTGTGTGTCTATTTCTTTGTTTAGGTCTGTGATGCGTGGGTCTTGGTGGTTTTGTTGTCTGATGTCGTTTCTTTGGCTGATGAGTGTTCTGATGTGTTGTGGTAGGAGAAGTGATTTGCTTTTTATTTTTCCGTGGGGTATGTGGTGTTTGTCTGCTGTAAGTATGAGGTTTGTGAGCATGGTGTTGGCTGTGTGGATGTTGTCAGGTATGGTTAAGTTCTCCAGTGCTGATTCTATTTCAGAGGTGTATCCTTCCCAGTCTGCTTTCCTGTAATTTGTGTAAGTTTGAAGGTGTTGTTGTAGGCGGAAAGGAGCACGCGTGTTGTGTGTGATTTTGATAGGAAGGTGGTCCGAACTGAGTGCGTGTATTGTGGTCCATGTTGTTCTGTTTGTGATGCTGTTGCTGGCTGTTGTGATGTCCGGTGATGTTGGTTGTTGGTTGATGTTTGTAGGTTTTCTGGTAGGTGTGTTTGCGTTTAGAGTGATTTGTTGGGAGTTCTGTAGTATGTCTGCAATGAGGGTGCCTCTGTGGTCGTCGTAGGGAGAGTGCCATTGTGTTGAGTGAGCGTTGATGTCTGCGGTTAGAATGGTGTTGTTCAGCGAGTATGTATTGGAAGGTGTTGGCGATGTCTGTGTCTTCTGTGGCGTGGTCTGGTCGGGTGGTATCTCTGGGGGGTATATACATGTTGCATATGTGTAGTCTTTTGTGGTTGGTTATGTGAATCTTTACGGTTTGAATTTCTGTAGTGTTGGTGTTAATGTTGTTGGGGATGGTCATGGGAGTGAATGTGACTGATTTGTGAATGTATGTGAGCAGTCCTCCTCCTCCCTTGTGTTCTCTGTCTTTCCTAATGCTGGTGTAGTTGGTGAGACGAGGTGTGTTGTGTTGTTTTTCTAGTTTGGTTTCTTGTATGGTGATGATGTCTGCGTGCTGTTGTAAGGCAAGTTCTTCTAGTTCTGTTTTCTTGTTTTGGATGCCGTTGATGTTTATTTGTAGTATGGTCAGTGTGTGTTTGTTGTTTTTGTTGGTGGATGTTGTTCTTTGTGGGTTGTTCGGGGGTTGTGGTGTTGGGGTGTTTGTTGTTTGCGTGTGTGTTCTGCATGTCCACGTGTTTGTGTATTGGCGGGTGGTGATGCCGGAGCAATGTCTGTGTATCCAGTGTGGGTGTGTTGAGTTGCATCTGAGTGAGGTTTGTCTGCGTGTGATGATTCTATTGCAGCTATTGCAGGTCCAGGTTTGGGGGGGTGGTCTTGTGTTTGTTGTATCTCTGTTGGAGTTGTCTGTCCGTGTTGCGTTTGAGGGTAGTGTTGGTGAGGCGAGTGTGTTGTTTTGGTCTGTTTGTGCTCTGCTGCCTGTTGGTGTCCTACGAGGTGTTGTTGTTCGTGGTGGTGTTTTGGGATGTAGTCTGCATTTCCATGTTATGTTGTATTGTCTAGTGTTTATGTTTGTGCAATGTTTGTGTACCCAGTGTGGTGTGTGGTGGTTGCATCTGAAGGATGTCTGTCTTCTTGTAATCTGTTGTGTGCAAATGTCGCATGTCCAGGTAGTTTGTTGTGTGTGTGTTTGTTGCGTGCGTGAGAGTGTCTGTGTGGGCCCCGGATTTGTCTCTATGTCCCCCGCCTGGAGCAAAAGGTCCGCCCGCCACCCTGCCAGGTTCAGGGGGCGGTTAGCCGAAAAAAAAAAAACGGCCGTAAGGGCACCCCGTTCGGTGTGCAGGGATTGGTTCCTTGATTTGTCCCCCCGTTCGGGGGGAACCCTCCAACTGCGAGTAAGCCAAGGAGTTTGGAGGACACCCTGCAGTTATGTGTTGGATCGTCTCAGGTGCCTCTTTGCACAACCTACACCTTGGGTCTTGTCTGGTGTGGTATATCTGGGCCTCAATGGCTCTGGTGCTCAGGGCCTGCACCTTATTATTCCTCCAGGGTATCTGATCACTGGCAGGGCATAGCTGTTTATTGCCCGGGTCTTATTCTTGCCATTGAGCTGGCTTCTTAGGACTTGCCTCACTCGCTGGAGGTATTTGGCCGTAGCCGGTTTCCTTGTTGCCAGTTCAAGGTTGCCATTGGCTTGTGGTATACCGAGGTACTTGTAACTGTCCTCAATGTCTGCTATTGTTCCTTCAGGGAGTGAGAGCCCTTCAGTGCGGACTACCTTTCCTCTCTTAGTCACCATTCGAATACATTTCTCAAGCCCGAATGACATCCCGATGTCGCTGCTGTAGATCCTGGTTGTGTGGATCAGGGAGTCTATGTCCCTTTCGCTCTTAGCATACGCCTTTATGTCCAAGATTTCCCTCACTGTGTACACTGGGTCGCCTTCAACAATCCGCGGAAGAGGAGGGAAACGTGGAAGACGGGGTGAACCTTCATAGAGGGTGGCAGCCGCAGCCTGACGGAGACGGGGCTATTGATCGACTCTACCTCGAACGGTCCTGAGAAGCGAGGCCCCAACTTGCGTGATGTCCCAGCCAGTTGCAGATCCTTCGTTGACAGCCACACTTTCTGCCCCACCTGATAGCTAGGCGCAGGGCAACGGCGGCGGTCTGCAATCTACCGGTTCCTCGTGGCCGTGCGCGACAGCGCAGCCCTGGTCTCTCTCCACATACGTGCCCTTTTCAGGTGGAGCGGTATGGACGGGAGTTCCACCTGACCCTCCTGGGAAGGAAACAGAGGAGTCTGATAACCATAAGCCGACATAAATGGAGACCGACCGGTGGCAGACAAGACGAGGGTGTTGTGGGCCTATTACACCCACGGCAGGTCGACCAAGTTGAGGGGGGATGGAGACACACGCAGCGCAGCGCTGCTTCCAAGTCCTAATTAGCGTGTTCTGTTTGTCCGTTGGACTGCGGGTGGTATCCAGAAGGATAAACCGGCAGTAAAAAATAGCAAAACCCAAGAAACGTTGCAACTGCTTCCTAGTGGTAGGCGTAGGCCACTCCACCACCGCTTTAAATTTGGCAGAGTCAGCTCTCAGCTGCCCCTTCTCAATAACAAACCCCAGGAATGAAATGGACTCGACATGAAACTCGCATTTCTCAGCCTTGCCGGTTTTCCAACAGTCGTAGAATAAGTCGCACATGGTGTTAGTGCTCTTGAAGAGTACGTGAAAAAAACTCTCCAAAACAAACAACGCCATCTGGCCTTTCCCCTGGATGGAAATACGCATGGAGTCTAGGACCCCCACCACCACCCACCTCCTTCTCGGCCATGGACTGATAAGCCGGGACTGTCTTCATGATGAGCAGACCTCGACGAAGCAGCTATGACCTGTACATGCATACACATACACGAATGGACAAGCACATGCGCATACACATCCTTGTTATCACTGTCTTCATCGCTCTGGTTCTTTTTCCCCTGTGACGTGGCTTGACCTGCGGAGCGCACATGGCCGTGCAGCTGGTCAGGCGGCCGCGTCGTGGTCACCCCCCTCCTACACTCCCCTCCCCCTTCCCATTCATCCTCCCCCTTATACATGTTATGTCTTGTGACTTGTTATAACTGTCATATGCTTATTCATGTGCTAGGGTCTTTTTTTTATCCTGGACTTAAATTATCCTCGGAAGAGGATAGTCTGAGCGTGGTTTTTTTTCCCTCTCCCTACCCAGCGTTTTTCCTTTCTGAATTCTGATTGTAATTTCCCCATTGCGGGACAAATAAAGGATATCTTAAATGATCAAAATGTCGTCCAAATAGACAAAACAAAATACATTCAAAAAATCTCTTAACACATCATTAATGAGACTCTGGAATACGGCCGGCACGTTGGTTAACCCGAATGGCATGACCAAGTATTCAAAATGCCCCAAAGGTGTCTTGAATGCCGTCTTCCATTCATCCCCCTCCCGAATACGGACCAGATGGTAAGCACTGCGCAGATCTAATTTGGGGAATATAGTGGCAGAGAGAGGGGCGAACGCTGAATCTAACAATGGGAGGGGATATTTATTTTGAATGGTAATCTCATTCAACCCCCGATAGTCGACACAAGGGGGTAACGACTTGTCTTTCTTTTCTATGAAAAAAAACCTCGCCCCCAAAGAGGATCGGGAAGGCCTGATAAGGCCAGCTGGGAGTGAGCTGTCAATATACTCTCTTAACGCTTCTCGTTCCGCGTGAGAAACCTGATAAAGACGTAAACTCGGAAGAGGGGCATTGTGAATTAATTCAATGGCACAATTAGATGGTCGGTTCAGCGGCAAAGACTGAGTCTTTGCTAAACACTTGACGCAGATCATGGTATGCACTCGGGACATTGTCCAAACATATCGCTTCAGGTGGATTGTTACGTGCCGGGCCTTCTGTTGTCGGCTGCCAACTGCAAACAGTGAGCATAACAAAACGGACTTCAATTCTCGATAGCGGGAAGTTCCCAGGAGATGACGGTATTGTGGGACTTTAACCACGGCAACCCCGAAGACCGCTCATGCCACCTGCTGGCCAGACCGAAAAACAAAACCATGACACAGTGTAGTGGATGTTTAGGATCTTCCTATAGCATTTCATTTCCATCGCTTGTGTTCTTCTTTGTCGCTCCGCCGTTAGGTTCCATGATTCACAGGCATATAGGAAGACTGAGAGGGCAAGTGAGCGCATTAGGTGGATTTTGGAGCGCAGACTGATGCTTTTGTCTCTCCAGATGGATTGGAGTTTTGTCGCCACTGTTGTTGTTTGTGCTATCCTTGCCAGTATTTCTAGTCTGAAGCCTTCATCTGAGAGGATGTAACCCAGGTACTTGGAAGGTTTTCACAATGTCAAGTTTGATCCCATTGATTTTGATTTCAGTCGTGATTCCTTGAGGGTTGTTTGTCATGAGTTTGGACTTGTTAGCACTGATCTCCATGCCAAATACAGAGGATGCTTTGTCTAGTTGTTTCACCGAGCTTCCCAGTTCTTCTTCGTTTCCTGCGAGGCCATCAATGTCATCAGCAAATCAGAGGTTTGTGATGGTTCTTCCTCCGATAGAAACTGTCCCTTCATGATCTTCTAGGGCGTCATTCATAATTCTTTCTAGAAAAATATTGAAGAGGGTAGGGGAGATGTATCCCTGGCGCACTCCAACAGCAGTGTGGAACCAGTCGCCTCTATTACCGTTCAGGAGGACAGCACTTGTCACTTTATTGTACAGTTCTTCGATCACCCTGACAAGGTTGGTGTTGATGTTATATTTCTGCATGGTGGACCACAAGGCAGCCAAACTCTGTCTGTTGAAGGCCTTCTTGAAATCGACGAATACGTGGGAGAGGTGATGTAGGTGCTGAAGATATCTCTCGGAGATTATCCTCAGGTTGAAGATCTGTTCTGTGGTGCTTCTCTTCGCTCTGAAACCAGCCTGTTCTTCCGCAATGATGGTCTCAGCTTCGAGTTTCTGTCTGTTCAACAGTATCTTCAGCATCACTTTGCTTGAATGGCTGATCAAGCTGATGGTGCGGTAGTTGTTACAGTGCTGAAGATTCCCTTTCTTGGGCAAAGTGATGATCACTGACGGTGTCCAAGAGGATGGCCATATCCCAGTGTTGCAGATGTTGTTGCAAATGGTGGTAAGAGTGGTGATGATTGCCTCTCCTCTTGCCTGCACTAATTCTGCAGGTATGTTGTCACTACCTGCTGATTTGCCTTGTTTCAGTGATTTTACTGCTGCTTCGACTTCTTCTCTAAGGATGGATTCTCTAAGGATGGATTGTGAGCCCTCTTCTGTTGTTGGCACAGGGCAATTCAGGACTTTTGGGTCTCGTTGAGCTGGTGGTTATAAATTTCAAAACAGTAGTCTGTCCACCTGTCTAAAATCTCTTAGTTTCTTGGGGCGCTGATGTTTTCCTAAGATTTTGCTTGCAGTTTCAAATACTATTGAGTTGAATGCCCCCACAGTTGCTTCTAGGTTGAGATCGTTCTCATAAAGGATCGTCAGTGGTGTGAACTTCCCTCCAATCATTGCCTGGTACTCCTCTTTTACTGTTGGTTCCTTCAGTTTCTCTAGGTTGAACCGCAGCCTTGTGAATTTGGTCTTGTTATCTTTTTCAAGTGCACTTTGAATGCCATCATCGCCAGATCGTGGTCGCTTCCAATATCAACACCAGGGAAAGTACGAGTGTGAGCAATGTTCACTCCAGCTCGAAAGCATTTGGAGACCAGGATGTAGTCAATCTGGTTATGATATTGGCCACCTGGGTTGTGCCAGGTCCATCTTCGAGAAATCTTGTGCTCTCCAAGTGTTTTTTTTAATCATAAGTTTGTTGGCAGCTGCAAACTATGAGTTGGAGACCTCTGTCATTCGTCAGCTGGTTGCATGAGGGTCCGCATGTGCCCCTCCAGATTGTCTGTGCGTCTTCTCCAATTTTGGCATTCCAGTTACCTTGTACCACTAAGATTTATTTTTGGGTGTCTTATCAATGATATCCTGTAGCTGGTTGTAGAAGTTTTCAATAATTTATCACTGTAGTCTGTAGTAGATGTATAGGCTAGAATAACCGTGATGTTAAAGGGGGATGCCTTGAGCCGGATGGTGATCAGTCTGCTTTAAACTGGGCACAAACTGAGTACAAGATGTCTGAATGGAGATCCTATTTTTGTTTGGTTGTCTCACTCCTTTCTTCACATCAGCGGTCTTGTCTTTGTAGAATCTGCATGCATCTTTTTCCACTGCATCCACATTGCAGCTAGCATCATTTAGCAACTCTTTAGCCAGTTATTTCATGGACTCGGTGACTCTACACAGCGCTAAAGCTTTCTCCAGGTCCAGATCTGATTCTCTGAGTAGGCTCTCTCTCAGATTATTATCTTTTATGCCACACACAATTCTTTCCTTGATCAGTGATTCTGTTAATCCACCAAACTCACGTGTCTGTGATCTGTTTCTTAGCTCATTTACATACTGGTCAATATTTTCTCCAACTGTATGTACACATGTGAAGAATCTGTGCCTTTCAAACGTCACATTGCGTTTTGGAATGCAGAAAGCCTCAAACTTTTCCATTATTTTTTGACATCTTAATTTTATCATCCTCAGCGGAAAATGTGAAGTTGTTTTTAAACTCCCAAATTTAAAACTCCACATTTTAGAGCTTCATCTCCCACGATGTGTAAAAACACAGATTCTTTCATCTTTGCACTCCTTTTATCAGCTTCAATCGCAGACAAATACAGTTCAAAATGTTGCTTGAATGTCTTCCAGTTTTCAGCCACGTTACCTGTTAGCTGCAGAGCTGTGTGTTGTTATTATTTTATTTCATGCACCAATCAGGTGCTGTCAGCCCCTGCATTCGACAGTAATATTTCTGTAATACGGCATTTGGAAAGAGGTCAAATATGACCTATGTGGGAAATTTGACTTGTGGATTTAGTATTAATTTGATTTTTATTAAAATTTGACATTAAAGACTGGTGTCTCAGCTCTCATCTCTGTACTCAACTCACAACTCAAGTGTATTTGTAGAGCACTTTCAAACAGCCATCACTGCATATCCTCCTGACAACCAGGGAAAAAAAATGTTGTCCGCTCAGATTTATTTTGAAATTCCCCAATCTGTGTGAAGTAATAGGACTACTCCAAAAGACATTTTTGAAATTCTACTACATTTTTTAAACACTTGAAATCTAGACTCAAATACACTTAAAACAACACAAACAACGATTTAACGTGTTCATAATAGTCTTGTAAGTAAAATGCCAACAACATTTCAAGACAAAATGTGTTTGATAAAAAGTATTAATTTTCATCATCCCATAAAAAGGGCTTGCACTGAGGGAAGCCATTTTCTTCTATTGAGAAGTCAAAATAACAAAGCCCCACCTCCTACAAATTTCGTATCATTGGAAAGCACTGAATGTGCTCTTTAGAGCACAACAGGAGTTAATGCTATTTAAGCTACTGGTAGTCAGGAGGATACAACATGCTGTACATGGAGCAAATAACGTATACAACAGTATAGCAACAAATCTGTAACAAAGACAGTAGAAAGCACCAAACAGCAAAAACAAAGAACAAATCTGAGTCATGCTGAGTCGAATGCCAAAGAATACAAGTGAGTTTTTGAGGCAGGTTTTAAAGATAGGCAGCGAGAGGGCTTGCCGAATGTTCAGTGGGGGGTCATTCCAGAGAGGGACCAGCAACGGAAAAGGCTCGATCCCCTTCAGAATATCCGTTTAGTTATTGGTACTTCTAATAATGTCAGGTCCGCAGACCTGAGCCGCCGGGCAGGTGCGTAGAGGCAGATGAGCTCAGAGAGGTAAGGTGGCACGAGGTCATTTAGAGATTTGAAAACAAATAATAGGATCTTGAAAATAACTCTAAAATGTATAGCGAGCCAGTGAAGGGATGCCAGAGGAGGAGTTATGTGCTCCCTCTTACGAGTACCAGTCAAGAGGCGAGCAGCGGCATTCTGGATCAGCTGGAGGCGCTTAATGGAGGATTGGCTCACTCCAAAGTAAAGGCCATTGCAGTATTCGAGCCGGGATGTGACGAAGGCATGAATTACTGTCTCAAAGTGCTCGTAAGAGAGGAGAGGTTTTACTTTGGCCAGCTGTCTAAGGTGAAGGAACCTGGATTTAACGGCACCAATTTGCCACTCAAGGTTGAAATCACTGTCCAGTTTAAGACCCAAGTTTGAGACTGTTGACTTAAGCTAAGGGGACAGGAGTCCCATGTCTACAGGATGGGATGTACAAGGGCCACTGGGACCAAACAGTATCACCTCTGTCTTCGTTTCATTGAAATTCAAGAAATTTTGTGCCATCCAGGTGTTGATTTCTTCCAGACAGGATTGAAGTGGCCTTAATGAGAAAGCGTCTTTTTTGCTCAGTAGGACATACTGTGAACGTTATTATAAAAGCAGAACAGGCGTTTGTCATTGTGAAGTCACTACAAGCCTCATGGAGTAACTCTCTTAACTCATTGAATACCACTTTTCACTGGAGCAACCCCCTCAATCCTTCACATTTTCCTGATTTTTGACTTATTTGCAAGGCCCACAGAATTTTCTGTTCTATGGCTATATATACATGCAACCTGTCATAAGAAAAGTGAGACTCTCTTCTTTCTGTAGAAAAAAAGTTTGTTTCTTTCTTTCTCCGTTCGTTGTCAATCAGCATTAGAAAACTGCTAAGTTTTATGGAAAAGGAAGATTTTCTGCAGAAATCCAGAGAAATGCATTTCAAGCATCATTTCAAGTTTTACACTGAAAGCTCAAATACCTCAATAATGTGTTCTTCCTACAAAAGAACATTACAAATAATGTTTTTGTAGCAAAATAATTTATTTTTCCCTCGTGTAAGTAAGCCGCTCAGTGTCGCCAAAAACAAACGAAAATGACAAAAACAGGGATAGTACTAGGGAGCGTGACCGAGGCTGCCATACCTGTCGGTGCCTGATGACGTAAACCCCATATCCCCATGTCCAGATGCACGACCTATAAATTATAGAAACGTAAAAATTTGCAAATATATCTTGCTGCAGAGTGAGGTACAATACTTTTATTTACATTTCATTCCACCACCAAAGCAAGGAGTCGTCATCTTTTGACTTCTGGTTGGACAATCTGTAATTTATAGAAGTATGTGCAATTTTCATACTTTTATTTTTCTATTTTTTTATTGTTGTTTTCCACTTACATTTCAACATGTCCCACACACACATACATGCTCGCACATTGCTATTCACACCATTCATTCCACGTTGCTCAGCATCCAATTTGAAATGAAATGGAATATGAATTTAACGCTAGTGGTTTTAGAGCTGAGCGGACCAAATGTGTCCTGTTTTTTTTGTTTTGTTTTGTTTTGTTTTTTTAAAAGCTATGGCGACACGCAAGTCAGCACATTTATGGTGCATATTTTCATCCAAATCTACGAGACGCATCAACCATACATAAATGATTAGTGTTACTGGAATGATGGATTATGCGGGGAATGCTATACTATAAAGCATACTATATGTTAGCGATGCATAAAAGTGACGCGCGCCATGTTTGCGCAGGCTGACGTTTGTTTGACGGGTGCTGCTTTCGATTACGTGACCGAAGCGTCATCTTCTTTTCCACACAAACACCATCTCCTTTGTTGTTTTGTTTCGAGGATGCTTTTATCCCGAAAAAAAACAATCCTTTTTAGTTAGTTGTTTCCTTTGCTCCATCGTTGGTAGTTGCTAATGTTCTAATCCAGTATCCACATACGCCCCTCCTCCACTATACGCCCTTTCTACTACTTCTGCGGCGTGATCCTGGTGGATTTTTGCACCACTGCCACCCGATGGCCATTTTTTTGCTATTTAACATTGCCGTCAAGCCTAATCCTTTTGTGAGAAGTTGCATCGGACTCTCTTGCACCCTCCGCCATGAAAAAACGTGATTGACGTATTAATATGTCATGAGGAGGAAGCAGCTATGCGCTAATTGACGTATTTCGACGTCAAAGGGTGTAAATGAGTTAATGGTGGGGGGCCCGCTTGTTCTTTGGCAAAATCCATACAATGGTAGTTCTTAAATATGACATTTTTGTGTTTACATTGATAAATTAATCCATCCATCAATGTTCTACCGCTGATCCAGGGTTGTGTTACGGAGGCAACAACTTCAGCTGGGAAACTCAGACTTCTCTTTCCCACATCATTCAACTCTTCCTGTAGGATGCCCAGGTGTTCCCATGTCAGCCGTCAAATATAGTCTTTTCAGCATGTCCTGGGTCATGCCCAGGGCCTCCTGTCCAGTGTCCAGTGGGACATGCACGGAATAACCCACCAGGGAAGGCATCCATCTACTGAATGTGGAGTAGCGGCTCAACTCCCGAGTCCTATGACCGAGCTTCTCGCCCTATCTATGAGAGAGCCCCAACACCCTGTGGAGAAAACTAATTTTGGCCGCTTGTATTTCGAATCATGTTCTGTTGGTCACAATCCACAGCTCGTGACCATGTGTGAGAGTAGAAACCTAGATCAACCAGTCAATTGAAAACTTCGCCTTTTATTCGAGCGCGTTCTTCACCATGTCAAACCGACACAGAGTCTGCGTTGCAGTAGCAGACGCTGCACCAATCTACCTGTCAGTATCAAGCTCCATCCCACCCTCACACATGAACAACACCCAAAGATACTTACATTCCTCCACTTGGGAAGGATCCCATCTCTGACATGGAGAGGGCGCTCCACCATTCCAACTTCCGACCATAGGCTCAGATTTGGAGGTGCTGATTTTCATGCCAAGCATTTCACACAGAGCTGTGAATCGCTGCAGTGAGAGTTGAAGATCGCAGTTTGAGATGCAAGACTGATGCTACCAAAAAGGACCCCCCACAATGCCTCGACTGTGCCGAGAAATTTTCTCCATGAGGTTTATGCACAGAATCGCTGAAAAAAGGTAGCCATGGCGGAGTCCAACCATCACTAGAAATTAATCTGTTTTACTGCCGGCAATGCAGACCGAACTCTAACATCAGTGGTACAGGGTCTGAACAGCCCATCTTAGGAAGCTCAGTTCGCCACACTCCGGAAACGCACCCCACAGAAGTCCCAGTGGGACTTGGTCAAACGCCTTCTCAAAGTTCACAAAACACATGTAGACTGGTTGGACGAACTCCAATGCCCATTCAAGGACGTTGCTGTGGGTGTACATGTGGCGTACTGTTTCATTTCCGAGACGAAAACCATACTCTTCTTCCTGAATCTGAGAATCTGAATCACAACATCCAGAGCCTTTAGGAACTCTTGGATTTGCCACAAAGGATCTTAGTAACCACCTCGGCTACTTCAGCCCCACAGAATAGAGAGCCTACCTCAGAGTCTCTTGGCTTTGTTTCTTCAATGAAAAGTGTGTGTGTAAATAGTGAATTCATCCTCACGAAAACATGATAATTTCAACACCAGTGTTGAATCCCAAAAATCTTTCTGTCACCCTAACTTTGTTTTGTTCAGCAGTCTTTGAAGCATTCGTCACGCCAACCAACTTTTGGGATCTTGCACATACTGAGAATGTGACTTCCAGAGTTGGCAGAGTGTATGCATGTTTCATGGTTTGGAAGTTTAACTTCCTGGAATCAATGCAAATCCTTGTGGCACCATTCTTTTTTCAGTAAAACCATGGGCAAAATGAATGGAGAGACTCACTCTCTGATTGGATTAGATTGGATTGGATAAACTTTATTGTCAAATGTACTGTATGTGTAACCACCTAAAGAACGTCACTGGACCCCTGCTGGACCCTCTCCAGTTTGCCTACCGGGCAAACAGGTCTGTGGAAGATGCAGTCAACATAGGTCTGCACTACATCCTCAAGCACCTCGACAGCACAGGGACCTACGCAAGGATTCTGTTTGTGGATTTCAGCTCTGCGTTCAACACCATCATCCCGGAACTCCTCACCCCCAAACTACTCCACCTCGGTGTGTCCCCTACGATCTGCCAGTGGATCCTCAGCTTCCTGACGGGACGGACACAACAGGTGAGACTGGGAGCAACAACATCATCAATACGCACCACCAGCACTGGAGCCCCACAGGGATGTGTCCTCTCGCCACTGCTCTTTTCTCTCTACACAAACGATTGCACCTCAACAGATGCAGCTGTCAAAATCATAAAGTTTACAGATGACACCACAGTCATCATCAAAGACGGCGACGAGTCTGCGTACCGCCAACAAGTGGAGCAGCTGGAGCTCTGGTGCGGCCGACACAACCTCGGGCTGAACACGCTCAAGACTGTAGAGATGATCGTGGACTTCAGGAAACATTCTTCTCCTCAGTTGCCCCTCACACTATCCAACTGCCCTATGTCAACCGTCGAGACCTTCAAGTTCCTGGGAATCACAGTCTCCCAGGACATGAAGTGGGAAGTCAACACCATCTCCATCCTGAAAAGGGCCCGGCAGCGGATGTACTTCCTGAGGCTGCTGAGGAAGCATGGCCTGCCACAGGAGGTGCTACGACAGTTCTACACGGCAGTCATCGAATCAATCCTGTGTTCTTCCATCACGGTTTGGTTTGGGGCCGCCACAAAAAAGGACAAAATCTGACTTCAACGGACAGTTAGGACGGCAGAAAAAATCGTTTGCACCGCCCTACCCACTCTTGAGGACTTGCACACTGCAAGAATCAAGACAAGGGCACGGAAAATCCTCCTGGATCCCCCGCACCCTGCCCACCACCTTTTTCAGCCACTCCCCTCAGGCAGACGCTACAGATCCATGCGCACCAAATCCAGTAGACACTTAAACAGCTTCTTCCCTCTAGCCATTAACTCCTTAAACAGTCACTGACATAGTCACTCTTCTTGCAACACAAAATGGTACTACAAAACTACTGGTTACTCTAAAATGGTTCATTTAAGGTTCAATGATTTTGTTGTTTACGATGATACTAGTGCAGCGTGTTATACCGGAGACAAATTCCTTGTGTGTTCTACATACTTGGCCAATAAAGATGATTCTGATTCTGATTCTGATCTTTCCTTTTGTAGGAGACTGGACTGTCTCGGAGTTGTTTGTTCCTTTGTTGTTTGTTCACAACCCCCCGGCCCCATAGAATATATTTTATGATTTCCTCTCTTGATTTTCTGTTTGGCGCATTAGTGTTTGCTTTTCTGAGTGTCATTGAAGTCATCGTTCATTTACGTTTTCTTGGGCGGTCACTCTCGAGCAGAAGGCACGGAAACCGAGAAGGAGAAGGACGTGCCGGTCCAGTAGTAGCTTGAGTTGTGTATATACAGTACATTTTAAAAAGAACCAACACGACAGCTCGTTTGTTTTCTGTCGTTTTGCTCTGCTGCAGAAACTGCCGTGTGAACGCAAGTAGGGCAGCCCTGACACTGTGTCGGGGCTGCCCCGCTCAGCGGCTTTGTACGTGTGAACGCTCCACACAATTTGCTGCGGTGCAAAATATATCGCAACAAAATATATCGGTGCAGCGCCGGAGCAAATGTGTGCCGTGTTAACGGCCCTAAATCAAAGACGCCATGCTGCAACGTGAACACGTCTGCTAAGCTAAGCTTGAAAGCAACAAGAAGCTGTAGCAGTCATTAACGAAAAAGAGATTGGCTCTCTTCTCCTGTCCAATGTAAGTCTGCTTCAATTCCAAGCCGCGACTCCCAGTTCCACATCTTTCAGAATCAGAATCAGAATCAGAATCATCTTTTTTGGCCAAGTATGTAGAAGACACAAGGATTTTGTCTCCGGTATAACACGCTACATTAGTATCATCGTAAACAAGGACATGACAAACAGGTATGCCAGGACATTTCGTAATGTAAGTGAACCGTAGTGCGGTGGTACCACCCAGTGACAACTGTGAGACAATGTGCAAAGTATCAAGCAGAGCTAAAGTGAACAGTGGTAGAATGCCATACTATGACAGTTTGTACAGTTGGTGCAGAAAATCATTGAACCATTTTAGAGTGACCAGTAGCAGTATTTGTCGTACAACAGTCAGTGACTGTTTAGGGAGTTAATGGATAGAGGGAAGAAGCTGTTTAAGTGTCTACTGGATTTGGTGCGTATGGATCTGTAGTGCCTGCCTGAGGGGAGTAGCTGGAAAAGGTAGTGGGCAGGGTGCGGGGGATCCAGGAGGATTTTCCGTGCCCTTGTCTTGATTCTTGCAGTGTGTAAGTCCTCAAGAGTGGGTAGGGCGGTACCAATGATTTTTCCGCCGTGCTAACTGTCGTTAGCAGAGCGCTGGTTTTTCAGCCTCTCTGCATAGCTTCTTTTGAGGCCTCTTTCTCTTTCCTGAGTTGCCTGAGTTTGGGAGTAAACCATGGCTTGTTATTGTTGAAGGAGTAGAAGGACTTCGTTGGTACACACATGTCCTCACAGAAACTGATGTATGATGTTACAGTGTCTGTGTATTCATCCAGTGTGCCCGTTGACGTTTCAAAGACGCCCCAATCAGTGCAGTCTAAGCATTCTTGTAGAGCTAGCTTTGCTTCATCTGTCCATTTTTTCACAGTCTTAACAAGCGGTTTAACACATTTGAGTTTCTGTCTGTATGTAGGAGTGCTGCAGTGTGCGTCGAGCTTCGTGACATCAGTGCACCATTCTTCGTTGATACAGAAGCAAATCCCACCACCTTTCGATTTCCCTGATAGCTCCGTGTCGCGGTCGGCTCGGAGAAGGCGGAAGCCGGGTAGATGTAGCGTGGAATCCGGGTGGCGGTCACTGAGCCAGGTTTCAGGCAAGCAGAGCGCAGCAGAACGTGCAAAGGTTTTGTTGGTCTTTGTGAGGAGAAGAAGTTCATCCATCTTGTTTGGCAGAGATTGTAGATTAGCAATGGATTGAAGGGAGCGGGGTTCGAAATCCGCGCTGCCGGAGCTTGACGAGCACGCTGGCTTGCTTCCCCCTCCTCCGGCAGCGTTTTCATGCTCCGTACAGCGCAGCCCCTCCGCTCGCGATTAGCTCCGAAAAACCTTGTGGGTTTTCGTGTGCTGGTGAAAAAAGACCGAGCGCAGACTCCCCAATGCGCAGAGTAAGTAAGCCGCTCAGGGTCGCCAAAAACACTTTCCCAGTTCCACTCCTTTTTTCTCATCGTCGACTCCTCAATCCATGAATTCATTCAGCTGCAGACTGTCCATCAGCACCGACCTTTTTGCTGAACAAAGCGGGGCTGTGAAAATCCTTCCAACTTCAGGCGCAAGACACAAGCGCCCCGGGGATGTCCAGCAGCGACAGCTAAATGGCGGCGACATTCCTCCCAATCAAGAAATCAGTGCTGGTACGCGTGCTGCGGAGAAGGCGCAACCACCAAGCACAGATTCTTCTTCTTTGATGAATGCCATCGCCAAAAATGCTGAAAACGGTCCACATCAGATCCACACGATGTAACAACAACACCATGTAACAAAACAACACAAAAACAACAAAAAACGCAAGGCTCTTGAAGCGCACTTGCCGATGGCTGCTTATCCGGGCGCCATCTTGAAAAAAAAAGATGCCTCAGTCCAATAATTCCTGAGGCGTTTGCTTTGTGACCACAGCCACATCATGTGAATGAATGGGCCTTGGAATGGTGGTGAATAGAGTCTCATCACTCAGTCAGATTCAGTATTTTACTTCATAAGAGAGGCAGACTACATAGGGGCCTCCACGAAAACCTCCACCGTGACCCATTTCCTTTGGTGAACACAACTCGTATGGAAAAGCCCATCAACAACAGCAGCTTGACCAGCTGGTAACACACTGGAATCATCCACGGGCACTCACACATGGCCCAAGGTAGAAATGTCAGCTTCTCACTTTCTGCTTTTCCCTTCAAAGGTTGCCCCAGCGAATCAGGATTTAAACTAACACACATTTCACCTTTTATATGCAATCTGAAAGATGGACACTGAATTGGAGCGCCTTAGCTGAATTTACCCGTGGGAGCATTAAAACATGCCCTTGCACTGTGCAACCGGTTAAAATTTTGATCAGCACACATTGATAAAATTAGAGCATTTGCTAGCATGATGTAAAATGTGGCATTCTATCATAATTGTCTATTTTTTTTTTCTTTTATTTTTTACAGATGATACCACAGGATCATCAACACCGCCCAGGATTCAAGTATTTAGCACCAACATCAGCAATCCCTATTTGAACGAAGTTGGCAACGTTAACAACTCTGTGTAGGTTGACCGATTGCTTCAAGTGTGATTTTCCACATCTTCAACGAGTTCGAAACAAAGGCTCCTAGGCGCCTGTTCACCTTATACAAATCCAAGCATTCACTGATCCATGTATGCGGCATCGAGTCATTGGCTTTCTTGTAGTCAATCCAGGAGCTGATGTTTGGCTCCTCTGGTATCTCTTCCAATGCCCTTCTGTGTTTTGCTCGTGTATTGATCCATGTGTCTACTTAGCTGCAATGATGCCTGACATGAGCTTCCATGTTGTGGAGAGACAGGTTATTGGCCGATAGTTGGATGGGACTATACCCTTTGGGGGATCCTCCATGATCAGAATTGTTCGTCCTTTGGCTAGCCATCCTTTTTGTTGCAGCTCCGAAAAAAAGAGATTTGCGGTGTTGTTGTTTTTTTTAAAAAACACACTCTTTATTAATGGTTTTCACAGTCTCAACAAATACAGTATGTCTTTGTCCGTCTCCGTGCCTTCTCTTCTTCCGTTCGACTCGAGAGGCGTTCATGACCGCCTAAAAAAATTAACTATTCCTTCAATGAAACTACGAAAATTGAAAATAATGTCAAATCAGAATAATCAAGCAAGGAAATCAGAAAATACATTCTATAGCCCCCCCGACCGATTTTATATTTTGATTTCATCATTTGTGAATACATAAAGGAATAAATAACAAACACAACTGATAACTGATCGTTCTGTTGGTGCTACGCTCAAGGAAATGACAATTCACTTTTCAGAGGCGGTCATGAATGCCTCTCGAGTGGAAGGGAAGAAGAGAAGGCATAGAGACGGACAAAGACAGACCTGTATTTGTTGAAAAAAGGAGAGCTGTGGTGTTTTTTAAAATGCAGACTTTATTAATGATTTTCACAGTCTCACAAATACAGCTACTGTACGTCTTTGTCTCCGTGCCTTCTCTTCTTCCCTTCCACTCGAGAGACGTTAATGGCCGCCTCCGAAAAACGTGAATTCAGAATCAGATTTAATCTTTATTGGCCAAGTATGTAGAACACACAAGGAATTTGTCTCCGGTATAAGACGCTGCATTAGTATCATACAATACAATTCATGCTGATTTATAGAGCACTTTTACAACAGAGGCAGCTGTAACAAAGCGCTTAAAAACAGTTAACATAAAGTAAAATAATAAACACAACACATAACATAGAACACGGACAGTCGTGCAGTCCGAACCACTTTTCCCCTCACAAGCTTTATTGTTTAAATCAGTTTGAGACAAAAGAGGACAGAATCAAAGTGTCCTTTCACCAGTGTATCAGAGATGTCATGCTCAAAATATGCACACGTCGGCTACAAGCTACGTTTCAAAGACAAGACAACAAGAAGCTGTAGCATCCATTGACGAAAAAAGAGATTGGTTGACATCTCCTGTCACATGTAAATCCATTCCAATTCCAAGCGGTGACTCTCAGTTCCAGATACGCATCTGCGCCCCGCGCCGATGCTCCTCTCTCCTCATCCTCAACTTCTGCAGCCATCCATCTAGCGCAGAGGTGGGCAAACTACAACCCGTTGGTGTTTTTAATCCGGCCCATCGAAGGTTGGTCCACAATTAAGGTTCGATGTGAATGACTGCATTCATTTCAATTGGACTTGTAATGACAGGCATTTCACCCCCTGGTGGCGCATTGACTTGAAGTTGCAGAACACGGGGAGGGGGGGGATCTTTTCGACCACCTAGGAACTCTGTATCGCTCTACTTCTACTGGTCTGATCACAACGCATCTGCAGCAATGCACAGGCTAAAATAGGTAATCAACAACACTGTTGTCATTTAAAAAAGTATATTAATACAGTACTTTCTTGCTTTTGTTCTGTTGATGTTTGATATGGACTGTCAACACATGCAGTTTTTTTTTTAATGTACCATAGCTCGTGCTGACCTGGCCCTTCTGTCAAATTTTAAAAGTCAATGCGGCCCCCGAGCCAAAGAGTTTGCCCACCCCTGATCCGGCCGCTCTGTCCAACAGCGCCGACATCTCCACTGAACAAAACGGAAAATGAAAAATGCTGCCCATTACAGGCGCAAAATAATCATAATAATAATAATAATACATTTTATTTATAAGCGCCTTTCAAGACACCCAAGGACACTTAACAATAACAAAAAACACAAAACAATACGGGTTGAGCAGCGGCAGCGTTCACTCAACCCGAAGGTCAGAAAGAAACCACAGGGGAGGAAGAGGGGGAGAAAAAAAACACACGCTCGAACTCCCCTCATTTTGAGGATAATTTGAGTGAGGCAAAAAACTCCAGCATAAGCATATGACAGTTACAACAGGTCACAAGACATAAACAATGAAGACGGTGAATCAAGGGAATGTATGAGGGAGGGGGTAGTGGTGGGGGACTAGCTTCCGTGCATATTTTCATCAGGGGAAGGTCGAGATAGCAGATGTTGTTTGGGTAGCAGGCTGCCCAAGAATTTGACGTAGAACTGACGTAGCACCTCCTGTGGCAGGCCATGCTTCCTCAGCAGCCTCAGGAAGTACATCCTGTGCTGGACCCTTTTCAGGATAGAGTTGGTGTTGACTTCCCACTTCATGTCCTTGGAGACTGTGATTCCCAGGAACTTGAAGGTCTCCACGGTTGACACACGGCAGTTGGATTGTGTGAGGGGCAACGGTCGTGGAGGATGTTTCCTGAAGTCCACGATCATCTCTACAGTCTTGAGCATGTTCAGCCCGAGGTTGTGTCGGCTGCACCAGAGCTCCAGCTGCTCCACTTGTTGGCCGTACGCAGACTCGTCGTCGTCTTTGATGAGACCGATGACCGTGGTGTCGTCTGCGAACTTTATGAGTTTGACAGCTGGACTTGTTGAGGTGCGAAGAGTTTGTGTAATAATAATAATAATAATAATAATAATAATAATAATACATGACATTTGTAAGCGCCTTTCACAACACTCAAGGACACTGTATAGCCAAGACCAATGGTAAAACACAGATAAAATAGTAAATAAAGAAAGAAAGATTTAAGGCGCGTAGGCAAGTCTGAAAAGGTGGGTTTTGAGCTGGGTTTTGAATAAGGAAAGAGTCAATATTATGAATGTTGGCAGGAAGTGAGTTCCAGAGTTTGGGGCCAGAGCGACTGAAGGCTCTGCACCCCATTGTACTGAGACGGGCAGAGGGTAGAAAAAGGTGGAGGGAGGATGAGGACCTGAGTGAGCGAGAGGGAATGGAGATTTGAAGAAGATCTGACAGATATGGGGGCGCAAGGTTGTGGATGGCTTTGAATGTATAGAGAAGTAATTTGAAGTTGATTCTAAGTTTGACAGGAAGCCAGTGGAGCTGTCGGAGGATGGGGGTGATATGATGGAAGGAGGGGGTTCTCGTGATGATCCGGGCTGCTGAATTCTGAACAAGTTGAAGTTTATAGAGGAATTTCTGATGGACACCGAAGAGGAGTGAGTTGCAGTAGTCAATACGGGAAGTGACGAGACTGAACAAGAATAGCGGTGGTGTGCGGAGTGAGTGAGGGGCGGAGGCGGTTTATATTGCGACGGTGGAAATGAGCGGACCGGGTAATGTTATTGATGTGGGAGTGAAAGGATAGTGAACTGTCAAGGATGACACCCAGACTCTTCACCTAGGGGGAAGGAGATATAGTGGCATTATCAATTGTGAGGGAGAAACTGTTGGCTTTGTTTAGAGTGGATTTGGTACCGACGAGTAGGAGTTCAGTTTTATTGCTGTTTAGCTTGAGGAAATTGTGGGTGAACCAAGATTTGATTTCTGAGAGACAGTGAGAGAGGGATGAGGGTGGGAGCGAAGCGTCAGGTTTGCTGGAGAGATAGATCTGGGTGTCATCCGCAAAGCAGTGAAAGTGTAAGCCAAATTTTCGGAAAATGTTTCAGAGCGGAAGGAGGTAGACAATGAAGAGGAGCGGACCGAGGACAGAACCCTGGGGAACACCAGAAGAAACGGGGAGGGATTGTGAAGTAAAAGAATCAAGTTGAATGAACTGAGAGCGGCCATTGAGATATGAGTGGAACCAATGTAGAGGGGTGTTGGTGATGCCTATGGTAGAGAGTCTATTGAGGAGGATGGGGTGAGAGATTGTGTCGAAGGCTGCACTCAGGTCAAGGAGGATGAGGATGGAGATAAGGCCAGAGTCTGCTGCCATGAGAAGATCGTTTGTGATTTTTATGAGGGCCATTTCAGTACTGTGACGGGGACGGAAGCCGGACTGGAATTGTTCATAAAGACTATTGTCGGTGAGGTGGGAGTGGAGCTGAGAGGCGACAGTTTTCTCCAGAATTTTCGAGATGAAGGGAAGATGGGAAATGGGGCGTAGGTTATTGAAGTCATTGGGATCTGAACCAGTTTTTTTCAGGATTGGGGTGACAGCTGCAGTTTTGAAGAGCACAGGAACAATTCCAGTCGACAGAGAGGAATGGATAATGGCTGAGATGAATGGAAGCAGAGAGGGTAGGCAGGATTTGACCAGAACTGTGGGGAGGGGATCGAGCTGACAGGAGGAAGTCTTGGATTTAATGATGAGGTCTGAAATTAATGAGAAATGGGGGAGTTCAAAAGAAGAGAACAGTTTGCAAGGGGTGAGAAGGTCAGAGGAGGGGAAAGGTACAGAGGAGCCCAGATGCTGGTGGATTCTGTTGATTTTTTCATTGAAAAAGAGGAGAAGTGCGTTGCAGGTGTCACGAGAGTAAAAGTGAGGTGGTAGGGAGTCAGGAGGTTGAGTGATTCTGTTCCAAGGGGAAAAGAGAGTCTTAGTATTTCCAGCATTGGAGCAGATGAGTCCGGAGTAGTAATGTGATTTTGCTTGAGAGATGGAATCCTTGTAGAGGGATAGTTGAGCTGCATAGATGTCCTTGTGAGCAGTGAGGCCGGTTTTCCTATAAAGTCTCTCAAGCTGCCGGGTTTGGGATTTCAAGGAACGTAGATGAGGGGTGAACCAAGGGGCAGATCGAGTAAAAAGGACAGAGTGGGACTTGACAGGGGCGAGCGTATTGAGGATGCTGGTGAGACCAGAGTTATATTGGAAAACCAAATCATCAGGAGTGGAGTCAATGTCCGGAGTCAGGGTGGTCAGCCATGCAGTGAGAGAGTCAATGTTAATGTCTTTAATATTATGGTAAACAATGGTCCGGGGTGATTTGGCAGTTGAGAGCTGGAGTGTAATGTTGAATGAGATAAGGAAGTGGTCCGTTATTGGAAGTTCGTCAGCAGTACAGTTGGAGGGGGAAATACCAGAGCAGCAGATCAGATCCAGGGTGTGACCTTTGATGTGTGTGGGAAAATTTACAAATTGATCAAAACCAAAACTGTTAATTGAAGAAGTGAAGTCAATGGTGAGAGGAAGAGCAGTGTTGTTCATATGTATATTAAAATCTCCCAGGATTATTACATTTGGTGACAGAGAGGAGAGATGGGTGAGGACAGTAGACACTTCATTTAAAAAGTCGCGGTGGGGTTTGGGGGAGTGGTACAATAATCGTGGGAATGGGTCTGGATATTTGACAGGCAAGGCATTCAAAGGAGGAAAGTGGCGGGAGAGAAACCGGAAGTACTTTCCACTTCTCGCGGTCTACTATCGCGAGACCCCTACCGCAACCAGAATCGCGGGGCTTGGAAATCCCGGGAGAGTGGAATCGTTCAACTGTGAGAAGTCCCCTGGAGTTTTCCAGGTTTCATTTAAGCAAAGAATGTCAAGCTTACGGTCCGTAAGGATATCTTGAATGAGATTACCCTTCCCAGTAAGCGAATGGATGTTAAGTAGCCCAAAGTTGATGTCGGCAGTCTCGCTGCTGCGGGGGCCGTTAACCGACCTAGCCAAGCCGGCTAACGCACGATGGTCGATGGATCGGCCGGCGTTTCTGGATGGCCGACGGGAGGAAGACCAGAAGGAGGTGATCGTGTTGGATCGGTTGAGGCAGAAGCCCCAGCGAGACCCATGATGAATATATTTCCGGGAAGGAAAGCGAACGACGTCCCGGAGCCGGTGTAGAGCAGGAGGAGGGCCCAGCCATTGGAAGCGGAGCCGAAGGAGCTCGGCCACCGAGTACTGGAGCAGACCCTTGACAGGTCGATGGAGGAGCGACAGGTTAACAGGTAGGACGCTGAGACGCCGGGACGAAGCAGTCGAAGATAGTTGAGAGTGCGAGGCAGGCGTGAATGGGGGCTGGGTGGAATGACTGTGAGATGATGATAGTGATTACATGCGAAACAGTAAAACAATCGAGCGTAAAAACACCGTAAAAACACCGTAAAACACAAATGTTTGTGGGAGAGCAGAGGCAGCCAAAACGCGCCAGCGTTCACTCTACCCGCAAGTCCCAGAATGCAACAGCACAGGTGAGCAGCTGTGCAAAATCTGTGGCAAAAATGTAGCCATGTGTAGAGAGAGAAGAGCAGTGGAGACAGGACACATCCCTGTGGGGCTCCAGTGCTAGCGGTTTGTGTTGATGATGTTCTTCCCAGTCTCACCTGTTGTGTCCATCCCGTCAGGAAGCTGAGGATCCACTGGCAGATCGCAGGGGACACACCGAGCTGGAGAAGTTTGGGGGTGAGGAGTTCCGGGATGATGGTGTTGAATGCAGAGCTGAAATCCACAAACAGGATCCTTGCGTAGGTCCCTGTGCTGTCGAGGTGCTCGAGGATGTAGTGCAGACCTATGTTGACTGCATCCTCCACAGACCTGTTTGCCCGGTAGGCAAACAGGGTGCAGCAGGGGTCCGGTGACATTCTTTAGGTGGTTTAGCACAAGGCGTTCAAAGGACTTCATGACCACAGACGTCAGAGCGACAGGCCTTCGTCGTTCAGTTCCGATGTTGCCGATTTCTTGGTAACTGGGATGATGGTAGACGGTTTGAAGCAGGATGGGACCTCACACAGCTCCAGGGATCTGTTGAAGATTTGTGTGAAGACCAGAGCCAGCTGGTCAGCGCAGACTTTCAGGCAGTTTAGTTTGTGATTGCTTTCAGGTCATTCCAGACAGATGCAGAGTCATTCGCGGAGAACTGTTTTTTCAGCCTCTCTGCATAGCTTCTCTTATGTTAATTTCCTTTGTCAATTGGTTTCGGGCGCGTTTGTACAGTGCCCGATCTCCACTTCTAAATGCGGCCTCTTTCTCTTTCCTGAGTTGCCCGAGTTTGGGAGTAAACCATGGCTTGTTATTGTTGAAGGAGCGTAAGGACTTCGTTGGTACACACATGTCCTCACAGAAACTGATGTATGATGTGACAGTGTCTGTGTATTCATCCAGTGTGCCCGTTGAAGTTTCAAAGACGCCCCAATCAGTGCAGTCTAAGCATTCTTGTAGAGCTAGCTTTGCTTCATCTGTCCATTTTTTCACAGTCTTAACAACCGGTTTAACACATTTGAGTTTCTGTATGTACTGTAGGTATTAAGTGTATTCAATTGTGGTCAGAAAGACCCAATGCTGCGCGGGCGATCGATCAGTATGAATTGAAATGAGCAAAAAGGACGAGATTTTACCTTAGTGAAAAGGCCGTGATGGCGGTCGGATTTCGGCGGCCTGATCCTCTCATCTTCGACAGCAATGTCGCTGAAAACTTGCGTAAGTTCGAGCAAGAATATAATATATTCATAGCCGCAGCACACAGTTACAAAAATGTTAAAACAAAGGCCTACATACTCCTCAATCTGGCGGGACCGGAGGCCATTGAAAGAGAGAGATCGTTCACATACGCCCCAGCAGTTGTGTCAGACCAAGGCGTGGAAATAACCACAGCGGAGTCACGGGAAGATCCGACATGTTTGAAAAGGAAGTTCAAAGAAATATGCAACCCAGAAACAAATATCATAATGGAGAGGCACAGTTTCAACGTGAGACAACAAAAGCCAAGAGAAACGATTGAAGCTTATGTGACTACATTACGCAACAGGGCAAAAACGTGTAATTTTGGAGCATTGCAAGATGAGCTAATCCGAGACCGATTAGTGTGTGGAATTAACAATGATAGCATCAGACGTTCACTTCTCAAAGAAACTGAGCTGACACTTGCCAAAGCAGTGCGCATTTGTCAAATAAACCAGCTCACTGACCAACATAGCAAAGTGGTAGCTGCTCCAAAACACGTGGCATCAACAAGTGTGGACACTGTACAAATAAAGCGTAGACACATTTAAAAAGACTCAAAACTTCAAAAGAAACAAGGCAAAATGGCGACTGAAATCTCAATTGCAGAAATTGCGGTGGTTCACACGCAGCCAAACGTGACCTGTGCCCAGCTTTTGGACAACAATGTCACACATGCAAGAAGCCAAATCACTTCAAGAGCCAGTGCAGGTAAATCAAATATCAACTGATGATTCGGACGGTGACGAAACATTCACTGTCGAGCACCTAACACTGGAGGGCAAGAATAGTCACAAGAAAGAAGGCTATTGTTCTGTTGCAGTCGGAGAGAAGATGCTAAAGCTCAAAGTGGACACGTGTGCGAAGTGTAACGTGATTTCTCTGAACACCTGCAAGGACATGTTTCAGCGTGAGAAAATACAGCCACAAGACAAACAGATCAATCTAATCGCTTTTGGAGGAACAAAGATCAAGTCTGCAGGCACGATTACTCTCAAATGCAAATTAGGAGAAAAGAGCTATGACCTAATTTTCCAAGCTGTGAAACAAAATGTGCAGTCTACCGTGGGACTCAAGGACAGCGTGAATATGAAACTATTTAGTTTCAGCAAAGATGTTTTTCACATTGATGCGATTCCAAATGAAAGCTTTGAGGAGAAAGTATTTAAAGAGTACAAAGATCTATTCAAAGATGAGCTTGGGGAATTACCAGTGACCTACTCGATGAAGCTCACATCTGATGCAGTTCCAGTCATCAACTCCCCACGACGCGTTCCAGTGCCAATGCAACAAAAGGTGAAAAGTGAACTCTAAAGAATGCAAAAACTTGGTGTGATCGAACCAGTTGACGTACCTACTGATTGGGTGTCGAACATGGTAGCCACTCATAAAAAAGAGGTTGACGATGTGCGTCTATGCATCGACCCGAGGGAGTTAAACAAGTCGTTAATGAGACCACACCATCCCATGCGTACAGTTGAAGAGGTTGCAGCACAAATGCCCGAGGCAACCGTATTTTCTGTTCTGGACGCGAAGAGTTCATTTTGGCAAATAAAGCTAGATCATGCCTCGTCCCTGCTCACAACATTTGCCACACCTTTTGGTAGATTCAAATTTTTGAGAATGCCATTTGGGATTAACACAGCTTCCGAAGTTTTTCAAAAGGCTATGGAATAAATCTTTACAGGTTATCCATGTGCAGTGATTATCGATGATATCCTTGTCGGAGGAAAAGGGATTGAAGAGCATGACCGCAACCTCAGGAAAGTCCGAGATCGTGCAAGACAAGTCAAACTCAGGCTAAATCCCAAGAAATGCAAATTCAGATGCGGTGGGTGATGTTGGACATGTTTTCACAGACAAAGGACTGAAAGCTGACCCATCGAAAATTGTGGCGATCAAAGACATGCCCCCACCTGAAGACAAGGCTTCTCTCGAGCGGTACCTAGGAATGATTAACTATCTAAGGAAGTTAATTCCAAACTTGAGTGAACTGTCACCGCCACTGCGCCAGCTGCTTCACAAAGACATTGTATGGAGCTGGACGCATCATCAACAAGAGGCGTTCATCAGAATCAAAGCATGCATCACAAGCCCACCAGTGCTTCAGTACTATGACATAAAGAAGGCCTCTGACAGTGACCCTCACCTACGATGCATCTCAGTACGGCCTGGGAGCTGCATGCCTACAAGATGACAACCAGTTGCCTATGCATCACGAACTTTGACAGAGACGGAGAAGAAGTATGCGCAGATCGAGAAAGAGCTTCTCGCTGTTGTGTTTGCGTGTTACAAGTTCTATGATTACATCTACGGAAAACCAGTGTTGATTGAAACCGACCACCAACCATTGGTCACCATACTCAACAAGCCCTTTCACACGATCCCAGCGCGATTGCAAAGAATGATGCTCAGACTACAGAAGTTCAACCTAACACTCGTTTACAAGAAGGGTAAACATCTCTACATTGCGGACACACTTTCTCGCACACCAAGGCTGAACACTCCCCCATCAAAAGGGGAGCAGCGCGATTTTGAAGTCATGACGCTCCAACTTATTTCACCCAAACGTCGACAAGAGCTGGCAGGACACACAAAGACCGACCCAGTTCTTCAGACACTGACGCGCTACATCCTACAAGGTTGGCCCACACGGGTAAGCTGTGTACCTCAAGCGATCAAACCATTCTTTGGCTTTCGAGAAGAACTGACTGTTGAAAACGAGATTGTTATGAAAAATAACAGCCGTTGTTCCAGCTGTTCTACAGGAAGTGTACTTGCAGGGACTACACAAAGGACATCCAGGCATGGAGTCTACGAGAAGAAGTGCGAGAGACACTGTTTTCTGGCTCACAATCAACTCTGACATAAAGGACCAAGTAAAGTCATGCAGTGTTTGCAACAGCCTCAAGCCTCACCAACAAAAGCAACCACTGAAACTTCACAAAGTTCCAGATCTACCATGGTCCACCACAGCTACAGACCTATTCGAATGGGACAACAACAACTACCTCGTACTCGTGGATTCCTACTCCGGATGTTTCGAAGTGGACAAACTGGAAAACATGACATCGATGTGTGTCATCAAGAAACTCAAACGCCAGTTTGCAGTGCACGGAATACCTCAGAAACTATATTCTGACAATGGGACTCAGTTCATCAGTCAAAGCTTTCGTGATTTTTCTGTGTCATGGGAGTTTGAACACGTTACGAGCAGCCCTGAATTCCCTCAGTCACTGGTCTCAGCGAGAGAGCTGTTCGTAGTGCGAAAAGACTACTGGAAACAACAAGGAGAGATGGAACCGATTTCTACCTAAATCTATTATATCTGCGAAATACACCCAGAAACAGTATCCTTGGATCTCCAGCTCAGAGACTGTTTTCAAGAAGAACACGGTCAACTTTACCTGTCTGCAAGAAGTTACTCAAGCCAAACCCAATAGCCACCAAAACTGTCAAGGCTCATCTCACAAAGAAGCGCAAAGCTCAAAAACAGTATTATGACAAGACCAGCAAGCCACTAACTCCATTGAAGACAAACCAAGTAGTGAGACTTCAAACACAAAAAGGACATGACAAAATCGCTGTTGTACGTCAAGTTTGCAACAAGCCTCGTTCATACACGGTCGAGTCAGATAGAAAGCAATACAGACGTACAAGAAGTGGCAGAGTATCAAAACCGAATCGTAAATATTTTGAGTGAGATTCTTTTTCTGTTCCTGCAACTGTTGCTAATTTGAATCAGCCACTTATTAGCCTTCATGTGTGTTTAAAAATAAATAAATAAATAAAAAAGATTTAAAAGGAGGGATGTAGATCTGTTTATTATTTTGTATAAGTTCCCAATTACTTAGCCATTCTAACCGCCACCCATCCACAAGGTGTCGCGAGAGCTCTGGGGTTGATTGGCAACACGAGGAAGCCTGTAACACGTTCTTGGTGCTGCTGAGTAAAAAAACACTTTCAAGCTCATAAGGACTGGTCTCTTCATATCAAAACTACAGTGGGGGACTAGCTTCCATGCGTACTTTCAGTAGGGAAGGTCGAGATAGCAGATGTTGTTTTGGTAGCAGGCTGCCCAACGATTTAAGACAACCTTGAGTCCGTGGCTTTTGTCTCTTAAGTGACGTCGATCAGCCAAATCTGCGATTTCTTTCACACAGTCTGAGTCTGAGTGTTGGACATCTGCACTATGCCATCCTTAGACGGCAGCCTCTTCACTTCCAATAGAGCCGCTCCTGTCGGTTGAATTATGCGATAGATCAGGAAACTGCTAACACCAAACAGCAGCATACCTGTTATCAGAAGGCTGATCATGTAGATGTCATCCATATCCTCAACGGATAGTGTTGACAGGCACACCATTCTCTGCTTCCTCCAGGGATCTAGGTTGTACCCAGCAGCAAAAGCCCCTGAGGGGCAAGTAGGCTCCCCACTGCCTGCTCTTCTCGTCGAAAACATTTTGTCGATGGCATAGAGAGACCAGCCTACCAATTCCATGTTCGTTTTTAGGATGAAAATTCGACAGGAGGTTCGGAAAAGTCAGACAAAGACAGCACGTGGACTGAGTGGCGAGCATGGGAAGGGTGGAGGTGGGGGACAAGAGCGGAAAGCAAAAGCGTCCGCCTTCGTCGAGAGCCAAGCAAGAACCGAGGAAATCACAAAATAAATTCTATATCCCACCCCTACAGAATTTATTATGTGATTTCCTCGCTTGATTTTCTCTTTGATTGCATAATTTTCAATGTTCGTAGATTCATTGACGTAATAGTTAATTTACTTCTTTTTTCAGAGGCGGTCACGAATGCCTCTCGAGCTGAACGGACACCTTTCGAGTTGAACGGAAGGAGTGTGGCTTCTCCTAGTGGAGGCATTGTAGATTGCCCCCAATGTATGAACTTTTTTTTTTATAATAGCCATTCGTTGGAGGTGCGCCTCTTATACAGTGCACCTTTTTCTTGCGGAAAATACGGTATATAAAAATAAATGAACAAATAAGTCCTTACAGCATTGACTCGAGGAGCAGTCAGGTTTTTCTTGTAAGACTCAATGTCTTGTTGTCTACACAGATGAAAAAACCAGCATCTTCCCAGCATTTGCTTTCCAGTTCTGGAATTTTCATGCATACACTAGTCCTGTGTACATTTTCAAACATGTACAGCACATTTACAACACAAATCTCTGTATTCATTTTACAGGGTTCTTTAACAATATTGTCACAAATGTTTATTTATGTATTTTTGTGACGTTTTGTATTTCCCCCCAAACGGTGTGTGGCAAAAAAAGTTATTTCAATTCCTGTGCATGCTCACTGCTTTTGTTGTTGTTTCTTTGATATCTTTTTCTACAGGCTTTGGGGTTATAATCCAGGAACTGACACTGAATCTGACACTGAAGATAGGCAGCCACAGGAGATGCCCATGAGGTAAGTCATGTAGTCAAAGTACAGTATGATGCAATTTGAACACAATCTTGCATTTGTTTTGAGTTGAAAAGCTCATATATATCAACCAGCATCTGCCACAACAGTATGACAGTCTAACTGCGTCTAAATAATACCTTTGCAGGTGTAACATGGATAAAATTGTTGTTACCACTCTGTTAATGAAAAAAATAAACTAAAAGAAAGAAATATGAGTATTCAAGCAATCGTAATGAAAATGAACCAATAAGATCAGTCTTTGCTTTAATTCATAGAGCACCTTAAAACAACCATTGTATACAATGTTCTGTAAATTGAGAAAAAGACTTCATACATCAATAAACAATAAAACTGATTAATAATTAAGACAATAAAAATCACAAAAACAGTAAAACTAAAATCAAGTTCTTTGCTGAGTCAAATCCAAAGAATAAAAATGAGTTAAGATGCGTTTTAAAGATGGGTTGTGAGGAGGTTTGTTTAACGTTTAGCGAGAGGTTATTCCAAAGAGGAAATAAAAAGGGCTCTATCCTCTCTGAGCCTGCGCGTCGTTCTCAGTACCACTAAAAGTGTCTGGTCTGCAGAACTGAGGCACCAGGCAGCTGCGTAGGGGTGGAATAGAGAGGGCCACAGGGCCATTTAAAGATTGAAAAGCAAACAATATATTCTTAAATCGCTTGTGATGTAGTGGTACACTTGCCTGACTTGTGTAGTGCTGGCAGTGTGTGATCTCTTCCCACTCAGTGACCGTGTGGATTTGGCTGTGAATGCATGTTTATCTCTATTTGTGCTGCGATTGACTGACAACCAGTCCAGTCTGGAGTCTGTCTTCCACCTGAAGTCAGCTGGGGTAGGCTAACCCTGTTCAGGATAAGCCATTTGAAATTTAATGAATGAAAATTAATGAATTAATGATCATAGAATTTTAAGAATAAGTCTAAAATTTACAGGGAGCCCCTGAAGGGATACCAATGTAGGAGTTATGTGCTTTCTCTTACGAGTTTCGGTCAGGAGGCAAGCAGAAGCCTTTTGGACCAAAGAAAGATGCTTGGTGGAAGACTGATGGACTCCAAAATAAAGTGCATTACATGTATCCAGCCAAGATGTGACAAAGCCGCGAAGAACTGTTTTAAAGTGCGATTGATAAAGGAGAGGCTTTCGCTGGCTTCCGAAGATGAAAACAGCAAAGTTTAACAACAGCACCAATTTGCCAGTCCAATTTAAAATCACGGTCCAGTTTAAGACCGAAGTTGGAGACGATTAGCTTTAGATCAAGAGTCAGGAGTCCCACGTCAGCAGGACCAAACACCATCACATTTGTTTGTGATACATTTATGAAAAAGTATAGTTTTTATTTATTTATTTATTTTTGTGCAGCAGGACATATATCTATCAGTCATCTGCTGAGCGGTGGAAGCAGATACCATATTTTCTGAGGATTAAACTCAAAGGGTGCCGATACAATTAAAACAGCAGAGGCCCCAAAATTTGGAACACCATGTGAAAATCGGGGAGTCTAGGATTCAGAACAACCAAGTCAAACATAAAAAGTTCTGTCAAGCTAAACAGGGTCATAACAACACAAGAGCGCCACCAAACGAGCCAATAGAAGACGGATCCCCCTTATCAAATGCTGCATTTATATATAACCAAACAAGACACACACAGTCTGCAGTTTCATTTGCCAGGAGGATGTCATTAAAAACTCGGCTGACTCTGTGCTATGCATCATCTTAAAGCTATGCATCATCTTAAAACCTGACTGCAAGACCCCCATGACGTTAAGGTTATCAAGGAAATATATTTTAACTGCATGTGCACCACTTTTTCTGGTATCTTTTAAATAAAAGGCAGCTTGAACTGGGTCTAAAATTTGACAGTACATTTTGATCATTTCAGGTTTCTTGATCAAGTGTCGACCCACAGCACGTTTAAATTGTGGGGAGACTACACCAGAAAATAGGCTGCTGTTGATAATGGCCAAGACCAATACTCAGGAGAACCGCCTTAAAGAAATGCAGATGAACAGAGTCATAATTGAAGCCACTGGGCTTAGTCTGGAGAACCACATCCTCTAAAAATGTCTGGGGAAACACCTTAAAAAGAACTTAACACTGTCACGGTAGATGGACGGAGGGAGTAAATGAGATGTAGCTGTTTAAACATTATCAATGAAAAACTGCAGGAATCTATTGCATAATAGACTCAGGGGTATAAATACAGAATTAATAGTTTTGAATAGTAAACGGTCTTATGACAGTTAGCCTAAATTAGGTTTGATTAGTGCTGCCAACAGATTAAAAAAATGAGATTAATTATGATCTGCAATTAATTGATCTAATTAATCTTGATTTTAATATCATCTAAAAATGGCTATTTTCATTTTAAATTCATTACATTATTGAGGCAGATCAAAAGATTGACATCACAAAAAAGTATTTTATTGTTGATTTGAACAGATGCAGTCCCAGCCATTTACGTTCTGTTGTATTTGAGACTACAGTAGAACTCCCGTTCAATGAAGTCATGTTTGCTCCCAGAAATTTTTCACAACAGGAGACTTTTCAAAATAGACTTTTCAATATAACATCTCAGATGTAAACACGCACACACACACACGCACGCACGCACGCACGCACGCACACACACACACACACACACACACACACACACACACGCATGCACGCACACAATTTATATATGTACTCTTTGTTTTATTCCAATCGTTCATAAGTTTGAGTATATACTTACTGTATTTGATTTTGTTTAACATTAACATACATTTGTTTTAGATTAATTACTCCACTTTGTCTGTTGGTTTACAAAAGTCATTTGTACTCTTTTGCTTACCGTATTTTCACGACTATAAGGCGCTATTGAAAGTCTAAAATTTTCTCCAAAATGGACAGTACGCCTTATAATGCGATGCGTCTTTTCTATGAGCCGAGTTCCAAAATCTGGCTGAGACCCGACATGCTGTTTATATAGAGAAAAGGCGGAAGTGAGGTCGGCCAATCAGTGAAGTGCGGGGAATCGGTCGGCCAATCAGTGAAGTGCGTCCGCGCACTTATATTTACATATCTCTCTCTCCATAATTTACATATATGAAGAGAGGTGGACGTGAGGGAGGACAGGCACGCAGGGGGTGGGTCCGGCAATGAGTGAAGGGTGGGCGTGTAAGGCACGCCTCTAGCAGGTACCAGCACATGTATAAAATGTGAGTGTGTGCATTATTGCAAAACAACTTCGGTTTTGGTTTTCAAGAACCCCCGAAAATGAGTTCCACAAAGAGACACGCCTACGAAGCGCAATTCAAGCTCCAAGCCATCGGTTATGCAGTGAAACACGGGAATCGAGCAGCCGCCAGAGAATTTAATATCAACGAATCCATGGTTCGCAAATGGAGGAAGCAGGAGAACGAGCTTCGCCAAGTCAAAAAGACCAAGCGCAGTTTCCGTGGAAATAAGGCGAGGTGGCCAGAGTTGGAAGACCAACTGGAGCGGTGGATTCTTGATCAAAGAGCAGCCGGCAGAAGCGTCCCCACGGTCACCATTCGACTAAGGGCGAAAACGTTAGCCGAAGAATTGAAAATTTTCAAGGAGGTCCGTCTTGGTGCTTTCGCTTTATGAAACGGTGCCATCTATCTATGAGAGTGAAGACGACCATGGCTCAGCAACTTCCAGCGGACTACAAAGAAAAGCTGGCCGTTTTCCGCACCTACTGCAGTAAGAAGATTGTTGACAAACGTATCCAGCCTCACCACATTACCAACATGGACGAGGTCCCGCTGACTTTCGACATCCCGGTGAACCACACTGTGGAGAAGAAGGGGACCAGCACGGTTGCGATACGCACAACGGGGCACGAGAAGTCAGCTTTCACTGTCGTTCTTGCTTGTCATGCTAACGGACAGAAACTGCCACCTATGGTGATTTTCAAGCGAAAGACGCTGCCGAAAGAAAAGTTTCCAGCCGGCGTCATCGTGAAAGCAAACCAAAAGGGCTGGATGGACGAGGAGAAAATGAGAGAGTGGCTAAGTGAGGTGTATGCTTTTTCGCTTTCTCGCCGTCACTCTTGATTTGCGACTCCATGCGTGCCCATCTCACACCAGCGGTGAAAGACAAAGTCAAGCAAATGAACTCCGAGCTTGCCGTCATTCCCGGAGGCTTGACGAAAGAACTCCAACCGCTGGACATCGGCATCAACCGGGCGTTCAAGGTGAAGTTGCGAGCGGCATGGGAAAAATGGATGATCGATGGCGAACACAGCTTCACGAAGAGTGGGAGGCAGCGCTAGTTACGCCAAGATCTGTGAATGGATTGTAGCTGCTTGGACGAACGTTGCTCCTAGTACAGTTGTTCGAGCTTTTGGCAAAGCCGGCATCATTTCCGTGGAGCCACATGACGACGAGAGTGACTCTGAGAACGAGGGGGAACCCGGCGGTTTGAATGGATTACCGATACTTGCACAATTGTTTAATTCGGACACAGAAGATGACGACTTTGATGGCTTTCTGAGTGATGCTTGAGCAAAAAACGTGAGTACCTTGTAAATAAAATACACCCGAACTCAGTTCTGCTTTCGTTGCCTTTTTAAAAACGTGTTTTAGCTTCGAGCTTCAGTGTGTGCTTCAAGCTAACGTGTTAGCGAACGTGTTAGCATGCATGCATGCCGTATGTTTAAGCGTATGTTTTACCACTTTAAAACTGCGCCTATTCGTGCGGTGCGTCCTGTATATGTGTAAAATACAGAAATGTCACCCATTAATGAGACTGCGGCCATTGGTACGGTGCGTCGAATAGTCGTGAAAATACGGTACCTTACAAAAATTTTATCCTTTTAAATGTTACATATTTAGACTGTAAATTTCCCCATTTTGGGACGAATAAAGGTTATCTTATCTTATCTTACCTTATTGTGGCCAAACATTCCACACCTGGCATCGGCGTGGAAGACGCCATTATCTACCTCCTCCACTCAGTGCTGTCACACTTGGAGAAGGCTGGGAGCACTGTGAGAATCATGTTCTTTGATTTCTCCAGTGCCTTCAACACCATCCAGCCCAATTTGCTGGGAGGCAAACTGCAGAACGCCGGAGTGGACCACCATCTCACAGCATGGATCATAGACTACCTCACAAATTGGCCGCAGTACGTGAGATTGCAGAGCTGTGAGTCGGACCGGCTTCTCTGCAGCACTGGAGCGCCGCAGGGGACTGTTCTGGCTCCATTCCTGTTCATCCTCTACACCTCGGACTTCAGACACGACACTCCAAACTGCCACCTTCAGAAGTTCTCCGATGACTCTGCGATTGTTGGCCTCATTACAGAAGGGGACGATCGGGAGTATAGGGGACTGACAAAGGACTTTGTGGACTGGTGCCAGCAGAATCTCCTCCAGATCAACCCTAGGAAAACTAAGGAGTTGGTTGTGGATTTCTGCAGGAAAAAGTCCTCACCAGCACCGATGAACATCCAGGGTATGGACATAGAGAGGGTGACCTCCTACAAGTACCTTGGTGTTCTTCTGAACGACAAACTGGAAAGGGTCTACAAACACGGATACCCTGATTAGGAAAGGACAGAGCCGACTCTTCCTACTCAGGAAACTGAGGTCTTTTGGGGTTCAGGGGTCACTCCTTAAGACGTTCTATAACTCGGCGGTGGCCTCGGCCATCCATTATGGCATTGTCTGCTGGTCAGGCAGCATCTCGGCCCGGGACAGAAAGAGACTGGAGCGACTGGTCAGGAAGGCCAGTTCTGTCCTGGGTTGCTCCCTTGACACTCTGGAGGAGGTGGGCAACAGAAGGATGCTAACTAAGCTAAAAGCTATGATGGCCAGTCCCTCCCACCCCCTCCAGCCCGCCCTGACAGCACTTGGTAGCTCCTTCAGCCAGAGACTGTTATACCCGCGCTGCAAGAAGGAGAGATACCGACGCTCGTTCCTACCGACTGCTGTCAGGCTGATGAAAAAAAAAATAACAATCATAATAATAATAATAATTAAATGATGTGAAGGAAAATTGTAAATAGTACTGCAATTTATCCATTTGTGTTCATATTGTATTTAATTGAAAGATGTTTGTTGTTTTTTTTTTTCTCTTTCTCCTTTCTTTCTACATACATTCTTGCTGCTGGAGGCTGTAAATTTCCCCATTGTGGGACGAATAAATCTTATCTTATCTTATATGTTAAATCAAATGAAGCAACAATGTTATTGGAAATATAAATTATTACCACAAAGCAGGATAACTTCTTGCCACTGTCATTTTGTACAAACAGCAAAGGGTTGAAGCACTGGCATGAAGATGAATATCTTCATGCGAGTGTGTTTTTTTTCCAACACATCGACTAAGTTGAAATACTTAATAGTTATTTAACTCATAAAATTCTGTTCCCGGAAAACAACACTTTGGCCTCTGACGACATAGTAAGTTACTCGAAGTGAAACCAGTGTGTCACAAGAACACATAATTCTACTCTTTGTAACTGCATTACTTAATTAATATTTTAGGAGAACATGACATATTATGGTAAAAATTAAACTTAGCTCTTCTCGTTTAAAAAAAAATGTGGTTGGAATTCCACTTTACAATTTCCCCTGCGTGTAAAAACATGACACAGTAAATGCAAATGTACAATTGATTTGTATTTTTTTGTTAAACTTTTGTTTTAAGCAAATTGTTTAAGTTATGGTTGGTGTATTTTATTTAACTTATTTGGGCTCTTTTTAAATTTGTGTGCTGTTAGATTAAACTAAAATTAGATCTGTTTCTCATAGAATGCGACTATTACACCCGATAATTTTGCCATTTGCCATGGCACTGGCCTGGATCTATCCTGTGATGAGGACCATTCGGGATGTGGTTTTCGAAAAGGAATCCAGGATGAAAGAAACCATGAAATTGATGGGTCTGAGTTCAGGAACACTGTGGCTCAGCTGGTTCATCACCTCTCTTGTACCTTCCCTGGTGTCTATTGTACCCCTGGCTGCTCTTCTCAAGGCAAGATTATCACTCAATCTATCAAATGTATTTGACAAAATAACAGACTGGAATTGAAATCTGAAATCCATAATCAACAAGATGTAGTCGTTTAATCCCTCTATTGAGTGTGCACGTCTGCCCATGCAGTCAACTTTTCTTTTAAATAACGTGTTTTCTTCTTGTTGTCTCTAGTGGGGTCGAATCGTGAAATTCACCAGTCTGGGTGTTTTGATTTTTTTCCTTGTGGCATTTTCTACCGCCAACATCATGCTGTGTTTCCTCATGAGTACTTTCTTTTCCAAGGCCAACCTGGCCACTGTATGTGGGGGGCTGATATACTTAAGCCTCCACATACCACCCTTACTGTCTCTGACGTTGAAAACCACCACCAAGGCAGCAACAATTTTTGCTGTAAGTAGTATGTTTTGTTTTTACAATGGGCGGTCCAGTGGTTCGCGCGTTCAACCTCACAGTGCAGAGGTTAACTTCCAGCTCCCTATGTGAAGTATGCATATTCTCCGGGTACTCCGGTTTCCTCCCACATTCCAAAGACATGCATGGCAGGCTGATTGAACACTCTAAATTTTCCCGAGGTATGAGTGAGGATTGTTGTTCGTCTCTGTGTGCCCTGCAATTGGCTGGCAACTGGTTCAAGGTGTCCCCCCCGGCTGGCTGGGATAGGCTCCAGCATTCCCCGCAACCCTTGTGTGGATAAAGCAGAACAGAAAATGGATGGATTGATGTTTTTACAACAGAATGCATCACATTTACTCAAAAATACACCTTTTAACATTTTCTCTCACTACTTTCTCAGAGCTTTCTGTCTCCAGCGGCCTTTGGGTTTGCCTGTCAGTGTTTCTATCCTTCTGAATCGCAAGGCATTGGGATCCAGTGGAATAATATCGGATCAAGTGTCAGTGAGAAAGTCTCACTGAACTTTGGAATATTTATCATGATGTTTTTTGTGGATGCCTTCGTCTATGCTGCAGCAGCTTGGTACATTGATGCTGTCTTCCCAGGTATGATTGCATTTTGCTCATTTCATCTATCTGATTGACTCAAAATTTCGTCTGAACCAGCTCAAAATCTTGCAAAATAGACAATACCGTAATTTCTGAACTACAAGCTGCTGCTTTTGCCACGCGCTTTGAGCCCTGCGGTTTATTTTATGATGCAGCTTGTTTAAAGATTTTTCCAATGGCCGCCAGCGAGCGCACGAGCAGAAAAGCTAACAGTGAGACGCTATCATGTGTCACAGTGAACACAACCGGCCGTGAGAGGGCGCACTTCACCTGTGTTTTGAGCTTTTCATGAAGGCTTTCTACTGAACATAGAAAATGGACAGCATTAATAAAATGAAAGACCGAGATATGTCAAATTGGACTAACAAATAGAAAAGTATACAAAAATGGACAAGTCTGACTTGTGAGCACTTTACGGCATGTTGTATGTGCCCGAAACACGTGGAAAACTACTAATCTCCCCTGCTTCACGGCTGTTCACATGACTCACCATGCGACGCTGTGCAAACTCCCAAACGGCAATATTTTACTATTAATATCAGCCTGGTTACAATGATGATTGCAAATACATCAGGTCTGAACTAGGGATGTGAATCTCAGCACTGAGGACGATTCGATACACATCTCGATGCACTACCCGCGATGCGATACTTAAACGATACGTGGAATTTTCTGGTGACACGATGCGATACGACGCGATACACATTTAGTTCAAATCAATGCGATCCGATACGATATAATGCAATTTGTTGCAATATTGTGCAATTAATTAAACATGATGCAAATAAGCAAAGAAAAAAAGTTTTAAAAAAGATGGAATTCAGTATGGTATTGCAAAAAGGATATCACTTTATTCCTTAGAAACAGTAGAACGTGTAAAACAACTTATTTAAGCCCTTTCACAATTGGGTTTTGTGCAAAGAAAATGTAAACAATTCCGCACCTGAGCCTCACAAACAAACACAAACAGACTACTCTGAGTGTCTTATATGAAATATCTATCTCCATAGGACAGAAAAAAAAATACGATTTAAACAATGTGGAAGTCACAGCCTCAAAGCTGCTGTGTGTATTGCAGCATACTGTAGAGGAGGGGGAGCTGTCAATTTGCTCTTGGCACTCCTTGGACGCAGGTTCTTATATCTCTCTATAAGGTGGAAGAAGACCCAACACCACATTTTTTCTTCAGTTTATCGCAATGCAACACGAATTGATTTGGGCTCCTGTGAGTCTCAGATTTCATCAGGAAGCCCCGACAAAATACAGTCACACGTTTATACAGGCGTACTATGGTCATGAGGGGCGGGCACTCCTTCCCCTTATGTAAAAATCAGAAACAAAGAAAGGTCAATGCAGTTCGATGACAAAGTACAGACCATATCTGCTCTGCACAAATTATGAGATTGGAGTTCCTTCCTCAGGGAACTTGACAGCCCTGAGGGGCTCAGCAGGGATGGAAGACCAGAAGAAGATACTTGGGGCTGTTAACAGTATTCTGCTGACTCGTTTGCAGCACTTGGTGGGCATTGGCGGGAGTGCTCTTGATTGGTTTAGGTCCTATCTAGCTGACAGGACCTTTTGTGTCAGCCTTGGCTGCTCTGAATCACGCACTGCTCCCCTGTCATGTGGTGTTCCACAGGGCTCAATTCTGGGGCCTCTGCTGTTCTCGCTGTATCTGCTCCCATTGGGTTCCATCTTAAGGAAACATGGTATTCCTTTCCACTGCTATGCAGATGACTGCCAGATCTATGTCCCACTGAGCAAGAAAGACACCTTCTCATTAAGGCCACTCCTATCCTGTCTGGAAGAAATCAAAACCTGGATGGCACAAAATTTCTTGAAGTTCAACGAAAAGAAGACAGAGGTGATATTGTTTGGCCCCAGTGGACCTTGTACATTCCATCCTGTAGACTTGGGCCCCCTATCTCCTTATCTGAAATCAACGGTCTCAAACTTGGGACTTAAACTGGACAGTGATTTCAAACTCGATCGGCAAATTGGTGCCGTTGTTAAATCCAGCTTCTTTCACCTTAGACAGCTGGCCAAAATAAAACCTTTCCTCTCACATGAACACTTTGAGACAGTAATTCATGCCTTTGTCACATCCCGGCTCGATTACTGCAACGCCCTGTACTTTGGAGTCAGCCAGTCCTCCATCAAGCGCCTTCAGCTGGTACAGAATGCCGCTGCTCGCCTCTTGACTGGTACTCGTAAGAGGGAGCATATAACTCCTACTTTGGCATCCCTTCACTGGCTCCCCATTCATTTTAGAATTATTTTTAAGATCCTCCTCTTTGTTTTCAAATCTCTGAATAATCTCGCGCCACCTTACCTCTCTGAGCTCATACGCCCCTACACCCCTGCCCGGCGCCTCAGGTCTGTGGACCAGTCTTTGCTAGACGTACCAAGAACTAAACTGAGGCTCAGAGGGGATCGAGCCTTTTCTGTTGCTGGTCCATCTCTCTGGAATGACCTCCCACTGAACATTCGGCAAGCCTCCTCGCTGCCCATCTTTAAAGCCCTCCTCAAAACTCACTTGTATTCTTTGGCGTTTGACTCAGCATGACTTAGATTTGCTCTTGATTTTACTGCTTGGTGCTTTCTACCGCCTTATTACTTATTACTTATTACTGATTCGTCTTACTGTTTATTGTATATGTTAAATCGTTCCATGTACAGCACTTTGTATGCAGCGATGGCTGTTTGAAAGTGCTCTATAAATACTGTTGACTTGACTTGACTTGACTTAATCACTCAAGGGGAAACAGGATCTAAACTTCACACTACATTCTTTGTTTTAAGTACTTCAGCAGATGATTAGGACAAAGACAAGTATCAATAGTTCTCATAACAAGGTGAAATTCCTCAACAATTTTCTACAACTACTTCTAGACGAATACTTCCTTAACACGTACACAGACCACTCTCACTGAGTGTCTCAAAATTAAATGTCCTAAAGAGTCATCCATATATAGTTTTTCCTTGCGCGATCACAGTGAGCTGCAACGGGACCCCCAAAATAAGAGATTTTTTTTTTCTGATCCTGACCTGGTTTGCCAAGAGTTTCTCCGGTGTGCGACGAGGAACTGGACGGGGAGGGAGGAGGGAGGGGGCGGGAAACTTGTCAGTGATGTGGTGCCATCGTTTTTAGTGGGTCTGCATATTTGTGGTGCTGCCGTTGTATGGCTTCTTAGTGCGACATTCTTTGCAAATTACGGAGGTTTTATCAAGCTTTCCGTCTTTCTTTTCAAAGCCGTAGTATATCCGAACATAAGATCTGTATGTTGCGGGTGCATTAAATATACTAGTTTCCTCACTGCTCCTTGCGCGAACTTACATCGTGTTTCGCTAGTAGTGTACTGCACTGTATGTGATTCACGACTTCCGTCCGTATTCAACACATTCAGTCTTTGTTAGAAGTACCAAGAACTAATCTGAGGCTCAGAGGGGATCGAGCCTTTTCTGTTGCTGGTCCCTCTCTCTGGAATGACCTCCCACTGAACATTCGGCAAGCCTCCTCGCTGCCCATCTTTAAAGCCCTCCTCAAAACTCACTTGTATTCTTTGGCGTTCGACTCAGCATGACTTTAGATTTGTTCTTGATTTTACTGCTTGGTGCTTTCTACCGCCTTTATTACAGATTTGTCTTACTGTTTATTGTACATGTTAAATTGCTCCATGTACAGCACTTTGTATGCAGCGATGGCTGTTTGAAAGTGCTCTATAAATACTGTTGACTTGACTTGATTTGACAAAACGCAAAATAATGACGGTTCATTCATTGCGCCTAGGAAAAGGCAGCTAGGTGACATTTAACATGAATAAAACGGCGCTTGAATAAGATTTTACCGATACCCACCAATGCATCGTGATGAATCCAGATTTCACCAGTCAATTGCGTCACACCCAGTGAATGAGCCGATGCATTTGCATCGCGCACGTGCGCATCGATGCATCAATTAATATCGATTCTTTTCCACACCCTTAGTCCACACAGCTCAGCGTTCATCTGCCTTCACTTTGTGGTCCAAGTCTCACGAGATTTCCCATGAGATTATCCGACGCTGCTTTTGTAGTGATTGTGCTCCATTTATTAAATGAGGCAGCATTCACTACAACAATAGAGTATTGTTCACCTGGTTACATATGCCAAAAGAAAACATACAGAATAACATTGTTGTGAATGTTGACATGAAAGCGTGCATGGTAGAAAGCCTCATGGAGGAATGGTTGATCGGTTATTATGGCAAGATAGGATGTTTTCACATTCAAACTAAGCATTACTCGACAGGGAACGGTACCATTTTTTTAAAACCAGCTGTGTGATTGCTCTTTTACTGCCGTGGTAAAAGAAACGTTGGGTATGTTATTAAACGTGGAAACCTCTTTCTATGTACCGTCATTCTTTGCAAATATCTCCTGTTACAATATGGGCACCTGAAATTGGTTTTCATGTGTTGCTATTGAGCTATGGCATGTAGGAAGTTTAAATAAATATTTAGTCACGTGTATTAGTAACAGGCTTCAGTAGTAGCAACACACAAGTAGACTTGTATAATAATCATTACCTGCTAAAACCAACACTGATTCAGGAAAAAAGTGGTGTCTTAAACAATAACAAATCAAATTAAAATATGCTGTCTCATGTTGGCTCCTTAATTTCTGATTATTTCTGACTGTTCCATGTCAGGTGCTAGAACCAAACCGAATGATGTTTTTCAATCCCAATCAATTCAGGCTCAGGCAAAACAAAAATACCAACAGAAAGCACTGGACAAAACGAGCCGGGAAAAGCAAACTCGACGCGCTTGCAAAAAGCAAGGTACAAGGAAAAACACTGAAGACAAATAAACGAAATGTTCAGAGTCCAACAACATAAAACAAAAGACCAACAGCAAACCACATAAAATCTTTACAAAAAAGGAACCACGAAAAACGAGAGCGACTACGAATGATTGCGAGGTCTAAAAATCAAAGCTTGAGGTACAGCAGCAAGCAAGGTCAACTATCCGACAGCGACTTGGAAACTTGACAGTCCTTAAATGCTAGGTAGTAAGGCTTGATTGAGAAACTCATTTGAAAAATGAATTTCCTGCCTAGTACTTGGACTATGGGACCCTGTTTTGAGTTCACTGTCGGAAGTAATCCTCGTGGCGGCAGACTGGCCTGACATACTAAAACTGGAGCGCAATATTCAATTGCCTTTGAACTGTATGTGCAACTGGAATTTCGGCAAAAACTGATTTGACTTTGGTGTTATGACAATAACATACATGAGTGGATGTGCTTCAGGTCAATATGGCTTGCCCCTGCCGTGGAACTTCCTCTTTGATATCAACTATTGGAAGGGAATTCAAGTGGTGAAAAGCAGGCAGATTCCAGTTGCCCCAATGGAGGAGAATAAAGGTGAGACTTTCGGAATGCGGAACACAAACTGATCCGGCCTAAGGTTACGGTACAGCGTTCAGGGTTCGGCAACTACTTTTCCTGAGTGGCCAAATTTCGGCCACAGGTTATTGACCTAAATTTGAATCACAGTTGCACAATGTGGCAAGGTCAGAATTTGCAGCAGGTTGAAATGCACATTAGCGCATGCTAAAGTTGATTTTTGGGTTTGAATCAAGTGAGACATAAAATTCAGCATATACTCAACATTTTGTTTTCCACCAATACTCAATTATAATTGCATATGAAGCAATAATTGGATCTGTATTTAAGGGACAATTAGTGAATGGTGTAGGTAGAAGTCAATTGTTATAAGCCGGCTGGCATCCAAAAGTATAACTTGATATTTTGTGTTGACTAACTTGGACTGAAACTTAAGTCGCGACGGTCGCTTGTAGCACAATAGCTAGGAATAGAGGTGCGAAGTCGTGCCATTTAAATCAGCCGACATCAATTTGGGTCCACCGAGCAATTTGCGATATGACCTAGACTTGAAAAATTACGGCTGGCATTGGCATTGTGAACCATGGCAAAAGTTGTCAACTCATCCCGGAGTCAAGGGTGACCTATGGCAGGAAAGAAGAAAAGGGAAGTAGAATTGAAAAAACAGAAAAACAAAAAGTCATCATTCAGCACAATTTACATAATGAGTTTCAAGTAGTTGTATATTAATGTGTCATTCATTTCGCGTATCAATTTGACAAGAAAAGGAAAAAGTGTACATACAAATACTTTTTCACCCTTATCCGTGCTATACTTAAATAGTCCTGCAAGTTTTGTGTGTTTTTGTCAGGGACGACGTAAACACACACTGGCAATGTCTTACATCACTTTTCTCTCATACTCCTAATCAATATTAAGTTACATGACAGCAGTCAACCAATTGACGAACTTAAATCTGATTTATAGAGCTTTTTTTTTTAATTTGACTTTTGAATCTGTTTTTGAACACAGCAAGCGAGTCACACATTTTCAGATCTGTTTCAAAAGTATTCCACAATTTACACCGACAACAGAAACATACCTTTGCTGAATGTTTGTTCTCGTTTTGGATTTTTCGCTGAGGCAAGTACAGTGGTAACTCTACTTACAAAATTAATTGGGTCTGGAAGAAATTTCTGAAACAGAAAATTTGTAACTAGAGACACGTTTTCCATGTAAATGCTCTAATGTTCCAACCCCCCCCCCCGCCCCCCCGCCAAATTCAGACCTAAATCTTTTCTAAAGCATAAAAGTGCATGAATATATATTAGAAATAATTAGATTATTGCACAGTAAATGAGAGGTGTGCATAATGAAAAAAAACAATATAGTAACAAATAAAAATGATGGCTATTCAACTTTTTATAACATAAAACAATGACCAACAAAGGGAGACAGAAAAGGAATCCTGACAGTTTGCTGTTAAGCATCCTGAGATCAGTGGTGGGCAAACTTTTTTGCTCGGAGACCACATTGATTTCTAAAATTTAACAGGTGGGCCGGGTCAGCACACGATATGTTACATAAAAAGACTGCATATGTTGACAGTCCATTCCAAACAGCAACATAACAAAAGCATTAAAGTGTGAACATACTCTTTTTGTTGTTGTTTTTCATGAAAACAATGAAACAACTATGGTATATGTCCTGTATGAATATCCAAGAACGTTAACAACATACTGTACATGTGTGACAAAATATTGCTCCAAAACTGTAGCATACAGTACAGGTATACAAAAACTACAAAATAAAAAATATACCAAATATAACAAAGCTAGGACTATTTGCTAAAAAATGAGATGAGTAAGAGACCTGGTGGCTTTTCTTTCCACTCACTCACTGTCTCTAACTTTACCTCCCCTAGATCACCACACATGACAACAACGTGTCACGTTGTGCCCGAAGCGATAGACAGATCGCTTCGTGCACAACAAAAATAAGGAAGTGGATCCCCGAGATAGCAGACACGAAACGAGATTTTGTCAAAGAACAAAAAAAAAGAGTCTTTAATACGAAACACAAAATACCCGACAGGAAGAATAACAAAAAGCGCTGGTCAAATAAGGACCAGGGGAAAAATAAGGGAACAACAGAAAACGCTCGCGGAAAACAAAAGCGAGGAAGATCAGAATAGACTATGGGAATAATTTACATACAATCAATAACTTGTACGACAAGACAATTGCCAAAAGGCTAGGAAGCAACGAGTAATATTAATATAGGGTTTTTTCGCGAAAGAACAATGGCGCGGCGTGGAATTCTCCGGCAGTGAGTAAACTGCCAGAGTCTCCTAATAAAGGAAGAATAATCATCCCGAATGAATAACAGGTGTGCAGTCGGCGGGGAGAAAGCCCGCCCCCTGCAGGTAGACACGGGACGTGACACAACGTTGCTCAGCTGATGTCGGGCAAGGAACTTTTGAATCCAGCCACGGGACGCTTCGAAGTCTTCGATGTTCATAGCTAGCGCAATGAAACTCGCCTCCTCTCTTATTAGCGGTCCAGTTTGCAGAAAATTTTTAACATGGTAACAGTCAACCCATTGCAGGAAACGTTCATTTACTCGAGCCGCAAGCAATTCACTCCGAGCATGGAAATTGCCAGAATGGGACTGAGCAAGAATCGCTTCCTTGTTTTTCAAAGTCTCGTAGATTTGAGTCTTTCCGACTCCAAGCGTCTCCTGAATGTTTCGTACTTTGTAACCTGCTTCGTTTATTCAGATACATATCACTTTCCCTTCCGCAGTCCTTCATCTCCCTCTCCCTCCCTGTACTCTGCAATATGAAATTATGTGATTACTAATCCAAATGAAATTAATGCAATCATTCATATTAAACCTTAATTGCGTACCAACCTTCGTCGGGCCGGATTAAAAAGACCAACGGGCCGGATCCGGCCCGCGGGCTGGAGTTTGTCCACCTCTGTCTTAGATGTTAAAATAAAAACAAGGGGGGAACAAGACAGATTCTAACCATTCTCCTTAAATGGGAGCATGGTTTGAAACTGAGGGAAAAAACCCTTAGCACAAAGAGTGCCCATTTTAAAGAGATGTACAACGAATCTCAAGACTTATCATGGCGTGAACAGAGAGGATGGAATAAGGGGAAAGTGTTGCAAGCAAGCTTTTACAGTCCTGTCTTGTTGCATAGACTGATGAAACCTACTCAAATGAGAGACAAAATACATTATGAAATACCAAATGAAAGAGAGTGGTTCAATTGCAATAGCTTCAACACGCTTGAGCATATATTCTTATGATTTGGCAGTAGCCGACTCGCTTTAAAACCCAGAAATGTATTTTTGAAAACGTGAATGTTCAAGCTGACAAAATTATCTTCCACGAAATATACCTCAGCGCAGTTCATTGTGGTTTCAAAGCGCTGAGAAGTTTCTCCAAAGACAAAATCATGCCATTCATTCCTCAACTCTTGAGACGTTGCCAAGTGACACCAAAGTGTGCAGCAGCCGTTCAGTGTATTTTCCTTAGTTACGTGGGCATGGAACAACATTTTGCTCCTTTTGCATTTCCAATGTCTCATGTACAGTATATCAATGAAAACTAACATAGTTGACAAATTCATTCATCAAACTAATTTTGCCCTAGATTATGCACAACACCATGAGGAAATATTGGATTTTGATCTTGTAGTAGGATCTTTAGCGAGAAAAGGTCAGAGCATCTGATTTTAAAAGTATTATCATTTGAACATTTAGTGATAATTGTTGAGATCTGCAGTTGATAGTTTCTTCCTCGAAATGATGTCTATTTAGATCTCATTGAAGCTGACCCAAGTAACCTGGTCCTTGGCGTCAGCATAAATAACCTGGTGAAAATCTACAAGAAAGGAGCCGTGAGGGCTGTCGACCACCTCAACCTGAAGTTCTATGAGGGGCAAATCACCTCATTTCTGGGTCACAATGGAGCAGGAAAAACTACCACCATGTAGGAGCAGTTTCAGTTTTGCAACCTTTTACCAATGTTTGACTCTGATTTAAAGCTGCATCAGAAAGTGCCCCCTTTTTAATCCCTCCCTCCTGATATAATGCCCAAATGCTTAAGTTTGTATTTACTTGCTATGTGTTACAGTTAGTTTCATATCACAGATTGTTTTTTGAAGAATTGATTTCATTTTTATTACATAATCTGCACTGACAACTGTGTGTGTGTGCGTGTGTGTGTGTGTGTGTGTGTGTGTGTGCGTGTGTGTGTGTGCGTGTGTGTGTGTGTGTGTGTGTGTGTGTGTGTGTGTGTGTGTGTGTGTGTGTGTGTGTGTGTGTGTGTGCATGTGTCAGATCTGTTATGACTGGTATGGTCCCGCCCACCTCGGGGACGGTCTACATCAACGGAATGGACGTCTGCTACCACTTGAACATCATCCGAAAGACCCTGGGCATTTGTCCACAAGACAATGTCCTGTTTGACTTGTAAGGATTGTCTTGTTGGATTGCTGCACTCGCAAATCCCAAAAGTAGAATAAAATGGTCATGCACAATCTAAGAACCAATAAATGAGTTCATTCCATGATGAGAACCAAAATCTGAGACTAACTTGCACGGATGGGAAACCGCAAGCACAATAATAAACTTATAACTACTTCACTGACATAGTCAATGAAATCTAATCCATCTAAAAGATTGAGTTTTAACGACAATAATAATATTACTTTTCATTTAAAAGCGCTTTTAATAGGACTGAAAAACACTCCAACAGGAATTAAGAGATACGGGATAAAAACGTAGACTTCAAAGCAAAATATACACAAGTTGTAAAACAAATTTCAAGAAAAGACAAATAAAGCGAGAAATGAGAAACAAAGATTAAAGGACGTTTAAAAAGTTGCAGAATGGGTTAGTTTTGAGGAATGAATGACGTGAAGGGAGGCCAGTACATTTGTGGATGTATTGAAGATAGTTGCAGTGGGTCGAGCGCCACTTGCCTTCCTCCGCTCAGGCTTGCTCGTTCTCTCTCGCCGCCCCTCCCCTGCTCTCGCCATTCGTTGTTGTTTGCTAGTGATCTCTTGAGCACTGTAAGTTTTAGCTTCACTAATTACATTGGCCCCGGAGTGTAAATGCCTTATGCAGTAGATCTTAGGTACCGCAATTGTATATTTTGCAGAAATAATCAGAAGCCTGGGTGCTCAATAGCATGAGAAATAACGCTTAACTATTTCTAATATGCATCTTAATAATAATAATAAAAATACATTTTATATATAAGCGCCTTGAAAGACACCCAGGGACACAATAAAACACAATACGGGTTGAGCAGCGGCAGCCAAACACGCCAGCGTTCACTCAAACCGGAAGTCAGAAAGAAACCACAATGGAGGGAGAGGGGGAGAAAAAAAAACACGCTTGAACTATCCTCATTTTGAGGATAATTGGAGTTAGGCAAAAAAACTCCTGCACAAGCATATGACAGATACAAGAGGTCACAAGACATGAACAACGAAGGCGGTGATACAAGGGAGTGTATGTGTGAGTGATTGTCTGGTTGTGTGTGCGTGTGATTCTGCAGCTGGTACATCAAGGTCTTCTCATGGAGACAGTCCTGGCTTATCAGTCTATGGCTGAGAAGGAGGGGGGTGATGGTAGGCCATGAACAAAACCCTCTTGAGTCATTCGACATTTTTTTCTGAATACAGTATTTTGAAAAAAAAAAAGAAAAACACGATCCAGTGAAGCCGCGATAAATGAAAGACAATATAGCGAGGGATCACTGTCTCTCATAAGAAAATAACTGGGGGAAAGACGTACAAATAGTGAGAATATAATCGGATGAAATTACACAAAACAATAAAACAAAAATCTTCTTTCCTCTGTGTCTTTTTGCTCCAGTTTAACAGTGGGGGAGCATCTTTGGTTTTATGGATGTCTGAGGGGCAGGCCGAAAGACGAAGTGAGGTTGGAATGTGATTCTTGGCTTCAAGAGGTTGGACTTCTTTGTAAACGCCACGAACTTGTTAAAAACCTCTCTGGTGAGCTCTTACATTTGTAGTATGATAACCGTGATGGGAGAAAAATATTCCCTTGCTTCAGAATTTTGACTAAATAGGGAGTTTTTAATCACGTACTGTATGTCTGTCAGCTAATTGCTGCTTTAATGAATGGCTTTTTTTACTGTTGTATTTGTTTTATTTGTTTGGGTTTTTTGGGGGGTAAATTGCAACATACCCTTTAATCTCCTTTCTGCTGTCCCCAGGTGGTATGAAGAGGAAACTGTTGGTGATACTTGCTTTCGTTGGAGGCTCCAAGGTGGTTGTTTTGGATGAGCCTACAGCAGGAGTGGACCCATTCTCCCGTCGGTCCATTTGGGACTTGTTGCTGAAATATCGCGAGGGTGAACTCAGATTGTCGGTTTGAGGGGCATTCTATTATTCGTTTACTTTCGGAGATGGCCTAAAGTTCAATTATGTCAACACTTTCTATTGATTTTGTAGAGGTCAAGTTCCATTAGTGTCACCATGATACTATCAATGCATTTTTTTGTCTTTCAGGCCGAACTATAATCCTCTCTACGCACTACATGGACGAGGCAGAACTGCTTAGTGATCGTATTGCCATCATCTCGCAGGGAAAGCTGTGCTGCTGTGGCTCACCGCTTTTTCTTAAATCTAAACTGGGAACTGGCTACACCCTGACTGTGGTCAAAAAGGTATCAACACAATTTCCCTACCTAGCATCCTTCCACCTCTTTGTTTATTTATTTGTTTTTATTTTACTATTTAAAAATGTAACTACACGCTGTTCTGATCCGAAATGGGTGAAGTAAGAGCCACTTACCTAAAAATACAACCAGTGGGGGTGGGGTGATTCATGAAAATCATTTTCGCCAATACCAGGAAAACTGGAAAAACTGAAATGGTTGAAAAAACAGTATACACCAGGGGTGCCCAATACGTCGATCGCAATCAACCGCGATCTTGCGGTCTGGTCCCAAGTCAATCGTGAGTTGAAGGGGGGAATGGGAAAAAAAATGTGTGTGTGTGTTATTGATATGAGACATTTTTTGTGTGAGTGGACACTGCACCCTAAGCATCCTGTCAGTTTCACATTAACAATAATAAAATACAATTATAAAATTAAAATTGTCTAAAATAAAAACGCAGGTCACCTTTAACTGACAGTGACTCAGGACGTGCATCACCGGAAGTTGTTAGTGGTCAGTTGTCTGCATTTGGAGCTTGCGATCAGAGCTTTTGATCAAGCTGACAAAATTATCTTCCACGAAATATACCTCAGCGCAGTTCATTGTGGTTTCAAAGCGCTGAGAAGTTTCTCCAAAGACAAAATCATGCCATTCATTCCTCAACTCTTAAGGCGTTGCCATGTGACACCAAAGTGTGCAGCAGCCGTTCAGTGTATTTTCCTTAGTTACGTGAGCATGGAACAACATTTTGCTTAAATATTTAAACTCTAATATATATATATATATATATATATATATATATATATATATATATATATAATATATATATATATATATATATATATATATATATATATATATATATATATATATATATATATAAATTTTGGGGGGGATGGGACTGCACCCTTTGATGATCAGGATCGTTCGCTCTTCGGTTAGCCATCCTGGGTGAGTCCCATCCCTCAGCAGCTGGTTCATTTGTGCTGCTAGCGCTCATGGAGTGCTTTGAGTTTCTTTAGCCAGTAGGTGTGGACCATGTCCAGGCCTGGTGCTGTCCAGTTCTTCATATCTGAGACTCTTTCCTGTATGTCTGCCACTGTTATGGTAACTGGGTTCTGTTCAGGGAGGTTGCTGTGCTCCTCTCTCAGGGTCACCAGCCATTGTGCACTGCTGTTATGTGCAACCTCCTTCTCCCATATGCCTTTCCAGTATCTTTCAGTTTCCAGTCTTGGTGGGTCAGCTCTGTTGTTAGGACCCTGCCACTGAGCGTACACTTTCGCAGGTTGTGTTGCGAACAGCCAGTTTATTCGTCTGGCCTCATTCTCTTTCGTGTACCGCTTTAGGCGGCTGGACAAGGCTTGGAGCCTTTGTTTGGCAGTTTCGAGTGCTTCAGGTATGGTCATTTGGATGTACCTCTCGGGTATCGGCCTTTTCATTACACCTCTCTGGGCCTCCGTCAATTGACTCACATCTTTCCGAGCCGCCTTGATCTTAGCCTCCAACCGTCTTTTCCATGGTGGGTAACGTATCTCATGGCTTCCATGGTTGCACTTATAGCCAAGCATCTCAAGGATCACTGATGCTGAAGCGTATATCAGCTCATTGGTTTCCGTGATCGTTACGGTAGGGATCGCCCTCAGTGCTGCATTCACACTTTCCATGAGACTTTCAGGTGGTACTTCACATAGCCGTTGTAATCGGTTTCTAGGTTGCCCAGCTTTCATTCTTGCCATGATCTTAGCTTTCAGGTCAGTTGTTGCCTCGCTCAGCATTTCATTCATTGGGGCTGGCCTCCCAATCTCATCATCTGCATTCATTGGGGCTTGCCTCCCAATCTCTGGTATGACCTCCTCCTCTGATCTGGCATCCTGGGGCCCTTCTCCATGGAACCTGCGTTGTACCTCATCAATCTCAAGTTGTGACAGCAGTTGCCGTTTGTGGATGTTGGAACACTGAGCTACTAGTTGTTTCGTGGTCAACTGTGACTGTGGGTTTCGAAGTAACCATTTAGCCCACATTCTCTGCATGTAACCCCTCTGACTAGGGTTGCTTGAGTGGTAGCATTACAACAGAGCCATGTTATCGCATCTCGCCCATCTCCGCTTTGTTCCAGTAGCCCATTTTTCATCAATGTGCATACGTCACATTTTAATATATATATATATATATATATATATATATATATATATATATATATATATATATATATTTTTTTTTTTAAATCCTCGTCTCACCCCCCTCAGGTGGTGTCCGTCCCTCATTCAGCTCGGGTCCTCTACCAGAGGCCAGGAAGCTTGAGGGTTCTGCGCAGTATCCTTGCTGTTCCCAGCACTGCACATTTCTGGACTGAGATGTCCGATGTTGTTCCCGGGATCTGTTGCAACCACTCATCTAGTTTGGGGGTCACTGCCCCGAGTGCTCCGACCACCACAGGCACGACTGTCACCTTTACCTTCTAGGCTCTCTCCAACTCCTCTCTGAGCCCTTGGTATTTCTCGAGTTTCTCGTGTTCCTTCTTTCTGATGTTTCCATCACTTGGGACCGCTACATCCACTACAACGGCGTTCCTCTGCCCTTTATCTATGATCACGATATCTGGTTGGTTCGCAATTACCATCTTGTCAGTCTGGATCTGGAAGTCCCACAGGATCTTCGCTTGGTCATTCTCCACCACCTTCGGAGGTGTTTCCCATTTTGACTTTGGGGTTTCCAGTCCATACTCTGCACAGATGTTTCGGTAGACTATGCCAGCCACCTGGTTATGGAGTTCCATGTAGGCTTTCCCTGCCAGCATCTTACACCCTGCAGTTATGTGTTGGATTGTCTCATGTGCCTCTTTGCACAACCTACACCTTGGGTCTTGTCTGGTGTGGTACCAGCCTCTATGGCTCTGGTGCTCAGGACCTGCTCCAGAGCAGCCAGGATGGTTCCTCTGTGCTGTTTAGGTCAGCCCTCTCTAGCCACTGATAGGACTCTTGAGATCAGCCACTTCAGTTATGGTCCAGTGGTACATCCCGTGTAGGGGCTTGTCCTCCCATGATGGTCCGTCTTTTAGCATCTCATCCTCTGTTCCCCATTGTCTGAGACATTCTCTGAGTACGTCATCTGTTGGAGCCTTCTCCTTGATGTATTCATAAAGCTAGGATGTTTCATCCTGGACAGTGGCTCTCACGCTCACTACTCCCCGGCCTCCTTCCTTTTGGCTTGTGTACCATCTCAGGGTGCTGGATTTGAGTAGTTTTGTAGTACCATTTTGTAGTACAAGAAGAGTGACTACGTCAGTGACTTTTTAAGGAGTTAATGGCTAGAGAGAAGAAGATGTTTAAGTGTCTACTGGATTTGGTGCGCATGGATCTGTAGCGTCTGCCTGAGGGGAGTGGCTGGAAAAGGTGGTGGGCAGGGTGCGCGGGATCCAGGAGGATTTTCCCTGCCCTTGTCTTGATTCTTGCAGTGTGCAAGTCCTCAAGAGTGGGTAGGGCAGTGCCAACGATTTTCTCCACCGTCCTAACTGTCCATTGAAGTCGGAATTGTGTGTGTGGCGGCCCCAAACCAAACCGTGATGGAAGAACACAGGATTGATTTGATGACTGCCGTGTAGAACTGTCGAAGCACCTCCTTTGGCAGGCCATGCTTCCTCAACAGCCTCAGGAAGTACATCCGCTGCCGGGCCCTTTTCAGGATGGAGATGCTGTTGACTTGCCACTTCATGTCCTGGGAGACTGTGATTCCCAGGAACTTGAAGGTCTCGACAGTTGACACAGGGCCGTTGGATAGTGTGAGGGGCAACTGTGGAGAAGAATGTTTCCTGAAGTCCACGATCATCTCTACAGTCTTGAGCGTGTTCAGCCCGAGGTTGTGTGGGCTGCACCAGAGCTCCAGCTGCTTCACTTGTTGGCGGTACGAAGACTCGTCGCCGTCTTTGATGAGACCGATGACCGTGGTGTCGTCTGCGAACTTCATGAGTTTGACAGCTGGATCTGTTGAGATGTAATCGTTTGTGTAGAGAGAGAAGAGCAGTGGAGAGAGGACACATCCATGTGGGGCTCCAGTGCTTGTGGTGCGTATTGATGATGTTGTTGCTCCCAGTCTCACCTGTTGTGTCCGTTCCGTCAGGAAGCTGAGGATCCACTGGCAGATCGTAGGGGACACACGAGGTGGAGAAGTTTGGGGGTGAGGAGTTCCGGTATGATGGTGTTGAACGGAGAGCTGAAATCCACAAACAGAATCCTTGCGATCGAGGTGCTCGAGGATGTAGTGCAGACCTATGTTGACTGCGTCTTCCACAGACCTGTTTGCCCGGTAGTCAAACTGGAGAGGGTCCAGCAGGGGTCCAGTGACGTTCTTTAGGTGGTTCAGCACAAGGCGTTCAAAGGACTTCATGACCACAGACGTCAGGGCGACAGGCCTATAGTTGTTCAGTTCCGATGTTGCCGATTTCTTGGGAACTGGGATGATTGTAGACTGTTTGAAGCAGGATGGGACCTCACACAGCTCCAGGGATCTGTTGAGGATTTGTGTGAAGACCGGAGCCAGCTGGTCAGCGCAGACTTTCAGGCAAGACGGGGACACTTTGTCGGGCCCCGGAGCTTTCTTGATCTTTTGCTGCTTGAAGAGCCGTCTCACATCCTGTTCGTGGATCTGTAGTGGAGAAAAAGGGGGGGGGGGGGTAGGTAGAGTGGTTTCTGGTAGAGGTGGTGTGTGTGGGAAATGGGGGTGTCCTTTTCAAATCGGCAGAAAAACATGTTTAGTTTATTAGCAAGACACTTATTGTTCACTGTTTGGGGGGATGGCATTCTATAGTTAGTGATTGCTTTCAGGCCATTCCATACAGATGCAGAGTCGTTAGCAGAGAACTGGTTTTTCAGCCTCTCTGCATAGCTTCTCTTAGCGATGTTAATTTCCTTTGTCAATTGGTTTCGGGCGTGTTTGTACAGTGCCCGATCTCCACTTCTAAATGTGGCCTCTTTCTCTTTCCTGAGTCGCCTGAGTTTGGGAGTAAACCATGGCTTGTTATTGTTGAAGGAGCGTAAGGACTTCGTTGGTTCACACATGTCCTCACAGAAACTGATGTATGATGTTACAGTGTCTGTGTATTCATCCAATGTGCCCGTTGAAGTTTCAAAGACGCCCCAATCAGTGCAGTCTAAGCATTCTTGTAGAGCTAGCGCTGCTTCATCTGTCCATTTTTTCACAGTCTTAACAACCGGTTTAACACATTTGCGTTTCTGTCTGTATGTAGGTATTAAGTGGATTAAATTGTGGTCAGAAAGACCCAATGCTGCACGGGCGAACGATCGGTATGCATTTTTGATTGTTGTATAGCAGTGGTCTAAAATGTTGCCTTCTCTGGTGAAACAGTCGATGTGCTGCTTATATCTGGGAAGTTCACGGTTAAGATGTGCTCTATTAAAATCGCCCAAAATGATCAGGGGTGACTCTGGGTATTTTAGTTCGAGTTTGTTTACTTGTTCGGCTAGCGTTTGTATCGCCGTGTTAGCGTTAGCTTGTGGCGCAATGTAAACACCGATTAGTAAAAAGTAGGTGAACTCACATGGTGAGTAGAATGGCTTGCAGATTAAAGACAGCGACTCCAGGTCCGGGCTGCAGTGTGCGTCGAGTTTCATGACATCAGTGCACCATTCTTCGTTGATATAGAAGCAAATTCCACCACCTTTCGATTTCCCTGATAGCTCCGTGTGCGATCGGCTCGGAGAAGGCGGAAGCCGGGTAGATGTAGCGCGGAATCCGGGTGGCGGTCACTGAGCCAGGTTTCAGTGAAGCAGAGCGCAGCAGAACATGCAAAGGTTTTGTTGGTCTTTGTGAGGAGAAGAAGTTCATCCATCTTGTTTGGCAGAGATCGTAGCAAGATGGATCGATGAGAGCGGGGTTCGAAATCCGTGCTGCCGGAGCTTGACGAGCACGCCGCCTCGCTTCCCCCTCCTCCGGCGGCGTTACCATGCTCCGTACAGCGCAGCCGCTCCGCTCGCGATTAGCTCCGAAAAACCTTGTGGATTTTCGTGTGCTGGTGAAAAGAGACCGAGCGTAGACTCCCCAATGCGCAGCAACTTTTCCCTCGTGTAAGTAAACCGCTCAGGGTCGCCAAAAACAAACGAAAATGACAAAAACAGGGATAATACTAGGGAGCGTGTGACCGAGGCTGCCATACCTGTCGGCGCCTGATGACGTATATAACCCCTCTTACGAGGGCTGCTTGACTAGGAGCATTCCAACAGATCATCTTGCCCATCTCCTCTTTGTTTTAGTAGCCCATTTTTCATCAAGGTGCTCTTGTTCCCCAGCACCTGATGGAGACCTTGTTTCGCCGAGTGACGTCTGAGCTGGCATGTCATTCGTTTAATTGTCTCTCATCATGGTATGAGGCAGGGACATGCGGTCAGGGGAGGCAGGTGAGGCAGAGCCTCACTTCTGAATGCGCATTGCATTGCGCAATAATCACAAACTGGGTTGATACATGCAACTCATAAATATAATGTTTAGCCAATAGAATAAGCGACCCTTTGTGTTTTATTTATATATTTGTAAATGTAACACTAAAGGAGTCAGTGCCACACCAACCATGAACCTCACCGCACGCCACTGGTATGAGGTAGGAATTAGTGTGAAGGACCCACACTGGATGATGTTATGTGCTCAAGCGGGAACCGAAACCCAGTTTTCCGTACACCAAACCGGTGCCTTACTAACTGAGCGATCCAGTCGCTTATATATATACACTGTATGTATTATATTATATCCGAGCTGCAAAACGATTAAAATATTTAATCATGATTAAAAATGCAATTGTCATAATTAACTAATAATAATTCATAATTAATAATTAATCGGGATTATTCACATATTTTTTAATCATTTTTAAATTTACTTGAATATTTTTTCATCATATTTTTTTCCCGTTTTAATGCTCTCATCACTATAGAATCATGGATCAGTTTTCTATGGACAAAATGCAAATATTTACTGAAACAATTTCGATTTTCAATTTTACATGGGAGGCGTCCCGGTAGTCCAGTGATTAGCACGCCCACTTCACAGTGCAGAGGTACCGGGTTCAATTCCAGCTCCGGCCTGCCTGTGTGGAGTTTGCATGTTCTCCCCGGGCCTGCGTGGGTTTTCTCCGGGCACTCCGGTTTCCTCCCACATTTCAAAAGCATGCATGGCAGGCTATTTGAACCCTCTAAATTATCCCTAGGTGTGAATGTGAGCGTGGATGGTTGTTCATCTGTGTTTGCCCTGCGATTGGCTGGCAACTGGTTCAGGGTGTCCCCCGCCTGAGACGGCTGGGATAGGCTCCGCACCCTCCGCGACCCTAGTGAGGATCAAGCGGTTCGGAAAATGGACGGAGGGATTTTACAGGGACCTTTTTCACCTGGAACCCCTTCAAGTTCACGAAGGATTTGCTGGGGCAGAAGCGGAGTGGCAATCTGGTCTCCTCGCAGGAAATCATAAACCAACATCTGAAGCAGACGTACAGCGACCCCGCAAGAGAGCAGGAGCTAGGAGAATGCAACATCCTCATAGACCCCCCTGAACCTGAAGAGCAGTTCGACATGTCGGAGCTGCAGCTAAAGGAAGTCAGGGAGGTCGTCCGCAAGGGCGAGCTCTGCTCCAGGACCGAGTGGCACTTCATACAAAGTGTACAAGAACTGTCCCAAACTCCTGCTGCGTCTGTGGACAATCCTGCGAGTCTTCTGGAGAAGGGGAAGGATCCCTGAACAATGGAGAATGGCTGAAGGGGTATGGATCCCGAAGGAGGAAAACTCCACTCAGCTAGACCAGTTCCGCATCATCTCCCTGCTGTGTGTTGAGGCAAAGGTTTTCTTCAGTGCTGTTTCCAAGCGGCTGTGTACCTACCTGGCAAAGAACTCCTACATCGATACATCTGTCCAGAAAGGTGGCATCTCAGGAATTTCAGGATGTTTGGAACATACCGGTGTGGTCACACAGCTTATTCGGGAGGCCAGAGAGAACAAAGGTAACCTATCAGTGCTGTGGCTTGACCTGGCAAATGCATTCGGCTCCATTCCACACAAGCTCGTCCAGCTCACTCTGACAAAGCATCATGTACCCAGAAGATGCAGAGATCTCATCGCTGATTATTACAGCAATTTCAGGATGAGGGTCTCTACAGGAGCAATGACATCCAGTTGGCACAAGGTGGAGATCGGCATCATCACAGGGTGTACTATCTCTGTGACACTGTTCTCGCTAGCCATGAACATGCTCACAAAATCTGCTGAGCCAGAGTACAGAGGGCCCCGCACGAACTCCGGACAACGGCAACCACCCATCAGGGCATTCATGGATGACCTCACAGTCACGACAGAATCAGTCCCAGGCTGCCGGTGGATTCTGAAGGGTCTTGAAAAGCTGGTGGCGTGGGCCCGGGTGCGTTTCAAACCCGCCAAATCAAGATCTATGGTGCTAAGGAAAGGGAAGGTGGAAAACAAGTTCCGGTTCACCATCTCAGGCACAGCCATTCCATCAATCTCAGAGAAGCCGGTCAAGAGCCTAGGGAAGGTTTTCGACTGCTCTTTGAGAGACACAAAATCTATCCAGTCGACATGCACGGAGTTGGATGGCTGGCTGAAATCAGTGGACAAGTCAGGCCTACCGGGGAAGTTTAAAGCCTGGGTATACCAGCACGGCATTCTTCCCAGGATCCTGTGGCCCCTCCTGGTCTACTCCGTCCCCATCTCGACAGTTGAGACCTTAGAGAGGAAGGTCAGCAGCCACCTCCGGAGATGGCTAGGACTTCCAAAGAGCCTGAGCAGCATCGCTCTCTACGGAAACAGCAACAAACTGCAACTGCCCTTCAAATCCTTGGAGGAGGAATTTAAGGTCACCAGAGCCAGAGAAGTGGTTCAATACAGGGACTCAAGAGATCCGAAGGTGGCTAAGGCTGGGATCCAAGTGAGGACTGGCAGGAAATGGAGGGCAGAGGAAGCGGTTGAAGGGGCAGATGCAAGGCTCCGGCACAGGTGCTTGACTGGAGTGGTCACACGAGGTCGAGCTGGGCTAGGATCCTTTCCATCTCCCCAGCTGAACACCAAGGGGAAGGAGGGGCGTCGTCTTGTCCAGGACGAGGTGAGAGCAGCAGTGGAGGACACAAGAACCTGCAAGGCTGTGGGAATGAAACAACAGGGTGCTTGGACAAGATGGGAGAACGCAGTTGAGAGGAAAGTGACCTGGGCAGAGCTTTGGAAAGCAGAGCCTCAACGCATTAAATTCCTCATCCAGGCAGTTTATGATGTGCTCCCAAGCCCGTCAAATCTGCACACATGGGGCATAGCAGAGACACCGGCATGCCCACTGTGCTCCAAGCGAGGAACCCTGGAACACATCCTCAGTGGCTGCACAAGGGCACTTGGAGGTGGACGGTACAGGTGGAGGCATGATCAAGTCCTTAAGACTATCGCGGAAGCCATTACCGCAGGGCTGGCATGGGCTAAACAGTTCCGCCCCTCCAATAAAACCATCGCCTTTGTCAGAGCTGGGGACAAGCCTACCGCGGCCAGCAGAACATCATCTGCAGGCATCCTGACATCTGCAAGAGACTGGCAGTTGCTGGTGGATCTTGAAAAAAAGCTGAAGTTCCCCAGCCATATTGCAGTTACCACCCTACGACCTGACATTGTCCTCGTATCGGAGTCCACCAAACAAGCAGTGCTGCTGGAGCTGACAGTGCCGTGGGAAGATCGCTTGGAAGAAGCCTTTGAGAGGAAGCTCTCCAAGTACGCAGGACTGGTCAGCGACTGCCAGCTGGCTGGTTGGAGAGCAAGGTGTTTCCCTGTGGAGGTTGGTTGCAGAGGATTTGCAGCCCGTTCCTTGGCCAGAGCCTACTGTAGTTTAGGCATCGATGGAGAGAGGAAAAGGAGAGCCATCCGCAATACCACCGAAGCGGCAGAAAGAGCCTCAAGATGGCTGTGGCTCAAAAGAGGAGATCCATGGAGTCATGGTAGCTAGCTAGCTGTCTGGACACAAGCCGGGACTTGATCAACCCCGGCTGGGTCACCTGGAGGAGGGCGTCTGATAGTTGAAAGACCCGAAACGTCCAGTGAATCCAGGAACATCACTGATGATGTGTCCAGACTAGGCATCAGTAGATGTATGTACACAGTCACCTGGAGCAGTTATTCACACAATCTCTCACACAATATTATTGTCCATCAACAACAGTGAAAAAATATTTTGTCACACAACAGCTCCTTTCATAGCTCTTTTGAGGGAATCAAAAAGAGCAATATAAAATTATAAAGTGTACATCTAAGGTAAACTCATACACAGCCTACAGTAGATTTAAGTCATAGTTGCATACTTCGTTTTTCTCAAGTTTACTTTGAACACATGAGTCAGGCTATGTTGTTTCTGTTGGTCCTTCTTGCGCGGAAGTCTCTCTGTGGTTTTGTGTCGACATCATTTCGGATGATTAGACTTGATTCAAGGCACAACACTGAAGACGTTTTATTTTCAGTTTGCTCACTACCACTGCACCGCTGAGCTCTTGACGTGCCTCAGCACGCCGTCACTGTCAGACAAACACAGAGAAGCTCCGCCCCCTTTATTTATATGGACACGGAACACAGTAATTCCACACAAAATAGTTCCAAACAAGTAACAATCGCGTCAGTGGCATACATCGTACTCAACAGACAACCTCTTTATTCACCAGAGGCTCATCAACGTAGTCTCATATTTCTCTCCCGAAACAGTGTCTGCTGCCGCTTGGTGTACCTTAGCCTTCTCCGCTACGTACAATTTCTGTAGATAGCATTTCATGGAGGCTCTCGTTGGCAATTCGTAGTGGAGTCGTTAGATGCAATACGAATGATTTCAGCTTGAGTCTATGGACAATGTTGACAGGCTTGCATGCAGTCGCCATACATTGAGCTACGGCTGCAGCAAATGTGTTTTTCATCATGTTATCCATTTTCTTCGCTTTGAAATGATCCATAGCTGTCTGTCTTAGACAAGGGGGTGGAGTACTCACATCAACTGGGTGTTTGGCCATTGACTGGCATTTCAGACTCGACAGGGTATGATGATAGCTCAGTTTACGAGCAAAACATAGAGGTAACTGTGGTCTTGTGAGTGGAACCATCTGGCAAATTTTTAAAAGTAAACTTCCTCTTTAGAAACTCTTTAAGTATCCGTTTTCGATGTCTCACGCTGCCATGGCTGGCAAAACAGATATGGACGTGGACCTGTGCAGCGTGCTGGTTGTTTTGTTTCAGTTTTTTTTATAGAGCAACGTAACATCCACTGTGACATGTTGCCGCATTAATCTTGCGATAAAAAAATAGAATCACGTGAAAATTGATTGAAAATAATGCAGATAACGCACTAAACTGACAGCAGTAATATATATACAGTGATTCCTTGCTATTTCGCAGTTCGTTTGTCGTGGCTTTAGTGCATCATGGATTTTTTCAAACATTCATTAAAAAAAAAGATATGCCTGTATTAGTATACAGCATTAAGACATGTTAATTACTTTAAAATTTACTTCTACATGCAAGTATACCATTAGATTTGGCTTTATAAATATTATGTACATGTACCTATATGGAGGGGTGGGGGCGCTACTTTGTGGATTTTCATTTATCGCGGGTGGTTTTGGTCCCCATTAGCTGCGATGAACGAGGGATTACTATATATATATATATCTAGTTGGAAAGACATCGGTTTGACGCACGGGAGACGGGGCAAAATGGGAACATAACACCATCCAGTCTGGGTCCTTGGGCAAGATCCTTCACGCGAATGCCTACCTCATACATGATGAGAGACAATAAAACTAATTACATGCCGGTTCAGACGTCGCCCGGTGATAGAGAAATCTATGAACAAAATTCTATCATGTTTAAAGTTTCGGTTAATTTGGGCATGTCTGGACATGCTCAGCGCAGAGGTGTCGGCTGTTTGGGCGGAGGACCTTTTCTTGAGTAATCACGTCAAAGCAAGGGGGGCGAAGGCTAGATTCAATCACAGAGTGGGAATAAAAAAATTGGGAACAAAGAGTTGTTCAATACCAAAAGAGAGTTTGGGAACAGCTGACGCGCCCAAGTGGACATTTGTCATCAGCAAAGTCTGTGACTTGTGTATTCGGGTAGATCAGATCACTACCGAGGGGTCGGACCGGGGGGCGCGGTATGCAAATCTCCGGGACAGTGTCTTTCTTGTATTTTGCAATAAAAGTTCGAACCGGCGGAGAGGGAGCCGAGTGTGTATCATCGGAGCAATTAACCGTTGTTCGCTCTCAGAGATCCGCTCTCGCCGATCCGCTCTCGCCAATATTGAAGACAATTTTCCTGTGTGCCGAGTCATTTCTTTAACTTTGTCCGAGAAAATCTCTGACACCCGGCCAAACAAAGTCTGCGTCAGGTGCTGGGGAACCAGAGCACCTTGATGAAAAATGGGCGACTGGAACAACCTCCACAGCACAGCATCCTCGCTGAACAGAACCCAGTTACCATAACAGTGGCAGACATACAGGAAAGAGTCTCAGATAGGAAGAACTGGACAGCACCAGCCCCGGAGCAGGCCCTGAGCACCAGAGCCATTGAGGCCCAGATATACCACACCAGACAAGACCCAAGGTGTAGGTTGTGCAAAGAGGCACCTGAGACGATACAACACATAACTGCAGGGTGTAAGATGCTGGCAGGGAAAGCCTTCATGGAACGCCATAACCAGGTGGCCAGCATAGTCTACCAAAACATCTGTGCGGAGTATGGACTGGAAACCCCAAGGTCAAAATGGCAAACACCTCCAAAGGTGGTGGAGAATGACAGAGCGAAGATCCTCTGGGACTTCCAGATCCAGACTGACAAGATGGTAATGGCGAACAAACCAGATATCGTGATCATAGAAAAAGAGCAGAGGAAAACTCTTGTAGTGGATGTAGCAGTCCCAAGTGATGGAAACATCAGAAAGAAGGAACACGAGAAACTCGAGAAATGCCAAGTGCTCAGAGAGGAGCTGGAGAGAGCCCGCAAGGTAAAGGTGACAGTCGTGCCTGTGGTGGTCGGAGCACTTGGGGCAGTGACCCCCAAACTAGATGAGTGGTTGCAATAGATCCCGGGAACAACATGGGACATCTCAGTCCAGAAATGTGCAGTGCTGGGAACAGCAAGGATACTGCGCAGAACCCTCAAGCTTCCTGGCCTCTGGTAGAGGACCCGAGCTGAATGAGGGACGGACACCACCCGAGGGGGAGTGAGACGAGGAATTTTTATATATATAAATATATATAAAATGTATTTTTTGTGGTCTTCTCATTCCAAGTTTGTCCATCCATCAGTGGATAGATCATGGATCATGGTTCGGAAAATGCTTAACCACTTTATCCTCATTGTTGCAGTGGGTGCTGGAACCTATCCCAACTGTCTTCAAGCAGGAGGCGGTTGCCTAACCTGAACGGTCGCCAGCCTGTTGCAGATTCCAAGTTTGTTTCATGTACAATTCACTGACCTCGACCACTGGGAGAAACATTTTAAAAATGATAGAGGTGTGCGGTCGGGTCAGTTGCGGGAGGTTCGACGCTTGAAAAGTAGATCTTTGGTCAAAAAAGTTTGGCCACCCCCGGTATACACAAAATGTCCATAATTGAGTACTACTCAGTTCCGTTTCTGGAGGTGTTTTCAACAGTTATCTCCAAACATGTATTTGAACAACAAATCTGTGATTCACTTTGCAGGGTCTTGAAGCTAACTACTGAAAATAATAACGTACCTGAAAATCGTTTTTGAGTAGCTCCCAATGTTTCACGATCTTAAAGCAGTGTAAATGTCATTTGTTTCAGGACAGCGATTCATCAGGCGATAGAGACGCACCCAGGCAGGGTCATAGTCTGGATATTGTGGCCAATAGCTCACGTGAGTGTTCTTCGTGAATCCAACCTGCTGGACGTGGTTAACAAGTAAATTTTGAATGATAGTTCAGGCACAGTGTGAGTATGATCTTAACTGGCCTCCACTTACACTGTAGCCATGGAAGCGCTGCTGGCTCTGGCACAGTGTCACTTTCCTAGTGCCAGCCTTGTGATGGAGTCCTTGCGTGAGGCAGTGATCAGTATACCCCAGGAGGCCTCCATGAACAACCGCCTAGCTGACTTCCTTTCTGAACTGGATCAGAATCTGAGCCAGATTGGAATTATCACCTATGGATTGTCTGACACTAAACTAGAGGATGTAAGCAAAGATTTGCCCTTATGAAAACACATTTGCTGGCTATCATTGATATTTGAAACCCAACAGCTGTTACAATCACATGTATTCAAAATACAGTGCACTCCGCTTAATAGAACACCGGTTAATAGAGTAATCCGCTTAATAGAACAAAAGGCTCTGGAACGGATTTGCCTAATGCAATTTCCTATAAAGATACTCCGCTTAGTAGAACAGATCTCCACTTAATAGAACAGGCCGTAAGCAATGAACATTGTAAACTAGTGGTTTTCGAAGTGTAGCTATCGCGATACTGTACCACTATCGCGAGAAAACGCGGTAGTTCTAGCCGTATACAGTAACAGGTAGCACGCGTCACTCCACACATAGACACACGCACGTCACAATGGCTTCAACTTCATTCAAGAGACGAGGGCTATCACCTGCGGATAAGAAGGACATACTCAGACGATACGATGCATTGCCGGATTCTCATAAGGTACGCCCGCGGTTTCCAGGACTTCCCTCTTATCCAGCGCATTGAGAGGGAAGTCAACCGCAAAATTACGGACTCCTGTTTCCAGACAAAAGTAACAAAATTTTTCTCGTGATTTGAGATGTTTGACTGAAGTTGATTAAAGTTGTTGTTTTGTTGTTTGATTAAAGATATGGACGTCCACAGTCGAAATATCTCTTCTAACTCGTCAGCAGGGGTTTTTCTGCGTGCATAACTTGGTCGTCGACGTGTCTGAAGGTGTACCTAATAAAGTGTCTCCGGTTAATAGAAACCCCGCTTAGTAGAACAGAAGCGCTTCGGCCCAATGGTGTTCTATTAAGCGGAGTGCACTGTAATAAAAGAAAAAGTTCCATCCATACATGTTCTGACATAGAGTTGAACTATTTTTCATCTACGTTTATTTCAACACAATCGGCTTCAAAAGTTGATTTTTTTACCAAATTCAAATATAATTTAAACATGTGAAAATGTGTCATATCTTGTCCAGATCTTTTTACGAGTCGTGGAGGAAACTGAGTTGGAATCAGAGCTGCATGCTGATCCTCCTCATCAATCAACAGAGCAGAATGATGGTGAGAGCAGGATAGGGGATGTTTGTGCATGCGTGCATGCGTGCATGCGTGCGTGCGTGCGTGTGTGTGTGTGCGCGTGTGTGTGTATGTGTGTGCATGTGCGTAAGCAGTCAATGTCATGTTTGGTTATATTTACCAATACAAGTCATTCAACCCAGATGACAAACTTGAAGTTGCCTTATTCATGTACTTATGAGTGCAGTTATGGTATAGGCCAGGGGTCTTTTCTTTTTTTGGACACTATTTCAATAGCTTTAGAAAATATTCTTTCACAAGGCACAGATGAAGCTGGGTTGCAGAGAAATGCGAGTGCCAGTTTATATAAATTTGTGTAGGTATGGCCCAGTTTCATGGCTCTCCTTGAAGGCTCAAAAATACCTCAACATAGACGAGGTGTTATTGTTGTATAAGTTCCCTTGCACACAACAGACACTTCACCTGTGAAATAACAATAGACACAAGAACAAGCGAAAAACTGCATTATCACATTTATATTAATGCAGTTTTTCTTCCTTACCTTATTGGAAGCAATCAAATTAAAATGTTCCCATATAGGGGAGGATCAGCTTTTTCGCACAGGTTCCATCACAAACAACGGACAAGGCTCGAAAATAGATTGGAAAGAAAACTAGTTGCACTGTTGTGCACAGGTGTAACAAGTACAGAAGCCCGAAATCCACAAAATGTGAGATAGCAGGCGATCGCCATTGCATTTTGCAACCTATTTATACCGTAGTCTGTACTCTGTTTGCAATGCGTGCCAAACGTCGGACCACTCACAAAGCGTATACGTGATTCAGACAGCCGCCGAGGCTTCACACGTCATCATTTCCGGGTCTTGCCGAAATGACGAATGCCTTGATACAAGCTGCGTGGAAACTCCCCTCCCATTACTCGACACAAGCTTCGGAGCCTCGGTCCATTTCGTCCCATCACTAGCTTACGTGAGTTGGGTTCTTTCGTTTTGTTTGACATCAACTTCTTCCTTGCCTTTTGTGCAAGCGCTTTTGGTTTTTTTTAAGATATCCTTTATTTGTCCCGCAATAGGGAAATTTACACTCAGAGTTCAGAAAGGAAACCACTAGGTTGGGAGAGGGAAAAAAAAACATGCTCGAACTATCCTCTTCTGAGGATGATTTCAGTCCAGGATAAAAAAAAGACCCTTGTACATAAATAAGCATATGACAGTTACAACAAGTCACACAACATAACATGTAATGAGGGGGCAGATGAATGGGAAGGGGGAGGGGTGACCGCGACGCGGCCCGTCACGTCGCGGGGGAAAAGAATAGGAACGATGAAGACGGTGATGATAAGGATGTGTTTGCGCGTGTGATTGTCTGGTTGTGTATGCGTGAATAGGTCGCAGCTGCTTCGTGAAGGTCTGCTCATGAAGACAGTCCTGGCTTATCAGTCCATGGCCGAGAAGGAGGGGGGTGATGGTGGGGGCACGAGCTTCCACGCATACCTTCCATCCAGGGGAAAGGGTTCCAAATAGCCTTGTTTGTTTTGGAGGGACGGCCGCCAACAATTTCAGGTGGCCTTGAGTCCTTGAGGCTGTATCCCTTCACTGGCGCCGATCAGCCAAATCCTGAATTCCTTTTCGAAGCGAGAATTCCACTTCCCTGTTGTTGTCCATCGTATGGAGACGCTCCAGAACAGCAATTGCGGTTGAGCTCAGTCACCGCTTGAGTCTGAGTGTTGGACATTTGCGCTAGACCATCGAGAACGACCGTCAGCTTCTTCACTTCCAATAAAGCCGCTCCCGTCGGTTGGATTTTGCGATAGAACAGGAAACTGCTAACACGAAACTGCAGCATACCAGCTATCAGAAGGCCAATAATCTAGATGTCTTCCTCCTCCTCAACGGACAGTATTGACGGGCACACCATTCTCCCCTTCCTCCATGGATCTAGGGTGTACCCGGCAGCAAATATCTCGAGGGGCAAGCAGGCTCCCCTCTGCCTGCTCTTCTCGTCGAGAAAAATGTTGTCGATTGCATCAAGAGGCCAGCCAACCAATTCCGTGTTTTTTTTAGGATGAAAAATATGGTCTAGGCTAGGAAAAGACAACACAAGGACAGCACATAGACTGAGTGGCGAGCAAGGGGGTGGGGGGGGGGGGTGGGTTACAGGAGCCTTCGTCGAGAGCCAAGCAGAAAATTTCTTTTTCCTGGTTCTTGTTTGACCAGCGCTTTATGTTTCTACTTTGTCGGTGCGTATTTTTTTTTTGTATTAAACATTTTTGTTGCTAGTTTTTGCCTGGAGTCTACTATATTGAGAATCCCAAACTTTCTTCGTTTTGTTCGAAGCGTGACAGTCGCAGCCTACGACGCAAATCTTCGTTGCCGAAATGTTGACATTTAATATTTATCTTGTGCAGAGCGTGCCTGTAAGTGATGTATCGTTGCGCAAAAGTGTAATGAAATTAAAGCGATTCAATTCAATTCAATTCAATATTCCACACATTTTTACAGCATTGGAAATGTTAATGTATGTGTCATGTTTGTCCACTTAGAGAAACTATATTAAAACTAAAAAAACATATCTTTTTCCATGTTCAAACATTTTTGAAAAAGCTCCAGGGAAATTATTGTCCAAGAAATCAATAACCAACATGGGGGAGACAGAACGGGAAACGCGGCGGGTCACTGTTAAGTGCCCTGATATCCTCGATGTGAAAGGAAAACAGTTGGGAAGAAGAGGAGCCGGGGGAAAAAAAAAAACAACAGACTCCAACCATTCTTCTTGAATGGAAGAGCCAGAGAAAAAAAACACATCACATGTAGCATACATTAGAAAATACGTTGAACAATTCTCGAGACTTAACATGGAATGAACAGGATTGGGGAGGGAGGAAATTGGGAGAGCGTCACAATCTGTGAAACGAGTTGTAGACATTAGGTGCACTCAAGTCTCCAGTTGTGACGGGGGAGGGAGCGGAGTGAATAAGGATCCAACAAAGACTTTTGAATTTGCACCTGCAGCTGCAAGGCCAAAACCTGATCGGTCACAGGCTCAGGGAGGAGTTATGGAAAGAAGGAGATAGGAATACTCGCATCCGTGTGGTTTTTTTTCCATCCCGGGGAAAGTCCAGATAATTGTTTTGAGAACATGCCGTCAACAATTTCAGACAGCCTTGAATGTCTTTTAGCATGTGACGTTGAGCGATATAAATTTGCTGAGTACTTAAATCAATCAATCAATTTTCATTGGTGTGAATGTTTGCAAAACACTTAATTACAACATGCGTTACATTCACTCAAAAAATCATGTGAAATGTAAGAATTTTCAACAGGTACATGTATCCACATCGACATGAGATTGAATTAAATCTAATCGAATGGGAAAAAAATGTTATCGAAGTGAACTCTCATGAATTGACATCGACACCCAACCCTGCGAAATGCAGCACCAATATACAGTACCTCCGATGGACTTTACTTTGCCCAGTGGTGCTGTGAGTCATCAATTCATCCACGAGGTTCGGTGCAGTTCGGGGAAAATAAATAAGCACCAAACAACCGAGTGGTAAGTGTGTCAACCTCACAGTGGAGGGGTCGTGGGTTTGATTCCAGTCCTGTGTGGAGTTTGCATGTTCTCCCCGTGCCTGAGTGGGTTCTCTCCGTGTACCCCCGGTTTCCTCCCACACTCCCAAAACGTGCCATTGCGATGGGGTGGCAACCGGTTCAGGGTGTTCCCTGCCTACTAGACGACTGGAAAATATCTATCTATCCATCTATCCATCCATCCATCCATCCATCCATCTTTATCCACACACACTGTATATAGAACAATGTGCTGAACAGGATGCTGCAATGTGCTTTCACAGAATTTCAGGAGAAACATCTGCTGAGTGGATTTGGCCAAAGAGGCACCCTGACTGGATGGAGCATGACCTGCCAGCATCTGAGAGCTCTCTTTATCAAACGATGGCTGTATGCTCGCAGAAATACTAAAAGCTTCTTTGCTCAGGTGATGGCACACTGCAAGGGAAAACAAATGTCAGTATTAAGGATCTGGCACGCAGAAATGTAAAAAATGTGCTCTTCTGCTATATTGCCTTTTATCAGAAATCATGTTTTTATTCACATAATTTTCAATTATAGAGGAGGGCTCCAACTCTCGACACTCATATGCAGTATTGTTGATGTCACATGCCACTCCAACAGGCCACACCTGAAAGGCACACGCATACACACATTACAATGCACACAGTGTTTCACATTTCATGCAATGTATTTGATCACATTTTGTTTTGATCAAATACATTGGCAAATCCATTGAAGAAGTGATTTAACCCTCATATGTTGAAAAAAAAATCACATTGATTATGTTGTGTGTCATTTTGACCCGTACTGTAAAAATCCACACAAAATAGTCAAAAAACAGGTTACACCAGTAACAACTTTGTATAAGATCATGTAAACATTCAGAAAAGAGACAGACAACAGATTTTTAATCCCAACAGTATATTTAAGAACTGTTTATGAAAGTTTTTCCATGTCACATTTCTTTTTTTCATTTAACTTTTCTGAGATTTTCAGTGTTTTATCTGCAAAGTATTGCACTGGCAGTTGTATGTGTACTGTCAGATTGTCAAGCCCCCCTTTGGTGGAGTTGTAGGCCACTATCATTCATGTCTTCTCTTGTGCTCAGAGATGCATCTGTATGCATTGCGTTCATTACAAGAACATTTTTGTTTTTCTTTGGGCAGTATGAAACAACTGCTGCTTTCTCAGTGAAAACAAACACTGAAGAATGAAGAGGTCTGCCCTGCATCTTCAGAATTTCACCGGGAATATCTGTCTTATTTCTTCTGACTGTTGCCCAACATAGTCAGCTTACTCTCCTGAACTTCATCACCAAGGCCGTAATTTGTAAACAAGTTATGACTTTGCAGCCCTTTACTCATCTTCAGCACCACACACATCATCTGATTCTTCTCAGATGCTTCTTCAGGTAGCTTTCCAGGGTGCACTTGCATATTCCATGCAAAACTAGATTTTGCATCACAGGCTGCCCACATTTTGATGCCATACTTGCCAGAAAGATCCTCTATCTCTAAAATCTCTTCCTCTGCATCACACTCCCAGTTCAAACTCTGTTATGAAGCTTCTTCAGCTGTAAATCTTCTTGAGCTCATTTTTGGTATGTTGGTGAAAGAAATGACATGAGAAGAGTGACGAGTCAAATGAGAAAGTTCCTGCTCTACACACACCTGGGTCTCTGGCAGTCACTGAGCAGTCAAAACAAAGTACATCAATTAGACATGTTTCTTTTGGATCTGAAAAGCTGCTTGCCCACGTTAAAGTGCCTGGGTCAAAATGACCCCCAACATCATATTTTCTCTTTGAAGTCAAAATGGCGCCCGAGTAGGCAGCCGTCAGCAAGTGCTCTCATGAGCCTTGCTTTTTTGTGTTTGTTTTGTCACTTTGTGTTTGTTGTTACGTCATGTGGACCTGATGTGGACTTTTTTCAGCATTTTTTGGCCACAACATTCATCAAGGAGGAGACTCTGTGCTTGGTGGTTGCGCCTTCTCGGCAACATGGGTATACCAGCACTGTTTTTGACTGGGAGGAATGTCGGCGCCATTTGACTGTCGTTGCTGGACAGTCCCGGGGCACTTGTGTCTTGCGCCTGTAATGGGCAGCATTTTTCACAGCCCCGCTTTGTTCAGCGGAGAGATCGGTGCTGTTGAACGGTCTGCGGCTGGATAGATGTAAATCTTGAGGGGCCGACGATGAGAAGAAAGGAGCGTTAGCGCGGACCGCCGATGTGGATTTGGAGCTGGGAGTCACGGCTTAGAGTTTGAAGCGGATTACGTGGGACATGAGAAGTTAACTAATCTCTTTTCGTCAATGGACGCGACAGCTTTGTGTTTGCTTTCAAAACTTAGCTTGTAGCAGACTTGTGCACATTTTCAGCATGACGTCTCTGATCCACTGGAGAAAGGACACTTTGATCCTCTCCTCTTTCATCTATAACCGCTTCAGACAACAAAGTGTATGCAGAAAAGTGGTGAAGATTGCACGACTGTCTGTGTTATGTTGTGTTATTTTTGTTATTTTGACTTCAAAATGGCGCCGCGAGAGTTGCTGCCTTTCCAGCAGCTCCTATATTTTGTTGTTCTACTTCTTCCTTTCATAACTTTGCTGCTGTGAATTGGGAATTTCTCCATTGCGAGACTAATAAAGGTTTCCTTATATTTGTATTCAAACTGTGCACAGACATCCGACTACACATCAGAGTGTCCAGATTTTACACACCAGTTCATGACCCTAGATGACGAAAAGTCAATAAATTTCATGAAGAAAAAGAAAAGGTATCCAGTGCTTTGGTCTACGCAAAAACTGAAATGGGTCAAATTGACCCTTAACATCATATAAGTACAAGGACAGAAGTGATTTAATACAAGGACAGAGGTTACACCAGTAAAATATATTTTAATAAGATCTCTATTGCAGGTGAGTCTAGGACCGATCGCTTGCGATAAAACGTCAATGGATGCTACAGCTTCTTGTTGACTTTGAAACTTAGCTTGTAGCCGACGTGTGCACATTTTGAGCATGACGTCTCTGATCCACTGGTTAAAGGACACTTTGATTTTCTCCTCTTTCATCTCAAACTGCTTCAAACAACAAAGCGTGTGATGGAAAAGTGGTTACAACTGCATGACTGTCCGTGTTTTATGTTATGTGTTGTGTTTATTATTTTACTTTATGTTACCTGTTTTGTTAAGTGCTTTGTTACAGCTGCCGCTGTTGTGAAAACGCTATATAAATCAGCATGTATTGTATTGTATTAACTGTAATGTATTTGTGTGCAACAGATTGTGCTTCCTGCGGGGCTTTTGATGGGATTTTTGGCAATCCCGGGCAAAAACAACTCCCTCCCTACTGACCAAGTGGAACTGTACGCTTGAATATTCATTCACTTTGTTCTGTGCTTGCTTGCTTACTTTAATTTCAGAATTTTAAATTTGTGGGATTATTTTGTTGGATTAAATGACCGTGTGGAAAAATACATATATACAGTGTCACACGTCCCATGTTATTTTAAGGGTGATGTCTACCGTTGATGAGGAGAGATCATCACTGTCAGTGCTATTTCAACCCAATTTGATTCGCATGAATGTGCACTTTATAAAAATGAATTTATGGCATAAATTGTTGATGTGATAATTTGGTAATTACTATTTTTGTTTTTAGGTTGTTAACTGAAGAAATTCAAATAGCTTTTATTTTGATTGTGGCTATTTCCTGTGTACCTTCCGGCTCCGTGCTTTTCCTGGTTGAAGAAAGAGCCAGTAAAGCAACACACCTCCAGTTTGTCAGTGGGCTCCAGCCATTCCTCTACTGGTTGACAAACATTTGCTGGGATATGGTGAGTACAGACACAAGCAGTATACTGAATAGACAAATGTATTATATACCTCATCTCTTGGAGCAAACGAGATGGCTGCACTTCGTTTGAGTGGGGGTGTCATGTTGCAAGATGATAGAGGACCCAAAAAGGAAGGCAGGAGACGCAGGGTGGGCTGAACAAAATGTATTTACAAAACACTGGAAACTAAATCCAAAACAAACAAAATCCTAAAAACACCAAGAAACCAAAGTAACAAACCTATGGCAGAAGCAAAACCAATGTGACAGCAATACAGCCACCCGACACTGAGTGGTCGCTGAGGCAGTGATTCTAAAAGAACGAATGACTCGGGTGCCACCTGTTGCTCACAAATAAAACAATAATGACATTGTGGGGGTGGATGAATCGGAGCCTCTCCAATGCAACGGTTCATCCTCTTCACTCTGCAGTATCTGCACTCTTCCAAAAATATGAACATTCATTCATTCATTTTCCGATCCTCTTTATCGTCACAATGGCTGCGGGGGGTGCTAGAGTTTATCGCAGCCATCATTGGGCAGTAGGCGGGGGACACCCTGAACCGCCAGCCAATTGCAGGGCGCACATAGACGAACAACAATCCAAGCTCACACTCACACTTAGGGACAATTTGGAGTGTTCAATCAGCCTGCCGTGCATGTTTTTCGGAATGTGGGAGGAAACTGGACAACCTGGAGAAAACCCGCACAGGCCGGGGGAGAACATGCAAACTCCACACAGGGAGGCCGGAGTGGGGATTGAATCCACAACCTCTGCACTGTGAGGTCAACCACTGGACCACCGGGCTGTATGGCAAGCCATTTGAGCATTTATTCCAAATCCCTGATACCAGACATAAGTGTGTTACACTAGTTCGATCTCTTTCAGCACTAGTTCGACACTCAGCCACACTAGTGACACACTTTGTCGAACTAGTTGCAAACAAACTCCAACTAGTCATTCATTTTCAGCAACATGTCAACTTGTCAATCATGGATTATTCTAACATGTGAACATGTGACACGTGATTTCCTGCACTAGTAAACAAGTGCGAGCTAAAATACTCACTAGTTTACGAGTGGTGGATAAAACAGTAGCAAGTTTACTAGTTAAAGCCCTTTGACGCCTTGATATCGAACTAATGAGTGTCAAAAATGTTACTTGTGCCCCAAATATACACTAGTTGCATGCCGCACTAGTGCAACTAGTGAGGTCTAAAATGTTCACTCGTAGAACTAGTGGATGCCAACCTGCTCATTAGTGAGCTAGTTGCACAAAAATAATGAGTAGGTTGGGCAGAAATGTGGCTGCAGGATTCCTATTGGATCTGCAGTTAAAATACACCAATCGGGATTCAGATTTTGTCATAAGCACACCCACTTCATTTGCATGTTTTACACTAGTTTACAAGTTGTCCTCGTAAAGTAGTAAGACTTTGAACCTCACTAGTTTGGTCTAGCGGGCCACTAGGGCGTAAAAAAGCTGACTAGCTGGGAAATTCCCTCTGCTTGTGTGCTTCCAGGTGTCACTATTTAGAATTTTGTCAGCACTAGTTGGACAAAAGTGGCACTAGTTGCCAAAAATGAGTGGCTAGCGAGGATTTCTGTGCAACTAGTTCGACAAAGTGTGTCACGAGTGTGGCTGAGCGTCGAACATGTGCTGAAAGAGATCGAACTAGTGTAACATACTCATGTCTGATATCAGGGATTTGGAATAAATGCTCAAATGGCTTGCCATAGGGCTGCCAAAGTATCAATATCGCAAAAACAAATATTGTCTGTTCCTGTATGTTTTGGCCTCTTCGGTACAGTGTGGTGTCATGTGGTGATGGAGTACACAGCAGAGATTGTGATAGAAATCTATTAATGTTCCTCTAGTTTTTCACAGATTTAAAATGCATTCTTTTGAATAGGTCTATTTTACCTGTATGTGCTTCCACAGCCTCTGTGTGTGAATACAGTGCACTCCGCTTAATAGAACACCATTGGGCCGAAGCGCTTCTGTTCTACTAAGCGGGGTTTCTATTAACCGGAGACACTTTATTAGGTACACCTTCAGACACGTCGACGACCAAGTTATGCACGCAGAAAACCCCCTGCTGACGAGTTAGAAGAGATATTTCGACTGTGGACGTCCATATCTTTAATCAAACAACAAAACAACAACTTTAATCAACTTCAGTCAAACATCTCAAATCACGAGAAAAATTTCGTTACTTTTGTCTGGAAACAGGAGTCCGTAATTTTGCGGTTGACTTCCCTCTCAATGCGCTGGATAAGAGGGAAGTCCTGGAAACCGCGGGCGTACCTTCTGAGAATCCGGCAATGCATCGTATCGTCTGAGTATGTCCTTCTTATCCGCCGGTGATAGCCCTCGTCTCTTGAATGAAGTTGAAGCCATTGTGACGTGCGTGTGTCTATGTGTGGAGTGACGCGTGCTACCTGTTACTGTATACGGCTAGAACTACCGCGTTTTCTCGCGATAGTGGTACAGTATCGCGATAGCTACACTTCGAAAACCACTAGTTTACAATGTTCATTGCTTACGGCCTGTTCTATTAAGCGGAGATCTGTTCTACTAAGCGGAGTATCTTTATAGGAAATTGCATTAGGCAAATCCGTTCCAGAGCCTTTTGCTCTATTAAGCGGATTACTCTATTAACCGGTGTTCTATTAAGCGGAGTGCACTGTATTTGTTATTTGAAGGAAAATCACTTCTCAAAGTGGATGATTTTCTTTCTCATTTATGAAAATAAGCAAAAGTTTCTCCACTTCCTCTCATATTTGTGGCCTTTGTTTGCTAAACACAAAAGGTCCTTTAGCCAGATCAGTGACTTTAACTTTTTTTAGGATGCTGCTGATTGTCCATTTCAGCATGCCAAATTCCCCAGCCAACACAGACACATGTACACCCGTTTCATATTTCGCTATCAAATCTTAAATCCAATAGTTTTGCACACTATGTTCCTCTTTTTTTCCACCAGCTTTACTACTTCCACTTGCTTTCTTTGGTGCCATGATTAGGAGCTGATATACAATGCAGAAATAACAGTCCGATTTGAGTAGATGTCATTCATTCATTCATCAAAAAAAAAAAATTATTGAACACGTGCGCTCACATTGGACGCTCTTTTTTTTATTATCTTTATTGAACACGTCTGCTCACAATGGAACACTACAAGAGGAAGCGTCACTTCCTCGTCTACCCGAGGAAGTGCGACTTCCTCATGTAAGGAAGGCAAGAGTAGTCGAGTGGCGCATTCAAGTGCGCTCGGTTTGGTTAAGAACCGATTTTCGGTCGTAATCTGAGGCATAAAAAAACTCAATTTTTGAGCAAAAAACGATTTGGTCGAGAACAGAGACGTTCGAAAACCCAGGTTTGATTGTAGATCAATATTAACAATTCTTTCTACGTTTGTACTTTTGACAGCAGTTAGGCTATTTCCTTAGTCGCTTCGGGTCCGAATATCTCATTTACAATGACGTTGAAGGCGGGAAGTAAAAAGTGCTCTGCCGCTGGGACTTTTTTTGATTTAGCAAAACTCTTTCATTTACCTTTGTGGTTGTTCTCATCCACGTTGCTTGTTTCTCCGTATATTCACGCAGGCGAACAAAATTCTCCACATTTTTGTTTAGAAGTGATGGGTGTTTTGTTTGGAACCACATTCCAAGCACGACAGAGTCGGTGCTCCGCTTAAAGTAAATCCAAATGAACGATAGCTTTCGCCTCGAGCCAGAAACTTCGCTGGTCTCGAAGTACAAGGCCATAAGCTTGCTGCTGCTGCTACCCACCGGTATGGAAGAGTACGTCATGATTACTCTGCCAGGCGATAGACCGCACAGGCATACAAATTGGATCATTTCCCACAGCACACCTGAAAATATCTCATGGTACACTGGTGTGCGGATTTGAAAAACACTGTCGTAGTGACAGCATGGAACAGGTGGAGGAGAAATTCGAGCTGTGAAGGTTTGCCCTGGATAGGAGAGGAATGAAGGTTCATTTCAGCAAGCCGTAGTACATGTGTGTGAATGAGAGTGACACAAGTACAAGAGTGAGGCTACAGGGAGAACAGAAAAAAAGGTTGAGGATTTTAAGTCACCTGCTGGACAATTCAGTGTGAACGCAAACCATTATCGAGACCCGAGGATTAATCTTCTTTTTGCTTCTATTTTGCCATTTGCCATTGCTTCAGCTGAACTACGCCGTCACAGCCTTTCTAATGGTGCTCATCCTAATCACGTTCAAGAAAGAAGTATACACCTCTGACGGCATACTACGGGCTCTTATCCTCCTCCTCCTCTTTTATGGGTATGCTGAGGCAGTTTATGCTTTTCATTTAGATGCACCTTGTCTTAGTACAGAGTGTTTTGTCCCACTTTGCTCAGAGCATGACAATTGTCCACAAAAACTGTGTACCTGTATAAATGTTGTGTATTGCAAATTTCACCCATCATTTTAGATGGTCCGTCATCCCCATGATGTACCCAGCAACCTTTGTTTTCTCCGATTCCATCACGGCCTACATTTTTTTTTCCTGTGTCAACCTCTTCAGTGGAATTATTTGCGGTGGAGCAACATATTTTCAGATAATGTCTCACACTAAGGTAAGACCAACAGTCACTTTTTCATATTTTGATTTCCATTCATCTTTCATTATGCTCTGAACTGAACCTGTGTATGGCACTTCACGTATTAGTAGTATGTCATGGAACTTACATTTCCAGTTCAAAAATATGGCCTGCATTTGAATTACTGGATGTTTGTCGTTCCAGGCCCCACCACACTGGACCTGGCATATCTTATTCATTTTACCTCATTACTCCTTGGGAAAAGGACTCGTGGACATGCAAATCCAACCGCAAATAAGTACGCTCATCTTTCACACCCCGAGCCCAATGAGCCGTGAACAATTGCGAGTGTTTTTGAAGACCGCAAATGTTGCGTTGACGCCAGAGTTCTTAGGGGTTCGTTCAAGTTCGCAAATGTTAGCACAAGCATTCTTAACCAGGCGGTCGCCTATACTTTTCTTGTTGCAAGGAAATTTTGCGATCTTGTCTATGAAAATACAGGCTTTATTGCTTGGCAACTCATGACAACCGGTCGTAAACACAGACATGACACATATGCAGTGCTGTGGAAAAAAAATATGTGCTCCCTTCCTGATTACTATTTTCAAGCCCAAGGAAATACAAACAGCATTTTTCAAATGACAGTTAAATTTGTGGATATACAGTATGTTAAATGAACACCAAAATATATGTTTTGTCAAATATTTAATGCTTTAATCCTAATTTAGGATTTTGGCCAAATTTGACCCTTTGGGATTTAAGGGTAGCATTTGAGTAGCAGAATTTATAGGAGCCAAATTAGACCCCGTGGGTTCTCCAGGGTTAAGGAAGGTACCGTATTTTCAGGACTATTCGACGCATCGTACTAATGGCCGCAGTCTCATTAATGGGTGACATTTCTGTATTTTACACATACACAGGACGCATCGTACTAATGGCCGCAGTTTTACAGTGGTAAAACATACGCCAGCTTAAACATACGGCATGCATGCGCGCACTCTAACACGTTAGCTTGCAGCATACGGTAGCATGCCAAGACATACAGATAAGATAAAAACACGTTTTTAAAAAGGCAACGAAAGCAGAACTGAGTTCGGGTGTATTTTATTTAGCCATCGTACAATGTTCTCACGTTTATCGATCAATCATCACCCAGAAATCCATCAAAGTCCTCATCCTCTGTATCAGAAGCAGAGGACTGCACATCTCAGTTGTCATTGAATGCATCACATGCTAGTGTGAGTTGCTACGCATTGCTGAGCGGAAAGAAGGAGTAGCAACAGCAAAGTCAACATTTCTCTCGTGTGAAGCTTTCCCACATTTGAAAGTAAAGAACAGAGCGAAACATGGTGGCAGCGCGCGTGTGTGTAGAAAGAATTGAACAATTGTGCAAGTACCGTAATCCATCAAAAACGCCGCGTTCCCTCTCGTTGTTGCGTATTGTGGCGTAACTCGCCAAGTGCTGCCTCTCACTCTTTGTAAAGTTGTGTTTGCCACCGATCATCCATTGTTCCCATGCCGTTTGCAACTTTACTTTGAACGCCCGGTTGATGCCAATGTCCAGCGGTTGGAGTTCTTTAGTCAACCCTCCGGGAATAACGGCAAGCTCAGAGTTCATTTGCTTGACTTGTTTTTTTCACCGCTGCTGTGAGATGGGCACGCATGCCAAAAGCATAACCGGTGGCTTTAAGTTTGAACTGAGCTTCGTAGGCGTGTCTTTTTGTCGTATTTTCAGGGGTTCTTAGAAACCAAAACCGGAGTTGTTTTGCAACAATGCACATTGCCACACTCTATACAAGTGTTGGTACTGGCTTGAGGCGTCCACTTACACGCCCACCCTTCACCATCGGCGGACTAGCTTGCCTGTCCTCTCTCTCTCCCTCTCTCTCTCTCTCCCTCTTCATATATGTATAAATACACGCCCACCCTTCCCTGATTGGCCGACTTCTTTCCCGCATGCGGCCACAGTCACTTCCGCCTTTTCTCGATATAAACAGCGTGTCGGCTGTCAGTCAGATTTTGGAACTCAGCGCATATAAAGGACGCTCCGCACCATAAGGCGTCCTGTCCATTTTGGAGAAAATGTAAGACTTTTAATGGCGCCTTATAGTCGTGAAAATACGGTATGTTTGGAAATAACTCAAAATCAACAATTTTGTCCAAATGATGTACTAAAACGAATATGCTCAATTTGGTGAAGAAAAAAAATATTTGCATTTAAAAGGAAGGGGTGTCAATTTTCCCTATCCCCCACAATTAGCAGGCGTCAGTGGCATAATCAGCGTGTGTCCGTGACAGTCTTAAAAGTTTCATGATTTAGTGTTTTTTTCCCCCTTCTAAAGCCAACAGCACCATGGACCCTTTGGAGTGGAACATTGTTGGGAAGAACCTCTTCGCTATGGCGGTACAGGGTGTATCTTTCTTTATTATCACCTTAATACTGCAGTACATCTTTTTCAATGGTCACTGGAGTTTCCAAGACACTTGTCGTGGTCTGTCGTGCATCAGGTATGCTCTGTTTTCAGAGATCAATGTATCTGCTGTGTTCACTGCTGTCATGAAATTTGGCTGTACATGTAATCAAGTCAATGTGCATTTGAGTCGTTGTGACAGCATTGTGATGTTTGTGTGTTCAGGCCATCGTGTGTTGGACCAAAGATTCTTCCTCTTGCCCCAGAGGATGAGGACGTGATCAGGGAAAGGGAGCGTGTCAAAAGCGGCAACGCTGATTCGGACCTCATCACCATGATTGACTTGACCAAAGTGCCTATTTGTTATGTTAATGATCTTATAGCAGCATGTCTTTGAATTATTTCATATAAAATGCACAATGAGGGTTGAACATTTATTGCACGGGCTTAAACAGATTTAATTCCGTACATTAAGTCATGTTGCTGTACATCTTTCAGATATACAAGGCTGGCGGGAACCCGGCAGTTGATCAGCTCTGCCTGGGAATACCTTCTGGTGAGGTGAGGACTATGTCGGAAAATGTTTTAGACTTTTAGACTTAGATTTTATGTTGATACATTTTCCTACAACAAACCACAGCATTAGCACTGACATAGCTAAAATGACAATTAATAAAAAGACATCTCAGTCCAGAAATGTGCAGTGCTGGGAACAGCAAGGATACTGCACAGAACCCTCAAGCTTCCTGGCCTCTGGTAGAGGACCCGCGCTGAATCAGGGACCGGACACCACCTGAGGGGTGACACGAGGATTTTTATTTATTCATTTATTTTTTAATAATAATAATAATACATTTTATTTATAAGCGCCTTTCAAGACTCCCAAGGACACTTTATAATAACAAAAAACACAAAACAATAACTATACAGGTTGAGCAGCGGCAGCCATCACCCGCCAGCGTTCACTCAACCCGAAAGTCAGAAAGAAACCACAAGGGAGAGAGAGGGGAAGAAAAAAAAACACGCTCAAACTACCCTCACTTTTAGGTTAATTTGAGTTAGGCAAAAAACTCCTGCACAAGCATATGACAGTTACAACAGGTCACAAGACATAAACAATGAAGACAGTGAAACAAGCGAATGTATGAAGGAGGGGCTGATGGTGGGGGACTAGCTTCCGTGCATACTTTCATCAGGGGAAGGTCGAGATAGCAGATGTTGTTTTGGTAGCAGGCTGCCCAAGAATTTAAGACAGCCTGGATGTCCTTGGCTTATGTCTCTTTCGTGGTGTCGATCAGCCAAATCCGTGATTTCATTCAATATTTGAGAACGGATTCCAGTTTCTCCAAGTTCTTGACCATCTTGTGTTTGACATTTTGTGTTTGAGCACAGTCTGAGTCTGAGTATTGGACATCCGCACTATGCCATCTTTAGACTGGCAGCCTCTTCACTTCCAATAGAGCCGCGCCCATCAGTTGAATTTTGCGGTAGATCAGGAAACTGCTCACACCAAACAGCAGCATACCTGTTATCGGAAGGCCGATACTGTAGATGTCATCCACATCCTCAACGGACAGTGTTCATAGGCACACCATTCTCCGCTTCCTCCAAAGATCTATGGTGTACCCAGCAGCAAAAGTCCCCGAGTGGCAAGTAGGCTCCCCACTGCCTGCTCTTCTCATCGAGAAAATTTTGTCGATGGCATCGAGAGACCAGCCAACCAATTCCATGTTTGTTTTTAGGATGAAAATACGACAGGAGGCTAGGAAAAGTCAGACAAAGACAGCACATGGACTGAGTGGCGAGCAGGGAAGGGTGGGAGTGGGGTGGGGGGACAGGAGCAGAAAGCAAAAGTGTCCGCCTTCGTCGAGAGCCAAGAAAGAATCATTTATTTTATATAGTATTGTAGTTTATAAACATTTTTCAAGTCTTGTTTTAGTTTTTTCATTAATTTGACGTAACCATGAACTGAAGACGTTAACACCAGCTTTATTTTGGTCTTTTATTGTACTTGATTGGATTGTGGTGATTGTTCACACTGTCATGGACGGGCACTGAATATACAATGTTTGTATGGTCTTTATTGCTTTGAAAGCTCGGACCTCATGAAAACTAAGAAGTCCAATGTATATACTATAATGCGTTTGTCCTCCAGTGTTTTGGCCTCCTCGGTGTCAATGGCGCAGGGAAGACTTCTACATTTCGCATGCTGACGGGAGACCTGTCGATTACCTATGGAGAGGCCTTCCTTCAAAACCACAGGTGCATATTGCTCAAAGAGTTATTAGTTACGTTGAAAAAAGTTAATTAAACTGATTATGTGATTTTAAAAATAAATTTCCTGATTGTTTGACTTTAAAAATAAATAGACCAACAACCCCATAAAACACGATTTTCCTTTTTAAAAAAAAAAAAAAAAACATTGACCATAATTTATAGACCACATACAGCTCTTTGGGTCGCGCAGTGCCTCAGGGGCAAGTGACTCTCTTTGGTTCCCAACTTTGCGGGGATATATGGATGACACAGGTTACACATTTGTGGTCATCTCCTCCACCCAACACTGCCAGCAAAATAAAAATAGGCTCAATAAATTGCTTGTTTTGCTCACAGACCATGAGTTGAGTGATTATAAGCAGGGCAACACTCAGCAAATCAGTTGCCATGAATATATGTTGACAGCATTTAAACACATTAACAAAATCTAAAAAAAGCACTTAAATGTCAAGACATACAAGTTAGAGGTAAGATCGGGCCAAAAAAAAAAAATCCAGCCCTACCCGACCCGATAGTATTTAAGCCTGACCCATTGACGAAAAAAATTGAAGGCCGTTCGTCATTTTGATGGGTTTAAAATTGGGCCATTGACCACAGCAGCAGTACGTCCTTAAGAATCTAGCGCGGCACTTTAAGAGAGAGAATTAGAGAGACAAAGAAAAACAATGACGGGTGGATAGAGACAGCAAGGAGTTCTTTGAATTGTCATTGCAAGAGTTTAGTACAGTATGTGTTGTGATGAGGCGACTTTTGTTTTTTTTGCGAACAACGGTCTCTCGTGGCCAAAACTCTTGATGGCCTCGAAACGAAAAATATATATAAATAAATAATAAAATAAAATCAGCGAGAGACCTGACCCGAACCCGTAGCAAGGATTGACATTTTAGGCCCGACTTTTAGGGTCGGGCCCGATTTCGGGCCACCCGATCTTACCTCTAATACAACTGGGTGTCATGTTCGGGCAAGCCGAAATAAAGTTGGGATCCCAGAAGTGCAGACACCAAACAAGGTCTCCGTAGCAAAAAGGGTTTAATATACAAAAATCGCACTCCCAAAGAAGTAACATAAAGTGCTGGTCAAAACAAGGACCAGAGGGCACAAAAACGAACAACAAAAAGCGCTTGGACAAAAGGCCTGGGGGGGAAAATAAGAACCCCGAAGGCAAACAAAAAACAATGTAGCAACTACACGCAAGCGAAGGCCAAATTACAAAATAAAAACCATACTTACAAAATACTTCGTACCGAGAGTTCAAAAAGCGAAATACGACGAGGTCAATAGCAAAATCAGTCTATGAGCAAGGAAGCAGCAAGGCAAAGGTAATACTCCAGCAACAGGTGCACAGCAGAGGGCCCCTTAAATACAGAGTGTAGCTAATCATAGATTGGCAGCAGGTGTGCACAAGAGTCTGCTCATGCCACCTGCTGGCGGACCACCCGGCTTCGATGGGTGCGCAGCGTGGAAAGCGCGGAGAAGGGACGGACGGGTCCAAGATCCATGAGCGGGGGACCCATTGCCGATCCTCCGGGCCGTAGCCCTCCCAGTTGACCAGATACTGGAACCCCTTACCCCTGCGCCGAGAGTCCAAAATTTCCCGCACCGTGTACACCGGGTCACCATCGATAATCCGTGGAGGAGGAGGCGAGGTGGGAGGCGGAGCCAAGGGACTGGTAGCCACCGGCTTAAGCAGGGAAACGTGGAAGACTGGGTGGACCTTCATGGTGGGCGGCAGCCGGAGCTTGACGGAGACGGGGCTGACGATCGATTCCACCACGAACGGTCCCGTGAAGCGGGGCCCCAACTTGCTCGAGGTGACGGCCAGACGCAGATCCCTCGTCGACAGCCACACCTCCTGGCCCACCTGATAGGCTGGCGCCGGGCGACGACGACGATTGCGATCATCCGGTTCCTGGAGGCGGTGCGAGACAACGCGGCCCTGGTCTCCTTCCACATGCGATGAGCCCATTTCAGATGAAGCTGCACCGACCTCCACCTGCCTTTCTTGTGACGGAAAAAACGGCGGCTGATAGCCATAGGCAGACATGAAAGGAGACCAACCTGTGGCCGACGAGACGAGAGTGTTATGGGCATATTCCACCCAGGGCAGGTGAACAGACCATGATGAGGGACGATGGAGACACACGCAACGCAGAGCCCCCTCCAGGTCCTGGTTCATGCGCTCTGTCTGTCCGTTGGACTGCGGGTGGTAACCCGACGATAGACTTGCCGTGGCTCCCAGGGCCTGACAGAACCGCTTCCACACCCTGGAGACGAATCGGGGACCCCGGTCCGACACAATGTCCACTGGAATCCCATGGAGCCGGAAGACATGGCGAACGAGAAGGTCAGCGGTCTCCATGGCAGACGGTAACTTGAACAAAGGAACAAAGTGAGCAGATTTAGAGAAGCGATCCACAATGGTAAGAATAACGGACTTTCCCCGGGAAGAAGGGAGGCCAGTGACAAAGTCCATGGAGATGTGGGACCAGGGTCGAGGTGGAACGGGAATGGGTTGAAGCAACCCTGCCGGAGGCTGGTGAGAGGCCTTAGTACAGGCGCAGGTGGAGCAGGCCTTGACGAAATCCAGAACGTCCTTCCACAGCTCCGGCCACCAAAATCAAAAAATACAACAAAAATAAATGAATAAAAATAATGGCTTTATCGTCCGAGTGAATAGGCTTGTCTAAACAGATGTGTTTTGAGGCTGGATTTGAAATGTGTTCATGAGTCTGTTTTACGAAGGGATGTGGGGAGTCAGTTCCAGAGCTGGGGAGCAGAGCGACTGAAGGCTCTGTTTCCCATGGTGACGAGGCGAGGAGGAACGAAGAGAGCGGACAGGTGTAGGAATATGGACGTGGTCAGATAGGTATGGAGGGGCTAAGTTATGGATGGATTTGAATGTGAGGAGCAGGTTTTTATATTGAATGCGGTGTAAAATGGGGAGCCAGTGGAGATGTTGGAGGACAGGTGTAATATTGTTTATGTATAGTGTGAGTGTGATAGTGCATTTCCTTTTGGAACGGGGTGTGGAAATGCTTGAGCAAAACATGATTATTTTGAGAGTCAGATGTGTATGACACCTGTTATCGAAGAAGGCTGTTCGGTGACGCCAGAGAGTTTGGGCCGGCCACCCTCCCCTCTGTGGCACACGAACATTTGAGCGTAGAAAAGGAATCCGGAGCTAAACTCTGGTAGTCTGCTGCGGGTTGCGTACGGACACCCAGCTGGTTGGATGCACACTCTGCCAGGGATGTTGGATCTCCTTCCCAGTGCGTTACAGTGCGAGTTTGGTCGTACTTATTGCATTTAACCAACTTGTGATTGTATTGCTTGCTGTGCTGATTCTTTTTGGCGGAATAAATGATGCTCATATTCTAGCAAAGTTCAGTGTCTTGGGTTCATTTCTGTGTGTCTATTCTCAATGATCCTGCTTGAGTAAATAACAAAAGTGTCGTGATGTGAGAGCACATTTTTCTTTTTTTCATCTTTTTTTGGGGGGGGGGGGGTTCGTCTTTTTTCTCCCTGCAAAGTCTTACTGCCATTTCCTGTCTTCACAATTTGGCCAGCTCAACTATGAGTCTCGAATAAAAACAAATTTCAAAGGCTAACTCTTCCTAAGACAATAAGTAAACTTAATTGTGTGCTGCATGTGTGTTTAAATGAAGGATAAAACAAACTCAAACAAATCAAATACAGCAGCCCTCTGATTAATGACTTGTTTCAGAGGTTTTTAAGCTGTTTACGGCTTTTAAATTTAATAAAGAAAAAACACTGTGGGGCGGCCCGGTAGTCCAGTGGTTAGCACGTCGGCTTCACAGTGCAGAGGTCCCGGGTTCGATTCCAGGTCCGAGCCTCCCGGAGGGTAGTTTGCATGTTCTCCCCGGGCCTGCGTGGGTTTTCCCCGGGTGCTCCGGTTTGCTCCCACATTCCAAAAACATGCGTGGCAGGATGATTGAACACTCTAAATTGTCCCTAGGTGTGAGTGTGAGCGCGGATGGTTGTTTGTCTCTGTGTGCCCTGCGATTGGCTGGCAACCGATTCAGGGTGTACTACTGCCCGCAGACAGCTGGGATAGGCTCCAGCATGCCCCGTGACCCTCGTGAGGATCAAGCGGTAAGGAAGATGAATGAATGAAAACACTGTGGTGCCCATGGTGGCAGATGAGTGTCCTGAAGGCATTAAATTCCAGTTGTCATTAATTAATTAAATTCTTAACATTATTGCGATATTGTCATCCACAGTGTCATCAGAGAGATGGACCGCGTTTATCAGCTGATGGGATACTGCCCACAATTTGATGCCATATTCAAACTACTGACTGGCACTGAGAATCTGGAGCTTCATGCCCGTCTTCGAGGAGTGCCTGAGGAGTCTGTCACCCAGGTAGCAAAAATAAAAATTTACCACTCATAAAAAGAACTAATTGAAAAATAGGTAAAGATGAGTCAAATTTCGTCTCGGATGTAGAGCCAAAATGTGTTAATGAAGATTTTCACTGAATTTCACTGAAACCTAAACAAGTCTACTCAACAGGACGTCACACCTTTGTACATTGTGTGTCTTGTAGGTGGCTCTGTGGTGTTTGAACAAAGTGGGACTTAGCCAGTATGCCAAGCAAGAGGCTGGAAACTACAGCGGAGGCAACAAGAGAAAACTGTCCACTGCGATTGCCCTCATCGGTGCTCCGCTTGTTTTATTTCTGGTGAGGAACATGACACCTTGTCAACCAACATGGGCAGTGGGTGAAAGCACCCCAACACATGTGACATGAAAGTGTCTATAATTGACAATTACCTCAACAAACGTGGCTGTAGATGGACAGCCTGTAATGTTACAAGTTTGTCCATGCAATACTGGAAGGGTCATTCCACAATTGCAAAATAATTTAGGCACGGACGGTTTGTGAAATCAGGGCTTTTATTTCAGGAAAAAAATGGTCACGTAATTAGATTTGTCTACATGACAAAATAAATCCCAATATATAAATAAGTCACAATAAAAGCAAACTTTGATTTGAATGCTAATTGAATTTGGCAGGTACAGTAGTTACAATAACAGGGTTACAAGCCACAGGTTTGCAAATCAACATTGAGTTTTTACAAAATGAGTACATGCTCGCTGTGTGAAATGGTTAGGGGAGATGATTGTTGCATCCTAGATAAGGGAGATATCAATCACCACTCTGACACAGATGGTTCTTCTGGAATGCGCGCACCGGACCGGCGACTAATACCACGCGACGAGTGTTGGGGCGCTTTGCTCTGGGAAGACGCTGAAACAATGGCGAATGGCTCGCCAATTTCGCTGCCTCAAATTGCCTAGTCGTGACGAACACACGCTTCCAACACCCCCAACGTCAGCTAGTCACCTGGTACTCGAACAATGGGCAGATGACTCACCAGATTGACTACATTCTGGTTCAGTCATGATTGGCGAGTTTAGTCCTCAATGCTTAGGCGCAGACACGGGCAGCAAGAGCAGCTCCAACCACGCGCTTGTGCATGCTACCCTTTGCATCCGACTTAAAGTTAATAATACAACTAAGTATTAGTTATTAAAAACAAATTCCGCCTTTGAGGGCTGTCTTTCTTGTCGGTATTTTATTATTACTTATAATACTTATAAGTAATAATAAATAATAATAGTATAGCCTGCCAAAACGCACCAAGCGGATTGATGTCGCGAAACTGAAACTGGATGCGGGAGGAATTTTCAAGTGGAGATCCAAAGCCGACTACGAAAACCGGCTTCCGATGAGCTGGAGCAGGAGTTGCGGGAACTCAAATCTACCATCGCTGCAGCTGCGCGCTCGCATCTCGGCTCCATCAAATGCCAGAACCGCGACTGGATCACTGCAAACATGCTGGCCCTTGCAGAATGATCCAGGCTTGCACGAGTCATGGCAGCAGCCAACTTCCGTGAACTAGCGACTTCCCACTCGGGTGATTCGGGTAGATCGAAATGCCTATTGGCGCGACTTTGCCAAACAAACTGAGAGTGCCACGGCCGCGGAAGATATCCACAAGCTTTACCAGCTGGTAAAGAAGGCGATCCAGAAATACACCTGAGTCAGCGAAATGATCTGCGCGGAGAACGGTTCCGTGATTACCTCCTTAGAGAAACATCTGCAACGTTGGCGCAAACACTTTGAAGTTCTACTTCATCACCCACCACCACCGTTAGCGCTTGTGCTTTCTGCAACTGACGAGGAGTACGACTGCTGCTCGGACCCGCCTACGGTTGATAAAATTCGAGGGGTCCTGCATCAGCTCCAAAATAATGAAGCCCCGGGTGATGATGGCATTCCAGTCGGAGGTATACAAAAGCGATTTTGACGTCTTTGCAGTGTGGCTCCATTGTGTCTACAACACTGTGTGGATGTCCGAGACCATCCCGGATGACTGGAGCGAAGCAGTGTTACTACCCCTTTTCAAGAAGGGAGACAAAAAGCAAGAACAACCTATGAACATATATTTCAAAAGTCTGTTATAGCATTCATAAAGGTACAAAAGTGTTCATAAAAAATATGAATAACTTAGACCACACCCATCAGCAGTCGCATTGGAGGAGCCTGGACGCATCATGTGATGCCCTTTATCAATGATCACGATATCTGGTTGGTTCGCCATTACTATCTTGTTAGTCTGTATCTGGAAGTCCCACAGGCTCCTTGCTCAGTCATTCTCCACCACCTTTGAAGGTGTTTCCCATTTTGACTTTGGGGTTTCCAGTCCATACTCTGCACAGATGTTTCGGTAGACTATGCCAGCCACCTGGTTATGGAGTTCCATGTAGGCTTTCCCTGCCAGCATCTTACACCCTGCAGTTATGTGTTGGATTGTCTCAGGTGCCTCTTTGCACAACCTACACTTTGGGTCTTTGTCTGGTGTGGTATATCTGGGCCTCTGGCTCCGGTGCTCAGGGCCTGCTCCTGAGCAGCAAGTATGAGTGCCTCTGTGCTGTCCCTTAGGCCAGCTGTAACCCGGATTATGGCATGAGGCAATGGGGAGTGGACATAACCAAAATCTATATTGACTTAAAAGAGTAGCGTCGTTAAAAAATTACTTAATTAAACAGAATTGAATATTGCCGTGGCCCGAGCGAATCAGGGCACAAAATACTAGTGGGGTGTCAGCGAATGAGAGGTGCAGTTTTTCACCTTTGTGACGTCACGAGCGTGCGGCGCAACCTATCTCGGTCTCTTTTTCTGGCGGGACCTGAACGCGAGCGGACGTATTCTTCGCCGTTGTGAGGAAGTGTTTCGGGAGAAAGAGGGTCATTCTACGCAACCTCGAGTACTGCACTGGGCTAACGTAGCTGTTAGCATTACGTACCGCCGGGATTTCGCCGACCGGATAACAATCGTCGGAGTATCGTTCAACATTCTTCTGGCCGGGTCTTTTGTGGAGTTTCAATTGAGGACAGCGCTTGGATTAGCGTGCCTTCAGTGGAGTGGATTCCATTACGGTGCCCTGACGTCCAAAAGTGCTGGAAAAGGGGGTACAGTGGTGGTGGCGAGCCAACCAAAGAACACACAATATATTACATTTGATAAATTTTAATTTATTTGTGTTGGTGATGTTTAGAAGAATTTATTTTGTACGATAGGAGCTGACAAGAACATTTTGTGTTTAGTTATTTCATTCAGATTGAAAGGAAAAAAAAGGGAACTCACACCGGTGTTGAGAAAGGTAATCACCAATTATTTTGCTTGAGGGAAAGGTCAACTAAGAGGTTGAGACTAAATTGTATTTATTTACTTTCTTTTTTCCACTGTGGTTGTTGTGATAATAATTTTGTTGTCCTGTGTCTGTTTGATATAAAAGTTAATTGTTTTTACAACTGTTGTCTTGTTTCTTTGCCCATGCCACCCCCTCAATAGTGACATCATTGGCTCCAGCGAATCGAACCTAGTGTCCCCTTACTGGTCCAAGTAGAAACCCGTTGTCTACCCATAGTGTTTTATCATCTCCAGCAATTATAAAACAAACGTAGCCCTTGTTACACAGCCCTCTCGAGCCACTGAGAGGACTTCTTGAGATCGGCCACTTCAGTTATGGTCCGGGAGGACATCCCGTGTAGGGGCTTGTCCTCCCATGATGGTCCCTCTTTCAGCACCTCATCCTCTGTTCCCCATTGTCTGAGACATTCTCTGAGTATGTCATTCATTGGAACCTTCTCCTTGATTTATTCATGGAACTCGAATGATTCATTCTGGACAGTGGCCCTCACACTCACTAGACCCCGGCCTCCCTCCTGACGTCTTGGCTACAGTCCCAAGGTGCTAGGGTGGAACCCTCTGTGCATGGGTAAGAGCTTTCGGGTCATAACATCTGTCGTCTGAATCTCTTTCTTTTGGCCACCTTATTATACCTGTTTATTGCCCGGGTCTTGTTCTAGCCATTGAGCTGGCTTCTTAGGTTTTGCCTCACCCGCTGGAGGTATTTGGACATAGCTGCTTTCCTTGTTTCCAGTTCAAGGGTGCCATTGGTTTGTGGGATACCAAGGTACTTATCGCTGTCATCAACGTCTGCGATTGTTCCTTCAGGGAATGAGACCCTTTCAGTGTGGACGACCTTGCCTCTCTTAATCACCATCCGACTACATTTCTCAATCCCGAATGACATCCTGATGCCAATGCTGTCGATCCTAGTTGTCTGGATCAGGGGGTCTATGTCCCTTTCGCTCTTAGCATACAGCTTTGTGTCATCCATGTAGGGGAGGTGACTGGTCATATTGTGTCCAAAGCCAGTTTTGGCGATCACTTCGCTTAGGGGGTTCAGTCCTATGCAGAACAGCAGTGGGGAGAGTGCATCACCTTGGTATATGCCACATTTGATGGACACTTGGCAAAGTGGCTTGCCATTGGCTTCCAAGTGTGGTTTTCCACATCCTCATCGAGTTCACAACGAATGCTCTTTGGGTCCTGTTCACCTTATACAACTCCAAGCATTCAGTGATCCATGTATGTGGCATCCAGTCATAGGCTTTCTTGTAATCAATCCAGGCTGTGCACAGGTTGGTATGTCAGGACCTGCAGGAAAGAAATGAGTCAATTGACGGAGGCCCAGAGAGGTGTGATGAAAAGGCCGATACCCGAGTGGTACATCCAGATGACCATACCTGAATCACTCGAACCTGCCAAACAAACGCTCCAAGCTTTGTCCAGTTGCCTAAAGAGGTACACGAAAGAGAATGAGGCCAGATGAATGAACAGGCTGTTTGCAACACAACCTGCGAAAGTGTACGCTCAGTGGCAGGGTCCTAACAACAGAGCTGACCCACCAAGACTGGAAACTGAAAGGTACTGGAAAGGCAGATGGGAGAAGGAGACACATAACACCAGTGCACAATGGCTGGAGACTCTGAGAGAGGAGCACACCTCCCTGAACAGAACTCTGTTTCCATAACAGTGGCAGACATACAGGAAAGGGTCTCAGACATGAAAAACTGGACAGCACCAGGCCCGGACATGGGCCACACCTACTGGCTAAAGAAACTCACAGCATTGCAATAGCGCTTAGCATCACTAATGAACCAGTTGCTGAGGTATGGGACTCACCCAGGCTGGGGAACCAAAGACGAGCGATCCTGATCATGAAGGATCCCTGAAAGGGTGCAGCCCCATCCTCCTATTGGCCAATTACTTGGCTTTACACAGCATGGAAGCTCATGTCAGGCATCATAGCGGCTTAGATAAGTGATCAAAACATGAGCAAAGCACAGAAGGGCATTGGAAGAGATACAAACATCAGCTCCTGGTTTACAGATAGTCACACACTGCAGGTCCTGACATACCAACCTGTGCGCATCCTGTGGGACTTCCAGATACAGACTGACAAGATGGTAATGGCGAACCAACCAGATATCAAGATCATAGATAAAGAGCAGAGGAAAACCGTTGTAGTGGATGTAGCAGTTCCAAGTGATGGAAATATCAGAAAGAAGTAACACGAGAAAGTCGAGAAATACCTAGGGCTCAGAGAGGAGCTGGAGAGAGCCTGGAAGATAAAGGTGACAGTCGTGCACTCGGGGCAGTGACCCCCAAACTAGATGAGTGGTTATAACAGATCCGGGGAACAACATCGGACATCTCAGTCCAGAAAAGTGCAGTGCTGTGAACAGCAAGAATACTGCGCAGAACCCTCGAGCTTCCTGGCCTCTGGTAGAGGACCCAAGCTGAATGAGGGACGGACACCACCCGAGGGAGGGTGAGATGAGGATTTTTTTTAAATGTATATATAATTGTGTTGATTCTAGAGAGAGAGAGAGAGAGAGAGAGAGAGAGAGAGAGAAAGAGAGAGAGAGAGAGAGAGAGAGACGTTTATGGATGTTAAATTATACTTATTCCTGTGTTCCAGCTTTCCAACAAATTCAAATGACCTCACTGAAACACCTTGGCTCTTTTTGGGGGGAGAATAAACTGTTAATTGGCTATCAAGCTACACACAATTTAATGTGCTGCACTGTGCAGCACAGTAAAAAGACAAATTCCCAGAATTGGCTTACCCCTCCCGAATGCCCAGACGACAGCCAAATGGCTGTGTTGTCTAAAACCAACATCTGGCTGGAACACCAGCACACATTCTAAAATCGAGTCTGCATTCAGATAAAAGGTATCAAATGGTAAACGTGCCGAACAAAGCTTTTTGAAGATAAACTGCTACTGGAGGGAAATAAAACCATTTTTGGCCCTTGTTTAAATTGCCACATGCTCGCAGCCTCTGGCATGAAATCTTTATCTGTGGCCCGTCAGTGCTATTAACCACAGTAGAAAATCTCACATGTACAAAAAAATCGATTAGATATTTCACCAGAAGATTGCAGCAAACCCATGGCCACGCTCTAATGTACATTCGGAAACATGCAAATGACCACAAAGTGACTGGGAAAGAATGCCGTGGGAAAAGAAAACAACTGGAAGCTGAGTGGTTGATTTAGATGATTTCACTTCAGCAAATCTGGTCTTTTTTGCTAAATGTTTTGACACCCATTTAGCATCCGCTAGGCCTTCTCAACGATAAATCGATACAAAATCATACACCCAAGCTAGGGCAGCCAAAGCAGTTTCAGCATACGCTGAAAACGAGAAAGACAAAAGGCTAAACTGAAAGCTAGCGAATAAAAACTGGTTCTGATTTCAAATTCCATTCTTAAAAAGTCAAAAGGTTATTGCTGTAGCTGCTACGGAAGCGGCCCTTTTAGGAAGCTGAAAATCTTTTGATCTTCCTGTCCAGACAGTAACATTTACATTTTATCTTCGGAAATGTGTACCTTTCACAAGCGATAGTTTTTTTTTTTTCAGAAGTAGAATAGCAAATATGATATCTTCTTGCATTCCAAACACGTTGCTTTCTTTTTTTCATCTTTGCTCTCAGGATGAACCCACCAGTGGCATGGACGCAAAGGCAAAAAGGTTCATGTGGGACTGTTTCCGCAACTTCACCAAAAAGGGAAGAGCTGTCGTTCTGACCTCCCACAGGTAGAGGGACATGGGCATATCCATCAACATCATCAAACGTCATGAGACCACCACTGTGTTCAAGAAGTCATTTCATGTGACATGTTTAGTGGATGTATCATAGGAATGTGATTGTTTTTATGTTTCACTTGTGTGATCAGTATGGAGGAATGTGAGGCTGTCTGCTCCAGAATGGCCATCATGGTCAATGGTACGTTTAGATGTCTTGGCTCTGTGCAGCACTTGAAGAACAGGTAACTACAATCACTTGTGTGAATAAAATACAGCTAATTTGTCTCAACCCCCCCAAAAATGCCCACATGGCCTGACCCCCATCCCCGTTCCTAATTAGGTCATCTCATCTCATGGCCTACCCCCGCACCCCCACACACGCACACACACCATCAACAAAAATTCTCCTGATATGAGGAGATTCATTGTGGTTCAGTGGTACCTCTGCTTACAAACATCTCTTCATACGAAAATTTCAATTTACGAAATGCCTCAGAAGGAAAATATAGGCTCTTGGTCCGAAAGAAATTTCAAGATACGAAAGGTAAAAATACAGTATGGGGTGCTGTTCGCAGCTCAGAGTTTCTGGAACGCAACATAAGTATAAATGCTCTGCCATTGGCCATTACCGAGCATCATCCTGGCATCCCATTGGCTAAGAGGGACTTCGACCATATGGGTCGAGGCAGCGTCATCGTCATTTTGCTCCTCAGGCCATGAGGCGTTCTACGTACATGCAACTCACCCAGAAAAAGTGTTAACCAGTCGGGCGATAGCTCAGTTCTTTTTGAAGGATTGTTAACTCATTCACTCCCAAAGACGTTTTTAAATGCCTTTTCAGACTTGGTCCAGAATTGTATGGTACTGAATGAGTTAAAAGCCAACAAAAGCAAACATCCGTGGATGAGTGCTTAATTTATGCACAACTCTCATTTATTATGCAATAATCTAATTGTAAGATGCATATGTTACATATTTTGATGCATTTTTATGCTTTAGAAAATATTTACGTTTGAATTTTAGGGGGGCTTAGAACTGATTAGGGCATTTACATGGAAAGCGCATCTGTACTTATAAAATTTTCTAGTGAAGAAAGTTCTTCCAGAACCAACTAATGTTGTAAGTACAGGTACCACTGTACTCGGTTGGTGATTACAGGAAGATACCTTAAGATCTCCAAACATCAGTATTTTGTTCTGTTTAGTGGTCTACATAGTGGCAACAAGATATTTCTTATTTTACATTTTAATTTATGTACCACACTGAGCCTATGGAACGAATCTAAATTGAATAGTCACCGTGAAGTTTCTGTAACTAGGCTCAGGTGATCATGTATTCTCAAAGATTCTGAGATTTGATGATAGTCCAGACCTGATGACATCTACGCAGTTAGTCCTCATCAAGGTGGTAGCGCCTCCTTCGAGGAAATAGATATTTTCTTTGTTAATGTTCTACTCCTTGCGAGTTTAATAAGTGTATCTCATATTTGCTTAAAGGAGTGGTTATACCTTCATGATGATAAAACACACATTTGTGACATTTCATGAAATGCCATAGCCTTGGCAATACACAGTTTGCCAGTTAAACAACATTGACTGACACCACGCCTGTTATAATTCTCAATATTTGCTATGTATATTGTGCGATTAAAAAAAACAAAAAAAATCTCAATCGCGCCCACGACAAAATTTTAACGACCCAGTCCCAGTTGTGTGTTTCGGAAATTTGGTGGTGTGTGTGTGTGTGTGTGTGTGTGTGTGTGTGTGTGTGTGTGTGTGTGTGTGTGTGTGTGTGTGTGTGTATATAAAAAAAAAAAATCCTCGTGTCACCCCTTGGGTGGTGTCAATCCCTCATTCAGCTCGGGTCCTCTACCAGAGGCCAGGAAGCTTAAGGGTTCTGCGCAGTATCCTTGCTGTTCCCAGCACTGCACATTTCTGGACTGAGATGTCCGATGTTGTTCCTGGGATCTGTTGCAACCACTCATCTAGTTTGGGGGTCACTGCCCCGAGTGCACCGACCACCACAGGCACGACTGTCACCTTTACCTTCCAGGCTCTCTCCAGCTCCTCTCTGAACCCTTGGTATTTCTCCAGTTTCTTGTGTTCCTTCTTTTTGATGTTTCCATCACTTGGGACCGCTACATCCACTACAACGGCTTTCCTCTGCCCTTTATCTATGATCACGATATCTGGTTGGTTCGCCATTGCCATCTTGTCAGTCTGGATCTGGAAGTCCCACAGGATCTTCGCTCGGTCATTCTCCACCACCTTTGGAGGTGTTTCACATTTTGACCTTGGGGTTTCCAGTCCATACTCCGCACAGATGTTTCGGTAGACTATGCCAGACACCTAGTTATGGCGTTCCATGTAGGCCTTCCATGCCAGCATCTTACACCCTGAAGTTATGTGTTGGATTGTCTCAGGTGCCTCTTTGCACAACCTACACCTTGGGTCTTGTCTGGTGTGGTTTATCTGGGCCTCAATAGCTCTGGTGCTCAGGGCCTGCTCCTGAGCAGCCAGGATGAGTGCCTCTGTGCTATACCTCAGGCCAGCCATCTCTAGCCACTGATAGGATTTCTTGAGATCAGCCCCTTCGGTTATGGTCCGGTGGTACTTCCCGTGTAAGGGCTTGTCCTCCCATGATGGTCCCTCTTCTAGCTCCTCATCCTCTGTTCCCCATTGTCTGAGACATTCTCTGAGTACGTCATCCGTTGGAGCCTTCTCCTTGATGTAATCATCGAGCTTGGATGTTTCATCCTGGACAGTGGCTCTCACACATTTGATAGTCCTCGGCCTCCTTCCTTTCGGCTTACGTACAGTCTCAGGGTGCTGGATTTGGGATGGAACCCTCCATGCATGGTTAGGAGCTTTCGGGTCTTAATGTCCGTGGTCTGAATCTCTTCCTTTGGCCACCTTATTATTCCTGCAGAGTATCTGATCACTGGCAGGGCATAGCTGTTTATTGCCCGGGTCTTATTCTTGCCATTGAGCTGTCTTCTTAGAACTTGCGTCACTCGCTGGAGGTATTTGGCCGTAGCCGCTTTCCTTGTTGCCATTTCGAGGTTGCCATTGGCTTCTGGTATACCGAGGTACTTGTAGCTGTCCTCAATGTCTGCTATTGTTCCTTCAGGGAGTGAGACTCCTTCAGGGCGGACTACCTTTCCTCTCTTAGTTCTCTTAGTATTCGACTACATTTCTCAAGCCCGAATGACATCCCGATGTGGCTGCTGTAGATCCTGGTTGTGTGTATTAGGGAATCTATGTCCCTTTCGCTCTTAGCATACAGCTTTATGTCATCCATGTAGAGGAGGTGACTGATCGTAGCTCCATTTCTGAGGCGGTATCCATAGCCTGTATTGGTGATTACTTGGCTTAGGGGGTTCAATCCTATGCAGAACAGCAGTGGGGAGCGTGCATCACCTTGGTATATGCCACATTTGATGGACACTTGGCAAAGTGGCTTGCCATTGGCTTCAAGTGTGGTTTTCCACATCCTCATCGAGTTTGCAACAAAGGCCCTCAGGGTCCTGTTCACCTTATACAACTCCAAGCATTCAGTGATCCATGTATGTGGCATCGAGTCATAGGCTTTCTTGTAATCAACCCAGGCTGTCCACAAGTTGGTATGTCGTGACCTGCAGTCTTGTTCGACTGTTCTGTCAACCAGGAGCTGCTGATTCTCTCTTTCTCTCTCTAATTATATATATATATATATATATATATATATATATATATATATATATATATATATATATATATATATATATATATATATATATAAAATCCTCATCTCAACCCTCCTCTGGTGGTGTCCGTCCCTCATTCAGCTCGGGTCCTCTACCAGAGGCCAGGAAGCTTTGCTCATGTATTGATCCATGTGTCCACTTATCTTAGCCGCAATGATGCCTGACATGAGCTTCCATGTTGTGGAGAGACAGGTTATTGGCCGGTAGTTGGATGGGACTTCACCCTTTGAGGGATCCTTCATGATCAGGATCGTTCGCCCTTCGGATAGCCATTCTGGGTGAGTCCCATCCCTCAGCAGCTGGTTCATTTGTACTGCGAGGCGCTCATGGAGCTCTGTGAGTTTCTTTAGCCAGTAGGTGTGGACCATGTCCGGGCCTGGTGCTGTCCAGTTCTTCATATCTGAGACTCTTTCCTGTATGTCTGCCACTGTTATGGTAACGGGGTTCTGTTCTGGGAGGTTGCTGTGCTCCTCTCTCAGGGTCACCATCCATTGTGCACTGCTGTTATGTGCAACCTCCTTCTCCCATATGCCTTTCCAGTACTTTTCAGTTTCCAGTCTTGGTGGGTCAGCTCTGTTGTTAGGACCCTGCCACTGAGCGTAAACTTTCGCAGGTTGTGTTGCAAACAGCCTGTTTATTAGTCTGGCCTCATTCGCTTTCGTGTACCGCTTTAGGCGGCTGGACAAGGCTTGGAGCCTTTGTTTGGCAGTTTCAAGTGCTTCAGGTATGGTCATCTGGATGTACCTCTCGGGTATTGGCCTTTTCATCAAACCTCTCTGGGCCTCCGTCAATTGACTCACATCTTTCCGGGCCGCCTTGATCTTAGCCTCCAACCGTCTTTTCCATGGTGGGTAACGTATCTCTGGTTGCTCTTATAGCGAAGAGTCTCTAGGGTCACTGATGCTGAAACGTATATCAGCTCATTGGTTTCTGTGATCGTTACGGTAGGGATCGCCCTCAGTGCTGCATTCACACTTTCTATGAGACTTTCAGGTGGTACTTCACATAGCCGTTGTAACCGGTTTCTGGGTTGCCCAGCTTTCATTCTCGCCATGATCTTAGATTTCAGGTCAGTTGCTGCCTCACTCAGCATTTCATTCATTTGGGCTGGCCTCCCAATCTCATCATCTGCATTCATTGGGGCTTGCCACCCAAATCTCTGGTATGACCTCCTCCTCTTATCTTGCAGCCTGGGGCCCTTCACCATGGAACCTGCGTTGTACCTCATCAATCTCAAGCAGTGACAGCAGTTGCCATTTGTGGATGTTGGAACACTGAGCTACTAGTTGTTTCGTTGTCAACCGTGACTGTCGGTTCCGGAGTAACCATTTAGCCCTAGCGTGAAGGATCTTGCCCAAGGACACACACTGGATGGTGTTATGTGCTCATTTTTTTTTGCCCCAAGCGGGATTCGAACCACCGTCTCCCGTAGGCCAAACCGATGCCTTACCCACTGAGCTATCCAGCCGCTCAGTTTTTTATATATATATACAGTCCAATCCCTCCCTACAAAAAAAGTTTCTTGCTGAAGCGAACATTAAGGCCGCAATTTTGAATTACTTTAAATCTGTTAAAAATTACTAAAATAAATTTTTGTGCTTTTTAATGTGAATTCATGTCATCTTGCTGCAAAAAAAGCTACAAGTCACCTTATTTTCCAAATGAAACAGATTTGGTGAGGGCTACACCATTGTCCTTCGTCTGGCAGAGAGTGAATCCACTCCAGACATGTGCCCTGTCAACAGCTATATGAAGAACTGCTTTCCAATGATCGATCTGAAGGAATGTCACCAAACCGTGCTCACGTACCAACTGCCAATGCACGCCTGCAGCCTGGCTAAAATTTTTAAGGTGCTTGCCAATCATGAGGCACTAGGCATCAGCGCATTCTCTGTTTCACAGACCAACATGGACCAGGTGAGAGCAAGACTGAAGCAAACTGAGAATTTGGTGTTAAGACGACATATGTGTATGAATGTGTTACAAGTTGAGAACAGTAAACCATCAATACACCCATTATCTGATCAACTTATCCTCAAGAGGGTTGCGGGCGTGCTGGAATCTTTCCCAGCTGTCTTCAGACAGTTGGCTGGATGCTACCTGAAATACTTGCCATTTTTTCAAATCATGTGTAAAGGTCGAAATTGCAGCTGTCACGGGCCTTTTATTTTGAAATGCAACATCAGGTCCTAATGAAAGGACTGTAGTTGGATAACTAGAATGGCCTAGTTTTTCCGAGCCCTCGTCTGATTGCGGGACAGCAAAAATTGTTTGTTTGTTTTTTAAATCTGTGGTCATTTTCGTCATTGATGCAGAATGGACATTAACATCTGTTTCTATCTCAACTTCAAAATTTTTGTTGGTACAATTCAGACAATTTCCAAACCACTGAAGTGGCTGTATTAGTTTTATTAAGAATATTTGGCCAATACCACTTGCTGTCGACTGGTTATCAAAATGCACAGTATTAACAATTGCTGTGGAGGCCGGCTTGGCCCCGGTCGAATTTCTCTTGCGAAAGCAAGAGTGTGAGAAAGGTTCCGAATGCTTTGTAACTATGTCTTTCGAGCAATGCCACTCGAGCGAAGCACGCCTCAGCAGTCGATAGTCCGCTGCTCTCTGCTGTGTGCGTCAGCGCGAACGTGTACGAGGCGCGCGACTTTTGGTTTCACCCAATCAGCGCCAACGCAACTCACGTCACAGATCAAAGAAACTTTGATCTACCACAACAGCTAAGACAGCCTAGCCAACATGACACTCAACGCCTGACGGACATGTTTTTCTGTAATCTGTGTGTTTTCTTTTTTTTACCTAAGTATATATATATATATATATATATATATATATATATATTTAGCACACTAAAGTCTTATTCACAATGTATTTTTTCGTTCCACTGAGGATTAGCTAATCATAAAGGGATGAGACTCTCTTTAGCTTCATTTAGCAATGTTTGGGGAAAAAAGCTTCTCCTGGTGTTTCTAATTTGGATAATGCTACATTTTAAAACATTGAGACCCGCAAATATTAGTTTGAAGAGGCTAATGTATGTATTTATGCATTTTTCTTCAATTGTTTTTGTACTACTTTCTTGTGGGCGGCACGGTTCAACCAGTTAGCATGTCCACCTCCCAGTGCTGAGAGGCAGAGATCGATTCCGGCTCCGGGCTTACTGTGTGGAGTTTGCATGTTCTCCCCGTGCCTGCAGGGATTTTTTTCCTCCTCCCATATTCCAAAATTATGCTCGGCAGGTTAATGGAACATTCTAAATTGGCCCTATGTGTGATTGTAAGCATGAATGAGCATGAATGGTGGTTTGTCTGTGTGTTCCTTGCGATTGGATAGCAAGCAGTTCAGGGTGTACTTGAGCCTATCCTTGACCCTCACACAACACACACACACACACACAGAAATACATACACTTCAAGATGCTTATGAAAGGAGTACCAGAATTTGGTGCTACACGCTTAGACAAGGGTACATTATCGTTGCATCGGGCTGAATTCTTACAGTTTCGAAAGCTTCTCTATTCGGAGACCAAAGAAAATAAAAAAATCTTCACATGTTCAACTGTTAACGTTGCATGGTGAAAGACATTTAATTGGTCGGTAATTTGTCAATATTGACTATTACAATTCATATATTTAACCCTTTTGGGTGAAACCTGTGAATTAAAAAAATATATTTATAATATGGATGAATGAAGAAAAAACAAAATGTACAGTGCAAGGGCAGATGCTTGTGCACCATCTAGTGGCTGTACGCATACATGCCCACTTGAACCCTCTCCCCAAAATGCAAATGACCAACAAAAACTATACTCTCCCATCACATAGGTGTTTATCAACTTTGCAATGGAACAATCTGATGCTGAAGGGCCCACAAACATGATCGTCAATAACGAGACTCAACAGACCAACCTCACCACCCAGCCCAGTCAGATGGCGCGTGCAAGAATCCCACACGAGACACCAAATCCACTGCCACAAAGGACCATTGCCTCTGGCAGTAGAAGCAAGAAAGCCAGGAAAGCATCAAAATCTCAATTCAAAGTAATGTAGAAAAGGAGGACGAGCAGGAGCTTCAGTGTTCACGGCACAGAAGCTATGTCATCCAATTAGAACAAAGCAGAACAACAAAGGTCCTCCTGTCTTTATGGTTGGCTCCAGCACAGAGGACACGGCGGCACTGTGAGATTTTTTTTTTCATTTCGAACGTGTCTTCGATTGAAGTATGAACCCATTATCAGCCTGGAATCCTCAATTATAGGCTTAAAAGCCAAAAGAGGTGTTCCTGTTTCTCAATCCCATTCTTGTTTTGCATTGGAAAATGAAAAACTCTCAAATTCTCTCAAGAATCTTCCAAGATTTGTATCTATCTATCTTGTTCATTCTGTCAATTATATTTTGAAAACATTTGTATTGCGTGAGATATCATTACTTTTTTAGTCTGACTTAATGGATGGATGGATTTCTCATTATTACAATATAATACATGCTGATTTATATAGCGCTTTCACAACAGCGGCAGCTGTAACAAAGCGCTTAAAACAGTTAACAAAGTAAAATAATAAACAGAACACATAACATAAAACACGGACAGCCGTGCAGTCCTAAGCACACGCTTTGTTGTTTGAAGCAGTTTGAGATGGAAGAGGAGAGAATCAAAGTGTCCTTTAACCAGTGGATCAGCGAAGTCATGCTCAAAATGTGCACACGCCGGCTACAAGCTAAGTTTCAAAGTCAACAAGAAGCTGTAGCATCCATTGACGAAAAAGATTGGTTCACTTCTCCTGTTCCATGGAAATCCATTTCAATTCCATTCCAAGCGGCGACTCTCGGTTCCAAATTCGCATTGGCGCTCTGCGCCAACGCTCCTCTCTCCTCATCCTCAACTTTAGCAGCCATTCATCCAGTCGCACCAACGCCAACTGTCCAACAGTGCCAACATCTCCACTGAACAAAACAAGGTTGTGAAAAAGGCTCCCCATTACAGGCGCAAAAAAACACAAGCGCCCCAGTTCTGTCCAGCACCGACAGTCAATGGCGCCGACATTCCTCCTGTTGAGGAAAGGGAGCTGTCAATTTGCTCTTGGCCCGCCTTGGACACAGGTTCTTTTATCTCTCTATAAGGTGGAAGAAGACCCAACACCACGTCGTCTCTTCTTTAGTTTATCACAACGCAACGAATCGATTCGGGCTCCTGTGAGTCTCAGATTTAATTGGGAAGCCCCGAACAACCACAGTCACACGTATATATAGACATAGTATGTTAATTATGTTAATTAGGGGCTGGCAGTCCTTCCCCTTATGTAAAAATCAGAAACAAAAAAGTCAGGCAAAGTTTGATTATGGCATTTTGACAAAGTACAGACCACATCTGCTGTGCACAAAGAGTTCCTCCTCGAGGGAACTTGACCGCCTTCAGGAACTTTCCTGAGGTAGTGGACGCAAAAGAAGACACTTGGGGGCTGTTAATCACTCAAGGGGAAATAGGACCCCAACTTCACCCTACATTCTTTGTTTTAAGTAGCGGATGTTTACGACAGAGACCGGTACCAATAGTTCTCATAGCAAGGTGAAATTACTCAACAATGTTCTACTACTACTTCTAGCGGAATAATTCCTTAACACGCATTTTTCTATTTTGACTGGTATTCATAAGAATTCTGACTCTCAAAAGTATGTTTCAAGGGTAAATGTTTGAAGATGATGCATTAACAATGAACATTACATCAGCAGGTGTGTACTCCAGGTTTATTCCAAAAAATAAATGGATCAAAAACTGGTGTACTCATGTGGCATCATCAGAGTATTTTTTCCAATCTCACACTGCAAAGATTATTTTACTGGTAATCGACACGCTACCATTAACGATTGTTACTGTGAAATCCTCAGCAGGCTTGTTTGTTTTGACTGAGAAATTTCCTTGCATCCCAAAAACGCACATTATTTGGAACTGTGCGTCCCGTGGGAAAATTATGCGTCTCGGACGCGGGACGCAGAGGTAACGAGATGGCTGAATCTCTAAACATTCTCTGAGTACTACTATTATTACCACTACAACTAATACTACATTATTTAATACCTTCAACTTCACAATAATAATAATAAATAATTAAATCAACCATGATTATAAACTGTATTGTCAATAATGTATTATCATTATTCATTATTCCAAACATGAGAAGGCATTCAGCAAACATAATTGGAATCGAGCAAAAGGACTCCAAATCCCAAGGGCCAAACCCGGAAGTGAAGTGCCGGCATTATTGACTCCAGCTGTAACGCAAATTACTTGGTTCAAACAAACATTCTAGTGCCACCGCACAAATGTGACGACTGTACAAAATTAACTAAATAAAAGACACCACTGTGACAAAAAGACTTTACGCGCTATTTAAACTGCCGATCGCGAACGGAACGAGCCGTGATTGAAACTAACTGTGATGCTGCTCTTTCCACATTGTACTGACTGTCAGTGGCAGCTCCGCCCCTCTTAAAGTGCCAGAGAAAGTCATCAACGTGAGTTTCCCTGGATGGATTTTGTTTAATTTCTTTATGATTTTTGCGGTCCTCTGGCCCACTTTATACCTGTGGACGAATGATTAGAGGCTCTAATCCCTCGTTGTGTCCAAGGACCGGCAACTCAAGGCCAAGGACTTGACTCCGAGGCCAAGGCCAAGGACTTGACTCCGAGACCAAGGCCAAGGACTTGACTCCGAGGCCAAGTCCGAGGACCAAGGACCCGCCCTTCGGTCCTCGAGCCAGACCTCGAGGCCAAGGACCGGCTTGAGGAACACATCACTGCGGCACAGCATGATGTACATAAATATTTTGCCAACTCATTGTTTATAGCTGCAATGTAAAAGATGGACAGACACTTTGTGGCACTGGGAAAAGAAGCTAAACAGAGAGAGAGATCAGGGGTGGGCATCTTCACAATTATTTTCTGTTTAATTACTCAAAATTGTTACTTGACAGTGTTTGCACAAGCTATATGAAGCATCGGGATCTTTTTTTTTTAAAAACAGGTATGACAGCACATATTCAACTGTGTTTTTAGTAACTGTGTCATATCAGTTCATCTATAAATGTGTTTGATCAACAACCAATCTGCCAGAATAATGTGACAGGTGGAATCAACATTGACGATCACAGAAGGTATTTTCTGTGGACCTACATGACCTATAAAGCAATTATACTTTTTGACCCTGTATCTCCAAATAAGAAAAGTTAAGATGGACTAAATTGTATTCTGTTGTTTAATAATTGCGTAGACATGTTTTTATGTTGATAGATTCTGATTGGCTGAAGGAAAGCAGGAAATTATTTTAGTTGTGTGTGTGATCATTTGAATTGGTTGTGTTGGAGGAAGGGGGACATCTAAAACATACAGCGTGGACCGGATTTGGACACCCATGGAAGATTTGGAAAAATCCAACTCGGTAAGATTTGCCCCTCCGTGAGCCGTCACCTTACCGTGGTGGAGGGGTTTGTGTGTCCCAATGATCCTAGGAGCTAAGTTGTCTGGGGTTTTATGCCCCTGGCAGGGTCACCCATGGCAAACAGTTTCTAGGTGAGGGACCAAACGGCTCAAAGACCCCTCATGATGTTTAGAATTAATGGATCTAAGTTTCCCTTGCCCGGACGCGGGTCACCGGGGCCCCCCTCTGGAGCCAGGCCTGGAGGTGGGTCTCGTTGGCGAGTGCCTGGTTGCCGGGCCTACAACAATGGGGCCCAGCCAGGCTCTACCCGAAGAGGCAACTTGGGTCCCCCTTCTCATGGGCTCACCACCCATGAGAGGGGCCAAAGGGGTCGGGTGCAATGTGAGCTGGGCAGCAGCCAAAGGCAGGGACCCCGGCGGTCTGATCCTCGGCTGCAGATGCTATCTCTCAGGATGTGGAATGTCACCTCTCGCAGGGAAGGAGACTAGCTGTGGCCCCCAGAGCCCGACAGAACCGCTTCCACACCCTGGAGACGAACTGGGGCCCACGGTCCGACACAATGTCCATCGGAATCCCATGGAGACGAACACATGGGTTATTAATAGGCCGGCGGTTTCCAAGGCGGACGGCAACTTGGAAAGCTGAACGAAATTAAAAGATTTTGAAAAATGGTCCACAATGGTGAGAATGACAGTCTTTCCACGGGAAGGAGGAAGGCCTGTGACGAAGTCAATTGAAGCAACCCCACAGGGGGCCGGTGTGAGACCTTACCACAGGCGCAGGAGGAGCAGGCATTGATATCCCTCCGACGCCCCGGCCACCAAAACCGCTGGGAAACGATATGCAAAGTCCGGTTCACCCCCGGATGGCAAGCCACCATAGACGTGTGCCCCCACTGCAATACCTCTGAACGAAGTGGTGGGAGCACAAATAGCTTTCCTGCAGGACATCCAGCCGGGACTTGGATCCTGTCCTGAGCCTCCGGGATCCTCCGCTCGATCTCCCACCTCAGTGCCCCCAGGATGCAGTGGTCCGGGAGGATAGTCCCCGAGTCAACAGAAGTGCCCACTGGGCCTGACGTGAGTTCAGTCTTTTGGCAGAGTGTATGTATGCAAGGTTCTTGTCATCTGTGTAAACAGTAAATGGCTCCTTAGTCCCCTCAAGCCAGTGTCTCCATTCCTGTAGAGCTACCACTAAGATAAGATAAGATAAGATAAGATATCCTTTATTCGTCCCACAATGGGGAAATTTACAGCCTCCAGCAGCAAGAATGTATGTAGAAAGAAGAAAGGAGAAAGAGAAAAAAACAACAAACATCTTTCAATTAAATACAATATGAACACAAATGGATAAAAATTATTATTATTATTATGATTGTTATTTTTATTTATCAGCCTGACAGCAGTCGGTAGGAACGAGCGTCGGTATCTCTCCTTCTTGCAGCGCGGGTGCAACAGTCTCTGGCTGAAGGAGCTACCAAGTGCTGTCAGGGCGGGCTGGAGGGGTTGGGAGGGACTGGCCATCATAGCTCTTAGCTTAGTTAGCATCCTTCTGTTGCCCACCTCCTCCAGAGTGTCAAGGGAGCAACCCAGGACAGAACTGGCCTTCCTGACCAGTCGCTCCAGTCTCTTTCTGTCCCGGGCCGAGATGCTGCCTGACCAGCAGACAATGCCATAATGGATGGCCGAGGCCACCAACGAGTTATAGAACGTCTTAAGGAGTGACCCCTGAACCCCAAAAGACCTCAGTTTCCTGAGTAGGAAGAGTCGGCTCAGTCCTTTCCTAATCAGGGTGTCCGTGTTTGTAGACCAGTCCAGTTTGTCGTTCAGAAGAACACCAAGGTACTTGTAGGAGGCCACCCTCTCTATGTCCATACCCTGGATGTTCATCGGTGCTGGTGAGGACTTTTTCCTGCAGAAATCCACAACCAACTCCTTAGTTTTCCTAGGGTTGATCTGGAGGAGATTCTGCTGGCACCAGTCCACAAAGTCCTTTGTCAGTCCCCTATACTCCCGATCGTCCCCTTCTGTAATGAGGCCAACAATCGCAGAGTCATCGGAGAACTTCTGAAGGTGGCAGTTTGGAGTGTCGTGTCTGAAGTCCGAGGTGTAGAGGATGAACAGGAATGGAGCCAGAACAGTCCCCTGCGGCGCTCCAGCACTACAGCCAACAGTTCCCTGTTTCCCACATCATAGTTAGACTCGGCGTGACTAAGGCGACGAGAGAAGAAGGCGCAAGGGTGCAGTCTCTGGTCAACTGGGGAACGCTGAGACAAAACTGCCCCCACTCCCGAATCCGAGGCATCCACCTCTATGACAAAAGGACAATCAGGGTTATGATGTTTCAGTACAGGTGGGTTCGTAAAAGCTTTCTTTAATGCCGTAAACGCCGAGTCGGCATCTGAGTCCCACTTAAACGGAACCTTAATGGAGGTCACCTGGGTTAACGGAAGTTCCTTCTGGCTATAATTGAGAATATAACGTCTGCAAAAGTTAGCAAAACCCCAAAAACATTGCAGCTCTTGAGAGTGGTGGGTGCCATTCCACCACCGCCTTAATCTTGACGCGGTCAGCTCTCAGTTGACTTTGATATATTGTATCTTTAGCCGCTTCCAGATGTCACTCGAATGACGCCAGCTCAGCCTCATTAGGGGTGGTCACACGGCACACATTTGCTCCGGCACTGCACCGATGTATTTTGTTTGCAATATATTTTGCACCGCAGCAAATTGTGTAGAGCGTTCACACGTACAAAGCCGCTGATCGTGACAGCACCGGCACAGCGTCGGGGCAGCCCCACTTGCCTTCACATGGCAGTTTCTGCAGCGGAGCAAAACGACAGAAAACAAATGAGATGTCGTGTTGCTCCTTTTTAAAACGTATAAAATATAAAATATACACAACTCAAGCGACTACTGGACATGGACGTCCTTCTCCTTCTTGGTCTCCGTGCCTTCTGCTCGAGAGTGACCGCCTACGAAAACGTAAATCAATGACACTCAGAAAAGCAAACACTAATGCGCCAAACAGAAAATCAAGAGAGGAAATTACAAAATAAATTCTATGGGGGCAGGGGGTTGTGAACACAAAACAAAGGAACAAACAACTCCGAGAGTCCAGTCTCCTACAAAACGAAAGATGTTACCAGCCACGTCTTGTGTCGTTATTAAACAAACACATGACGGAAGTCCGACAGCGCGAAAGCAACGCATTCTCGCCATACGTACTCTTCACAAGCATTTGCTATGGAGCAAATTTAACCCAGTTGCGTTCACACGTTCAAATTTACATCGGTGCTGCTTCGCAAACGAGCATTTGCTCCGGAGCAAATTTTTAAACCACCTCCCTGAGGTGGATCAAATTTGGTCCGGTGTAAGCCTTTTGCCGGGGCTACGCCGGAGCTAATTTGCACGTGTGAACGCTGTACTGGGGCATCCCAGTAGCACCGGACCAAATCTTGCCGTGTGAACACCCCTTTTGATATATCCCAGGAATGATATAGTCTCAACATGAAATTCACATTTTTCGGTCTTGATCAAAAGTATTTTCTAACAGCCATTGCAATATGAGCCTGACGTGCTGTTTGTATTCCTGTAGAGTCCGCGAGAAAATCAAAATGTCATCAAGATAAACAAAACAAAACACATTCAATAGGTCCCTCAACACGTCGTTGACTCTGAAACACCATAGGGCCATTTGTCAGACCGAAAGGCATGACCAAATATTCAAAATGGCCTAAGGGAGTCTTAAAAGCTGTTTTCCACTCATCCCCTTTCTGAATGCGAACCAGATGATAAGCACTGTGTAAATCTAATTTTGAGAAAATGGTGGCCGATTGAAGGGGAGCAAATGCGGAATCTAACAGTGGAAGTGGATACTTGTTTTTAATGGTTATTTCATTGAGTCATCGATAATCCACACATGGCCGCAATGACTTGTCCTTCTTCTCAATAAAGTAAAAACCAACACTTAACGGTGATCGTGATGGTCTGATAAGACCTGCAGTGAGAGAGCTATTGATGTATTCCCTCAATGCCTCTTGTGCAGGATGAGAAACCGGATATACCGTATTTTCACGACTATAAGGCGCCATTAAAAGTCTTAAATTTTCTCCAAAATTGACAGGACGCCTTATGGTGCGGAGCGTCCTTTATATGCGCTGAGTTCCAAAATCTGACTGACAGCCGACACGCTGTTTATATAGAGAAAAGGCGGAAGTGACTGTGGCCAGCCGTGCGGGAAAGAAGTCGGCCAATCAGGGAAGGGTTGGCGTGTATATATACATATATGGAGAGGGAGAGAGAGAGAGAGAGAGAGAGGGAGAGAGAGGACAGGCAAGCTAGTCCGCCAATGGTGAAGGGTGGGCGTGTAAGTGGACGCCTCAAGCCAGTACCAACACTTGTATAGAGTGTGGCAATGTGCATTGTTGCAAAACAACTCCAGTTTTGGTTTCTAAGAACCCCTGAAAATAAATTCGACAAAAAGACACGCCTACGAAGCTCAGTTCAAACTTAAAGCCACCGGTTATGCTTTTGGCATGCGTGCCCATCTCACAGCAGCGGTGAAAAAAACAAGTCAAGCAAATGAACTCTGAGCTTGCCGTTATTCCCGGAGGGTTGACTAAAGAACTCCAACCGCTGGACATTGGCATCAACCGGGCGTTCAAAGTAAAGTTGCGAACGGCATGGGAACAATGGATGATCGGTGGCAAACACAACTTTACAAAGAGTGAGAGGCAGCGCTTGGCGAGTTACGCCACAATACGCAACAACGAGAGGGAACGCGGCGTTTTTGATGGATTACGGTACTTGCACAATTGTTCAATTCTTTCTACACACACACGCGCTGCCACCATGTTTCGCTCTGTTCTTTACTTTCAAATGTGGGAAAGCTTCACACGAGAGAAATGTTGACTTTGCTGTTGCTACTCCTTCTTTCCGCTCGGCAATGCGTAGCAACTCACACTAGCATGTGATGCATTCAATGACAACTGAGACGTGCAGTCCTCTGCTTCTGATACAGAGGATGAGGACTTTGATGGATTTCTGGGTGATGATTGATCGATAAACGTGAGAACATTGTACGATGGCTAAATAAAATACACCCGAACTCAGTTCTGCTTTTGTTGCCTTTTTAAAAACGTGTTTTTATCTTATCTGTATGTCTTGGCATGCTACCGTATGCTGCAAGCTAACGTGTTAGAGTGCGCGCATGCATGCCGTATGTTTTTAGCTGGCGTATGTTTTACCACTGTATAACTGCGGCCATTAGTACGATGCGTCCTGTGTATGTGTAAAATACAGAAATGTCACCCATTAATGAGACTGCGGCCATTAGTACGATGCGTCGAATAGTCGTGAAAATACGGTAGCCGGGAGCTCAGCAGCGGGGCACCCGCCTGCAGGTCTATGGCACAGTCGTAAGGATGGAGCGGTGGTAAGGATTGGGCGCGGTCTTTACTAAAGACGCCCATCGAGATCATGAACCCGTTTTTCTTCGTTCAAATCCTCAATGTAACAACCTATTTCAGAGGCTAGGCTGGGATCGATGAAGCAATCATCGGCCCCCGAATCTACCAAATCGGCAGAACCTGAGACGCCTTTAAATCTCTCCCTCCAGTTCCAGTCTTTTGGAGAGGCCTGAACGAGACTTGACTCTCCTCGGCTCCCGATTTTCGGTGCGGGGTCGTAACTCACAGTCATCGAGAGGTGTAGGTGGTTTGGAGGTCCTTGGGCAAGTGGCGACCCGATGCCCCTGTTGGCCGCAGTGGAAACAGGTACGGTCCTGGATCCGACGCCATCTCTTTTCCGGTTCCAAGTGTTGGCCTCCTAGCTGCATCGGCTGGTCCACGGCGGCAGCATTCCATGTCTTGGAGTGGTCCCCAGACCCCGGTGTCCGAGCCGTGTCGCGGGAAGCCCCTCAGAAAGCAGCATGCCGGTACGGAAACTATCCACCTCCGCACTCCCAGCTCCTCTCCTTAATGCCGCTGTCCAGGAGTCTATAAGCTCCTCCAAGTTAGAGCTGTTGTCGCGGGTAGCCAGTTCATCTTTGAGTAGAGCGTTCAACCCACGGCGAAACATTCCACACAATGCTCGGTCGCTGTATCCACTCTAGGCGGCCAAAATACGAAATGTAATGGTGTAGTCCGCAACAGATTGTGTACCTTGACAGAGCTCTAGCAACCGGCCTCTTTTCCTCAAACGAGATGGTGGAACATCTGACGAAACGCGGCAATGAAATCGGGGAAGGAAGACCGGAGGCTTAGCTTTGCGTCGCTCACTGCCAGTGCCCATGATGCCGCCTGACCAGTCAACAAGCTCATGACATATGCTACCTTGGAGTCATCGCTGGCATAAGCAGACGGTTGCTGATCAAAAACGAGTGAGCACTGATGGAGGAAGTGCCCACACTGACCATGCTCACCACCATAGTGTAGAGGGTGTGGCAGCATAGGTTCCCGACAACCTGTCGAGGAACGGCCGGGTACCTCCATGGTAGCACAGGGGATTTCCGGTGTCGGCGTTCTCCGGTTTTCTAAACGCTCCACACGCGACCCTTAATCCACGAACTGGTGGGCCAACATGGAGACCGCATCAGGGAGTTCTGAAATCGCCTGGCCCTGCTGACTCAACAGTTGTTCTTTGCTGACCAGGGCGGACAAAATCTTATTGATGTCTGTAGAATCCATGGTGGCCGGAGAATTTTGTTACGTTGCGAGCGAAGCAGAAAGGAACACGTTTCATTCGCAACAAAATTGTTGAGCATAGGATTCCCGAAATAGCACACACCAACAAGAACTCCGTACGAAAATAATATTTATTAACCAAAAGCGTACTGCAGAAAATAGACAACAGAAAACGTTGGTCAAAACGAGTAACAGGAAAACATGTAAAAGAAACCCAATTGCAAAAAACGCTTGCACAAAAGGCAAGGAAGAAAATGAACTCGTATGTGACTACATACGAAAATATTACTACACCTAAAGTAATATTTTAGGTGCAGTAATATTGATGAATCTAACCAGCGCACTAAGACTCATACGAGAGCGAAAATACCGACACACGGGCAAAAGCAGTGGCACGGCAAGCAATTAGACAGACCTAATAAAGCAGGTGCCTAATGACAAATAGGGAGCAGGTGTGCAGCCAGCCAGAATGCACCACCTGCCACCTGCTACCGAAAACGGGACATGACATTTCCACTCTGGAGTAGGCATACTCATTGCACCCCGGCTCAGTGCCTGTACATTGGGGTTCACACCGGTAGACGAGAGGGTTGCCTCACTCTGCCTTTGGGTGGGGGGACGGGTCCTGACCGTTGTTTGTGCATATGCACCAAAGAGCAGCTCAGCGTACCCACCCTTTTTGGAGTCCTTGGAGGGTGTGCTGGAGAGTATTCTGGCTGGGGACTCCCTTGTTCTGCTGGGGGACTTCAATGCTCACGTGGGCAAAAACAGCGAGACCTGGAAGGGCGTGATTTGGAGGAACGTCCCCCCCGGTCAGAACTCGTGTGGTGTTTTGTTATTGGACTTCTGTGCTCATCATGGATTATCAATAACGAACACCTTGTTCTAACATAAGGGTGTCCATATGTGCACTTGGCACCAGGACACCCTAGGCCGCAGTTCGATGATTGACTTTCTGGTTGTATCATTGGATTCCCAGCCGATTGTTTTGGACACTCGGGTGAAGAGAGGGGTGGGGCTGTCAACTGATCACCACCTGATGGTGAGTAGGCTCCGATGGTGGGGGAAGAGGCCGCTCAGTCCTGGCAGACCCAAGCGTATTGTGAGGGTTTGTTGGGAGAGTGTGGTGGAATCCTGTCAGGTTAGTCCAAATTGACACTCAAGAATAACCAAAAGGAGGAGACAGGAGACTCGATTCTGGTACCAGGAGGGAACGAGGAGAGCGTTCGGTTTCAGTTCTCCACACGGAACCCTAACGATCTCCCCCTTCACCCCCTCATTTATTGGGAAAAGCTACTACATAGGTGTGTCCAACCTAAAGGGTGGGGGCTGTTGAACACACTCTGAACTTGTTTGACTATGTGTGTGTATGTGAGTGCAAGTTACGTACATGTGTGCAAATAGACATAAACATCCCGTTGCAGCTGGTGTTGATGGCTCCATTCACGGTTCAGCCTTGCTCGCTGTTTAGTCTTAACAGTTATCTCTTCCCAGCCACGTCCTCGGAAAGGTGGTTGCGACCCTAACTTCTCACACGGTACAGCAAGCAAAAGTGAGCACATAATGAAGAGCATATAATGATTATAGATGTGAGTAAATAATAAAGGATAAATCTTTATTGAAAGCATAAGCGTTCTTCATTGCAGGCAAAGCAAACTAATGATTGCAAGCATAAGCGTTCTTCTTTGCAAGCAAAATCAAACTATACTGACAGGCAGAAGCATTCTTCATTGCGAGCATAAAATGACGACACGAGAATCAACCGAATAATACGTGAATGTATGATTACTAAACAATAATAAATCCAACATTCCCCCCTGTTCATCCTACATTTGCACGTATCATCACATAGTACCTCCCCGACGGTCTTTATTCAGTGGAGTCAATGCCGCACACGCAAACATAGTTACACCCAGGGGCAGGGAGCAAAACGACTAAAAACCATCTATGACCCCCTGATGCCGAAGCGAAATCACGTCATCATCCGAAGAGGCATAATCAACACCAGAATCACTGCCAACAAACAACAACAGAGGATACATCTCAATCACTTTAGACGTCGTGGGCGAGACAGCCGTAGTAATAAGCCGGATAAGCAGCACTCTGATACAGGGAATGCAACAGCATCCACACAACGTCAAGACAGCTGCAAAAAGAGCAAAAGAGATTAGTACATAAAACACCAAATCCTTGTACTCTCCGAAGGCCTTATGCCACCACTCCGCCCAGAAGGACGTATTCACGCCGGAATGGGCCCTTATTTGGCGAGTCAGGGTGCGGAGGCCTCCAATGGCCTTGGCGAGGGCGCCATCAGGCGCGGTGTTGTTAGGTATGAACGTACAACACTGGTCACCAAACATCGCACATACTCCATTGGTCTCTGCCAAGAGCATATCAACCGCGATGTGGTTCTGAAACGCCATCAGGGAGGTGGCCGCCAATTGCTCTTTTATAGCCAAGACGGCTTCTTCAGTAAAATTTCCGAGCCTCTGGACGTTGTAGTGGAGGTAGTTGATCCTGTCAACATTCTTATTAGGGGTAACCCAAATGAAAATGGATTCCCAACCGGCAGCAATCTGGTTAACCAACTTATACTCATCTGGCACGCCACGAGGAACCCCAATTGCGTCTATATAGGTGGGATCGCCATCCCTCCAGGAGGCGTCACGCCGGAACCGGAGAAGGCTACTCTCCGTCGTCGACGATAACGCAGCCCCCTGTATATCCTCCGCTGTTGATGGAAACACAGTTACTGGCAAAAGCAGTGATACCAATGCGCAGACACCAGAAAATGAAAAACACTCGCCTGCGATAACCATAATTTGCCTTCAAAATCATTAGAAGTACACTACTTCATCACACCGTATCCGCAGTAACATAAAATAAAAATAAAATAACAAAAGAATGAAAAATAGCTCAACTTTCTGCAGAGAATAACTACATCACCGTCGGGTCGTTTTCCTTTTTCCTTTTACCACCAAAGAAAAGATCGTAAACGCATAAAATCACCTAAGAAATGTATTTAAAATCCATATCTGAACCATTACGACCAAATCAATGCACCATTTGAACTAGAAATAAATCAAAAAACGGTTATAAATTCATTTTCAGCCGAGCAACATCACCAGAGGAGCACAGTACACAAATCACTTCAATCTCCAAAACAAACCCAAATAAAAAAGTTGTGCTCTTTTCTACCACTCATGGTGTGTTCACTTCTCAATTTTTATTTTTTATTTTCATAATGAGATCGACTAGATCGATTATAAATAAAATACTTTTGCCACCAAAACAAAAAAGTATACAACAATTTGTGCCGCAATGTGTTTCTTCATTTCCCTTCCCCAGATCATCTAGATCACAGGTGTCAAAGTCGAAACCCCATGTACTTATGTGGCCCGTGAAAGCAATTGACTCGCATCAACTGCCATAAACCCTGCTAAAATCTGTACCGAAATGCCCAAATTCTATATGAATAATGTCGAGATTTTGTGATAATTTTGTTACCTGTTAAAACACTCAACCAAACAATAATCGAACAAAATATGACTGGCTTCAGAATTGGCACAATTCATCCATGTGTAGTTGTTAGCAAATAATTTCATCATTGTATTTCTGATATATCCATTCCATGTACATATCTTTGTATACAGCGATGGTTGATTCAAGTCGCTCTATAAACACAGTTGAGTTGAGTTGTACAATTAATAAAATATAACCATTTAATCAAATTTCTCCGTCGTACCGGCCCATCGAAGGAAGGTGTAACCCCAAAGCGGCCTCAAAGATGAGTTTGACACCCCTGGTCTAGATCTATTCGCAAAATGTAGTTTATTAAAAAAAATACACCCCCATTCACATGTGCTAAAGGAGAGCACAAATACCATATAAAAAAGGAGAACAGTCGATCATGTGTTAGTGTGATCATATAACAGGAAATGACATGCCACCACTGATATTCTAGCATGTCGACAGAAACACACCCTAAATGAGTGCAAAGGTGTCTTGAAACTTCTTCCGCCGGTCGTTTGATGTTCCCAGTAACTAAAATACTGTGCCCATCGCGTCACCGGACTTCGCTCACCTTCCTCAGTGGATGTTTCTGTCGAGATGACCTTTTCACAATGTCCATCAAACGGTGTGGTCATCAACACTTCAAAGAAACACAATGTTTGTTTTTCATGTTTCGAATCAGAGCCATGTCTGCTGGAACCTGCTGTGAAAAAGCACAATCGTCCTACGGCAATCTCAATTCATTTTTTTTTATTCAAAACATTCTCACATATTGTCAACCTAATCAGCTTAATTTCCTAGTTCACAATTTTGTAGAAATTATCAATAATATATTTAGTCTCCCAAACAATATTTCGAACAAAGAAGAAAACACCATTCTCGTAATATTAACATATAAGTCAATTCAATTTCAATTCAATTTCTTTAATCGAATTTTAACCATATACTTTCAGACTTGCTACCAATCCTGCAGATTGTGGATGGCAGGAGCAATAGTGTCTCAAATAAAATGTGAAACATGCATTCCATTTTATCAATTTTCGACCCATTTTGGAAAAGCCTCAACCAAACCCCCTCATTAATTCAACGAAAACCCTCTACATTATCTGAAATGGAGATGTAGTTCAAAATGTACCGTATTCCAACATTGGTTAAAACCATAGGTTGTATCATGTTTCCGAACCAGAGACACCATTCCCCCTGCCAATGCGTGAGATAATCCATGACACAAAAAAGAAGTTTGGGTTCACTGCCCAATTTGTTGCCGCATATAAAACAGAAGTGAACTGAACCCAAAACGTTATCATGTTGCTGTCAGTCAGCAAGTCCCCCCTAAAAAAAAAAGAAATCGCTGCCGTGTGAGCCGCGTAACTATCACAACATGATACAAAAACGAACAACATTCGTCACACTGAATTAACAATACTTCACGTGTTATACAACATACTCCACTTAACAAGGCACATTCACAACAACCGCGACCTTAACAAAGAAAGTAAAAATAAATTTTCCATGTCCTCGTCAAAAAGACCGTCAAGCATTAGAAAGAAAAGCCAAATGAGCTCCTGCTGCAGGCATCGCACGTCAAATCTTGAGTCGCTCGACAGTATGGACCCTGACGACTTGGACATCAAGATGGCCGTTGGCCACCATGCTGACCAGAAAATGTGCGACCCACCCGCTGTGTCCAAAAAGAGGTCCAAAAGCAAACCGCAAAATAACTATACAAATCAGTTTTAAGCCAATAAACTGATGAGATGCCGTAATGTAACGGGGCACCAATTTTGAAAAGCGACGCATAAATATTCTCCCGTATATGCTCAAACAGTTTGTGCACAAACTGAAAGTCGCACAAACCTACCTAAATATAGCCCGCAAAACGCGCTTGTTTATATCTAGATCCTCACGAGGTTCGCGGGGGTGAGTGGAGCTTATTCCAGCCATCTCCGGGCAGTAGGAGGGGGACAACCCGAACCGGTCGACAACCAATTACAGGGCACACAGACACAAGCACAAACACCCAAGCCCATGCTCACACCTAGGGACAATTTAGAGTTTCCAATCAGGCAGTCATGCAGGTCATCGCAATATTAATATGAAACAAATCAACACACACACAAAACGGGAGATAAGATGAGATGAGTTTGTTGTACATCCTCCTACAACCTCTCAAATCACTATTACCTGTTCACATTCCAACAAACAAACAAACAAACAAACAAACAAACACCCATCAGGAAGCCACAACAAAGCAGCACGGTTAAGCACTGTGCATTTTTCCAGCGTTAAAGGGGATCGACATAACAACATAGACACACAAAATAAATGCCAACCATGCAACAAAAAAACGTCATGCTAGTGTGCAACAGCTCATCCCTTTATCTTTGTTTTTTTTTTGAATGCCACTGACCTTAAAACGTGCAGTCATACTAAGTTAACGAAGCCAATTGTAAATTATTCACACGTGACCCTGAAACGTGCTGATTAAAGCTGGAAGATTTTGCTCTTGTGACAAACGAAATTAGAAATCCAGCCTGTGTATGCACAAATGAGATGTGTCGTAAAATCTGACGGGTTTTTTTATGACTCAAACCAACAAGAATTTGTATGTTCGACGATAGCTTCAACTCTAGTCATTAAATTTCATAATGACGGAAGGCACAACACAATCCACGGATAGCAAAGTTGTAACAGAATTTTCCAAATTCATGAGACAAGGCCATCATTCCTCCCACATCAGGAGCCGTGATGGCTCTTCTCAGGCTTCAAGAGAAATGTGCATCTTATGAACGTAATTAAAAAAACATTGGAACATAATCGGAACATTCTGGCAATTAGCAGCATAACAGAAGCATTTATAAAACAAATAAGATAACTGAAACCCACAGACATTAACATTCACAAATCATCCAGATCAAGGCCTTCACTGTATACTTACACATTCTACGTCCCAGGTTAACAACGTCCCACACACGTCCACTGTTTACGACTTACAAACAACCATCTAAGCATCTCGTGACCTTCCGGCCCTTTTCAACCTAAACACACGGTGACCTCCTCATTCGTAGCATCACTGTGTCAAACCTCACCTGCCCGTGCCTTTCTTTATTCTCAACATACTCAACTTCCATCATCACCTTACGTCTCACCATCAATATTTTCACTTGCCTGTCACCCACTATAAGTATCCAAAACTCTCTGTGTCACCACACCCATACTCAACCATTTTATTTCTTTACCTGTTGAAATTATGAAGCTGAAGTGGTGTTAGGAATTATAATAAAAACAGTTTCAATTACAAGTACCGGTAATTATAGTAGATGCCATACAAACCTTCTACACTGCAAAAGCCAGAAAACAAAACAAACAAGACTCCATGAGTCGCGCCAGGAGTCACGCATATCTACACACCCACACGCAAAGACTAATCCAACACATATTCGCAGACACAACCCTACAGACAAACCAAAATATTCACCTTACTACCGCTCACAACCAAGTTAAGCACATCCAAACTTTTAATTTTGTCATCAGCGAGAAGACTTCACTCCATCCAAATATCGATACAGTATACATCATCAATTTACTGTCAAACAAGCCGCCATCCAAACTTGTTGCTCCTCAGCTCCATTTAGATGATATGATTTTCGCAGATCCTCCATTTCTTGGACAAATTGTACCACGTCAATTTTATGTGATGTAATGCCGCCTACGGCTTTTTTTACATCTTCTTGTGTCCATGTTCTATAAACAAGAATGACAGGCGACTCACCTTTTATGTCTGGATCTGCAACTTCAATCATGGGAAAAGCGTCTCGTACCTCACTCCCGGATGAGTCAACCTTCGTCGCAGCAGGGGAAAAAACACTACTCCAATTTTTTGAAAATTCCACTCCCAAATCTCCTTTTCCCCTGGTGGCCATCGGATGGCCCCCTCTGTAAGAGGGTGGAGAGGATGGTGGAAAAGGAGGAGATGTCGGAAGAGTCGGATCTAACGGTGGTGTATTTTTCTATCCACGTATCTAAATGTTTTATCTTCGAAGGACATTGGCTCTCTACGAATCTCCAGTCCTTACATGTTAACTTCTTTTTGGGATCACCTCTCTCCACGGTCTTACTATTATGAACCCCCATTTGCGAATTAGGAGGTGGAACTTTGGGAATTTGGATAATTTGGAATTTATTTTTCAGAGTCAGCGATTTACCTAGGGTAACTAGGCTGACTGTTCCCTTGAACAGGGTGGCAATTTCTCCGACTGAGGTAATTTCCAACCTTCTACCACCAAGGTGGCGGGAAATTCTTGCCTCTGCTTCCTCAGACAGTTGCCACAACAAATGTCCTGTTCAGATGAGGTAGCGAACCTCCACTCACACAGTTACACAGTCATACATTTATGCGCATTTAATTTGGTTTTATCCTATTACCTTGACCAGAGGTAACGCACTATATAGAGATTATTATTATAAATGTCCCCACTGTGGGACGAATAAAGGATATCTTATCTTATTTATACCCGGGGTTTAACACACATTATTTACACACGGAGTTTAAGCACGTGCAGGACACCGTCGCCCTCATCAGTTTAGAGACTTGCACGGTCTGTATGCCTGATAGGGACTAGTATGGCTCAGGGCTTTGCGGCGCGCAAACACTCAATCACCGTTGAAAGAGTTCCTTCTCAACAAACCCCTCTCAGGCTCACACAGGGTCTCGAACCAAGCGTTCGAACCAAACTACAACACCTGCCCTGAGAGTGTTTCAATTGAAAACAGGTTTAAAGACCCCGACCTCCGTCTTTACAAACCCGGCGCGCAAACACTCCTCGAGTGTCGATGCGGAGTTTAAGTACGTACAGGACACCGCCGCCCTACTTACCAAGAGTAGTCCTCTCTCCTCTGGGATTCGCTTCAACCCTCAGCCCCCAGACGAGGAGCCGAAACCCAGTCCCAGAAAGGGTGTCTTTGCCGTGGCCACGGTCTTCCTGGCCGTCGACTCAGCGTCTGGAGGCGTCAGGTATGTTGCGATCCCGGACGAGCCCCCAAAAATGTCAGGTTAGTCCAAATTGACACTCAAGAATAACCAAAAGGAGGAGACAGGAGACTCGATTCTGGTACCAGGAGGGAACGAGGAGAGCGTTCGGTTTCAGTTCTCCACACGGAACCCTAACGATCTCCCCCTTCACCCCCTCATTTATTGGGAAAAGCTACTACATAGGTGTGTCCAACCTAAAGGGTGGGGGCTGTTGAACACACTCTGAACTTGTTTGACTATGTGTGTGTATGTGAGTGCAAGTTACGTACATGTGTGCAAATAGACATAAACATCCCGTTGCAGCTGGTGTTGATGGCTCCATTCACGGTTCAGCCTTGCTCGCTGTTTAGTCTTAACAGTTATCTCTTCCCAGCCACGTCCTCGGAAAGGTGGTTGCGACCCTAACTTCTCACACGGTACAGCAAGCAAAAGTGAGCACATAATGAAGAGCATATAATGATTATAGATGTGAGTAAATAATAAAGGATAAATCTTTATTGAAAGCATAAGCGTTCTTCATTGCAGGCAAAGCAAACTAATGATTGCAAGCATAAGCGTTCTTCTTTGCAAGCAAAATCAAACTATACTGACAGGCAGAAGCATTCTTCATTGCGAGCATAAAATGACGACACGAGAATCAACCGAATAATACGTGAATGTATGATTACTAAACAATAATAAATCCAACAAATCCCCTGTCAGAAAGAGTTTCAACTCCCACCTCCGGCAGAGCTTTTCCCATGTCCCAGGGGATGCGGGGGACATTGAGTCCGAGTGGACCATGTTCCGTGCCTCTATTGTTGAGGCGGCCAATCTGAGTTGTGGCCGTAAGGTGGTTGGTGCCTGTCGTGGCGGCAACCCCCGTACTCGCCGGTGGACACCAGCAGTAAGGGATGCCGTCAAGCTGAAGAAGGAATCCTATCGAGCCTTTATGGCCTGTGGGACCCCAGAGGTAGCTGACGGGTATCGACTGGCCAAGCGGAACGCAGCTTCGGTGGTCGCCGAGGCAAAAACCCGAGCGTGGGAACAGTTCGGTGAGGCCATGGAAGCCGCCTTCCGGACAGCTTCGAGGAAATTCTGGTCCACCATCCGACGTCTCAGGAGGGGGAAGCAGGGCACTATGTTCAGTGGGGATGGGGCGCTGCTGACTTCGACTCGGGACGTTGTGAACCGGTGGGCAGCGTACTTCGAAGACTTCCTCAACTCCACCAACACGTCTTCCTTGGAGGAAGCAGAATCTGAGGACCCTGAGGTGGGCTCTCCTCTATCTCTGTGGTTGAAGTCACTGATGTGGTTAAAAAGCCCCAGGGGTGGATGAGATCCGCCCGGAGTTCCTCAAGGCTCTGGATGTTGTGGGGCTGTCCTGGTTGACACACCTCTGCAACATCGCGTGGTCAATGGGGAGAGTGCCTCTGGATTGGCAGACTGGGGTGGTAGTCCCTCTTTTTAAAAAGGGGGACCGGAGGGTGTGTTCCAACTACAGAGGGATCACACTCCTCTGCGTCCCTGGTAAGGTCTATTCAGGGGTGCTGGAGAGGAAGTCGAGCCTCAGATTGAGGAGGAGCAGTGTGGTTTTCGTCCCGGCTGTGGAACAGTGGACCAGCTCTACACACTTAGCAGGGTCCTCAAGGGTATGTGGGAATTCGCCCAACCAGTCTACATGTGTTTTGTGGACTTGGAAAAGGCGTTTGACCGTGTCCCTCGGGGAGTTCTGTGGGGGTGCTTCGTGGGTATGGGGTACCGAACCCCCTGATACGGGCCGTTCGGTCACTATACCACCGATGTTAGAGTTTTGTTCGCATTGCCGGCAGTAAGTCAGAATCGTTTCCAGTGAGGGTGGGACTCCGCCAAGGCTGTCCTTTGTCGCCGATTCTGTTCGTAACCTTTATGGACAGAATTTCTCGCCGCAGCCGAAGCGTTGAGGGGGGCCGTTTTGGTGGCCTCAGTATTGCATCCCTGCTTTTTGCAGATAATGTGGTTCTCTTGGCTCCTTCAAGTAGGGCTCTCCAACTCTCACTGGAGCGTTTCGCAGCCGAGTGTGAAGCGGTTGGGATGAAAAACAGCACCTCCAAATCTGAAACCATGGTCCTCAGTCGAAAAAGGGTGGAGTGCCCCCTCCGTGTAGGAGGGGGAGATCTTGCCCCAAGTGGAGGAGTTCAAGTATCTTGGGGTCTTGTTCACGAGTGAGGGCAGGAAGGAGCGTAGTGATCAACATTACTGCACCTGCAGGATAATATTAGAAGTATGTGCGAAAATGACTGAGAGAAAATGGATGTGAATGGGTTCGAAGACGTTGAGTTCTGGATTTTCTTGGCTGAAAAGAAGCAGAACGTGAAAGAGGAAAAGGGAATAGAGAAAGTTGAAAGAAGGAAACGTGTCAGTGAGATGGAATTTAACCATGCCATGAGCGAGGGAAACGTTATGTTTCACAAGAGAGAGGATGATGAGTTGGGCCGGTAGATTTACGGACAGGAGTAAAACAGAAAGTGGAGAGAGAAAGTGAGCTTGAGATGACATCCACAAATCCTTTTCCACCATCTTTGTATTCATCCCTTCCAACTTCGAAATCTCCTTTTCCACCATCCCCTACACACTCGTTTCGAGGGGGCCATCCAATGACCTTTAGGGGAAGGGGAGATTTGGGAGTGAATTTTACTCTCACATACACACGCACAGTCGACAATCCGCACCGTAATAGGGGCAGAGGATTGCCAAGTAAGAGACTTGGAACTGATCCAGGGAAGATTATTTGTTGGTGTTGTAGGGCGAAAGGCCTCATTTCCCGTGGCTGTCCCAAGAGTAAATGTGTAAGTGCACGACAAGACATTCCTGCTTCTCAGCAAGAGATAGCGACTTTCCTTGTTGGCTTTGTGATGGAAGGAAGTTTCCTTTTGAAGGAACACGGAAAGTGATAGCGGCTTGTTTGACAGTAAATTGATGGTGTATACTGTATCGATATTTGGACGAGGTCTTCTCGCGGATGACAAAATTAAAGGTTTGGATATGCTTAACTTGTTTCAAAGTGGTAGCAAGGTGAATATTTTGGTTTGTTTGTAGAGTTGTGTCTGTGAATATGTGTTGGATTAGTCTTTGCATGTGTGTGTGTAGATAAGCGTGACTCTTGGCGCGACTCAAGGAGTCTTGTTTGTTTTATTTTCTGGCTTTTGCAGTGTAGAAGGTTTGTATGGCATCTATTATAATTAGTTGTAATTGTAAGTGTTTTTATTATAATTCCAAACGCCACTTAAGCTTCATTATTTCAACCGGCGCTACATGAAGTATGTGTAAATCAGGTAAAGAAAGAAAATGGTTGAATATGGGTGTGGTGACACAGAGAGTTTTGGATACTTATAGTGGGTGAAAGGCAAGTGAAAATGTTGATGGTGACACGTAAGGTGATGATGGAAGTTGAGTATGTTGAGAATAAAGAAAGGAACAGGCAGGTGAGGTTTGACACAGTGATGCTGCGAATGAGGAGGTCATCGTGTGTTTAGGTTGAAAAGGGCCGGAAGGGCACGAGATGCTTAGAAAGTTGTTTGTAAGTCGTAGACACAATTTTTTGTTTGTGTTGAGTGGTCGTCGGTGGACGTATGTGGGACGTTGTTAACTTTCTGGGAGGAAGTAGAATGTGTAAGTATACAGTGAAGGCTTTGGTTTGGATGATTTGTACTGTTACCTGTCTGTGGGTTTCAATTATCTTATTTGTTTTATAACTGTTTCTGTTGTGCTGCTAATTGCCAGAATGTTCCGATTATGTTCCAATGTTTTATAGATTACGTTCATAAAATGCACATTTCTCTTGAAACATGAGAAGAGCCATCACGGCTCCTGATGTGGGAGAAATTATGGTCTTGTGTCATGAAATTTTGTAAATTCAGTTACAACTTTGCTATCCTTGGATTGTGTTGTGCAATTTATGCAATTTAATGACTAGAGTTGAAGCTATCGTCAAACATACAAATTCTTGTCGGTTTGAGTCATAAAAAAACGTCAGAATTTAAGACAGGGGTGCCCATTAGGTAGATCCTGATCTACCGGTAGATCTAAGACAGGTCCCAAGTAGATCCGAGGAGTGTCGAGAAGAAAAAAAACAAACAACCATTTGTGTGTCTTTGTACATGTTAGTAATATATTTTTGTGTTAATACAATACAATACAATACAATACAATACAATACAATACAATACATGCTGATTTATATAGCGCTTTCACAACTGCGGCAGCTGTAACAAAGCGCTTTACAAAACAGTTAACATAAAGTCAAATAATAAACACAACACATAACATAAAACACGGACAGTCATGCAGTTCTAACCACTTTTCCATCACACGCTTTGTTGTTTTAAGCAGTTTGAGATGAAAGAGGAGAGAATCAAAGTGTCCTTTAACCAGTGGATCAGAGACGTCATGCTCAAAATGTGCACACGTCGGCTACAAGCTAAGTTTCAAAGTCAACAAGAGGCTGTAGCATCCATTGACGAAAAAAGATTGGTTCACTTCTCCTGTCCCATGGAAATCCATTTCAATTCCAAGCGGCGAATAGAGACGGCCGCCAACAATTCCAGACAGCCTTGAATCCTTGGTCTGTATCTCTCACTGGCGCCGATCATCCAAATCCGAAATTTCTTTCCGCAGCGCGAATCCCAACGTCTCCATGGTATTTTCAATCATGCGGAGCCGCTCCAGAACCGCAACAATATTGCGGTTGAGATCAGTCACCGCTTGAGTCTGAGTGTTGGACATTCATGCCAAGCCATCCAGAGTGACCGGCAGCTTCTTCACTTCCAATAGAGCCGCTCCCGTCGGTTGAATTTTGCGATAGAACAGCAAGCGGCCAACACCAAAGAGCGGCATACCTCTTATCAAAAGGCCAATGATGTAGATGTCTTCCACATTCTCCACGGACAGTACTGTCAGGTACACCGGTCTCCACTTTCTCCATGGATCCAGGGCGTATCCGGCAGGAAGTGTCCCCGGAGGGCAAGCAGGCTCCCCATTGCCCGCTCTTTTCGTCGAAAAATTTTTGTCGATTACATCGAGAGACCAGCCAACTAATTCCATGGTTAGTTCTTCGGATGAAAACGCTTTAGGAGGCTAGGGAAAGACAGCACAAAAGACTAAGTGGCGAGCAGGGAAAAAAAAGGTGGGAGGGCAGGGGAGCTGTGCAAAAAGCGTCCGCCTTCGTCGAGACCCAAGCAGAAAGAGTCTGCTTGTTGATCTCATTATGAAAAAAAATAATAATAAAAATTGAGAAGTGCACACACCAAGAGTGATAAAGAAAAAAAGAGCACGGCTTGTTTTATTCGGGTTTTGTTTTGGAGGTTGAAGTGATTTATGTATTGTGCTCCTCTGTTAATGTTGCTCGGCTGAAATTGAATTTATTACCATTTATTGATTTATTTCTAGTTCAAATGGTGCATTAATTTGGTCATAATGGTTCAGATACAGATCTTAAATACATTTCTTAGGTGATTTTATGTGTTTAGGATCTTTTCTTTGATGGTAAAAGGAAAAAAGAAAACAACCCTATAGGAATATAGTTATTCTCTACTAAAAGTTGAACTATATTTCTTTCTTTTGTTATTTTATTTTTATTTTATGTTACTGCGGATACAATGTGATGCAGTAGTGTACTTCTACTGATTTTGAAGGCAAATGATGGTTATCGCGGACGAGAGTTTTTTTTCTTTGCGAGAAATCATGAAAGAGCTCTGCTTGAAGGGTTGTCACGAGTGTTTTGCATTGGTGTCACTGCTTTTACCAATGACTGTTTTTCGTCCACAGGAGGCGATATTTGATTCCACCTACGTTGGTGTAATTGGGGTTCCTCATGGTGTACCAGATGAGTATAAATTGGTTAACCAGGTTGCTGCACAATTGGGGTCCATTTTTATAAATGTGCTGACGGGATCTGCTACCTCCACTACAGTGTCCAGAAGCTTGCAAATTACAGTATTTTCACGACTATAAGGCGCCATTAAAAGTCTTAAATTTTCTCCAAAATGGACAGGACGCCTTATGGTGCGGAGCGTCCTTTATATGCGCTGAGTTCCAAAATCTGACTGACAGCCGACACGCTGTTTATATAGAGAAAAGGCGGAAGTGACTGTGGCCAGACATGCGGGAGAGAAGTCGGCCAATCAGGGAAGGGTGGGCGTGTATATATACATATATGGAGAGGGAGAGAGAGAGAGAGGGAGAGAGAGAGGACAGGCAAGCTAGTCCGCCGATGGTGAAGGGTGGGCGTGTAAGTGGACGCCTCAAGCCAGTACCAACACTTGTATAGAGTGTGGCAATGTGCATTGTTGCAAAACAACTCCGGTTTTGGTTTCTAAGAACCCCTGAAAATAAATTCTACAAAAAGACACACCTACGAAGCTCAGTTCAAACTTAAAGCCACCGGTTATGCTTTTGGCATGCGTGCCCATCTCACAGCAGCGGTGAAAAAACAAGTCAAGCAAATGAACTCTGAGCTTGCCGTTATTCCCGGAGGCTTGACTAAAGAACTCCAACCGCTGGACATTGGCATCAACCTGGCGTTCAAAGTAAAGTTGCAAACGGCATGGGAACAATGGATGATCGGTGGCAAACACAACTTTACAAAGAGTGAGAGGCAGCGCTTGGCGAGTTACGCCACAATACACAACAACGAGAGGGAACGCGGCGTTTTTGATGGATTACGGTACTTGCACAATTGTTCAATTCTTTCTACACACACACGCGCTGCCACCATGTTTCGCTCTGTTCTTTACTTTCAAATGTGGGAAAGCTTCACACGAGAGAAATGTTGACTTTGCTGTTGCTACTCCTTCTTTTCGCTCGGCAATGCGTAGCAACTCACACTAGCATGTGATGCATTCAATGACAACTGAGATGTGCAGTCCTCTGCTTCTGATACAGAGGATGAGGACTTTGATGGATTTCTGGGTGATGATTGATCGAAAAACGTGAGAACATTGTACGATGGCTGAATAAAATACACCCGAACTCAGTTCTGCTTTCGTTGCCTTTTTAAAAACGTGTTTTTATCTTATCTGTACGTCTTGGCATGCTACCGTATGCTTCAAGCTAACGTGTTAGAGTGCGCGCATGCATGCTGTATGTTTAAGCTGGCGTATGTTTTACCACTGTAAAACTGCGCCTATTCGTACGATGCGTCCTGTGTATGTGTAAAATACAGAAATGTCACGCATTAATGAGACTGCGGCCATTAGTACGATGCGTCGAATAGTCGTGAAAATACGGTATACCGTGGAAGCCTTTTTGGCGATTGGAAATAAAACAGCAATTGACAGTCATCTCTGATGGTGTTCCGGGACTGCAGAGCGGTCAATGTGCTCTTGGCTGAGGCCAATCGAGGGTGTGCGGTATGTGGTGAGCGGTGCTGTTCAACCACGCCCTGAGGGCCCCGCAACACTGATCCGGAACGCTCCGGCGTGACCACGACCTTGTCATCAGAGTTATGGAGGTGTCACGTTGTGCCCGAAGCAATAGAATGATCGCTTCGTGCACAAGAAAATAAGGAAATGGATCCCCGAAATAGCAGACACAGAAAGAGGTTTGTCAAAGAACAAAAGGAGTCTTTAATACGAACACAAAAATAACCCGACAGGGAGAATAACAAAAAGCGCTGGTCAAAATAAGGACCAGGGATAAAAATAAAAAGGACAACAGAAAACGCTTGCGGAAAAAGATAGCAAGGAGGGTCAGATTAGACAATGAATATAAATTTCACTCGCAAGAGGAACAACGACGCGCAATAACAGCCACAAGGCTAAGAGGCAATGAATCATACAAGAAGGAATTGGGCAAGAGAATTTTGGCACAGCATGGAATTCTCCGGCAGTAAGTCAACTGCCAGAGCGCACAAATAAAGCCCGTGTAATTAGTCCCCAATGGGTGACAGGTGTGTAGGATGGCAACAGGGCCTGCCCCCTGCTGGCAAACACGGGACGTGACAGGAGGAAGACCTTTGTCACGTAACATATTGGTGATGTCTTGATCTTTCAAATTATTTTCTCTCAGCTGTCTCGACATTGTGTGGATTTGCTGCGGTCCCTGAATCAAGAGCTCTGCTAATCCAATTTATCACTACGGTTGTGGCACCCACGACGTCTAAATTGAAGGGAATGTAACCTCTGCTGTTACTTTTGGATGGCAGTGATTCTGAAGTGGAAAAAGACTCGGGTTATGGTGACTTGTTTTCATTTAGATATCAGGATGTTGTGATGATCGTGATATCAGAATGTTGTGGTCAATGTTTACCGTCTTTTTCTGGGTTCTTTTTCAGTTTGATTTTTGATCTGGTGGTAACCTCTTTCTCTTCAACCCCTGGGTCTACCTATGTTGCATGTGCATGCTTCCACTGAATGAAGTCCGTGAATAAGTGTTAAGACTAAACAGTGAGCAAGGGTGAACAGTGATTGGAGCCATCAACACCAGCTGTGGTGTGATGTTTTTGTGACAATTGCACACATGTACGTAATTTGCACTCACATACACACACATAGTCAAACAAGTTCAGTGTGGGTTCAACAGCCCCCACCCTTTAGGTTGGACACACCTATGTAGTAGCTTTCCCAATAAATGAGGAGGTGAAGGGGGAGATCGTTAGGGTTACGTGCTGAGAACTGAAACCGAAACTTCTCCTCGTTCCCTCCTGGTACCAGAATCGAGTCTCCTGTCTCCTCCTTTTGTTTATTCCTGAGTGTCAAATTGGACAAACCTGACAGACAGGCAGATTGGTGCAGCGTCTGCTGTGATGCGGACGTTGTATCGGTCTGTCGTGGTGAAGAAAGAGCTGAGCCAAAGGGCGAAGCTATCAATTTACCGGTCGATCTACGTTCCAACCCTCATCTACGGTCACGAGCTATGGGTTGTGACCGAAAGAACGAGAGCCCAGATACTAGCGGCCGAAATGAGTTTTCTCCGCAGGGTGTCCGGACTCTCCCTTAGAGATAAGGTGAGAAGTTCGGTCATCCGGGAGGGGCTCAGAGTCGAGCCGCTTCTCCTCCATATCGAGAGGAGCCAGATGAGGTGGCTTGGGCATCTGATTCGGATGCCTCCTGAACGCCTCCCTGGTGAGGTGTTTTGGGCATGTCCCACCGGGAGGAGACCACGAGGAAGACCCAGGACACGCTGGAGAGACTATGCCACCCAGCTGGCCTGTGAACGCCTTGGGGTTCCCCGGGGAGAGCTGGAAGAAGTAGCTAGGGAGAGGGAAGTCTGGGCTTCCCTGCTAAAGCTGTTGACCCTGCGACCTGGCCCCATGGATGGATGGATGGATGGATGGATGGATGGTTGGTGGTCGGTCCTGACTCCATTTATTTTACCGTGCTGCGATATACGAGGTTAAATAACATGTCGGCTTCGATTGAGTTAATCTGTTGTATACCCTCATTCTCGACAATCAGTTTCGTTCTGCACTCTCAATTAGGAATAATGTCAGTTTTGGTGGAATTTGATGGATTTAAAAAAAATCTGATATCTTTGTTTGTTTAAAAGAGACATAAGATACCGACCACATTTCTTTTTCATTTTGCTTCCAATATTTGGAGCCTCAAAAGCGGGGAAGACAAATAATTCAACAGTTAAAAAGAATGCTTGGTGTATCGAAAAATAATGACAGCGAGAGCACAGCAGTGAAGTCGAAGAAGTGTACCTGATCATCAAATGAACAAACTTCCCCCATCCATTCTCCGAACCCATTGTAATGCCCTTGAATGCTGAAAGAAGGATGTACGCAGTCGCTGATGAAATCCGTCGTTTTTAATAAACAAAAGGAGCAATAACACACACATTCATAGGAGTTGCTGTTCGCCACAACTCACGCCCATGCGCTCCACACTCAGACTAACTGACCAACATTCCCCCAACCTGGCTCCTCACCCCTGTGACGTCACACAAATACAAGAAACAGATATTACACCACTTAGCAGCATTAGTGTAAGTTTCGAAATTATCTTGGGTGCAAAAAAGGAAGAAAATAAATACCACTTTGGTGATTTATTCCAATGTAGTTCACTCTCACATACCAGAACGTCTCTAAAAGAACTTGCTGCCTTCAAACTGAACTTAAAAGTTGATTTTGCCTTTGCGTTATTTCAGCGCAATTTAACATGTCGTCCTAGCTAATGAAAAAAGTGTTCTGTGCCGGGAATATTCTGTCGATTATATCTATCATATAAGGACTACAGTATATGCATTGAATCGTCATCATCAGGCGCCGACAGGTATGTCAGCCTCGGTCACACGCTCCCTAGTATTATCCCTGTTTTTGTCATTTTCGTTTGTTTTTGGCGACCCTGAGCGGCTTACTTACACGAGGGAAAAGTTGCTGCGCATTGGGGAGTCTACGCTCGGTCTTTTTTCACCAGTACACGAAAATCCACAAGGTTTTTCGGAGCTAATCGCGAGCGGAGTGGCTGCGCTGTACGCAGCATGGAAACGCCGCCGGAGGAGGGGGAAGCGAGCCGGCGTGCTCGTCAAGCTCCGGCAGCGCGGATTTCGAACCCCGCTCCCATCGATCCATCTTGCCAATCTACGATCTCTGCCAAACAAGATGGATGAACTTCTTCTCCTCACATCCATCCATCCATCCATCCATCCATCATCTACCGCTTATCCGGGGCCGGGTCGCGGGGGCAACAGCTTTAGCAGGGAAGCCCAGACTTCCCTCTCCCTAGCTACTTCTTCCAGCTCTCCCCGGGGGATCCCGAGTCGTTCCCAGGCAAGCTGGGTGACATAGTCTCTCCAGCGTGTCCTGGGTCTTCCTCGGGGTCTCCTCCCGGTGGGACATGACCGGAACACCTCACCGGGGAGGCGCTCAGGAGGCATCCGAATCAGATGCCCAAGCCACCTCATCTGGCTCCTCTCGATGTGGAGGAGAAGCGGCTCGACTCTGAGCCCCTCCCGGATGACTGAGCTTCTCACCTTATCTCTAAGGGAGAGCCCGGACACCCTGCGGAGAAAACTCATTTCAGCCGCTTGTATCCGGGATCTCGTTCTTTCGGTCACGACCCATAGCTCGTGACCATAGGTGAGGGTTGGGACGTAGATCGACCGGTAAATTGAGAGCTTCGCCCTTTGGCTCAGCTCCTTCTTCACCACGACAGACCGATACAACGTCCGCATCACAGCAGACGCTGCACCGATCCGCCTGTCGATCTCCCGCTCCCTCCTACCCCCACTCGTGAACAAGACCCCAAGATACTTGAACTCCTCCACTTGGGGTAAGATCTCCTCCCCGACCCGGAGGGGGCACTCCACCCTTTTCCGACTGAGGACCATGGTTTCAGATTTGGAGGTGCTGATTTTCATCCCAACCGCTTCACACTCGGCTGCGAAACGCTCCAGTGAGAGTTGGAGAGCCCCGTTTGAAGGAGCTAACAGCACCACATCATCTGCAAAAAGCAGGGATGTAATACTGAGGCCCCCAAAACGGACCCCCTCAACGCTTCGGCTGCGCCTAGAAATTCTGTCCATAAAGGTTAGGAACAGAATCGGCGACAAAGGGCAGCCTTGGCGGAGTCCTACCCTCACTGGAAACGATTCCGACTTACTGCCGGCAATGCGAACAAAACTCTGACATCGGTGGTATAGTGACCGAACAGCCCGTATCAGGGGGTTCGGTACCCCATACCCACGAAGCACCCCCCACAGAACTCCCCGAGGGACACGGTCAAACGCCTTCTCCAAGTCCACGAAACACATGTAGACTGGTTGGGCGAATTCCCACATACCCTCAAGGACCCTGCTAAGGGTGTAGAGCTGGTCCACTGTTCCACGGCCGGGACGAAAACCACACTGCTCCTCCTCAATCTGAGGCTCGACTTCCTGACGGACCCTCCTCTCCAGCACCCCTGAATAGACCTTACCAGGGAGGCTGAGGAGTGTGATCCCTCTGTAGTTGGAACACACCCTCCGGTCCCCCTTTTTAAAAAGAGGGACTACCACCCCGGTCTGCCAATCCAGAGGCACTCTCCCTGTTGACCACGCGATGTTGCAGAGGCGTGTCAACCAGGACAGCCCCACAACATCCAGAGCCTTGAGGAACTCCGGGCGGATCTCATCCACCCCTGGGGCCTTGCCACCGAGGAGCTTTTTAACCACATCGGTGACTTCAACCACAGAGATAGGAGAGCCCACCTCAGAGTCCCCAGGCTCTGCTTCCTCCAACGAAGGCGTGTTGGTGGAGTTGAGGAGGTCTTCGAAGTACTCTGCCCACCGGTTCACAACGTCCCGAGTCGAAGTCAGCAGCGCCCCATCCCCACTGTACACAGTGTTAGTGGTGCACTGCTTCCCCCTCCTGAGACGTCGGATGGTGGACCAGAATTTCCTCGAAGCCGTCCGGAAGTCGGCTTCCATGGCCTCACCGAACTCTTCCCACGCTCGGGTTTTTGCCTCGGCGACCACCGAAGCCGCGGTCCGCTTGGCCAGTCGATACCCGTCAGCTGCCTCTGGGGTCCCACAGGCCATAAAGGCTCGATAGGACTCCTTCTTCAGCTTGACGGCATCCCTTACTGCTGGTGTCCACCAGCGAGTACGGGGATTGCCGCCACGACAGGCACCAACCACCTTACGGCCACAACTCAGATTGGCCGCCTCAACAATAGAGGCACGGAACATGGTCCACTCGGACTCAATGTCCCCCGTCTCCCCCGGAACATGGGAAAAGCTCTGTCGGAGGTGGGAGTTGAAACTCCTTCTGACAGGGGATACCGCCAGACGCTCCCAACAAACCCTCACAATACGTTTGGGTCTACCAGGACGGACCGGCATCTTCCCCCACCATCGGAGCCTACTCACCACCAGGTGGTGATCAGTTGACAGCTCCGCCCCTCTCTTCACCCGAGTGTCCAGAACATGCGGCCGTAAATCCGATGATACAACTACAAAGTCGATCATCGAACTGCGGCCTAGGGTGTCCTGGTGCCAAGTGCACATATGGACACCCTTATGTTTGAACAAGGTGTTCGTTATGGACAATCCGTGACGAGCACAGAAGTCCAATAACAAAACACCACTCGGGTTTTGATCAGGGGGGCCGTTCCTCCCAATCACGCCCCTCCAGGTATCACTGTCATTGCCCACGTGAGCATTGAAGTCCCCCAGCAGAACAATGGAGTCCCCAGCAGGAGTACTCTCCAGCACACCCTCCAAGGACTCCAAAAAGGGTGGGTATGCTGAGCTGCTGTTTGGTGCATATGCACAAACAACAGTCAGGACCCGTCCACCCACCCGAAGGCGGAGGGAGGCAACCCTCTCGTCTACTGGTGTGAACCCCAATGTACAGGCACTGAGCCGGGGGGCAATGAGTATGCCCACACCTGCTCTGCGCCTCTCACCGTGAGCAACTCCAGAGTGGAAGAGAGTCCAACCCCTCTCGAGAGAACTGGTACCAGAACCCAGGCTGTGTGTGGAGGCAAGTCCGACTATATCCAGTCGGAAATTCTCTGCCTCATACACCAGCTCGGGCTCCTTCCCTGCCAGAGAGGTGACATTCCATGTCCCAAGAGCTAGCTTCTGCAGCCGAGGATCGGACCGCCAGGGTCCCCGCCTTTGGCTGCCGCCCAGCTCACATTGCACCCGACCCCTTTGGCCCCTCTCATGGGTGGTGAGCCCATGGGAAGGGGGACCCACGTTGTCTCTTCGGGCTGTGCCCGGCCGGGCCCCATGGGTGTAAGCCCGGCCACCAGGCGCCTGCCAACGAGCCCCACCTCCAGGTCTTCTCTTCTCCTCACAAAGACCAACAAAACCTTTGCACGTTCGGCTGCGCTCTGCTTCACTGAAACCTGGCTCAGTGACCGCCACCCAGATTCTGCGCTACATCTACCCGGCTTCCGCCTTCTCCGAGCCGACCGCGACACGGAGCTATCAGGAAAATCGAAAGGTGGTAGGATTTGCTTCTATATCAACGAAGAATGGTGCACTGATGTCACGAAGCTCCACGCACACTGCAGCCCGGACCTGGAGTCGCTGTCTTTAAACTGCAAGCCATTCTACTCGCCACGCGAGTTTTCCTCCTTTTTACTAGTCGGTGTTTACATTGCGCCACAAGCTAACGCTAACACGGCGATACAAACGCTAGCCGAACAAGTAAACAAACTCGAACTAAAATACCCTGAGTCACCCCTGATCATTTTGGGCGATTTTAATAGAGCACATCTTAACCGTGAACTTCCCAGATATAAGCAGCACATCGACTGTTTCACCAGAGGAGGCAACATTCTAGACCACTGCTATACAACAATCAAAAATGCATACCGATCGGTCGCCCGTGCAGCATTGGGTCTTTCTGTCCACAATTTAATCCACTTAATACCTACATACAGACAGAAACTCAAATGTGTTAAACCAGTTGTTAAGACTGTGAAAAAATGGACAGATGAAGCAAACTTAGCTCTACAAGAATGCTTAGACTGCACTGATTGGGGCGTCTTTGAAACTTCAACGGGCACACTGGATGAATACACAGACACTGTAACATCATACATCAGTTTCTGTGAGGACATGTGTGTACCAACGAAGTCCTTACGCTCCTTCAACAATAACAAGCCATGGTTTACTCCCAAACTCGGGCAACTCAGGAAAGAGAAAGAGGCCGCATTTAGAAGTGGAGATCGGGCACTGTACAAACATGCCCGAAACCAATTGACAAAGGAAATTAACATCGCTAAGAGAAGCTATGCAGAGAGGCTGAAAAACCAGTTCTCTGCTAACGACTCTGCATCTGTATGGAATGGCCTGAAAGCAATCACTAACTGTAGAATGCCATCCCCCCAAACAGTGAACAATAAGGGTCTTGCTAATGAACTAAACATGTTTTTCTGCCGATTTGAAAAGGACACCCCCATTTCCCACACACACCCAACTCTACCAGAAACCACTCTACCTACCCCCCCACCCTCTTTTTCTCCACTACAGATCCACGAACAGGACGTGAGACGGCTCTTCAAGCAGCAAAAGATCAAGAAAGCTCCGGGGCCCGACAAAGTGTCCCCCTCCTGCCTGAAAGTCTGCGCTGACCAGCTGGCTCCGGTCTTCACACAAAACTTCAAGAGATCCCTGGAGCTGTGTGAGGTCCCATCCTGCTTCAAACAGTCTACCATCATCCCAGTTCCCAAGAAATCTGCAACATCGGAACTGAACGACTATAGGCCTGTCGCCCTGACGTCTGTGGTCATGAAGTCCTTTGAACGCCTTGTGCTGAACCACCTAAAGAATGTCACTGGACCCCTGCTGGACCCTCTCCAGTTTGCCTACCGGGCAAACAGGTCTGTGGAAGATGCAGTCAACATAGGTCTGCACTACATCCTCAAGCACCTCGACAGCACAGGGACCTACGCAAGGATTCTGTTTGTGGATTTCAGCTCTGCGTTCAACACCATCATCCCGGAACTCTTCACCCCCAAACTACTCCACCTCGGTGTGTCCCCGACGATCTGCCAGCGGATCCTCAGCTTCCTGACGGGACGGACACAACAGGTGAGACTGGGAGCAACAACATCATCAATACGCACCACCAGCACTGGAGCCCCACAGGGATGTGTCCTCTCGCCACTGCTCTTCTCTCTCTACACCAGGCATGTCCAAAGTCCGGCCCGCGGGCCAAATCCAGCCCACGGTCGAATTTCATCCGGCCCTCGGCCCCTGTCATAAAATCAGTGCCGTCTGGCCCGCAGGTTGGGCGCAATGGAACACGTGTTGCATTGACTGAGGTCTCGTAGACTGGTGAGTGATGTTTCATAGAGTACTGCTTCCCTCTAGTGGCTAAATGAGTAATAGCATTTAGACACTAGAGGGCATCACTCACGAGTTAACAAGACATCACTCCGTGTTTATATTGACTGATATGTCATATTTCAAATGATCCTTGCAGTTGTGGATATGTGTATTGCTTGTTCATTTCCCTGTTGTTCGAGTCAAAGGTTTGTGACTATTGAAAAGTCATGGTGATACATTTCATGTTTCAAATCAATCAATTTGCACTCGGGAGACTTCTGTTTAAGAAAAAGTCAAGTGAATAAGCAGTTGCATGTGATATACCTGTTTCAAATGAACCAAAAGAAATTCTTAAGATTGTTGAAATTAAAATAAAAATGGAAATGTGAAACAGACTGGCTTACTAAAATTTGTTGAACAATATTGTTGTTCAATGTAAAGAATGTCAGCCAAGGTCGGCCCCCCGACATTTTACCACATAAAATCTGGCCCCCTTGGCAAAAAGTTTGGACACCCCTGCTCTACACAAACGATTGCACCTCAACAGATCCAGCTGTCAAACTCATAAAGTTCGCAGACGACACCACGGTCATCGGTCTCATCAAAGACGGCGACGAGTCTGCGTACCGCCAACAAGTGGAGCAGCTGGAGCTCTGGTGCAGCCGACACAACCTCGGGCTGAACACGCTCAAGACTGTAGAGATGATCGTGGACTTCAGGAAAGATTCTTCTCCACAGTTGCCCCTCACACTATCCAACTGCCCTGTGTCAACCGTCGAGACCTTCAAGTTCCTGGGAATCACAGTCTCCCAGGACATGAAGTCGGAAGTCAACACCATCTCCATCCTGAAAAGGGCCCGGCAGCGGATGTACTTCCTGAGGCTGCTGAGGAACCATGGCCTGCCACAGGAGGTGCTACGACAGTTCTACACGACAGTCAGCGAATCAATCCTGTGTTCTTCCATCACGGTTTGGTTTGGGGCCGCCACAAAAAAGGACAAAATCCGACTTCAACGGACAGTTAGGACGGCAGAAAAAATCGTTGTCACCGCCCTACCCACTCTTGAGGACTTGCATACTGCAAGAATCAAGACAAGGGCACGGAAAATCCTCCTGGATCCCCCGCACCCTGCCCACCACCTTTTTCAGCCACTCCCCTCAGGCAGACGCTACAGATCCATGCGCACCAAATCCAGTAGACACTTAAACAGCGTCTTCCCTCTAGCCATTAACTCCTTAAACCAGGCATGTCCAAAGTCCGGCCCGCGGTCGAATTTCATCCGGCCCTCGGCCCCTGTCATAAAATCAGTGCCGTCTGGCCCGCAGGTTGGGCGCAATGGAACACGTGTTGCATTGACTGAGGTCTCGTAGACTGGTGAGTGATATTTCATAGAGTACTGCTTCCCTCTAGTGGCTAAATGAGTAATAGCATTCACTAAATGAGTAATAGCATTTAGACACTAGAGGGCATCACTCACGAGTTAACAAGACATCACTCCGTGTTTATATTGACTGATATGTCATATTTCAAATCATCCTTGCAGTTGTGGATATGTGTATTGCTTGTTCATTTCCCTGTTGTTCGAGTCAAAGGTTTTGTGACTATTGAAAAGTCATGGTGATACATTTTATGTTTCAAATCAATCAATTTGCACTCAGGAGACTTCTGTTTAAGAAAAAGTCAAGTGAATAAGCAGTTGCATGTGATATACCTGTTTCAAATGAACCAAAAGAAATTCTTAAGATTGTTGAAATTAAAATAAAAATCGAAATGTGAAACAGACTGGCTTAGTAAAATTTGCTGAACAATATTGTTGTTCAATGTAAAGAATGTCAGCCAAGGTCGGCCCCCCGACATTTTACCACAAAATCTGGCCCCCTTGGCAAAAAGTTAGGACACCCCTGCCTTAAACAGTCACTGACGTAGTCACTCTTCTTGCACCACAAAATGGTACTACAAAACTACTGGTTACTCTAAAATGGTTCAATGATTTTGTTGTTTCCGATGATACTAGGGCAGTGTGTTATACCGGAGACAAATTCCTTGTGTGTTGTACATACTTGGCCAATAAAGATGATTCTGATTCTGAACTTTACGACAGCAGTTCGGCATGCCGTAAAGAACTGCTATCGGGTTACCACAGCAACCGACCTCGTGCTTGTGAAGAGAACGTGTCTTCGTTACTGTTATACTGGCCTGCACTGTTCCCGAGCGACTAGTTAAGAACCTCTGTTAATCACAACTCTGTGAGTGGACATTCTTCAATAACATTACATGGTGTCAGAAGTCGACGAAGGACCTGCAGCTTCGGATAATGGCAAAGTTTAACATCCCCAGGAAACTTTCCGTTTGACCGCCCGACGGAATGGGCTGTAGTGATGGGACGATGATACCTCAAGGAGTGTATTGACCCAGTTCACAAACTGTGCCAGCACTATATTGACACTGTGTTGGTCACCCAATAGTGATCCCTGCAGTAGTTATATAATAATATAAAACTGCATTCAGAGGGAAGCAGCAGTGGAAAAACAAAAAACAAGTGAGTGGGGAGAACACTGAGCAAAAATGTGGAAGATGTGGTAAAATTAAGCATAGAGAGCAAAGTAAATGTCCAGCGATGACGTCTACATGCAACAAGTGAAAAAAGGTGGGTCACTGGGAAAGAATGTGCCACAGTAAGTCCATCAAAGAAGTGACGGACGAGGAGACTGTTTCACAGACACCATATTTCCTTGGGGCTGTCACAGACACTACCAGAGAGAGTGATAAATGGACTAGAAATTGTCATCGGTCCAACACCAGTTAAATTTAAAATTGATACTGAAGCAGATTTAAACATCATGGAGAAAGAGACATTCGACATGTTAGTCCCTGAAGAGAGACTTGTGCAGTCCAAATCCCCCCAATGAATGTCATGTTTCGGTTTGTGACCAACAGATGGCACTGTGGGGCTTTTCCATGCAGCTGCAGACCTGTTGGTCGTTAGGTAATTAGTGGCTTTAAAAGGACTCCAGGCCGACGACTAATGGTTGGGTCATTGTTGCTCTTTGCTGCTGACATGTTTGTTTGTCAGTCATGTTTTTGGTCATGTTTCTGTTAGTGATCGTTTTGAGCTTCAGTCATGGGTTTTTGTTTGATAGGATTTAGTTTTCTGAGTTTTAATACAATTCGTCAAGTACACCCTGCTCCTCTCTCCTTCCTGCTTTTTGGGGTCCACCACGCAAACGTGACAATGAATAGCCCTGGTGGTCAGCTAAACTGTGTTGGAAAATTCCAGGCAAATGCAAAGTGTTAAGGAATTATTCCGCTAGAAGTAGTAGTAGAACATTGTTGAGGAATGTCATCTTGCTAAGAGAACTATTGATACTTGTCTCTGTCCTGAACATCTGCTGTAGTACTTAAAACAAAGAATGTACTGTGAAGTTTAGAGCCTATTTCCCTTTGGTTAATTAACAGCCCCCCAAGAGTTTTCTTGCCTCCACCACCTCATAAAAGTCCCTGAAGGCTGTCAAGTGCCCTCAAAGAGGAACCCTAATCTCAAGATCTGTGACCAGCAGCAGTGGTCTATACTTTGTCATCATATCAAGATCGAACTTTGCTTGATCTTCCTTATCTCTGCTTTTTACTTGGTTATGGTGTTGTTCCTTCCGGTTGGTTGTGTTTGTTCAGACACTGAAAGAAACAATGTACAATGCGGTTGAAGGTATTTCCTGCTCACTGTTATTACAATCACCTTGAGTGCCCTCGACCCCCACCACTTCTGGGGCCCCCTCTCCACGGGACATGTTTTAGTGGAGCTGTTATCTCAGATATCTGTGTTCCTGCCATCGCACCAAATGGGGGGTAGTGGTGGTCTGGTCTCACCTCACCGCTCCTGGCTTCCTCCGGCCACACCGGGTCAGATGACATGTGACTTTCTTTGTTTCGGGATTTGCATGAGAGGCGTACCTCCCCGCCTCTCATTATCATATCGTCTCTATATAATCTCATGAATGTGTTTCTTCGGGGCTTCCTGATGAAATCTGAGACTCACAGGAGCCCGAATCGATTCGTGTTGCGTTGTCATAAACTGAAGAAAAGACTACGTTGTGTTGGGTCTTCTTCCACCTTATCGAGAGATAAAAGAACCTGTAACCAAGGAGGGCCAAGAGCAAATTGACAGCTCCCATTCCTCAAAAGTACAAAGGAAAGTATTATTCATTTCCAGTGTTTGTGATCCACAGCCAGACGTCTAATAACCTACTAGGCAAAGAGACAGCATGTGCAATGGGACTAGTAAAACGCATTGAGGAAGTGCACAATGCATTCGGCGAGCATGGAACTCTTGAGACGGAGCCAGTCAAAATAAAACTCAAAGATAACACAGAACCATATGCAGTTCACACAGCTCGTCGAGTCACTCTGCCGCTTTTGCGGAAGGTAAAAGAGGAATTGCAGCGCATGGAGAAAAACAAGGGAACTGAACCAACAGACTGGTGCGCACCAATGGTGCCCGTCCCAAGAAAAAATGGCCACTTGCGCATCTGTGTGGATCATTTAGCTGTGTGGGAAAAGGCTAAATGAGGCTGTGAAAGGAGAAAGATTTGTCCTCCCACCTGCCGAGGAAATCACTGCAAAACTGTGTGGCACAACCACGTTTCCGTCACTTGACACAGCTTCAGGGTTCTGGCAGATACCCCTCCATCCACAAAGCAGCGACTGAATTTCAAAAACTGTGTTCCGGCTAATTATTTTTCAGATGATGAGAGCAAGGCAGGGTGTTAAAATAAATTATAATATGAGAGCACATGATTTAAGGAGTTGGGTTCAACAGTATGCTCAAACGTCAGTATGTTTGTGTTTATCTTGTTCCGGATGCCATATATTTATGGCAGTTTACGGAAATGTCATGAATGTTATCTCACTGTCGCAATATTTTCCCATGTACGTGCGGACACTTTACGTTCGTTGAATTGTCATGTGTGAAGAAGAACGGGAAGACGAACACAAATAAAAGGAAACAAACTACAGCTACTGAAGTGGCGTGTTAGTGCTGTGACTCCAGAAATGAACACAAAAATATGGACATCCAAGCTGGAAACTCAACTTCATCTCATAGCTTTTGAACAATTTACGAGTTTAGATTTTTTACGTTTTACGTTTCTGTCTTACAGTACGCCACATCTGGAATTGCAAAACAACGTAAAAAACATTTGGCCTTTGAATTTGCGAAATTTCAAAAAATGCAGGCACGCACCAAGTTACCTCAATTTAGATGAGAACATGTTAAATTCTCGAGTCTACAACTTTACAAACAGTTAAAATAACTTGAACTAAACTGTAGCCTCTTTAAAATTGAGCTGAAGATTCATTCCTCCAAGGCGTAATACTGTTTTCTCGTAATTCCCATGAAGTTTGTCTGAATGGAGTTGCCGTACGTTGTTTGAGCACTGCTGCCGAACCGCTGCACCCTAAACAACGATCTGGCTTCGATTGTAAAAGGAAGAATAAAAAAATTATTAAAAAGAAAACTAACCGAACTTTTTTATTCTCGAATTGTGGCTAAACGCACATTAGCCTCGAAGCAGGACGCCCGTAATTACTTCATTGGACCAAAATATTATTTCAAGCTTCTGGGCCTAGCTTAGCTTAGTTAGCATAGCTTGCGAGCCGCTTTGTCGCGAAGCAAAGATCAAGTCTGAACGTAAACTGTTGTGATATTTTCGAAAAATGTGCGCAAGACGAATCTCAGAGTACAAGGAGCAACTTTATGGGAAAAAAGAAGACAGCGAGGCTGTTTTCAAGATGTCTCGATTTGGTTCACGGCGACCAGGTTAGTCACTTTCAATTCTTACTCTGGAGTAGTGATGGGACGATGATACCTCAAAGAATGTATTGACCCACTCCACAAACTGTGTCTGCCCTATATTGACAATGTGTTGGTCACCCAAGAGTGACCTGTGCAGTAGTTATAAAATCATTGCAGGTAAAGAAATTCGTTGTGTTAATGCTAAACTGAGTTGGTACGTAAAATATAGCAAATTTGAGTTACAATTCAGATTTTTAACTTATGGAGAAAATTTTGGTTAAATCGTGTGAAATGAAAGACAAAAGTGACTAGTTTATGGATTTTTATTGAGGAACACAAGTTTTTGGAGTGTCTCAGCTCCAAGGCGATTTCTCCTCTTCGACACCAGCTCTCCAGCCTCAGAAAATACTCTTACACATGGTTAAGATGACGATAGTGAGCAGAGAGTTTTAAATGAAAGTTGATGCAGATGTGGATGTTTTCTGGTTACATTTCCAATATTGTAAAGGGTCTTGGTTTCTGGGTGTGTTTGCTTCTGACAGGCAGCGTTGAACTTCAATTATAAGATAAAATGAAGAAAGCAACTGTAAGCCTCTTTAACTGACTATCAATATGTATAACCTGTCATTCACTTGATAAAGTGGGTGCAATGCGCCACCGAAAAAAAAAAAAAAACAGTAAACAATGCTCAAAGGAGAAAAAGATTTACCAAGATAGAAAGTATTCCACACTGGGGAAAACTTCTTAGAACGATCCATAATTTTGCAAAACTCCGGCCAAGAAACCCACGACATGTTGATACAGTTTGTGTCCTTAAAGGTTTTCTTATCTTTTCTTATCATATACTGTATCGTAAAGAGTGTGGGACTTCACTATTTGTTTGTTTGTTTGTTTATTGAACACTGTATGAGGTAAGAATCAACGGCTTTTTATCACATTTACACAACACTTTATGAATACAAGTAATGAACAAATCTTAAATATGGCAGAGAATGTGTTTCCTTTTTTAGTTTTGATTTTGAGCAGCAAATTTGAAGTGGTGCTCACCACTTCAATTTTTTTGATTAATCAAAATTGCACAAATTTTCACTTGAAAGAATAGTGAACAATCTTTTTCACTTTTTTCCCAACAATTTTTTCTGTTAGTTTCAAATAGTGTGTAAATTGAATACACTTCATCTTCAGCATGTGTCATCTTCACTTTTGTAAGTGGCCACGCCCCCTTTTTTCATCACAAGCCACTCTCATCCCTGTGTATTTTCCATCAAGAGTGATCAAGCCAGCTGCCACAATTTTTCAAACGCTGCAAGAGCCAGTTTCAAAATAAAAGCCTTGCAAGACATTTGACGTCCATGTATTAGTTGAAAGAGTTGTGCGCATTGCGTCAATCCAAACAACATACACTTGAGGCGAAGTCAACTGTTTAAGAAACACAGGAGCTGTCTGACACGCGTTTTTCAGCCAATCATATACAAAAAAACATTTTGTTGACCGGTAAATCTCAGTCTCATTGGATACACACATCATTCTGCAGCTAGAAGCAAGGCTAGATTTTTCATGACTTTGGAGCCTTATTTTCTACATTCAAAATTGCCATCGTTGTTAACACACGACTTTGTGTTGTAACAAATGTACTAATTACTTTTTTCTCACAGACTTGAAAATTGTGTAATACTGTAGAACAGTGGCCCCCAAACTTTTTTCTGTGAGGGCCACATAACTTTTCGCTTCTCTGATGGGGGGTCAGTTTGTAACAGCAAAAGTGTGACTGCAAGAGACCTAGACGTAAAAATGTATTGTTTCCCAGAAACCCACACAAAATCAAATTAACTTTTTTTGATACACTTGCGGTATTAAAGACGTCTTTCTTCTCGGGACACACCACCTCCGCGACAGCATTCATGTATTTCTTGACAAACTCTCCTTACCGCTGCTTGCTATCAGTTGAGCAAACCGAAAGCTAGCCCAAACAGATGGCTGGGTCAGCTGAGCTTGGCGTACAAATGTATTTTGCTGAGCTAACGTTCCTCTTTTTAGCGTTGACAGTTTGTCTGCTCTCATTTGTCCATGCAAAAAATCATACTTGTTGTCGTGACGGGATTCATAGTGTCTCCGCAAACACTTTGAATACCGCCACCGACAGATGAGACAGACAATCTTTTTTTTGCATTGGAAAAAAAAAACGTTTATCCATTTTGGGTTAAATTCCCTATATTCCGAATATTTTTTTTTCCTCTTACCTCACCTTTTCGCCACGATTACGTTCTCTTTGAGAGGGACGGGTTTAGGATTTTTTTTTTCTGGGGTTGCTAGATAACGGCACAGACCGCAGAAGGATGGAAAAAATGTCATGTTATATGTGTTTATGAAATTCTTACTCGCTAATGGTTAATCATGAAAATAGTTCATAACTAAGGAATATTATATTGCAAAAGCCAAATTTTATGATAAAATACAAATATACATAGATGAAAAATAAATCAAAAGACTCTGGTATTGTTCAGGGGGGCCGGACCAAATTTGGAGGCGGGCCGTAGTTTGGTGACTACTGCTGTAGAACCATTCTTTGAAGCCTTTGTATTCATCTTTGAATCTTTGATTTTAGTGGGTAGCACACTATCAAACCCAAGAATACAGTTGGACTAATAATTTCTTAAAGGGTCTTAAAAATACAGCATGAAGTCACTAAATATGAACTAAGTACGAAAACTTGGTGTCTGTATCATGAATATTCGAGGTCAGGACTGCTTTTGACTTATCCACCACGCAAAATGTGCAATGTCAGACTCTGCACGAGTCTGTGGAAATAACCACGGATAAAACAAAAATAATTCATTTTAAAAAATCCTCTGTGAGACGTCACCTTACCGTGGTGGAGGGGTTTATGTGTCCCAATGATCCTAGGAGCTAAGTTGTCTGGGGCTTTATGTCCCTGGCAGGGTCACCCATGGCAAACAAGTCCTAGGTGAGGGACCAGACAAAACACGACTCACAAGCCCCTTATGATCAATAAAATCAATGGCACTCACTTTCCCTTGCCCGGACGCGGGTCACCGGCGCCCCCCTCTGGAGACAGGCCTGGAGGTGGGGCTTGTTGTCGAGCGCCTGGTGGCCTGGCCTCCACCCATGGGGCCCGGCCGGGCTCTGCCCGAAGAGGCAATGTGGGTCCCCCTTCTCATGGTCTCACCACCCGTGGGAGGGGTCAAAGGAGTCGGGTGCAGTGTGAGCTGGGCGGCAGCCAATGGCAAGGACCCTGGCGGTCCGATCCTCGGCTTCAGAAGCTAGCTCTAGGGACATGGAATGTCATCTCTGGCAGGAAAGGAGCCTGACCTGGTGTGTGAGGTCGAGAAGTTCCGACTGGATATAGTCGGACTTGCCTTAGCACACAGCCTGGTACCAGTTCTCTCGAGAGGGGTTGGACTCTCTTCCACTCTGGAGTTGCTCACGGTGAGAGGCGCAGAGCAGGTGTGGGCATACTCATTGCCCCCTGGCTGGACATTGGGGTTCACACTGGTAGACGAGAGGGTTGTTTCCCTCTGCCTTCGGGTGGGGGGACGGGTCCTGACTGTTGTTTGTGCATATGCACCTAACAGCAGCTCAGCATACCCACCCTTTTTGGAGTCCTTGGAGGGTGTGCTGGAGAGTATCGGTCTGTTGTGGTAAAGAATGAGCTGAGCCAAAGGGCGAAGCTCTCAATTTACCGGTCGATCTACGTTCCAACCCTCATCTTATGGTCACGAGCTATGGGTCGTGACCGAAAAAATGAAATCCCGAATACAAGCGGCCAAAATGAGTTTTCTCCGCAGGGTGTCCGGGCTCTCCCTTAGAGATAAGGTGAGAAGCTCGGTCATCCGGGAGAGGCTCAGAGTCGAGCCGCTTCTCCTCCACATCGAGAGGATCCAGATGAAGTGGCTTGGGCATCAGATTTGGATGCCTCCTGAACGCCTCCCTGGTGAGGTGTTCTGGGCATGTCCCACCGGGAGGATACCCCGAGGAAGACCCAGGACACGTTGGAGAGACCATGTCATCCAGCTGGCCTGGGAACGCCTCGGGATCCCCCGGGGAGAGCTGGAAGAAGTAGCTAGGGAGAGGGAAGTCTGGGCTTCCCTGCTAAAGCTGTTGCCCCCGCGACCCGGCCCCGGATAAGTGGAAGAAGATGGATGGATTAAAATAAAAATCCACCACCAGTAAGTGATTCCACTAATGTCACCGAGCAAGTCGTAATTTGAACTCATCTGGCTCTGAGCAAGTCGTAATTTGAACTCATCTGGCTCTCCTTGTAAACTTTATTGTAATTATCAACCATAATTCCATGTGTGTTTGTCTTCTCGTGTCTCTCAGACATCAGCGAAGATGCTTGTCCTGAGCGGTTGGATGCAGAGACTTCTCACATTAAAGAGGAAGAGGAGAACAACGAGGTACCCCAGTTGAAAGAGGAAGGAGAGCAGCAGGCCCCTTCATGTAAGAAAGAGGAGGAGGTAGAGCACCTTTGCACGAAAGTGGAGGTGGATGAGCCTCCCGACGTCAAAGAAGAGGAGGAGGAGAAGGGGATCTGCAAGTTGCCATCGACTGGTGTCCCTCTGAAGAGTATAAATGAGGCGGACAGAGAGGCGGAGCCTCCAAGCAGCAGCTCATGTCAACAGATGACAACACAAGGTATTGGAAACCACTGTGGACAACCAAAAGCAGCTCCACTCTCAGTTAGAGACAACACAATGTCAACCGCTGATGATAATGGTGAGAAACCGTTCACCTGTTCCGACTGCGGCCGGAAATTCTCTCGGAAGGGGCACTTAAAAAAACATGTAAGAACCCACAATGGTGAGAAACCTTTTTTGTGCTCGGTTTGTGGCCAAAGATTTTCTCGGAAGGGAGATTTACAAAACCACATAAGAATCCACACTGGTGAGAAACCTTTTTCGTGCTCAGTTTGTGGCCAAAGATTCTCTCATAGGGGAACCTTGAAATTACACACAAGAACCCACACTGGCGATAAACCTTTTGCCTGTTCAGATTGTGGCCGAAAATTCTCTCAGAAGGGAAACTTACAAATGCACATAAGAACCCACACTGGTGAGAAACCTTTTTCGTGCTCAGTTTGTGGCCAAAGATTTTCTCATAAGGGAAACTTACAAATGCACGTAAGAACCCACACTGGTGAGAAACCTTTTTCATGCTCAGTTTGCGGCCAAAGATTCTCTCAAAAGGGAAACTTACAAACGCACAAAATAACCCACACTGAGGAGAAACCTTTTGTTAGGTTAATTGTTTTTAGTTATGATACATTTGCATAGTATTAATGATAAATTGATTATCCCTGCAATGATAAATTGATGATGCCTGCAATGAAGAACGCTTATGCTTTTAATAAAGATATACCTGTAATTCTTTGAAATAATACATACTCACATTGCTTAGCGCTTGGCGCACTGTGTGGCAGTTGAGAGACGCATGATAAGTATGAAGACTAAACAGGAGCAAGGTTGAACGTGGATGGCGCAATCAACGCCATCTGCAACTTGATGTTTTTGTAACAATTGCGCACATGTATGTAATTTACACTCACATTCACACACATAGTCAAACAAGTTCAGTGTGTCTTCAACTGCCCCCACCCTTTAGGTTGGACACACCTATGTATTAGATTCCCAATAAATGAGAGGGCGAGCGGGGAGATCCTTGGGTAACGTGCAGAGAACTGAAACCTAATGCTTCTCCTCGTTCCCCCTTGGTACCAGAATTAAGTCTCCTGTCTCCTCCTTGGGTTTATTTCTACGTCAAATTGTGGACCTGACATTTTTGGGTGCTTGTCTGGGATCGCAATATACCCGATGCCTCCAGAAGAGGAGTTAACGGCCAGGAAGACCGTGGCCACGGCTGAAACACCCTTTTCAGGACTGGGTTTCGGCTCCTCCCCTGGGGGCTGAGGGTTGACGTGAAGCTGGCGGAGATAGGACTGCTCTTGGTAGCTAAGGAACTCTTCAAAGGTTGAATGAGTGTTTGCGCGTTTGACGGAGTGACTTTGAATCTTTCACGCCCTGAGCAATACTAGTCCCTATCAGGTAGATAGACAGAGTTGAGTCTTCAAAACTGTTGAGGGCGGTGGTGTCCTGTACGTACTTAAACTCCGCAATTATGTCGAACAACATCGATGTTAAATATACTCAAATAAAACATGCTTTCGGAGTGACTGTGTAATTGTGTGAGTGGAGGTTCGCTACCTCATCCGAACAGGTAATTTTGTGTGGCAACCGTCTGAGATGCAAGAATTTCCCGCCACCTTAGTGGCGCTCGACGGGTGGAAATTACTTCAGTCGGAGAGATTGTCACCCTGTTCAGGGGAGAAGTCAGCATTGTTACCTTTCGTCGAGGCTCGGCAACACGCAGCTCCAGAACCGCATGGAAGGACAAAGGACATGTTTAACATCAAAATAGGAACTGTTACCTCAAGTATTTGTGTTGCTGCCATCACACCAAATGGTGGGCCGTGGTGGTCTGGTCTCACCTCACCACTCCCAACTTCTTCCATCCACGCCGGGTCAGATGACATGGTACTTTTTTTGTTTCCGGGATTTGTATGGAGGGGTAACTCCCCGCCTCTCATTATCATATTGTCTCTATATAATCTCATGACTGTGTTTCTTCTATGCTTCCTGACTGAAATCTGGAGCCCAAATCGATTTGTAAATTGCAGAAAAATAAATTAAAAGCTTTGGAGAAACTGTTCACAGACTCCAGCCTGTATTTGGATAACCAACATTCTCACCCTCTGAAATTCAACGAACATGCGGAGGAAGAGAAAGGCCTCTCTTCCCCCAACATTTGGTGACCCCGACGTGATTTCGGATTGAGCTTTCGGCCAACAGATGGAACATCGTCTTCTTACACGCGCACCCTTCACTCATTGGCGGACTACCGCATGCCTGTCGTCACTCACGTCCGCCTTTTCTCTGTATAAACAGCGTGTTCGCCAGGAGCTCTCAGTCAGGCTTTGTAACTCAGCGCATACACTAGACGCTCCGCATTATAAGGTGTCCTGTCCGTTTTGGAGAAAATTTAAGACTTTTAATGGCGCCGTATAGTCGTGAAAATACGGCACTTAAATCCGGAGCAACAACCTATCCAAGGGCTTATTGTGGACACAGGCGCGTCATCTCATATCATCAACGAAATAAGCAGATTCAAGTCCTTCGACAACTCATTCAAGCCAGAGTGGCACAGTGGAGTTGGCGGATGGGAAACGCAATTTTGGGTTGGCTCAAGGCAGAGGACACGCGCGGGTGTGCCTCAAGGACAGCAGCGGACGGAGATGTTCAGTGACATTAAAGAATGCACTTTATATTCCCTCCTTTCCTCAAGCAATATTTTCAGTGAAGTGTGCCACTGCCAGCAGTGCCAAGGTAATCTTCAAGGAAGGTAAAGACAGTCTTGTGGTACCTGACGGCACAAAGTTTGACATTCATGTGTACAAACAAATATATGATCTACAAACTGAATGTCATGAAAGTGATGTGTGTAATGTCAGTCATGACATACAAACATGGCACGAAATCATGGGCCACTGCAATTACGATGACATTCTTAGGTTGCAGGGTGTGACAGTGGGTATGCATATCAAAGGTGACAAACGTAGACCTGACAAAGAATGTACTGTATGCATTGAAGGCAAGTTTGCCCAGACGAGAAATAGAGATGCAGTTGAGAAAGTGAACACACCACTTGACTTGGTTACAACTGACTTAGCCGGACCGGTGAGCAATGGATCTATTGACGGTTTCAAATATATGCAGTCTTTCACAGATGTATGTACAGGGGCAGTTTTTACTTACTTTCTCAAATCAAAAAGTGATGCAGTACAGGCAACAGAAAAGTTTTTGAGAACATTTCTGTTTTCTGAACTGAAACGAAACACAACAAAAACAATATGGACATGGAGGGGGGAGGGAGATTTCATAAAAAACTGTATACAGTACTTAAAGTTTGTGACGAAGTTTGCTCCGAAAAAAGGCAACTCTTTTTAAACGTGTGCATGAGCAGAAACACCATTGCCCAGCGAATGGGTGAAAAGATCAACATGTTCGAATGCAGGTCATGTCAGAACGCAGGCCATTTGTCACTTTTCAGAGGCCGACATCAGATCCGAATGGTCTTGTTGGATACCTGCAGTGCTCGAGTGTCCTGCAGGTCTGGTTTGATTGAGGGATAACTGAAATTCATTTTCAAGAATCTTTTGAAATAAGCAGGGGAGCTCAAAATGTCATATTTGAGAGGCATTTTAATTGGTAATGGAACATTCGATCTGAATGCTAGTACTGTGGTTGTATACCTGGCGTGCCCTAGCGTGTTGATAACTTGGTGTGGTTGCGCGATCACCCAGATTAGTTTTTTTTATTTTTTTATTTTTTTTAATATCAGGTGAAATTGATGTGGAATTACCATTGACTTTATTTTCTATCTCCACTTGAGAACGCTTATTGGTGCTTTTATTTTGAAGGTGGCCAACGCCGCTCGCTGGCGACAGATTACCGGAATGCACAATATTGACAATCGCAGTGGTGGCTCACTTGACTTCGATTTTGCGAGTGGAGGCTGGCTTGACCGCAGTGTCATTTTGACGGGACTGGAAAATAGTTTATCCATAAAAGCCACCGCACATGACTTGACTGTACGCGATCAAATCTCTCCTGTGTGATCAACGCGATTTCACTGTGCCTGTATGTGTTTGTGGTGTGGTGTGCGAGTGTGTTTCTTGTAATTTACTTTAGTTTTGTTTTGAGGGAGGGGGGGACGGAACAGATGACGTTATGTGCGCATGCGGGTTGCCATTTAGTCCGCAAACTGAGGAATCTCGCGGAGGAAAGTTTGAGATGGCTGCGAAAAAAAACTCACAAATTACGACTAATTACGATATTTAAGAAATGGGAATGTCAGTGTGATTTTTCGTATGAATCGTCCGAAGGGCGTATCACTAAACTCACCTGTGACATATGCACAGAACACGAGAGCGAGATACGACGCGATGCACGATTACGAGGCAAATTGGTCATTAGATTTGTAGGCTAATCGCTATGAAAAATATTATGAAACAGTCTTTGTTATTCTATAATTTACTGGGTGTAGCATGGTAACTTTATGAAAAAACATTCGTCACAAGGTATAGTAATGCTAACGTTAACTGTTGGTAGAACATATAATGACGTGTGGTAAATTCTTTCGTCAAATTGATAGTAGATTACACATGCATAGTCTTGGGAAGAGGATATCAAGCCACATCAATACTTAACTTCATTCATCTTCCGAGCCGCTTGATCCTCACTAGGGTCGCGGGGGGTGCTGGAGCCCATCCCAGCTGTCTTCGGGCAGTAGGCGGGGGACACCCTGAATCGGTTGCCAGGGCACACAGAAACGAACAACCATTCGCACTCACACTCACACCTAGGGGCAATTTAGAGTGTTCAATCAGCCTGCCACGCATGTTTTTGGAATGTGGGAGGAAACCGGAGCACCCGGAGAAAACCCACGCAGGCCCGGGGAGAACATGCAAACTCCACACAGGGAGGCCGGAGCTGGAATCGAACCCGGTACCTCTGCACTGTAAAGCCGACGTGCTAACCACTGGACTACCGGGCCGCCCAATACTTACCTGTATTAATGAATACCAGTCAATTAATCTTTGCAGTGTGAGACTGGAAAAATACTCTGATTTTGTGGTATGCTGTACTCATGATGCCAAATGAGTACATCATATTTTGATCCATTTTTTTAAAAATAAACCTGGAGTACACAGCTGCTGATGTAATGTTCATTGTTAATGCATAGTTTTCAAACATTGACCCTTAAAACATTTTAATTTTGAGTATCAGAATTCTTGATAATGAATATCAGTCAAAATAGAAAAATGGGTTCCCATGATGAACGCTTACGGAACCCCAAATTATTTACTGCGGTTTCCCATTGGGTAATCCGCCGGAACCGGAAAACGGTTACCGTGAATTAACCAAATCTTCAGGCCTGATCCTAAATTATTTAAATGTTTGCAGCATTTGTTTATAATTGTATGTATATGTTGTTGTTTGTGTTATCATATGCAGTTGAATATGTAGACCATTTCAGAATTCGAAATTTGGGACTCTCTAAATGCATAATGGGACTCATACTTTTCTGATCAGCGAGTCCCTCGGACTCGCTGCCGGTAAACTGTAAAATTATCACTGCATCTTAAAGTCAGTGATGTGGCAAAAGGATCTCGTGTGTTTAGCAAACACAGGCCACAAATATTTGAGCAAGTGGAGAAACTTTTGCTTGTTTCCGTAAATGAGAAACAGCTAGCACGGGACAGTCTTAGCCAAGATACGATTTGTGGTAAAGCAAGACAATTGTATGGAGATTTTATTAAAAAAGGAGATCCGAGCTTTGCTCCTGAAGAGTTTGATTTTAAAGCAAGCAGAGGATGGTTCGAAAAGTTGAGGAAAAGAAGTGATTCGTCATGGGGAGGCAGCCAGCTCAGACAAGGAAGCTGCTGAAAAGTTTAAAGTTGAGTTTGAAAATCTCATCATGGCCGAGGAATATCTTCCCCAGCAAACTTTTAATATGGACGAGACTGGACTAGTGTGGATAAAGCGATTCAGAAAATGGATGGAGGGATGTTACCTTGTACCATAGCATAGGATTGCAGAGAGAGTGTTCATAGTTACAGCCATTACTTTAGGGTTTAAAAATTCAAGGTGTAAAAGAATGCAATCTACAATTGTCACAATGAGAGAGAGATTGTAATTTTTATGTTACAATGTTAATGCTGGTTACAATTGGTAAAAATAAAACATACCAAATCTTTGTAGTTTATTTGTACAGTATTTTACATATTACCTGGTCTCTTATCAAATGGTGTAAAATCATTTTTAAAATGCTTTTGAAAAAGTTGTTTTCTGGACTTGGAACAGATTTTTTTTTTTTTTACATTGATTAGAATGGGAAACATGGTTTCGGATTTTGAACAAATCGGTTTTCGAAAAGCCTTCTGGAATGGATTATGGTCGAAAACCGAGGCTTGACTGTCTTGTATCCATCCAATAAAACGTATGGAAAAAATGCTTGCAAATGATAACTGACAAATGACAATGTTTGTCATCATCTTACAGCCGGAGAAGGAAGAGAATAAGTGTAAAAAATCGGCACAAGCTTCTTGTCTGCCACCAGTGCGAAACACCTTCAAGGCTCCGGAAAAACTGGCCCAAGAATCAGAGTTTAGGAAGATGCAAAGGGAGAGTGAGAAGAAAGACAACATGGAGATGAAAAGTAGAGCAGAAGAAGGTGAGAGGGGAAAGTCGGCCAGTCACAGCCTACACATATAGAGGAAAACATCTTCCAGCAGGTATGAAGCTGAAGAAGAAATCTGTGGATAAAACACATCCACCAAGCAAAAGTGACATGACCATCTCCGGTGTTGCTATATCTGTGCCCAAAAGCAACGGGGCCACCTCCAGCGTTTCCATGTCTGTGCCCAAAAGTGACATGATCACCTCTGGAGGTTCTGTCGCAGCAACAATCATCTCTGAGTCTGTGCCCAAAAGTGACTTGGCCACCTCTAAAGGTTCTGATGAACTACACTTTTCCACTTGTAAACTTAAAAACAAAATGGCTACCTCCGGAGTCTCTATGTTCACGCGGCAAAGTGATAATGCTGCCTCCGGCGTCTCCTTGTGTATGCCCAAAAGCAACATGACCACCTCCGGTGTCTCCACATCTGGGCCCAAAAGCGACATGGCCGCCTCCAACGTCTCTCTTAGCGTGGAGGGTGTGAAAGGTGCGTGACAAAAGCAAACTATGCCAGATACGTGAGAGGGTGTGAAATAGTGGAAAGAGAGAATGAGGAGGAGAGCGGAGGAGGGAGAAGGGACGAAGCGGGCGTGGAGGGGGGGCTTGGGGAGGACGAAGAGCAATTGGGGAGGGGTGGGGGTCGCGGAGGGAGAAGGGTGGCTTGCGGGAGGTGTGGGAAGGAATTGTTGGCGGGAACCTCGCGAGGCACCAACGGGACTTGTGCCGGGTGTGGGACCCGGGAGGGGGGGGCCAAGTCCCTGACGGGGGCCGACTGGCCAGAATCGGATCGGTGATTTGACATGTCACACTGAACACTGTAAGTGTTCTCAGTGTGCGAAAACCTTGAATAAACACACAAGAATCCACACCGGTGAGAAACCTTTTGCCTGCTCAGTTCTTAAAGATTCACTCAGAAGGGACACTTCGGAAGGCATACAAGAAGCAACACCGGTGAGAAACCTTTTGCTTGCAGTTTGTGGTCAAAGGGTTTTTGTGAAGGGTAGCTTAAAAACTCACATGACAACCCACACTGGTGAAAAACCTTTTGCTTGCACCGTTTGTGTTCAAAGATTCTCTCAGAAGTGAGCCTTAAACTTCATATGACAAGCCACACTGGTGAGAAACCGTTTGTCTGCACAGAATGCGGTAAAACATTCACTCGCAAAGAACACTTAACAATCCACACAAGAACCCACACCGGTGATCAACCTTTTGCTTGTGCAGTTTGTGGTCAAAGGTTTTCTTTGAAGGGGGGCTTAACAAGTCACATGACGATCCATACTGATGAGAAACCTTTTGCTTGCACAGTTTGTGGTAAGAACTTTTCTCGGAGATCATTCGTAAAAGTGCACGCCATAAACCACACTGGCAAGACGCCTTTTTCCTGCTTAGTTTTTGGTAAAAAAATTCTCTCAAAAGGACGGCTTAAAAAACTACACTGGAGAGAAATATTTTGCATGATCCGTTTGTGGTCAAAGATTCTGCTGGAAGCTTCCAGTTAAAACAAACAAACAAACAAAAACCCCCAAAACACAAGTAAGCTGGGGTCAATGTTAAACACCCCACATTTGGACACCCGGTTGACCGCCCCGTTGGCCCCACCCATTGCACGCCCCCATGTCTTATTGTCGCCAACATCCTCATTCACTAAAAATGAAAGAATTACTGTATTTGCTGCCTGTACGCATTTCTTTTCAATATTGGCCCCTTCATGCATCTTGTAACCTGATAACATGATAAACTGTCCACTGTAGTAACCGCTGTCCCTCAGAGGGTTAAATATGTCGTCACATATTCAACTAAAGATAAGATCATGAGTTGGATGTCAGCGTATCACGCAACAAAGTGACTGCTGCAAACGCGGTTTTGTTCTGGAAAGCGCTTTGTTACAACTGCAGCTGTTGTGAAGTTTGTTGAGAGTTATGTATTTTTTTCCTGATTCTTTCAGTTTAGTTGTCATTTGATTTTGCCATCAGTGAACTCATTGATGCAGTTCAGTGTTATTGTATGGTGTATTTTTTTTGGTCATGATTTTACCTTTTGTGAATTTCATGGACATCTTTGCCAACGTGTATGTAGTGAGTACACTACATCTTATAAATAAAGAGCTATTGTAATCCATGATTTCAGCGCTTGATGTACAGCGAAGCCTCGTTTTAACGGAGGATTGAGGGAGGGGTCGTCGGTTCAAGCCGATCGTCCATTAGATTGCACTTTTTTCATGCCACCCACACCTCCCAAAATAACACCTACTGCAATACAAATTCCTTAAAATCAGTACATAAACGTTTTTTAAAATAAAGTCAAACGCTGGTCGTGAGTGCAAGGCAGGCTCCGATCACCCACACGCGCACGGGTGACTGCATCGTCCACGAGTGGAGATCCCGTTCACTGGTCACTGTCATGATTTCAAGCTAAACCAAACGGTCAAGTCACTTTTATTTTATATAGCCCCTGAATCACACTCTCAAAGCAGTGTTGTTTTCATCTGTGATGAAATATTGTTGTGAATGCCCTTTTTTTCCCCATGATAATGCAATGACGAGCTAATCGTGGCTCTTTGATGACGTGACGGATGTTTTCGTTGATGAGATGACATGAAATTGTTAGCGTGTGGTCTTGTCAGATGTTCAAAATGCCATCTCTTCCAACAGTGCATGTAATCTTGTCTGTTTAAACATATCCGCGATGCAGGCCTGAGGATTTCAGAAATTCACAGAAACAATTTTTCGGTTCTGTTAGATTACCCAATGAGAAATCACTGTAAGATTTTGGGTTCCGTAAACGCTCATCGTGGGAAGCCATTTTTGTATTTTGATTGATATCCTTCATCAAGAATTCTGATACTCAAAAGTATAATATTTAAAGGATAAATGTTTGAAAACTTCGCATTAACAATAGAGGTATCGGGCCGCCCAAGCCCGACCCGACCCGACTCGAAGTCGGGCCTTAAAATGTCAATCATAGCTTCGGTTTCGGGTCGGGTCCGGCTTCTCTCTCGCTGACTTTTTTTTTGTTTCAAGGCCTTGAATAGTTTTGGCCACGAGAGACAGTGGTTCGCAAAAAAAAAAAAAAAACAGAAGTCACCTCATCACAACACATACTGTACTAAATTCTTGCAATGACAATTCAAAGACCTCCTTCCAGTCTCTGTCGAGAATCCACCCGTCATTGTTCGTCTTTGTCTCCCTACTACTCTCTCTTAAAGTGCCACGCTAGATTCTTAAGAACGTACTGCTGCGGTGGTTTACGGCCCAATTTTCAACCCGTCAAAATGACGGACGGCCTTAAATTTTTCCCGTCCACAAAATCCGTCAATGATGGAAAATTGTCGGTTAATGTAACCTCTTCAGAAACAAATAAAAGATGTAAATGTTTACACATTCTTATTTAACTTAGATTTCGTTACAAAAGGCAGGCTTTGTTATCAGAAATCACCCCTCCTCCACCCGAGTCCTCACAAATAAAATGTGAAATGTCGGGTTTGCTTCGGGCTCGGGCCTGCAAATCAAGTTAAGTAATCGGGCTCGGGTCGGGGTTAAATACCCTCAGGCCGGTTCAGGTCGGGCTCGATTTTTTAGGACCGATCTTAGCTCTAATTAACAATGAACATAATTACATCAGCAGCTGTCTACTTCAGGTTTATTCAATACAATAAAAGGAGTATTTTTTTCTCCACTCTCACACTGCAAAGATTCATTTACTGGTAATTATTAAGAAATCTATGACTCATATCAACCAACAACGGAATCATCTTGATTTTTAAAACAGGAGATGTTGAAACAAACTCCACAATTAAATGATTCAACACTTAATTGTTAACACAATGCAGAAGTTATTAAAATTGCTCAAAATCCAAAAAAACAGAACCCTTTCAAAGCAGTCAACACGCAATGTTTTGTTTTTTTGGTCTGCAACGGTCTTCACCCTGGGCGGTTCTTCCATGGCACGCACGACATCCCTGATCATGGCGGCCCAAGCGCGGCGATCCTGTGCAAGGTCAACCGACAGCTTCAGCCAGTCCTGGTTCCACCGTCTCAGACGGAAAGGTATACCCAATACCCAATGTGCAGCAGCACAAATATTAAAGAAGTTACCGGTACTTCTAGTCCGACACAAGTAATTTTTATTCTCTAAATGTTGATGACTATTTTCAATCAACAGCTCAAGGCTAAACTACTTTTTAAAACATGATAAAATGTCAATTTAAAAAAAATCTACATTTAACTGATGCAAATTTTGTATAACACAGAAATAACCAAAACTTAATTGCACAAAATTCCCAGAAAACATTCCCTTGTGGCACAGAAAAAGTTCCATTTATCCATCCATCCAACCATTTCCATCAATTCGCATATCCTCACAAGGGTCACGGGGGGGGGGGGGGGGGGGGGGGGGGAGTGGAAAGCCAAGTGGAAGCCAACACTTGGCGTAGTTTATGTAAGAGTCTTCACAAAATCACTCAGGGAGAAGCACAAGGAGTCCACAAGGAAATGTCCGCACGAGGAACAAGAAGCTGCAGGAGATGGCAACAGAGTCCACTGGTGTGTTGACGGCACGAACTTGCACTGGGGAATGGTCTGCGATTCAATTTGTACCAGTCCAAACAAGCAGAAAGGCAACAGGTGGGTGATGAGCTGATGAGTCTCAGGTGTGAGGTGCAGAGCACCCTGACTGAGGAGGCTGCCTGGCTGGCCCCTCCCTAACACATGCATCACACGACATCTTGGTAATAGGCCCTTCTTCGTCTCGTCACATTTTTTTTTTAAATTGTTTTTATTTATAAATCCTACTTCACGGATTTCACTTATCACTGGTTCTTTTTGGAACGTAACCCCCACGATAACTGAGGGTTTACCGTCAACCCGTTTTGCCCAAAATTATTTTTAAGTCATGGATTATCGCACATGTTGGCAGGGGGGGATAGTGTCTCTTGTCCAGAAACATACAACTTTTGGTTTTAACCAATGTTCGAAAAAAAAAAATGAGGGGCTCGTTTTAATACACAAGGTAATTTGTACAGGATGTAAAATGGGGTCAGTTTCTTCGAGTTATATTTCCATTTCAGATATTGCACATGGGTTTCATTAAATTGAGCCAAAATAAGGGGAAGCCATTGTCACGTTCAGGCAAGCCGAAATAAAGTTGGGATCCCAGAAGTGTAGACACCAAACAAGGTCTCCGTAGCAAGAAGGGTTTAATATACAAAAATCGCACGGCCAAAGAAGTAACATAAAGTGCTGGTCGAAACAAGGACCAGAGGGCACAAAAACGAATAACAAAAAGCGCTTGCACAAAAGGCAGGGGAGGAAATAATAAGAACCGCGAAGGCAAACAAAAAAAAATGTAGTAGTGATGGGTCCAGCGACACCGATGCATTGACACATGCGCCGGGCTCACAGAGCAAACCACGTGTCGATGCATGTGCTGCTTCATTACGTCACGTGATTGACACACCGGCTGCGTTGACACAGTCCAGGCTTCTAATTGACACACCGGCTGCGTTGACACAGTCCAGGCTGCTAATTGACACATCGACTGTGTTGACACAGTCCAGGCTGCTAATTGACACATCGGCTGCGTTGACACAGTCCAGGCTGCTAATTGACACGTGAACTGCACCGGTGCAGTTTAGACTGCATCGGCTGCTTGGCACAGTACAGGCTGCGCCACTTAGTCCAGGGGGCGTCGACTCAGTGCAGAGGGCGTTGACGCAGCAAAAGCCCGCCGCACAGTGTTTATAAGGAAGTGCGTTTGGCGACACAATGCCACCTGCCGAAACAAGCCAGACCTCACTCACGCTCGCTTGTCGAAGTTCGTGTCAGTGCAGACTTCGTGTTCGTGCCTTGCCTTCCTTGCCGATTATGGAGCAGAGACGCAAATCATCCGCCGTGTGGGACCATTTTAATGTCCTGGAGAATAAGGTATTATTTATTTATTTATTCAAATCGCCTTCTGTCGCCGAGTGCCTCTCAGATTATTGACATGTGTTATACCATTCTAATCCGAATACATTTCAAGGTAACTCTTAGTTACTTCTTATTCACATTTCATTATAGGTGAAATGTCGAATTTGCCAGGTCGAATTGTCATACACCAACAGAAGCACCTCCACCATGCTAAGGCATTATCGGGCCAAGCATGAGAATGAAGTTCGCGATACACCCAGTGTTACGCCAGGTATACAAACGTTCACTCATCTTTTCACGGTTGCTATGTTGATGATTGATTGACAATCAGTAATTATTATTAGTTGACTCTCCACTCCATGTTTGACAATCAAGCTTCCAGGAAGCTGCTGCTCGATCAGGCACTGCTGAACTTCATTATCAAGGACTGCCAGCCCCTCAGCATTGTGGAGAGTGAAGGGTTCAAGGAGCTGATTCAGGTCCTTGAACCCTCATATGTTTGCCGACAAGAAAGGTCTGTGTGGAAGTTCCATAAAGTACTAGATGAATCCCATATAATGTTTGCTTTTGGTTTAATTTTCAGACCATCAAGAAAATGGTGGCCGAAAAATATATGGAGGAACGGGAAAAAGTGAAAATGGAAGTACAGCAAGCTGTGGCAGTGAGTATAACGACTGACATGTGGACCTCTGTGAACATGGAGGCCTACTTGGCACTCACCTGTCACTACATTAATGCAAATATGCAGTTGTGTTCATCAGTGTTGGGAGTACAATATTTTCCACAAAATCACACTGCTGACAATTTGGCCCAGGTCAAAAGGGGCATGATGGAGGACTGGGCCATAACCAACAAAGTAAAGTGCCTTGTGACTGACGCAGCACCGAACATGATTGCATCCACTAAACACCTCCAAATACGCCACTCAATTTGCATTGCACATAGTCTTAATTCATTAGTTAGAAAATCGTGCAATCAGGTCCCTGCACTTACAGACATTAGGAACAAAGCTCGGCACATTGTTACATAACACCGTTCAAGCACTATAGCCAAGGAGAAGCTTGCTCAGGTGCAGCAACAGATGGGACGTCCAACCCTGAAACTTATCAATGAGGTGCCAACACGCTGGAACAGTACCTATGAAATGCTGTCAAGGCTGCATGGTGAGAGGGAACCAGTGTGGGTATCTCTGGCCTCCCTAAAGACAGATTTGGCTCCACTGACAGCTGATGAGTTCACCATCATAGGAGAAGCACTACTTGTGCTTTCTCCATTCCATCAAGCTACAGTGGAGTTGTCTGAAGAGAGGAAAGTTTCAGGTTCGAAGGTCATCCCGATGATGAAAATGCTTTATCATGCACTTGAGCGCCACGCTTCAACCCTGCACACACAGCCAGTCTTACAACTCCACGAACACCTCAAGCGTCGAGTCACAGACACTGCTTCCAGTTTGCAGTCTATGAGTGTGTTAACCTTAGCAACACTTCTAGACCCCAGATTCAAATCACTTGGATTCCGCAGTTCCTCCAGGTGCACCGAGGCCATATCCAGACTGCGGGCTGAGTGCATGCGTGCCATTGGGTGCACAATCTAGGCCCAGGCTGGACCATCATCGCAGCCCTCTGCAACTACATCAGGCATGTTACTCATCATTATTAGTTTATTGGAAACTGTTCTAAATGCCAATTTGTTTGGTTTTGTTTTTTTAGGTGGCCTGTGGAGTCATCTGGATGATGAGGTGGGGAGACTGGGAAGAGGTGGTGCAAACGCTGTATCTGAGGTCCAGCGGTACCTGGCACAAGGGAATATTGCACGTGACCGGGACCCGCTGTTGTACTGCAAGGACCAACGCACTTCTTTCCCAAACCTCTCCCACCTCGCAAGTTCCTTTGTACGCCAGCCTCATCCGTCCCTTGTGAGCGTGTGTTCTCCACAGCAGGAGAAATCGCTTGTAAAGACGCAACAGGCTGAAGTTTAAAACATTGGAGCATCTTATTTTTCTCAATAAAAATTTGTGAAATAAAAGCCCACAAGCATCCTCATTCAAACGATCTTCACATTATTTGAACACATTGAATGTTGCAAAATGAATGCATGGATGTGAATGATATTGTATACACTTCATCATCAAATCGATGAATTACCTTATGAAAATGTCTTGGAACAGTTGTAGATGCAAAACCGTGCTGGCAGCTACATAATAGATAATAAAAGACAAATATTCCAAACCATAGGGATCCTCCCAAAAACTAAGGATGTGCTGAATAAGAGATCCTTGTACACCTTATACTTTTATTACTTCCATATTTGACCTATTGTGTGGGAATATGGGGAAATGCCAGTAAAACACCGTTTTAAAACTACAATACAAAGCAATCGGAACAATCACTGGCTCCAAATAGACGGAACCCACAAATCCACTGTTTATCAAATTAAACAATGAAATCTCATGACCTGATTGACTTCAAAATCGCCCAATTAATGTACAAAGCACACAATAATAACCTTCGCCAAAAGATCCAGAAGCTTTTTAAAATTCGAGAAAGTTGTCATAATTTAGGGGGTACTAATCTATACAAAAAAATCCAAAACACGAACGAACATCACACAAAGGAGTGTATCTGTAATAGGTGTAAATCTGTGGAATGATTCTGAAACGGACCAGTAAAATGAGGAACTGTCTTGCTGAGATTAAAAATGAGTTCGAGAGTAGTACAAGACAACTACACAAATCAGAATTAAGCTGATAAATTCGATACACTCATGAAATATAGCAATACATCAGAAATACATTGATGAGATTATTTAATATATTAATGAAATGTAGCATCCATTATGAATATGAGAAAATCGACATATACATGTGCTCTAAAGAGTATGTACTGTATATACAAACCTAATGTTGTAAAAATGTATTAGTACAGCATACATAAGGGTAAAAGCATTTGTTGATATTTAGACTTTCTTTCCTATTTAGAAGAATGATCAATTCATATATAAGAAGGGGTTGGACTCGGGGTAGGTTTTTTGCTTCTTTCTACTCCTTTGAACACATATTTGTGATGATGACTATTTTCCTTTTTTATATCTTACCTTCACCTTTTGCCAATTTATTCCCGAATTGTATATTTTATATGTTCAATATACAAAACAATTTATCAGTCAGTTCAGTCTGTTAAGTGGGTTGGCTGCAGGGATCTTGAAGGTCCAGCAGGTGGCAGTGGTCAGTGACACAGTATCAGCACAGTATCAACACAGTGTGTCAGTGTGTCGACACGCCTCATGAGGCCTCATGGACCCATCACTACAATGTAGCAACTACACGCAAGCAAAAGCCAAATCACAAAATAAAAACCATACTTACAAAATACTTGGTACCGAGAGTTCAAAAAGCAAAACACGACGAGGTCTATAGCAAAAGCAGCAAGGAAGCAGCAAGGCAAAGGCAATACTCCAACAACAGGTGCACAGCAGAGGGGTCCTTAAATACAGAGTTTACTAATCATAGATTGCCAGCAGGTGTGCACAGAAGTGGCCAATCTGAAACAGAACTGTGACAGCCATAATGCCTGGTTTTGGTTGATGCGTTTTCAAACTGCATCGAAATTTTCCCAGCAAAACATCCTGATGAATTAACGGTAGCTAAAGCTTTCTGCAATTATATGATATCATGGTGTGGTTTCCCAGTGAATATACAGTATATGGTTCACATTTTGTGAACAGGTTAATTGATAAAAATAGGATGAATGTTTCACATTTAATTTGAGAAACTATTGCTCCTGCCATCCACAATCTGCAGGATTGGTAGCAAGTATGAATTATATGGTTAAAATTCAATTGAAGAACTTGAATTAAATTGAATTGAGTTATATGTTAATATTACGAGAATGGCGTCTCTTTCTTCATTTGAAATATTGTTTGGGAGACCATACAAATCACTGATATTTTCTACGCAACTGGGAACTGGAAAATGAAGCTGATTATATGTGAGAAAGTTTAGAAAAATAAATTAATTGAGATTGCCAATTGTGCTTTTTCACAGCAGGACAAAATTGTGGTTCAAGGAGAGCGGGTTCTGATTCAAAATATAAAAAAGAAACATTGTGCTTCTCTGAAGTGTTGTTGACCACACCATTTGCCGCACATTGTAAAATGATTATCTCAATAGGAACATCCACTGAGGAAGGTGAGCGCAAAAGTCAGGTGATGCGATGGGCACAGTATTTTAGTTACTGGGAACATCAAACGACCGGTTTCAAGACACCAAACTCATTTAGGGTTTGTTTCTGTCGACATCTAGAATATCGAGGGTTGTGTTCTCCCCGTTTCCTGTTATACAGCCACACTAACATATGGACAACTGCTCTGATCCTCTCCTTTTTTCTGGTATTTGTGCTTTCCTTCAGCACATGAGAAACGGGATATATATTTTTTAATGATACACTTTGCTAATTGCTCTAGACCAGGGGTGTCAAACTTGTTTTTTGTCACGGGCCGCTTTGGGGTTACATCTTCCCTCCAATGGGCCGGTACGACGGTGAAACTGAATGAATATTTGCATATATTATTACTTGTAAACAACAAATTGATGGATTACCAATTTTGAAACCAGTTATATCAATTACAATAGTTTGTTCAATTATTGTTTGGGTAAATGTTAATAGGGGAACAAAATGATCACAAAATCTCAACATTATTTATTATACATGACAATTTGATCTTTCGGGACAAATTTTAGCAAGGTTCGAGGAAGTTGACACAATGATTTGCTTTTGCGAGCCACATAAAATTATGTGGTGGGCCATATCTGGCCCCCGGGTTTTGACTTTGACACCAGTGATCTAGATGATCTTGGGAAAAGAAAAAAAATTGCACAAATTGTTTAATACGTTTTTGTTTTGGAGGCAAAAGTGTTTTATTTATAATCGATCTAGTCGATCTCATTAAGAAAAAAAACATAAGAAAAGGGTGGACACACCAAGGGAAAATAGCACAAATTATTTTATCCATTTTCGTTTTGGAGGTTGAAGTGGTTAATGTATTAGTGCTCATTGGTTGATGTTGACTTTGAATTTATTACTGTTTATTGATTTATTTCTAGTTCAAATGGTGCATTAATTTGGTCATAGATGTTCAGATAAGGATTTTTAATATATTTCTTAGGTGATATTATGCGTTTAGGATATTTTCTGTTACCGTAAAAATAAAAACAAAAACCAAATAAACAATGTGAGGTTAATATAGTCATTCTTTGCTGAAAGTTGAACTATATGTCTTTCTTTTGTTCGTTTATTTTTATTTTTATTTTATGTTCATGTGGTCACATTGTAATCAGGAGTGTTCTTCTAACAATTTTATAGGCAAATAGGCAAAATAGCGGCAGAGAGTTTTTATTTTTCTTTGCGGAAAATTATTGAAGAGATAACCTCTTTCTTTTCAACCTCTGGGTGTACCTATGTTTGCATATACATCATGACTCCACTGAATAAACTCTGACAGTAAGGTTCTGTGTGATGATATGAGCAAATGTAGGATGGACGGGGGAATGTTAAGGTTGATTGTTTTTATTTATCATACATATGGGCGGCCCGGTAGTCCAGTGGTTAGCACGTCGGCTTCACAGTGCAGAGGTACCGGGTTCGATTCCAGCTCCGGCCTCCCTGTGTGGAGTTTGCATGTTCTCCCCGGGCCTGCGTGGGTTTTCTCCGGGTACTCCGGTTTCCTCCCACATTCCAAAAATATGCATGGCAGGCTGATTGAACACTCTGAATTGTCACACTGGGTGTGAGTGTGAGCGTGGATGGTTGTTCGTCTCTGTGTGCCCTGCGATTGGTTGGCAACCGATTCAGGGTGTCCCCCGCCTACTGCCCGGAGACAGCTGGGATTGGCTCCAGCACCCCCCGCGACCCTAGTGAGGATCAAGTGGCTCGGAAGATGAATGAAAGGATGAATGAATGAATGAATACATTTGTATATTATTAATGATAAATTGATTATGCTTGCAATGAAGAACGCTTATGGCTGCAGTCATTAATTGATTATGCTTGCAATGTAGAACGCTTATGTTTTTAATAGTAATGAAGATGTGCTCACATTTATAATATAAGAATGCTTAGTGCACTGTGTGGCAGTTGAGGGACGCAACCACCTTTCCGAGAAAGTGGTTAGAAAGAGATGCGTATTAAGACTAAACAGGAGCACGGTCGGACGGGGACGGAACTGTCAACACCAGCTGTAACTTGATGTTCTTGTAACAATTGCACACATGTACGTAATTTACACTCACATTCACACATAGTCAAACAAGTTCAGTGTGTTTTCAACAGCCCTCATCCTTTAGGTTGGACACACCCATGTATTAGATTCCCAATAAATGAGAGGGCGAGCAGGGAGATCCTTGGGTGACGTGCAGAGAACTGAAATCAACGCTTCTCCTTGTTCCCCACTGGTACCAGAATTGAGTCTCCTGTCCCCTCCTTGTGTTTTATGTCTAAATGTCAAATTGATGGACCTTGTAACAATAGTATAGTTAGAGTTGTTGCTAGGGGGACAGCTTTGGGTGAGGGAACCAGAAGTGACGTGTGTTCTCCCCGATGTTACGAGACTGAGTTCCGTACATATGCTTCCAGAGTTATGCCTTTTAAAGACAAGTAAGCAAATGCTTTAACTGTCCACTCTGTTAAGAGAGAACAGAGCAGAGCGAAACATGGTGGCAGCGTGTGTGTAGGGATTGGCGTCGTGAAAAGACGAAACGCTAGCTTGTTAGCACGGAAGCTTACTGCAGACAGAGGCTACGATGGAAGGCCTGAGACCACCGCCGATTCTTTCTTTGGATTCAAGAAATCTGGCAAAGACATGGAAGACGTAGTAAGAGGAATTCACATTGTACGTGGACCTGACGATGCCAAACACAAAGGAAGCCACGAGATGCAAGCTGTTTCGCTACCTCATAGGAGAAGAAGGTAGAGAATTTGTTGGACACGTGGTTTAGCAATGATGTGTCTGCAAGGAACACCGTGAGGGATATGATGAGAAAGTTTGACGAACATTGTAACCCTAAGCTAAACGAAACCATGGAGAGATGCAATTTCTTCATGAGAGATCAAAAAACGGGAGAAAATGTAGACAAGTACGTCACGGAATTAAGAGTTTTGGCCAGCACCTGTAATTTCGAGCAGTTAAAAGACTCCTTGATAAAAGATAGAATAGTGTGTGGCACAAACGACAAAGGGCTGAGAGAAAGGCTGCTAAGAGACGAAAATCTAACGTTGGAAAAATGCATGAAGATTTGCAGAGCATCAGAACTGTCGAGAGTAAACTGTAAAACATTGCAAGGGCAGACAGTGAATGCAGTGTGTTCACTCAAGCAGAAGAAGACAAGCAAAAGTGAGGTTTGCTGTAAATTTTGCGGCAAGACACACAAGAGAAATAAAAAGAAGTGTCCTGCTTTCGGAAAAAAAGTGTAAAAAATGTGGAAAGGATAATCATTTTGCTGTAATTTTTAAGACAAAAAATACACACAGTAAGAATGACAGAGCACTAAATGCTGTTGAGGAGCAAGATGAAGACAAATATGAAGATGGTCTGATTTTTTTCCAAGATGCCGCCCGAGTAGGCAGCCTTCGGCAAGTGCTCTTCAAGAGCCTTGCTTTTTTGTTCTTTTTTGCTGTTTTTTTCTTTTGTTTCGTCACATGTTGTTTGTTGTTTCATCGTGTGGACCTGATATGGACTGTTTTCAGCGCTTTTTGGCCACGACATTTGTCAAATGAGAAGTATCTGTGCTTGGTGGTTGCGCCTTCTCGGCAGCACGCCTGTACCAGCACAGATTTTGATTGGGAGGAATGTCGGCGTCATTGACTGTCGGTGCTGGACAGACCTGGGGTGCTTGTGTTTTTTGCGCCTGTAATGGGCACCATTTTTCACAACCCCGTTTTGTTCAGTGGCTGTGTCGGCGCTGTTGGACAGTCGGCGTTGGTGCGGCTGGATGGATGGCTGCTGAAGTTGAGGATGTGGAGAGAGGAGTGTTGGCGCAGAGCGCCGATGCGTATTTGGAACCGAGAGTCGCCGCTTGGAATTGAAATGGATTTCCATGGGACAGGAGAAGTGAACCAATCTCTTTTTTTGTCAATGGATGCTACAGCTTCTTGTTGACTTTGAAACTTAGCTTGTAGCCGACGTGTGCACATTTTGAGCATGACGTCTCTGATCCACTGGTTAAAGGACACTTTGATTCTCTCCTCTTTCATCTCAAACTGCTTCAAACAACATAGTGTGTGACGGAAAAGTGGTTAGGACTGCACGGGGCCAAACAATATCACCTCTGTCTTCTTTTCGTTGAACTTCAAGAAATTTTGTGCCATCCAGGTTTTGATTTCTTCCAGACAGGATAGGAGTGGCCTTAATGAGAAGGTGTCTTTCTTGCTCAGTGGGACATAGATCTGGCAGTCATCTGCATAGCAGTGGAAAGGAATACCATGTTTCCTTAAGATGGAACCCAATGGGAGCAGATACAGCGAGAACAGCAGAGGCCCCAGAATTGAGCCCTGTGGAACACCACATGACAGGGGAGCAGTGCGTGATTCAGAGCAGCCAAGGCTGACACAAAAGGTCCTGTCAGCTAGATAGGACCTAAACCAATCAAGAACACTCCCGCCAATGCCCACCAAGTGCTGCAAACGAGTCAGCAGAATACTGTGATCCACTGTATCAAATGCTGCAGTTAAGTCCAATAAAACCAGACACACGTGGTCTCCAGAGTCATTTGCCAGGAGGATGTCATTAGAAACGCGTAACAGGGCTGACTCCGTGCTATGCATCGTCTTGAAACCTGACTGGAAGACCTCCAAGATGTTATGTTCATCCAAGAAAAGTTTCAACTGCATGTGCACCACTTTTTCCAGAATTTTGGAAATGAAAGGCAGTTTGGAAATGGGTCTGTAACTTGACAGCTCATCTGGATCAAGACCAGGTTTCTTGATCAAGGGTTGGACCACAGCATGTTTAAACTGTTGGGGAACTACACCAGAAGAAAGGCTGCTGTTGATGATATCCAAGACCGATGCACCAACACTCGGGAGAACCTCCTGAAAGAAGCGTGGGGGAAGAGAGTCGCAAGGGGAGCCAGATGGCTTCGTCTGGCAAACTACATCCTCCAAAAGCGCCAAGGACACAGTATCAAAAGAATTTAGGACAGCTGAACATGGAACATGGACAGAGGGGTCAGATGCGGTATTTGGGACCGGAATCCTAGCTGTAGAGACCTTATCAATAAAGAACTGAAGGAATCTGTTGCACATCTCGGCTGAAGAATCCGCGCAATCGCTCCATGTACAGCACTTTGTATGCAGCGATGGCTGTTTGAAAGTGCTCTATAAATACTGTTGACTTGACTTGACTTGACTTGACAACTGTCCGTGTTTTATGTTATGTGTTGTGTTGATTATTTTACTTTATGTTAACTGTTTTGTTAAGCGCTTTGTTACAGCTGCCGCTGTTGTGAAAGCGCTATATAAATCAGCATGTATTGTATTGTATTGTATTGTATTTTATTGTATTGTATTGTATTGTATTGTATTGTATTGTATTGTATTGTATAACCCACAAAATGGAAACAGAAGAGAAAGTGAGCCAAATGAGAGACAAGCATAAGCAAGAAAAACAACTATTTGCTGGAATGCCAATTGAGACAAGACAAGTTGTGTTTCAAATATACTGTGGAGCAAGCTGTAATGTAATGTCTTCTAAACCCAGATGTGAGGTTGGAACATTCTGACAAAGTTCTGGTCATGTACAAAAAATCAAAAATGATTCCATTGGGCCAGTGTCGAGTCAAGATACGGAACCCCAGAAATAATAAACTGTACCGAGTACTGTTTCAAGTAGTGAACATGGAATGGGGTGTACCAATCCTATGCAGAAAGGCAAGTAAAGACATGAAGCTGATCCGAGTACAATATGAGAACATAATGGCTGTGGACAGAATTGTAACAAAAGAATTGATGCCAATACCAAAAGAAGAACATTACAGCAAAATCACGACGATGGAAAGGATATAAACAGAATTCTCTAATGTTTTCACTAGTGATGGCTGTATGGAAGGAGAATACAGGATTGAGATAGACGATAATATACCACCAGTAAAACTGCCAAAACGCAGTGCCAGTTGCAATGATGGAACCACTCAAAGAGGAACTCAAAGAACTAGTTAAAAGAGTAATCATTGCTCCGGTGGAACGAAGTACAGACTGGGTTAGTAGCATGATTTCATTGAGAAAACCAAGTGGGAAGTTGAGAATAGACCCCAAACCATTAAACCGAGCATTGAAACGAAGCCATTTTACACTCCCAACAATAGATGAAATCTTGCCAGAGCTTGCAAATGCGAAGGTATTCACTGTTTACGATGTCAAACATGGATTTTGGCACATTGAACTGGAGGAAGAGTCAAGTTACCTCACAACATTCTCAACCCCAGTCGAACGCTTTAGATGGCTAAGAATGCCAATGGGAATAAGCTCAGCACCAGAGATCTTCCAAAGGAAACTCCTGAATGCACTGGAAGGCTTACCTGGAACATACATCATTGCTGATGATATATTAATCACAGGAGAAGGGTCGTCAACCCAAGAGGAAGCTACACAAGACCATGATGTGAAACTGAGATGCTTCCTACAGAGATTCATGGAGAAAAACTAAACTAAACAAGAACAAGTTCAAGCTGCGACAAACAAAAGTACCTTATATTTTCATGATTCGGTTTATGGACCAACAGGTGGCACTGTAGGGCTCCCCCGGCAGCTGCACACCTGTTGCTCATAGGTAATTAAGGCCTTAAAAGGACTCCCAGCCCGAACACTCAGTGTCGGGTCATTGTTGTTTCTTGCCACTGTCATGTTTGTTTGTTTGCTCTTGGCTCCTGTCAGTTTGTTTGCTGCAATCAGGTTTGTTTCAGTCATGTTTTGGTTGCTGTTATGTTTTATCTTCAGTCATGATTTTTGTTTGCTACTTTGGACTTTGTTTGACTTTGGATTTAGTTTTCTGAGTTTTATCAATTCACTTCTTCAAATACACCATGCTCCGCTCTCCTGCCTGCTTTTTGGGGTCCACCACGCAACGTGACATATATTGGACATCTGCTGACAGCTGAAGGACTGTGTGTTGATCCAGAGAAAGTGCGAGCAATCAGAGAGATGCCGAGACCAACTAATGTGAAAGGTGTACGACTGGCAGGGATGGTGAATTCAAAATTCTGTGAACACTTATGAGGTGACTGTGAGGTCCTGAGACAACTGACACACAAAGAAAACATATGGGAATGGACAGATGTCCACAAAGAGGCATTTGAGTGACTGGGACAAAATAGCCAACGTCCAGTCCTGAAATACTACAACCAGAAAGGAGACCTGATGCTGCAATTTGATGCATCTGAGACCGGACTGGGAGCTGCCCTCATGCAGAATGGGAAGCGTATGCAAGCAGAGCTCTGACACCCACAGAGAGGGGCTACGGTCAAATAGAGAATAAATGCCTCGCAATTGTGTTTGGACTAGAGAAATTTCATCAATACACCTATGGCAGAGTCGTGACCGTCCAGAGTGATCACAAACCTTTAGAAAACATACACAAGAAACCATTGATAAGTGCACCAAAGAGACTACAACGAATGTTATTCAGATTACAAAAGTACAATATTCATGTGACTTATGGACCAGGCTGAGACATGTTGTTAGCTGACACTTTAAGCAGAGCATATTTATATGACTGTCATATAGGAGACACTGAGTCAGAGATGGAAACTGTCAGTATGATTGATCATCTACCCATCTCTACAGAGAGACTCATCTCCATTTGATTGGCAACTAAAGAGGACAAAAGATTACAACAGTTGATTCAAGTGATCTAGAAAGGGTGGCCGAAGAGCAAAAAAAGATATCCTAGCAGATATACAACACTTCCAATTAAGATATCAGGATGGAATTGTTTTCAAACGAGAGAGAGCAGTAATTTCCGATGCACTCAGAAGTGATATCACCTGTCGCATCCACTCTTCTCATCTCGGGATTGAAGGATGTCTCAGACTGTGTATACTGGCCCTGGATGAATCAACAGATTAAGACTTTTATATAAATGTAATGTGTGCAGGTCTCCCCCACGTGAGTCGTCACCTTACCGTGGTGGAGGGGTTTGTGTGTCCCAATGATCCTAGGAGCTAAGTTGTCTGGTGTTTTATGCCCCTGGCAGGGTCGCCCATGGCAAACAGGTTCTAGGTGAGGGACCAGACGGCTCAAAGACCCCTTATGATGATTAAAATTAATGGATCTAAGTTTCCCTTGCCCGGACGCGGGTCACCGGGGCCCCCCGCTGGAGCCAGGCCTGCAGGTGGGGCTCGTTGACGAGCGCCTGGTGGCCGGGCCTACACCCATGGGGCCCGGCCGGGCTCAGCCCGAAGAGGCAACGTGGGTCCCCCTTCTCATGGTCTCACCACCCGTGGGAGGGGTTAAAGGGGTCCGGTGCAATGCGAGCTGGGCGGCAGCCAAAGGTGGGGACCCTGGCAGTCCGATCCTCTTGGGACATGGAATGTCACCTCTCTGGCAGGGAAGGAGCCCGAGCTGATGTGTGAGGCAGAGAAGTTCCGACTGGATATAGTCGGACTTGGCTCCACACACAGCCTGGGTTCTGGTACCAGTTCTCTCGAGAGGGGTTGGACTCTCTTCCACTCTGGAGTTGCTCACGGTGAGAGGCGCAGTACAGGTGTGGGCATGCTCATTGCCCCCCGGCTCAGTGTCTGTACATTGGGGTTCCCACCGGTAGACGAGAGGGTTGCCTCCCTCCCCCTTCGGGTAGGGAGACGGATCCTGACTGTTGTTTGTGCATATGCACCAAACCGCAGCTCAGCATACAATGCCTTTTTGGAGTCCTTGGAGGGTGTGCTGGAGAGTACTGCTGCTGGGGACTCCCTTGTTCTACTGGGGGACTTCAATGCTCACGTGGGCAATGACAGTGAGACCTGGAGGGGCGTGATTGGGAGGAATGCCCCCCCCCGATCAGAACTCGAGTGGTGTTTTGTTATTGGACTTCTGTGTTATGGACAGTCCGTGACGACTGTCCATAACGAACACCTTGTTCAAACATGATGTCCTCACTTCGACCTTTCTGACCTTCCGTCGTCGCTTTGAAATGTGGCTTTGATGATGGCCATTGTCCATTCATTTCTTGGTGCTTGATTTTGTGAAGCATGCTTGAGACAACGACTGACTTTAATGAGGCCGTCACTCGGTCACTCGTGTAGGGATCGAAAGCTACAATAGGACTTGAGCTGTGGACGGTTTGATTTATTTGGATTATTCGTCAGGGAAGGGATCTCGTTGAACGGACTGCAGGATGAGGCTACTGGTGATGTGTAGCTCCTCTGGAGTGCGTGGTATAGGACACAGATGCCACCCTTTCCATGAGTGATTCGATGAGTTACTAGATAAATGGGAACGAGCTTGGTGAGTCAGGAATGCAATGGCACGTACCAGCAAGTTCCAATTTGAAAAGCGTTGGGAGCGTTCTGATGATAGTCCATTTTTCTGAGAGAGAGGAGCGTCCCAATCTTGGACTCCATTTGAAAGTTGGCGTAACTGAAGTCTGCTTTTAATTGTTACTGCTGTTGCTAGTCCCAATGGGTCAAAGATGCTGTTGATTACTGATAGAACCCCATGACGGATGTAGGGTTTGTCGTTGACAGCTATCTTGAACGTGAAGGAGTCGGTGCTTCTGTGCCAGCACAACCCGAGACTTCTCTGAAGTAGTAGCGTCTCATCGCTGAGGCTCAAATCTTTGATATCGGTGGTCAGGACTTCTGGTTTGAAGGGTTGCATCACTGAGACACTGTTTGAGGCGATTTTGTGGAGCTTGAGATTGGACTAGGCCACGGATGCACACGTGCCCCCGAGCAAATCTATGGCTCCAGACTCGGTGGGGAGTGAAAGCAACCCATCATCTACATAGAAGTGTCTCTCCACAAAGGCTTTCATTTGAGGGTTTTTCATTCGGCTGCGTCCGAGCGAGTTATGTTTTGACGATGCTTGGTCCCTGTTGTTTTGGAGTGGCAAGCGAGGTGACTTGAACGGTAATGGAGCGACCCAGTTGTTATTTTTGTCCTGGTGTACCTCCTTCACCATTATTTTTAAGGTCTCATCCTCGAAAGGCATGGTACACTGGTCATCGTTCTCTGCACACTCAAAAACGTCGTCTCCGAGCGTTTCAGCTACTGCATCGGCTTTCGAGCTGCGGTTAGAGAAACCATTGTTGTGCTCCCCGCCGTAGCATGTTTTTTCTTTGGTAGTGATGCTGTTGGGACAAGGAGTGAGGAGAGACAGGCGACCATTGGAGAGCATGTGAGTTTTGTAAATGCTGACTGTTGACTTGTGAGCATTAAGACACACTTCTCCCACGATTACCCAGCCTAGATCCAGGCGCTGGGCAAAGGGAGCATTGTGGGGTCCGTTGATCTACTGCCGTGCTTTGTGGACTTGTATAATGTCTCTGCCCAGTAAAACTGCAATTTGAGCATCAGGATCGTACTTTGGAATGAAAGGAGCGAGGTGTTTTAAGTGGGCGTGGGCGAGAGCGATTTCGGGCGTAGGTATCTCACCTCTATTGAAAACGATCCCATCACATTCAATAAGAGGTGAGAGGTCTAGACGTGGGCTTCCAGCTACTGGCTCAATTTGGAACCCCGTTGCTTTTCTGCCAAGCATTTCGGTCAGACCAGCGCACGTTCTCATCTCATAAGTCAGGGGGCTACTCTTGATCCCGAAGAGGTTGAAGAATTTGTGACGAGCCAGCGAGCTATTGCTCTAATCGTCAAGGATTACATACATCTTAACGGATCGTTCTGGCTGGTCTTTTGGGAAAACACGAACGAGACATACCTTCGAGCAAGAGTGCGGCGGACTGCCTTTACCACAGATCTCAGTGCATCGTGACGGTACCTCTGGTGGTGTGTTGTCTTGGAGCTGAGGCTCTGGTTTAGGCGCGTTTTCCAGCTGAAGTTGTCGACTTGACTCAGTATGCATGACAGAGCAGTGTTTTTCGCTGTGACACTCCTCGCTGTTTAATTTCATGTCGCAGTCCTTTATTTAATGAAGGGGAGAACAGCAGCGAAAACATCTTCTGTATTCCTTGAGTATGTTCCTCCTTTCTTGTAGTGGTTTGGTCCGGAATGCTCTACATCTAGCCAGAGGATGTGATTTCTTATGAACGGGGCAGTGTGTTGGAGTAGCGTGTTAAATCATCCTCCTCTGTATTATCTGGAGTGGCTGTGTCAACCTCTTTTTTGTTTACTGTAAGAGGTGTTTTGTAGCTAGGTTGTTTGTATGGTGGTCTTTCACCTTTGGGGAAGGGTTGACTGCTGCAGATGGTTTGGGTTGTTTATTGAACATAAAACATATACAGTAATAATTTGACAGAAAATAAGGTAGATAAAAAAGTAAAAGAAATAAATCAGTCTTCATTCAACACAGTTATTATGTTCAAGTGAGTAGGATGAAGTAAAAAAACGTATCTAGTCCTACCCCCGCCCCCTCCGAGAGTCGTCACCTTACCGTGGTGGAGTGGTTTGTGTGTCCCAATGATCCTAGAAGCTAAGTTGTCTGGGGCTTTATGCCCCTGGCAGGGTCACCCATGGCAAACAGGTTCTAGGTGAGGGGCCAGACAAAGCACGGCTCAAAGACCCCCATGATGAATGAAATAAATGGATCTAGGTTTCCCTTGCCCGGACGCGGGTCACCGGGGCCCCCCTCTGGAGCCAGGCCTGGAGGTGGGGCTCGTTGGCAAGCGCCTGGTGGCCGGGCCTACACCCATGGGGCCCGGTCGGGCACAGCCCGAAGAGGCAACGTGGGTCCCCCTTCCCATGGGCTCACCACCCATGAGAGGGGCCAAAGGGGTCGGGTGCTATGTGAGCTGGGCGGCAGCCAAAGGCGGGGACCCTGGCGGTCCGATCCTCGGCTGCAGAAGCTAGCTCTTGGGACATGGAATGTCACCTCTCTGGCAGGGAAGGAGCCCGAGCTGGTGTGTGAGGCAGAGAATTTCCGACTGGATATAGTCGGACTTGCCTCCACACACAGCCTGGGTTCTGGTACCAGTTCTCTCGAGAGGGGTTGGACTCTCTTCCACTCTGGAGTTGCTCACGGTGAGAGGCGCAGAGCAGGTGTGGGCATACTCATTGCCCCCCGGCTCAGTGCCTGTACATTGGGGTTCACACCGGTAGACGAGAGGGTTGCCTCCCTCCGCCTTCGGGTGGGTGGACGGGTCCTGACTGTTATTTGTGCATATGCACCAAACAGCAGCTCAGCATACCCACCCTTTTTGGAGTCCTTGGAGGGCGTGCTGGAGAGTACTCCTGCTGGGGACTCCCTTGTTCTGCTGGGGGACTTCAATGCTCACGTGGGCAATGACAGTGAGACCTGGAGGGGCGTGATTGGGAGGAACGGCCCCCCCGATCTGAACCCGAGTGGTGTTTTGTTATTGGACTTCTGTGCTCGTCACGGATTGTCCATAACGAACACCTTGTTCAAACACAAGGGTGTCCATATGTGCACTTGGCACCAGGACACCCTAGGTCGCAGTTCGATGATCGACAAGCGGTAGATGATGGATGGATGGATGGATGGATGGATGGATGGATGGATGGATGGATGGATAGTCCTACCCCGTTATGTGTTTATATCTACTGAATCATTTTTATATCAATCAGAAAAGAAAAAGTAAGAAGAAGTAAAAGAAGTCTCCATTAAGGCTCATACTTTACCCTTAACCGTGATATTTTCACAACTTTTGGTTTGTATCGGGATTATATACATCCTCACCCTGGCACTCTTGTGTCAATTTTCTCTTGTATTCATAATGGATATTGCAATACCTTTCTCTATTTATCAACTTAGTTCTGATTTATCATTATATTTAATGTTTAGAATTTATCATTTTAACTCTGATTGGTGTAGGTTGTTTGTACTATTTTTTTAAATTTGTTTTTGAACTCAGCAAGCGATTTACTCATTTTTAGGTCCGTTTCGAGATTATTCCACAGATTAACACCTTTGCTAGATACACTTCTTTGCTTGATGTTTGTTCTTGTTTTGAGTTTTTTGAATAAGTTGGTACCTCTTAATTCATAGTTGCTTTCTCGAATTTAAAAAAACTTCTGAATGTTTTGGCAGAGCAGGTTATTGTGTGCTTTGTACATTAATTGGGCAATTTTAAAGTCAACCAGGTCATAAAATTTTATCGTATTTAATTTAATAAATAGTGGATTTGTGGGTTCCATATATTTTGATCTATTAATAATTCGAATTGCTTTTTTTTGTAGTTTGAGAACAGGGAGTGTGTTTGTTTTGCAGGCATTTCCCCATATTTCCACACAGTAGGTCATGTATGGTAATAATAATGAAGTGTATAATGTGTACAAGGATCTCTTATTTAGCACTTCCTTGGTTTTGTAGAGGATCCCTACGGTCTTGGCTATTTTTCTTTTTACGTTATCGATATGTGGTTTCCAACATAGTTTTGAGTCTATTACTAATCCGAGAAACTTGGTTTCATACGCTCTTTCTATTTCAATTGAGTTTACCATAATTTTAGCTTGGTGTTTCATTGGTCTTGTGCCAAAAACAATTGACTTCGATTTTTTCAGGTTGAGTGACAATTTATTTCTGTCGAACCAGTTTTTTAATTTGTTTAATTCGTTTTCTACGGTTGTCAGGAGCTGTTTCAGATTTATTCCAGAACAGTAGAAAGTTGTATCATCAGCAAATAGGACACATTTAAATAGTTTTGAGACCTTGCAGATATCATTTATATATAAGATGAATAGTTTTGGACCAAGCACTGACCCCTGAGGTACTCCGTGAGTGATTTTCAGTTGATTTGTTTTTTTATTGTTGAGTTGCACGTACTGATATCTGTTTTCTAAATAACTTTTTATCCATTTATAAGCTACACCTCTAATGCCATATCTTTCTAGTTTTTTCAATAATATACTGTGATCTATTGTGTCAAAAGCTTTTTTTAGATCTAGGAAAACCCCAACAGTAAATTCTTTGTTGTCTATATTAGTGGCTATTGCTTCCACAAACTCCATAACTGCCATTGAGGTGGTCCGTTTTTCCCTGAAGCCATATTGATTCTCACTTAACAGCGCATGCTTTTGTATAAATCTATCAACTCTGCGAGAAAATAGTTTTTCTAATATTTTTGAAAATTGTGGTAGTAGTGATATTGGTCTATAATTTGTAAACAGATGTTTTTCTCCACTTTTATAGATTGGAATAACTTTAGCAATTTTCATTTTTGATGGAAAGATACCAGCTTTGAATGACAGGTTGTATATGTGCACTACATATTCTATAATCTGCTTGATTATTGTCATATCAATATTAAAGCAATCAGTTGACTTTTTATTTTTAAAAGTTTTTATAATATTTGATACTTCTTCTTGTTTTACTGCAGTAAGGAACATCGTGGAGGAGTTTTTTTCTACGTATCTATCCACTTCAAACAGGTCTGTTGGATCAGGAATTTGTTTTGCTAGGTTACTGCCGATGTTGACAAAATACTCATTAAATTCAGTTGCTATTTCTGCAGTTTTTTCCAAAATAGTATTTTTGCCTTTGATAAAATACTCTGGATAATCCATTTTTTTAGGACAATTTCTGATTACTTGGTTAAGTATTTTCCATATTTCTAGTGCGTTACCTTTATTCTGCTCTAATAGTGCATGATAATGATCTCTTTTACTGGTTCTTATAATATTTACTAGTTTATTTTTATAGGTCTTATATTTTTTTTCTGCTTCTTCAGTTCTGAATTTTAAAAACAATTTATATAAATTGTTTTTCTTTTTACATGCGTTTTCTATGCCTTTCGTTATCCATGGCTTACTTGGGTCTTTATACTTTTTGGAAACTTTAGTTAATGGAAAATGTTTATCATATAAGGAGATTATGGTAGACTGAAATACTTCAAACGCTGTATTTGGGTTTTCGTTTGAGTAGACCTCGGTCCAGTTTTGTTTTTCTAGGTCTTGCTTAAAGGCATCGATGGAACGTTGGGTTCTTAGTCTTATTTCTGTTATACAATTTGTTGATTTGGCTTTTCTATCGAAATAATTATGAAAAACTGCAAAAACAGGCAGGTGGTCACTTATGTCATTAATGAGAAGTCCACTTTCCATTTTATGATCAATCTTATTTATAAATATGTTATCTATTAATGTGGCCGTGTCAACTGTTATTCTGCTAGGTTTCAGGATTACTGGGAAAAAGCTGTTGCTGTACATAGTATTTATGAAGTCAGTTGTTTTTTGTGTCTATTTGGGTTTAATAAGTCAATGTTAAAGTCACCACATATTATTCGTGTTTTCTTATCGTTGTAGTAACTGAGCATATCTGTTAGTTTTTTATTGAATGTGTCAATACATGTTCCTGGTGTCCTATAGATGCAACTTATGATGATATTTGATGCCTTTTTATTGTGTATTTCAATGGTTAGACATTCCATTAGATTTTCTATTGTGTTTGTCAATCTCTCGATTTTACTGCATTTAAGTGCTTTGTCTACATATATTGCAACCCCCCCTCCTTTTTTGTTTTCTCTATTAGTTGCAAACATTTCATAACCTTCTATTTCCATTTCAGTTGTTTTATCTTCATCAAGCCAAGTTTCTGATATGGCAATTATTTTAAATTTATTGAATTTAGTCAGGTATTCTTTAATTTTTGTGAAGTTTTTATAGAGACTTCTACTGTTTAAGTGTATTACTGAAAGTGCATTTTCCAATTTTATATTAGTGTTGAATTGTTCATCCAGGTAATAGTCAGAGTTTGTTACCCTTTGTTTGTTGTTGAAGAAGTTATTGTCTGGGTCCAAATTGTTCTCGGGATCGAATGGCTTATAGTCAATATCTTCAAAGGGTTGGAAGTTCATGTTTTTGGGATGTGAATTTCCCGCTCCCACACGGTCGTCGATGGCTCCCTCACGGCCGTTGTTGGTTCCCTCGCTGTCGTCGCTCGCTCTCTCGCCGTCATCACTGGGTCCCTCGTGGTCACTGGCTCCCTTGCGGTCGTCGCCGACTCCCTTACGCTCGCCGGCTGGCTGCCTCCCGGCTCTCTCACGTGCGCTGGCTGGTTGTCTCCCGGCTGCCTCAGGCTCGCCGTCTCCCCGCTCCCTCGCGGTCACTGGCTCCCCTGCAGTCGTCGCTGGTTTCCTCTCGGTTGTCTCTAGCTCCCTTGCGGTCGTCGTTGGCTCCCTCACGGTGGTCGCAGGCTGGTTGTCTCCAGGCTTCCTCACGGTCGCTGGCTTCCCTGCAGTCGTCGCTGGCTTTCTCGCGGTCATCACTGGCTCCCTCACGGTCGGTCGTCGCTGGCTGCCTCGCGGTCGGTCGGTCTTGAAAAAGTTATTGTCCGGGTCCAAGTTGTTCTCAGGGTCAAACGTCTTGTGGTCAGTATGGTTGGAGGTCATCAAAGGGTTTGAAGGGTCATCAAAGGATTCGAAGTCCATGTTTTTTGGTATGTGAATTTCCTGCTTCAGTAGGGTCAGAGTTTTTATTGTCGGGTGGTGAAAAATTCTCAGTATGCTGCTTGATGGTGTTGAACTCGATGATGATGGCAAAACTTGGATCGTTTCTTGCTTTAGCCTCATCTTGGACAAACCTGACAAAATATGCGAAAGAGGGAACGACACGTCATATAGTTGTTTGTATTTTGAGCCTGTGTGAAGCCATCTTTCTTGGAGACTTAGAGGCAACTTTTCAACTATGAGCTTAACACCATGGTGTGTGTCGAGGTAAGCAAGACCAGGGAGATAAGTCTCATCTTTAGCAACTTGTAGCTCTAAGAGCAGATCTCAGAGCTCCCTGAGTTTTACGTTGTCTCTGTTTGTAAGGCGAGGGAAGTTGTCTAATTTTTCAAAGAGGGCGTTTTCTACTACTTCTGGTGTAGCGTAACATTGTTGGAGCCTGTCCCATGACACCTGGAGGGCTGCTTGAGGGTTAGTGGTATATACAGCTCTGATTCTCTTTTCGTATTCTGAGGACTCTTTACCGAGCCACTTGACTAGGAGATCTAACTTCTGACTGCATGTGAGACCAACATTTCCGGTTGCATTTATGAATGACAACTGCCATGCTCTAGCGTTTTCTGGGGTGTCGTCAAACTGAAATAGCCCTGTTGTGACTAACTCTCTGCGTGCAAGGAACTTAGTAAAGTCTGCCATGGGTGGATCATTATTGGGGGAAGCGTGGTAGCTATGCTTCACATAGTCTCTTGGTATGTCAGGTGTTTCATCCTTTACATACGTTTTCTTGTGTACCGGTGGAGAGCGGTGTTGTTCGGGTGTCCTTGAGGTGAACAATTGTGTCCTTGCCGGTTGAACTTGCGACTTCAGCTGGGTCTGGTGTTGCACGTACTCCATAGTTCGTTCTCTTACTGCTTGTAGTGGGACTGCACTCTTGACGCTTTCAGCTTTGCCATGTTCGATCGCTACAGCTGCTTCTAGCTTTCGCTGTAGCGGCTGCCACTTCCTTCTCCATCTCCAGCAGATCTAGATCTGCCTCTAATGTTGCTTTTTCTAATTCCAGTTTTGCTTGTTGTTTCTTGATTTCCAATTGTTTTTTCCTGTATGAAGCTTTAGCATTTGTAGCTTCTGCAGAGGCTCTTGCCAAGATGGCTGCTTCCAGTACACTGGACAATATGGATGAGTGTTTGGATGATGCCTTCGATGATGCTTTGGCTTCGGAGTAAGCCATTTCTTCTTGGGCATTGTCCATCGCTGCGTTGTGGTTCTATCTTGCATCAACTGCTGATATGGCTTTTCACTGTACTGTTATCGCTACGTGTTAAATACTATAAATGTTAATAGTAAGCAAGCCAAACTCATTTCTTCATGAGCCAGGAAACTGAGCGCCTTGCTCCTTTATTACGTCTTCTTGACGGCGTACAGTGAACAACTGTGACATCAGCTCAATGAATTGTAGAGTGAAACTGAAATGAACAGATTTAAAACATGCATTAATATTGTGTACACAAATACAACACAAATCGTCAGGTGTTTAACAAAGGATATAAATACAGCTCAAAATGTGACAAACAACGATAAACAATGCATTTTCGCAACACCTTTGCATGCTAATTAGCTTGTTAGCACTGATTTAGCAATCGTCATCGTTAGCAATACCCTAAGCTAGCGAGTTTCCAAGAACAACAATTGAGGGAAAGCAATCTCTAAAACACATTTCTAAATAATGATAAACACGAGCAGACTTACAGCCATTGCTTTCGAAGGTGAAACGAAAGGAATATAACTCAGGAGGTACAGTTGCAACGACCACGGTCAGGCTTTCTGTAATGACTCGTCTGATGAAACATGGCATCTGCTACCCACAATGCACCGCGATAACTAATCAATATTCTAAACAAAATTACTATTAATGAAATGGCCCGAAACTTTTACTGTGGGCAGGACAGTGTCCATATGTGCACTTGGCACCAGGACACCCGTAGTTCGATGATCGACCTTGTGGTTGTATCATCGGATTTGCGGACACATGTTTTGGACACTCGGGTGAAGAGAGGGGCGGACCTGACAACTGATCATCACCTGGTGGTGAGTAGGCTCCGATGGTGGGGGAAGATGCCGGTCCGTCCTGACAGACCCAAACGTATTGTGAGGGTTTGTTGGGAGCGTCTGGCGGAATCCCCTGTCCGAAGGAGTTTCAACTCCCACCTACGACAGAGCTTTTCCCATGTTCCGGGGGAGACGGGGGACATTGAGTCGAGTGGACCATGTTCCGTGCCTCTATTGTTGAGGCGGCCAATCTGAGTTGTGGCCGTAAGGTGGTTGGTGCCTGGCGTGGCGGCAACCCTTGTACTCGCTGGTGGACACCAGCAGTAAGGGATGTCGTCAAGCTGAAGAAGGAGTCCTATCGAGCCTTTATGGCCTGTGGAACCCCAGTGGCAGCTGACGGGTATCGACTGGCCAAGCGGAACACAGCTTCAGTGGTCGCCGAGGCTAAAACCCGAGCGTGGGAAGAGTTCGGTGAGGCCATGGAGGCCGACTTCCGGACGGCTTCGAGGAAATTCTGGTCCACCATCCGACGTCTCAGGAGGGGGAAGCAGTGCACCACTAACACTGTGTACAGTGGGGATGGGGCGCTGCTGACTTTGACTCGGGACGTTGTGAACCGGTGGGCCGAGTACTTCGAAGACCTCCTCAACTCCACCAACACGTCTTCCTTGGGCAAAGCAGTCTGAGGACCCTGAGGTGGGCTCTACTATCTCTGTTGTTGAAGTCACCGATGTGGTTAAAAAGCTCCTCGGTGGCAAGGCCCCAGGGGTGGATGAGATCCACCCGCAGTTCCTCAAGGCTCTGGATGTTGTGGGGCTGTCCTGGTTGACACGCCTCTGCAACATCGCGTGGTCAACGGGGAGAGTGCCTCTGGATTGGCAGACCGGGGTGGTAGTCCCTCTTAAAAAGGGGGACCGGAGGGTGTGTTTCAACTACAGAGGGATCACACTCCTCAGCCTCCCTGGTAAGGTCTATTCAGGGGTGCTCGAGAGGAGGGTCCGTCAGGAAGTCGAGCCTCAGATTGAGGAGGAGCAGTGTGGTTTTCGTCCCGGCCGTGGAACAGTGGACCAGCTCTACACCCTTAGCAGGGTCCTCGAGGGTATGTGGGAATTCGCCCAACCAGTCTGCATGTGTTTTGTGGACTTGGAGAAGGCGTTTGACCATGTCTCTCGGTGTGTTCTGTGGGGGGTGCTTCGTGGGTATGGGGTACCGAACCCCCTGATACGGGCTGTTCGGTCACTATACCACCAATGTCAGAGTTTGGTTCGCATTGCCGGCAGTAAGAATCGTTTCCAGTGGGGGTAGGACTCCGCCAAGGCTGCCCTTTGTCGCCGATTCTGTTCATAACCTTTATGGACAGAATTTCTAGGCGCAGCCGAAGCATTGAGGGGATCCGTTTTGGTGGCCTCAGTATTGCATCCCTGCTTTTTGCAGATGATGTGGTGCTGTTGGCTCCTTCAAAAAAGGCCCTCCAACTCTCACTGGAGCGTTTCGCAGCCGAGTGTGAAGCGGTTGGGATGAAAATCACCACCTCCAAATCTGAAACCATGGTCCTCAGTCGGTAAAGGGTGGAGTGCCCCCTCCGGGTCGGTGGGGAGATCTTGCCCCAAGTGGAGGAGTTTAAGTATCTTGGGTTCTTGCTCACGAGTGAGGACCGGAGGGAGCGAGAGATCGACAGGCGGATCGGTGCAGCGTCTGCTGTGATGCGGACGTTGCATCGGTCTGTCGTGGTGAAGAAGGAGCTGAGCCAAAGGGCGAAGCTCTCAATTTACCGGTCGATCTACGTTCCAACCCTCATCTATGGTCACGAGCTAAGGGTCGTGACCGAAAGAACGACATCCCGGATACAAGCGGCCGAAATGAGTTTTCTCCGCAGTGTGTCCGGGCTCTCCCTTAGAGATAAAGTGAGAAGCTCGGTCATCCGGGATGGGCTCAGAGTCGAGCCGCTTCTCCACCACATCGAGAGGAGCCAGATGAGGTGGCATGGGCATCTGATTCGGATGCCTCCTGAACGCCTCCCTGGCGAGGTGTTCCGGGCATGTCCCACCGGGAGGAGACCCTGAGGAAGACCCAGGACACGCTGGAGAGACTATGTCACCCAGCTGGCATGGGAATGCCTCGGGGTCCCCCAGGGAGAGCCGGAAGAAGTAGCTAGGGAGAGGGAAGTCCGGACTTCCCTGCTAAAGCTGTTGCCCCCGCGACCCGGCCCCGGATAAGCGGTAGAAGATGGATGGATGGATGCTCATTTCTCCACACGCACTTGCTGTCAATCGCCTTCGGAGGTGCTCAGAAGTTGAAAGGGCAGTTGGAATGTGGAGGGGTTTTTTTTTTTATGAACGATAAAAAAATTATGGAATCTGTCCACAAAATGCTAATTTTTGTGCATTTGATATAAATGTTCATGTCTATCCTGTATCATTTAGGCCATCAATAAAATATGACAAATGTCTGTGTCGTTACTTTTTACATGTTACGCTTTTTAAAAAATAAAATAGAACTGAATGTTCACTCACTTTGGCTCAGTTTGACCTTTTCTGGGTTCAGTTTAATTGTTTTCTGTCTGCACCGCTTCCTTAAAAACCTCTGGACTTCTTCTGTTCCAGTCTGTGTCACAATCCATGGGAATGAAAATACCTCTGAGCTACCTTTTCATCTGTTCCATTGTCCTTCAGAGTTGCTTTCAACCAGGGCGGCGCCAGCCATTTTGGTGCCCGAAGCATAAATGCTTTGTGGTGCCGCCCCCTACCCACATCACCCACACCACCTCTGACAGAAATGAACAAACTGAGTATTTGTCAGTTTTGCTTTATTTTACCAAATAACTTCCATCGATCCAAACTGAAAAGACGCACCTGAAAACCTAGAGTCTCCCCCACTGACACATTGTAAATGGCACAGCCACCTTATGCAGCATATATGCTTCTATCTTATATTTTATATTGCATTCAGTACTGTGTACAGTTAATTTTTTAATTGATTTTGTGCATGCAAATACTTCATGAGTTTCGATTGTCTTCCCTCCAAAATTTGCTGCTGTAATTTGCAAATTTCTCCATTGCGAAACAAATAAAGGTTTTCTTATCTTATCCATCCATCCATTTTCTGATCCGCTTTATCCTCACAAGGGTTGCAGGGGGTGTTGGAGCCTATCCCAGCCTTCTTCGGGCAGTAGGCGAGGGACACCCTGAACCGGTTGCCAGCCAATCGCAGACACAAAATAACTAGTCAATCTGAATGTTTCAAAAACTTTCACAAAGATAAGTACAGTAATAATAATGAAGAATTTATAAAACAGTAAAAAGGGCACCAAATACTCAATTTTCTTCAATGCCACGACTATTCACAGTGAAATATTGTTTTGAACGAACCAAGGTACAAAGCGCTTCTAAATTTATTATATTATGATGTAGGCCTATATTTAAAACACTGGTAGATTGAAATGTCAATATTCTACCTTTATAGACAAGGACTGATAGGGCACTATGTAAATATTCCGGACATAATGGGAAAACTGTCTCCAATGGAGAAATTTGCAATTTACAGCACCAACATTTGGAGGGAAGAAAGTAGAAAAACATGAAGTATTTAAATGCACAAAATAAATTTTAAAAAATGACCTGTACACAGTACAGAATGCAATATAAAATCTAAGATAGAAGCATATATGCAGCTGCATAAGGTGGCTGTGCTATTTACAAGGGGTGAGTGGGGGAGAGTCCAGGGTTTCAGGTGCGTCTATTCAGTATGGATGGATGCAAGTGGATGAAAAGTGTGAAACTTGTGGCAATGACCAAAGCGACATGATCCGGCCGCCATGATGAGGCCTCTGAAAGAGGAGCTTCCAAACCTTGAGCTCAGAGGTCTTTTCATTCCCGTGGACTGTGGCACAGATTGGATCAGAAGAAGTCCAGAGGTTTTCCAGGAAGCGGTGCAGACATTAGACAATTAAACTGAACCCAGAAAAGTTCAAACTGAGACAAAATTAATGAATAGTCAGTTACGTTTTATTTTTAAAAAAGCATAACATATACAAAGTAACTTCACGGACATGTGTAATATTTTATATATACATATAGCATATTTGACAATAAAGATGACCTTGACCTTATTCGTGGCCCAAATGATACAGGATAGAGACATTAACATATTTATCAAATGCACACAAACTAGTATTTTGTGCACAGATTACATGAATATTGTTTCATTGCTCATTCAAAAAACGTCCACATCCCAACTGCCCTTTCAACTCCGAGCACCTCCAAAGTTGATTGACAGCAAGTGGGTGGGGAGAAATGAGCACATGGAGCAAAATTGAAGACAGAAAACATTTTTCCAATTCAAAGAGGGTTCAATTTTGAGGAGGGAAAAAAAACAAAAAAGAAAAAACAAATACAAATGACCAAACCTGTCCAGACAAAGACGGTTCAATTTTGAAATTAGAAAAAAAAGAACTAATATAAATGACCAAAAATCCTCTGAAAACAAGCCATATTTAAAAACCACAACTCACAACCCAATGAAAATTAACTTCCATGAAGAATCCAAAAGTAATTTTCAATGCAGTCAAGGGAAAGAAAAGTTCGGTATCCCGATAAGAAGGAACATGCAATCAGCCTTGGTGATGAAATCATGAAGCCTGCACAGATGAAAGCTGAAAACTTAACTGTTAGCTGATCCCCGTTCATCTCAACACACTTGCGATTATTAATCTGATGTTGCCACAAGAATCTTTGGCCAAAAACTCAGCAGGCAAACGTATTCTCACCAGCATGGGTTCTTGCGTGATTTATTAAGCTTCCTTTCTGAGAGAATCTTTGCCCACAATCTGTGCAGGCAAAAGGTTTCTCACCACTGTGGGTTCTTGTGTGACTTATTAAGGTTCCCTTCTGAGAAAATCTTTGGCCACAAACTAAGCAGGCAAAACGTTTCTCACCAGTGTGTGTTTTTGTGTGTATGTTTAAGTTCCCCTTCTGAGAGAATCTTTGGCCACACTCTGAACATGAAAAAGGTTTCTCACCAGTATGGGTTCTTGTGTGACATTCTAGGTGTCCCTTCCAAGAGAATCTTTGACCACAAACTGAGCAAGCAAAAGGCTTCTCAGCAGTGTGTGTACTTGTGTGACGCATTAAGTGATCCTTCTGAGAGAATCTTTGACCACAAACTGAGCACGAAAGAGGTTTCTCACCAGTGTGGGTACTTGTGTGAACTGTTAAGCTTTCCTTCCGAGAGAATGTTTGGCCACAAACTAAGCAGGTAAAAGGTTTCTCACCAGTGTGAGTTCGTATGTGCTTATTTAAGTTTGCCTTCTCAGAGAATATTTGACCACAATCTGAGCAGGCAAAAGGTTTCTCACCAGTGTGGGTTCTTAGGTGCTTTTTTAAGCTTTCCCTCCAACAGAATCTTTGGCCACAAACTAAGCAGGAAAAAGGTTTCTCACCAGTGTGGGTTCTTGTGTGACCTGTTAAGGTTCCCTTACAAGAGAATTTCCGGCCACATTCTGAGCAGGTGAACGGTTTCTCACCAGTGTGTTTTCTGATGTGTAATTCCAAAGCACTTTTATAAGCATACATTTTCCCACAGTGAGAACATTTCCAGGGTTTGCTGTCAGTGTTACACGTCAGATCACCTTCTGACTCATCTACATCCTCATCATCATCATCATCATCATCATCTGCATTTGACGATGTGCTGTCACTATCTGATAGTGGAGCTAAGAGGCCATCTGCTTTTGATTCTTCCTGGTGGTTTCCAACACCTTTTGTTGTCATGTGTTGACATGAGCTTCTGCTTGGAGCCTCTCCGTTTGCCTCATTTATACTCAGAGGGACGCCATTAAATGGCACCTTCCAGATAACCTCCTCCTCCTCCTCTTCTTTGATGTCAGGGGGCTCATCCACCTCCGCTTTCGTGCAAGGGTGCTCTAGCTCCTCCTCTTTAATGTATTGGGCTTGCTGCTCCTCTTCTTCTTTCAAATGAGAAGGCTCTGCATCCAGCCACTCAGGACAAACATCTTCGCTGATGTCTGAAAAAGACAAACACGTGTGGAATCATGGTTTAGATTGACAATGAAAGTTATGAGAAGAGCCAGATCAATCGAAGTTCGTTTATATTGCACTTTTCAAACAGAAAAGTACAACTCAAAAGTGCTGTGCAATTAAAACATCAAAATTACAACATAAAAATAGGACCCTTCTCCTCCCTCCCCAACTAACAGATACATAACACAAGATGCCTATGTGCACACACACACACACACACACACACACACCCTGATGAACTATATGAAAAAAGACATGGCAAGGCACAGAGAACCATGAGGAAAAGAGCACCCAACTGGAGCTAGCAGGCGTGTCCGTCAAATCAACTGCCTTCCCCTTCCCAGAAAAAAATAATAATTTCCAAAAAGTAAGAACGCAGCGAAGGGAAGATAACTGGGAGAAAAGAAAAGGAAGTCAATTTGTCTCTCTTGACCGCTTTTGACAGAAAAGTTGCGTAAAATGGTTAATCATGACAGGAAGAAAAGTAGGTCGTAACCTATGGTGAAAGAACTAGTAATGCCCAAACCTGCTCCACGTGAGCCGAATCGAGATCGAGACTGGTTAAAAACAGCACCGCTGTCTTCTTTTGCTCCACAAAGTTGCTCATGGTGCTCCGCCTTTCCTCTTGTGCTCATATTTCGGTAAATTCACAACACTTTACGTTCACACCTCTGCTTTGCGGCGGCTAGCAAGCTAGGCCAAGTAAGCTAAGCTAAGTAAGCTAAACTAGGCCCCGAATCTTGTGATAATTATGTTATAGTCCAATAAAGCAATGATGGGTGTCCTGCGTCGAGGCTAAGTACGTAATTCTTAGCCTGTAATTCGAGACGAAATGTTGGTTATTGTTCTTTTTTTAATTGTTACTTTTTAAACTGGCGCCGTGTTGTAGTGTGGCGTGCAGAGGTACAGCTTCAGCGATCGCACAACGATGTACGGCAAAGCCTTAGGGACAAACTTAAAGGCAACAATAGCCTAGACTCGTAAAATGGATACAGTACTGTGATGCTATGCGTAAAATAACATAAGAACTACATTACCCAGCATGGCACAGGAGTTGAGAGTACAAGTTGGAAGTAAAGAGTGAACGAGTTCTATCCAACACACCTCGTCTCCTTCATTACATGATAAGAGAGACAACACATGGTGTCAGAAGTGGCCGTGAGCTGCCTCGGAGTGAAAAGGTTTGCCACGAAAGAGCTTCGAAAGCACGAGGGAGAGAGGATTTGGAGTCACCTATGGCAAGCCATTTGAGCATTTATTCCAAATCCCTTATATCAAACATAACGTGTTACACTAGTTTGATCTCTTTCAGCACTAGTTCGACACTCTGCCACACTAGTGACACCGAATGTCGAACTAGTTGCATACAAACTCCAACTAGTCATTCATTTTCAGCAACATGTTAACTTGTCAATCATGGATTATTCTAACATGTGAACTTGTGACCCGTGATTTCCTGCGCGAGTAAACAAGTGTGAGCTGAAATACTCACTAGTTTACTAGTGGCGGATAAAACAGTAGCTAATTTACTAGTTAAGGGCCCTTGACGCCTTGATATCTAACTAGTGAGTGTCAAAAATGTTACTTGTTCACTGATGATGCCCCAAATATTTACTAGTTGCACAAGTGTGACATTTAATGTCTCACTAGTTCAACTAGTGAGGTCTAAAATGTTCACTAGCAGAACTAGTGGATGCCAACATGCTCACTAGTAAGCTAGTTGCACAAAATATAATGAGGAAGTGGGGCAGAAATGTGGCTGCAGGATTCCTATTGGATCTGCAGTTAAAATACAACAATCGGGATTCAGATTTTGTCATAATCACATCCACTTCATTTGCATGTTTTACACTAGTTTACAAGTTGTCCTGAGGATTTGCAGCTAGTTCACTAGAGGATGCCCATTATTGGTTACATGTCGACGAGTGAATCCAGAAATCCAAACTAGTGAACTAGGTGCAATCGATTTGACCTTACACGTTAACTAGACGGTTTCAAAATGTGAACATGTTCACAAGTCAATGTAGAGATATCCACTAGGTGGGCCCATTTTCACTGTACTTGTTAACTAGTGATACACATGTTTCCTCACTAGTAAACTAGTTGGGTTCAGTGTGACACACTAGTGAGCTAGTGACACAGATTTTCATATCACTAGTTAACTAGTGGATCGTATTTTGTCTCACTTGTCAGGCTCAATGCTGAACATGTATAGGCTTTGACTGAACATGTTTGACAAAACTGGGCACTAGGTGACATGTGCACACATCTAGTTTACTAGTGAAATAATTACATTTGGCTAGTTTACATGTTTGGCAGTTACAAAACTTTACAAGTTCACTAGTTGTGCACACATGTCAACTAGTAAGCAATTTTATTTAGCTAGTACGATGTACATGCCAGCTAGTATGCCAAAAACATGAGCTAGTGCAACAAAAATCCCTACATGTTTGATATTTGTTGCACTCGTGCACAGTCGCTGCACAAGTGCTGATTTACACCAACAAGTGAAAAGAAAGGCCCAACATGTAGGAAAAATGTCAAACATGTTCAGTCAAACCTTGCACAAGTTCATTTTTTGGTCTGACTAGTGAGACAAAATGCCTCCCACTAGTTAACTAGTTGAATAAACACGAGCGTCTCTAGTGAACTAGTGGCTCACTCTGGACTCAACTAGTTTACTAGAAAGAAAACATGTGTTTCACTAGTTCACAAGTGAGTTTGAAATGAGACCAACGAGTGCAACTAGTGGAAATTGTCGCATTTACAAGTTAACTAGTGAACATTTTGTACCTCACTAGTCAGCTAGTAAGGTTTGGAAGATCTAACTAGTGTAACTAGTGGACATAATATGCCTGACTAGTGAGCTAGCGATCAATTTTTAAACTGACAAGTTCCCTGCTAAGGCCAGAACACCTTAACTAGTGTACCCAGTGGACATTTGGCCCTTACAAGTGAGCATGTCAACTATAACATGCGATCATTCATGTCTCAGTTGCGACTCGAACACCGACATGTTCACAAGTGGGCTGCATGCAAATGAAGCAGGGTGGACAAGAATTTTGATTGGTCAATATTCAGAGAATGAATATTCAGTCTTAAAGTTTTAACCCTTACGCGCCCGGCTCATAATACCTGAAGAAGAAAGTACAGAAGTGATTTTATAAAAACAATTCATACTTTTGATTATTCTTTCTGTCTCTCTACCTCTCTATCTTTCTCTGTGTGTGTATATATATATATATATATATATATATATATATATATATATATATATATATATATATATATATATATATATATATATATTTCCCCAGTGTGGGACGAATAAAGGATGTCTTATATATATATATATATATATATATATATATATATATATATATATATATATATATATATATATATATATATATATATATATATATATATATATATATATATATATATATATATATATATATATAGGCGGCCCGGTAGTCCAGTGGTTAGCACGTCGGCTTCACAGTGCAGAGGTACCGGGTTCAATTCCAGCTCCGGCCTCCCTGTGTGGAGTTTGCATGTTCTCCCCGGGCCTGCGTGGGTTTTCTCCGGGTGCTCCGGTTTCCTCCCACATTCCAAAAATATGCATGGCAGGCTGATTGAACACTCTATATTGTCCCTAGGTGTGAGTGTGAGCGTGGATGGTTGTTCGTCTATGTGTGCCCTGCGATTGGCTGGCAACCGATTCAGGGTGTACCCCGCCTACTGCCCGGAGACTGCCGGGATGGGCTCCAGCACCCCCCGCGATCCTAGTGAGGATCAAGCGGTACGGAAGATGAATGAATGAATATGTGTGTGTGTGTGTGTGTGTGTGTGTGTGTGTGTGTGTGTGTGTGTGTGTGTGTGTGTGTGTGTGTGTGTGTGTGTGTGTGTGTGTGTGTGTGTGTGTGTGTGTGTGTGTGTGTGTGTGTATATATATATAGATAGCGGCTGGATAGCTCAGTTGGTAAGGCATCGGTTTCGCATACAGGAGACGGTGGTTCGAATCCCGCTTGGGGCAAAAAATGAGCACATAACACCATCCAGTGTGGGTCCTTGGGCAAGATCCTTTACGCTAATGCCTACCTCATACAATGATGAGAGACAATAAAACGAATGACATGCCTGCTCAGATGTCGCCCGGCCAAACAAGGTCTGCGTCAGGTGCTGGGGAACCAGAGCACCTTGATGAAAAATGGGCTACTGGAACAAAGCGGAGATGGGCGAGATGCGATAACATGGCTCTGTTGGAATGCTACTACTCAAGCAACCCTAATCAGAGGGGTTACATGCAGAGAATGTGGGCTAAATGGTTACTTCGAAACCCACAGTCACGGTTGACCACGAAACAACTCGTAGCTCAGTGTTCCAACATCCACAAACGGCAACTGCTGTCACAACTTGAGATTGATGAGGTACAACGCAGGTTCCATGGTGAAGGCTGCCAGATCAGAGGAGGAGGTCATACAAGAGATTGGGAGGCAAGCCCCAATGAATGCAGATGATGAGATTGGGTGGCCAGCCCCAATGAATGAAATGCTGAGCGAGGCTGAAAGCTAAGATCATGGCGAGAATGAAAGCTGGGCAACCTAGAAACCAATTACAAAGGCTATGTGAAGTACCATCTGAAAGTCTCATAGAAAGTGTAAATGCAGCACTGAGGGCGATCCCTACCGTAACGATCACAGAAACCAATGAACTGATATACGCTTCAGCATCAGTGATCCTGGAGACTCTGGGCTCTGGAAACCATGAGATACGTTACCCACCATGGAAAAGACGGTTGGAGGCTAAGATCAAGGCGGCCCGGAAAGATGTGAGTCAATTGACGGAGGCCCAGAGAGGTGTGATGAAAAGGCCGATACCCGAGAGGTACATCCAGATGAAGAATTGGACAGCACCAGGCCCGGACATGGTCCACACCTACTGGCTAAAGAAACTCACAGCACTCCATGAGCGCCTAGCAGTACAAATGAACCAGCTGCTGAGGGATGGGACTCACCCAGAATGGCTAACCGAAGGGCGAACGATCCTGATCATGAAGGATCCCTCGAAGGGTGCAGCCCCATCCAACTATCGGCCAATAACCTGTCTCTCCACAACATGGAAGCTCATGTCAGGCATCATTGCGGCTAAGATAAGTGGACACATGGATCAATACATGAACAAAGCGCAGAAGGGCATTGGTAGAGATACCAGAGGAGCCAAACATCAGCTCCTGGTTGACAGAACAGTCGCACAAGACTGCAGGTCCCGACGTACCAACCTGTGCACAGCTTGGATTGATTACAAGAAAGCCTATGACTCGATGCCACATACATGGATCACTGAATGCTTGGAGTTGTATAAGGTGAACAGGACCCTAAGAGCTTTCGTTGCGAACTCGATGAGGATGTGGAAAAGCACACTTGAAGCCAATGGCAAGCCACTTACCCAAGTGTCCATCAAATGTGGCATATACCAAGGTGATGCACGCTCCCCACTGCTGTTCTGCATAGGACTGAACCCACTAAGCCAAGTAATCACCAAGACAGGCTATGGATACCGCCTCAGAAATGGAGCTACGATCAGTCACCTCCTCTACATGGATGACATAAAGCTGTATGCTAAGAGCGAAAGGGACATAGATTCCCTGATCCACACGACCAGGACCTACAGCAGCGACATCGGGATGTCATTCGGGCTTGAGAAATGTAGTCGGATGGTGACTAAGAGAGGAAAGGTAGTCTGCACTGAAGGGGTCTCACTCCCTGAAGGAACAATAGCAGACATTGAGGACAGCTACAAGTACCTTGGTATACCACAAGCCAATGGCAACCTCGAACTGGCAACAAGGAAAGCGGCTACGGCCAAATACCTCCAGCGAGTGAGGCAAGTCCTAAGAAGCCAGCTCAATGGCAAGAATAAGACCCGGGCAATAAACAGCTATGCCCTGCCAGTGATCAGATACCCTGCAGCAATAATAAGGTGGCCAAAGGAAGAGATTCAGACCACGGACGTTAAGACCCGAAAGCTCCTAACCATGCATGGAGGGTTCCATCCCAAATCCAGCACCCTGAGACTGTACGCAAGCCGAAAGGAAGGAGGCCGGGGACTAGTGAGTGTGAGAGCCACTGTCCAGGATGAAACATCCAAGCTCCATGAATACATCAAGGAGAAGGCTCCAACGGATGACGTACTCAGAGAATGTCTCAGACAATGGGGAACAGAAGATGAGGTGCTGGAAGAGGGACCATCATGGGAGGACAAGCCCCTACACGGGATGTACCACCGGACCATAACTGAAGTGGCTGATCTCAAGAAGTCCTATCAGTGGCTAGAGAGGGCTGGCCTGAAGGACAGCACAGAGGCACTCATCCTGGCTGCTCAGGAGCAGGCCTTGAGCACCAGAGCAATCGAGGCCCAGATATACCACACCAGACAAGACCCAAGGTGTAGGTTGTGCAAAGAGGCACCTGAGACGATCCAACACATAACTGCAGGGTGTAAGATGCTGGCAGGGAAAGCCTACATGGAACGCCATAACCAGGTGGCTGGCATAGTCTACCGAAACATCTGTGCGGAGTATGGACTGGAAACCCCAAGGTCAAAATGGGAAACACCTCCGAAGGTGGTGGAGAATGACAGAGCGAAGATCCTGTGGGACTTCCAGATCCAGACTGACAAGATGGTAATGGCGAACCAACCAGATATCGTGATCATAGATAAAGGGCAGAGGAAAGCCGTTGTAGTGGATGTAGCGGTCCCAAGTGATGGAAACATCAGGAAGAAGGAACATGAGAAACTCGAGAAATACCAAGGGCTCAGAGAGGAGCTGGAGAGAGCCTGGAAGGTAAAGGTGACAGTCGTGCCTGTGGTGGTCGGAGCACTTGGGGCAGTGACCCCCAAACTAGATGAGTGGCTGCAACAGATCCCGGGAACAACATCGGACATCTCAGTCCAGAAATGTGCAGTGCTGGGAACAGCAAGGATACTGCGCAGAACCCTCAAGCTTCCTGGCCTCTGGTAGAGGACCCGAACTGAATGAGGGACGGACACCACCCGAGGGGTGAGATGAGGATTATATATTAGAGCTGCCTTTATTGGCATTAATTTAAATGAATTTTAACGGGATTAAAAATTTTCTCGCGAGATTAACGCGGCACACGTCACAAGCGGATGTTACGTTGCTCTATAAATACACCAGAAACAAAACAACAAGCGCGCTGCAGAAGTCCACGCCCACGTCTGTTTTGCCAGCCACGGCAGCGCGAGACACCGAAAACGGATACTTAAAGAGTTTATGAATGGAAAGTTTACTTTTAAAGAGTTGCCATATTGCTCCACTGACAAGACCAAAGTTATCTGTTCTTCTCTCTCTCTCTCTGTATCATACAGGTATACGATGTATGCCACTGACGCGATTGTTACTTGTTTGGAACTATTTTGTGTGGAAGGTTACAGCGTTCCGTGTCCATATAAATACAGCGGGTGGAGCTTCTCTGTGTTCGTCTGACAGTGGTAGCGACCTAGCGAAAGTAAAATGTCTCCAATGTTGTCATCGAACCAAGTTTAGTCATTCGAAATGAGGTCTACACAAACTCTTCAAGATGATGGCCACTTTCCAGGAGATTTTCTGGATAAAAGTCTTATCCGGTTCTGCTTTCTTAATCTTGTGCAGGTAGAATAATTTTTCTGGACAAATTATTTTTGGACGAATGAAAATATAAGACTTAACTATGCTGCTTTGTGTTCAGGATGAGCTGGATGAAGTTGTGAACACGTGGAACGCACACAAAATAAGACCAAGATTGCACCATGATACAGCTTTAGGTCGACCAGTCGTCATGTATTCATTCCCTGCGATGCACAGTGCCGAGGATCAATTAAAACCTGTTGGAACGGAAGAGGTCACTGCATGTATGGAAGAGTGCACTACAAAAGGCAATTTTCCTTGTGATGAAACTGTATTTGAACTGTGTTGTTCGCTTATGGAGGAAAATGAATGGCACGCGCCATCAGATACATTGGATGCAAGTGACTTGTATGTTAAGTTGAGAGAGGAATTACTGAAGTCTATTTGACATACAGTATGTACTGATGCAATTTTGGGAAAATGAAGCTTCAAATTTGCTCCATAAACCAGTTGTTGTTTTTTGACTTCTCTAGATTGCACTCTTTTCAGCAGTGGGCTGGATGTACACGGACTTGCCCTTTCTGAAACCTTTATTTTAAACAACAGTGCCATGGCTCCAGCATGTCCCGTGACCCTGGAGGATATATGGGTCAAAAGTGGATGGATGTCTTATTGTTAATATTGATAGAAAACATATCCACACTTTTTCTGATCCGCTTTATCCTCACAAGGGTCACGAGATATGCTGTGCAGCCTGTCCCAGCAGTTGTTGGGCAGTAGGGGGGGGGACACCCTGAACCGGTTGCCAGCAAATCGCAGTGCACACAGACGAACAACCATCTGCCCTCACAATCACGGACAATTATTTGGAGTGTTCCATTAACCTGCCCCGCATGTTTTTGGAATGTGGGAGGATGCGAAGAAGCCGGAGACTCCACACAGGAAGGCCGGAACCGGATTCGAATCCTGCACCTGTGCACTGTGAGGCCGACGTGCCTCACAGCCAATAGGAAATATCTGTAAAATGTTATTAAACCATTCACCGTTGCACACAAGTATATTAACCGTCAACATTCATGTGTAGACAGAAAAACATAGCGAATGAAGAGTAAATTTATTGAACACAATAAATTCTTACTTTTAATGATAGAAGCATGGACCTAAATAATACAGCCCCTTCCTCAACTGGCGGATCGCGATCCACGACCGGACCGCCGACCTCCTCTGTCCGGGCCTCCTCTGTCTGGACCCTCGGCAAATTGTATAAAATAATAAATTATAAAGTGATTTTTACGTTATACATTTTCTATTTTTGGACTATAATCTGCGCATTACCGCGATCGCTTGTTAAAATTATCCGCTGTATTATTTGCGTGCACGAACAGATGAATTGCTGAGGACGCAGCAGCGCGACTCAGTGTGTGTATAATGTTTGACGAACTGGAGACGGGGGCATGTCGGCGATAACGATGCGCTGATTGGCTCCTCTGAACTTAAGGCGTATCCATACATCAGCGTCACGCATTCAAAATGGATGATTGTGTCAGGAAACAGACGCATGCGCGACGCCACAGTATGCTCACAGCTTCAGCACAGAAGAGCCACACACAGACAATTAGACAAGACAAATCGCGGGACGTTTCGATTGTGTGCAGTTTTGCTCCCGTCTACCCGGGGATCTTTGCAGCTGTTTAACAGCAGAACACCGCAACATGTTAAATGAACATCCCAATGGCGTCCTCAAATAATATTTGCATGCCTCAGACATTGCATTCACCTTTAGTGGAAGAACAGCATGGCACATTCCTGTGCTCCCTTGTGTCAGTATTTTAAATGGTTCTTAACTCCCTCTTCTGATATAACGTTTGTATACCTGGCGTAATACTGGGTGTATCGCGAACTTCATTCTCATGCTTGGCCCGATAATGCCTCAGCATGGTGGAGGTGCTTCTGTTGGTGTATGACAATTCGACTTGGCAAATTCGACATTTCACCTGTAATGAAATGTGAATAAGAAGTAACTAAGAGTTACCTTGAAATGTATTCGGATTAGAATGGTACAACACATGTCAATAATCTGAGAGGCACTCGGCGAGTGCCTCTCGCCGAGAGGCTCTCGGCGACAGAAGGCGATTTGAATAAATAAATAAATAAAACCGTATTCTCCGGTACATCAAAATGGTCCCACACGGCGGATGATTTGCGTCTCTGCTCCATAATCGGCAAGGAAGGCAAGGCACGAACACGAAGTCTGCACTGACACGAACTTCGACAAGCGAGCGTGAGTGAGGTCTGGCTTGTTTCGGCAAGTGGCATTGTGTCGCCAAACCCACTTCCTTATAAACACTGTGCGGCGGGCTTTTGCTGCGTCAACGCCCTCTGCACTGAGTCGACGCCCCCTGGACTAAGTGGCGCAGCCTGTACTGTGCCAAGCAGCCGATGCAGTCTAAACTGCACCGGTGCAGTTCACGTGTCAATTAGCAGCCTGGACTGTGTCAACGCAGCCGATGTGTCAATTAGCAGCCCGGACTGTGTCAACGCAGCCGGTGTGTCAATTAGAAGCCTGGACTGTGTCAACGCAGTTCACGTGTCAATCACGTGACGTAATGAGCCAGCACATGCATCGACACGTGGTTTGCTCTGTGAGCCCGGCGCATGTGTCAATGCATCGGTGTCGCTGGACCCATCACTAGCTGTTAATTAACCAAGTGAAAATAGGATCTATACTTCACATTCTTTGTTTTAAGTACTTCAGCAGATGTTCAGGACAGAGACTAGTGTCGATAGTTCTCATAGCAAGGTGAAATTCCTCAACAGTGTTCTACTACTCCTTCTAGCGGAATAATTCCTGAACAGCGTCATTCGAATGGGGTTAATCAATAGCTTTGGCCTGTGTTACGATCAAAAAAACACTCTGAAACGTTTGGACAGATTATTGCAGTCCCAAGATGTTTACACGCGACCACGGGATGGCGTTTGTTTCTTACCTGCTAGTGATGGGTCCAGCGACACCGATGCATTGACACATGCGCCGGGCTCACAGAGCAAACCAAGTGTCGAGGCATGTGCTGGCTCATTACGTCACGTGATTGACACGTGAACTGCGTTGACACAGTCCAGGCTTCTAATTGACACACCGGCTGCGTTGACACAGTCCAGGCTGCTAATTGACACATCGGCTGCGTTGACACAGTCCAGGCTGCTAATTGACACGTGAACTGCACCTGCATCAGCTGCTTGGCACAGTACAGGCTGCGCCACTTAGTCCAGGGGGCGTCGACTCAGTGCAGAGGGCGTTGACACAGCAAAAGCCCGCCACACAGTGTTTATAAGGAACACCTGCCGAAACAAGCCAGACCTCACTCACGCTCGCTTGTCGAAGCTCGTGTCAGTGCAGACTTCGTGTTCGTGCCTTGCCTTCCTTGCCGATTATGGAGCAGAGACGCAAATCATCTGCCGTGTGGGACCATTTTGATGTCCTGGAGAATAAGGTATTATTTATTTATTTATTTATTCAAATCGCCTTCTGTCGCCGAGAGCCTCTCGGCGAGAGGCACTCGCCGAGTGCCTCTCAGATTATTGACGTGTTGTACCGTTCTAATCCGAATACATTTCAAGGTAACTTAGTTACTTCTTATTCACATTTCATTACAGGTGAAATGTCGAATTTGCCAAGTCAATTCGCCAACAGAAGCACCTCCACCATGCTGAGGCATTATCGGGCCAAGCATGAGAATGAAGTTCGCGATACACCCGGTATTACGCCAGGTATACAAACGTTCTCATCTTTTCACGGTTGCCATGTTGATGATTAATTGACAATCAGTAATTATTGGTTGACTCTCCACTCCATGTTTGACAATCAAGGTTCCAGGAAGCAGCTGTACTGGAAGGACCAACACACTTCTTTCCCAAACCTCTCCCACCTCGCAAAGGAGTTCCTTTGTACGCCAGCCTCATCCGTCCCTTGTGAGCGTGTGTTCTTCACAGCAGGAGAAATTGCTTGTAAAAGACGCAACAGGCTGAAGTTTAAAACATTGGAGCATCTTATTTTTCTCAATAAAAATGTGAAATCAAAGCCCACAAGCATCCTCATTCAAATGATCTTCACATTATTTGAACACATTGAATGTTGCAAAATGAATGCATGGATGTGAATGATATTGTATACACTTCATCAAATCGATGAATGACCTTATGAAAATGTCTTGGAACAGTTGTAGATGCAAAACCGTGCTGGCAGCTACATAATAGATAATAAAAGAAAAGTATCCCAAACCATAGGGATCCTCCCAAAACTAAGGATGTGCTGAATAAGAAATCCTTGTACACACTTTTATTACTTCCATATTTGACCTATTGTGTGGAAATATGGGGAAATGCCAGTAAAACTGTTTTAAAACTACAATACAAAGCAATCAGAACAATCACTGGCTCCAAATAGACGGAACCCACAAATCCACCGTTTATCAAATTAAACAATGAAATCTCATGACCTGGTTGACTTCAAAATCGCCCAATTAATGTACAAAGCACACAATAACCTCCTTTGCCAAAACATCCAGAAGCTTTTTAAAATTCGAGAAAGTTGTCATAATTTAAGGGGTACTAACCTATACAGAAAAATCCAAAACACGAACAAACATCACGCAAAGGAGTGTATCTGTAATAGGTGTAAATCTGTGGAATGATTCTGAAACGGACCAGTAAAATGAGTAACTCTCTTGCTGAGATTAAAAATGAATTTGAGAGTAGTACAAGACAACTACACAAATCAGAATTAAGCTAATAAATTCGATACACCCATGAAATATAGCAATACATCAGGAATACATTGATGAGATTATTTAATATATTAATGAAATGTAGCATCCATTATGAATATGAGAAAATTGACATATACTTGTGCTCCAATGAGTATGTACTGTATATACAAACCTAAAGTTGTAAAAATGTATAAGTACAGCATACATAAGGGTAAAAGCATTTGTTGATATGTAGACTTTCTTTTCTATTTTGAAAAATGATCAATTCATATATAAGAAGGGGTAGGACTCTAGGGTTTTTTTTACTTCTTTCTACTCCTTTGAACACATATTTGTGATGATGACTATTTTCTTTTCCTTTTTTTATATCTTACCTTCACTTTTTGCCAATTTATTACCGAATTGTATATTTTATATGTTCAATATACAAAAAAATTATCAGTCAGTTCAGTCTGTTGAGTGGGTTGGATGCAGGGATTTTGAAGGTCCAGCAGGTGGCAGTGGTCAGTGACACAGTATCAGCACAGTATCAACACAGTGTGTCAGTGTGTCGACACGCCTCATGAGGCCTCATGGACCCATCACTATTACCTGCTGTGCTGAAGTCGAAACCCAGGAACGCGTCATCATCTCAGACGGCCGCCATCTTGCGTTGACGCACGTGAGGAGGGCCCCCCTTTTTTTAAAGGGAGGCGGTGCGCTTCGTGATTGGACGATTCGTTGCCGGGCAACACGACGACGCTCATCATGGCTAGTGCTTCATGGCTTCGATGTCGGCAATTTGAACGATCACAAACACAAATAAATGACAAGATGATCGCGCGGATAATTGCTAATGAGAATGCTGCGAATCTGAACAATAGCTCCTGCTAACAACACCAAGTGATTATACAGGTCAAAGAAAGGAGACGTGTTTATTGATCATTTGAACAACTTTTTTTCCCCTTGTAGACAAATGGACACACAGGATAGAGTCGAGTGCCACGCACGTGTGCAAATCCGGTCAGGCGCTTGATCCTTCACGTTGGCCGAAATGTCTGGCCGAAATCAATGGCCTCAACAACCAGCGCGCGGTGGCACGCCACCACAGAGACACTCCTTGCGGTGGGTCCAGACGCTTGCCGAAACAGCTCAAAGCTTCGCTTTGGCCTGAAAGAAGCTCATGACAGCGTTGAAGCACTCATCCGACATCCATCGCTCTATCAGACAGTCCACCTCAGCGTCATTGACGGCGTGGAGGCGCTCTTTCTCCACAGAGCGTATGAGTTGCTTGGACAGCGCCAGAGACTAACGGAACACACACACCGACAACGTTACGCGCGGCGTTGCGAGCTCACGACTTCTGCTGGGGGCGGGAGAGGTACAGTTTGCTTTTTCAACCGGAGCGATGAGCCAGACATATTTTTCTTGGCTCGTTCGGCCCAGCGTCGTAAGCTTTGCTGTACCCTCGGGCCATTGTTTAATGTCAAGCCCCGCAAAACGATGCGTATCATCTAAAATGGTCTTTTTGCGATGATGTTGATCCCCCCGCTGCCGTGAACTGTGCGCATTTACATTTGGAGGTAGCTTGGCGTTGTTCTTCAGTCGGCTCCAAACTTCCGCGTGGAAGCTGCTGTCGGGGAAGACTTGCGTGACCAGGCCCAGCTGGCATGCCTGGAAGGCCGTGAGCTTCTTGTTGAACAGCAACATCTCATTGGCCTGCACATACGCGCGCCGCTGTCAATCACAAGTGTGTACGTGTGCGTGCGCGGTTCTCGTGCAGGTGCCTTGCCGAGGCCCATGATGCGAGGGAACGTGTATGACGAGCAGCCTTCCGGTAAGGGTGTGGAAAATAATCGATATTAATCGATACATCGATGCGCACCACCGCGATCCGAGTGCATCGGCTCATTCACTGGGTACGACGCGATTGACGGGTGAAATCGCGATTCATCACGATGCATTGATGGGTATCGGTGAAATCGCGATTCATCACGATGCATTGATGGGTATCGGTAAAATCCGATTCAATCGCCGTTTTATTCATGTTAAACGTCACATATCTGCCCTTTCCTAGGCGCAATGAATGCACCATCATTGCTTTGCGTTTTGTGTTGAATACGGACGGTAGCCGTGCGTCACATACAGTCCAGTACACAACGAGCGAAACATTATGGAAGTTAGCGCACGCAGCAGCAAGGAAACTACTATATTTAATGCAGCCGCAACATTCAAATCTTATGTTTGGAAATACTACGGCTTGAAAGACGGAAAGCTTGATAAAACCTCCGTAATTTGCAAGGAATGTCGCACTAAGAAGCCATACAACGGCAGCACCACAAATATGCAGACCCACTTAAACCGATGGCACCAGATCACCGACAAGTTTCCCTCCCGCTTCCCCGCCCAGTTCCTCGTCGGACACCGGAGAAACTCTTGGTAAACCAGGTCAGGATCAGAAAAAAATTGCCTCTTATTTTGGGAGTCCCCTTGCAACTCACTGTGACCGCGCAATGGCTATAACTAAGGCCACTGCTTATTTCATATGCAAAGACCTCCAGCCTTAGCGTGGTGGACAACGAGGGTTTCAGACATCTCGTGCACGTTTTGGAACCCAGGTATAAAATACCAGACAGGTCTGTGTTCACTTACAAACATATTCCCGATGTGTACAACAAAGTGAGAAGTGAGATTACTGTGTCGCTGAACAGTGCGCAAAGAGTTGCACTTACAGTGGATGGGTGGACATCTTGCGCTATAGATTAATATATATATATATATATTTATATATATATATATATATATGAATATTTCATATAAGACACTCAGTGAGAGTCTGTTTGTGTTTACACTATAGCAACAGCTGTGAGTCTCAGGTGCCAAATTGTTTACATTTTCTTTGCACAAAACCCAATTGTGAAAGGGCTTAAATAAGTTGTTTTACAAGTTCTACTCTTTATAAGGAATAAAGTGGTATCCTTTTTGTAATACCATACTGAATTCCATCTTTTTAAAAGCTTTTTTTCTTTGGTTATTTGCATCATGTTTAATTGCACAATATCGCAACAAATTGCATTGTATCGTATCGGATCGCATTGATTTGAACTTAATGTGTATCGAATCGTATCGCATCGTGACGACGGTGAAACGTATTGCATCGTATCGCCAGAAAATTCCATGTATCGTTTAAGTATCGCATCGCTGGCAGTGGATCGTGATGTGTATCGAATCGTCCTCAGTGCTGAGATTCACATCCCTACCTTCCGGACTCTGGCCCAGTTGGCTGAAGGGCGTGTGGAAAGTAGCCTCAATACGACAAATAATTTCACGACTTTGATTTGGAATAAATACAAATCACGAGTTTGCCGAATGCATGCGTGCGCGGGTGCATACGCTCTCCGTTGCTTAGACCAAGTCGAACATTCCCATGACTGTGACGGAGATTCCCACGGCCGGTCCGTTCACCACCACCACCAGCAGCTTGGGGAAGTCGATGAAGGCTTTCACGTACCTCCTGTCCACAGGGGGCCGGCGATGAGCGACAATCTTATTACTCTCCATCCCGGCACCACTCGATGGTGGGAACGCTGGACAATCGCCACAACCTGATCACGACACGCAACCACAACATGTCAACAACAACACAACGCGCCAACATCTCAACTCCAAAGGCCAGTGACTGCGAGGACGGACAGAGCACTTCCGGCGACTCTCTTGACTTTTGTTTGTGTTATATCACATCGTGGTGCCTCTCGCTCTCGTCTTACTCCCTGACATTTGCCGATGTATCCGTTTGCTAGCTTCCCAGGATGCATTGCGTGACATCCTCACTCCATCCATAATCTGATCCGGTTCTCTTCAGGGACGGTCGCAGGCGTGCAGGAGCATATGCCAGCCGACTTCGGGCAGTAGGCGGGGTACACCCCGAACGGGTTGCCAGCCAATCGCAAAAAAATCACACAGAAAAACAACCGTTCACGCTCGCTATCACACCGAGGGACAGTTTCGAGCGCTCCCTCAACCTGCCATGCACGTTTCGCGAGAGGAGGGGAAGAACGTGCAAACGCCACGCAGGAAAGACGCAGATGGAATCGAACCCTGCACCTCCGCACTATGAGGCGGGGGCTCACCGCGCCACGACGTCCTCGCTCCTCTGCCCAAAAGTGCCACTCGACTCGACCGGGTTCCTTTCTCGTCAAACATTCTCGTCTTTCTTTGAAACGCATCAGTTGACCTTTCGCTCCTGTGGCCTTTCTCTTGACGTTAACGAACACCAACTTCGCCCTCGGCGGGGATTTCCACAGAAGTGAAAGAAAAACTCACGTTAATGGGAAGCGTGTCAGCGCCATCAAAGTCATTTAGAGAGGTTGGGAGGAGAACAAGAAGGCAGGACCAAAAGCCGAAAGAAAGCCACAGGCAAACAAGGTTGACGCCGTGACGGCAGGAAATTCCGGGTCCCGTCCGCTTTTTGTTTTCCTTTCTATGTATTTTCAGATGTATTTCATTGACAGAATACAAGACAATAAACTGGAATCATGAATTCTATTTTAATAAGGAGACCGTGGTCTCGTAAGCTTCTTGAACAAACAAACAAAAAAAACATTTCACTGAATATGTAAATGTCTTTTCAAATGAATATGTCAAGTTGCTTCGCTCTGAGTGATGATTTCACACAAAAAGAAGAGCAATCCGAAATGCTCCTCAGCCATCAGTTTCCATTGTGGCTTATTTTCTCTGTCGTTGCTGCTTGTCCTCATCGGGTCGACAGCCGGTCCCAAAGAATGGCTCGTCGTGCTTCCTACTTTCTGATGGCAAATTGTTGTTCCGAGCGTAACTTGGCGCTTTGTTTTTCTCCTGTCCAATTTTCATTTGAAGAGCGAACGGAATGCTTTTTTATTGTGAAACTGCGCACCGGAAGTGATTGAACCGACAGCCAACGATATTTCCGCCCGTCTTGTTTTGGTGGCCGTAAAAGTAGAGGGGAAAAAAAAAAGCGACCAAAAATATGCATGGCAGGCTGATTGAACACTCTAAATTGTCCCTAGGTGTGAGTGTGAGTGTGAATGGTTGTTCGTCTCTGTGTGCCCTGCGATTGGCTGGCAACCGATTCAGGGTGTCCCCCGCCTACTGCCCGGAGACAGCTGGGATAGGCTCCAGCAACCCCCGCGACCCTCAAGCGGTTAGGAAGATGAATGAATGAATGATGTTTTAAGACAATGAGTGACGAGCATTACTTTGAGCTTTGCGACAACCTGGTCCACTTTGAAAACGCTTCGAGCGTCAACAATGTTTTCTTCGACGAAGCCAACAAACAGGTCAGCTTCCGCGAGCTTCAACTGAGAATCAGCTGACTAGTGGCGGCAACGAAGCCGCAAAAAAATAAAATAAAAATAAAATTAAAAAAAAAACGCCATCCAACAGCATATATGGCGGGTATCCGTTTGTTTGAGATGTTTGTCCATACATGAAGCTGATGATGGTCTGGTGCCGCCTTCAGGTGTTCGTGGTGCGTTCCGGGGGCGGTCGTCAAAGGTCCGGACGACAAGAGTTCGGTTACCTTCAGGGAAGGCGCAGGCGCCCCACAATTGTTCATCATTCTTATTTTTATGAGAGCTTGGGCTCAAAATTTGTTTTGTGTGCAGAATGGAGGACAAAGAAGTCAAGTGCATCAAATTCTCCCTTGACTACAAAATTCTTGCCGTGCAGAGAACGTCAAAGTCCGTGGTGAGTCCCCCAAACCCCACCCTCACGAACTGTTTGTAGGTGCCGGCAGGCCGTGGAGGCAAGGCCGGCGCGAGGCGGAGTTTCTCACAAGCGACCAATCAGAAGCCAGGCGGTAATCGACCAGTCGGACATGTACACGCATTGTCGGCGTTCACCGAGAGGAAGGTACAAACGACTTGAAGGAAACTGAAACGCGTCGTTTCGCTCGTTCTCGGCCTCACCGCTTGGTTGGGATTTGGCCGTATGTACGTCGACGTCGCTTTTTGATTAATGAGGGAGGCGGTTCTAACATTATGATGAAGCGACATCAGCCAGAGGAACAAATCCAAACTTTTCACTTCGGGTATTTTGTCACCACATTTCCCGAATTTGCGCGGAGTCTTTCTTGCTTGGCTCACGACGAAGGCGGACGCTTTTGCTTTCTGCGCTGTCCCCCACCCCACCCCCACCCTTCCCTGCTCCCCACTCAGTCCTTGTGCGTGTCTTTTGTCGGACTTTTCCTAGCCTCCTGTCGTATTTTCATCCTAAAAACACACACTAGATCAGGGGTGCCCATTAGCTAGATCCTGATCTCCCAGTAGATCAGAACAGGTCCCAAGTAGATCCGAGGTTGTCGAGGAGAAAAAAAACAAACAAACATTTGTGTGTCTTTGTACATGTTAGTAATATATTTTTGTGTTAATGTAGGCTGCACCCTAATCATCCTATCAGTCTCATTTTCACCCCCAAAAAATATTCAATAAAATAAAATAAAGCAAGATCCTTGGAGGAAGCGGAGAATGGTGTGCCTGTCAACACTGTCCGTTGAGGATTTGGACGACATCTACATTTTCGGCCTTCCGATAATAGGTATGCTGCTGTTTGGTGTGAGCAGTTTCCTGATCTATCGAGCGGCTCTATTGGACGAGGCTGCCGGTCGAAGGATGGCATAACGCGGATGTCCAACACTCAGATTCAGACTGTGCTCAACCACTGCAACAACTGTTGCGGGTTTGGAGCGCCACAGCAGGATGGTCAACAACTTGGAGAAAACTGGAATCTGTATTCAATTACTGACTGAAATCATGGATTTGGCTGATTGACGTGTTGAGGAATGGGAGCGGTCAAATTGCTCTTGGTCCTCCTTGGACACAGGTTCTTTTATCTCTCTATAGTGTGGAAGAAGACCCAACACCATGTTGTCTTTTCTTCAATTTATCACAACACGAATCGATTTGGGTTCCTGTGAGTCTCAGATTTCATCAGGAAGCCCCAAAGAAACACATTCATGAGATTATATAGAGACAATATGATAATGAGAGGCGGGGAGGTACGCCTCTCATGCAAATCCCGAAACAAAGAAAGTAACATGTCATCTGACCCGGTGTGGAAGTTGGGAGCGGTGAGGTGAGACCAGACCACCACTACCCACCATTTGGTGTGATGGCAGGAACACAGATACTTGAGATAATAGACGCCACTAAAGAGACATAAGCCACGGACTCAAGGCTGTCTTAAATTCTTGGGCAGCCTGCTACCAAAACAACATCTCCTATCTCGACCTTCCCCTGATGAAAATATGCACAGAAGCTAGTCCCCCACCATCAGCCCCTCCCTCATACATTCCCTTGATTCACCGTCTTTGTTGTTTATGTCTTGTGACCTGTTGTAACTGTCATATGCTTAAGCAGGGTTTTTTTTTGCCTCACTCAAATTATCCTCAAAATGAGGGTAGTTCGAGCGTGGGTTTTTTCTCCCTCTCTCCCTCCCCTGTGGTTTCTTTCTGACCTTCGGGTTGAGTGAACGCTGGCGCGTTTTGGCTGCCGCTGCTCAACCCGTATTGTTTTGTGTTTTTTGTTATTGTAAAGTGTCCTTGAGTGTCTTGAAAGGCGCTTATAAATAAAATGTATTATTATTATGATTAAAGTCCGAAGGTAGCGCAGAAACGACCGCCATCGCCTTGGCTACCGGGCGAGCTCTCGCAAGGAGGGACGGCAGAATGGGAAGAAACGTAGCGGTAGGTCCCTCAGCAAAGGGATTTGGATTATTTTTCCTTCCCGCCGGCCATTCGTCAAGCAACGGGGCACCGGCAAAGAAAGCAAGCGCAAAGCTGTGGTCTTGTCGCGCAGGGCGCCTCCCACAAGTTGACCATCGCCGTGCTGATGGAGAACATTCACAAGGGGAACCTGGTGTTCAACCCGGGTCAGTGCGCCCGTCCGTAAGCTTCCTAATGGAGGTGAGCGCGGTCAGTCCGGCGAGTGCCTCAGTGAGCTTCCGTCGGTATTTTGGGCCGTCCGAGTCGGCGGCAACGGCCTTAGCCGTACTAGGTCACGCAACTGAGGCGCAGCCAAATCCAGAACCTTTTTCACCCCAAATAAAGCGGGACTTATTTTTCTTCATTTGGCGGCATGTCTGCGTGTGACGTGGAAACGAGGGCCTTGACGCCGATTGGCCGTCGCTGCCGACGAGGGACGGACCAGGCCCGCGCAGACTGACTGATCTTGCGCCCTTCTCCGCTTACTGTGCCACCGTTGTTGGAAATGAGAAAAGAAGCCCGCGGTACAACGCTCAACCAAAATGCCCCCGAGACGTTTTTGTACAAGCGGAACCTTGATTTCAGATACTTTCCCGCAATGAGATAGCGGTATTTTGTTTTGTTGAGCCTTTAAGATCGGCTTTCTAAAACAGCAAGTCATTTTCAACCTTGTAGGTTGGCCAACCCGTTCAATCACAATTTGCTGCTTGGTAAGTGGCCCAGTGCTGCTCTGCCCTATCAGATTCAGTTCTTCTGGGATGGTGAAATGCATTAGCCCCAACTCCACACTCGTTGAGCCCGACAGGAGGGGGCGCTGTTTGCACCTCACAACCTCGAAGTCTAAGATATGCCTTTTGCCGTGTACCACACATTCAGTTCTAAAAACCCCAATTGAGTTGAGCGTTTCTCCAGAATACAAAACTAGCTTGGTCTTGCTTGAGAGTAGAGGAACGTTGGGCGCAAGCTTCCTCTTGTCTCTGATGCTCATTACATTGCACGTGGCCCCCGAATCCAACCGACATCTCTGGGGTGCTCCGTTTAATGAGAGGGTAGCGAACCATTTTCTCCCATGACCATGTACAGCACCAATGCTCTCCGCCGCATAGATATCATCCTGTTCTTCGTCAAACTGTGCGTCTTCCGTGATATTAACTCTCTGGTTGGATTGAACTTTTCTCATGCACACTTTTGCGAAGTGATTCAAAGTCCCACATTTGCGATGTTTTTTCCAAATGCTGGGCACGCATCCGCTCCCCATTTGTGTGAGCCACCACAATATTTGCACTCGACAATGTTCCTTCTCCTCTCTCCATCTTTGGGTTTATACATGCCTCGCGTGCCCCGTTGCTGTTGCTTGTCTGATACGTGAATACTCTCTGAAATGCACTCTGGCGTCATGAGTTTCAATTTCATACCCGTCATTTCAGCCTCTCTGCACATATCAATGGCCGATCTTAGTGTCAGGTCTTTCTCCCCAAGTAGGCGTCTTCTCACATTTTCGTCAGTGATTCCAAGGACCAGCCGGTCGCGTAGCAGCTCTTCTTTTAGCTCTCCGTATTCACATGAAGCGGCCCTCTCGCGCAGTCTCGTAACAAACGAATCAATTGGCTCACCGTCATCTTGCTTGCAGTTTCCAAACACGTATCTCTCGAATATTACATTCCGTTTTGGTTTGAAATAATTCTCCAACGCGTCCAATATCTCCTTCACGTCCTCCTGTTGTGCCGCAGACAGGTTCAGGTTGTGTTTGTACAAATGGCGGCAATCGCCCCCCATAAGTCTTCTCAGAGCAGCGGCCTGCACTCTTTTGTCTTTATCTCCCAAACCGGATGCCAAAGAATAGTCCTCAAATTCAGCACGAAAGTTATCCCAGTTGTTTGCAACATCTCCAGTCAGCTTCATCTCCTCCGGGGCTGGGATGCTAACGTTAGCCGCCGTTTGGCAAGCAAGCTCTGAATCGCCTCGCGTTGTGTCATGTTGTGTCTTTGTTGGCCTGCAGGCGAGCACTGCGAGGAGCACGTGCTTCACTTCACGCACGTGTTTGGTGAGCAGGCACTGATGAGAGCGGCCACCACCTGACCGACATCAGCGGGACGTCCGGCCAGCTGTCGTGCTTTCCTGCGTGTGCGCATGCGCGGCCGTCGTCCCTAGTCAACGTGAAATAAAGCATCCATGTCAACAAGCCCTTCGCATGAGTGACCGCAATCTGCTTCCCGTTCCCAAAGCGGGATCTGCAAAAAACGTGGACAGCAAGAGGCATTTTCAAACTTTATTTTTGTACTTTCATTGACGACTTTGTCCACTTGTTGAGTGTGTGTTCACAGTCAAGTGCTGGTGCGATTGATTGATTGACAGTCGACATGAACTCAAGAAATCATCATTTGCATCTCAGGAAGCAAAACAAAAACAGTTTGAGAAGAACCCTGAGCGCAACATCATCTTTTATTTATGACGTGTGTGTGTGTGTGTGTGTGTGTGTGTGTGTACAGAAATCATCAAGCTCATTTGATTAAGCATGCAAAAACAAAACACTATCCTAAAAGTCACCCAGAAGAAGCGAAAAAAAATCAAATAATAATAATAATAATGTTCATGTTCATGTTCACAGTTTAACAGAAAGAACAAAAGATTTGATGATTAAAGCTTTTTTTTTTAACCTCTCTCTCCTCTTGGATAATTCTATTGCTCGTTTGCAGCCCGGCCAGCTGCGTTCCGCGCGCAACTCGATGACTTCATCCAAGCGCGCTTGCGAATCTTCAGCCTCACATTTGATGAACTTCACTGAACTTTCAAACATCACCTCAGCATGTTTGATCTGACTCGACCGGACTTCTGAAAATCTGATAACGGCGGCCACGCGTTGCCAATGTGAAACTCAAGAGGAGCGTCGGCCGCCGTGACGTGGACAAAGTCACTGCATTGACTTGCAGTGGCCAGCACCTAAGATAGCTCGCGACGTCCAGCCCGAGGCCCTTGGCGTGAGCCGCACTCAAGAGATGAAAACCCATGCTGACCATGTCCAAATACAAGCGGCGCTACTCGAGTCCTTGTACTCTACTGTAGTAGTACTGCTGTCAAGGGTAGTAGAAGTAAAAGTAGCAGTTAGTGTCCATCCAGTTGGAGCAGTGAAGTCATGGTGACTTGTTCATTTTATTTGGGGCCAAATGGACAGGAGGGCAAACAAAACAGCCCCCCAGGTCTCCCCCCGACACACGCATTGAACCAAAAGTCAAGTTGAATCCAGTGACACAAGATAGTGTTGAACTTTCACACCCAAAAACATTTTTCCGCACCCATTTGATTGTCTCAGACGCCAGAACAAGTTTGAAATTAAAGTAAGAATTCATGTCTGTCAAGTGTGAGCTCGAGGGGGAATAGGCATGTTAGCTAAGTGTTTGATGGCAAGTGCGCAAATGCTCACTTGGCCTGCCGTCCGCCTACGGTACCTGGCCTGCTTTGCAGTTAGCGACGTCACGTCTGAGCTAAACTAACAGTTGTCCCTCGCCGCGTACGACGCATGTGTTAGCGCTTGCCGCTGAGTGTTTGAACGCCCCGGCTAGCTGCGGAGAAGTCACGTTAGCCCTGATGAAGCTGAGGCGAGGCCTCGCTAAATGCTAAAGCGAATCGCTCTTGTTGTGCGCTGAGGGCCAATCGCACGAAAGGCGCCATTGTAGCCAAAGCAGACGACTGGACACGTTGCACCGGCTACCAGCCACCGTGTTCGCGAGCAGGAAGACGTGATTGACAGCGTTGAGGTAATGGGAACCCGGGTCGGCGCCAAGGCGGCCGGCCGACAACAACACAGGGCGATCACGCGCACGCACACGCACATCAACTTAGGACATTTGTTCACTTGAAAAAAAAAGAAGAAGAAAAAAAGAAAACTCCCAACACCAAAAAGTCAACTGAGAAGTTCTCGCACACAAGATGAGGGGCGGTGGTGGCCAACGTTTGTCCATCCGCCATCTTTTCCAGTTACAAGAGGTGTCACGTGACACCGGTCGGCCATCTTGATCTGATTGCTGACAAAACAAAGTTAAAAAGCTATAAAAGGATGAGTAGTAAGGCACTTGTTAGCGGTAGGGCATCTTGCGCACGCTCAGTCCACACCCACCACCGGAGGTTCCCCATTGGCCAACGTGTGATCCAGGGTGGGCGGGGCTCGGAGCTCCAACAGGTCCTGAATCGAGGCCTGGCCCGGGAGCTCTTTGGAAACGTTTGAGTTCGGCGCCACGCGGGCGGCCGACTGGCCGGGAGGCGCGGCCTCCGGCGGGGCCGCGTTAAGTTTAGGCTCATCCTTGGCGGCGGCCGCTCCTCCGGCGGGCTCCGGGTCGGATGCGCGGCCGTCATCCAAGTCCCTGGCACACTCGCTCCCGTTCTCGGAAGGGGGGCGGGTTTCGCTGAGCGCGGGACCATCCCGGTCGCCATCCTCGCTTGGCGTCTTGGCATGGATACGCTGGTGGCGAACCAGGCTGTGCTTGAGCGTGAACGTGCGCTCGCACGTGGCGCAGCGGTAAGGACGCTCGCCTGTGGGAAGAAACCACATGTCAGCGCAAGCACCTGCGCACGGCCACGCAGATGCACACTTTCAGCGCGGGGCACTTTGCGTCCCGATTGTGTTCCGAGTGGGTTTGTTGCATGAATATGGTCGAGCTGCTCATCTGAAATATTAAGCGTGCTCAACATTGCTGGTGGAAAATGTGCATCGTTTTGGAAAGGAGAGTTGTCACACTCTCCAGCCAGACTGTGTGTGTGCATTCCACGTAGAAATGAGCGGGATGGCTAAGAGATTGTTTTTTCCCACTCAACAGATATCACACACATGCACCCAAACGGTTGATGGCGGCAACGGTAAACGCGGGCGATGCAGTGTTAGCGAGCACACGCCCCTTTTGTGGCAGCACGATCTTCTGAAAAGGAAGCCCGCGCCTTTCTCAAGCCACCGCCCGTCCTGATATACGGAGCCTTAAAATGTCATTTCCCAGAACAACACCAGGGGGCGCGTTCGGCTGCTGAGTCACTCGGATTCTCATAGGGACTTAACACGTTGAACTTTGTTTCAAGCTTCTTCCTTCTTTTGATGTGAGCATGCGGTGACTTTTTGGTGGCCTGGGAAAACGGGCCTTCACTCTGTTTGGAAATTGGCGGCCTGTTTCCAAAAGGCGAAAAGCAAACTTCATCGGGCCGGACGGGCTCAACGGCGTCTTCGTGGCACGTGCGTGTGTGCTAGGCGTGACGTACCGGTGTGCGACCTCATGTGTCGCGTGAGGTCCTGCAGCGACCAAAATCGTTTGGCGCACACGTCGCATGTCTTCTTTTTGCGTTTGTCCACGACGGCGGCGCAGCCGGCGGCCAGATCCCCCGTCTCTGAGCTTTTGCCATCGTCGTCTGTGCGCTCGTCGTCATCGTCGTTGTCGTCGTCGTCATCGTCGTTGTCGTCGCTCTCCGGGGCATCGCTCTCCCCCGGCCTTGTTGCTCCTCCCTCATCCTCATCATCCTCTTTGCCCTCGGGCTTCACCTCGCAGTTCTCCCGGTCGGCCTCCAGGGGCGGCGGCGCTGCCTGCTGCTTCTCCTCGGGCGGCCCCTCCTGGCTCAGGTGCGCCCTTTCATGGCGCGCGAGGGTGGTGGCGTAGCGGAAACTTTTGTGGCACGTTGCGCAAACGTGCTTCCAGTCCGACTGAGTCTTGACGGCAGCTGCGGGGGCATCCGTTTCGTCCGTCGGGGGGGCGGCGGTGGCCTTGGCTTGAGGGACGGGGGCGGGGCCCGGGGCAGCCGAGTTTGATAGTTTGAAGTCAATCAGCTTGGAGCCGAAGTTCAAATCCAAACTTTTGTTGCTGTGGCAATCGTCGTCGTCGTGGTGATCACACTAAAGCCAAAACAAACGGAAACAGTCACCACCATTCGCCTTGAGTTGCAAGGCAAGTTTGTTTCGTAGTTACAACATTAATCCAACCCCCCGCAATTATGCAATATATATATATATATATATATATATATATATATAGTGTGTGAATGTGTGTGTGTTTTTTATGAAATTTTATGACGGAAAAGGAGCGCTCTACATGATCTTTCTTTATGCAAAGAGAAAGTAAAGGAGGGAAGAGTTTGTGCACCCTGTTTGAATACTGCAACCAAATATTTAGTGTGCCGCTCCTTCCGGTGCGCTGGTCAACCTGGGCCACTGGGAGGCGGTACAATCCAATCACGCGGACGCAAACGAAGCCCAATCGACTTTGACTCGGCTGATGTTACTGCAACATCAGCCGTTTCTCATAGAGAGGATCAAGAATAGTGGGTGTCGTTGCATTATGTTGGCGGACTGTTTGTGTTCAGCGGTTCGTTGCTTCCAAGCGCGAGCACATCAAATGCATTTTGCATTTTTTCTCAACATTCAACGATGCCGACTTTCCCTCAGCAAAGGTAGGTGTTAGTCAAGTCAGCGGCGGCTGCCCGCTTCTGCCCGGCCGCTCGAGTGTGTGCCGGGTTACCTTGGCGCTAGGTGGAGCTTGCTGGGACGCGTCGGTTAAGGTCTCCGTTGCCCCCGGCCGCTGCGCGAGCTCAGAAGCTTGCGTGGGACTCGAACCTGCTACCCGCACAAGGCGCAAATTCCTGATGATGACGCCATCGGCATCCTTAATTGGCATACGCGGGAGGGGGACTCACCTGGGGTGGCCGTGTGGGCGGGGCTGGGTGGCGCGGGCTCATCTCCCTGGCGCTCAGAGGGCGTGTCTTTCAGGGGAGCGGGAGGGGCCGTGCCGAGCGGCGACGAGTCGTTGGCCAGCTGCTCGGCGTCGGACTGACTCTCTAACGAGAAGAGGAAAAAAGCGTCACGGCCGGCATGTGCGCAAGTGGACTGCTTTGTGTGCGCAAGTGGCCGATGACAAAATGGTCTTCGACGCCGCGGAAATCATCGCCGAGCTCGGGCGGCTCGGGAGCGGATGCGACCACGCCGAAGGAGAAAAAGCATCGCTCGTCGATGCTCATCGGCGCGTTCCGGCAGCGACGTGTCAAAGCTCATTTGGCCACGCGTCGTTTTCTGGCGCGAGCCTCACCGGCGCTCTCATGCGAGCCGTCGTCACTTTCTTTCTTGGCGAAGACGCCGTTGCGCCTCAGCGTGCGGTTGGTAACACCGTGCTTCCTCAGCAGGTGGCGCTCACAGTTGGACTTGGTGGAGAAGAAGGCGTCGCAGCGCGGGCACGGGAACGGCTTCTGGCCTGAGGACGGACGGGCGCCGTCGTCAGTGCGGATGGCGTCGGCCGCGACGCCGGCCGTCGGGCGAGGCGCGCCGACCTACCGGTGTGCGTGAGCATGTGCCTCTGCAGAGAGCTGGCCCACGGGAAGACGCGAGGGCAGAAGGGACACGTCATCTTCTGCACCGAGTTGGAGTAGGCGTTCTTCTTGCCTTTGGACTGGGGAAGCAACGCCGCCGTCTTGGCTTCCTCTCGCGACCCCGCCTCCTTGTTCGCGCCTCGCTCGCCATCTGCGCACGCAAAGGTCACAGGGTCTCAACTACGACTCCACGTGCGACAAAAACATTCGCCGCCCAGGGATGGGGCCAAACCAGGAAGTGCGTTGATCTTGGGTCGTTATTCTGCACTCACCATTTGAAACCGTGGCCCGCTTCTCACAAATATAGGGATTTTGAAATCGGACACTTTACGGTTGCCCTGGGGCGTGCGTGCGTGCGTGTGTGCCTTGACCTCTGAGGGCAGTCTTGGGGGCGAGGTGGCTTGCGCCGCCGGTCTGCAGGAAGTTTGAGAACTTGTTGGCATCGGTGTTAGCGAGCATCTTCTCCACGCTGGCCAACTCGCCGCTGGACTCCAAGTTCACGTCCATCACGCCCGCCTCCTTGGCACTCTTCTTGCGGTTCCTCTTCCTGCGCAAGCACAACCGTCACAAAAGCTCAAAGGCGGAGCCGGAGCATCTCGAGCAGACAACCAGACTGCTAGCGCATTGGGGGCTTTTTCCGCCTTTGACTTGTCCGCGCGCACCGCATCCCGAGCCGTCCTCCATGTCGCCCCAGTTCAAATGGTGGCTCGTGAAAAGTCGGAGACCGAGGTCAACGATTTCTTGCCCGCCGACACTTTTGGCCGGCGCCACTGCCGACCGTTGGGAGGCCTCGGTTCTGACCCCAATCGTGACCCGTTCAAGTCGGGGGCCGGGAAGTTCAACCCTGCCTTGATCGGGCATATTGTGCCAACGCTCACCCGATCGTCCCCAAGCACACTTGCTGTCGTCAAACGGCGCTTTACAATTTCAGAGGAATGGTTCAAAAAGAAAAAGAAAAAGTGGCAACCTGGCGATGTCGTCCCCCGGCGTCTCCAGGAGGACGGCGCCGCCCGGCGGGTCCGGGGGCGCCTCGGACGCCGGCGCGGGTTTGGCCTCCGCCTCTCTCTTCAGCAGGTCGGGGGCGGCGGACACCGAGTGGATGATCTGCGCGATGGACGCCAGAGGAGGGAGCTCCTTGACGGAGGCGGGCTTGGGGAGGAGAGGCTTGAGGCGCTGCGGGCGGGGCGAGGGGGCGGGCGGAGGGGTGGAGCCGGGGGCGAAGCGGTAGCGCCCCAGAGGCGAGGCGGCCGCCGTCTCGTCTTCGTCAGCCGCCTCGCCGGCCGTTTGCTCCGTCTTGATCGGGCGCCGCTCGGCCGCTTCTCGCCAAAGGCGTTTGCCGGGGACCGACAGGTCTATGGGCTGGTCCAGGGGCGGCTCCGGGCCGGGCCGCTCTGGCGTGGGAGACGCGCTCTCCATTTTGATGACCGGGGACGCCACGCGAGCGCCGCGGCTTTTGGCCGAGAAGTCCAGAGGCTGGTCGGGATCTTGCCGGAAACCGCTCGCCTCCTCCGTCTTCACCGACGGCGTCGGAGCCGGCCCGTCGGTGGCGGGCCGCATGGTGGCGATGTGCTCCTCGATCTCGCGCTCCTGGACCTCGGGGTGCTGCTTGAGCAAATGGTGGATGCAGTTGCGCTTGGCCAGGAAGGCGGCGCCGCAGCGGCGACACTCGAAAGGTTTCCTCTGGCAGCCGTTGTGCGTGCGCAGGTGGATCTGCAGGGCCCGGTACGTCTTCAGGTCCTCGCCGCAGAAGCGGCAAGCGGCCTCGGCCCGCCCCGCCTCGCCGTCGGAGGCCGAGAGGGCGGCAACGGCGGCGCTGCTAGGGTTGCCGGGCGAGGCGGAGAAGACGCACTTGATGTTTTTCTCAATGTCCTTCCTGGACGTCTTGCCGTGCTTCTTGCGGAGGTGTCGCTCGCAGTTAGCCTTGACGGTGAACGGGTAGTGGCAGACGCGGCAGATGTAGGGCCGCTCGCCGCTGTGGGTGCGCAGGTGGCGTATGAGCGTGGCCTTGTCGGGCGCTACATAGTCGCAGATGTTGCACTGGTGGGGCAGGATGCCCAGGTGGAAGCGCATGTGGGCCTGCAGGACGCCCGAGAAGGAGAAGACCTGCTCGCAGAAGCGGCACGGGAAGGAGCCTTTGGCCGAGCCGGCCTCGGCGTTCGCCGCGCCCGCTGCTTTGCCCGCCGCTTTCTTGCGGACCGGCCCAGCCTCTTCGTGCGCGGCGGTGGCGGCTGCCGGCGGCGAGGACGAAGAGGGCGACTTGAAGAGGGCCGGCGTGGGCGGCGGCGGGCCGGGACCGATGCAGCCCAGCGATGCTCGCTGGGAGCTCTGCAGAGGCGGCGGCGTGCTCGCCGTTAGGCTGGAGCGCGGCGTGACGGGGGGCTTGGGCTTCAGCGTCGGCATGGCCTTTTGGTTCTGCACTTGACCTGCGTCACAAACGCAAAGCGTTACACGGTGGCGTTCCCAACACAAAGGACGGCGGCGCTCGGCGCCCACCTTGCCCCGCGGCAAAGCCTGCCCCTTTCGCCAGCGCAGGGAAGCCCAGTCCCATCTGATTGGGCGCGGCGGCGGCCACTTTGAGGATCTGCTGGATGTCGGCCAGCTCCACCACGCCGCCCGCCTCGCCCGCTTTGACGGCGGCGGCGGTAGCGGCGGCGCCGTTGGGCTGCAGGAGGAAGCCCGCCTGGAAAGGCTGCAGGGACAGCAGGCTCAGGGCATCTCGCTGAGACAGGCCCTGCAGCGTGGACGCGCCGGCGACGGCGGCTCCCGACTGCTCCAGTAGGGGGAGGCCCAGCGCCGTCAGACCGCCCGCGCCGACAGTCGGTCCACCCGGCGGGAAGGCGAGCTCCTGGGGCAGACTGCAGCTCAGGGGCTCCACGTGGATCGCCTTGATGCTGTCCAGGTGCGCCTGGTGGATCTCATCCTCCGTGGGGGTGTGCTTCACCTGAGGGACGGAGGGAGGGAGGGAGGGAGGAGGGGCGCGCCCGACAGGAGGCACATGAAGTGGTCAGTCACCAAGCTCAAGTAGCGCACGTCGTTGCTTTTGCGGATTTGATTTCTGTGAGGCTTGGCCGGGCTTCGGAAGGCAAGCAATCGGGAGAAGACAAGACTTCAACCAAACATTGGCCCGACACTTTCAGCGCTTTTTTCCTCTCAGTTTTTTCCTTGCAGCAAATCTCCGCCCCTCACGGGCGGCGAGAGCGAGAGCTGGCCGGAGGTTCCAGACAGCGGCGGTTACCTTGGAAATGTGCCGGAGTCCCAGCGCCTCCATGAAGCGGAACTGCGGCGCGTCGTCCCCAGCGTCCCGGGTGCAGTTTTGCCCGGCGCCGGCCGCTTCCTGGGCCACGTCGTCTGAGTGGGCGGCGCTCTTGTGGAGCTCCAGGGCTGAGTGCAGCGGGAAGGCCTTGTCGCAGCTCTCGCAGACGAAGCGGTGAAAGTTGCTGATACAACGCCGTAGGTTGGTCTCGCACCACACCTGCGGGGGAAGCGCCCGCGCGAGACACGGCTCAGCCGCCAAACAGAAGCCCGGCTTGCGAAAAGACGGCGGCCGGAGGAACCGACCTGCGCCACGCGAGCGAACTTCTTGCAGGAGAAGTCCATGAAGGCCAGGTCATTGAAGCCGGCCGGGATGGACGGATTGGTCTGGATGAACGGTCGGCCGCTGGGATCTCGGGGGAGGAGCTTGTGGACGCCCGCGTTGTGACGCAACAGGCTGCGGTGGGTGCGGAACGAAAGACAACACAAGTCGCACCTGCGAGCACCGCAACGGGCAAACCTTTACAGCGGCGGCACGGGCCAGGTGTGCGCGTGCGCTTTACGCGTGCGCGTGCGCACCTGAGCGTGCTGTCAGGGTGCGTGTCCATGTGCGCGTCCAGTTCCAGCCGCCCGCCGCACGTCTTGAAGCAGATGGGACAAGGAAGCGCACGCTCCTCCACGGCGCGCGCGCTGACCGCCCCCGCGATGGCCTTCAGCGGCGCCGCCGCCGCGTCCTCCGCGGCCGAGTCCTCCGTCGCCTGCGCGACGTGGTCATTTAGCCCCGCCGCCACCCTACCGCTCCGTTCGACGGCCGGGCCGAACGCGCTCACCTTTTTGGCGGGTGGCTCCTCGCCGTCCTCATCCTCCTGGCCTTGGCGCCGCTTGACAGACGGACGGCGGCGCTTGGTGGGCGACGGCGGGCTCACGGGCGGGAGGCTGCTGGCGGGGTCCTTCTCGTGAATCTTCATGTGTCTGCGCACGGGGGGCAAACGTGCGCCGGTTACTTTGGGAGGGAGTTGCTTTGTGAAGCCGTCCCAATGAGCAAATGATCCAATTTCACCCCAGAATCATTTGTGCGGTGGGCCGAGTCCAACTTGGGCTTTGCCCTCATATCAATGAACGCACAACCGTGGAAAACCAACGACGGGATAAAAAATAAAAATAAAAACTAAACAATCAATACTAAATAGCTTCAGGGACATTCTGCTCATGCTTTCAATGACATTGTTTTCTTCGTACATCGTTGAAGAATTCAAAACATACATATATAAATCAAAAATGTTCATGGTTGGCCGTAGATGGACCATCACATTAAGATCTGCAAATTGTGGCTCCAATTTGGAATCAAAAGTCCATAAAAATGTGTTGAACTACATTTCAAAAAGGGGATTGGAAACAAAAATATGCAATCTCTCCAAAGATAATTTTGAATTTGTGTCCATATTTTAGCGAGCCGCGTATGAGCGGGCCCCACAAAATGATCGCTGAGAATTCTCAGTGATGGATTTGCTCGTCCACTCGATGGCGGAAGGTCCACGGGACGCAAAGCCGAGCTGCAATCCGCAATACTGGTAGCGACGCTTTGGTTTTGGTTGCGTGCCGTGAGATTTTTCTGACGGCAAAAGTTGGGGAACACCGAGTTAGTGCGACAAAGTGGAAGAAGAAAGGATGACGACGGAAGCGGTCAAGAGAGAAGAGGTCAAAAGGAAGCGCTCTATTAATAGAAGGTGGCAGGCAGCAGGCTGGACGCCCTAAACGGGTCCTGCCGCCAGCTGACGGCAACAACTTGATACACCGGTCACAGAGAGGCGGAGAAAGGTGCCCCAAAACTCACTCGCTCGCCAACCAGAGAGGGGGCAGGTAGCCCCTGCCTTGCGCTGCTGTGCGTGCGTGCGTGGGTGTGTGTGTGTGTGTCAAAAGTACAAGTTGGCCATCATGGCTGAAAGTTCAGACTGCGGCGCCCTCCGCTGGACAACATGTGTACTGCTCTGATGCCGACAACCCCCTCCCCCTCCCCAAACATTGATGTGCGCAGTCTGCCTGGCTCCCTCATGAACTTGTGTGAGTGTGTGTGTGTGTGTGTGTGTGTGTGTGTTCTTTTAGGGAGCCAAGCCAAATCCTTGATGCCAATGTTCCATTTTGGATTTTCATTTTTCACACGCAGACCTGCGGGCCAACTTGTTTCGCAACGAGACACACAATCAAAGACGCCTGCAAGCGGGCGTACGAACACGGCCGCCGCGTGTGGATGTTTCAGGCTGCACTCCACTGATAAACGATGGGCGTTGCTGCTGCTGTGTGTGTGTGTGCGTGTGAGATGGGGACAGATGGTTTAAAGTCTAACTTCCTGAACGCAGCCACCCACCAGTGAAGTTGTTCTTCCACCATGGCGAAATGCAGGACGGGTTAATGGACAACTTCCTGCCATGGTTGCGCGCGCCCGTGCGCATACCTGTGCATGTTGCCGTTGGTGGTGAACGTCTGTGAGCACACGCTGCACTTGTAGGGCCTTTCGCCGCTGTGCACCAGCATGTGGCGATCCAACGACGAGGCCGAGCTCAAGCATTTGCCGCAAATGCTGCATGAGTGGTCCGTGGCGCCCGCGTCGGCGTTGTGCTACAACAAAAACGCCCGCTCGTGAGGACGGCCTTTTCGAAGCGGAAGCGCGGGCGTGTAGCCATTACCTGTCTGATGTGCATGGTGAGCTGATGCTGCGACTGGCAGCTCTTGTCGCAAAGCGGGCACACGTGGGCGGCGTGATCATCTTTGGCGTCCTGGCGGCCGAGACAAAGCGACGCGTCAACGGGCGTCCGCGGGCCGAGGGGCGAGAGGGCCGGGCTCACCTGGCTGCGACGGACGCCGCGGCCGGGCGGCGCCCTCGTGGCCGCCGAGGCCCCGGGCGTTTTGCTGGGGGAGGGGCTAGAAGGAGCACAAATCAGTCAGCGGCGGTGAAAAACTCGGGCCTTCGCCACACGTGCGTGGCGGCGACCGTGTCGGGAGCTATCCCCGTTAAGGAAATTTGCGGCCACCTTGGCGAGGGTCCCGGAGTGACATCACTTCCTGCGTCTCCTCCTCCATTAATGTTGCCTGCTGCCGACATCACCGCCGACATCATGGCGTTGATGGAGGACAAGTCGCCGCCGCCGCCGTTATGGAGGCTCGGCGCGCTCTCGTCCTCGTTCTTGGTGCTCTCAGATGCAACTGGTGGGCGGGGTCACAGTGACTGACAGTCAAAGACGTCCACTCACGCGACGAGCGTAAGGGACCCCATCGGCGACACAAGCCACGAGCCTGCCCCGACAAAAAGACAACCGAGGAGCAACTGGACGACACGCAGAAGCTAATGTACCTTTGATGCTACTGATGCTATTCTGCAGCGTCTCCTCCGCCAGCCCCGCCTCTTGGCCTTTCGCCACCGAGTTGGCTCCTCCTGCTTCCTGCTTTTCTGTGGCCTTTTCCATGTCTGCGCACACGCACAAAGTTAATCAACTCGTGTCACGTGAGCATCATCCAACACGAGACGGCACCTGCTTTCTGCCAAGCGTGAAAGTGCACACCACCTTCAAAAAGAAAGTTGATGAATGTTGCGTGAAGGTCACAAAGAACGGGTTAGAGGTCACATGTTTTCGAGGCCAGCGGACGGTTTCATGGGCCCGAGCCAACTCAACCGGAGGGGACATTTTGCAAGCAGGCACACACTTGTTTGCTCAAAACGCACACGCAGATTGGCGAAAAGAGTCGTCAGAGGAGAAGAAATGATGACCATTTCCTGTTTAGCTTCCCCCACAGGAAGACACTCTCCGGAGTCGGCCACTTCCTCTTCCAGCTCAGCTTGCTGTGCGTGCGTGCGTGTGCATTCCACGTAGAAATGAGTCGGACAGCTAAGAGATTCATTTTTCCAACAAAACAGAAACTAAGTACATTTATTTTTGTACAATTTGAGGAGCTGACACACACAGGCGCGCAGTTATTTTACTTTTCATTGATTGTTCTCACTTCTCCTTTTACGAGAGTGAAAGAGTGAAATTAGGCTGACTGCTGACAACTGCCACTATGGACGGGTGTGTTTGCGTGCATGTGTCAGTGTTGCAATTGCTTGTGTCATGACAAAGCAGGAGCAGGTGGACACACACACACACACACGGGATTGTTTTTTTACATTAGCCTCATTCATTTTCAGGCTCACACACGCATAAGTGTCACTTTTGTCTGATGAAGTGCTCGGGCGGCAGTTTTTACAGCAGGCTGAAAACAAACAGCAACAGATGGTTGCAAGAAGAGGATGAGGAGGAGGCTGAAGAGGGGGAGAAGGATGGAGAGCCTGGGGGGGGGATCGTTAGCCGGACCAAGACGGAAAGAGGATGCCTCCGGTGGCTGTTTTTGCGCATCTGCCGCAATCCGTCCGGCGCCGGCGCACGTAACTCCGCTGGCAGCGGAGCTTTTCAAAGCGTCATCATGAGACTCACGAAGTTCAAAACGTTGCGGGTCGTCGAGTCAGATCGTCCCGCGGCTACAACCGAGCTTAGTTCGCATTTAGCGGTCCGAGTAGTCCCATCGTAGCCTCCGTGTGGAGCTACAAAACAGGGAATCCCTGGCCACCGTACGCTGCCTTGACACACGACCGTAAGCGCGCTCGCAACTCAAACAAGCAACTTCCAGCGCCACTTCCAAGCGCAGATACTATTTTGACTGTTGTTATTATGGTTACTATGCGTGCCGCTGCACTGTTTGTGGAGTTCTTCATTGCTTTCGAGTTGGAAGCAGCACATGGAGGATAAAATTATTTGCCGCAAGCGTTAGCACACGAAGGAAGAGCAGTTCCCGCGCTCCGGGCTACAGGAATGAAGGTGTCAACGTCTTTCTTTGCTCTCATGTAGTTGACGTGCGAGCGGGTGGACAGTGGATGAGCTGCCATGTCGATGGAAGGCGTGACGTCGGGTGTCAGCTAACAGCCCCCCGAGTTTAGCATCAGACGTGGGGGAGGGCAGGATCCGGTGACCATATGTTGACTATTTATGACCGGCTAACTGTCCTCATACTCCTCCTCCTCCTCCTCCTACTCGCTCTCCATCTCACACAAGATGGCACCCGCACTAACACATTCCTGACTGCATTCCTAGAAATGGCCGCGCAGGCCTCACTCTGCTCAAACGTCAAGCATCTTCCTGCTGTGAGCCACGTCGGCCAGCCCCAACTACGCCTCATTTGATGCAGCTTTCAACGACGACTTCATCCACGGTCCGTTTGGAGGCGGCGGCACAGCCATTTGCCGTCAGAGATCGAGTGTGATCCGATTTCACATCGAGTCCCAGACGTCTCGTGAATCTGAGCGTAGCACAGAAGAGAATCGTCAAGGTCGCTTCATCCGTTCATATTTTGGGAACGATTTTGTCCGCTTACTCAAGACTCTGTCATCCATCCATCCATCCATCTTCTACCGCTTATCCGGGGCCGGGTCACGGGGGCAACAGCTTTAGCAGGGAAGCCCAGACTTTCCTCTCCTTAGCTACTTCTTCCAGCTCTCCCCGGGGGATCCCGAGGCGTTCCCAGGCCAGCTGGGTGACATAGTCTCTCCAGCGTGTCCTGGGTCTTCCTCGGGGTCTCCTCCCGGTGGGACATGCCCGGAACACCTCACCAGGGAGGCGTTCAGGAGGCATCCGAATCAGATGCCCAAGCCACCTCATCTGGCTCCTCTCGATGTGGAGGAGAAGCGGCTCGACTCGGAGCCCCTCCTGGATGACCGAGCTTCTCACCTTATCTCTAAGGGAGAGCCCGGACACCCTGCAGAGAAAACTCATTTCGGCCGCTTGTATCCGGGATCTCGTTCTTTCGGTCACGACCCATAGCTCGTGACCATAGATAAGGGTTGGAACGTAGATCGACCGGTAAATTGAGAGCTTCGCCCTTTGGCTCAGCTCCTTCTTCACCAGGACAGACCGATACAACGTCCGCATCACAGCAGACGCTGCATCGATCCGCCTGTCTATCTCTCGTTCCCTCCTGCCCTCACTCGTGAACAAGACCCCAAGATACTTAAATTCCTCCACTTGGGGCAAGATCTCCCCCCCGACTCGGAGGGGGCACTCCACCCTTTTCCGACTGAGGACCATGGTTTCAGATTTGGAGGTGCCGATTTTCATCCCAACCGCTTCACACTCGGCTGCGAAACGCTCCAGTGAGAGTTGGAGGGCCTTTTTTGAAGGAGCCAACAGCACCACATCATCTGCAAAAAGCAGGGATGCAATACTGAGGCCACCAAAACGGACCCCCTCAACGCTTCGGCTGCGGCTAGAAATTCTGTCCATAAAAGTTATGAACAGAATCGGCGACAAAGGGCAACCTTGGCGGAGTCCTACCCTCACTGGAAACGATTCCGACTTACTGCCGCAATGCGAACCAAACTCTGACATCGGTGGTATAGTGACCGAACAGCCCGTATCAGGGGGTTCGGTACTCCATACCCACGAAGCACCCCATACCCACGAAGCACCAACTCCCCGAGGGACACGGTCAAACGCCTTCTCCAAGTCCACAAAACACATGTAGACTGGTTGGGCGAATTCCCACATACCCTCGAGAACCCTGCTAAGGGTGTAGAGCTGGTCTACTGTTCCACGGCCGGGACAAAAACCACACTGCTCCTCCTCAATCTGAGGCTCGACTTCCTGACGGACCCTCCTCTCCAACACCCCTGAATAGACCTTACCAGGGAGGCTGAGGAGTGTGATCCCTCTGTAGTTGGAACACACCCTACGGTCTGCCAATCCAGAGGCACTCTCCCCGTTGACCACGCAATGTTGCAGAGGTGTGTCAACCAGGACAGCCCCACAACATCCAGAACCTTGAGGAACTCCGGGCGGATCTCATCCACCCCTGGGGCCTTGCCACCGAGGAGCTTTTTAACCACATCAGTGACTTCAACCACAGAGATAGGAGAGCACACCTCAGAATCCCCTGCTTCCTCCAAGGAAGGCGTGTTGGTGGAGTTGAGGAGGTCTTCGAAGTACTCTGCCCACCGGTTCACAACGTCCCGAGTCGAAGTCAGCAGCGCCCCATCCCCACTGTACAGTGTTAATGGTGCACTGCTTCCCCCTCCTGAGACGTCGGATGGTGGACCAGAATTTCCTCGAAGCCGTCCGGAAGTCGGCTTCCATGGCCTCACCGAACTCTTCCCATGCTCTGGTTTTTGCCTCGGCGACCACCAAAGCTGCGTTCCGCTTGGCCAGTCGATACCCGTCAGCTGCCACTGGGGTCCCACAGGCCATAAAGGCTCGATAGGACTCCTTCTTCAGCTTGACGGCATCCCTTACTGCTGGTGTCCACCAGCGAGTACGAGGGTTGCCGCCACGACAGGCACCAACCACCTTACGGCCACAACTCAGATTGTCCGCCTCAACAATAGAGGCACGGAACATGGTCCACTCGGACTCAATGTCCCCCGCCTCCCCCGGAACATGGGAAAAGCTCTGTCGGAGGTGGGAGTTGAAACTCCTTCTGACAGGGGATTCCGCCAGACGCTCCCAACACACCCTCACAATACATTTGGGTCTGCCAGGACGGACCGGCATCTTCCCCCACCATCGGAGCCTACTCACCACCAGGTGGTGATCAGTTGACAGCTCCGCCCCTCTCCTCACCCGAGTGTCCAGAACACAAGACTCTGTCGTTGTGGTTATGTGGATGCTTTGTGAACGTGCAACGCAGATCAAGTTGGGTTGAACGCCGGCGTCTGCCGGCAACGGGAAGTGGACACGAGGAAGAGTCGTGGGAGATGGCTCGGCTTCGTCCAGCTCACACTCGGCTGCCAGCCACCATCCTCCACACTCGCACTCTCTTGACACCGGCGAGCGAGCGGAGCACACGCGATGAGCGTTCGACTTTTGAAGAATGTCGACTGCACACGTTGGTTCGTTCGTTGCGACTCATTTGTCGGTAACTTCCTCAACTCCTCCTTTCCTCCCCTCCCCGTTGCATCATCTCCCTCTCGCACTCCCCCGCCTCCATCTTGTTTTCCAAGTTTACGCGTGCACGGTGGAGTTGGAGTTTGGAGCCGGCGTGATAAAGTGTTGAGATATCATCAGACGTGTGTCAGCTCCACTAGGCGGTGCGGGAGTGGGCGGGGTGCAAAGGCCTGACCTAAAGCCAAGCGCTGAGGAAACTGTCTGCCGGCTGTTAGCCAATCAGCTTGCAGATTCCTTCACGCTGCGCGCGCACACACACTCCTCCTGCCTTTAAAACACACACGCAAGCACGCACACAGGGATGCAGTCATCCGTGCTGATGAATGGAAGTAGGTAGGTAGGTTGTTTTTTTTTTAATATAAATAAATCAATCAATCAGCCATTAAACTCAGAGGGCAAGGCAAGATTGGCAAAGAGGGGCATGAGGTGTGTGTGTGGTTGGGGATGGGGGTGCGGTTCAGTGGCAATGGAGGGAAAGAATATTTACCTGCAAAGAAAGGCTCGCTCGCTTCTTTGGGTTGAGCGTCTGCAACCGCTGCTCACACTGCGGAAAGAGCACACAAACACGTCAGTACAACACCAACACGCACAGGTATGAAGACACGCCCCGGGGGCGCGGCATGACCATCGAGGGAGTGAAATCTGAGGCGGGCTCGGATGGACGTTTTCAGAGGCCTTCGCGACTGCGAAGGCCGCTGCCTGTCCGAGAGTAGCACGCTGCTCGGGAGACGCGCGAGGAAAACGCAAGATCTCGAGGAAGGAAGCGGCGGCGCTTTGACAGCGCGCTTAACAGGAATATAGCACGCTGGCTTCACACACTGCCGCCATGTCGCCAGGCGACGTTCAGCCGTCATCAAATGCCCACCGACATAAGCCGAGACACACGCAGTCCGCACAGGCAGGCCAAATCCAAGGAAAGCCAACTTCCTCGGCGTAGTCCAGTCCTGTACGCGCCACCCCGTGACTAACTTGGCCGCACTCAGGATTTGTACATTTCCAGTGGGCTGACTTTTGCTTTCATGAAGTCTGAACTGTCGCTTGTGCGCGGCGCGAGCGACATTCCGACCCGTTCCGCCGCTTTGCATGGTGACGATGATGATGATGATGCAAGGTAGCTCGAGAAGCTAAGCCAGCCCCAAAGTCCTTTTTGGCAGATTTTGCCGTCCGAGACAAAAGCGCCGGTGGGGTATGACAACGGCAAAACCATGCAAGAGAGCCTCATCAACAACGGCCGATGGGAGACGCTCATCCAAGTCAAGATGAGCAAGCAGAGGACACAGAGAGCGATAATCTGAATAGAGGGATGAGGGCAAGTGGAGAGGATGGATTTGGGGAGGAGAGCGAGATTAAGAGCTTAGCACCGGGCTAATTACGGCACGTCGAGATGGGGGTAGGGGGAGATAAAAAAATTGGAGTGGCAACTTCACGCTAAGTGGCTAGCCGGAGAAAGGCCATCCTGACGTTAAGCTAAGCGGCGAGCCGCGAGCGAGAGAAGCCGCTGCTGACAACAAGTTGCAACTTGATTCTCAGCAGCAGCGGCGGCGGCGGCACGCCGAGACCAAAAGAAGAATGTCTTCCTCCTCTCCTTGCCCGAAAGCAAGGACCCAGCATTCAAAGTGCTGTTGGAAGGAAAAGTCTGACAAGACGCCTCCCATCCACACATCCTCTGCTGAGCGTTCAGATGCTCGCAGGTGACATGATGCCACAAAGAAGAGGAGAGGAGAGGAATGCTGCTGGGATGCACCGGGCCGGCCCGGACGTGCCGCACACGTCCACACATGACGGCAAACGCCAGCGGAAAGGAAGCGAGGAAGATGAAGGGAAGGGAAGCAGTCGCTATGTGGAAAGGAGCAAGCGAGAAAGGACAGCAGAAGGAACGAGGACAGGTCCAGAGTGTATACAGGAAACAGTGGGGAGAGGGATGAGAGGATGCCAAAAGCAGAGAACGAAGGCTGAGCAAACGTAAAAGGAGGAAAGAAGGCAAGAACAGAAAATGTGCAAGGAAAGAAGGCAAGATGAAAAGAGGACAGTTTGTGTTTGCCACATTTCAGGCCAAAAGTGCTCAAGTTTGAGTCAGCCGGATGTGACCTTTGACCTCTGCGCATCATCCATCATTTGCCGCAAAGCGCGGGCGGCACAGAGCGGCGCGAGTGACGAGAAGAATCCGGTCGGACCGGATGAGCGGCACCCCGCCCGCCTGCCCGAGCGTCGCCAACGCAGTCGTGACGTGCCCGTCGGCAGCGACTTCAAAACGGACCCTTTCAAAAGAAATGCCAAGAGGTTACGGTGCCAACGATGTCATGTCAAAGGCATCCTCGCGGGGAAAAAAAACACAAATATTTTTCATGTGACGAGAACGTCCCTACTACAGATGAAGTTGAACGAAGCCGACCACGTCCGGATCCAAGGTAGCCAATGCGCGGCCCGTCGCCGTGGCCTGCTGAGAGCACACTCACCCGCAAAGCATCCCTCCCAGCCGGCGCCGCCGCAAACACAAAGTCCACTTTTCAAGCGGCCGACGGAATAAAGGGCTTCTCCGTACGTCGGTCATTAAAGACCGCCGCTGACATCATGGTGAGCATCATCAAGAGGTGGCCAACGTGTCGCTTGCTGTATAACGACACGCACTTGCACCCAACGTGCGGCCTTCTGCCATTGCCGTTGCACGTGCGCAACGGTTGGTTGGGGAGGTGGGGGGGGGGGGGGGGTCCTCGGGAGACATCAACGTGCCGAGCAGCTGTTTCACTCTCACCGACAGGTGCCGCCGACAGCCTCCACGCACACTAACGGGTCCCCGCCAGCGCGGTGACCGACATCCGGAATCCCCAACTCCAGGACCTTATTCGTCAAAATACAGCGATGACTTCCAAATAAGAGCTTTTGAGCGCATGTTCACAGACGTTAACGCAATGCTAACACGTTTTCTCAATCACTCGAATGGACATTTTTGGAACAAAACCAAACCTCGTCGCAACAATTCACAGCTCCAATCAACACATTGACGGGCGCGCGCACAGCACAGCTGCACGACAAGGCACACATTCATGTGCAACAGCTGCCACAAACACACCGCCCGCATACGTGAGAGCGCATTGGGCGAATGAGCGCACAACTGCTTAGGTCGCTGTCATCTTGTCATCCACATGGACACGAGCGCAAGGGGCGCCGTCACCTAGCATGTCAATCATCATGTGCAACTGAGCATTTGGAGCAAAACAAAGATGCGCTAACAGGTGTTGGCACCAGCTGGCGGGCAACCGCAAGATGGCGGATGTGCGGCTTACGTGAGCTCAACTTCTGACTCGCGTGACTCGCTCCCTCCGTCCTTCACTCGCGCTTCACGTTTGTTGGCCGTCTTTTCTTTGCGCTGATGGCCGCCAGAGGCCAAAGTACAAGGCCGCGCTACCGGCCAATGGCGTCGCTGGACGCCCGCCCGCCATCCTGTGTGGGACAGCCCTGAGGGCGTGTGCTTGCGACGGCCCTTTTGGGAATCATTCACTCATTCTCCAACCACTACACTGGAATGCTGACATAGGTGACCGACATAGTTTTGAAAAAGAATGAAACATATTTGTAGTGAGGAGGTTGTCGCGAACGAGTGAGCAAATGTTTGCAAACGGGGTCGCAAAAATCTTTCCGTGCCATTGGCAATGTGCTGAGGATCAAACGGTGGCCCCAATAAAGCACAACTACAACCGAGTGAGGATCCAATTCATTGCCGGCTAATTCGATCATTGCTTCACCATTTCGAGACCTTGTTTGCCTTCAAATTGTCTCTCAACAGTCACCAGCAGACGCCATCTCTGTTGTCTTCCATGAAAACAGCCTTTGTGGGTTCCCCCCCAAACATCTGCCATTACTTTGGGAAACAAGTCGTGGCCATCTTCCGAACCAAAGCAGTACGTCAATCACAATTGTATGATCTTTGCGCATTGACAAATTGAAACTAATTCATAGACAGATGAATGGATGATGAAGATCAATGCTAGTTGCGTCTCGTCGGTGATGCCCTGATCATTGGAGCCAGTTTTTCTCGTCCACTTCACTCACTGGCCATCGTCAATTCTTTTGACAGTTTGGGAAACAGCGCTTGGACTTTGCCACCTCCCTTACATGCCCGAGTGAGCAAAACGCAGACTGACGCGCGCACACATCGACAAAGTTGGAGCAACGACATCACTTATCAGCACGGCAGAGATGCTGAAATAACACGCTGGCAACCTTCACTTCCTGTCTGGAGAGGAAGCAGGAAGTGGAGGGGGGACTCTTTTTCGTCTTCTCTTTTTTTTTTTTGATGCCCGCAGAGCCTTTCTTCAGTGACGATGGTCGCCAGAAGAAGACAAAAAAGCCAAGAAAAGTCCCCAAGGAGGTCGTGAAACTGAGTGCACTGCAACTGGCCTCTGCGTTCGCGCATGCGTGCGTGTTGGGGCGTGGTCGCAGACCGGGTTTCAGTTCAGTGAAAAATCCTGTGTGTGTGTGCCTCCAGGCAAAACACACACACACGCGCGCAAACCTGAATAGTCTGTGTGTGTGTGGGGGGGGGGAGATTTTCCCATGGGAGTGTTATTGTCATTTGGACAAAAAGTTGAATGGAGTTTTATGGCCACACCTACAACAATATACGCCTGAGACCACGCGCTTGCCCGAACGCATGCACACACACACACACACACACACACACAGTCTGCCTAGAAGAGCAGGGAGCACATCATCCCCACAGTGGAACAAGTGTTTGTTACTGAGCTAAAAATACAATGACCCAACAGCATTGAGATTGATTGATTGTCACGCTGTCACATGATGCAAGCATTGAGAGTTCGTTTGTTGGGGGGTGGGGGGCAGGCGGGATCAGTCCGATCGCAGTGGACTTCCGTGGATGAGATAGGAAGTGCCTGAACGCGCACGCGTGTGTGCGTCATCGTGAGACCCATGCGTGATGACAGCCATTTTGGTGACACAACAATGCACACGCGTGCGCGCAGACACACACACACACACACACAAACAGCAACAGTCCTTTTATTTGAGTCGAACTACTGTCCCCGCCACCGGTGCCGATGACAAAAAAATGACAAAGTGCTGCAAATCTAAATGCCTCGGTGGTGGGAGGACTTTATGAAATGGTAGTCATCGATGGCTACAATCGGACCCCCACACTGCTAAGTAGGAAATGTAAGTATCAGTCTATGTGTGCGTAGTGTGGGGGCATGCTGGTGCTGTCTGCGGTCGCCATGATAACAAGGTGTGTCCCGTGTTTGTAGAACAAACAATGGTACCTTTTCACTGGAGGGAGGGGCTGCGTGTGCACGCATTCCTCTTCTTTTCTGACTGTCTGTTTGTGTGTTAATCAGTGTGGTCACCAGCATGTGTGTGTGTGTGTGTGTGTGTGTGTGTGTGTGTGTGTGATAGAGAGAGAGAGAGATTAGCGCGTGTAATGGGGATTAGGCGATTTAAACACAACAACGCAATCGACAAGTGACGCACAAGTTGCAATTACACACAAACTATCCAATCAATCGATCGATCGGCATGGTAATGAGCGAGCATTGTATCATTGCTGCTAAGAAGCGCCCGAATCATTCGCCTCGGCGCGGGCTCGCCAGTGCGGCTGCAATCAGCTTGCCATCGGCCAATGGCAGCGAGGACGACTCCTTAAGTGTTGGAGCTCACCGATGACCACTTCATGCTGACCGGATGTGGCATCGATAGACATGAAAAGTTAGCGCATCCCACATTTTGGTTTCCAATTCCAAAAAAAGAATTGGCCTCCGCCCCCACCCAAAAATCAATCAATCAAAATCACTACTTAGGTCATTCTTCTCTCATCTTTCACAATATTCTTTTTCCACTCATTGATTTAGGCCCCATTTAATGGAATTCAAACGTCATTGAAGTCCTGTTTCGAGTTGACACAAACACAATCCCATTTGAGGTGCTACTTGCTGGCAAGAAAAAATAAAGAAATAAAAAACAGTGCAGCACGTCCTTTTGTTTTCTTCTCGGGATGTGAATGGCCAAGTGAGATTTTCAATGCCCAAATGTTGATGAGCACGTCATGAAGGACACAAAGCAAATGGCAAGATCCACCAAACATGCAAAGACGGGCCCTGTGCATTGTTCTTGTTCAGTCAAAGTCGCTCGGCTAAATGTTGATGTTGCCGTTGGGACACTTTCATTTGGATTCAAGTATCCATCTCACTTGCGTCCTCCTCCTCCTCCTCGTCCTCGTCCGTCAGCAGCCAGCTGACAAAAGTGTTTAGTCAGCAGCGGCTGGCGGGTGGGCGGGGGAGTCGCCTTTGAGGCTGGCTGCTACTCGGCCGGCTTTTTTAACTCTTTGCGGCGCCTCGACTTCCTCCCACAGAGCGGGCGGGCTTTTGTGTCGAGGCGTCGCGTGGAGGTCGGACCTGTTGCGCCGGATGCCTGGCATGCTGTAGGCTGAGCCGGCGCGCTCGGGCGTGGCCCGACGCCGTCGTCGATGAGCGGCTCGGGGCACTGACAGACGGCAAGGCCGGGACCGCCCGCCTACCGTCGCCACAAGCCTCGACCTATTTGTTGCCGGGACAAAGTCCGAGCTGTGAAAGAATGTCAGAGTGGCCAGAGAGGGGGAGGGGTAGTGGGGTGGGGGGTGCAAGTTGATGCTTTTCCGTCGGCCGGACGGCTGCCGTGTAGACCTCACTGTCACCCCCATCGCTGCAAGGGAACTTTGTGACGCGCAGTGGACCTCGATGCCCCCCCACCCCCCCACCCCGAAATCCCACTGCCATCATTATGCAGTCTGGAACGGCCAACGTCAATCATCCTTCACTCCTGTCACAGCATCGGGGTGTTGATGAGGGAAACGGGAAGAGGCGGAGCTTGGGCTCACAGGTTGATGAAGGAAACGGAACCGCTCAGAACCTTTCGGTTGCTGGGATCAATCCCAAAATAGGAGCACAGCAAACGCCAGGGTGCTCTCGTCATGGGGTGACCCGCACCGTTTCCCGACTGCCCTTTTCGCGCCACTTTTGCCTTGGTACTCGGGGTTTTTAGCGGCGGCGCTCCGAGAGTTGAGCATATTTGAGACTCAGTCTTCTCAAAGCTCCCAAACGGAAGTCTGCCGGCATCGGCCGCGTGCGGCTTACGCAATGGCTCTCGAGACGCGAGAGGGCGAGCGTGCGGATGCGGCAAGCGAGTCGTGTCGTCTTCAACTTTGGCCTGCACCTTGCATTTATCTCCTCCCCCTCCCTCCTCGCCATCTTCCCTCACCCGCTGGGGAGGAGGGGGCGGGGGGCTCGGGGGCGAAACCTAATCTTATCTAAAAAAAGGCGGCTCTCTAAATAGCACCGCGCGCGCAACCAGACGGTAGCCGGGGCTCGCGTCTATCCTTCGCTTGTTTTGTCAGCGCCTTTCAGAGGTTGACAAAGAGCTTGTAGGGGGCGCTCACGAGACTACAAGTGGATCAATGTGTGCGTGCGTGTATTAACATGAGCTGAATGTGGAGACAGTGAGCGTCTCAGGGGGACCGTGAAAGCTTTTAATTAGCCGCTTGACTCCCCAATGACACACGTGCATCCCATTGAAACGTCATTAACGCGCAGAGAGAAATATTCGAGTATGGGGGTTCCCGGTCCCCCCACAAAGAGTGGCCAGTGGATCATCGTTACCTCCTTCGTTTCAATTTCAAATTACAGTCATCGTTCCCGCTGAATTCTTTGCGGCCGGCCAGCAAGTGGTGTTTGTATCCGCCTCAAAATTTGTCGAGTTCCAATGTTCCAATTCGAGACGTAACACTTCAATTGGTTCAACGTGACTGAAAATCCCTTTGCAGTGATTCGAGAGTCTGAAACTAATGAACAATTGCCATGGCAGTTTCATTCCCGCCCCCCACCAAAAAATACAATTCCACGACAAAGTATGTTCTCACGGCACAACTAAGTAGTCTCGCGCTGAATATCAAACAGCATCCCTTAGTAAGCAAGAAGCGCTACACTTCATTCACTGAAAAATAATGCATGATCAAAATTATCAAGATCACTAACAATGGCTCAGAGACCTTGTATGATTGGAAACATTGACTATGCTTTCTGTCATCCTCCGTGAAAGATTATACTGATTTTCTTTGTGTTCTTTCAAAATAAGACATTGACAAACTACTTTTACTTTGAAAAACAACATGTTCTCATGAATGCTATGGACCAAATCATCAATTCATGTTTGTACATTAACGGCAACGTCCAATCGAACGAATGCTCCGTTTTGGAATAAAGGGACGGAAATTTAGAATTGTTTTTGGTTTTTTGTCCGATTGATGGGGGGGGGACAACCACAAAAAAAAAAAAAAATCAACAGATTAAAAGCATCAGTTCTTAAAGTTATTATTACAAGTCGGAATCTTGGCTCTAGCCTTCCTGTGTGTGGTTCGCCCGTTTGCCTCCATGAACGGGTCCTTCGGTGCGAACGTGAGCGCCAACGCTCAAGTGTATTCGGGTCGCCTGCGAACAGTCCAGAGTGCACTCGGCCTCTCGGCCCAAGTCACCTGACTCCATCGTCATCGATATCGTGACTTCAAAGAGTGCCCGGTTGTTTCAAATTGTTCCACGACGTCCGAGTTCATCTTGATGCAACGCGGGGAGCAAGTGGGAACAAGCGAACAAAGTGGAGCTTCTTTTCAAATAAAGCGCCACCAGGGACAAAAAGTGGCGAGCATCCGCTGTCGTCACGCCAACTACGTGGCCACAGGCGGTGCAGGAGCGCGCTCACAATGCAGGAGGCGCCGGTGGCGCACAAAGAGCGTCTTGTGCGCACCGCATGTTTCGAAGCCATGACGGCCAGGCCGGCCTCTCGGCCGGTCAAGAGGAAGCATCCTCCGGTCGCCACAACGCCCAGGAATTCCCAGCGCTTTGATGTTTTGATTGGCGCTCCTCCCTCCCACTCGCGCGCTGCGCGCGTGTGAAAAGAGACGAAGTGCGTGCGTACGCGCGCGCACACGCGCAGAGCAGTGGACGGGCCAATAGACGGCGAGAGGCGCAGATGCGCGTCTGCCTGGGGCGGAACGCAGCTCTGCTGACTTACTTTACAGGGAAGCTAACCTGTTAGCATCGGCGGAGGAATTCCACAAGTAATGTGGGACATGAGTGCACCACTTGTAAACAGTCTGGCTTTTTTTCATTTCCACGTTTTGGCATAAGTCAATGAATTCTCGAATGCAGGCTTCCATGAGTTGCATTTCCTCTTCATGCACGCTAAATGGACAATAGCATTTAGTACAAGACTTCGAGAAAAGTGTGTTTTAGCATCAGAGCTTCACCGGAATGCTAATATGTTAGCTTCAGTGGAAGAATTCGAGAAGCATCTCAACATCAGTGGGGGACTTCTAGAAGGCTTTTAATAGGTTCCGGCATCAGAGGAAGACTCTTCACTGCTAACACGTTAGCATCAGCAAAAAGCCTTCTAAGAGCTTATACATTGGGTATTCACATCAGCGGGTGACCTCTACAAATCTCTTCACGTGTTTTAGCATCAGCAGAAGACTTGGAAAATGTTTTAGTCTGTGTTAGCATCAGTGAAGAACTTCTGGAAGCATCTCTAATCACAACGGCGAATGGCTTCTACAAGACTCTTGACATGTTTGAAAACTTTGAAATGGTTCCAAAACGCGTGCTAGCATCAGTGAACAACTTGTTGTTCATGACTTGGATGCTGTGTCCAAACATCAATGAATGACTTCTAGAAAGTCACATCAGATTACTTGTAAAAGCTTTAAATTTGTGCTTGTGGCAGTAGAAGACTGCTGAGAAGTTTTTTTGGTAGCATTGTTAGCATCAATTCTCAGAATTCTCAAAGTATCTCAATGTGTAGTACGTCAGTGGATGACTTCTAGACAGTTTCAAATGTGCTTTAGCGTCGATGGAACAATTCTAGTAGCATCTCAACATGCATTAGTGAGATAGGAAGACTTGCAAATTGTCTTCTTTAACATAGTTTACATCAGTTTTGAGATGATTTGGCATCAGTACAAGCATCTCATCGTATGAGCATCGGTCAAAGACTTTTGGGCTCATCATGTGCTTTATCATCTGCAGAAAACTTCTTGGCAGTTCTGAGGATGGTTTCAGAAGGCTTTTTACTTTACGTTTCGCAATAATTGTCTGCCCTCGATTTGAATTGTGTTGGTAGCGGTAGAAAATGGATGGCAAAGGTTGCGCACGCTTCGCATGATCGCTGGATGACCAGCAGGAGGGTCTACCTCCCTCTCAATCACCATTTCAATGACAATTAGCAGATTTGCCGAAATATTACTTGTGTTATTTGAAGCATCCCTTCATTTGTCATTTGACCATCTGGACACATGTTCACCATCTTCATCGTCATCATCACATCCCGCAAGCGCCGCAAAAACACAAATCAAGGTACATCTATCCCTCACTCCTGCAGCACATCTAAACTTCTGAATGACATAACTTGAAAACAAATGTACTAGAAGTCCATCAATCGCCACGGTTGCGCATCATTTCGGTGTCGTGTCGTAACAAGTTAACTGCAAAGTTCCCGAAGGCGGTCCCAAAAGTCCTTCCCTACTTCTTGCAAGTGTCAATCATTGACTCACGCAGATAAGACACGGCGGTGACGTCATGACACCTCATACACGGCCAGCATCCTCCTACGCGCAAAGCTAAGCTAAGCGGCTAACGCGCTACCAAGATGCTCGAAAGAGTCGCGTGCACGCGCGAACCAGCGTGGAAAGTCAACGACGGGGATAGGCGCGTGCGTGAAATGGTAGTGGGGAACACGGTTGGGGTCGGGGGGTGGGGAGGATGCAACAGGCGTCACGCCAACCGAGACGCTAAAAAGTCTCGAAGATGCGTCGAAAAAGTGAGCAAAGCACCACCAAGGTGACGTTTTCAGCCCCCAACGGCGACATTCGACGACTTGTCGTCGCCTCGACCAATTTTAAACGACAACGAGGCTGACTTTCTTGATAAATTTGTCTGAGCAAGGTCACCGCACCACTGTGCAACCAGCAGCTGTTAGCTGCGATGTGAGCGGAAGCACAGTACGCGTCCCTCCAAATTACAACAGAGGCCCAGGGAGATCGAGGTGCAACATTCATATATTTGTACTTGAAAAGCTATTCCGTGATTTGCGTCGGTACGTTTCGGAACCAACGTGCGCTTGGAAACATATTGGTGTCGTTACGGGATGTAAAAACTAAAACTAAGGGCCCCGTCGTCATATGACGCATGCAAGTGAAACGACGTAACCCGAGCTGCCACGACGAGTGACATCCATGGTTTGCGAACGCCAAAAACATGCCCAATATAAGTTCAAGTCCCTCAACAAGTCGCCCGGGCCACGGTTCGAGTGCTTCTCCAGGCCCAAAAGCAACAGGTGGCTTTACTTTGAAGGCGCCGGCAGGAAGCCGCCGCTGTGCTTGCCGCTGGCCTGACGGTGGCGTCTGCTAGCTTTACACATGGCCACTAACTAACTGACTGGCAAACAGCGAGGCTCCGACCAAAGTGCAGCCGAGATATGGATGCTCCCCTGCGGCCGCCAGCACACTTTGACCCCACCCGCGCCACTCTCCCCGCGGGCAAAAGCTCCCGACGACGACCCCCGCTGACTGCCCCCTGCCCAAAGTTTGTCCCGAAAGTGCGAAATAGCTCGAATGGGCTTCAAATTGCGACGAAGGAAGGAGGAAGGGGAGCCAGCCGCGCTGAATTCCACCGCTTGGATGCGCATCAAACTAGGAAGCAACGAGGGGAGGGAGCAAAAGTGCTCGCTCGCCATCTTAAAGTTGACTTGGCACACGGCAACAAGTCAACAAGCATCCGACAAGTCACACAACACACACTCGCCCAAAACCAAGTGTCCCAAAAAATAAGAAGAGCAACACTCACAGCGGACTTTGTTGGGGTTGGGCTGCTTACGCCGAGACATCGTGGCGGCCGAGGATGACGATGAAGAGGATGAGGAGGATGAAGATGAAGGCAGTGACGGCGGAGAGGCTGCAAAGTTGATCCGAAGAGGAGACGAATCAAAATGGCGTTTCCGAAGGGATGTGCAAACTTGGACAAACTTTACTCCGGCTTCTCCTCCTCCTCCTCTTCCCCCCTCCCCCTCCTTCTCCTCCCCTCCTCTTCCTCCCTCCCTCGCTCGAATCTCTCGCAAGTCACTCGAGTCAAAAAGACTCGAAGAAGAAGAAGCTTGTTGTGTGTTCAAGTCGTCGGCCTCTCCTCCTCTTCCTCCTCCGTGTGTGTGTGTGTGTGTGTTTCTAAAGCCGTACACTAAAGCCCATCACGTGTTGTGTGCGTGTGTGTGTGTGTGTGTGTGTGTGTGTGTGTGCGTGTATCTCCAAGGGGACGTGGCCATCAAGCATCTCTGTGCACGCGCACGCGCCCGCCCGCGGGAGGCTTCTTCCTTTGCGCGCACGCGCAGCCCAGCAACTTCTTTGAAACTTTGTGGTTTGACGAGTCGACTCTCGTCAAACGCTGCCGTTACCCCCCCCCCCCCCCCGCCCGACTTGTTTCTTGGGTTTGCCCAAACCAGCCAGCGCAGCATCCGTGGAGTGCAAATCTCGCGAGACTTGGCGCGAGAGGATGTGGAATAGGAGGATGCTAACGCTCAGGCCCGATTTAGCTTAGCTTGTAGCTACCAAATCCACAGCTTCTCCTGTTTGATAACTTTTACATACATGTGAGTAATTTAAATCCACTTTCAATTGGAGAATGCTGATTATTTAAGCCCTGCGAGGTGAGCTGTACTCCTGAATGTAGAAAAACAACTTTGTATGTGTATGTTGACAGGGCAACAAGGAAAACAAGGTCATTGTTTAAATCCCACATATCTTTTTCTTCGATACCTAAACATATAAAGTCGGTTTGGTGTCCCATTATGCTTTTATTCATGGAGTCATTGTTGTCACTTAGTCGTTCATTGTTTGCAAGTGGATTTGCCTAACTTAAAATGGTCTTCAAAGACAACTTTATAAATTGGAGCAGTAGAAGTTGAACTTGCTTTTTCATGTCAGTGTTTCTCAATACAAACATGTAATATCCAAAATAAGATGATCTGACTGACAGGGTGCCCTATTGAACTTGTTTATTGATCCACTACTGTCATTTAGCGCGTGTGATACCCTTGACCTAGTCCACACATCAAGACAATCGGGCAATTATTTTTATTTTTTTGGCCACACTTTTAGGATGACAAAGTGCCGACGATCTCGGTCTAATAAGGTTGTCCTTGGATATAAGCTTTGTGCTCTGAGATATGTTACGAGTGCATGTGTCCCGAAAATTGGATCGGGCTGACAGTCTTCAATATTAACGTCCAATATTCACAGCCCCAGATCGTTGTGTATGTGTGGTAAAATTGAATTGTGATGACATCAACGTAAAGTAACCTATCCAGAAACATCCCAACATGGACACTGGGGCGGTGCTCTTGGTTAAACTGCAGCGCATGTATTTATGATGCAAACGTCTGAGCGCTGTGCTTCAACGTTTCCACCGTTGCTGCCTTCCACCTTCCTTCCAGGGCTCCTGCTCCTCCTTCCTCCACAAAGGCCGTCCGCCGCTGACGGTAACGACAATGAGGAAAGTAGGTCAGTGTTTGTTCAGGGCCGTTCTCCAAAGTCACACCCCACTCATAATTGAGTGACTTGGCCATTTTGTGGTTATGTGACCCGTTTGTTTTGTGCCGCAATGCATCTTGAAAAGTAGCCAACAAAGATGGCCTCGATCAAATCAAATGCAGGGGGCATGGGCACTGGGTCACCCCACTGAAAAAAAAAATCACCCAGTTTTCCAAAAATGCTGATAAATCTGTATATTTTTTCCAAAAAAATGGGGTGACAAAAAACGTGAAAAGAATTGGCTCCTCCGCCCCTCCCACTTTTTCCCCGTGTTCAACAAATACCATGCAAAAGAAGGAAGATGCACTTCTCTGTATTCATTTAAGATAATACCCACATTGAAACAATCTTGTTAACGCAATTTATTCATTCTTCCTCAATTATTGCACAATCTTCTGATACGCTGCAATTTTCCAATTACAGTGACGCAAATCATTTTTTGTTTGATCAATGGTTAATCTGGAGACTGTATTTTCTCAAAATTGGGATTTAAAAAAAAAACGTTTTTCCCTTTGCTGATTCAAAAACAGGACATGGTTTCAAATGGAGAGCGGAGAAAAAGCAAGAAAACTAATTGATTGTGGTTCACTTCCTGGTTTGGTGGTCTACTGTCTCAGTTAAAAAAATAAAAAGAGGCAAAAGTGTTCGAGAAAGTAAAGCAGTCCACTGTGTCCACGAGGGCGTGTGGATTTTGGTCCAGCGCAGGCCAAGCGAATGGCTTCAAGGAAGTCCTAAATGAAGGTGGAAACGGGGAAGGTGTGTCGGCATGCCGCGCGCTTGAGCCGCTCGATTGTGATTGTGATTGCGATGAGGCCGTTGTCGCGACCTTTGGAACCACTTGACGGCGCTAATCTCCTCATTTTGCATTTCTATGCGATGCGCTCCACTCGGAGGCGGTTCGCATGACTTCCCCCGTCCATCCCAGCGAGCCAAGACGTGATCGTCAATCAAGTGACTTCACTGAGCAAACTTGACAATGTCATTCTTGCTCTTTCTTGCCCATGACATCGTTCCAAACAATTTTTGCTCCTCTTTCTCCAAGATGCCAATCAAGCGTTCAAAAGGTTTGGCTTGGTTATCGGCCGTAGCGTTCCCTTCCTAGGCACGCTAACTCTGAGCGGGCTAGTCCTCCGACTCCCTCCGGCCGGCGCCAGGCTTGCCGAACAACGAGGCGAAGTCACGCAAGCGTCTGGGACCGAGTAGCGAGGAGACAAAGTTGCGTCTCCGGCAGCACAAAGTGTGCCATGTTATTTATTGGCCGGTCGCCACGGAGATGTCGCAGAGGAGCCAAGCATTGGCCTGAAATGGCCTGGATTCATTCATTCAGACCGAGGCCAGGAGGAGCTCGCGGCTGCCGGGAATTGCTCCCCGTCCCCGGCCGCCTTCAAGTTCCAGGGCCCCAACTTTCCAATTTTTAGTTCGAGTTGTCCATTTCTGCGAACACGAGGAAGTTTTGCCACTCTATCGTCCGCTACGTCGAGGGTTAGGGTCTAAAATGTGCCCTGCCGTGCCCTGGCCTGCTCCTCCTCCAACTCCTCTTCGGCCTCCACCGGAGCTAGGAGTTGACGTGACAGCGCCACCTGTTTACAGCGTCGGGATGACACAACAAACAGACATCTCCAGCTGCGGACGGCGGGCGTGAGAGGGGGAGGGCCCCGCAAAACCGGTTTCCCATCGTGATTCGGAGCTCATGCTAGTTTGCCTGTCAGCCAACTCGCTCTTGTGCGCTGCTTAAAGAAGCAGTGCGTGGCAACTGTGTCTCCGCTTGCCCTGGAACATGAGGGCGTATCGCCACGGGAGGCAAATGCACGTCCAGCGCGTCGAAAACCTGCCACGCTTTGCCCTGAGCCAAATACCGCTAGCAAATGGCGGCAGGCCTTGGACTCTCCGGACCTGGATTTGCCACCTCGACCGACCGCTGCGTCTCCGACTTGGACCTGCCCAGCGTGTAGTGACACGGGCGGCCGCTAGGGGGCACCACGTTGCACTCCAAAGACGCTTCTCCTCACCGCAGTCGGTCTCGGGGCACTTGGAGACCACCGACAAACTTGTACTTGCAACTTGCACTTGTCGAAAAACGATGGACGCTCACTGCACATCGTGACGAACAAGGCAACGGTCGCCACGGTCAATATCAAATGACAGTAGTAATAGAGATGCTTTTGACTTTGCTTTATTGTTAGTAGGTAAGCGAGGAATGCACTAGAAGAAATGGCTGAAGAGAGAAACAATCGTCTGGTTGGATTGATTAGCAACATGACAAGTGGGATTGATGAGCGATGGAGCTCCTGCAGTCAATCGGGTTCCTCTTCGGCTGCGCAAGTCGAGTGTCGCCGCCCTTGGAAACGTCACGGTCATTGATTTAGGTGGCCGTTGTAGAGGGCAGCCAATCGGAGAAGAGGAGAAGTTGAAACCAAAGGGTCCCCAGCGATGCGGACAAATTGGCACATTGGCCTGTTTTGCTCCAATGTGGGGAAAGAAAAGCCCCCGAGCAAAGAGGCTCTTTTCGCCGACACACACACACAAAACGAAAAACAACGCAATTTCTCCAGCAGCCGTCATCGGAACTCCCCAAAAAGCGGAAACTCGCAGCCACGCTCGGCATTCCCGTCTCATTGCCAGCCTGATCAAAAATGGATTTGCCGTCATCGTTCATTCTCGGGGATTGCGTGAAAGAGCCTCATCGGATCCACGCGAATGAGAAGCGAATGTGGCCCGCTTCAGTCTTCCTCATCCTTGAGCTTTTCCTCAACGATGAAGTCAACCTTTCCCCAAATCTGCAAGAAGAGACAAAACGACAAAGGGGTCTTGATGCGTCCAGATGGATCGAACAAAGCAAACGCCAACGCTGATGGAAGAATCACATCATTGGCATTCACCTCTTCTCAAAGTGAAAGGAAAGACTCTCTCCCTCTCCTTTAAAAGCCTGCATATAGGGGCCTGAAGTTCAATACGGACATTTCTGACTTTGCGTCAGGAGTGCGGCACCGCGGTGCGCTAAAATAGGCCAGGCAGCCCCGAGTCCGACGGGAAGACATGGTGCGTTGTTCAGAGAAAGAAGTAGAGGCAGAGAAGGTCCCCAATGAATCCCACAGAGCCCAGAGAAGGCAAGCGCGCTCTCTTTATTTGCTCCAAGTTTCAGAATGACCATCGAGTTGATGCTAATTCCCGTTAGCTCGTCTTTTGCATTCTACATGAGCGTCACGCGAGCAAAAGCATGCGGCTGCTTTGAAAATGTCTGTGTTTCACAATACAATCTTTGTTGCGTTTTCGAGTACACTCCGAATGGGAGGGACAAATGGACAGCTGGAGGCAAGCAAGCCTCTTTTTGGGGAGACCTCGCAAGAAAGTAAGACGAGGCGCTCAGCGATACTTTGTTTCATCAAATGATGGATTTGTTGCATTTGTTCAATAAAACTGTGGAGCATAATAGTTGTCAGCGGTCTGCTGCTTGAAATCATACTGCCGCGAAGGATTCCGGATGATGTGTTTGTTGAGCCAAGAGTATGGGAAGTGCCAGAGAACAAAAGGAAGCAGAGGGCCCTGCGTGTCAAGCACTTGACGCAAAGCGTGTTTTTTTTTCTTTGTTTTTACCTCGCACAGATTGGCACTGGACATCACGGCCACCAGGGTGCGCTTTCCGGTTATTTGCGGGATGAAGGATTCCTTCCAGTTGAAAGAGGCTTGAGGTTGGAGGATGCTGAAAGGCACACCCATGCGCACGTGAAGACACAGGCGCACCCCGACGGCAGCCCGGCAGCGGACGCGCATACTTGTAGAAGCGTTTCCTGTTGGTCATGGTTCGGGGGCCCTCTATGGCCAAGGTGACGTTGTAGAGAGGGAAGGTGAAGGTGTTGACGAAGGAGACGTTGACAAACATGTCCTGTCCGACCGCTTGAATGCCACTGACCTGTGGGGCCGCAAAAGCACCGGCGTCAGCTTCCCGTCGCGCTCGACCTGTCGCGCCGCACCGTGTCGGGAAGGCCCACTACCGTGAGCTGGAGGTTGGGGGCCTGCAGGTAGACCACCTTCATGGCGTTCAGGTACGCAGTGTCGCCGTGACCCGCCAGCGTGAAGCACAGGAAGCGCTGGAAGCCCAAGTTCTTCAGGTAATCCTGAGCCCTGATCTTCACCACCACACGCTCGGCTGCAAGCCAGTCACTCAACTTGAGCTTTCCGATCTCATCTCATCTAAACGGGCGACTCACTCTTATTGGGTGGCATGGTGATCTCCACGGCCTCAGATGTGAAGCGATTGGACAGCACGCCCGTGTAGAAGATAACGGCGCACGTCACCAGCGCTTTGACCGTTTGGGCCGTGTCGCTCTTGCTCTGGAACTCCACCACCAGGTCCACGTCCTTGCCCAGCAACACCTGAGCCTCAGGACACAAATGAAGGGCTTTGCTTTAAAAAACAAAAAACAAAACATCGGCTGGCTTGGCTTCGCACTCCGGCCGACTCCTTTTAAAAGATCCTCCGGCCACGGACCATCCAATAAAGAAGTCGACAAGATGACTCCTGACGGCCAGCTGACGTCGTTGCAGCGTGTTCCGGAGCGTTTGTCATTAAGATATTTCCCACGCTCAAAGTGGGTGCTTCACGCGACTCCACCTCACACGCGGCGCGGGCGGAGAGCGATCGCGCCGCACCGGCAAAAGTCGGACGCGCCGAGCGCCGAAAGGAAGACGCGAGGACACGTGAAGACGAGAAACACCAAGAAAATCGAAGGCCAGATGAGGACAGATACAAATGACCCGTGGCCATCTCGAGAGAGAGAGAGAGAGAGAGAGAGAGAGAGAGAGGGTCGTGTCAAGACACAAGGACAGCTAGTGTGACACGTGGAGGCATGAGGACGGACACCTCTTGAGTGGAAAGCGAGCAGGTGATCTGAGAATCTGCTTGGCCTGCTCCAGCGTCATCCCTCTCCAGACCGAAGCCCTGTGCTGCCACCATTGCCTTGGCCTCGTCGGGACTTCCTACACACACATTGGCGCGTACATTTGAGTTGGGCCGGGGGAGGTGGCAGCGGTCGGAATGGAGATGCCGTCACCTTCGGGGTGCTTGTACGTGAACGTGACCTCGTCCGGGGTGTCCGCCAGGATGTGCTTGGTGAAGAGTCCCTTTCCCACCAGCGTCTTGTCCACGTAGACCGAGATCACATTGCCGTATTTGTCCCGCGTCAAGTAGTGGACGTCGCTGTTCACCTGCGGGTTTTTATAGCACATTGGCTGACGTTAGCCACCGGAAGACACGGGAAGCGGTGCGCCCAGGCTCGCCGGCTGACCTCAGCGAAAATGAAGGGAGCGTCGTAGGAGTGGCCCACCTGACCCTCCTTGATGGCGAGCACCGAGGCGGGGCCACAGCGGTAGAGGCCTGCACGGGTGGGAGGACGTCACCGCTAAGGAAGACTCCGCTATTCAGCTTGCACTTTGAAGCAAGCGCCTAGTTGCTGTTGTGAAAACCCGGAAGGTCCCGTGGCGTGCAGTCAACCGGTCACAAGTCCAGTCGTACAACATTGCCTATTTTGGCGCAGGTGCTCCAGTTTGTGTTTGAAACTGTTGAGTGAACGTAGCTCAGCTGTCACTCTGCGTCTTCTCTTGTGACGGCGGACGCCAGACATGCTCGCCTTTCATATCCTTTCATTCATTCTTTCATTCATTCATTCATTCATTCATCTTCCAAGCCGCTTGATCCTCACTAGGGTCGCGGGGGGTGCTGCAGCTTATCCTAGCTGTCTTCGGGCAGGAGGCGGGGGACACCCTGAATCAGTTGCCAGCCAATCACAGGGCACACAGAAACGAACAACCATTCACACTCACACTCACACGTAGGGACAATTTAGAGTGTTCAATCAGCCTGCCACGCATGTTTTTGGAATGTGGAAGGAAACCGGAGCAACCAGAGAAAACCCACGCAGGAGAACATGCAAACTCCACACAGGGAGGCCGGAGCTGGAATCGAACCTCTGCACTGTGAAGCCGACGTGCTAACCACTGGACTACCGGGCCGCCCGCCTTTCATATCCTTTGAGTTCAAAGGTCTTTTTTTGCCATTTGACAACTTTGCGTTCTGGTCGGATTTGACTGGAGGACACCAAATAGGACTCATTAAAAAGGGCCCGGCTATCTCCAAAGGGCAGACTTCTCAACGTGGACGGCCAAGACGCGACTAATCGCGTGCCGCAGACTGACTGCGGCACGCGACCTGAGCGCGGGAGCCGCCGTTGTGCTCCGGTGACCCCAGGCGCAACCCCCACGTACCGTCGCTGGTCTCCTGCGGGGTGGCGTCCACCACCTGCCAGCCGCTCAGTCGTGGGGGCAGGTCGGGGCGCTTCATGTAGACCTCGTTCCAGCAGTGGTAGTTCCTGCGCGGACACCTTGACTGTCAGGACCACAAACACGCGGACGCAAAGCACGGACGACATCCGGAGCGGGTCCGTTTGCCATTTTGGACGCGGCGGCGTTGACGGCCACCGATCGGCCGAACGCTCGGTCCTTATCTTGAGAGATGGGCTTTTCAGGAATCAAAGTGTCTCCCGATGAGGTATCTCGTCATCGCCGACGGTCGCTCCTCTTTGCGACATCCGTGGGGACGGCGAGTGAGTGCGTGTGTGGGGACTCACCAGATGGAGTCCTGCGTGTTTCGCTCGTCCGCGGATCCGTCCGACTTGAAGACGAGTTCGATCTTCAAGTTGCCGTTGTTGTCGTGAGCCGAGTTGAAGTTGGAGATGACTCTGGCCGGGATGCCCAGGCAGCGCAGGACTGCCAAAAGAACAGCCATTGTCACCACCGCGGCGGCGGTCGCCCGAGCCGTGACGACAGATTTTGACCCCGACCGTCAACTGCGGATGAGATCTTGACCGAATGAAATCATGGCCGGCGGAAAAACCACGACGTACAGGGACGTGGAAGTCCTCTATCAGGACTTCAATTTTCACTTTGGCCTCGAGTCCATTTGACCGTCTGTGCTTTTTGACCTTGGCATACCGACGCAAAGTCGAGACCTTGAATGAGCGCTTCTACTTTTGCCCATACGTCATCCTTTCGACGCCGCTTTGTGCACGAGAGGTGTGAGTGCGCGCGCCCCCTCTTACAGGTGTTGAAGACTCCGGCAAACACCCAGCACTGGCCGTAGCGCACGGGGCTGCCCGTGTTGGCGTACTGCAGCAGGATATTCACGCTGCCCGTCCACAGGGTGGGCGCCGTGCCCCCGGAAAAGTTCTCGCTCCAGTTGCCCACCAGGACGCCGTCTTCGTCCTGGGAGTTAATCTGCGGAGGGGAAGGCGGGCAGCGCGGTGTTGGGAGAGAGTGAGTGAGAGACTGGACACCTCGAATGCGTTGGAGACTGAGACGCAGCCGGCGACGGACAGGGTGAGGAATAAGATCAGACGCGGCAATGGATTTGACGGACATAGAATGCGCCGCTGGGAGGACGCTGGAAACCGGAGCCGCCGCCTCGCAGGCAAAGAGGAAGACTGAGCGGGAGATTTCCTGGAAGACTCCCCGCAGCCGCGGTGACGGCCAAAAAGGCCGGAGGACAGGAGCGAATGGGAGAGGAGCCTTGCGTGCGGCCACGCCGCAACGGGCTCAGGAGAAGTCGGGACGCCAAAGAAGCCGTCCCGGTCGGGCAGCAAGGAGAGAAGCTCACCACGGCCGAACCTTTCCGGACCATTTTAATGGCGTCGCCGCGGTTTCTGATGGGCATGCGGGATGCGTCCAGGATGTAAATGCAGGCGTCCAAGATGCCTCGATCAAACTGCGAAAGGATGTGTGCCGGATGTTATCCGTTGGCCAGCAAGCCCGTCGGCTGGCGCCGGAACGCACCTGTCCGAATACCCAGTCGCGACTGAGTAAGGTCTCTTTGGAGCCCATGTAGATGGCGCCCACGTCGCCGAGAACGTACTCCTGCCGTCCTTCGTCGTCCGGATAGTACACGGAGTCCTCTGCGGGCCGGCACGGAAAACCTCACGCACCCATCTGAGGGAGGAGGCGCGCGGTGGGCGGGCAAACGATTTCACCCACCGCTATTCCAGCAGTTGAAGAGAATGTAACAGTCGGTGTCCGGGTCCCTCTTGGTGCGCTGCAGCCCTTTTGCGGTCACGATGGTGACGTACATGCGGAACTTGCCCACGATGGCGTCGGCCTGCGGTGTGATTCCCAACAGCAGCCACGAGCCCTGGGACTCCACGATCCGACCTGGCCAGCGACCCCTGCGCCGCGTGCCGAAGGTGGCCTCCTCCAGGGTGCGTCGACGGACCGAGGCCCTGGAACCTGAGGACGGAGGAGCTCATTCCTCCACTTCCCACCCGAGTCTCAAGTCGGCTCGGAAACGGGCTCGGACGCACCGATCAGGAACTCCAGCTTGAACTTGTCCCTGGGGGTGACGGGTCGGGAAAAGGTGACGCGCAGGACAAACTCTTGCCCCCGGCGGATCACCAGGTGCTCGGTGTCGTAGGCCTGTGTGCGGTGCTTGGGCATGTTGATGTCCCTGCACGTGTTGACTTCCACCACCCTGAGCGACTCGCGCCAGCCTCTGGGATCGGGGTCGTCGTCAAACACTTTGTCGTCCTCGTGGAAAGCTTCGAATAGCGGGAAATCGTCTTCGTCGTTGCCCAGGTTGCTGGTGGACGGCTGCGGTGACATTTGGCTTTCCGTTACGACGTGCCACGCCACTGCAAATCGTCGGATTTGAAACGCCCGGCCGGCTTTTGCGGCCGCTGTCTCGCACTCACCGCCTCGTTGTAGCGCCCCGTTGTGTCCATGGTGGCCGCGGCTGGATCGCGAGCTGAGCAAAACAAACAAAAGCGACAGCGCAGAAAGAACAAACACGTGAGATGGAAAGCGCCACGCTGTATCCTGCTCTCCCTTTTTTCGAATCCTAGCTGGCTCAGAGCAAGCCTGAGGCGGGCTCCGCCCCGGACTGGGCGCCTCGTTGACAATCAATGGCTCGGGGAACGTGCAGGCAAGCCAGCGACAACCCGTCGGTTGCCGGCTTCGGTCATGTTCGCGAGAGGGTGGTTGCCAAAAGCTTTTCCAAGGTTGAGGTGAGAGGCTTGCCAAGTGTCCCGCGTGGGGATTCGCCACCAGACCAAGACTCGGTCGGGCTGCAGATTTGCCGTTGAGAGGTTGACATCTGGGCAATTTGAACTTCAACACCGTCTCGAAACGATGAGTCGACGGTCACGTGACTTGTCCGTGACCTCCGCTCGTACCGATTGGAATGAAAAGCTTCCCAGAAGAGCTACGCTTCCCGTTTGGAGAGGCGTCACGTTTAGCCGGCAAATAAGAGGCCCGGGCGTGTGAGCGCGTGTCTTACCTGCGTGTTGGAGGCAGCGTTGTGACCACGACACGCGGAGCCTCCGTTAAGTAGCCGACTGACTTCCTCTTTGTCGCGCCTCGGGAGGCGGCGAGCGAAGCATTCCTTTTGCCCAAAACCAAACTCTCATTTCCTCTGACCTCAAAGGTCATCGTGACACGCCGCCGCCGCGGAGGTCAAGTCGCCGACGTCCTGTTTTGCGACCAAGTGATGAGCAAGAGTGCAACTTGACTGAAGAAAGTGGAGCAAGGAAGTGGAAGGTCGCCCCAACACAAAAAACGAAAAACCTTTTGGATGCTCAGTCAGCACAGCAACAGTCACACACACACACACACACACACACGATGAAGATGTCAAGCATTTGCGCCATGCTGATGCCCAAAGTTGACAAAGTCAGGCCCACGACGACCCGCTCGCAGGTCACATCAGAGACGGATCACATTGTCCTTTGTGGACATGAAACATGAATTTCAGACAATAATGACACAATGTTAATTCTTGCTGCTCTTCTGGAATTTGCAAATGCTGGAAAGTCTAACTGGCATTCTTGAATTGTTTTTTTTTCTTTTTTGGGCGGCAAGGGGGGGATTGCAAGTTGTCCTTGCGCGCAGAGTCCTTTTGAGCCTTGACAAACTGGCAAACTGCGATCATGACGTCCCCACTTTCACATCTTGAACCGCTTCCCCCGACAAGGCCCGTGGAGGAAAAGTTGCTCGGGTTGGATTTGTGTTTTCTGTAGTCCGATGTGTCGGGTCCTATTGGATGTGGAAGCGCCCTCGCGAGCAGCTGCAGCTGTTGGGAGAGCGCGACCCCAAGAAAGACCTCTTGCTGTCGTGCCGCGTCCTTTTGCTCTTGCTTCTTCCTTTCGCGCCAGCAGAGGACGCCAGAGGACCCTTCAACCCCGGATGGCTTCCCCGGACGGCTTCAGCTACCTACTGCGACGTCCAATTTACGTCTATCGCCATGTTAATAATCATCTTGGTTGACGATAATCACGGCATACACCGCAGAGCGTCGTGTGTCATTTGCACGACGACGCCAAAAAGCAGGTGACATTTTTCTTTCTTTTCTGTTCTCTTTGACTTCGTTGGAGCAATCTGGATGATCGAGCAGAGGATAATCGCGACGCGCTGAAACGGGACTTTGAGCCGAAGGCGTAGCACCTCACCTCAACTGCTTTTCCGGCAGTACTTTCGGAACGGAGACAAATGGACGTCAAACTCGTGACGTCATTTCAGCGATCACGTGAGTGTGGCATCTTGGTGACGTTCAGGAAGGATTGTTTTTTTTTTGTTGCAGATGAAAAAAGTGAATGAAGGAGTTGTTCCTTTGACGAAGAGAAGAAGGAGGAGTCTCTCTCTCTCTCTCTCTCTCTCTCTCTCTCTTTCCCGCCACGGAGGAGGAGGAGCGTGTACGTGCGTGTGACTTTGCGGGCATGCGCGCCTCCTCTGCGGCGTTAGTCCGTGCGTGCGGGCCTGCGTGCGTGCGTGCCTACGTGCACGTCCACCGAGGATGGCGGGAACCCTCGCGCTCATGCTGGTGCTTCACTTTGGTGAGTTGCGGCCGCCGAAAGGACGTTTTTGAAACTCGCGTCGTCGTCCTCATTGACGGCAATTGTTCGTCTCGAACGACGGTTGTTCCGTTTGGAATTTATTTGCAGCCCCTCACCTTGCACTGCTGGCACGTGACTCGCGGCGGAAAGTGCACGGGTCCATTTCATTGTTTTCTTCTCCACCCCAAAATAGGCATTTATTCATTTGGTCTCGTGAGCTCCTTTGATTTCTGTCACGTGAGCGCGATCGGGTGCGCCAAAAAGGGGGATCCCCACCCCCTTGCCTTCTTCCTCCTGCTCGTCTTCATCTTGCTCCTCTTCCTCCTTTATTTGTGCCAAAGTGGCCTTTTGCGCGTGAGACTTAAATGTTCGTTTGCGCGCGCGCCTGAGCGTGTGTGTGTGTGTTTGCGTGTTTGTGTGTGTGTGTGTGTGTGAGAGAGAGAGCGCGCTCTTTCTCACAAACGTTGCGAACTCAACGCCGAGGCCTCGCTTTTTTCTGCAATAATACTCGCGTTTTGTTGTAGTGTCTTTAAAAAAATAAAATAAAAGAATCATGAAAAAAATTAGGCGAAAAAAATGATGTCATTTTTAGCCGTGCGCGCAGAATGCGTGCCGGGCGGGCTCCGTCTAATATGTGGACTGCACCAATCGTCTTCTTTTTTTCTTCTAATAGTTTTTTTTTCACGAAGCTCGTTGTAATTGTTGCATAAGAGCGATACGCGGAGGTGTGCGCGCGCGTGCAAAGGCTGAGCACGCTTTTCTTCTTCGGAAGCGCGCGCGAGCACCTCGGTCTTTCTGTTTCTTCCATCCCCTCATATTTTTTATCGCCTCCTTTATTGTTAGCATTATTCTTATGATGACCGAACTTAGCCAATTTTATTTAATCAATTCTTATTGTGATCCTCATCGTCGTGATTCCGACTCGTTCTGAAAACATTGATTTCGTGTGACAGACTTTGGTTTATTTTTTGGGGCTGCGGGGATTTCGTGGCAAGGAGACGAAATGGCAACGCGCGTTCGCTTTCTTTGCCTGTGTGTTTGCGTGCGCGCGCGGGGTGGGCGTGTCGAACGCACGCAATGCAGGAACGCGCTAGTTTGCGCGTGAGGCGCCCTGAAAGGAAAAGCCAAAGCCAACGAAAAAGAGAAAGCAAAGCAACGTGTGGCAAATACGACAATCAAAGTGCACAAACGAGACAACCCCACGCGGGGACATTTTTTCGTTTTTGAAAGAGAAACGACCCCCCCCCCCCACAAAAAAAAAACCGAATGCTGCAGCATGACGTCCAGTGACGTCTTCCGCTCCTCATTCATATTTTTGGGGAGGGGAACAAAATCCCCTCGCTCTCTCCGTTGAAGATTGTTGTGTTTATTATTTTACTTTAAATGTTTTGTTAAGCGCTTTGTTACAGCTGCCGCTGCTGTGAAAGCGCTATATAAATCAGCATGTATTGTATTGTAAGATTGTCCAGTGGTGGCCGCGCTTTCAATTTGACCAAGGCTCAGCTTCTTTTGAAGCATTTCGATTCACGGGCGAGATGATTGGAATGAAATCACAAGGCCTCAAGTGTTGGAATGTCGCCAAGGCTCCAAGAAGGTTCCGGTGCGAACTGAAAGCTGGACGGGCCGCAAATGTCAGGCCCGCGTGCCGCGTCGCCACTTCCGCATTGAACCTGCAGCCAAGTGTCTCGACCCCCCCCCCCCCAAAAAAAAATCAATCACTCAAAATCAGAAGACCTGGGATTCGGCCCTCGAAGCACCAAGGTGTTTGCTGGCTTGTTGTCGAAAAGGAAAAGGAAGGGATTCCCCGAATACGGGCGGCGGGAAAATAGGCCCCCCGAGCGGTTGTCGTCGTTGGTCGGGACGAGTAGGGGTGTGGAGGCCCTTTTTGTCTTTCATGGTTTTCCGGCCACGTGTGACCGACCGTCGGGATCGAGAGACGCACCGGCATCGGGCGACGTGCGGTCTCGACGTCGTCGACGCAACTCGGTCTCACGCCGGCGCCGTTGTTGTGCTCTCGCCCGGCCTCAGGTTGGCTGCCGCAGTCGGCGCTGGTGAGCTCCGCCCGCTGTGACGCCGTCTTCAAAGGCTTTTCCGACTGTTTGCTGCAGCTGGGGGACAACATGGCCAACTACCCCGCCGACCTCGACGACCAGCAGAACCTGCACAAGATCTGCACGTAAGAGTCCCGCGCGGGGCAGCCGCGCCAGCGCCGAGCACGCCTTCTCAGCGATTCATCTGGCCGAGCGCTTTTCCAACGATCGACAAATTGCGCTGGGGGAGCCCGCGCGTTGTTTTCCAAAGCGCGAGCGGGTAGTCGCAAATGTCTCCTTGTCAAAGGCAAAAGAAAAAAAGACCGTCCGTCCGCTTTCATGGGAATTGGGGAAATGTTCAGCGAGGTCATTTGAGGTCATCCGAGGTCAAAGCGGTCGCCAATCCGTCAGGCGCCAGCGAGTCCTTCATGGATCCGCAAGTGCGCCTCCAATGTCAGCATTTGGTTCCAAAGACACACATTTGATGGAAAGCGAGGATCGAAGCGCAAAGGTTGCATGTGCGAGCCATTGGCGAGAAACGTGTAGGCGAGCCCAGCGCCTTGTTTTGGGCATTTCACTCCCGCAAACCTCAGAGCTTTTTCTCGGTTGTGCCAACTCGTTCCACGGGAGCGTTGCCTCGTGCAAACGGGGGTGTGACGGTTGCTCCCGCGAAAGCCGCTAATCGGCCGTGGAGATGAGCTCCGCCCCCTGCGGCTTCAAAGGCCAAATGTTTGCGCGAGACACGCGTGGGGGCGGAGTTTTGTGTCCTCCGCCACACTTAAACACACTTTGATGAGGGCGACACGCCCACTCCAGATGGCGCAGGCACCCGCGCAATATGTCAGCTTGATCGCAGCAGGGGGCGTGGCGGGTGGAAGCGCTTAACACGCCTCCTCGCACATGCACACGCGCGCTAATTGGGAGCGTGAACGCGGCCGGGTCGGAGGGCAAGCGGCGATCGCGCGCCTCGTTGCTCTCACGTGGAGCTGCGGCCCTCTTTCCCCGGACAAAAAAAAAAAAAAAACGAGAAGGCCTTCTCAACAGTATGCAGACACACGTTCTGTGCTGTAGGGTTTCGGAGGGTCTAGTGTCAATCTTCCGAGAGCGTTGGGACAAAAGAAAAGATCGGACTTTGTTCCAAAAGGGCCACTCAAAAGGCAAACGTGTTCAAACAACGTTGAATGTGAAAAAGGTCCAAACGCTGAACCGTTGACACGCAACCCCGACAGACATTGCCCAAAAGGCCCTTCATCGCAAAACGACTTGACTTTTCTTGTCTTTCCCTTCTGATGCCTGGTGACATTGAGCCGCTTTTTGGTCGAAAACAGACAGGACGATGTTGCGTCGATGTGGCACTTGGAAGAACTTGATTCTTGCTCACGCTATTCCCACTTGAGTTTGGAAACACACACAAAAGAGCGCACCTCGCATGTGGAATGCATGTGACTTTTTGTTTTGCTTTTTACCCCTTGTGCTTGTTCCCCGACAGCTACTGGGATGACTTCCACTCGTGCGCCAGCACGGCGTTGTCCGACTGCCAGGAAGGCGCCAGCGACCTTTGGGAGAAACTCAAGAAAGAATCTCGCAGTCTGGATTTTCGCGGGAGTTTGTTTGAACTTTGCGGCGGGGGAAACGGCGCCCCCTCCGGGCGGGGCCCGGCAAGGGCCTTCCTGGTCCTGCTGCCCAGCCTGCTGACCTGGCTGCTGGCCCTTTAGGAGAGACGCCCACTCACCCGGAATCCCCCCCCAACCCCCCAAAAAGTGGAAAGCGGAGCCCCGCGTTTGCCCTCTGCCTTCTCGGCGCTTGGTCCAACCCCGCCACCCGTCATGACGCTTGGTGAAACTTCGAGGACATTCGGTTGAGACGTCGCAGGACTTTTTCAAAATGATGTCGTCGCTGAGCGGGCGCCGGGCGGGCACAACATTCCCGTCCCAAAAGCAGCAAATTGTCCCCCCCTGCAATATAGTTTTAGCAGCTAGCTTGCGAGCTAGCTTTTTCTCTCTCTCACTCCCTTCTTTGGCTGTGTTGGGAAGCCCACCCTGGTTTGTGGAAAGGCACTTCTGGGACCTTCCGCTGTTGCCAATTTGAAGCGCTTCAACATTCCAGCCAGTCAGCATTTGAATCTTTCACTCTTTTCATGTTTTGGCGCCATCATGTTTTGCACTTGAACATGGGTTAGCCCAAGTTCCAAGGTCTTTGCCCGCACCCGACTGCTCTGTAGAACAGCCATTTTTTGTTGTTTTTTTTTCAGTGGCCCTTGGTTGATGTCCAAAACAGCCAAAGTTTGTGGACACCCATGGGCTGGAAGTGAGTGATGCTGACTTGCGTGACACCGTGACACGTGTCACCTTCTCAGCCTTTTTAGGACATGAGCACAAACGTGGGCCTGGCGCTACGCCCATTCAGCGTAGAGCTGCGAATCCAAACCTTTGCGTTAACATGGGCTCAGGCTAACCAGAGTGGACTTGCGCCAACGAATGTCTTTGTGAATGAGTTTTCTCAATGCGGCTAAGTTGGGGTTCAACACTTTGTCGAGGATTTGCGTGGCTAACGGTCATCGGCTGCAGCTGAGTGTTGAACCGAGGAGGGCAACGTGTGACTTTTAGCACAGCTCTTGTCTTGCGTCAGCTCATGGTCCTTTGTGATGTCGATGCGGTGGATTTTCGCCGGATGAAGGTTTGAATTCTTCACATTTCCGCGTTTTAACCTTGTCCTATTTTAACGTTTAGGGTTCTTATGTTTTGGGTGCTAATACACTTTAACGTGTTGCACGTTAACATTTTTGTGTTTTCATGTTTAGTGTTTACGTTTTAGCATTCCAGCATTTTACCATTTACTGTTTTCAGAGTTTTGTTTTCACTTTTCATCGTTTTAACGTTTTAGCGTTTCAATGTTTTGCGTTCTAACATTTGAGCGCTTTTGCGTCCACGCCCATGTGCTTGCAGGTTCCTAATCTTTTAGCAAAGAGGTTTGAAGTTTTCTTTGTGCTGGTTTCCTGAATTTTTTTTTTTTTGGTACGTGAGTAGAAAGTTTAGCGTTACCGTTGTTACGTTTGTGATGGCGGCAAAAATAGAAAAACAAAAGAGCAATACCACCACGACATCATGGCCAGTATTGGTCTAGTCAATCGACTGATCAATAAGCATTCATCAAGACTGTTGTGCTCCAATAAATAACAAGTAATAATGTTGAATAATAATCACAATAATTATAATTACATATTCGTATCTCTGTTGGTTTCTGTTTGTTTGCTCGCAATTTTTACAAATCATTCCAAAAATCATCAAAATAATTTATAAGGATTTATGATGTTCTTCCGAGAAAGACAAAATAAGATTTATCATCGAGACTTTATTCCACTTATAATGAACATAGAAATTTCAGAAAAGAATATTTAGTGCAAAATAAAACACGACTGTTTGAAAGGAAGTCTGGGACGTCACTCCATCTGTCTGGTCTCTCTCTCTCTCTCTCTCTCTCTCTGTCTCTCGCTCTCTCTCTCTCTCTCTCTCCCTCTCTCTCGCGTGCTCGCGCCATCATTGCGTAAAAGGTGGCTGAAGATGAAGAGGTGCAGAATAAAGACGAGGAGGCCTCAGCTGCCCAAACGGCAAAAGTCCTCCGTGAGATTGCTGCGCGGCTCGCCCATTTGCAGACAATCGAGCATTGACAGTACGCCGAGCAGGCTGTGCATACCCGCGTGCTTTTTAGAATGCGGGAATTGGGGGGCGGGGGACATTTTTTTCAACAATCAGCCCACATTTCTTTTTATGAAAACGTTACACTAGAAATCGGTCCCAAAAAAGGAAATGATAAAAAAACAAATATATATACACACATATTTGATAGATAGATGGGTGGCTTGCAGGTGTATGATTTTTGGGATGCGCGTGTGTGAGCACAAAATCATTGGCGACACATAGTTCGCTGTTTTATTGACAGATGAGGTGAAGGCAAAATACTCAAATTGAAATCCGATTTGACAAAAAAAAGACAACAACCCAACAACAAACACATATTTTTTTAATGACTTTTGGGGACCACATGCGAACGTCTCGGAGGGAGCCGACTAATTCCTGGAAACGAGGCTGCTGAATAATTGAAGACGCAATTAAGGCCTGCAGAAGAAAGGCGCTCATGAAATATTAATGTGGAAAGTCCCGCGAGAGTTCTCCTGGCCTCAACCCACTCGCGACCACGCCCTGCAGGCGTCTGCTGCACTCGTTATGGCATTCCAAAGAACAAGAATTTCCTCACCTTGGAAAGCGTACGTTCGAGATGAATCGATTGATCTGAAATGCTGATGGAAAGAGTCAAAGGAAAATCATCACAATCGTACGTTTACAACCATTCTGGACAACAATGAGAGTCAGTGAGCACGGCACGAAAGGACACAAAATGATTTATTCTCAGAAAGAGCAACATGAACATGAATTTATTCAAAATATCAGCAAACGGCAACGAAGAAAAAAAGAACGAAAGAAAACAAAGACACTAAAAAGACACTCCAGCGATCTAAAAATGACACATTTTATTGACCTCACTTTTGGCAAATGTTAATACTTTCTTAATATTATTCTTTAATGTTTTATATTTAAAAATTGATGATTCCGTTTTTGAAACCATTTACCCGGCCTCTTTTTTTTATCCTCCAACACACGTACGCAAATTTACGAGAAATCCATTGTTCATATCACAAGTAGACGTGTCAGCGCGGGCGTGCCCCCCAGCACACACACACACACACACACACACACACACACATCGCCGATTAAAAGGGTTGGAAAAGAATTTCCTGATGATGAGGTTTGCCGCGCGATGATGACGCCAAGGCTGTGCGGCGGTGACCACTTCGAGGCAGTGTGGTGCACGCGTGCAAATAGAAAACAGAAGGTATCCGAGGGAAGAAGAAACAATTCCGTACGGAGCTGTGAGGTTAATGAGGTTAATTCTTTTGGCTACAGAGGAGTAAGACAATGCCGATTCTATTATCTGTGTGTAAGTTGCTGCTGTTTTTCTACATTGATGTTGAGGCAATTAAGAACAGGCGCTGGTTATATTCGCTTAGCATGTGTTAGCCGTAATCTAGCAGTGACCTGCAATGTTTGAGCCCCAACTCACAAGGTCACCAGGCATGCTAATTTCGAAGCTAACCTGTATATTCCTGACGTCTGGCTGCTATCGTGTTAATGCGGGGCCTATCTCACTGGCAAATAGCAGGCAAATTATATACATGGCTGGACTATGGAGGGAGAAAATTGACGCCTACAAGGTTAAAAAAAGAAAGAGAATTAATTCTAATGGGAGGAATGTCATTTGCTTGCTTCACAATCGATTCTGAGCTTTCAGTTACACACACACACTTTTGGGGCCTGTCAAATTTTTTTAGTTCAGAAATAGACTTGAAAAAAAATCAACCCAATTTATCAATTACCCAAAATTAAGCAAGACATTCATCAATGATTGAAATAGTTGTTCGTTGCAGGACTCAATCAAAGCTTTTGTTTTGTCATTTTTGAGGCACACTGCCAATGTGAAAATGTTTCCTGTTTATTTATTTTTCGTCAAACATTTTCAAGTGTGTAGCTCAGGAGTAAAAGTGGGTCGCTGCTAAAATAAGAGCGCCTCCGCCCCCCCCTTTTGGGAGCCCCATCAGAAAGCACCGGGCTGCCGCGGCACCGAGCTTCCTGTCTTAACAGGAAATGTGAAGTGCGCTTGGCAGGGTGTCGGCAAGCTTCTTGAAACCTTCCTATTTTGAAACATGTGACACATGTTCACAAGCTAAGTCACGACGAGACAACAACAACGAGCCCAGGCTACGCCCATGCAGCCCGGCATCGTTTCCACAGCAACACACGCACAACGAAGATTTGTTAACCGCGGAGCCCAAATGAAACAGATCGGTCATCCGCGCATCGCCACGTGAACGGGACATGGCAGTGGCTGAAATAAGACAGAGAAAAATGATGAAGATACTTTTTGTGACAACGAGCCGGTCATGAGCATGAGCTCACCGCGAGCTTCAGCTTGATGCTAGCTTTGTGGCGGTCGAAAGGCGGTCGCCTGCGGCTTTCAATCTCGGACTTCCCGTTTGTTTTTGAGCTTCGCTCCTTGTTGCTCATGGCGCGATTGGACCTCCTCTTCCCCTTCACCGTCAAAATGAACATTCTGAAGATTGAGCCTTGGGAGTAAACCTCTCTGTGAGCTGGCAAAGGCTAACTCATCACAGCACTCAAAAACAAACACAGGACAGCTGATATATTTGTGATGTTTTATTTGGAAACATTTACTGGCTTTAAAAGTTGTCATCTTCAACGAGAACATGAGCGCCAATGTTTTGATACCAACTGATACTTCATTGTGACGATCAGCAAAAGTGGACAGATTGACCAAGGGCGGGTTCAGTAGCGTCCCTCGACGCCCAGCTGCGTCTCGGCCTCGCGCTGTATCTGGTGGTGAACCGCACGCACTTCCTGTTGGCTTAGCGTGCGCTCCGTGTGGCGGTAAACCAGGCGGAAGCACAAGCTCCGCCTTCCGCTCCTGAAATACTCCACAGGATCGGGGGCCGGCTCAGTCGCGCTCTCTCTCTCTCTCTCTCTCTCTCTCGCTCTCTCTCTCTTTCTTCATTCATCCCGCGTGTCGCTCGCCCCGCCGGTGCCACTCAATTATTCAACGTGCGCTCAACGAGTGAATGTGCTATATGTCATGTCTGCATGTGTTGAATAATTGATGTCTCCATGATGCAATTGTGCACCTCCACCATAGAGATCAAGGCACACACACACACACACGAATCCCAGCATGCTCATGTTGCACTTTACCCAAAAGAACTCAAGTTGGGAGCCATTTTTGGTCCTGTGATCGGTTTATGTGCGTACGCGCAGGCATGCTTAAAAATGAATAAAGCCGCCATTTTCTCAGTGCTAATTGCTTATTAAGTGCTCCGCTTGAACTTTGATGATCCCCGGCAGGCCCCGGTGGCTTTAGCTCCGCTCACTTTCTTGACTTCCTGCTACAACAGGAAGTCAACGCTTCCCGCGAGTGTATGCGTGCGTGTAAGAGCTGCCGCGAGGGCGTCCGTCTCGTGAAACGCGATCCGATCGATCGCTCTTGCGATCCGAGATGGCGGTTCCACGGCTCCATTATGGTGTGGCGTAACGGCCGCTCGCAGCTAATGGCTCATGAGTGTTTGCTAATCTGCTCTCGCTCGATTCCGTTCCCGTGAAACTCGATTCCCTTTCCTTCCCGTCACTGCCATACGGCACGCGGTGCATTTACACGATCGCCGGTTCTGGATCATTTGTTGCATTCGTCATGGTTCTAGAACCGGGTATGGTTCACGTTGAAGCACATGACATTTGGCATGCAATTTTTAAGACCTGATCAAGTACAATTTGGATTGAACTTGCAATCTCCTTTCGAAATTATTTGTTTGAATAGCGATGCTAATGTTCATGCGCACAACATGGGAGTGGAAGGAAGCTACTTTTTAAGAAGAAAACTTTTACTGTACTGTATTGTTTTCATGAGGATGGCAGCTGGAGAGCCGAGACATGCGCATTTTTTCCCCAACTGTCGCCACCACCATCATCATCAAAACTTTTTCATTTTTAGAAAATGACACCTTCCCCTCCTCACCCGTCCTTCCTCTGCAATGCGCGTGTGTGTGCGTGCGCTCACGTGGGGTGCGTGAAGTCATCCAGCGGCTTGACCTCCTCCACCAGGTCTCCGGCGACGGCTCGCACCAACTCGTAGAAGTCGTTGGCGTGGAAGGCCGCCTCGCCCGCTGCGGGGAGCCAGAAGGAGATGTCGTTGTGCAGCGGCGGGTACTTGCTCAGTTCCTACAAACACACACGCGCGTACAAGAAAAGGAATAATGGTTACTTTAACAAGTGGCTAATTTGTTGTCTATGTTGTGAAGTCATTCAAAGTCAAAGTGGGTGCTTGTCAAAGCTTTCAGTCCCACCTAAGAAAAACGGTTCGCCCTTCAAGTAGCACCAGCATGAGAAACAATCTAATGCCGTAGTGTAGGAGGCCTATGTGTTCTGGAAAAAAACAGCCATGCGTTGCCTTCCGAAAGAGCACATTGAAGTTTCAATCTTTTGTGTGTGTGTGTGTGTGTGTGTGTGTGTGCGTGTGTCGGGGCATCCGCGCCGGCTGCAGGGGGAAGGCGAAGAGGCAGCCCGGGGAAGACGCAACGCCACTGGGCAGGAGATGAGCCGCGATCCCCGCCGAGCCTCCGACGAAAGCGCCTTCATCTTCCTCACGGCCGCACATCCCGCGACGTGCGCGATGGGGCGGAAAACAAAGCAAACCAAGCGGCGGTCACGCTCGCTACCTGGAAGCGGATCTCCTGATGGATGTCGTCCACGCAGAATTGCTTGAGGAAACGTTCGTCCTGGCTCCAGAACATTCGGATGTCGGGGATGTTGTACAGGACCATGGCCAGGCGCTCCAGGCCCAGTCCGAAGGCCCAACCCACCTTGTTGGCCGCGCCGGCTGACAACAAACGCACCATACAAAGAACAGCGACTTCAACAACATGTTATTCAGCCACAGCAAAAAGGATTTGAACTCCTCCTTCTCAAATGTCCAAACCATCAAAGAAAGTCAGATAGTGGATCCCCCCCCCCCACACACACACACAAATGTTTTTGAATGATGAATTCACACTTGAAGGTCATTCCTGAGTCACCTTTTTTTTACCCCCAGGATTTCAATTCCGGTGATGACACCCAAGCCTGATGAGCTCTGGACCCGTTCAGTCGACAAAATCCCCTCAAACACAAACCGGCCGCCAAAAGATCTCCCAAAGCTGCCACCAAAAGTCGTAATCCCGAGAAATTCCAGAACAGAAAGAGAAATCTCCCAAGTCATTGAGGAACGGATTTGATCGGTGCGGAATAAAGCGTGGCGACGCACGGTGAGAATCCGTTAATTGAGAAAACACGCAACAGTCGCCCGCCTGCCCAAATTCCAATTCAGCCAGGAGGAATCCGGGACATCGTCTCAACGCCACGGGTACCTCGACCGAGCAAAAACGGCATCCATGGCATCTGGGGCCGCTTCTCCGCTTCAGGACCCGAACGACTCGCTGTGATCGATGGAACAATGAATTCTGCCCTCGAATCCTGACGTTCAATGTTTGGCCTTCAGTTGGCATTTGGCTGGTGCAGCGGGACATTTAGGAACGGGGGAGGGCAAAGTCCACACGACTGGCCCGCTCAAATTCAAAGACGGGCAGACGCGTTAACCACGGGGCCTGCGCGCATCTTTTCGCGAGGAAGCCTTCGTCGCCCACCTCCTGTGCTCAAAGCCTTGATCCGAGTGCGTGAGTTCAAAGGCCCACTAATCTCACGGCGGTCCGTGTCAGGAGCGCGAGTGACTCGACTCTGAACGAATGAACGAGCGGCGGGCGGCCGTTACGTCACCCCGGCACCTCGCCTTGGCGAGGACGCACGCAGGAAGTGGCGCCCCGTCGACGTGCCGTCCAGCTGCGCAGCAAGTAGTGGCGCTTCACCGCGCTGGCGCAGATGGCGCCTAAACGACGTCCTCTGCAGACGACAAAGCGGACAAAGACGCAGAGGGGAGGCGACGGCAGAAGGAAATGTCGGCGAACGCGCCGCCCGCCGGGCCTCGCCATCTGTCCGTCGTTTGCAACCGAGCTTCTGGCCGACTGAGCGGGAGGCGGTCGCGGGACTCCTCCACACAAGCCCTTCGCACTTTGAACTCTCGGGTGCGGCCAACGTGCGGCTTCCACGGGGCACGTCGCGTGATCTTGTGGCCCGCGCGCCTGCCCCAAAATTGACCCTGGTCTCCGGTCTGCTTTTGCGTCACAAGCGCGTTCTTTCGTTCACGGCCGACCGATTGGAAGCGCATCCCGCTGTTTGCCAAAGTCGGCTGCGACCCATTCTGAGGGGCGGCGCTACAGGTGCGACGATTGGTTCGCAACCAACAACATCCACCATTTGGATCATGCCTTGGTCCTTGGGAAAGCTGTCCCCGCCCGTGGCACAAAAGAGTCCCCGATGTTTGCAAAGCGAGACGGAATTTCTTTGCATCTTTACTTGGCAAGACGGCGCCCGAGGTTTTTGCGGATTCTCTGATGGATGTGATCGGCATGGTCATCGGTTTTTGCTTTGCCATTTCCTATCATTTGGAAATAATGGCCTGTTCTTAAAAAGAGAGGCCCAATTTTGCAATCTGACTGAAATCCTCGTTGTTTGCAGGCCAATGAAAACGGCGGATCAAATCAACGACATTTGCGGCCTCCGAGCAGCCAAAAACAACTCGAGCTGCTCGTGGCAACTGCGCGCTAAACGCCACTGCAAGTAGCGCCCCCTGGAGCTCAGTGCCAAGTGTTATTCAGACATCAGGTTTTTATTTCATTTTTTGGGGGGTTGGGGGGTATCTGTGTGTATCCCCACTGTTTGTTATGGAACATGCACGGCTTGCTGAGATGGATGGTTGCGCAAACAAATGTTTGCTCTGCCCTTCGCTAACCCTCCCGACACACGCAAGCATGCGCGCGTGCAAACACACATGTTCCAAACTCAGACATTTGCACAGAGAGAGAGGTTGTTGACTTGGGAGATTATTTTACCGTTTTACATTTGGACCTCCACTTCCTTTCCATGAGCAACGGTAACAAACTTCTCACGAGTGCTTTGGATTTCGGGGGGATGCGTTCTGACAACTTGATGGCCACAAATGTGCAAGTTGGCCAAGTGTTGGATCAAAGTGGCGCGCCGCGTCATGTGTCGTCTTCACACTGTTGACCCGTGCTCTCCTTACGTGTGTATGGAGAAGGTAAGATCAGATTAAAGTCATGTCGCCAACAATTAACAGCCTCTCAAAGCAGTCGCCTCAGGCCCTCCGGGGAACGGGTGTGTGTCGGGAGGGGAGGGGGGGAGCGGACCAGCTGGCCACCAGTCATTGTCTGCAGTGGGTGTTAGTGAGGCAGACGGAGCGAGGGTTGATGCAGAAGGAGGAGGAATGTGGGGATGAAAGGACGGATCGGTGGGAAGGGGGAGGGTGGGGTGGCAAAGATCTAAATCCGTCACATGGGGCTCAGAGGTCAGCTCGTTACAAACGTGGAAACACGGAGGCGGAGAAAAGGGAAGGAGCGCCACCGGACGTCAGTCTTTCCTCCTGCATCAGGCCTGCATCCTTCTTTTTTTTTAATCTGTCATTCCTCCCTCTTTCCTCCTGACCACCCCTTCATCCTTCCATCCTCGGCTCACAAAAAGTGACTCATCAAAACATGAAGCTTTATGACAGCAGGGGGCGGGGCACTGGTGGGCGTGGGGGAGACATGATTTATTCAAGAGGGGGGATTAAGAGCCAAAGCGAGCACCTGAACCACACACACACATTCCCCAAGGGTCCGTGGTGACAGTTTTGAGAGCCTCTTAATTGTGACCAACACGACTTTAATCAGATTTCACTAACCACACACACGCGTGCGCACACCCCATGCACATATTATCTCACCATAACCCTCCTGCCCCCCCCCCCCACATCCCTTTTTTTTTGGTCCCCTGGGAAGTGTGTGTGTGTGTGTAATTCTGTTTTTGGCCAGGAGGCCTGGTCATTAGCAGGTCCCATCTGTTGGGAGGGGGAACCCTGGGACACACACATACACAAAGTGTCATGGCTAAATAATAGAAGGGGAAAAGCACTCGCTCCTCTCACACTTCCTGAGTGAATTAATAAGGTTTCATTTCTCCTCCAGCATCCATCACTTCGCCTTGTCTTCCTAACTTCCTCTTGGCCGCACCCCACCAGCTCTGCTTTGTGCCCTTGCCCCCCCCCCCACGACCCCCCATGCACTCACGCGCAACCACATACGCATGCACGCCTGGCCTCAGGCACCACATATGGCGATCGCAGAATTAAATAAGATGCACGCCAACCGGTGTCCCCTGTTGCCGCCGCCACCGCCGCCACTTCCTCCTCCTCCTCCCAGGCGCCCCAAACCACCGCTCGCTCACTCTACTGCAGTCACTCGGGTGCTCTCTCACTTTTTTTTGCTCTCTATTGTCTCCGATGCTGCAGAAATATTGGATTGAGAATGGGGTGCGGGGTGGGGGGCCGTTACCACAGCAACCAGCCACACTGCCGCAGTGGAGGTGTAGGGGAGGCGTGCGCGCACTCTGGTCTCGTGCAGCGTACGAATGAATGCGTGAGCATCTTTGAACTATTTTTGGCCTGCTCGCCTCTCGAGGCGAGTCGGCTGGCTCGCGCGCACGTGCCGTGGCGGCAGTCAAATGCAGAGTGCCGCGCGGCAGTGGTGGTGATGGGCCAAGTGTCGATGATTGGTGGCAACAAGCAGCGGGCCAGCGCAAGGAAAGGGGGAAGTTCAGCAGCCAGCAAGCAGCACACCCACTTCACTTAAAGTTGGTGTGTCACCCAAAAAGGTGAATAAAATGTCAAATTCGAGGCAAACATCAGACTGGATTGTCTTCGATTAGTGACCGAGTGAGACTTGATCTTGAATCGAGCAAAGAAGGGAATATGACAACTTCCCAATCTTCCATCGTGCAACCTTATCCATCAAGTTCAAAGGTTACTGCCTTGCTACGTGCGTGTGTGTGTGCCTTCTGACCAGAGTTGAGCAGCTGCTGCTCCATGACTCCACAGCCCAGCACCTCCATCCAGTCGGCACGGAAACGCACCTCCATCTCAAAGGAGGGATGAGTGAAGGGGAAGTAGCAGTCCACCCAGCGCACCTCTAAGTCTGCCGAGGACGACGAAGACAAAGTCAGCCGACGTTCGGTGAGGCGAGGCGCGGCGCGTACCACCGACCTTCTCTGAACAGGTGCCTGACGAGTCCGCTGAGCGTTTGCTTGAGGTTGAATTCCAGCAGCTTGACTGCCTCCAGACTGTGGACTTCCTGTTTGTGAGGCGTCCTGCGGCCCCCCGCCGCCTCAAACATCTTTAGCTCGTCGCCGTCGGCAACGTCGCAGAAGAGCTAAGCACAATAAAGCCATCCAAAGTCAGATAATGAATTAGTTCACCTTTATTTATTTTTAATATACTCAAAATGAGAGACGGGGGGGGGGGGCGGGGGGGCATTTTCCATGCGTTGAATGTTCATCAGCATTTTTGGGAGTTGTCCTTTTTTTTTGCCAATGCATCCCAATCCCTCATGAGCGGCTGGGCTCGACCGGACAGTAAAGACTGATCCGACTTCTGATCAGATTGGCGAAACTAATCGGGAATTTCTTTTTTTGTACTTGCGTGATGCCTAAATCTGCCATTCTCTTTTTGCGTTGGGTAGAAAGGGACGTGCGGAGACGAGTCCCTTTTTGGGTGGGTTGGCACTTGCAAAAGGAGCATCTGTCGTTTGCCTTTGCCGTTACCTGGCGGTTGGAGAAGAGGCGCACGCCCTCCATCTGGTGGAAGACGGGATAGTGGCTGGCGTCGATCTCGTCCCGCCTGTACACGTCTCCGGCCAAGAGGAAGGCGTCCAGGCCGCTGCTCACCAGCTCCCTCTGGTGGGCCGAGGTGTGCGCACGCAGCATGGTGCTCCTACGAGAAGAGGTGAGTGGGCGCCGTCTGTTGTGGGCGGGGCGCGGCATGCGAGGCGGCTCACCTGTTCAGGTAGTAGTTGTCGCCGCGCTTCCTGCTGGGGTGCTCGGGCGGGATCAGCAAGCTGTCAATCAGTCAAGACAGTCGGTGAGCGGCCCGGACGGGGACACGGCTGTCGATCGATCAAATGACCTGTCAAAGTTCTGCTCCACGGTGACCACGGGGCTCAGGTTGTCGTGGGCCGAGAACAGCGGGTTGCCCGAGCGACCCGCGTAAGCGCTGAGCAGAAAAACCACAAGGAGCAGAAATGAACTTTTCGACAATGCTTGCTCTTAACTCATTCACTCCCAATGACGTTTTTAAACGTCTTTTCAGAGTTGGTCTAAAATTGGCTGGTACTGAATGAGTTAAGATGGTCAGCTTAACTGGGCGCCGCGTGCGCTCAAGAGGAAAGCTCACAAAGTGGCGGAATTGCCAAATGCATGAGCATTTCATGGGCAAATCCTGACTCTGCATATTTTGAAAAGGGCGAATATCGTCCGGTAAAACGGTGACTTCATTTGAGCGCGGCAAAGGCACCTGTAGAAGTAAGCTTTGATCCGCTCCTTGAGGAGCCACAGTGGATGATGCCGTTGGTTGTGGAGGTTGCGGCCCACTTTGGCCAGGACCTTGGGCGTGACATTGGTGAAGTCGTCGCACGCGTAGGCGCGGCCTAACACCTCCACGCTTTCCTGGCCGAGGGCGGGGCTCACTGTGTGCGCGCGTCGGCGGGACGCGGCCAGTGGCGGAGACAGGAGGCGCAGCGGCTGCCGGAAGAGCATGACCGCGAGTGCCAGAAACTGCTGAAGCACCGGCGGACCCCTACAGGCTGTGTGCGGAGAAGCAAAGCGCAACGTCAGCAGAATATTCTGTGCCGAGGGGGAATTGCGGAGACAAAAAGGTCAACGCCGTCATTTGCTCAGCATGGCTTCAGCGAAGGCCAGCGCGAAGGGACAGGAAACTTCCCTTCAACTGTGACTACCAAATAAAGAGCTCAAAGCAACTCGACCTGTGAGAGAGGGCCTTCTTATGTTTTCCTCCATGTTATGCCATTTCTTGACTGGGCCTTTTCAAAAGTCTTCGAATATGTTAACATGAGATGGAATGTCCCAACTACATTCCATGTAATGCGTGTACATTTCTTTACTTTTTCCCCCTTTTTGCAGGGTCCCTAATTTCACAGATTTTAAAAGCTCGTTGTCAGGGCCTTGGTGGCCGTCGGGAATTGGGGGCTTTTCTGAACGGGCTCCGCCCACCCCGTTGACGTATATTCCCGGGCCGAATTTTGTTCCCAACGGAAGAGCTGTATCAAGATGCGTGTCTTTCCAAACGTGATCATGTTCACGTTGGAGGTTTTCCGTGAACATGTTTGCACTTAGCAGGAGTCTGCAAGTGCACGGCATCGGGATAACATACGAGGCGTGTCGCATATTTTGGTTAACTCGTGAGTTACATGACTGACAAATATTAGACGTGGAGATATCATCGTAAAGTCTTGATGGCGTTCCATGGCCCTCTGTGATCTGCGACGACAGCGGTTGATGCATGTGTCACTTTGGAAACAAATGACTTTAAATGGCTTTGCCCTCCAACCTCCCAATAACAACAAAAGGGGAACGTGGGGTGAGATGTTGATCAACGTGTATGCCGTTTGGCGTGTTGCAATAACGCTCATTACTCTCACATCATTTCATGTGGGTAAAACGCAAAGTTCGTTTTTGGACGTTTTGTTACTGTTTTTTTTTATAGTACAGATCGCAAGAGAGACTTACCTTCACACGTCGCCCGGCATTGCCTTCCGTTTAGTGGCCAGAAACGTGCCCGTATGTTAAACTCGTCATTCAAAGTATAATTCTGTAAACGTATGCATATTGACCGTCAACCACCGCACCCAAAAAAGAGGCTAATATCAATTTGTTTGGCCAGAAATCACAACAAAGACAAACGTTCGCGGCACAATGCTTAAATGGGACAGGCACTCTTCGGGCACCCTGGTCAGTGGGGCCTTAATGTCTGCTGTCTGAGGTTTAGCGTTGTTAGCGTAGTAACATGTCGGCGCCCTCGAGAGCGCAGGTGATTTCTCTGTACAAGATGCTCCTAAGAGAAAGTTACAACTTCCCCTCGTACAACTACAGGTAAGAACTGCGAGTCGATAGACCGCCATTCTTCCTGTTGCGTCATTTCGTTTGAAATGCGTGTTAGTCAGCGGGTTGCTAGTGTAGCTACACATTGTTTGCATCAGACGTCACTCGAATGACGTTTTTAGCATTGTGAAATGCATGCAGCGGTCCGCCCATTCCCCGTGGGGTTCCACGGCCCGACTAAACTTTCCAAATGGCTATCCAAGCACCGGGATCAAAACACAACAGAAACCTCGGTCAAAAACAGTCTTGTTGTCAGCGCTTTCAAAGGGGAAAAAACAGAATTACAAAAACATCCGAATCAAAAAGCCATCAAATGTTTTCCTCATCCGGCTAATAGAATCGGGGTTATTTCGTTAATTGTCACCAAACCTACACTCCGTTGTCATCGTAAAGTGTACAATATAGCAAGGCGCGCATCACTTTCCACATGGTTGACGTCATGCATTTCCACATCATCTCTTATCAGGAATATTAAACCGCACACAAACCTCGCGGCCGACTTGGTGTCGTTCTGTGATCCACTGGCTGGTCGCCCCCGCTGAAAATGATCAATCATTTGTCCAAAGAGTTGTCGTGAAATTGAATAATCAATTAGTTGTCGATTGCCATCAGAAGCACAAGGATGAAACTTCCACTTCACCATTCCTGCCAGCCTCCGGCGTCATTTCCCTGCGTTGCCTTCCTTGTCCTTCCCCTCCCTCCATCTCATCCCTACAAAAGTCGTCATCCCGCTAACACGTCCTTGTCGCGCTTGTGTTTTTAACGACGCCTAGTAAATCGGATCCATCGCGGCTTTAGTGGCACGCTCTGAAATGTTCAATGTGCTGCGCCCGCAAGAAGAAGTGGAACTTGTCAGGGTCACTGAGCACCTGCCAGCTGTGTGGCATCTCCACTCCATCGTCAGTACAAGCGGCAAAACAACAAGTCCTTGTACTTTCACGCTTCCAAGAGCACCCTGACCTCAGGACGCAGTCCCAACCCGCCGTTTTTTGAAGGGGATCCCAAGGCCAAAATGTTCTTTGCACGAATATGTCACCCGTGTCCTCACGAGTCTCCACACGCTGTCTCGATGAATAATGCAATTGTGAACGAGGCAGATACTCGACCCGTTTTCCGCCATCTGTGGAGGCGGCCGTTTTGGCCTTTACCACCCTCAAACACGATGATGAGAGTGGTCGTAATTAGAATAAGAATTGAATCCTGATCCCAATCTGTGTCCCTTGCAGGACGTACGCGGTGCGGCGTGTGCGCGATGCTTTCAGAGTCAACAAGAATGTGGCCGACCCAAACACGGTGGAGAGGCTGGTGCTGGAGGGCCGCCAGTCACTGGCGCTGATACAGAGACAGGTAACGCCGACAGATCCTCAGGCTGACGAGCACGCACACGAGCGCCCGTTTCCTGACCTGCCACCTGCGGCCTGAGCTCGTTCCCAAAATGCATCCGCAGCCCTCAGGCTCATTCTTGGGTGCCGCCAGCGGACGATGCGTCGGCGAGCGGCCACCTCGAGGGTTGTGCTCGTGTGTTGTCAGGTCGCGGAAACTGTTACAAATTGGGAGGGGGGTGCACATCTGCAACTTCAGACCAGAAGCCAAGTCAGCTCTCTCTGACGCACGAGTTGCTTTTGGGAAGTCCAAAGTAGGACGACACACAGCGTGAACGACTGCCTCGCCGACACCCCTCCCCCTGCGCTTCCCTTCCATCACTGAAAATCGGCGGGGGGTGGTGGGGGTTGGGAGCATTGCATCTATATTTTGCGTTCTTTTCCTGCCAGCGACTTTGGGAATGTTTTCAAATGCGACGTACGGGCCGCTTTCTATATACCAAATCGAGGAAACTCTCGCTTTGATATATATTGCGCAACGACAAGCTCCATTGGGAGTCTGCCGGCATGTCCAAAAATTGCTAACCAAATGTTGGCCTAGCTGCAGTTTTTCTCTTCTTTCTTTCAAGTTGTTGTCGGCTTTGCTGCCCTTCCGCCCATCAAGGTGATCGCCAAAACAAATGACATTACTCCAACTCCAACTGCATTCGGGGGGAGGACCCAAAAACATTTTCCTATTGAAATAAAAAACGAATGTTAAAACAAATGAAAAGAGAACAAACCGAAAGCACATTTTGTCTTCAAAACTTTTTTTTCTCCCCCATTTTCATTTATGGTCGATTTTAAATGGATTTATTTGGCCATTGCCGTACGGCCGCTGTTGTCGGGCTGGACCACACCAGATAAAATAAGATCATGGCCAGCCGCGAGGCCGAGCCATGAGGTCACCAGGCTGCCGTCTCTTGGACCTTTGGCGCCCTCTGGTGGTCTTGCGCAGCTATTCCCCTCATTCCAGTCGATAAACATGTATGTGTGTATCCCGAGCCGCTCGCGGTTTGGTCGCCCCCGCCCCCCCGCCCCCCACGCATGCGCAGGGGAGATCTGCATGTTGGTTTATTGCATTTGCCGTGGTGTCCTTGAGGAAAGCGTGTCTTGATTCATGGGCATGGTGGTGCAACGCATTCAACTCGTGTCTCAAGGCACCCCTGCACTGGGGTCATGTGGAGCTGATATGTCCTCAAAAACACGAAAATCAATCGACAACGCATGCACGCAATGACGGCAAACAAAGCGAGTGTTGTGTAATAGCAATTAAGAAGCAAAGCATTCTTTTTTTGTGTTTGCATGCGACGCCATGATTTGGATGGGATTGCGACGGAAGAAGCTCGTCACGTGACGCAGTTTGGTGTGTGTGTGTGTGTGTGTGTGTGTGTGTGTGTGCACGCGACTGCGCGCTCCTGCAGGTGGTTGTGGGCGGTATGTTCCAGGCTCCGAAGACAGCGGTGGAGTAGTAGGAACCGGCCAATCAGCTTCCGGCTTGTGAGGTGGGCGGTGCGTCATGGGAGGAGTTGCAGCGTCCGACTTCCACAGAGACCCAAATAAAAGCACTTTACGTGACAAAAGTGAAATGGAAGCTTTTTGAAACCACTTCACATTTTAGTGGGGCGGGCTCCGATGTCAATGTTACTGGAGCAAAGGAGAAACGGGTGACTGACCGCGCAGCTAGCAGACGGGCTAATAATAGACCGCCGAGTTCTTTGGCGACCCGCGACTGACCCTCACTTCCTCACAAACGCACGACAGGTGATGAGCGCGCACGGTTGCTAGCGGGGCTATGATGTCGGTGGGGAGCGGGTGGGCTCTGTCATCTGCTCCAGTTGAGCTCCTCCAGCATTTCATTTGATATGTTTCATCCATCCATCCACTTTTGAATGGGCTTCTCCTCAGGAGGGTTGTGGGTTTCCTATCCCAACCGTCTTGGGGCAGTCGCGGGCTCCGCCCTCAGCTGGTTGCCAGTCAATCGCAGGGCAAGATTAAACATATTTAGGAATTCTTTAACCGTTCAGCATAGGGAGGTGGGGAAAAAATCCTGCAGCCATTCCCGGTGACGTCATTCGCCCATGATAGATCACACTTCAGATATGACTTGGACTTGAAAGTAATTGAATTGAATTGAATACAACTTTATTGTGGGCGGCCCGGGAGTCCAGTGGTTAGCACGTCGGCTTCACAGAGGTACCGGGTTCGATTCCAGCTCCGGCCTCCCTGTGTGGAGTTTGCGTGTTCTCCCCGGGCCCGCTTGGGTTTTCTCCGGGTGCTCCGGTTTCCTCCCACATTCCAAAAACATGCGTGGCAGGCTGATTGAACACTCTAAATCAGGGGTGTCCAAACTTTTTGCCAAGGGGGCCAGATTTTATGTGGTAAAATGTCGGGGGGCCGACCTTGGCTGACATTCTTTAAATTGTGCCTAGGTGTGAGTGTGGGCGTGGATGGTTGTTCGTCTCTGTGTGCCCTGCGATTGGCTGGCAACCGATTCAGGGTGTCCCCCGCCTACTGCCCGGAGGCAGCTGGGATAGGCTCCAGCACCCCCCGCGACCCTCGTGAGGATCAAGCGGTTCGGACAATGAATGAATGAAACAACTTTATTAAATGTGCTGTACCTATGTGTAACATACAACACAGATGAACATTTTTAAAACTCTGGGCAGAATTTGGACTTACATTTTGCCACAAAAGGGCGCACGATGCTGAGCTTTAATGGATGACACGCAACACAAACGCAGCAAGAGAAGAGCCAGGTTTAATCATCTTCACTTTCACAGTAAATATCGAGTGGGAATAACACCAGAACAGTTGGAAGCGCGCACACTCGGAATCCACAAGTTAACGAGTCTGTTCATTTCCTCAAAGTGATGTTATACTATGGGACCCAAAGAAAGACAGCAGGTGCTGAGGAGAAGGACTGCATAAAATAAGTTGAAATGGATTCAAAGCGTGTGGGGTGGTCGGCTGATGAATGATAAATGTTCACCTGCAACAAGTTTTGTTTTGCTGGACCTGTTCGGATCAGCCCCCCCCCCCCCTCCCCACACACACACACAGAAAGCCCTTTTGCAGCACTTTTACATGCGGCGCACCTTGACCCGGAAGCGTGACATGTCCTCGAGCAGCACGTGAACATCCGCGACGGATGATTTGAGCGTCACTTCCGTTCGTGCGGCTCGGGAGGCGGCAAAGCGGGCGCGCAGTAGCGGAGCGTGAAGTTTCGCCCGTCGTTGTTGTCCCAGAAGTCGCCCTGGTCGGAGCGGAAGTAGACGGCCAGGTGCACGGCGGCGCCTTCCTCCATCTCAGGGGGCGTGTAGACGGTGAAGCCGTAGCGCGCGCCCCCGCCCCCCGGCGGGTGCGCGTCCAGCAGCAGGGCCTGCGCGTCCACGTGCGACAGCCACTCGTTGAATGTGTAGCGCACGCCCACCTCCCCGCACGCGCTACCGCTCAGCACGCGCACGTGGCCGCGCACGTCGAAGTGCGTGACGGAGAGCCGTTCCAGGCACACGCGCAGCAGCCGAAGGCGAGAGTCAGGGTCCGCCAGCTCGGAGAAGCAGGCCACGAGGCGCCCTCCCCCCGCCGGGTGCGAGTGCCGCCCGCCCGCCGCTGCCGCCGGCCGCCCGGTGTGTCTGGAGAACACCTTGGTGGGCACTCGGGGCTCGTCGAGCGCGCTGAAGTGTTTGACGCTGGCCAGACTCAGCCCGAGCGAGTCTGCGAACTGGACCCGCTTGCGCTGCTCGCTCGGGGCCACGGCGGCCAGCAGCAGCGAGGCCGGGCAGGCGGGCAGCGAGCGGGCCCGCCGCCTCTCGCTCATGCGCCGCTCCAGCTGGCGGGCGTCCTGGTCGTCGTCCAGTCGGTCGTCGTCGTCGTCGTCGTCGTCCGGGTCCGGTTCGCGGTCCATGATTCGGCCTGCCAGGCCGTCCCTCAGTCCTCGGTGTGCTGCTGCCGCCGCTGCCCCCGTTGCTGCCGGTCAGAGTCCGCGCTGGGGCCTCCTGCTTGTATAGGGGAGGGGACGCCCCCCTCACCCCCACCCCGCCGCGCACCTGCTGTCACGTCGACAACGTATCAAGCGCGACACATCTTTCACAAACTCGGACACAAGCACTCCAACCCGACAGTGATGAGTCTCCGAACAGCAAGTCGGCCGAGGCCTTGACGAATTTGTCTGGCGCAAACATTTCCAAGTCAACGCCCCGTCGAATTGAAACGGACATGGAAGTGGACAGAATGTGTCTGACGAGACCTGCTGAAACTGCGCCAAGGTGGACGACTGGAGTGCGAGAAGCCGCTTTTGCCGATCAGCTCTGCGCATGCGCGAGAACGGAGGCCGCAAAGAAAGGAGCGACTGCCTCCCGAACAACGAGCCAAGCGCTTTGGGAACGTTGGGAACGCGGCACATCGCTGGACCCCAAAGCACACACCTACCAGCTCGCGGGAAAAGGTTCAAGGCTTCAAGCGGCATGTACGATTTAGATGCGCCGACGCGTCACGGATGACGTGCGCGTCTTCGTTGGGTAACGCCCCGCAAAAAGAAATTGCACTCCGTGTCTGTCTGTCGTCCGAACCCAAGTTGGGTGAAGTTGTACGATCGTTATTTGGTAGGAAATCGGCTGCAAAGCTCCCCGTTACTGCTGCGGGTGTTGTGAAAGCGCCGTATCACGAAAGATCGATTGCATTGGATCAAACGAAACAAACCAAGAACGGCGAAGGGCAACGCGTTGGACTTTTCTCAAGTGGCCTTCGATCAGACACGATCAAATTCATAAAAGCAGATCGACAATCCATTTTTCTATTTGTGTCCCGTGCTAGATTTTATTTTGCTTTTAGAAACACCAAAACTCTTGTTAAACTTTTCCTGACTCGTTCCAAGCAACGCAGCAGAAAATCAAGCCTTATTTCAACGTTGCAGTTCTTCGATCCAAACCAAAAACAAAGACCGCGTCATTTTCCCCATTTTGAAGCTCCGTTTCCAAACATGGTATCTGATTGCCCAAAAGAGACACGGACCGAATTTTGGCAACGTCAACATGACGTTAGCGGGGCCCCCCCAAACCATTCAAGTCAGTTTATTTGGAATGTTGCGGAAGCGACGTTGTTGGCCTGCGCAGGTGCAAGTGCAATCTTTCGGTGCCTCCTCGGTCGGTGCGGTTTGAACCCCCCCCCCCCCCCCCCGCCCCCAACTGTCCTGGCGGAAGCTCGAACCAAGAATGCGGGGGTCGGCGGGGGTGGGGACTCCACTGTGAAAACTCCAATGAACGCCACGCCTCTGGTAACGCAGGTTAAACCCGTTTGGGTTTAACCTGCGAAGAGGAAGCAGAGAGGTCGGGCTTCGCCACGCTTTTATTTTGAAAACGTTCGCTTTTATTTGGAAAGGAAAAAGTAGCACCTATGGGATCGGACGGCTGCTTTTCTTTTCCGTGGTTGGCGTCGCGTAGACGTCGAGCAAGTTTGTCTCTCGGCTCCCACTCGTTCACAGCAAAAGCGGTGAGATGAATTGTCGGGCGGACATGTTAGCAAAGGACATGTCGGATCTGGAAGAAGACGAAGACCTGGAGGTGTTCAGTAAGGTACCGTCAAACTTCCCGACTCCCGCTTTCGCGACGCGGACATCGCCCCGCTCAAAACACTCTCGAGTGACGATTTTGCTGAAGACTCCCCCCGTCTTAACTTTCGGCAATGTTCGCTTCTTGCGGAGGGACGACAAACGTTGGGAGTCGGCAGACGAGCTGACCTTTGCGCTTCGATCGGCTTTTGCTCTCCGCGTCCATTTCGGAGTTAGTGCGCCCAGTGATTTGGAGACGGGTCGTTTTGTTCGCGTTGGAAGCCTTCGTGCTGCGCTACGTGAGGCGGGCGGTCCGTCCCCTTTGATGCGGGCCGGACGCCTCACCCGCCGTTGGCTTCGTTCAGTGCGAGAAGAGGCCGCAGTTGTGGCTCTTCACCGCGACCGAGGGCGAGCTCGCCGTGCCCCGAGCAGCCGCCGCACGAATTCCTTGCTCGTGCGCTCATGAGGGAATCCCCCCGCCCCTCAAATACTGCCCGCCTTGTCTTGGGTTCAGAAATTATTACTGACAGACGATGATCCCGCGGCCAACTCTCCCAGCTCGATGCTCAACCAGTACCAACCGGATGAAGATGAACGGCAGACCGGCGGCGCTAAAGACCTGCTTGTGACAGTCGACAGTCCAGAGAGTCGCGTCACAGCTATTGAGACCTTCATCGTGTACAGAGTGGTGACCAAGGTAAGCTGGCAGCTGCACACTCTCGCAGCGCGACCCGCTGGGAGTTGAGAGCGGTTTGCGCTTCCTCTTTCCAGACGGCGAGGAGTGAGTTTGACTCATGCGAGTACGAGGTGCTCCGCCGCTACCAGGACTTCCTTTGGCTACGGAGCCGACTGGAAGAAAGCCACCCGAGCCTCATCGTCCCCGTATGTGTAAACGCGGCGCATGGCGACTTTGTCGCGGGCCGGGCTATATAGCTTACACCAGACGTGACGTTCTGACTTGGCAACCTGAACGAAAAAAAAAAGAAAAAGAAGCATCGTCGCTGCGATTGGAGGGTGATGGTGAAAAGGATGCTGGTCTTTCAGCCTCTTCCGGAGAAGTTTGTGATGAAAGGCATGGTGGAGCGCTTCACCGACGACTTCATCGACACCAGGAAGAAAGCCCTGCACCGCTTCCTCAATAAGATCGCCGAGCATCCCACCCTGTCTTCGAGTCGCCACTTCCAACTCTTCCTAACTGCTCAGGTAAGACGCGCACCAATCCTCGATAAAATCAAAGAGAGGACCCAGGCGAGGTGGCTAGGGCATCCCATTAGGACGTGCCGGAGAGGCGGTGTCTCCCGGCCGGCCCGGGAAGAAGCGGCCGGGGAGAGGCGAGTCCGGCGCCCCTGCGGGGATAAGCGCTAAGCGAATACGGACGAATGGGTGACCTGATCGGGGAGAGATCGTTGCCCCCCCCCCCTCACATCTCGACTCCCAAAACTGAAAGTCGAGTCGAGAAAGGCAAATTCACATCGCGAGCCCAAAGTAAGTCGCCTTTCAACTGCAGGATTTCTCGTCTCGCAAGAAACCCGGGCCGGGCCTCTTGAGTCGAATGGGCGAGACGGTCCGGGCGGCGGCCAACTCGGTGCGGGGCGTCAAGAGCCGCCCGCAGGAGTTCACACTGATGCAGGAGTACGCTGAACGTTTCGGCTGCCGGATCTCGTCCGTTGACAAGGTTTCTCGGAGGATCGTCAAGGAGCAGCGAGGTATGCCCCCCCAAACGCCACCGTGTGCGGCCGGCGTATTTGGGAAAGACCGCCGCGGCCGGCCCGAATGCCGGAAAACCGCCGGCGACGTCGGTTGCCTTCAATATCCGCGTCGCCCGTGCCGACAGAGCACTTGGACGAGCTGAAGCAGTACGGGCCCCTCTACGGCCAGTGGGCGCAGGCGGAGGAGGAGCTGCGAGAGCCGCTCAACCTCGTCGCCCGCTGCGTGGAGCGATGCGGCAAAGAAGCGGAAGAGCGGATGCGCCATCTCTCGGCCGTGCTGGTCCCCGCTCTCCACGACTACGCGCTCTACGCCGAGGTACTCAAGGTGAGCGAGAGCGCCGGCGCGGCGCCCAGCGCAAAGGCCGACCGCGGCGCTTGATTCCAGTCTCCCTCGTCGCTCTCAGACGGTGACCAAACGGCGAGACGCCATCCAGGCCGACTTGGAGACCAAAAATGAGGCCCTCGCCTCCAAGAAGTCCGACCGAGAAGATGTAAGTGCTCTTCGCTCTCGCTCCGTTCGCGTGACCCTTTCGGACGCCCGGCGCCGCGTACTCGGGCGACCGTTGTGCTGAATCGGCGCTGGCAACTTCTCTTGGCGCCTCGTCCGTGCTGACGCGCCGCGAACTTTCCAGAAGACGTTTTTCTATCGGCAGCCCCGTTTCATTCTTTTTTGCCGAGTCGCACTTGGGTGGCGCTTCTCTGTTTTTGGAAGCAAGCTTGCATGTTGTGACGCACCGCAGCCAGGAGAGGGCGACGTCACTCCAATTGACAGCGATTTCGCGAGTGGCCGAGCGCCTCGGACTGCATCCGGTCCCCTCGTAAGACGGTGGCGAGCGAGAGCAAACCCGAATCATCTTTGCCGGCTTTCTCTCCGTTTTAGGCCGAGCTGGAGAAAGAAGTGGACGCTCTGGCCGATCGACTGGAAACGGCGAACGGCGCGTTGAAGGCGGATTGGGTCCGCTGGCAGAGCAATATGAGAGACGACCTCAAATGGGCTTTCATCTCGACCGCTGAGAAGAACGTGGAATGCTATGAGAAGGCGAGTGTCCAATCCACGCGGTTGCCCCCAAACTTCTACACGCGACATCTTAACCCTTGTGTGCTCCAAATTAAAAAGGACTTAAGTTACGCATTTTACAATTTTTGTAATCATGTATTTTGTGTTATAAAAACATTCTTTTTTTTATTTTTTCCCAAACACTCAAAATGTTCAGAGGCATCTGTGCTATCCATACATATATAGTTTTTATTAGTTCTTTGGGATTTTTTATTCTTTATTTTGTGCAAAAGGAAAAAAAAATTGCGTCTGGAGGTCCCAACCAAGCCCTACTAACAATCCCGACCGGACGTGTTCATGTAAAATGCATTGGTTTGAATCCTCTTGCAAAAAGGCAAACTCATTTGCGATCCTCTGGCGCCACCTAAAAGTTGCACAATTGGAATGACCTCAACCCAACAATGTGGCATGCTTACGTCTCTCCAAGCGAAAACAAAGCGATTGACGTAAAAATCGCATGAAATGCATGTATACACATTAGGTTTACGATGCATTCAAAAATATGAATAATGGGTCTCTATGGTGCAAAATATGTAAATTGTGAAGATTAAGGTATCAAAACGTTTTTTATTATTGCTGCAATGTCTGAGAATTATCATGAAATTTAGGCCATTTTAGAACCCGTCCATAAGTTTCAGCTCTCTCGTGTTTTTCTGAATGCCTTTGCCTTTTGATTCAAAGACATCATTTTACATTTATCGCAAGCGGTGCACTACGAGGGTTAAATTGACAACATCGAAGCAAGTACATTTGGAAGAGGGGGGGGCGACAAGCAAAGCGCGGCGACTGCCTGTATGCCGTCAATGATGGTTTCGTCCAATCTGGATGGCGAGCTCATCAATCACCTTTTGGCTTGCAGTGCCTGGCGGTGTGGGAATCATTCCTCTTGTCTCAACGAAGGGATCCCGTTGAAGACGCAGGATGAAGGTGTCTTGAATGTGCCCGCCACAAGAAGAAGAAAATCCTCCCCCCACATCCCCTTTTACCACAGAAACGCGTCAAGTGACAAGGAAATCCCAATTTGCGCCTCCTTTTTGGTTCGGATTTTGTATTGTCATCCTCGAGTAAATGCAGACGAAGAAAAAGCTTGTTTGGCTGATCATTCGGCTTGTGGCGCTCGACTGAAGAAAGGATGTCGGCGCGCGCGCGGTGTTTGGTCCCATATCGACCCCAAAATGTCAGGCGCCGGCCGCTCGTCTCGACACCGGTTGTAAAGCAATCGAAAGCAAGCAGACAGCGACTTTAGATTGCTTGAAGCCTTTTGCTTTTATTCACTCCGGGTTTCCCATCCAGTTTTTGAAAGGACAAACGCACACAACACAGGCGCGAGAGCGCGGCTCACTAGGGGGAACAAGGTCCATGCAAAGGAGGCTCCCTTTTGGGCAAACAAACGCTGAGCCAAGAGGAGAAGATGCACGCGGAGCGCGGCACTTGAACGGACGTCGAGCATCGCGAGCCGCCGCCGAGTCCGTCCAAGACGCGTTTGGAGAAGGCGCGCGCTTCTGGCCATTCGCTCGGCTTTCAAAAGCGCTTTCGAGCTTGGGCTATATAGACCGTACGACTGAAATCATCGATCCACGTGCATCGCCGGTGATCGTCGGAGTCACCTGAAAATGGAGGAAGCGATCGTCGCGCTGGTTGGCTTCTCACGAATGATCGCGAAGCAACATTTTGGGTGGGCGGCGACTTGGGTTTCCTGAGATCGCGAACGTTTGCTCCTCACAGTGCAAAGCGTCTTGGACACGGGCCGTCTTTTCCCGGGAAAGACCGTCGAGTCCTCCGAGAAATCGCGGTCTCGACGCCAAGCCGTGCAAAACGGAGACTCGTTCGCCGACGGTCATAACGCGACACGATCGCGGGCGGGTGGCGTCAGTCCGAGTCCGCGTTGCGTGTCCGCGAAGGCCTGAAGCCGCGGTGACGAGATGAAAATGGGAACGTTTAGTTCGGAGCGCCCCGGAAGCCGCCCTTGAGCGACGCACTCTTCCGCTTCCTTTTGGCCGTTGGGCGACGGAGAAGGGGCTTGGAGGCTTTGGCGCTCCGTTCAAGTGAAGAGCTTCATTTGGAAAGGACGGGGTCGGAGGTCGTGGTTGGCCTACTTTCAACAGGGCTCGGTGCGCATTGGAAAGGTAGGAACTGCAACTTTCTTTTTTCCTTCTTGAGATGTACGCTTCATATGGATCGATGGCTATGTGAAAACAGGAGGGAGAAGACGAAGACGGAGAGGAGGAGAGCAGCGGCTTTTTGGGCTAGCCGGATGGCTTGGCGAAAAGCGGCGCGGTCCGGCTCCGTGTCATGTGACCTCAGCAAAGGCGATGTGATTCTACGGCACAAGAACAATAATCAGAAACGATGGACGGCTTCGCGCGCCGGCTACGCAGCGTCGGAACTAAAACTTGGCAAAAGAAGGACGCTGATGGTAGAGTGCGGCAAAACCAAACGGCAATGAAAAGCACGCCATGTTTCTTTCTCGCTCGTCGTTTTCTTCCGCTTGGAGCCTTTGCCGTGCTATTTTTAGCCCGGTTCCTTTCCACTGAGCCTAGCGTCGCTGAGTTTAATGCCAGCTGATCTATTTTGTTTTGCCCGTGTTCAGGTGACTCAATGTTTTTGCTTTCTTTTCACGCTCCACCAAATGCGCATCTTTGTAGCGGGACGCGTTGCTCTGAAGTCTCTCAGACTTGAACAAAGTGACTGTGTGTTTGTTTCGGAAGTGAACGGCTTACTGGACGCTCTCCCGCACGGTTTGTTTGTATTTTTGGCGGACCCAGTTCCAGCCGGCGGACCCTATTCCGTTGCCGCCCTCATTTGTTCCGTCCGAGGCCTTCCCGGGAGAAGGCGCCAAAGTCCGAGCGCCGTCACCGCCCGCGTAAAGGCCTCAAATCTGGATCCGCACATAGGGGTGGGCTAGGACGAAGGATCTGTCGCCGACATCCTGAACGTTGATTTTCCAAAGTCGATCGCGACGGTCGGACAAACGTCAACAAACGGCGGCGAGCGAGCGACGGACCTGCGAGGCCATGTACTTGTCCAGAGGACTCTCCGCCCAGCCGGCCCTTGCCCGCAAGTGCCGCGTGGGGCCGCGTCGGGACGTCGTCGTTCAGCAGCAACTTTCCTTGGAAATAGTGGACCACGCACACCACCTGAAGCAAAGGCCAAAGCGGGTTGCAAGGTGACAAACAGTGACGGATTCCTTCGTGACCGGAAAAAGAAAGGCTCGGGATAGCCCCTCCTCTCCACTTCGGCGTAACAAAGCGAGCCAAAAGCCTCACCAAGAAGGTGGCGACGGCAGCGCCGATCACGAAGCCCGCGATGACGTCGGCCCAGTGGTTGCGGTATTCGGCGATGCGATTCAGTCCCGTGAGGAAAGCCGGACACAGCGGGGCCAGCGACAGGACGGCCTTGGCCAGGCGGCTGCCCTCCACCCGCACCGCGCACGTCACGTACATCTGAAGGCGGGAGATTAAGCCGGCGGTCTTTGTCTTCCGCTGCGCATGAACGGCATCGCGTTTCCTGGCGCGGCGCGTCTCGCGGGCGGCACCGCGATGACTGCTCGCCTCCAACCCCAAACGCAAAATTGTTTCCGCCGCCTCCCATCCTTCCCATTTGGAGTTCGGCGCGCGGACTCGCGGATTAGCCCGGAGCGACTCACGGCCAGGTAGAGCGCCGCATAAGCGCTGAGGGCAGCCTCCTTGGACGGGAAGGTTTTGCGGGCGCGCAGGACGTCCTCCCGGTCTCCCGTGCAGGCTTCCCGCCGGCCGATGTAGCGCGGGGCCCCGCGGCAGCCCAGCGCTGTGTAGTTCGGCTTACAGACGCTCGTGAAATATGGTGCCAGGTTCCCCGTCGCCACCTGGCCCGCGTTGGCAAAGATGTCAACGGCGAAGAGACCGAAGCTGTAAACTCCTGGCCAGAAGAAGGGAAGCTCTCAGAAAGCCACGCTCACCTCATCCGCTCAGGGCATCTGCGTCAAAAGGTACCGCGCGCTCGCACGCGCACGACACGCTATTGTGGGGCGGGGAGACAAGACAAGACAAGACATGCCCCTTGCACATATTGTTGGAAACGTCAACGAGTGCACATTTTCTCGGTCATGGCAGCGACGCGAGGCTCCGGACGTGGACGCGGCCATTTTGAAGCAGCGGGAAATGCATTTTGTCAAGCCCCATGTCCTTTTAGGCTTTCCAGCTTGCCGCGCAGGCTGTTTGTTCTAATTCTGTCCTCCTTTGCGTGGCGGTGGGTGGGGGCGCTTCGCGCTTCACGCATGACTGCCGCTTTCTCGCCGGCCATCCTTCACCTCTGAAATTGCTTATTAGGGCAGAAGCGCGATTGGCTCGGTCCGTTGGAGCCGAGGCGCCGCCTTTCCGTGCACGGCTCGCGTACGACTTCTTCCTCGTGAAATGCGTCGTTGACAAATCGTGGTCCGACCCTGACGCCGATGACCCAATCTGGTAAACGGACATGCCGGACGTCTTTGCGGAGGACGGCACGCGACCGCTCCCGATCGAAACGGGCGCCGGGCGCATCGGCGGATCGGCCGTTGTTGGGGCGGGCGTCAAACGCATCACTAAGCCCCCCCCCCCCCCTCCCCGGCCTTGGCGGCACGGAGGCGCTCGCGGACGGACACGGGAAAGGCGTGGCGTGGCGTACCGAGGAAACGGAACGTCCTGCGCACCAGTGGGTTGAGATAGCAGCAGTCTCCCGTGGCAACCGTCTTCTCCGATCGGTCAAACTCTTTGGAGGTGTACTGGAGCAGGAACAGCACCGCCTCGGTTGCTGCGATCTGTTGCGAGTCAAGAGCAGACAAAAGACAGCCGCTTCAGCGTTGGCCAAAGCCCCCTCGGCTCATCGGGCAAACGGTGATGGTTAGCCCACCAGCTAGCTAGCGTCAGCCGCGCGCCGGCTGTCAAATGAGCGCTTGGTACGACCTCTCAAGCTGGCTCTCGCGTGACTTGGGAGTCACTTCGGAATGCGTCCAAAGATCCCAAGTGATGCGACGTCCGGTTCCGAATGAACGTTCCCGTTGCAACGGAAGCGACTTTGGACGGACGGCGGAAAAGACGGCGTCTCGCCATCCGAGAGCAGTTCGGCGCTCACTCGTTCACGTCGGCATCTTTCAAGAGATGCTCGGGCGGCGTTTTGCGATACTTTTGCCAATTGAGAATCAGAACGCCGAAGCTCTCTCAACTCATTCACCCACAAAGTCGTTTTTAAACGTCTTTTCAAACTTGGTCTAGAATTGGCTGGTACTGAATGAACTAATTGAGGGAACGACCAAAACCCAAATAAAAGGACGATGGCCTCGGCGGGGAGGTCACGACCTCTCTGCCGCCGTAGGCCCAATCCTCAGGCGCTTGCTGACGAGCAACACGCGCATGCATATATGTGTATATTTTGAAAGCTATTGTCATTTTATTTGCCACAATGGAAGATTTTTCAAAGAAAGCGCAGCGGCATTATCGCGGCAAAGCCGGAAAATCATCCGACCTCTTCCGACGGTGAAGTTGGCAGCCTTCTCCGACGACCGAAGCGCCAAAGCGAGAGCGGAGGTAATCGCGCGGCCGATGACGTCGCCGCAAAGCTACGAAGCGCTCCATCTCGCCGTCGCTCGCGTTCATCCTCTCAGGACTCAAAGCGGACGGAAGGACGACGACGACGTGTTGGGACGGAGGCGCTCGGGATGAAGCGCGGACTCACCAGCAGCGTGGGCAGCACCGCCACCACGGCGTATAGCAGGACGGGCGGGACGGCGCTGCGCTCCTCCGGTCCGAGGTAGGGCTTGGTGTAGGTCGTGTCGTAGCAAAAGAATCCCCGCACGCGCACCCCGAAGGTATCGGTGCACTCAAAGTAGTAGGCCAGCATGACGGTCCCGGCCATGATCACCAACTGGAAGTACAACATGATGCCCACGCCAGACGGGAGAGCTTTCATTCAAGCACGATTCCCTCTGCCTGGCTCTCGCACCCGCCGTGCCCTCCCCCGCCCCCTCCGTTCTGCCGGCGGCGGATGGCCGCTCAGCTTTTCGGGAGCGGCTCCTCTCGCGACGGCTGCCCGACCCCGCTTCGAAGCCACTCGGTGTGCGCCTTGCAGAAAGAGAGAGGGGGGGCGGGGAGGGGGCGGGAGGCGGAGCCAGAGGCTGCTGATGAGCGTGCGAAGCAGTCACAAAGTGAGGAATGCGTGTCCAAAGGAGGACGCTTCCCTTCACTCATTGGCCGCCGCCCGCCCCCTTTGCGGCGAATGAGAGCGCGGATGGCTCCGCCCTCTGCCAATGGCCTTTCGGCTCAGGAGAGAGTGAACCAAATCCTCCCCATCCTAGATGTGATCGGAATCACCCAGTTATTACCACCACCATGCCCACGTTGCCCACGTTGTCAGCGTCATACAAATAAAACGGCTGCCGCCAAATGACCTCAAGGAAACTGGAGAAGAATGAAAGCGTTTGCCGAGAGACCACAAATGTCTCTGCTGCACTTTGAAGCGCGACGACGCCGAAGGCGGCGGCGTGACCCACATAGCGGCAACGCATCCCTGGCACAGCGCAAAAGCAGCCGAGCCGACGGCCGCGCATTGAAAAGAGGATCGTTGGCGGCGCCAGCGCTTTGGGAGACTTTCCAGGGTGAAATTGCCGGCGTGGCGTCGCCTGCCTTCGCCGGGCGGTATTCGAGTCGAAAGCTAAATTGCCCGACGTGGGCTCGCCACCGTCGTGTGGTTGATTTGAAAAGAACTTGTCGTTCTTAGTTTGACGTTGAGTTGGATGGGCAACGTCAAGCGGAAAGCTCAAAGCCTCTTCTTTGTCGTTCTTGAAGAACCATTTGCTCTGTGTCAAACGCTCCAGTGAGCCTGTGTGCTGCTTCGTTCGCTTTGCTCGCCGGGTCTTTTCTTTCAGCTTCGCGTCATCTCTCGGTGAGCTTCTCGGGATTGCCTTTGGGGTGTAAATGGCCCCGTCTGCTGGACGGCGACGGGCCGTTCGTTTATCCGCTTGGCATGACCGCCATCTGGGGGAAACGCCGCACACCGCACTCATCCCCTTTTTCACCGAGCGTCACAATAGCATACCTGTCAACTCATACGGTTTAGCCATAGTTCATACGGATTTTGTGGTGAATCTTACGTATGTGGCCGCATCTCACAAATCATACGGATTCTGAAAATGTCCGTTTTTTTGTTTTCCCCCCTAACAGGTATTTGCCCAGAATGGTGCTTGTCTACTGGAATTCTTTTATTTACGGTAACTTAAGTAATGCCACCAAGTAGAATGATGATTAGACATGAAGCAGACATTGTATTATGGAGATCTACAATAAATATCAATGAACATTTCGTGGGGTTTTTTCTCGAGTTTTCTTTTCTTCCACGGTTGCGGATGTCTGATGAATTTTGGAGGTCGCGAGTGGCAAAATGTACACTTTTCCTATGGCTGTGTTCCCTCCTTCTGTTTTTCCACATCTGATCTTGGAACTCCGTTTGAGGTCGCTTTGAGAGCCGGTTTGCCACGCCATCTAGCGGATTCCACCTTGTTGGGGCCGTCACTCTGTTGCAGGCAAGGCAGACACGGGACACGCGCAATTTGTTTTGCACTTTATTCATGTAGGACTGGCGGCCGTGAGAATGGCGCGCACGCGGTAGCCAGGTTAGCATCCGCCCATGGCCAAGCCGACAAGTGGCCCCTCCTCACACCCAGAGTGGCAACAAAACGGCGGCGGCGGCGAGCGCCACCTGGAGCGTCATGCTGCCGCCCCCAAGCCGCTTGGGCACCGCGGCCCCGTTACACAAAGTCGTCTTGCAGCATCCGTCGCTCGCCTGACATGTTTTACAGCCCAGCTCGGTCACTTGGGCGTCCGCTGCAAGTCATCACAAACACAAGGGCATGAGGGAGCGCACGGGCACATGGCGAGACAGCGACGTGCGTCGTGGCCAAACTTACCCATCGTCCTGTAACATTCTTCGCCTGTGGCACAAGAGGCTTTGCTGCATGATTGCAGGTTGCTCAGGCAAGTCTTACAAGCCTCTTGGGTCCCGCACCTGTAGCATTGGAGTGCAGTCGCTGCGCAAGCAAAGACGACAAAGAATGCTCACACTCGGTTTGACGTGACACGTTGAGGGGGCGGGCCGACGGCAGCAGTCGGCAGGTCAACATTTGAGGTCGAAAGATAAATTGCGGCATCAACGAGCCGACGCTTTTTTGTTGCAAAGTCAAAGCTAATAATGACGTTGGCGACGCAGTTTCTTCCGTTTGGAAAATCGCTCACTTCGTTGCCAACGCCGGGCCAATGGCGAGCAACGTTTTTACAAGCTTTTCGAGGTCAGAACTCAACCTTTTCCATTCAATTGTGTTCGCCGACTGCGTTCTTTTTTGCACAGAACGGCGAAATGAGTCATTCGTGTGCCGGCGCTCCGCTTTTGACCGCTTGTGAAGACCAAGGCGTTACATTCATTGATGTCAATGATATACATTTAAATTGTGATGCCTGAAGGTCGATTGATTGGCTTGCATTGATGCGTACGAGAGGTTCTTACCGTTGTTTGTTGAAGCGTCCACTGCCACACCACCTGTTACAAAGGGCTTCAATTAATGATCAAAAAGCTACAGGGCGAGTAATCCTTCCCTGCTGACTGACGATCCCTATCCAGAGGGCCGTGAAAAACGGGAATAACTGAACTCTTGGCTTGACGTGACACTTTGAGGGGCCGGGCCGAAGGCAGCAGTCGCGAGATCAACAATTGATGTCTAAAGGTGAATGGCGCCCAAGAACGGCAGAGACCCGTGACACGAAACTGCCCCCGCTGGTCCACAATTTTGTTCTTTCGGCGCATGTGCCCAATCGGCCCCCAATTTTTCACTCGTCATCGTGTCGCGGGTAACGGCAGCAACGAGTGGACGCGTTTTGGTTGCAGTGTCAAAGCTAATCATGACGTCGGCGACGGTGACTTACCTGGCACCATCAGGTAGCACAGCAGGAGGCCCAGCAAAACTTTGCTCGTCATCCCGTCGCTTCTGGAGTCAGGAAAAGAACCGCGAGTCACTTCTGGAGTCAGAAAACAACCGTGCGTCACTTCTGGAGTCAGAAAAGAACCGTGCGTCGCTTCTGCTCTCGGCCACCGTCGACTTGCGATATGACTGCCTGTGGCTCGGCGCCTTCCTGCAGTCTTCGGCCAAACGTCATCATAGAGTAGTGAGTCCTTGTGATGCGGCGCTTAGCCTTTACTTCTTCCTGCGGTCTTTGACAAAAACGTCATCATGGAGTACCGAGTCATTGTCATCGTAAAGGGACAAACGTAGCCTGATGCGTGGCGCCAAACAAAGGCGCTCTTTCGGTTGACTTCAACAAGTCGCGCAAAGGTCAACCCGAGGCGAACAGCTTTTCTCTTTCGCGGACGTTTATTGGTGCTCGTTGGACTCAATGATGGGGACTGGGCCCAACTTCACGGACTTGCCTTCGAGCAACTTCACTGACGCAGCCTCTTTTTGGGAACGTGGGCACCAGAGCGCATAGTCATAGAAGAGTAGAACAGACTAGCGTGGGTACCATTGCCACATTGATACTCTTCAGGATTTCGGATGAGTTGTCGACTGTGCTCCCAATAGTGCATGTGTGTGTGTGTGTGGGGGGGGGGGGGAATAAAGCTTCAAATATCCACGTCTGAAAAATGGGAACATCGACGCCGATCTGGAAAACACTGAGATCCATGTTCACTGTTCTGACTCAAATGATTTTAAATGCGTTTGCTTTTCTGTCAGGACTTTTGGTTGGATGAAGAATCCTGCTCGTCAGCGGCCCGCTTCATTTGGTTTCCTTTTCGTCCGACACGTTGGAGCTAGGAGTCATGGCGGGCCCCGTTCGAAAGCCGCCACTGTTTAGAACAGACCGGGTGGTGTTGGACTCCTTTGACAATGTGGGCCGCGTACGGCCCCCGGCAGACGGCAAGTGGGCCGGACCATTAAAATTGTACCATACTCTGCCAAAAACTTTCCTTTGTTTTGGTTTTGTGAAGCACAAACACATTTGGAAAATGTTGACATTTCATGAACATCCATCCATCCATTTTCCGAAGCGCTTGATCCTCACTAGGGTCGCGGGGGGTCCTATCCCAGCCGTCTTCGGGCAGTAGGCGGGGGGTGCCCTGAATCAGTTGCCAGCCAATCACAGGGCACACAGAGACGAACAACCATCCACGCCCACACTCAGACCCAGGGACAATTTAGAACGTCCAAACAGCCTGCCATGCATGCTTTGGGAATTTCATGAACATCTCTTTTCCAAAACATTTCACGCAAAACCTTGGATTTCCTTGGACAAATGTTCCTTTGATCCTTCCCATGGATGCGTTGCGACTGATCCCACTGATTGTACAAAGGCACAAAACTTCAACAAGTCGCTGGTATTGAAAAATATCGTCATGAATTTTCAGATGAAACGAGATTCATAAAGAAAATATATTTTTTTAAACTGTCTGCACATGTGCATATAAAATCCAAATTGAATCCCTGCCTGCACTTTACAAGCGAAGGTTGAAAACAGTGGGCCCCCTAGCGGATTATCCAAGAATTGCATTTTGTTAAAAATATATCGGGGGCCGGCTCCGGCTCTCGGCTTGTACGTTTGACACCGCCGGTTTAAAAATTAGGCTTGACAGGCCCAATTGTGGCTTCTGTGGCCCCGAATTGGAATCACGTAGTGTTTCAGACAAGGGTTAGGGTTTCAAATTAGGACTATAAAATAGGTTTAGGCTTTTAAACAAGGGTTAAAGTTAAAAAGGACAACAGCAAACAAAAGTGGGTTTGTCAGTTTGGGTTTTAAACAAGGCCGAAGGTGAAAAGTCAGTGTTTCAAGGCTGGTTTATGCTTTCAAATAAGGGTTTTAATAATCGCAAGGGGTTCATCAGGCGAGGGTTACCATTTGAAACGAATGCTCGCGTTCAAAGGTATGCTTTCAAGGCATGGGTTTTTGTTTTTTGTTTTTTGTTTTCCATGAGGGTTTTGAGAATTGGTTGAGGTTCTGACTGCCTTTCCCAAAAACATATTGGACAACAAAATGAGGGCGAGCTGTGACCTCGTTTCGCAAAGCACAAGTCATTTAAACCCGGACAGAAATACACCTTTTTCGGGGGGGACAGGTAGCCCTTTTTCAGAGGTGCTCAAGTTGCAGTCTCTCAAGGCAACCTCAATGAACGCAGGAAGGAGTCTGATGGACAAGAAAAAGCGCCTAAGGGGATCGAGGTCCCGTTCGTATAAGTCAGGTCCCCTTGATCTCATCCCGCTTGCTGTCAACATTTTGCCGCAGACAATTTTCTTCGGATAAGATATCCTTTATTTAAGATTAAGATATCCATTATTTGTCCCGCAATGGGGAAATTTACTGTCAAGAGTTCAGATAATAATAATAATAATAATACATCACATTTGTAAGCGCCTTTCACAACACTCAAGGACACTGTACAGCCAAGACCAATAGTAAAACACAGATAAAATAATAAATAAAGAAAGAAAGATTTAAGGCGGGTAGGCAAGTCTGAATAGGTGGGTTTTGAGCTGGGTTTTGAATAAGGAAAGAGAGTCAATATTACGAATGTTGGGAGGAAGTGAGTTCCAGAGTTTGGGGGCAGAGCGACTGAAGGCTCTGCACCCCATTGTACTGAGACGGGCAGAGGGTAGAAAAAGGTGGAGGGAGGATGAGGACCTGAGTGAGCGAGAGGGAATGGAGATTTGAAGAAGATCTGACAGCTAGGGGGGCGCAAGGTTATGGATGGCTTTGAATGTATAGAAAAGTATTTTGAAGTTGATTCTAAGTTTGACAGGAAGCCAGTGGAGCTGTCAGAGGATGGGGGTGATATGATGGAAGGAGGGGGTTCTCGTGATGATCCGGGCTGCTGAATTCTGAACAAGTTGAAGTTTATGGAGGAATTTTTGATGGACACCGAAGAGGAGTGAGTTGCAGTAGTCAATACGGGAAGTGACGAGACTGTGAACAAGGATAGCGGTGGTGTGCGGAATGAGTGAGGGACGGAGGCGGTTTATATTGCGAAGGTGGAAATGAGCAGACCGGGTAATGTTATTGATGTGGGAGTGAAAGTATAGTGAACTGTCAAGGATGACACCCAGACTCTTCACCTGGGGGGAAGGAGATATAGTGGCATTATCAATTGTGAGGGAGAAACTGTTGGCCTTTTTTAGAGTGGATTTGGTACCGACGAGTAGGAGTTCAGTTTTATTGCTGTTTAGCTTGAGGAAATTGTGGGTGAACCAAGATTTGATTTCTGAGAGACAGTGAGAGAGGGACGAGGGTGGGAGAGAAGCCTCGGTTTGCTGGAGAGATAGAGCTGGGTGTCATCCGCAAAGCAGTGAAGGTGTAAGCCAAATTTGCGGAAAATGTTTCCGAGTGGAAGGAGGTAGACAATGAAGAGGAGCGCACAGAGGACAGAACCCTGGGGAACACCAGAAGAAACGGGGAGGGATTGTGAGGTAAAAGAATCAAGTTGAATGAACTGAGAGCGGCCAGTGAGATATGAGTGGAACCAATGTAGAGGGGTGTTGGTGAGGCCTATGGTAGAGAGTCTATTGAGGAGGATGGGGTGAGAGATTGTGTCGAAGGCTGCACCTAGGTCAAGGAGGATGAGGATGGAGATAAGGCCAGAGTCTGCTGCCATGAGAAGATCGTTTGTGATTTTTATGAGGGCTGTTTCAGTACTGTGACGGGGACGGAAGCCGGACTGGAATTGTTCATAAAGACTATTGTCGGTGAGGTGGGAGTGGAGCTGAGAGGCGACAGTTTTCTCCAGAATTTTCGAGATGAAGGGAAGATGGGAAATGGGGCGTAGGTTATTGAAGTCATTGGGATCTGAACCAGTTTTTTTTTCAGGATTGGGGTGACAGCTGCAGTTTTGAAGAGCACAGGAACAATTCCAGTCGACAGAGAGGAATGGATAATGGCTGAGATGAAGGGAAGCAGAGAGGGTAGGCAGGATTTGACCAGAACTGTGGGGAGGGGATCAAGCTGACAGGAGGAAGTCTTGGATTTAATGATGAGGTCTGAAATTAATGAGAGATGGGGGAGTTCAAAAGAAGAGAACAGTTTGAAAGGGGTGAGAGGGTCAGATGAGGGGAAAGGTACAGAGGAGCCCAGATGCTGGTGGATTATGTTGATTTTTTCATTGATAAAGAGGAGAAGGGCGTTGCAGGTGTCACGAGAGTAAAAGTGAGGTGGTAGGGAGTCAGGAGGTTGAGTGATTCTGTTCCAAAGGGAAAAGAGAGTCTTAGTATTTCCAGCATTGGAGCAGATGAGTCCGGAGTAGTAACGTGATTTTGCTTGAGAGATGGAATCCTTGTAGAGGGATAGTTGAGCTGCATAGATGTCCTTGTGAGCAGTGAGGCCGGTTTTCCTATAAAGTCTCTCAAGCTGCCGGGTTTGGGATTTCAAGGAACGTAGATGAGGGGTGAACCAAGGAGGCAGACCGAGTAAAAAGGACAGAGCGGGACTTGACAGGGGCGAGCGTATTGAGGATGCTGGTGAGACCAGAGTTATATTGGAAAACCAAATCATCAGGAGTGGAGTCAATGTCCGGAGTCAGGGTGGTCAGCCATGCAGTGAGAGAGTCAATGTTAATGTCTTCAATATTACGGTAAACAACAATCCGGGGTGATTTAGCAGTTGAGAGCTGGAGTGTAATGTTGAATGAGATAAGGAAGTGGTCCGTTATTGGAAGTTCATCAGCAGTACAGTTGGAGGGGGAAATACCAGAGCAGCAGATCAGATCCAGGGTGTGACCTTTGATGTGTGTGGGAAAATCTACAAATTGATCAAAACCAAGAATGTTAATTGAAGAGGTGAAGTCAATGGTGAGAGGAAGAGCAGTGTTGTCCATATGTATATTAAAATCTCCCAGGATTATTACATTTGGTGACAGAGAGGAGAGATGGGTGAGGACAGTAGACACTTCATTTAAAAAGTCGCGGTGGGGTTTGGGGGAGCGGTACACTGTGGCAATAATCGTGGGGATGGGTCTGGATATTTGACAGGCAAGGCATTCAAAGGAGGAAAGTGGTGGGAGAGAAAACTGAAGTACTTTCCACTTCTCGCGGTATACTATCGCAAGACCTCCTCCGCGACCAGAATCGTGGGGCTTGGAAATGTAAACAAATCCCGGGGGAGTGGAATCGTTCAACTGTGAGAAGTCCCCGGGAGTTTGCCAGGTTTCATTCAAGCAAAGAATGTCAAGCTTACGGTCCGTGAGGATATCTTGAATGAGATTACCCTTCCCAGTAAGCGAACGGATGTTAAGTAGCCCGAAGTTGACGGCGGCAGTCTCGCTGCTGCGGGGGCCGTTAGCCGACCTAGCCGAGATGGTCGATGGATCGGCTGGCGTTTCTGGATGGCCGACGGGAGGAAGACCAGAAGGAGATGATGGTGTTGGATCGGTTGAGGCAGAAGCCCCGACTAGACCCACGATGAATATATTTCTGGGAAGGAAAGCGAACGATGTCCGGGAGCCGGTGTAGAGCAGGAGGAGGGCCCAGCCATTGGAAGCGGAGCCGAAGGAGCTCGGCCAACGAGTACTGGAGCAGACCCTTGACAGGTCGATGGAGGAGCGACAGGTTGACAGGTAGGACGCTGAGACGCCGGGACGAAACAGTCGAAGATAGTTGAGAGTGCGAGGCAGGCGTGAATGGGGGCTGGGTGGAATGACTGTGAGATGATGATCGTGATTCCATGCGAAACAGTAAAACAATCAATCGTAAAAACACAGTAAAACACAAAAGTTTGTGGGAGAGCAGCAGCAGCCAAAACGCGCCAGCGTTCACTCTACCCGTACCCGGAAGTCCCAGAATGCAACAGCACAGGTGTGTCAAGCATGTGTTGGGTATGGGGCTCTCGTTGAAGGACGTTGTTCAAATGGACTGTTTGCTGACAATCCATCCGAATGAGAAAATATATCGGGACATGCGGCGAGGTTATGAAGTCGTTTGTCTCGGCCTATCCGCTTGCAAACGCTCGGGCGGGATGTCATCCATATAATACGAGCATCAGAAATCTGTCCGGCGCCGTGTTACTTTATGCTTCATTGTCCGTTCGTAAAGTAAAAACAAAACCTTGGTGTGCTTGTGCTTGCGTGCCTGTCAGTGATGACCCCCCCAGCCCTCTGCCCCACACACACACTCAAAATCCCAACATTTACATACCTGAGTTTCAACTCATACGGTTTAGCCATAGTTCATACGGATTTTGTGGTGAATCTTACGTATGTGGCCGCATCTCACAAATCATACGGATTCTGAAAATGTCCGTTTTTTTGTTTTCCCCCCAAACAGGTATTTGCCCAGAATGGCGCTAGTCTGCTGGAATTCTTTTATTTACGGTAACTTAAGTAATGCCACCAAGTAGAATGATGATTAGACATGAAGCAGACATTGTATTATGGAGAGCTACAATAAATATCAATGAACATTTCGTGGGTTTTTTTCTGCCATTATTTTGACATATAAAATGCTTTGGTATGGTGTAAGGATTTTTTGCTCTTTATAAGGATTTTTGGGGTAGCTTATACAGGTTGACGCGCCGAAAAGCTGACAGGTATGCATTTCAATCTTCAGTTGGGTAATATTTAGCCTTTCCGGTTGCCCTTTCCAATGTCAAGGAACCCGTGGCGCGCCATTTTGTATCCGATCTGTTTTCGTGTCGATCCGTGCGAGCGATCCCAAATCGGCCCTGGGATTGTTTCGACGCAGCTCCCCCTCGACTTTCAGCGGGGAACACCTTTCCATCCAACTCGTCGCGTTGCTGCATTCGCAGGAGTAAGTCCAGTCCCCCTCAAAACTCCGCTTTGACGAGGACCCGAGTTTTCTTTTCTTCCACGGTTGCGGATGTCTGATGAATTTTGGAGGTCCCGAGTGGCAAAATGTACACTTTTCTCATGGCTGTGTTCCCTCCTTCTGTTTTTCCACATCTGATCTTGGAACTCCGTTTGAGGTCGCTTTGAGAGCCGGTTTGCCACGCCACCTAGCGGAGATTCCACGTTGTTGGGGCCGTCACTCTGTTGCAGGCAAGGCAGACACGGGACACGCGCAATTTGTTTTGCACTTTATTCATGTAGGACTGGCGGCCGTGAGAATGGCGCGCACGCGGTAGCCAGGTTAGCATCCGCCCATGGCCAAGCCGACAAGTGGCCCCTCCTCACACCCAGAGTGGCAACAAAACGGCGGCGGCGGCGAGCGCCACCTGGAGCGTCATGCTGCCGCCCCCAAGCCGCTTGGGCACCGCGGCCCCGTTACACAAAGTCGTCTTGCAGCATCCGTCGCTCGCCTGACATGTTTTACAGCCCAGCTCGGTCACTTGGGCGTCCGCTGCAAGTCATCACAAACACAAGGGCATGAGGGAGCGCACGGGCACATGGCGAGACAGCGACGTGCGTCGTGGCCAAACTTACCCATCGTCCTGTAACATTCTTCGCCTGTGGCACAAGAGGCTTTGCTGCATGATTGCAGGTTGCTCAGGCAAGTCTTACAAGCCTCTTGGGTCCCGCACCTGTAGCATTGGAGTGCAGTCGCTGCGCAAGCAAAGACGACAAAGAATGCTCACACTCGGTTTGACGTGACACGTTGAGGGGGCGGGCCGACGGCAGCAGTCGGCAGGTCAACATTTGAGGTCGAAAGATAAATTGCGGCATCAACGAGCCGACGCTTTTTTGTTGCAAAGTCAAAGCTAATAATGACGTTGGCGACGCAGTTTCTTCCGTTTGGAAAATCGCTCACTTCGTTGCCAACGCCGGGCCAATGGCGAGCAACGTTTTTACAAGCTTTTCGAGGTCAGAACTCAACCTTTTCCATTCAATTGTGTTCGCCGACTGCGTTCTTTTTTGCACAGAACGGCGAAATGAGTCATTCGTGTGCCGGCGCTCCGCTTTTGACCGCTTGTGAAGACCAAGGCGTTACATTCATTGATGTCAATGATATACATTTAAATTGTGATGCCTGAAGGTCGATTGATTGGCTTGCATTGATGCGTACGAGAGGTTCTTACCGTTGTTTGTTGAAGCGTCCACTGCCACACCACCTGTTACAAAGGGCTTCAATTAATGATCAAAAAGCTACAGGGCGAGTAATCCTTCCCTGCTGACTGACGATCCCTATCCAGAGGGCCGTGAAAAACGGGAATAACTGAACTCTTGGCTTGACGTGACACTTTGAGGGGCCGGGCCGAAGGCAGCAGTCGCGAGATCAACAATTGATGTCTAAAGGTGAATGGCGCCCAAGAACGGCAGAGACCCGTGACACGAAACTGCCCCCGCTGGTCCACAATTTTGTTCTTTCGGCGCATGTGCCCAATCGGCCCCCAATTTTTCACTCGTCATCGTGTCGCGGGTAACGGCAGCAACGAGTGGACGCGTTTTGGTTGCAGTGTCAAAGCTAATCATGACGTCGGCGACGGTGACTTACCTGGCACCATCAGGTAGCACAGCAGGAGGCCCAGCAAAACTTTGCTCGTCATCCCGTCGCTTCTGGAGTCAGGAAAAGAACCGCGAGTCACTTCTGGAGTCAGAAAACAACCGTGCGTCACTTCTGGAGTCAGAAAAGAACCGTGCGTCGCTTCTGCTCTCGGCCACCGTCGACTTGCGATATGACTGCCTGTGGCTCGGCGCCTTCCTGCAGTCTTCGGCCAAACGTCATCATAGAGTAGTGAGTCCTTGTGATGCGGCGCTTAGCCTTTACTTCTTCCTGCGGTCTTTGACAAAAACGTCATCATGGAGTACCGAGTCATTGTCATCGTAAAGGGACAAACGTAGCCTGATGCGTGGCGCCAAACAAAGGCGCTCTTTCGGTTGACTTCAACAAGTCGCGCAAAGGTCAACCCGAGGCGAACAGCTTTTCTCTTTCGCGGACGTTTATTGGTGCTCGTTGGACTCAATGATGGGGACTGGGCCCAACTTCACGGACTTGCCTTCGAGCAACTTCACTGACGCAGCCTCTTTTTGGGAACGTGGGCACCAGAGCGCATAGTCATAGAAGAGTAGAACAGACTAGCGTGGGTACCATTGCCGCATTGATACTCTTCAGGATTTCGGATGAGTTGTCGACTGTGCTCCCAATAGTGCATGTGTGTGTGTGTGTGGGGGGGGGGGGGAATAAAGCTTCAAATATCCACGTCTGAAAAATGGGAACATCGACGCCGATCTGGAAAACACTGAGATCCATGTTCACTGTTCTGACTCAAATGATTTTAAATGCGTTTGCTTTTCTGTCAGGACTTTTGGTTGGATGAAGAATCCTGCTCGTCAGCGGCCCGCTTCATTTGGTTTCCTTTTCGTCCGACACGTTGGAGCTAGGAGTCATGGCGGGCCCCGTTCGAAAGCCGCCACTGTTTAGAACAGACCGGGTGGTGTTGGACTCCTTTGACAATGTGGGCCGCGTACGGCCCCCGGCAGACGGCAAGTGGGCCGGACCATTAAAATTGTACCATACTCTGCCAAAAACTTTCCTTTGTTTTGGTTTTGTGAAGCACAAACACATTTGGAAAATGTTGACATTTCATGAACATCCATCCATCCATTTTCCGAAGCGCTTGATCCTCACTAGGGTCGCGGGGGGTCCTATCCCAGCCGTCTTCGGGCAGTAGGCGGGGGGTGCCCTGAATCAGTTGCCAGCCAATCACAGGGCACACAGAGACGAACAACCATCCACGCCCACACTCAGACCCAGGGACAATTTAGAACGTCCAAACAGCCTGCCATGCATGCTTTGGGAATTTCATGAACATCTCTTTTCCAAAACATTTCACGCAAAACCTTGGATTTCCTTGGACAAATGTTCCTTTGATCCTTCCCATGGATGCGTTGCGACTGATCCCACTGATTGTACAAAGGCACAAAACTTCAACAAGTCGCTGGTATTGAAAAATATCGTCATGAATTTTCAGATGAAACGAGATTCATAAAGAAAATATATTTTTTTAAACTGTCTGCACATGTGCATATAAAATCCAAATTGAATCCCTGCCTGCACTTTACAAGCGAAGGTTGAAAACAGTGGGCCCCCTAGCGGATTATCCAAGAATTGCATTTTGTTAAAAATATATCGGGGGCCGGCTCCGGCTCTCGGCTTGTACGTTTGACACCGCCGGTTTAAAAATTAGGCTTGACAGGCCCAATTGTGGCTTCTGTGGCCCCGAATTGGAATCACGTAGTGTTTCAGACAAGGGTTAGGGTTTCAAATTAGGACTATAAAATAGGTTTAGGCTTTTAAACAAGGGTTAAAGTTAAAAAGGACAACAGCAAACAAAAGTGGGTTTGTCAGTTTGGGTTTTAAACAAGGCCGAAGGTGAAAAGTCAGTGTTTCAAGGCTGGTTTATGCTTTCAAATAAGGGTTTTAATAATCGCAAGGGGTTCATCAGGCGAGGGTTACCATTTGAAACGAATGCTCGCGTTCAAAGGTATGCTTTCAAGGCATGGGTTTTTGTTTTTTGTTTTTTGTTTTCCATGAGGGTTTTGAGAATTGGTTGAGGTTCTGACTGCCTTTCCCAAAAACATATTGGACAACAAAATGAGGGCGAGCTGTGACCTCGTTTCGCAAAGCACAAGTCATTTAAACCCGGACAGAAATACACCTTTTTCGGGGGGGACAGGTAGCCCTTTTTCAGAGGTGCTCAAGTTGCAGTCTCTCAAGGCAACCTCAATGAACGCAGGAAGGAGTCTGATGGACAAGAAAAAGCGCCTAAGGGGATCGAGGTCCCGTTCGTATAAGTCAGGTCCCCTTGATCTCATCCCGCTTGCTGTCAACATTTTGCCGCAGACAATTTTCTTCGGATAAGATATCCTTTATTTAAGATTAAGATATCCATTATTTGTCCCGCAATGGGGAAATTTACTGTCAAGAGTTCAGATAATAATAATAATAATAATACATCACATTTGTAAGCGCCTTTCACAACACTCAAGGACACTGTACAGCCAAGACCAATAGTAAAACACAGATAAAATAATAAATAAAGAAAGAAAGATTTAAGGCGGGTAGGCAAGTCTGAATAGGTGGGTTTTGAGCTGGGTTTTGAATAAGGAAAGAGAGTCAATATTACGAATGTTGGGAGGAAGTGAGTTCCAGAGTTTGGGGGCAGAGCGACTGAAGGCTCTGCACCCCATTGTACTGAGACGGGCAGAGGGTAGAAAAAGGTGGAGGGAGGATGAGGACCTGAGTGAGCGAGAGGGAATGGAGATTTGAAGAAGATCTGACAGCTAGGGGGGCGCAAGGTTATGGATGGCTTTGAATGTATAGAAAAGTATTTTGAAGTTGATTCTAAGTTTGACAGGAAGCCAGTGGAGCTGTCAGAGGATGGGGGTGATATGATGGAAGGAGGGGGTTCTCGTGATGATCCGGGCTGCTGAATTCTGAACAAGTTGAAGTTTATGGAGGAATTTTTGATGGACACCGAAGAGGAGTGAGTTGCAGTAGTCAATACGGGAAGTGACGAGACTGTGAACAAGGATAGCGGTGGTGTGCGGAATGAGTGAGGGACGGAGGCGGTTTATATTGCGAAGGTGGAAATGAGCAGACCGGGTAATGTTATTGATGTGGGAGTGAAAGTATAGTGAACTGTCAAGGATGACACCCAGACTCTTCACCTGGGGGGAAGGAGATATAGTGGCATTATCAATTGTGAGGGAGAAACTGTTGGCCTTTTTTAGAGTGGATTTGGTACCGACGAGTAGGAGTTCAGTTTTATTGCTGTTTAGCTTGAGGAAATTGTGGGTGAACCAAGATTTGATTTCTGAGAGACAGTGAGAGAGGGACGAGGGTGGGAGAGAAGCCTCGGTTTGCTGGAGAGATAGAGCTGGGTGTCATCCGCAAAGCAGTGAAGGTGTAAGCCAAATTTGCGGAAAATGTTTCCGAGTGGAAGGAGGTAGACAATGAAGAGGAGCGCACAGAGGACAGAACCCTGGGGAACACCAGAAGAAACGGGGAGGGATTGTGAGGTAAAAGAATCAAGTTGAATGAACTGAGAGCGGCCAGTGAGATATGAGTGGAACCAATGTAGAGGGGTGTTGGTGAGGCCTATGGTAGAGAGTCTATTGAGGAGGATGGGGTGAGAGATTGTGTCGAAGGCTGCACCTAGGTCAAGGAGGATGAGGATGGAGATAAGGCCAGAGTCTGCTGCCATGAGAAGATCGTTTGTGATTTTTATGAGGGCTGTTTCAGTACTGTGACGGGGACGGAAGCCGGACTGGAATTGTTCATAAAGACTATTGTCGGTGAGGTGGGAGTGGAGCTGAGAGGCGACAGTTTTCTCCAGAATTTTCGAGATGAAGGGAAGATGGGAAATGGGGCGTAGGTTATTGAAGTCATTGGGATCTGAACCAGTTTTTTTTTCAGGATTGGGGTGACAGCTGCAGTTTTGAAGAGCACAGGAACAATTCCAGTCGACAGAGAGGAATGGATAATGGCTGAGATGAAGGGAAGCAGAGAGGGTAGGCAGGATTTGACCAGAACTGTGGGGAGGGGATCAAGCTGACAGGAGGAAGTCTTGGATTTAATGATGAGGTCTGAAATTAATGAGAGATGGGGGAGTTCAAAAGAAGAGAACAGTTTGAAAGGGGTGAGAGGGTCAGATGAGGGGAAAGGTACAGAGGAGCCCAGATGCTGGTGGATTATGTTGATTTTTTCATTGATAAAGAGGAGAAGGGCGTTGCAGGTGTCACGAGAGTAAAAGTGAGGTGGTAGGGAGTCAGGAGGTTGAGTGATTCTGTTCCAAAGGGAAAAGAGAGTCTTAGTATTTCCAGCATTGGAGCAGATGAGTCCGGAGTAGTAACGTGATTTTGCTTGAGAGATGGAATCCTTGTAGAGGGATAGTTGAGCTGCATAGATGTCCTTGTGAGCAGTGAGGCCGGTTTTCCTATAAAGTCTCTCAAGCTGCCGGGTTTGGGATTTCAAGGAACGTAGATGAGGGGTGAACCAAGGAGGCAGACCGAGTAAAAAGGACAGAGCGGGACTTGACAGGGGCGAGCGTATTGAGGATGCTGGTGAGACCAGAGTTATATTGGAAAACCAAATCATCAGGAGTGGAGTCAATGTCCGGAGTCAGGGTGGTCAGCCATGCAGTGAGAGAGTCAATGTTAATGTCTTCAATATTACGGTAAACAACAATCCGGGGTGATTTAGCAGTTGAGAGCTGGAGTGTAATGTTGAATGAGATAAGGAAGTGGTCCGTTATTGGAAGTTCATCAGCAGTACAGTTGGAGGGGGAAATACCAGAGCAGCAGATCAGATCCAGGGTGTGACCTTTGATGTGTGTGGGAAAATCTACAAATTGATCAAAACCAAGAATGTTAATTGAAGAGGTGAAGTCAATGGTGAGAGGAAGAGCAGTGTTGTCCATATGTATATTAAAATCTCCCAGGATTATTACATTTGGTGACAGAGAGGAGAGATGGGTGAGGACAGTAGACACTTCATTTAAAAAGTCGCGGTGGGGTTTGGGGGAGCGGTACACTGTGGCAATAATCGTGGGGATGGGTCTGGATATTTGACAGGCAAGGCATTCAAAGGAGGAAAGTGGTGGGAGAGAAAACTGAAGTACTTTCCACTTCTCGCGGTATACTATCGCAAGACCTCCTCCGCGACCAGAATCGTGGGGCTTGGAAATGTAAACAAATCCCGGGGGAGTGGAATCGTTCAACTGTGAGAAGTCCCCGGGAGTTTGCCAGGTTTCATTCAAGCAAAGAATGTCAAGCTTACGGTCCGTGAGGATATCTTGAATGAGATTACCCTTCCCAGTAAGCGAACGGATGTTAAGTAGCCCGAAGTTGACGGCGGCAGTCTCGCTGCTGCGGGGGCCGTTAGCCGACCTAGCCGAGATGGTCGATGGATCGGCTGGCGTTTCTGGATGGCCGACGGGAGGAAGACCAGAAGGAGATGATGGTGTTGGATCGGTTGAGGCAGAAGCCCCGACTAGACCCACGATGAATATATTTCTGGGAAGGAAAGCGAACGATGTCCGGGAGCCGGTGTAGAGCAGGAGGAGGGCCCAGCCATTGGAAGCGGAGCCGAAGGAGCTCGGCCAACGAGTACTGGAGCAGACCCTTGACAGGTCGATGGAGGAGCGACAGGTTGACAGGTAGGACGCTGAGACGCCGGGACGAAACAGTCGAAGATAGTTGAGAGTGCGAGGCAGGCGTGAATGGGGGCTGGGTGGAATGACTGTGAGATGATGATCGTGATTCCATGCGAAACAGTAAAACAATCAATCGTAAAAACACAGTAAAACACAAAAGTTTGTGGGAGAGCAGCAGCAGCCAAAACGCGCCAGCGTTCACTCTACCCGTACCCGGAAGTCCCAGAATGCAACAGCACAGGTGTGTCAAGCATGTGTTGGGTATGGGGCTCTCGTTGAAGGACGTTGTTCAAATGGACTGTTTGCTGACAATCCATCCGAATGAGAAAATATATCGGGACATGCGGCGAGGTTATGAAGTCGTTTGTCTCGGCCTATCCGCTTGCAAACGCTCGGGCGGGATGTCATCCATATAATACGAGCATCAGAAATCTGTCCGGCGCCGTGTTACTTTATGCTTCATTGTCCGTTCGTAAAGTAAAAACAAAACCTTGGTGTGCTTGTGCTTGCGTGCCTGTCAGTGATGACCCCCCCAGCCCTCTGCCCCACACACACACTCAAAATCCCAACATTTACATACCTGAGTTTCAACTCATACGGTTTAGCCATAGTTCATACGGATTTTGTGGTGAATCTTACGTATGTGGCCGCATCTCACAAATCATACGGATTCTGAAAATGTCCGTTTTTTTGTTTTCCCCCCAAACAGGTATTTGCCCAGAATGGCGCTAGTCTGCTGGAATTCTTTTATTTACGGTAACTTAAGTAATGCCACCAAGTAGAATGATGATTAGACATGAAGCAGACATTGTATTATGGAGAGCTACAATAAATATCAATGAACATTTCGTGGGTTTTTTTCTGCCATTATTTTGACATATAAAATGCTTTGGTATGGTGTAAGGATTTTTTGCTCTTTATAAGGATTTTTGGGGTAGCTTATACAGGTTGACGCGCCGAAAAGCTGACAGGTATGCATTTCAATCTTCAGTTGGGTAATATTTAGCCTTTCCGGTTGCCCTTTCCAATGTCAAGGAACCCGTGGCGCGCCATTTTGTATCCGATCTGTTTTCGTGTCGATCCGTGCGAGCGATCCCAAATCGGCCCTGGGATTGTTTCGACGCAGCTCCCCCTCGACTTTCAGCGGGGAACACCTTTCCATCCAACTCGTCGCGTTGCTGCATTCGCAGGAGTAAGTCCAGTCCCCCTCAAAACTCCGCTTTGACGAGGACCCGAGTTTTCTTTTCTTCCACGGTTGCGGATGTCTGATGAATTTTGGAGGTCCCGAGTGGCAAAATGTACACTTTTCTCATGGCTGTGTTCCCTCCTTCTGTTTTTCCACATCTGATCTTGGAACTCCGTTTGAGGTCGCTTTGAGAGCCGGTTTGCCACGCCACCTAGCGGAGATTCCACGTTGTTGGGGCCGTCACTCTGTTGCAGGCAAGGCAGACACGGGACACGCGCAATTTGTTTTGCACTTTATTCATGTAGGACTGGCGGCCGTGAGAATGGCGCGCACGCGGTAGCCAGGTTAGCATCCGCCCATGGCCAAGCCGACAAGTGGCCCCTCCTCACACCCAGAGTGGCAACAAAACGGCGGCGGCGGCGAGCGCCACCTGGAGCGTCATGCTGCCGCCCCCAAGCCGCTTGGGCACCGCGGCCCCGTTACACAAAGTCGTCTTGCAGCATCCGTCGCTCGCCTGACATGTTTTACAGCCCAGCTCGGTCACTTGGGCGTCCGCTGCAAGTCATCACAAACACAAGGGCATGAGGGAGCGCACGGGCACATGGCGAGACAGCGACGTGCGTCGTGGCCAAACTTACCCATCGTCCTGTAACATTCTTCGCCTGTGGCACAAGAGGCTTTGCTGCATGATTGCAGGTTGCTCAGGCAAGTCTTACAAGCCTCTTGGGTCCCGCACCTGTAGCATTGGAGTGCAGTCGCTGCGCAAGCAAAGACGACAAAGAATGCTCACACTCGGTTTGACGTGACACGTTGAGGGGGCGGGCCGACGGCAGCAGTCGGCAGGTCAACATTTGAGGTCGAAAGATAAATTGCGGCATCAACGAGCCGACGCTTTTTTGTTGCAAAGTCAAAGCTAATAATGACGTTGGCGACGCAGTTTCTTCCGTTTGGAAAATCGCTCACTTCGTTGCCAACGCCGGGCCAATGGCGAGCAACGTTTTTACAAGCTTTTCGAGGTCAGAACTCAACCTTTTCCATTCAATTGTGTTCGCCGACTGCGTTCTTTTTTGCACAGAACGGCGAAATGAGTCATTCGTGTGCCGGCGCTCCGCTTTTGACCGCTTGTGAAGACCAAGGCGTTACATTCATTGATGTCAATGATATACATTTAAATTGTGATGCCTGAAGGTCGATTGATTGGCTTGCATTGATGCGTACGAGAGGTTCTTACCGTTGTTTGTTGAAGCGTCCACTGCCACACCACCTGTTACAAAGGGCTTCAATTAATGATCAAAAAGCTACAGGGCGAGTAATCCTTCCCTGCTGACTGACGATCCCTATCCAGAGGGCCGTGAAAAACGGGAATAACTGAACTCTTGGCTTGACGTGACACTTTGAGGGGCCGGGCCGAAGGCAGCAGTCGCGAGATCAACAATTGATGTCTAAAGGTGAATGGCGCCCAAGAACGGCAGAGACCCGTGACACGAAACTGCCCCCGCTGGTCCACAATTTTGTTCTTTCGGCGCATGTGCCCAATCGGCCCCCAATTTTTCACTCGTCATCGTGTCGCGGGTAACGGCAGCAACGAGTGGACGCGTTTTGGTTGCAGTGTCAAAGCTAATCATGACGTCGGCGACGGTGACTTACCTGGCACCATCAGGTAGCACAGCAGGAGGCCCAGCAAAACTTTGCTCGTCATCCCGTCGCTTCTGGAGTCAGGAAAAGAACCGCGAGTCACTTCTGGAGTCAGAAAACAACCGTGCGTCACTTCTGGAGTCAGAAAAGAACCGTGCGTCGCTTCTGCTCTCGGCCACCGTCGACTTGCGATATGACTGCCTGTGGCTCGGCGCCTTCCTGCAGTCTTCGGCCAAACGTCATCATAGAGTAGTGAGTCCTTGTGATGCGGCGCTTAGCCTTTGCTTCTTCCTGCGGTCTTTGACAAAAACGTCATCATGGAGTACCGAGTCATTGTCATCGTAAAGGGACAAACGCAGCCTGATGCGTGGCGCCAAACAAAGGCGCTCTTTCGGTTGACTTCAACAAGTCGCGCAAAGGTCAACCCGAGGCGAACCGCTTTTCTCTTTCGCGGATGTTTATTGGTGCTCGTTGGACTCAATGATGGGGACTGGGCCCAACTTCACGGACTTGCCTTCGAGCAACTTCACTGACACAGCCTCTTTTTGGGAACGTGGGCACCAGAGCGCATAGTCATAGAAGAGTAGAACAGACTAGCGTGGGTACCATTGCCGCATTGATACTCTTCAGGATTTCGGATGAGTTGTCGACTGTGCTCCCAATAGTGCATGTGTGTGTGTGTGTGTGTGGGGGGGGGGGGGGGGGGGGTTGGTAGATAAAGCTTCAAATATCCACGTCTGAAAAATGGGAACATTGACGCCGATCTGGAAAACACTGAGATCCATGTTCACTGTTCTGACTCAAATGATTTTAAATGCGTTTGCTTTTCTGTCAGGACTTTTGGTTGGATGAAGAATCCTGCTCGTCAGCGGCCCGCTTCATTTGGTTTCCTTTTCGTCCGACACGTTGGAGCTAGGAGTCATGGCGGGCCCCGTTCGAAAGCCGCCACTGTTTAGAACAGACCGGGTGGTGTTGGACTCCTTTGACAATGTGGGCCGCGTACGGCCCCCGGCAGACGGCAAGTGGGCCGGACCATTAAAATTGTACCATACTCTGCCAAAAACTTTCCTTTGTTTTGGTTTTGTGAAGCACAAACACATTTGGAAAATGTTGACATTTCATGAACATCCATCCATCCATTTTCCGAAGCGCTTGATCCTCACTAGGGTCGCGGGGGGTCCTATCCCAGCCGTCTTCGGGCAGTAGGCGGGGGGTGCCCTGAATCAGTTGCCAGCCAATCACAGGGCACACAGAGACGAACAACCATCCACGCCCACACTCAGACCCAGGGACAATTTAGAACGTCCAAACAGCCTGCCATGCATGCTTTGGGAATTTCATGAACATCTCTTTTCCAAAACATTTCACGCAAAACCTTGGATTTCCTTGGACAAATGTTCCTTTGATCCTTCCCATGGATGCGTTGCGACTGATCCCACTGATTGTACAAAGGCACAAAACTTCAACAAGTCGCTGGTATTGAAAAATATCGTCATGAATTTTCAGATGAAACGAGATTCATAAAGAAAATATATTTTTTTAAACTGTCTGCACATGTGCATATAAAATCCAAATTGAATCCCTGCCTGCACTTTACAAGCGAAGGTTGAAAACAGTGGGCCCCCTAGCGGATTATCCAAGAATTGCATTTTGTTAAAAATATATCGGGGGCCGGCTCCGGCTCTCGGCTTGTACGTTTGACACCGCCGGTTTAAAAATTAGGCTTGACAGGCCCAATTGTGGCTTCTGTGGCCCCGAATTGGAATCACGTAGTGTTTCAGACAAGGGTTAGGGTTTCAAATTAGGACTATAAAATAGGTTTAGGCTTTTAAACAAGGGTTAAAGTTAAAAAGGACAACAGCAAACAAAAGTGGGTTTGTCAGTTTGGGTTTTAAACAAGGCCGAAGGTGAAAAGTCAGTGTTTCAAGGCTGGTTTATGCTTTCAAATAAGGGTTTTAATAATCGCAAGGGGTTCATCAGGCGAGGGTTACCATTTGAAACGAATGCTCGCGTTCAAAGGTATGCTTTCAAGGCATGGGTTTTTGTTTTTTGTTTTTTGTTTTCCATGAGGGTTTTGAGAATTGGTTGAGGTTCTGACTGCCTTTCCCAAAAACATATTGGACAACAAAATGAGGGCGAGCTGTGACCTCGTTTCGCAAAGCACAAGTCATTTAAACCCGGACAGAAATACACCTTTTTCGGGGGGGACAGGTAGCCCTTTTTCAGAGGTGCTCAAGTTGCAGTCTCTCAAGGCAACCTCAATGAACGCAGGAAGGAGTCTGATGGACAAGAAAAAGCGCCTAAGGGGATCGAGGTCCCGTTCGTATAAGTCAGGTCCCCTTGATCTCATCCCGCTTGCTGTCAACATTTTGCCGCAGACAATTTTCTTCGGATAAGATATCCTTTATTTAAGATTAAGATATCCATTATTTGTCCCGCAATGGGGAAATTTACTGTCAAGAGTTCAGATAATAATAATAATAATAATAATAATACATCACATTTGTAAGCGCCTTTCACAACACTCAAGGACACTGTACAGCCAAGACCAATAGTAAAACACAGATAAAATAATAAATAAAGAAAGAAAGATTTAAGGCGGGTAGGCAAGTCTGAATAGGTGGGTTTTGAGCTGGGTTTTGAATAAGGAAAGAGAGTCAATATTACGAATGTTGGGAGGAAGTGAGTTCCAGAGTTTGGGGGCAGAGCGACTGAAGGTTCTGCACCCCATTGTACTGAGATGGGCAGAGGGTAGAAAAAGGTGGAGGGAGGATGAGGACCTGAGTGAGCGAGAGGGAATGGAGATTTGAAGAAGATCTGACAGCTAGGGGGGCGCAAGGTTATGGATGGCTTTGAATGTATAGAGAAGTATTTTGAAGTTGATTCTAAGTTTGACAGGAAGTCAGTGGAGCTGTCAGAGGATGGGGGTGATATGATGGAAGGAGGGGGTTCTCGTGATGATCCGGGCTGCTGAATTCTGAACAAGTTGAAGTTTATGGAGGAATTTTTGATGGACACCGAAGACGAGTGAGTTGCAGTAGTCAATAGGGAAGTGACGAGACTGAACAAGGATAGCGGTGGTGTGCGGAGTGAGTGAGGGACGGAGGCGGTTTATATTGCGAAGGTGGAAATGAGCGGACCGGGTAATGTTATTGATGAGGGAGTGAAAGTATAGTGAACTGTCAAGGATGACACCCAGACTCTTCACCTGGGGGGAAGGAGATATAGTGGCATTATCAATTGTGAGGGAGAAACTGTCGGCTTTGTTTAGAGTGGATTTGGTACCGACGAGTAGGAGTTCAGTTTTATTGCTGTTTAGCTTGAGGAAATTGTGGGTGAACCAAGATTTGATTTCTGAGAGACAGTGAGAGAGGGATGAGGGTGGGAGAGAAGCCTCGGTTTGCTGGAGAGATAGAGCTGGGTGTCATCCGCAAAGCAGTGAAAGTGTAAGCCAAATTTGCGGAAAATGTTTCCGAGTGGAAGGAGGTAGACAATGAAGAGGAGCGCACAGAGGACAGAACCCTGGGGAACACCAGAAGAAACGGGGAGGGATTGTGAGGTAAAAGAATCAAGTTGAATGAACTGAGAGCAGCCAGTGAGATATGAGTGGAACCAATGTAGAGGGGTGTTGGTGAGGCCTATGGTAGAGAGTCTATTGAGGAGGATGGGGTGAGAGATTGTGTCGAAGGCTGCACTCAGGTCAAGGAGGATGAGGATGGAGATAAGGCCAGAGTCTGCTGCCATGAGAAGATCGTTTGTGATTTTTATGAGGGCTGTTTCAGTACTGTGACGGGGACGGAAGCCGGACTGGAATTGTTCATAAAGACTATTGTCGGTGAGGTGGGAGTGGAGCTGAGAGGCGACAGTTTTCTCCAGAATTTTCGAGATGAAGGGAAGATGGGAAATGAGGCGTAGGTTATTGAAGTCATTGGGATCTGAACCAGTTTTTTTCAGGATTGGGGTGACAGCTGCAGTTTTGAAGAGCACAGGAACAATTCCAGTCGACAGAGAGGAATGGATAATGGCTGAGATGAAGGGAAGCAGAGAGGGTAGGCAGGATTTGACCAGAACTGTGGGGAGGGGATCAAGCTGACAGGAGGAAGTCTTGGATTTATTGATGAGGTCTGAAATTAATGAGAGATGGGGGAGTTCAAAAGAAGAGAACAGTTTGCAAGGGGTGAGAGGGTCAGATGAGGGGAAAGGTACAGAGGAGCCCAGATGCTGGTGGATTCTGTTGATTTTTTCATTGAAAAAGAGGAGAAGGGCGTTGCAGGTGTCACGAGAGTAAAAGTGAGGTGGTAGGGAGTCAGGAGGTTGAGTGATTCTGTTCCAAAGGGAAAAGAGAGTCTTAGTATTTCCAGCATTGGAGCAGATGAGTCCGGAGTAGTAACGTGATTTTGCTTGGGAGATGGAATCCTTGTAGAGGGATAGTTGAGCTGCATAGATGTCCTTGTGAGCAGTGAGGCCGGTTTTCCTATAAAGTCTCTCAAGCTGCCGGGTTTGGGATTTCAAGGAACGTAGATGAGGGGTGAACCAAGGAGGCAGACCGAGTAAAAAGGACAGAGCGGGACTTGACAGGGGCGAGCGTATTGAGGATGCTGGTGAGACCAGAGTTATATTGGAAAACCAAATCATCAGGAGTGGAGTCAATGTCCGGAGTCAGGGTGGTCAGCCATGCAGTGAGAGAGTCAATGTTAATGTCTTTAATATTACGGTAAACAATGGTCCGGGGTGATTTAGCAGTTGAGAGCTGGAGTGTAATGTTGAATGAGATAAGGAAGTGGTCCGTTATTGGAAGTTCATCAGCAGTACAGTTGGAGGGGGAAATACCAGAGCAGCAGATCAGATCCAGGGTGTGACCTTTGATGTGTGTGGGAAAATCTACAAATTGATCAAAACCAAGAATGTTAATTGAAGAGGTGAAGTCAATGGTGAGAGGAAGAGCAGTGTTGTCCATATGTATATTAAAATCTCCCAGGATTATTACATTTGGTGACAGAGAGGAGAGATGGGTGAGGACAGTAGACACTTCATTTAAAAAGTCGCGGTGGGGTTTGGGGGAGCGGTACACTGTGGCAATAATCGTGGGGATGGGTCTGGATATTTGACAGGCAAGGCATTCAAAGGAGGAAAGTGGTGGGAGAGAAAACTGAAGTACTTTCCACTTCTCGCGGTATACTATCGCGAGACCTCCTCCGCGACCAGAATCGTGGGGCTTGGAAATGTAAACAAATCCCGGGGAAGTGGAATCGTTCAACTGTGAGAAGTCCCCGGGAGTTTGCCAGGTTTCATTCAAGCATAGAATGTCAAGCTTACGGTCCGTGAGGATATCTTGAATGAGATTACCCTTCCCAGTAAGCGAACGGATGTTAAGTAGCCCGAAGTTGACGGCGGCAGTCTCGCTGCTGCGGGGGCCGTTAGCCGACCTAGCTAAGCCGGCTAACGCACGATGGTCGATGGATCGGCCGGCGTTTCTGGATGGCCGACGGGAGGAAGACCAGAAGGAGATGATGGTGTTGGATCGGTTGAGGCAGAAGCCCCGACGAGACCCACGATGAATATATTTCTGGGAAGGAAAGCGAACGATGTCCGGGAGCCGGTGTAGAGCAGGAGGAGAGCCCAGCCATTGGAAGCGGAGCCGAATGAGCTCGGCCAACGAGTACTGGAGCAGACCCTTGACAGGTCGATGGAGGAGCGACAGGTTGACAGGTAGGACACTGAGACGCCGGGACGAAACAGTCGAAGATAGTTGAGAGTGCGAGGCAGGCGTGAATGGGGGCTGGGTGGAATGACTGTGAGATGATGATCGTGATTCCATGCGAAACAGTAAAACAATCAAGCGTAAAAACACAGTAAAACACAAAAGTTTGTGGGAGAGCAGCAGCAGCCAAAACGCGCCAGCGTTCACTCTACCCGGAAGTCCCAGAATGCAACAGCACAGGTGTGTCAAGCATGTGTTGGGTATGGGCCTCTCGTTGAAGGACGTTGTTCAAATGGACGGTTTGCTGACAATCCATCCGGATGAGAAAATATATCGGGACATGCGGCGAGGTTATGAAGTCGTTTGTCTCGGCCTATCCGCTTGCAAACACTCGGGCGGGATGTCATCCATATAATACGAGCATCAGAAATCTGTCCGGCGCCGTGTTACTTTATGCTTCATTGTCCGTTCGTAAAGTAAAAACAACAAAACCTTGGTGTGCTTGTGCTTGCGCGCCTGTCAGTCATGACCCCCCCAGCCCTCGCCCCCACACACACACTCAAAATCACAACATTTACATACCTGAGTTTCAACTCATACGGTTTAGCCATAGTTCATACGGATTTTGTGGTGAATCTTACGTATGTGGCCGCATCTCACAAATCATACGGATTCTGAAAATGTCCGTTTTTTTGTTTTCCCCCCTAACAGGTATTTGCCCAGAATGGTGCTAGTCTACTGGAATTCTTTTATTTACGGTAACTTAAGTAATGCCACCAAGTAGAATGATGATTAGACATGAAGCAGACATTGTATTATGGAGATCTACAATAAATATCAATGAACATTTCGTGGGTTTTTTTCTGCCATTATTTTGACATGTAAAATGCTTTGGTATGGTATAAGGATTTTTGGGGTAGCTTATACAGGTTGACGCGCCGAAAAGCTGACAGGTATGCATTTCAATCTTCAGTTGGGTAATATTTAGCCTTTTCGGTTGCCCTTTCCAATGTCAAGGAACCCGTGGCGCGCCATTTTGTATCCGATCTGTTTTCGTATCGATCCGTGCGAGCGATCCCAAATCGGCCCTGGGATTGTTTTAACGCAGCTCCCCCTCGACTTTCAGCGGGGAACACCTTTCCATCCAACTCGTCGCGTTGCTGCATTCGCAGGAGTAAGTCCAGTCCCCCTCAAAACTCCGCTTTGACGAGGACCCGAGTTTTCTTTTCTTCCACGGTTGCGGATGTCTGATGAATTTTGGAGGTCCCGAGTGGCAAAATGTACACTTTTCTCATGGCTGTGTTCCCTCCTTCTGTTTTTCCACATCTGATCTTGGAACTCCGTTTGAGGTCGCTTTGAGAGCCGGTTTGCCACGCCACCTAGCGGAGATTCCACGTTGTTGGGGCCGTCACTCTGTTGCAGGCAAGGCAGACACGGGACACGCGCAATTTGTTTTGCACTTTATTCATGTAGGACTGGCGGCCGTGAGAATGGCGCGCACGCGGTAGCCAGGTTAGCATCCGCCCATGGCCAAGCCGACAAGTGGCCCCTCCTCACACCCAGAGTGGCAACAAAACGGCGGCGGCGGCGAGCGCCACCTGGAGCGTCATGCTGCCGCCCCCAAGCCGCTTGGGCACCGCGGCCCCGTTACACAAAGTCGTCTTGCAGCATCCGTCGCTCGCCTGACATGTTTTACAGCCCAGCTCGGTCACTTGGGCGTCCGCTGCAAGTCATCACAAACACAAGGGCATGAGGGAGCGCACGGGCACATGGCGAGACAGCGACGTGCGTCGTGGCCAAACTTACCCATCGTCCTGTAACATTCTTCGCCTGTGGCACAAGAGGCTTTGCTGCATGATTGCAGGTTGCTCAGGCAAGTCTTACAAGCCTCTTGGGTCCCGCACCTGTAGCATTGGAGTGCAGTCGCTGCGCAAGCAAAGACGACAAAGAATGCTCACACTCGGTTTGACGTGACACGTTGAGGGGGCGGGCCGACGGCAGCAGTCGGCAGGTCAACATTTGAGGTCGAAAGATAAATTGCGGCATCAACGAGCCGACGCTTTTTTGTTGCAAAGTCAAAGCTAATAATGACGTTGGCGACGCAGTTTCTTCCGTTTGGAAAATCGCTCACTTCGTTGCCAACGCCGGGCCAATGGCGAGCAACGTTTTTACAAGCTTTTCGAGGTCAGAACTCAACCTTTTCCATTCAATTGTGTTCGCCGACTGCGTTCTTTTTTGCACAGAACGGCGAAATGAGTCATTCGTGTGCCGGCGCTCCGCTTTTGACCGCTTGTGAAGACCAAGGCGTTACATTCATTGATGTCAATGATATACATTTAAATTGTGATGCCTGAAGGTCGATTGATTGGCTTGCATTGATGCGTACGAGAGGTTCTTACCGTTGTTTGTTGAAGCGTCCACTGCCACACCACCTGTTACAAAGGGCTTCAATTAATGATCAAAAAGCTACAGGGCGAGTAATCCTTCCCTGCTGACTGACGATCCCTATCCAGAGGGCCGTGAAAAACGGGAATAACTGAACTCTTGGCTTGACGTGACACTTTGAGGGGCCGGGCCGACGGCAGCAGTCGCGAGATCAACAATTGATGTCTAAAGGTGAATGGCGCCCAAGAACGGCAGAGACCCGTGACACGAAACTGCCCCCGCTGGTCCACAATTTTGTTCTTTCGGCGCATGTGCCCAATCGGCCCCCAATTTTTCACTCGTCATCGTGTCGCGGGTAACGGCAGCAACGAGTGGACGCGTTTTGGTTGCAGTGTCAAAGCTAATCATGACGTCGGCGACGGTGACTTACCTGGCACCATCAGGTAGCACAGCAGGAGGCCCAGCAAAACTTTGCTCGTCATCCCGTCGCTTCTGGAGTCAGGAAAAGAACCGCGAGTCACTTCTGGAGTCAGAAAAGAACCGTGCGTCACTTCTGGAGTCAGAAAAGAACCGTGCGTCGCTTCTGCTCTCGGCCACCGTCGACTTGCGATATGACTGCCTGTGGCTCGGCGCCTTCCTGCAGTCTTCGGCCAAACGTCATCATAGAGTAGTGAGTCCTTGTGATGCAGCGCTTAGCCTTTGCTTCTTCCTGCGGTCTTTGACAAAAACGTCATCATGGAGTACCGAGTCATTGTCATCGTAAAGGGACAAACATAGCCTGATGCGTGGCGCCAAACAAAGGCGCTCTTTCGGTTGACTTCAACAAGTCGCGCAAAGGTCAACCCGAGGCGAACAGCTTTTCTCTTTCGCGGACGTTTATTGGTGCTCGTTGGACTCAATGATGGGGACTGGGCCCAACTTCACGGACTTGCCTTCGAGCAACTTCACTGACGCAGCCTCTTTTTGGGAACGTGGGCACCAGAGCGCATAGTCATAGAAGAGTAGAACAGACTAGCGTGGGTACCATTGCCACATTGATACTCTTCAGGATTTCGGATGAGTTGTCGACTGTGCTCCCAATAGTGCATGTGTGTGTGTGTGTGTGTGTGTGTGGGGGGGGGGGGGGTTGGTAGATAAAGCTTCAAATATCCACGTCTGAAAAATGGGAACATCGACGCCGATCTGGAAAACACTGAGATCCATGTTCACTGTTCTGATTCAAATGATTTTAAATGCGTTTGCTTTTCTGTCAGGACTTTTGGTTGGATGAAGAATCCTGCTCGTCAGCGGCCCGCTTCATTTGGTTTCCTTTTCGTCCGACACGTTGGAGCTAGGAGTCATGGCGGGCCCCGTTCGAAAGCCGCCACTGTTTAGAGCAGACCGGGTGGTGTTGGACTCCTTTGACAATGTGGGCCGCGTACGGCCCCGGCAGACGGCAAGTGGGCCGGACCATTAAAATTGTACCATACTCTGCCAAAAACCTTCCTTTGTTTTGGTTTTGTGAAGCACAAACACATTTGGAAAATGTTGACATCTCATGAACATCCATTTTCCGAAGCGCTTGATCCTCACTAGGGTCGCGGGGGATGCTGGAGCCTATCCCAGCCGTCTTCGGGCAGTAGGCGGGGGGCGCTCTGAATCAGTTGCCAGCCAATCACAGGGCACACAGACAAACAACCATCCACGCCCACACTCAGACCCAGGGACAATTTAGAACGTCCAAACAGCCTGCCATGCATGCTTTGGGAATTTCATGAACATCTCTTTTCCAAAACATTTCACGCAAAACCTTGGATTTCCTTGGACAAATGTTCCTTTGATCCTTCCCATGGATGCGTTGCGACTGATCCCACTGATTGTACAAAGGCACAAAACTTCAACAAGTCGCTGGTATTGAAAAATATCGTCATGAATTTTCAGATGAAACGGGATTCATAAAGAAAAGATATTTTTTAAACCGTCTGCACATGTGCATATAAAATCCAAATTGAATCCCTGCCTGCACTTTACAAGCGAAGGTTGAAAACAGTGTGCCCCTAGCGGATTATCCAAGAATTGCATCTTGTTAAAAATATATCGGGGGCCGGCTCCGGCTCTCGGCTTGTACGTTTGACACCGCCGGTTTAAAAATTAGGCTTGACAGGCCCAATTGTGGCTTCTGGGGCCCCGAATTGGGATCACGTAGTGTTTCAGACAAGGGTTAGGTTTTAAATTAGGACTGTAAAATAGGTTTAGGCTTTTAAACAAGGGTTAAAATTAAAAAGGACAACCGCAAACAAAAGTAGGTTTGTCAGTTTGGGTTTTAAACAAGGCCGAAGGTGAAAAGCGAGTGTTTCAAGGCTGGTTTATGCTTTCAAATAAGGGTTTTAATAATCGCAAGGGGTTCATCAGGCGAGGGTTACCATTTGAAACGAATGCTCGCGTTCAAAGGTATGCTTTCAAGGCATGGGTTTTTGTTTTTTGTTTTCCATGAGGGTTTTGAGAATTGGTTGAGGTTCTGGCTGCCTTTCCCAAAAACATATTGGACAATAAAATGAGGGCGAGCCGTGACCTCGTTTCGCAAAGCACAAGTCATTTAAACCCGGACAGAAATACACCTTTTTCGGGGGGGACAGGTGGCCCTTTTTCAGAGGTGCTCAAGTTGCAGTCTCTCAAGGCAACCTCAATGAACGCAGGAAGAAGTCTGATGAACAAGAAAAGGCGCCTAAGAGGATCGAGGTCCCGTTCGTACAAGTCAGGTCTCCTTGATCTCATCCCGCTTGCTGTCAACATTTTGCCGCAGACAATTTTCTTCGGATAAGATATCCTTTATTTAAGATTAAGATATTCATTATGTGTCCCGCAATGGGGAAATTTACAGTCAAGAGTTCAGATAGAGCTCTTGTTGAAGGACGTTGTTCAAATGGACGGTTTGCTGACAATCCATCCGGATGAGAAAATATATCGGGACATGCGGCTAGGTTATGAAGTCGTTTGTCTCGGCCTATCCGCTTGCAAACGTTCGGGCGGGATGTCATCCATATAATCTGTTCAGCGCCGTGTTACTTTATGCTTCATTTTATTTGATGTTAACATTACGTTTATGTTGAGAGCATCTCGATGTCACGTTCGGGCAAGCCGAAATAAAGTTGGGATCCCAGAAGTGCAGACACCAAACAAGGTCTCCATCGCAAAAATGGTTTAATATACAAAATTCACACGACAAAGTAGTAACATAAAGTGCTGGTCAAACCAGGACCAGAGGGCACAAAAACGAATAACAAAAAGCACTTGCACAAAAGGCAAGGGGGGAAAATAAGAACCGCGAAGGCAAACAAAAAACAATGTAACAACTACACGTAAGCGAAAGCCAAATCACATACTAAAAACCATACTTGCAAAATACTTGGTATCGAGAGTTCAAAAAACAAAACACGACGAGGTCTATAGCAAAAGCAGTCTATGAGCAAGGAAGCAGCAAGGGAAGGTAATACTCCAGCAACATGTACATAGCAGAGGGCTCCTTAAATACAGAGTGAGACTAATCATAGATTGTCATCAGGTGTGCACAGAAGTCCGCTAATGCCACCTGCTGGCCAGGCTGACACAGAACCGTGACACGGGGGTACTGTCCCCCCTCAACGGACGCCTCCTGGCGGACCACCCAGCTTAGATGGGTGCGCAGCGTGGAAAGCGTGGAGAAGGGACCGGTCCAAGATCCAGGAGCGGGGGACCCATTGCCGACCCATCCGTAGCCCTCCCTGTCGACCAGATACTGGAACCCCTTACCCCTGCGCCGAGAGTCCAAAATTTCCCGCACCGTGTACACCGGGTCACCATCGATAATCCGTGGAGGAGGAGGTGAGGTGGGAGGCGGAGCCAAGGGACTGGTGGCCACCGGCTTAAGCAGGGAAACGTGGAAGACTGGGTGGACCTTCAGGGTGGGTGGCAGCCGGAACTTCCACAACGAACGGTCCCTTAAAGCGGGGCCCCAACTTGCTAGCCAGACGCAGATCCCTTGTCGACAGACACACCTCCTGGTCCACCTGATAGGCTGGTGCCGGACGACGACGACGATCCGCGATCATCCGGTTCTTGGAGGCGGTGCGAGACAACGCGGCCCTGGTCTCCCTCCACATGCAATGAGCCCGTCTCAGATGAAGCTGCACCGACGGGACCTCCACCTGCCCTTCTTGCGACGGAAAAAGCGGCGGCTGATAGCCATAAGCAGACATAAAAGGAGACCGACCAGTGGCTGACGAAACGAGAGTGTTGTGGGGATATTCCACGCAGGGCAGGTGAACAGACCATGATGAGGGACGATGGAGACAGATGCAACGCAGAGCTGCCTCCAGGTCCTGGTTCATGCGCTCTGTCTGTCCGTTGGACTGCGGGTGGTAACCCGACAATAGACTTGCCGTGGCTCCCAGTCCCTGACAGAACCGCTTCCACACCCTGGACACGAATTGGGGACCCCGGTCTGACACAATGTCCACCGGTATCCAATGGAGTCGCAAGACATGGCGAACAAGAAGGTCAGCGGTCTGCAGGGCAGACGGTAACTTGGACAAAGGAACAAAATGAGCAGATTTAGAGAAGCGGTCCACAGTGGTAAGAATAATGGACTTTCTCCGGGAAGAAGGGAGGCCAGTGACAAAGTCCATGGAGATGTGGGACCAGGGTCGAGGTGGAACGGGAAGGGTTTGGAGCAACCCTGCCAGAGGCTGATGAGAGGCCTTACTACAGGCGCAGGTGGAGCAGGCCTTGACGAAATCTAGAACGTTCTTCCTCAGCTCCGGCCACCAAAACCACTGAGAGACGAGATACCGGGTCCGGTTCATCCCAGGATGGAAAGCCACCTTTGACGAGTTCCCCCACTGCAACACCTCCGAACGCAGAGGTGGGGGTACAAAGAGTTTCCCAGCAGGACAGCCAGCCGGGACTTGGGTTCCATCTTGAGCCTCCTGGATATTACGCTCGATTTTCCACCTCAGCGCCCCCAAGATGCAGTGGTCCGGAAGAATGCTCCCTGGTTCACTGCTCCTCTCAGCGGGGTCATGGATACGTGATAGGGCATCTGGTCTTATGTTCTTGGAACTTGGACAATAGGTGAGTGTGAAGTTGTAGCGCGTAAGTAGTGTAAGGAGCGACGGCCCGGCGAAGTGAAGTGAAGTACTCGAAGAGCGGTGGTACACTGTTTTTATTCAGCACACGTACGATCATTTATATACCAGCAAAGCGGACGTTAGTGTAAACAAACGTCCAGCCCACCCGGGGGCTGTGATTGGTTGGTAGCGAGCGGCAGCGGGGGCCGCCGATTGGCTGATCAGTCTCGCGGCGCGAAATTCAAATGTCAGAGTTCTCAGAGGGCATTTGTGGTTGCTACAAATACTCCCCTGTTAGAAAGTCCTTGGCAGGCTGAGTCCGAATTAGGATAGTGATGAAAGTTCATGGTTGGGCGTGCAGGCGGTCGGGCGGGCGGACGGCGCGTCCGGCTCGAGTGATGGTCAGCGGCGCGGGTTCGTCGTCGTCGTGGTAGGCCGGTTTCAGGCGGTCGATTGAGACCCAATCCTGTCGACCATGGATGTTGAGGCGGTAGGCCTTGTCGTTACGTTGCTCCACGGCGTACGGGCCGCGGTATGGTCGAGTTAGAGGCGGGCGGTGGGCGTCGTTCCTTACGAAAACGTGAGTACAGGTTAACAGCGACTTCGGTACTCGTCTGCTGCGCTGGTCTTGGTAGGTCTGGAGTACGGGTCGGTACTTTCCGACGGTGCGTCGGAGATCGGCGAGATAGGCCGTGGAGTCGGCGGCGTCTTGGCTGGACGGGAAGAACTCCCCGGGAACGGCGATGGTTTCACCGAATACCATCTCGGCTGAGGAGACACCGAGACCTTCTTTCGGAGTCGTCCGCATTCCGAGAAGTACCCAGGGCAATTGGGCACTCCAGTCTGGTCCGGTGCAGCGAGCCATGAGCGCTGCCTTCAACGTGCGGTGAGTGCGCTCGGCCATTCCGTTGGCGGCGGGGTTGAAAGCAGTCGTATGATGCACAGTCGTTCCCATGAGCTGACCAAGGGCGGTCCAGAGCTGTGACGTGAATGAAGAACCTCGGTCGGAGGTGATATCGTCAGGGACTCCGAATCTGCTGACCCAGCCTTGGAGAAGGGCGGCGGCGCAGTCTTGTGCAGTGGCTCCTTTCATTGGGATCGCCTCAGGCCATCGAGTCGACCGCTCGGTGGACGTGAAGAGATACTGGTAGCCGTCTGAAGGTGGCAGCGGTCCAACTATGTCGACGTGAAGATGGCCGAAGCGACGTCGGGGTTGTGGAAACTGGCCGATACCGGATTCTGTATGTTGGCCGATCTTACTGGCTTGGCATTGGAGGCAGTTGCGAGCCCAGGCTCGTACGTCTTTGTTGATTCCATGCCATACAAACTTCTCGGTCATCAGTTTGGCGGTTGATCTTCCAGACGGGTGTGATAAACCATGGATAATATCGAACATTTGACGTCGGAGCGTTTTCGGGATGAGTGGCCGAGGGCGTTGCCTGCTCACATCGCAGAGTAAGGTGCGTCCGTCGTCACCAAACGGTACGTCTTCCCATCTCAGGCCTGTGACGGACTGACGATAGTCAGCGGTGCCCTTCTGATCAGCCACTTGGGCGTCGGCGATGGCTCCGTAGTCGACGCCAAGATGGACGGCGTTGATTTCCACTCGTGACAGGGCGTCGGCTACTGGATTCTTTTCACCAGGGACGTACTCTATCTCGCATCCGAATTCTGCGATGGCGGAGAGATGACGCTGCTGACGGGCGGACCACGGGTCCCCAGCTTTGGTGAAGGCGTGTACGAGGGGGCGGTGGTCGGTACGGATCTTGAACGGCGTTCCTTCCAGCAGGTGGCGGAAATGTCGCACAGCCAGGTATACGGCGAGAAGTTCGCGGTCGAACGTACTGTATCGGGTTTCAGGTTGGCGTAACTTCTGACTGAAGAATCCCAGAGGCTGCGGGATACCGTTGATGACCTGCTCCACCACACCTCCTACAGCAACGTTACTTGCGTCGGTCGTCAGTTGAAGCGGAGCCGCCGGCTTCGGGAATGTCAATGTCGCGGCCTTGGCGAGGGCGGCTTTCGTAGCTTCGAACGATTTGCTCTGGGCGGGGGTCCATTCCAGGTGTTTCGGGTTGCCGCTGAGCGCATCGTATAGCGGGGCCATGACGTGGGCGAGGCGAGGCAGGAAACGATGGTAATAGTTCACCATCCCAGTGAACTCTTGGAGAGTCTTGATCGTTTTCGGCGTAGGGAACTTGTGGATGGCGTTGACTTTAGCGGGCAGGGGGCGGACTCCGGAAACGTCGATCTCGTAACCGAGGAACTCTACTTTCGACGCGCCGAAAACGCACTTGTCTCGTCGTACTACCAAGCCGTTGTCGCGGAGCAGTTGGAGGACGTTTCGGACGTGGTCGTGATGTTCTGCCTTCGTCTTCGAATGGATGAGGATGTCGTCGACGTAACATACACAGTACGACAGTTCGCCGAGGATGCTGTCCATGAGGCGTTGAAAGGTGGCGCCGGAGTTGCGAAGACCGAACGTTGAGTAGTAGAAGACGTAGGAGCCGAACGGCGTGATGATCGCTGTTTTGGGGACGTCGGGCTCGTGGACGGGAACTTGAAAATAACCTTTCAAGAGGTCCAGTTTCGTGAAGTATCTGGCGCCGTCCAACTCGTTGGTGATGTCCGCGATGTTGGGTAGGGGATAGTGATCCGGTTCCGTCTTCACATTCAGCAGGCGGTAGTCTCCACACGGCCGCCATGAACCGTCAGTCTTTTTTACCATGTGCAGCGGTGATGCCCATGGACTGGATGCTTTCTTGCAGAGTCCCATCCTTTCCATTTCGGCGAAAGCTTGTTTGGCGGCCTTGAGTTTGTCGGGCGAGAGGCGTCGGAACTTGGAATAGACGGGTGGTCCTTTTGATATGGTGGAAGATTCCGTGTTTCGCTGCTTTCCCCGGCGTCTGGTGAAGTTCGGGTTTGAAGACGTCGGCGTACTCGGTTAGTAGGTGCTCGTATGGGTCGTTGGTTGTGAATGCACAGGCGTTGACGTTTTCTTGGACCCGGGCGACGAGGTCGGTGGACTGGAACGATTGGAGATTCAGCATTCTTCGGTTGCCGACATCGACCAGTAGGTTATGGTGCCCGAGGAAATCGGCTCCGAGCAGTGGTGTCCTCACGTCAGCGATAATGAAGTCCCAGGCGTATCGGCGGTTGGCGATCTTGATGTGGATGCGGCGGCATCCATACGTGGCGATGGGCGTACCATTGGCGGCCACGAGTTTGACTTGGCATGGCTGGTTGTGACGTCGGTTTTGGTCTGTGGCGGGGTAGATGGAGCGGCATGCTCCGGTGTCGACCAGGAATTCGCGATTGGAGATGGCATCGGTGACGTAGAACCCCTGGTTCGGGTTGGCGATCGTGCAAACGTAACTGTGATGAGGGCGCCACGCCGCCGGCGTTACTGTCGGCGGGTGGCCGTGGCGTTTTTTGAGAACTTGCAGTTCGGGAGGCAGTTTCTCGCGTCTCTGCCGAACTTGTCATGGTAGCTGCAAATACCAGACGGTAGCATGTAGCCGCGGGACCACTGGTTCTGGGGCGGAGCTTGACGGCGATCATGCGGTGGGCCTGGACGGTGGCGCACGGCATTGATGTCTGCGTCCACAATGGGCGGGGCTAGTGCGCTGCAGGCGGCGGCGACCGGCGTCGATTTCTCGGCGGCTCTGGCTGCGGTAATCAGGTCATCGGCTTTGGCGACTAGCGCGGACATTGACAGTGTATTGGCGTCGTGGAGGGCGGCGCGAACTGAGGACGGGATGGACTGTAGCCATAGCTCGCGCATGAGGTCGACTTTGCGAGGCTGGCCAGTAGACGGATCGGCGCCGGGTAGTCGGGCGAGTGACTGCATCTCGTTCCACAAACTGAGAGCTGTGCGGTCGCCTAGATCCTGACTGGGCATGGCGAGCAGTCGTTTGGCGCGGGCGCTGACGGTAAGAGTATACTCTTTCAGCAGGTGATCTTTCAACGAGTCGTACGTGATTTCGTCGTCTTGTTGGTCCAACCATGCCGAAACGTGCTGGAAAACGCCGTCGGGGACGGCTTCTAAGACGTAGTCCGCTTTTGTTCTCGGATCTGTGACTTTCCGGAGGCGGAATTGTACTTCGGCCCGGCGAAACCAGGAAACGGGTTCCTGAGTGCTGAAAGGCGGCAGTTTCACCGAGACGGCGTGGATTGCGAGGTTGTTGTCGGACGGCGTCTGCGGGGGTGGAGTTGTTGACATCTTGAGTATCGAAGGTTGCGTGTTGAGAACGGCGAAGGGTCACCAGTTGTAAGGAGCGACGGCCCGGCGAAGTGAAGTGAAGTACTCGAAGAGCGGTGGTACACTGTTTTTATTCAGCACACGTACGATCATTTATATACCAGCAAAGCGGACGTTAGTGTAAACAAACGTCCAGCCCACCCGGGGGCTGTGATTGGTTGGTAGCGAGCGGCAGCGGGGGCCGCCGATTGGCTGATCAGTCTCGCGGCGCGAAATTCAAATGTCAGAGTTCTCAGAGGGCATTTGTGGTTGCTACAGTAGTAGCGCCCACCGGGCTTGACGTGAGTTCAGTCTCTTGGCCGAGCGAATGTATTCAAGGTTCTTGTAGTCGGTATACACGGTGAAGGGCTCCTTAGTCCCCTTGAGCCAGTGCCTCCATTCTTGGAGAGCTGAAACGACGGCCAGCAGTTCACGATTTCCCACATCATAGTTGGTTTCCGCGGGACTGAGACGACAAGAGAAGAAGGCGCAAGGGTGGAGTCTCTGGTCGACTGGGAAACGCTGCGACAATACCGCCCCCACTCCAGTCTCTGAAGCGTCCACCTCTACCACAAAAGGATCTTCGGGGTTTGGATGTTGCAAAACAGGGGGGTTAGTGAAGGCCCTCTTCAATTCAGAAAACGCCTTGTCGGCATCAGAGTCCCACCTAAAGGGGACCTTGACAGATGTCAACCGGGTTAACGGAAGGGCTCTCTGGCTGTAGTTCTTGATGAATCATCTGTAGATGTTGGCGAAACCCAAGAAACGTTGTAGCTGTTTCCTAGTGGTGGGTGTAGGCCACTCCACCACCACCACCTTAGTCTTGGCGGGATCAGCTCTCAGCTGACCCTTCTCAATAATAAAACCGAGAAACGTAACTGATTCCACATGAAACTCGCATTTTTCTGCTTTGATGAAGAGTCGATTCTCCAAGAGACGCTGCAAGACGAGCCTGAAGTGATGTTGGTGCTCTTGAAGCGTACGAGAAAAAAAAAAATCAATACGTCGTCCAGGTACACAAAGCAAAACACGTTCAATAAATCTCTCAACACGTCATTAATAAGGCTCTGAAAATCGGCGGGTGCGTTGGTCAACCCAAAAGGCAGGACTAATACTCAAAATGTCCCAGTGGGGTCTTGAATGCAGTTTTCCATTCATCCCCCTTCCATATGCGGACCAAATGGTAGGCGCTACCTAGATCAAGTTAAGTGAAGATGGTTGCAGATTGGAGAGGGGCAAACGCAGAATCTAATAGCGGAAGTGGATATTTATTCTTTATGGTGATTTCGTTAAGCCCCCGATAGTCTACACAAGGACGTAGTGACTTGTCTTTCTTTTCTATTAAAAAGAACCCGGCCCCCAAAGGAGATCTAGATGGTCTAATAAGGCCAGCGGACAGAGAGCTGTCGATGTACTCCCTCAATGCTTCTTGTTCTTTGTGGGAAACTTGATACAGACGAGAACTCGGAAGGGGGGTGTTAGCGAGCAAGTCGATGGCACAATCGTACGGCCGGTGAGGCGGCAAAGACTCAAAGACAAAGGTCCTTACTGAACACTTGTCGCAAATCATGATAGATACTCTGGACTTTATCTAAACAAATAGATTCCGGCGGGTCGTTACAAGTAAGCCCTCTACCCCCCGCAGCAGACTGCAAACAGTGAGCATAGCAAAACGGACTCCAAATCTCAATCGCGGGGCGTTCCCATGAGATGACTGGATTATGGGTCCTTAGCCAGGGTAACCCCAGGATTAATGGTACGGATCGGGACCGCATTAGATAAAACCTCCTATGTTCGACATGATTGCCCGATAACCTCAACATTAAAGGGCCTGTGATCTGTTTAACTTCCACCACGAGTCGCCCATCAAGATCATGAACCCTTTTGACCTCATTTAACTCCTCTACCGGACAACCCAGTTTGTTAGCTATTTCTGTGTCAATGAAACAGTCGTCCGCCCCCGAATCCACCAATGCACGAACCGGAAGAGCCAGTGATAGACCATAAAGAGTACCGTCCAACTTGAGTCTCTTGGGAAGTCCTGCCCTGGACTCCTCGAGACCCACACGTCCTCCTACCAGCTGCAGGGGCTCCTCCTCTGCGTCGACTGGGCCGGAACACGAATGACGCTCGGGTCCGGATGGTCGCCTGGGCTCGTGTTCAGCCGGCCAACTACCCGCACGTTGAAAACGGGCAGTTCCTTGTTCGTCCATGCGTTCCCTCTCACGCTCCCGCATGCGGTGGTCCACGACGAGGGCCAGACTGATGAGCTCCTCCAGGTTGGTGCTATCATCATGGGTAGCCAGTTCGTCCTTTAAAGCAACACTTAACCTGCGGCGAAACAAACCACACAGGGCGCGGTCCCCGTAACCGCTACGGGCTGCCAAAATACGAAAAGAAATAGAGTATTCGGCCACTGATTGCTTTCCTTGCCGACAATCTAGTAACCGACCTTCGGCCTCTCTTCCCATCACTGGATGGTGGAAGACCCGTCGAAATTCTGCCACAAAATCAGGGAAGGAAGACCGAAGGCCGGGTTTAGCATTGCTCACTTCCAACGCCCATGACGCCGTCTGACCAGTCAACAGACTCATTATGAACGCCACCTTGGTTTTATCCTTGGCATAGCTCTATGGTTGTTGGTCGAACACCAACGAGCATCGGTGAGGAAATTGTTCACCGAGCCCAAGTTCACCACCATAACGCGTTGGGTGTGGGATATCGGGTTCCCGCTCCACCGGTGAACCCAAAATTTCGAGTCTATGGGCCAGCAGGGAGACCGTGCCCCGGAGTTCCGCGAGCGCTTGTTCCTGCTGACCCACCAGTTGTCCTTGGCTGGTCAAGGCGGTCATAACCTTGTTGAAGTCTACGGGATCCATGTTGGCTGGAGTATTCTGTCACGTTCGGGCAAGCCGAAATAAAATTGGGATCCCAGAAGTGCAGACACCAAACAAGGTCTCCGTAGCAAAAAGTAGTGATGGATCCACCGACACCGATGCGTTGATGCATGCGCCGGGCTCACAGAGCAAACCACATGTCAGTGCATGTGCCGCTTTATTACGTCACGTGATTGACACATGAACTGCACCGGCGCAGTTTAGACTGCATCGGCTGCGTTGACACACTCCAGGCTGCTAATTGACACATCGGCTGTGTTGACACAGTCCAGGCTGCTAATTGACACGTGAACTGCACCGGTGCAGTTTAGACTGCATCGGCTGCTTGGCACAGTCCAACCTGCGGCACTTAGTCCAGGGGGCGTCGACTCAGTGCAGGGGGCGTTGACGCAGCAAAAGCCCGCACAGTGTGTCCTAAGGAAGTGCGTCTGGCGACACGATGCCGATTGCCGAAACAAGCTAGACCTTGTTTGCGTTATTAATGACACAAGTCATTATGGCATTTGACTGATGCTTTAATAGCATGAAACGCAACTCACGGTAACGATGGCAAGCCGCACCTTGCCTCTTGGGTTAACCGTTATACCATTTTAACTAGCCCGTATTGCCCAAAATATCTGTTTGGGCAATACGGAAAACACACTGATTATCAGAAAAAATTTGTCCGTCTGACTTCTAGCGTCATGTCGGCTGTCATATAATAGGCTATTATTATATGAGAAGTGCTTTATGAACGTTTGTACTGTACGTCATACTCCAGTTGATTGAGAGGTCCCGCCTATAAGGGGGAATTCCAGAAAGTGACTGCGAGTGAGCACATTGCATGTTTGATGACTCTGCCACATTGCTATTAAAAGTCACATAAAACGTAAACCTTGTCTGCTGACCATCATTACATCGACTAGGCTAGTTTAGCGGTTGTTGCAGTTCAAAGCTTAATATGTGGCGTGGGTTGGGTCGGCGCCGCAAGTACGTGCTCGCGCGCACAGCTGAGAGCAGCAGACTATCGACTGCTGAGACGCGCTTTACTCGAGTGACGTTGCTACAGTACGTGCATATTATGGAGCAGCTTCCGGACAAATACAAATTGTCCGCCGCGTAGAGCCATTTTGATCTCCTTTTGGAGAATAAGGTATTCATTAAAATCTCCTTGTCTCACCAAGTGCCTCTCGGATTTTTGACATGCCTTATTCCATTGTGTGTGTCTTCTCCACAACAGGGGAAATAGCATGCAACAGACTGAAATTTAAAACACTGGAGCATCTTATTTTTCTAAATCAAAATTTGTGAAGACAAAGCCCACAAGCATCCTCATTCACATGAATTTCACATTCTTGAAACACATTGAATGATACAATATGAATGCATGGATGTGAATTATATTGTCATGGGTCGATTTCATCTTTATTGTCAAATATGCTTTATGTATGACATGCAGCAGAGATGAAATTTCTTCCTCTCAATCCTCAGTGCATACATGCATGTAAACATGCTGTGGATTAAACACATGCAGCTAAGAAAGGATAGCAGCTACACTGTATAAAAAAAGACATGTAATCTGAACAGTATAGACAATATAAACAGCATAAACAACATGTGTTTATGTGCTTGTGGCTACACTGAGCTTTTAACTCATTCAGTACCAGTCATTGGGTAGAGTGAGGTAGTGCATTGTATACACATCATCATCAAATCAGTTTGTTCAGTCTGTCAAGTGGGTTGACTGCAGGGATTTTGAAGGTCCAGCACGTGGCAGTGGTCAGCGACACAGTATCAGTACAGTATCAACACAGTGTGTCATTGTGTCGACACGCCTCATGAGGCCTCATGGACCCATCACTAGCAAAAAGGGTTTAATATACAAAATTCGCACCGACAAAGTAGTAACAAAGTGCTGGTCAAACCAGGACCAGAGGGCACAAAAACGAATAACAAAAAGCGCTTGCACAAAAGGCAAGGGGGGAAAATAAGAACCGCGAAGGCAAACAAAAAACAATGTAACAACTACACGCAAGCGAAAGCCAAATCACAAACTAAAAACCATACTTACAAAATACTTGGTACCGAGAGTTCAAAAAAACGAAACACGACGGAAGCAGCAAGGCAATACTCCAGCAACATGTTGTTAAGGAATTATTCCGCTAGAAGTAGTAGTCGAACATTGTTGATGAATTTCATCTTGCTATGAGAACTATTGACACTAGTCTCTGTCCTGAACATTTGCTTGTACTTAAAACAAAGAGTATAGGGTGAAGTTGGGGCCCTAATTCCCCTTGAGTGATTAACAGCCCCCTGGCTATCTTCTTTCCGCCTCACACATCGTAAAAGTCCCTGAAGGCTGCCAAGTGCCTTCGAGGAGTAAACCTAGTCTCAAGGTCTGTGAACCAGCAGATATGGTCTGCACTTTGTCAAAATGCCAACATTGAACTTTGCTTGACTTTCTTTGTTTCAGGTTTTTACATACGGGGAAGGACTGCCCGCCCCTACTTAACATAATTAACATACTATGCCTATATGTACGTGAGACTGTAGTTGCTCGGGGCTTCCTGATGAAATCTGAGACTCACAGGAGCCCGAATCGATTCGTTTTGCGTTGCGATAAACTGAAGAAAAGACTATGCGGTGTTGGGTCTTCTTCCACCTTATAGAGAGATAAAAGAATCTGTAACCAGGGAAGGGCCAAGAGCAAATTGACAGCTCCCATTCCTCAACAATGTGCATAGCAGAGGGCTCCTTAAATACAGAGTGAGACTAATCATAGATTGTCAGCAGGTGTGCACAGAAGTCCGCTAATGCCACCTGCTGGCCAGACTGACACAGCACCGTGACACTCGATTGGCTGAAGGAAACGAGGAGTTGTGCTGCGGTGCCGATTCAAAGGATTCCAACTTTCCTTTTGCCTTTGTAAAGTAAAAACAACGAAACCTTGGTGTGCTTGTGCTTGCGTGCGTGTCAGTCATGACCCCCCCCCCCCCAGCCCTCGCCCCCCCCCCCCACACACACACACTCAAAATCCCAACATTTACATACCTGAGTGTCAACTCATACGGTTTAGCCATAGTTCATACGTATTTTGTGGTGAATCTTACGTATGTGGCCGCGTCGCACAAATCATACGGATTCTGAAAATGTCCGTTTTTTCCCCCTAACAGGTAGTTCCGTTTGCTTTTGCCCAGCATGGTGCTAGTCTACTGGAATTCTTTTATTTACGGTAACTTAAGTCATGCCACTAAGTAGAATGATGATTAGGCATGAAGCAGACATTGTATTATGGAGATCTACAATAAATATGAATGAAAATTTCGTGCTTTTTTTCTGCCGTTATTTTGACATATAAAATGCTTTGGTATGTTATAAAGATTTTTTGCTCTTTATAAGGATTTTTGGGTAGTTTATACAGGTTGACGCTCCGAAAAGTTGACAGTTATGCAATAAATTCTGCTGGAGAACGTGTGATGATGAGCATCATGAAGCGGCTCGTAGCCTTGTGCTTTTCCTCTCGAGCCGGCCGAAGGAAGGTCTGTGCGCTCAAACACGTCCAATGCGATGCGTTCAAACTCGTAAAACGACACCGCTCAGCAAATTTCTGCCCAATGTTTTCATCGTTGATGCAAGTGAACTTCGTGCGCGCGCACGCTCATTTTTTCCCTAGCACATCAGCTTTTCACAATAATGATAAGAACAGCAACAGTATAACAGTAATATCATTCGTGATCTATTCATCTATTTAGTAATAGGGTTGGGTTCGGAAACGGATGGATTTGTATTTTTCCCGAAAACTTCATGGCTCTAAATGTCAAAGCATGGGGAAATGCAGATTGTGCACGTTCTATAAATCGAATTTAAAAAGGAAAAAAAAGTTTTCCCAAAATTGTCCGATAAACTGATGTCAGACATTTTGAAAGGGCCTTCAAAATGCTTCGAATAATCTCCGCGGCACAAATTGTAGCGCGTCAAAAGAAAAGCAAGTGCGCATGCGCGTCCCCCCCCCCCGCTCGCCTGTCACTACGTCCGCGCTGCTGTACCTGCCTCCTCGCGCATAACATGCTCGGAACCTATAAAAAAAGGAAGTGAGGCAAAAAAGTGGTGTTGGTGGCGCTTTTTGGGGTTTGTTTGTTTTTTTGTTTTGTTTTTGTTTTTTGGCATAGTCCGGATCGTCCGCTCTGAGCTTCCGCGTCGAAACGACGACATGGAGCGCTGCTGCTGATCGGCGAGCGGAGCCGTCCGCACATCATCTCGGGTCGGCGTCGGCGTCGACGTCTGGCGGTCCGGCCATGTCTGCGAGGGAAAAAGCAAGTCCGAGCAAGGACAGCGTCAGCCTGCTCCCCTGTTTTTATTTCGTCGAGGTGGGTCTCTCGTCGTTTGTACAAAGCGTCGACGGTGAAAAGCGTGTGCCGCGAGTCGTTTGGATTATGTAGGTCACGCCAAAACGTCAAGCTTTCAAGCGCGGTCGCGGCCCAATGGGGAGAGAGACCTCAAATCGAAAGGAAGTCAACACGTTTTTTTATTTTATTTTATTTTTTTTTGGTGTGGGGGGGTAATTGCAGCAACGAAAACGAAGCCAAAGCCTCAACGGCCGCGCACCGGCAAAATACGAGAGCGTGGAACGGGGAATATTTGCTGTTCCCGCCAGTCGGAAAGGAGATGCGGGAAAGAAAGCGTTTTGGCCTCGTTCGACCCAAACGCATTGAACTGGACGATGGAGTGATCCGTTCTCTTGCTATTCTTGGTTGCGAAGATGCGAGTCAAGTGCTAAAATGTTGGCGGGGATGCAGCAATAGGTCAGGAGCGGCCCTCCCTCCGAGCGCAATGGCGAGCCGCTCGCGTTCGAGACCGTGCCGGAGGCTTTGACGAGAGTGGAAATCCACCTTTGGGAGGAGGCGCTCCCGTCGCGATTTGCTGCAGCTTGCGGTGGCCGCCTGAAGCGCCTGGTATCTTTCCCAGCTTGGCCATTTCGCCACGCTCTAATTCATCACTGGGCGCCGCCATCAAACTGCCGCCGTCCATTCCAGATTTGCCTCCAACGGATGTGACCGCGTTCGCCCGCTTTCTGTTCTATTTCACTGAATCGATCTGGTACCGAGCGTAGCCTGGCGGGTGGCGGACGGGGGGGGGAGGGATTTGTGGTTTTCTTCTCTTGGCGTTTGCCTCCCGCCCGAGGTCTCCCATGTCGCTGTGCTGTGCTCCACTGCAGCTGCCCATCCTGGTGTCGTCCATGGTCAGCTTGTACTTCCTGGAGTGGACGGATTTGTTCAAGCCGGTCAAGTCCGGCTTCAGCTGTCACGACCGCAGCCTGAGCCTCCCTTACGTCGACCCCGATCACGAGGTCGTCCCCCTGCCGATGCTGCTCAGCCTGGCCTTCGCGGGGCCCGCCGTCACGGTAGGAGCCGTCGGTAGCGCGCTTCAGCGCGCTCCGGCGGTCGACCGCGGCTCAAAGGGCCTTTTGGGCGACGCATCCGGATCGTTAACCTCCCCTTGACCGCGTGCGTTCGCAGATGATGATCGGAGAGGCTGTCCTGTTCTGTTGTCCGTCTCGAAGAAGGAGCCGCGGCGGGGGCGAGGCCGACCTCGACGCGGCCGGCTGCCGCTTCAACTCCTTCGTCCGTCGCGCTGTCCGTTTTGTGGGTACGGCGGACTCGCCGGCGGCTGCGGTCGCGCGCCCGCGTTCGCTTTGGGCCGAGGAGCGACGTTGACGCTTGCTTTGCGTTTTCCTCAGGCGTTCACGCCTTTGGTCTTTGTGCCACTGCCCTCATCACAGACCTCCTTCAGCTGATGACGGGCTACCCGGCGCCCTACTTCCTCACGGTGTGCAAGCCCAACTACACCGCTCTGAGCATCGGCTGCGAGCGGAACCCTTACGTCGTGGAGGAGATCTGCTCCGGGGTGGACGCCGCCGCTATTAACCGGGGCAGGTCAGCCGCCACTCTCGTATCGGGGGAGAGCGCTGGAGACTTTTAGCCCGCCGTCCGCTTCCTCGCGACCTCCGTGGCCGTTTCCGTCCGTTGAATTCCGACAAACGGCGGGCTCACGCGCTCTCCGCCCCGAAGCGACCGTCGCCGGCCGGAGCTTCGGCGAGGTCGTGAAAGAGCTTCCCGTAGTGCTGTGACGGCACCATCTTTCTCTGCGTTGCAGGAAGTCCTTCCCGTCCCAACACGCGACTCTGGCATCCTTTGCGGCCGTGTACGTTTCGGTGAGTTTGTGCCCGCGCGGCCCATTTGAAATGTTTCCTCCCCGCTAAATTCAGCCTTTTGCTTTCCGTTGCTGTGGGCTGGGGAAACACGGTGCATGTTTGGAGCTGGCTTCAAGGAAGGAAAAAAAAAGAGAGAGACGGATTTTTTTCAATTCAATGTGTGTGTGTGTGTGTGTGCGCGTTGGGGTGTCTGGATTTGACTTTGTTGTTTTGCGCGTCCCCCGTGATGTTTCGTCACCATTTGGTACGATACTCCAAAAGATGAGGAGGAGAGGAGAAAAGTCCTCCTCCGAGGTCCCTCCGCGAGCCGATCCCATCGTTTTGTCGCCGCTGGTCCCATCCGGCGCCTTTCTCAAGGTCATTGCCGTGCCAACAGATGTACTTCAACAGCACGCTGACGGACTCGTCCAAACTGCTCAAGCCCCTGCTGGTCTTCTCCTTCATCATCGGCGCCATCGTTTGCGGTCTGACTCGCATCATCCAGTACAAGAACCACGCCGTGGACGTCTATCTGGGGTTCCTGCTGGGCGCAGCCATTGCCGTCTACCTGGTAAGATTTAAGATAAGATAAGATAAGAAAAGCTTTATTAGTCTCGCAATGGAGAAATTCCTAATTCACAGCAGCAAATTTATGAAAGGAACAAAATATAGGAGCTGCTGGAAAGGCAGCCACTCTCGCGGCGCCATTTTGAAGTCAAAATAACAAAAATAACACAACACAACACATAGGACACAGACAGTTGTGCAATCTTCACCAATTTTCTGCATCCACTTTGTTGTCTGTCTGAAGCAGTTATAGATGAAAGAGGAGAGGATCAAAGTGTCCTTTCACCAGTGGATCAGAGACGTCATGCTGAAAATGTGCACACGTCTGCTACAAGCTAAGTTTTGAAAGCAAACACGAAGCTGTAGCGTCCATTGACGAAAAGAGATTCGTTCACTTCTACTGTCCCACGTAATCCGCTTCAAACTCCAAGCCGCGACTCCCAGCTCCAAATCTGCATCGGCGCTCCCCGCTACCGCTCCTTTCTTCTCATTGTCGGCTCCTCAAGACTTGCATCCATCCAGCCGCAGACCGTTCAACAGCACCGATCTCTCCGCTGAACAAAGCGGGGCTGTGACAAATGCTGCCCATTACAGCCGCAAGACACAAGCGCCCTGGGACTGTCCAGCAACGACAGTCAAATGGCGCCGACATTCCTCCCAGTCAAAAACAGTGCTGGTATACCCATGCTGCCGAGAAGGCGCAACCACCAAGCACAGAGTCTCCTCCTTGATTTCCCTTCGTCGGAAGCCGTAAAGACGCGCTCAAACGGCAAGTCGCCTCCTTCCGGCCAACAAACGCAAGGACGAGCCAAACTCCATCCGGAGGCGGCCTTTGAAATCATTTTGCCACGGCTTGCGCTCAAGAGTGCCCTCTGTTGCCGCCTTCAAACTTTTGCGCAAGGGCGTGGAGGGGGGGGGGGGGGGGGGGGGATCTTCAGGCTACTCGACAAATGATTTTATGCATGAACGGTGTGGACGTTTTGTGCGGCCACTCTCGTGATGAAAGTCTTTGCGGTTCGGCTTTTCTGAGTTTCTCTTTGCAAGTGGCCGATTGGAAAGAGATGAAAGCAGGCAGGGAAAAAAAAAAGCTTTTCATCCATTCAAATTGCGATGGCGACAAAGCGGCCGATCGCCGTCTAGCACAGAGTGCGAAACATCCTTGTCGAGGCGAACCTCAAGCTGTCCGCAAAGAGTTTGGAAATGAAGGTGCGTTGTGGGGCGCCCGCCGTCAACGACTGTGCTATTCATCCGCGGCGTGTTTTGGTGTGTGTGACCAGGGCCTGTATGCAGTTGGAAATTTCCTCCCAGCCGAAGAGATGAGCGGCGGCGGCGGGCTCCCGACCCAACCCCACTGCCCCACCTGCTCCTTGACGCACATCAGCCAGGAGGCAGTCCTTCATCAGCTGCAAATGAAAGCCGGCGCGTTGGGGGAGCCCGGCGTCGCCGGCGCCCCGTCGGAAGGTCCTCTGCGTCGCGCCCTCCTGCAGCGGCGGGCCGACGACGGCCCCGAGCGCTCGGGCGGAGACGCGGACGGGATCTCGGCCCGCGGCCCGGTGACCTTTAGCCACACCCTCCCCCGCGTCCACACGCCGCAGGCCATTGCCGCCTACGAGGAGGCGGCCAGGCGTCATGCCGCCACCCTTCAGCGGGACTCGGGCCGGTCCAAGCAGCTTTTGTCGCAGTGGAAAAGTCAAAACAACCACAAGTGCCCTCTCCAGCCCCCGCCCCCGGGAGAGAGCGCCGGCCAGCCCGCCGGGCACCCCCGTCATCGCGAGGCGTCGCCGGACCCCGCCTTCGAAGCTCACGCCTACCTGTCCAAACTGGCCGCCGGCGCCGGCGCCACCTTGCCCGGAAACTGCAGCGGCATCGCCGGAGGAGCAAGGATGTTGATGCAATCCCGACCCGGCTCCTCCCAGCTGGTCCACATTCCGGAGGAATCGCAGGAAAACGAGCGCAGTGCTTCCCCGAAAGCGGCGGCGGCGGCGGGGGGGAGCGACGGGCTTTCTCCGGCCGACGGCCCGGCGCAGACTCACTGGCAGAGGCTGGCCGAGAAGACGGCCGCTTGCGGGCCCGACGGCCACGGGAAGAAAAGCCAGCCGCGAATGCTGCAAGCGATGGCCGCGTCCAAGCAGCAGGGGCTCCTGCAGGCCCACTCCAGAAGCCTGGACGAAAGCGCTTCCCAGGGCTCGGCGCGCGACAAGGAGCCCGGCGGCGGCGCCGGAGCCATCGTCAGAATCGAGGCGCACCCCGAAAACAACAAACCGGTCATCCGAGCCCCATCCACCGACGGAAGCGGATCGTGGCGCTGGCAATCTCTGGATCGCGGCGGCGCCGCCAGCGGGACATTGAGGCAATCCTTTGATCCGGGCGAACCTGGCAGGGACTCGGAGAGCTCCGACTCCCCGCGAGAAGGCTCGCTCGACGGCAACGCGCCCGCTCCTCACCCCGGCCGACCGGAACGGAAGCTCCATCATCAGAGCCTCTCCACCATCAGGGTGACTCCGGGGGATGCCGGCGGCGGAGACGCGGGATCGGAAACGCCCTCGTTCGCCTCCGGTCGGGAATCCGCGCTGCGGCCAAAAGGCAGCGTCATCCTGATTCCGGAGAGAGGAAACAGCCCAGAGAGCACCCGAAATGTTTTCTACAAGGGCGTGCCCGGACCCCATCCGCAATAACACGGCGAGTGGAGTGACCGCGATGTGGGCCCGAGGCGGCCAGCTTGATTTTCGGGGGGGCTTTCGCACTCGGGCCCTCGCTTCCCATTTCATCAACCCGGCTTCATTTCCCCGTCTTGCCCCAAAACCCCTGCCGGCAGGCTGCCGGCTGCCCGGTCTGCCGACACGGAGCGAGGTAACCGCGAGACGGCGGACTCGGACGGACTCTTCTACGCGCATTTCTTGAGCGTGTCCCGCTTCCGGCAAAAGAGATGAAAACATGGTGAGGACGCGGAGCAGCCAGCCGACCATTTTGTCCGAGTCCGGCACGTGGTCTTCCTCTTCTTCTCTTCCCGCTCCCTTCGCCGACCGAGTGGCAAACACGGGGGCCGCGTCGAGCGCTTTGCGGAGACGCGCCTCGGAGGTGTTTCAAGCGGCCGACGCCGCCGCACCTACGCCGCCGTTATGAACGTCGATAGCCCTCGTCCAACGATTGACGTCGCATGCGCTTGTTCCCCACGTGAACTGAAGCACAACCTTTGACCCGTCGCCGGGACTCGTCACCGCGTCCTTTGTAGCCACCATTTTTGGATCTGTCATTTACAGGCGCCGTTGCGGCATTTTCTTTCGCGCTTTCTTCATTTCCTCGTGCCACTCTGGGATTTTGGGTGAGCGCTTTCCCGCCCTCCGGGATGTCGTCCTATTCTCGTCTGCGAACGTCTCGCCGCCCTGGCCCCGGAGCGAAAGCGAGCTTCTCCCATTCCGTTCGATCGGGCAATGGCGACGGTTGACAACTGCTAGCCGCCGAAGGGAAGGCGCTCGCTATTCCGTGTCCATCCAGTGGCGGGAAACTCTGCATGACTCGTCTTGTCTTGCCGTCGGTTGTGTCGTAAATGTGGGGTTTCGGACACTGTGATTTGACCGCTGTATGAATTCTATGCACTATTGGGAGGGAGGGGGCGGGGGGGGGGTGCGAGTGGGGGGCAAAAACAAAAAAAAAACAACAGGCTGTGAAGTGGAGAAAAGATCTTTGATAATAATCTCACGTTTGTTATCCGTGGTTGTAATCACACATGTACAGTATATTGCCTGTTTTGACGACACCAAATGTAGAAGGAGATGGATCCGAGCAATCCAACCGAGCACGCCCATTGGGGTCGCCGAAGAATTGTGCGTTGTCGAAACGATTAAAGTCTGCTGACAAAATGGCCGGCGCGCCCCCGCGTCCTTTTTGGGCTGGCCTTCGCTCGGGCCAAAATGTCACGCGGACGCCACGGGACGCGTTGTTCGCCCTCGACGGTGCTAAAATGCCCTCGCGCCCTGGGCGGCATTCCCGCGCACTGCCCAAATGCAGAAAAACCACGCCCGTTCCCGTTTTGACACGGAGAAATGTTCAGATGTGCGCACGCTAGTCGGCAGCCATTTGATTGCCGGAAACGGTCAAAGGCACGAGACGCCGGATGTTTTCCGATCGTTCCGGCATACGAAGGTAGATCGCGCCATCGCAAACGACATCTCGACTTTGGAGCCGCTTCCTCCTCCATTCGGATTGGAGTGGGCGTTGTTGCTATGGTAACAGAAGCAGGTCCACGTCCGGCTGGAAAATAGTACGCCGCTTGTAAAACGGCAGGCGCAACGCATCGACTTCCCGCTCGTCAAGCAAAAGGCGCAAGTCGGAAGATTCTGGTCTGGATAGCCTTTGGCTTGGCTTCGGGCAGCCCATTTGCGGAATATCCGCTATTGCGAGGGAGAGGGAGAGAGAGGGAAGCAGAGGGAGGGAGCTGAGGAAGGGAGGGCGTCGGGCTTGCCTCGCTTCTCCGCCTGCTCCTCTCAGCCCACACAATCCCCGACAACTGCCTCGATGTTGGAAACGCTCCGAGTGACTTCTTGAAAAGGCGGCCCGAGGACGCGCAAGCCACAGGGTGAGTGGACCTCCGAGTAAGTCAGCGCTCGTGAAACGCCGCATTTGAGTCCCCGCGGACCCGGCAGACGGATTCGGGCCCGATGTGGTCCGAGGCCGTCGTCGGCGCAAGTCCCGGTCGGCGGCATCTCGGCGTCCCGCTTTCTTTTGGCGTGGGCGCCTTCCGTCGCGGCCTCCCGTCAACGCGAAGGCGCCGCCACCGGCGAGCGTCTCTTTTTTGGAACGGCTTGACCCCGCGTGCCTTCGCTATCCCGCTTCGCCGCATCAACTCCTCTTCTGTTCAAAGGACGAGCCTCCGCCGCCGCGAGATGTAACCGATACGCTTCGTGGGTCAAGCGAGGGCAATGGAGCGATGACGTCGGCGCACTCCCCCTTTTGGCCAAAGAATTCAGCTGGACCTCGGTCCGCGTCGTTCCCGCAGCCGCAAAGGAGAAAGTCGCGTCCGCTCGGCGTCGGTCGGGGATGCGTCGCGCCGTTACCGGAAGGGCCGGGAGAAATCCACCCCTTCGGGCTCCTTTCCCGCCTGCTCTTTCAGCGCGGGCGCGAGGCCGCCTCGGGGAAAAACGTGTCGCCGGAGACCTGCGCCGTCGCTCTCAACGTGTGAGAGGTTAATCCACGGCAGATCAGATTAAGGAGGGCGCGGCAGAGATTACCGACCAGGAGGACCTCCGGCGAGCGGCGAGGCGGGCAGACGGACGGCTGGCTGTCGGGGCCGCGTCACCTCCCGAAGATCACCCACGGGTCAGCCGCAGTTAAAAATACCAAAGCTCCGCTCCGACTTTCTTCGGCAGATGCCAAAAGGAGAAGCGCGTCGCGTTCATCGGCGGGTCCGACTCTCGTCGGGCGGACCTCTTCTGGTTTGATTTCCTTGCCCGCTGTTGTCAGCCGCTCGGCTGACATTCTCTCCCGTCGCCGGGCGCGGGGCTTTCGTATTTTTAGCCTGTCGGATCAAACTGCGGCGGTGCCAACAGGTGGACGAGCAAACGGCGGCGTGACCTTGACCGGCAACAACAACTCCGCTTTGCTTTCGTTCTTCGTGGGCTTTCCACGTGGCGTCCGTCTCCACAGGTGGACAATGTTTGCGAACAAAAGAATGATCAATTCCAAGAAAACAACGCCATGAAGGCGCCTCGGGTCCGAGGAGCCGGCCAAAATGACGGCCGAGCGGTTCGAAGGACACACAACCTCTTGAAATTGTCTTCCAGATAAGTTGCCGTCGCCGAAGCCGTCATGGAGGAAAAAGAGCTTCTGAAGGAACGCCTCCAGGCCATCACGGTAAGTGCCTCCTCGGGACGGGACGCCCTTCTCTTTTGCTCCGTATTCGCTCGTCCGGCGCGCGCCGCGATGTCGGCTCCCTCGCAAGGTTTGGCTCCCCGCCCGTTTTGCTCGTCGCAAGGAAGAGAAAAGCCTGACGTGGCGCGGCTGTTTAAGGCCAGCGTCATCGTGCGGATCTGCGCGGGTCGAGCGCCGCTCGGAGCTTTCTCTGTCCCGGTTCGTACCATATGGCCGTTGGCCGCCAAACGTGCGTCCCATTGCAACTGCTCGTTGCCGAGCGGAAAGAAAGATTCCGGACCGGCGCGGCCGAACGGCCTGCTCGTCTTTGTTTCCCGATGGATCGTCGTGTCAAACGCCACGTTGACCTAAACGAACCCCCCCAAAAAAAGAAAGCGCCGGGGGCTGTGACCGCCGACGCCGTCTTTGACGCGGCCAATGTCGGCCAGGTCTATAAATACCGAAGGGCCGAATGAAAGAGATCTCCTTTCACCGGCGCGTCGTGCCGCGGGAGAGAATTCCAGGCCGCCGGCGGGCCTTCATCTGGCAGAACGTGAAGACTTTGGAGGCAAAAATCCCCAAGCGGGCGGGGGTTGAGTTTTTTCTGGGGATGCTTGCGGGCGATCCGTTTCTGGCTTGAAGGCCTGAGCGGAACGCGGCGGGCGTCGACACCTTTCGCTTTCCTCCGCAGGACAAGAGGAGAATCCAGGAATACATTGCCGAGAAAAGAAGACGAGTCGAGGAAGAGAAACTCCAGCTCCAATACATCAAGGTTTTTTTTTTTTTTCATAACGGCGAGAAGTCAACATCCGCGCTCGTTACCGATGACGCGGGAATCTTGAGCATGAGATGCGCCGGCCTCCCGATGGCAGGAAGAAAATAACAAAGAGCGACGGTCCCTCGCATTTGAACGTTCACGTCCGTCGGCTCCGTCGAAGATGGGACGAGCCGACCGGTATCAGGTCGGTAGAGACCATTGCGTGCTTCAAACGGCCCACGTTTTGCAACCGACCCGCCAATATGTTGATGAGGTTCGCGTTTTCAATTGACTTTTGGAAGCGCTCTCGCGGTTTGTCAAGGTGCGCCGCCCCGAGACGACCGGCGAACGCACGGGAGCGACGTTTGCCGCGGGAGTCCTAACCTTTGCCCGCCTTTGCTTCCGTTGACAGAAGAAGGCTTTGAGGGATCAGTGGCTGACGGACGGTTTGAGTCGGCAATCGGAGGAGGAGCGGGAGGCCGCAAGGCTTCGGGCTCAGGACGAACGGCAACGGAGCGACGCACTGCAGGGCAACGTTGACAGGTATCGCCGCCGCTCCGCCCCAAACGTCACTGCGTTGTTGCCGGGAGGGGGGTGTCGGTCTGTCAGTTCAGCTCAATCGGAGGCACTCACAGACTTCGTATCGCGTCCCGCCGTTCCGCGCCGTGTCAACCGTCGATGGAAGAAATTATCCGAGCGGCCCCCTCCGCTTTCGTGGCTTCCAAAGCCCCCGGGCGCCGAGGGGTTACGTTTTGCCGCTCCCGATCCCCAACCGCTTGCCGACGAGCCCTCCGAGGAGTCGACCGACACCCCGAGACTGAGCCAAAATGGTGACTTTGGGAAGGAGGCAGAAAGGAGAAAGTGGAATGGACGTAGAAAACTTGTCTTGCGGCATGTCACTGAAAGCCTTGCCGTTTGATTGTTTAGGATGGAAAAGGAAATCGAGGCCTTAGAAGCGGAGGAGCTCAACATCTCGGCCAATGAGGAATTGGTTCTGAAGCGATTAAAAGAAGTGGAGAGGACAGCGGAGGACATCATCAAGGTAGGCTGAAAGAGCACAAAAACACAAAGAAAAGAGTCCTCCTTCTTTGGACGGCCATCTTTTCAATGGCTTGCTTTCTAACCTGACGACTCGGGCCTGGTTTGCACTTGATGCTCGGCTCATTTCAAGGCTTTCACACACACACACACACACACACACACACACAGAGCTTGTTTTTCTCCCCCTTTTTTGTGTGACCGCGGGTCGACTTCAACTGACCCGGCGCCAAATGTGATTTTCTCCCGAATGCCTTGCGCTCGGCGACGAGGTCCATTTGACGAGCTGGGTTGTCATTGACTTCCGCCGAGGCTGCCGCGCGGTGAGCAAAGACCAATGCGGGCGTGACCGACTTTGGAGTTGCTGCGCGACCGCTTTTGAAGCGAGCGGCGTCCACCAGCTCGGTCTCGCTTCCGTGGCGCGATCGGTCGTCCTGCGATGTTTGCTTGCTCACTTTTGACATTCCAGTCCTCTGTGTTCAACCGTAGGGGCTCGACGCCGACTCCCACGCAGGTAAATATGCCACCGCCGCCGAGAGTGCGTTTGTGTGTCGCATCGGGCTTGATTGGAGCGAAAAGCACCGCGGCGCATTGCATCTCAGGGGTCTTGAGTGGTGTCGCCGGGGGGGGTCCCGCCCCGCCCCGCCCATTTTCCATCTCTCCCCACCGCAAAAGCAAATGCTCACGCGGCTTCGGCGCACCCGACTCGAACCCGGTGTGCCGCGACAGCGAGAGCCGGAGAACGGGCAGGACGGCGGCCCTCAACTCACGTGCTCGAGTCATTCGTCATTTGCGAAGTGGCCAACGGCACGATTGAAGTCTTGCCCGCTTGAGTGGAGTGACTGACCAGCTAAGGCATGGGTGTCAAAGTCAGGTCCCGGAGGGCCACCGCCCTGAATGTTTTCCAGGTCTCCCTGTTGCAACGCACCTGATTCAAATCATCAGATCATCTCCGCAAGCCTGACGTTGAACCTGTTCATTTGAATCAGGTGAGACCTGGAAAATATTCAGGGCGGCGGCCCCCCGGGACCCGACTTGGACACCTATGAGCTAACGCTTGCATTTGGTGAAATTTGTTGAATTTGGGTTTGTTTGTCCGCCCGCTTGGAGCTGATGCGTCGCACTTGCTACGGGTGAAAACGACGACGATCGGCACCATTGCGTCGGACGCGGCAAAAGCGAGCCGTCGCCGAACCTCGGAGGGACCTTTTGGGGCTCTCCCAAAGCCGAGAAAAGAGCACATTTGCAAAGCCCATCCCGATTGGCTCCGTGAGCGACCTCGGGTCTCCAAACAAGGTTGCCCATCGAAAGCGACCGCCTTGGTTCCTTCCGGGTGTTTTCTGTGCTAGTGAATTTCATTCCCCGTGTTGGTTTCAACAATTTTTTTTTTGTTGGGGCGGGGGGAGTGGGGGGGGGGTCACTTGATTCTGCAACTTACTCGGTTGGTCTCCACCACACCTTTTGACAATTGACCCTTGAGAGCTTTTTGCAGTCGGGTCCAACCGAGGAGCGGCGATAAAGACTTGGAAGCCGAGTTGAGCGCGGCCCAAATAGCGGCCGACGGGGGCGCCGCCCTTTCGGGAGCCGAGACGACCGGTCTGAGACCTCCATGTTTTTGCTTTTCAGCAACATTTCCAATGGAGGCGAGCGCGCAACGTGAGCAAAGAACAGGAATATGTCAAGCGGGCCCCGCGGCGGCCGTTAGCCCCGAGAGCAGGCGGGAGAGAGCTTGCGGGCCGTCCGAGGACGGACGCGAGCGCCCGCGCGCTTGGAATCCCGAGGCGGCTGCGCGGTCTCCGGGCGAAACGACGCCCGAGCGAGCTGACGAGCTAAGACGACGGGCTGCGGACGAGCCGGTAGCCGGCGATCCGCTCTATCACCGACCCGTCTACTCGGCCGCTTACTTTGGAACCGGCGGGCTCCCGGGACCCCCCGCGGCGAACGACGCCCACCGGCGGAGCCCTTCGCGACTTCATAGGTCACCCGCCCGCCCCCCTCAAGAACGGGCGCGAGGAAACGGCCGAGAAGAAGCGACGCCTAACGACGCAAAACACGTCAACGGTCCGGTGCGGGGAGCCTTCGCCGCCGTCAAAGTCAGGTCTGAAGCGAGGCCGACGCCTTTGCGCGCGGTCCCCTCCTGGATGGAGAGTTCGGGCAAAAGAAAAGCGCAGAGCGACGCCTCGACGGGTGTTTTCCGCGACCCGACGGCCATCACCATGATTTTTATGGGCTATGAAAATGCCCCCGAGGAGGAAGAGGCGGACTGCCGCGCCGAGCTGGTGACGATAGGGTGCAGCGACGACGACGACGACGACGACGACAAAGTTGGTGACGTTGAAAGCAAAAACGGCGGGCAGCTCCTCTCGTACCACCCCGAAGGCTACAGGAGCAAAGTGTTCCGACCCGAAGCGGCGAAGAGTCGCAAAGCGATGAGTGACGACGCCAAGATGACCCGGAATCATTTAGCTCTGCGCAAGCCGACGTTCATCCACAAGTCGGCGAGCCGAGGGCCGGTCTAAGTGGCCGTTTCTGTCTTTTCGTAGCAACCGCGACTCGAGCCGGTGCAGTGAACCCTGGTTTTGCTGTGTGTGGGTGTGTGTGTGTGGGGACTCGCTTGCATAAACTGAAGCTCTGTCAAACATCTTGTGGATTAGCGATCTGTTATCTTCATTGACTGTGATGGTTGCTATCACATTCATCAATACCTGCGCTGCACTCTTGTGTATGTCAAGGTACAGTGTTGTTGCATTCTGCTCATTAAAAACACACACACACAAAAAGCCCCCCCCCCCCCCCCCCCCCACACACACACACACACAATCAAGTCATGATGGGCTGTTCGCATCCCGAAGCAAGTGGAGCAGCAGGATGGCTACGCGTTGACAAAAGAGACGGAGGCGAGCTTTCGCGCGCGCCAGCCGGTGCAAAATGGAACCCCCCTCCCCACACCCCCCCCCCCCTCACCTCCTCGATGGGAGCCCGAGGATTGGTGGCCCATTTGAGTGTCCGCCCAATCGGTGAGCGCTCAAGCCGAGCAGAACGGTGGAGCGTGAGTTAGCGAGCCTCCTCTCAGAGAGGAGACGCGGCAGCCCGCCCGAGCTCGACACTCGCTCTCAGGTACGTCCGCCTCATCGCGAGGTTTTGCTTTTCAGCTCGCCTTGATCAACGATTGCCTTTTTTTCCCCCCATGATGATGATGCTGACCACACGAGAGAGTCTCGCTCGCTATTGGGAAAGGAGGAGATTCTGCTCTCTCGCTCCCACGTGACTCAAGTGGCTCCTGACGGACGAGGCAGAGTTGCCGCATCTTTGGCGTTTCTACTCTGGTCACGTTTGGCCGAGTGGGTGCGCGTCATGTCGGGTTACCTTCACTTATCGTTTTTTGACTTCAGAGCGCTCGTCGGTCCCCGGCTTCCCGCGTTCCGACCGACACAGTCGGGACTAACTGCGGACTTTTGATGCCCGGTGTTTTCTGTTTTCTCGCTTTTGTTTTTCTCTTGTCTTTTCCGCGGCGCCGCGGCTCGCCGACGTCAAGCGGGGGGACGATCGCCGGCCAACACTCCCTTTCGGTCTGTTTTTGGGGTTGTTGAATGTCATCCATCGGGTGCTTTTCGTCCTCTCCCTGTTTGGGGCCCGTCTTAGGCCGCGTCCCCGCCATCAACTCTCATGTCCTTTTGCGCTCCCAGAAGACGCGGTGGGAGGGTCGCCACATCTTTCTTTTGATCCCATTTGCTTTTGTTCCTTGTCATTTGTCCTTTTTTTTCTGTGTGACGTCAACTCCTCGGTTCCGCCGATCGGCTCCCTCCGGGCACTCGCATCTCGTCCGGCCGGCAGTGCCTCGTCGTCTCACAAATCGGTTCGTATGTCATTCCGTCGGCGCTCGGCCGGGTTTGTCGCGTTCGCTTTGAATCTTGATGTTTGATTCCTTGCACCCCCCCCCCCCCGACCCGGTTGAGGTCTTTCCACCAAGGCCTTTTCTTTGTTTTGGGCAGAAGTACTTGCTTCCGATACAATCGCCCAAAAACGAGCGAAACGACTGTTTTGAACCGACTGCGCCGCACTCGTGGCACGACGAGTTTTGTTTTTCAAAAAATGATTTGCTGCGGTGTTTTGACACCAATCTCTGAGGTAGGGGGTGGGGGGGGGGGGCAATACAAGTCCCGCAAATGACACAACGGACAATTTTCACACGAGGACATCACACCACATGGGCAATCTTGCCAAATTGCCCAAGTGACAATTTGATCAAAGTTTGTTGCCCTGAACTTTTTCACCGGCATTCTCTTTGAACCGAAGAAACTAGGATGTCCGACCTGAATCCGGATGTGAACTAAAAGTCCCCCGTCTGCGATAAGCAACTCGAAGCGGGTCTGCCGTTTGCGGGCCGCAAGTGTTCTGATTTTGTTTGTTGCCGTCGGCAGCTTGGGCTCATCCCGCTTTCCTTTTCGTGGCCCTGAAAAACACTCGCGAGTGTTTGGTTTGTCCGTTTGGTTTGCGGGTTTTGTCCGCCAGCAAAGCGCTGCGCGGCTCTCGACCGCATCGGAAGGCGCCGATTACCATGGCAGCCTCGGTCCACTGAGGAGTTGCCGAGTGGGTGGCGGAGGAGGTGGCGGATGACGAGTGCGCCGAGTGTCGCCGCTGCCGGTTGCCATGGCGACTCTGTCTGTTCCACGCGCGCTTCTTTGCAGGTTGGCTTCATGCGTTCACGCGCCCAAATGCGGCACGCGTCAGCCGACGACGTTTCCTCCATCAGAGGGACTGACCGCCGCGATGAAAATGGCGCAGCGGGAGGAGGGCGGGCGGCCCTCTCTCCCGCTCGTCTTCTTGCAAAGGAAGCCAGATGCGCTCAAATTGATGCCGTGAGTTTGGCTTTCAAATTCCTCCAAGTACCCCCCCCCTCCCCCCGAGTGTTCAAACTCCCATTGGGGGGAAGCAAAAAAAATCTGGTCAAGCGTCACACGGAAGCCATTTGTACTTGGAAGCCCCAAAAGGTGTTGCTGACGTCAACGCGTTGCCGCCTCGGGGTCGCCGAAAGGCCGTGAAAACACGGCAGCAACGGCCCCCATTGCACACCCCCGCACGTGCGCACGTACGCACAAACAAACGCCTCCGTCCTTCCACCGATGCGTCACGAGCGTCTCACCGCTTGGCAACAAGCCTCCCGAAGCAAACAAATGCAAAACACCGCCGCTGATTTGCCTTCACGCTCCAAATGCGGTTCTTTGGGAAACGGCTTCAAACAAAAAGCCACTTGGTGTCTCTTTTGCATTTGGGGGCACAAATGAAGACGTGCGTCGGCGCAAGGCCAAAACTCCACGTCTTGTCTTTCCTCATTTGTTCAGAAAGCCACTTCCGAGGCCGAAGAATCCGACGGGCAGGAGCTAAAGCCGGATTTCGACGCTTCCGAGAATCCCGACTCTGACGGCGTCGCTATGGAAACCGCCGAGCTACCGGAAGCCGAGACGGACGGCGGCGGGGACGTCGTCGCCGCGGCCCCTTCCGACATCGATCGCGGGCCGAGAAGTCCGACAGCGACGCCGGCGGATTCGGACGACGACGAATCGAGCGGCGGCCGCTTCCCAAGCGACCCGGCCTCGCCCGGCAGCGGCGCCGTCCGGGAAGAGGGGGAAGCCGTCGCGTCGGAGGAAGGAGGCGAGGGGCTCCGACCGAACGAGTCCGTCGCTTCTTCCGTGTCCGACGCGCTCTCCGGTGCCGAAAGCGTTTGCGAAAGCGAGGCCCACCGGTGCACGGAGCGAGGGGGGGATCTGGAGCGCCACGGGGGGGCTCTCCGACCGTACCCCGATGAGGAAGATGAACCCGACTGCGCCGAAACGTGGAACCCACAAGTCCCCGGGGAGCCCCCGGAGCCGCCGCTTCCCCGGGGAGTCGCGGGAGAGGAGGCTCTGTCGGACGTATCGAGCGAGTCCTGCCCCGACCCGGCCCCCGACGACGTGGACGAGTGCCTCCGAGTGGAAATCGCAGCCGCCTCCTCCGACAGTGAGACGGATGAAAAATGGAGGGCCGTCTTTTCCTCCTCCATCAACAAAGAAGACGACGACTCCTATCTGGACGCTCTCAACTTAAGCGCACGGGAGCTCTTTGTGCAGAAAGTCGAAGCGACGGACTCGGAAGAGCGAGGGGACGATGGCGAGGCGCGACCGAGCCCGCCAGAAGCGGAAGGGCGGCCAGAGGCCTCGTCCCCGCTGCCGATCGACATCCCCGAGGGGGAAGAGCGAGGCGGGAGAGCCTGGCGCGACGACCCCGGCGCTCTGGGGCCGCACGCGTGCCGCGCCCGGGATCCCGACAGGAGGCTCCCCAAAGACTTCTGCGTGATCCAAGAGACGGCGAGCGACAACGTCAGCACGGAGCACGTCGACTTCCAGTCGGCGCGCGAGCAGTGGCGGGCGATGGAAGAGCAAAGTAACAATAAGGCGCTGCTGCCCGCCGCCCGCCAGCCCGACCCCCGCGCCGGCCGCGCTCGCACGTACGCGCCGGTGCGAAATATGGAGAGAGGCGACGGGTGGGCCCGGGAGGCGGAGCCCTCCGCCCCGCAATTCAGCCCGTGCTCGGAAGACTCCGGCTTGGACGATTCCACTCCCAGGTCTCCCGACGACGAGGCGGAAACGCCGCTCCGGAGGGAGGCGGGCCCGTCGGCCGGCGCCCCGCCCCCCGCCGCGCCCTCCTTGGTCATCACGCCCTCTCCCGCCAGGGAGCCGCCGAGAGAGGAGCCCGGGGCGATGGCGGCGGGTCGCGGCCAGCGGCGCCCCGAGGACCTCGCGGTGCCAGAGACCTCTGACGCGATTGTTCGCAGCGCTTCCGAGTTCTCGCTGGACAGAGCCTGCCAGCCCCAAGAGAAAATGTTCCCCAGCAACCCCTTCTTCAAGCTGCGTTCGCGAAGCAGTGTGTCTCTGGTGGACGAGGAGGTGCGAGCGGTGCGGCGACGAGAGGAAGAGCTGCGCGAGGAGAGGGCCCGTCTCTATGGCCGCGGCCGGCCCGCCGACAAAAGGATGCCGTCCAACAAATCGGCCGCCTTGTCGCTGGACCGCCCGGGTAAGCCCGCCAACCCGTCTTGCGGACTGGTCCTCAACGCTTTGGGTGGCTTCTTTTGCTTTTTCTTACAGCTTCATCGCCAATGAAGTGCAAGTCGTCGCCATCGTCGCCCATGAAAACGGCCAAAATGGATCGCTCCGCTCTGTCCTGCGATCACAGAGTAAGCCCCGGCGAAGGCCTTTTGTTCCACCGCTGTGTTTTTGTTTTTCAAAGAAACGGTCAATGATGGCCTTTGAAGGGGACGACGTAACCGCGGGTCTTTGTCAGTTTCCAGTGGGCTGCGCCGTGGGAAGACGCAAGAGCGCCATGGCTCTGCGCTGGGAGGCGGGCTGCTTCGCCAAAAACGACTGACGGGGGAAACGGCGAGACGTCCCGGTGGGAAGGATGCCCCCGCTGCCGATTGCTCCGCTTGATTTTCCGGCATCCGTTCAATGTTTGGGTCTTGATTGAAATAAGCCACGATGGTCCAAAGGCCTCTCTGTCAGCGTGCGCCTTCGAATGGCAGCAAAGCGGGAATTCTTCGATTTCAAATAAATGAGGCTCCTCGGTTCACTTCGTTGCGGTTCCGCTCCCACTCGCGCGCGGCTCTGCTGTTGCGTATCCGCACCGGCGAATGAGGCGTCGACGTTTGCGAGCGAGTGCACCTTAGCGGCGAGCCTTTTTGCATTTTTCTGGAGTCTCGGGTCTGACGAAGACGTCGTGAGGAATCGGAAGGAGGAAAATGCGCATCCTTGTTCGCTAAGCTGATGTGGCAGGTCTCGGCCAAAAGGCGGCGCGCTAGAGGTGCCGTGGTCTTAACGCGCTGCGCAAAGGGGCGCAGTAGTTTGTCCCTTGCTTTTTGTCTTTTCTTCCTTCCCCGAATTGCGGCGTTTTTGCTCTCGTGGCTTTTGTAGTCGTTCGCCTTGCCGAAAAGTGCGCGCATGTGTTTTGTGTTTGTAAGCCGCCGCGGCTGCCTTCATTGTTGAAAGCTCTTTCTTGACATTTGGATGTTGCTCTGGCAGACGATACTTGAGACGCTCATGTTGCATTGTGTCCTTTTTTTGCCATTTTACGATGAGCAAAAACATGGTTCCAAACTTTTGCTCAAATGTGCCATGAGTTTTGCTTCTTTATTTCTTTTTCTAATGTCAAAGAGTGACTCTATGGTATGAGCTGTGTGTGTGTGTGTTTGTGTGTGTGTATATTCCTATGAATGAATACTCTAAGAAATTTTCAACTACTGTATTTTCATGACTAGAAGGCGCCATTAAAAGTCTGAAATGTTCTCCAAAATGGACAGGACGCCTTATGATGCGGAGCGTCTTGTGTATGCGCTGAGTTCCAAAACCTGACTGTCAGCCGACCCGCTGTTTATATAGAGAAAAGGCGGAAGTGACTGTGGACAGGCATGCGGCAAAGAAGTCGGCCAATCAGTGAAGGGTGGGCGTGTATATTTACATATATGGCATGCGGGGAAGAAGTCCGCCAATGAGTGAAGGGTGGGCGTGTAAGTGGACGCTAAAGGGATGCCCCAAGCAGGTACCAACACCTGTATAGAGTGTGGCTATGTGCATTGTTGCAAAACAACTTCGGTTTTGGTTTCTAAGAACGCCCGAAAATAAATTCTATGTTTATATTCGAGAATATATTCTATCTATATATTCAATCGTCGTGAAAACACGGTAGGCAGCTCTGCTTGCCTCACGGATTTGATCCCAACTTTTTATTTACCAACAGCGTAAATATTCAATGTAAAGACACTCCCCCCGCCCCCATTTCCCAACAGCATGAATGAGAAGCGCAAGCTCTGTGTTTCTTGGCTTCCGGTGTTGTTTTTCCACGTCACGTTTGAAACGCGCTCAGGTTTTGCTTGCAAGTGCTCATGCTTGCCCGTGCCACTTCCGCAACAATAAAATATTGATTGGAAAATCAAGTGGCTTGTATTGTTGATCCCGAATCTGCTTGAATGGGGTTCGTGTTTAAAGGTCTTCGTTTGGTTTTTATATAGAGCGACGTATTCTCCCCTTCCTTTAGCTTTTCTTTGGGATTCCTTCTCTGAGATGTTGATTTATTTTTAGCCGATGGGGAAGTCGGATCAAAAAAGCTACGCCGGCTCGGCAAATAAGCAAGACCGACACCACGCTCCCTTTGAAGGCCCGGATGACATCATTTAATGGCATTAAATATTGTCTCGTCGCTCCCATTTGGACAATCCCAACGTTTCCGTCCTTCGCATTCGTTCTGCTTTCATTTCGGCCAAGCCAGAGTGTCCGTACGCCGCCTTGTTTCTTCCCGGAAATAAGAAGCCGTCTGGGCCGGCGCTCTTCTGCCGCCGCCCGGCCATAAAAATAGCGCCGCCCCCCCCCCGTCGCTGTTGCCATGACAACGGCCCAGCGCAAAGCCGGCTAACGTCGCTCCGCTGCGGTCGAACGTGACGTCGGGGAAATAACGGGGCTCTTGCTTTCGCTGGTAACGTTCGGCGTGTTTCGGCGGTTCTGATACCAGTATCTGTTTTGATTAGCAGCCCCCCCCACCCCTCACCAAATCTCACTCTTGTTGCGAATGGTAGAGGGACTCGCTCATTTTCATTCATTCCATCGGAGCCTCTGTCCAACGTTTGAGTTGAGTCACGTCGGCGCATGTCGAGTCAAGCTCGGTGGAGCGCCGCTCAGTCAAGATGTTGTCGCTCGCTCACCAGCGGAGTTGCAAAATAGCCCACAGGAATGAAGGCTGGGGGGAATTATTTGCCGATCGGAGCCCACCGCAAAAGAGGACGCCCGCCGACGCTCCGGCGGTCCCCGTCACTGTTTGGAACTTAAAAGTGTCTCGCTCGCCCCGCCTCCCTCCCCGAAATCCTTTTGTTCGTCTTGCCGACGAGTTTGGAAGGAAATCTCCCGTTCGCTTTTGCGAGAACTTGACAAGAGACGAAAGTCGACATCAAACCAAGTCATCTGGCACTGTGAGGGAACGGTCGGCATTGAGCAAAAACGTAACGGGGGTGGGGTGGTGGGGGGGGGGGGTGGATCGCGTGGGAATTTCCTTCCTCATAAAAAACAAACTGTCCACGTTTCCTCGACAGCAAAGAAGCAAGATACCCATCTGGCTTGCGTATTACTTCTTGAAGGGCGTCAGTCTGCTGATGTTGTGCCAGAAGGTGGAGGCTTTGCGCTTGGGTTCCTCCAGCACCAAGACGCGGCACGGCGGCAAGGCCGCGGCGAGGGCCGGCTCTTTGGCTCTCGGCACAAAGTCGCGGTACGCTCCGCTCACCGCTGAGGAAACGCAGGGAGAAGATCAAACGGGACTGCCGCCGTCATCGACGCGGTCCTATCGGCGTGCGCCCGAGTACCTTTGGGTTTGCCGGCCGGACGGCTTTTGCGGGCGTTGGCGATGGCCTGTTTTTTCTGCTCTTCGGTGAGCGCAAAACCTTTGGAGAGAAAAAGACGCAGGTTACCTTCCGGATCGAAGCGCCGCATTCGTGCATTGCCGGCTTGTCGGGGTTTCTTTTAGCTTGGCCCCTGAAGTGACACAGAGAACCAGAAAAGAATTTTTGAGAAAGAACATTGGCATAGCCGGACTTTGTTTTTCATATCTCCGTGTCACTTTTGGGGGCCGCGCACTCGATCGATGTTCTCGTCCGCTCGCGTGAGCATTCTTTACGCGACAAAGAGCGGAGCGGACATGCGGGGCATCCGACCTGTCTCCCGGTCGGACCGGACTCGCCTCCTCTCTTCGGCGAAGGCTCGAAGCCAGCGCTCTTTCTGCTCGGGCTTCTTGGCGCACAGGAGGTGCACCTCTTCGCCGGACGGCCATCGCAGCCGCAGTGTGTTTTTCACGCTGACGTTAAAGTGATTCTCCTTGCCGTCCCGGACATCTGTGATCTCCATGCGGTCCGTGTCCAGCCGGCCTTTGTAATAGAGCGTGTCCCGGCGCAGGAGATCCTAGGAGGAGTCGCGGGAAAACTGCGTTTCATCACAAGAGCGGATCCGTCTCCTTCCAAAGTGCATTTTTGATTTTCAACGTTGTACGAGTCCATTCCGCAAAAGGGCGAGCGAGATGCGACCGAGGCCGAGAACCGTCGCTCTTTTCTCACCTCTGCCCCCACCCCCCCCCCGTCCCCCCTCCCTCGATTTGACCGGTTGGCCTCCACGCCGGGGCTAGGCAACTCGAAAGGCGAGAGCGGCGTTGCGACCTTTTTGCAATAGACGATCTGATGGTCAAAGAGGAAAAACATTCTCTGTTGACTCCTGGCGTGCGGCGGAGACACTTTGGTCAACTCTCCCGAGAAGATGAGATGGGAGCTCCTGCTCAATACGTCCGCGCCCTGCGCAGAGAGAAAAGGGCTCCAGAAAGCGCGGCGCTTGCCCGCATCCCTCGCGGCGCCTACCTCCCAGCCCTCGATGGAGCCCTGCCAGCGGGCGATCTTCTCCAGGTTCTCCAGGCGCCGCTTCCTCTCGTTGATGAGCCTGGCCACGTTCCTCATGGCGTCGAGGGCGGCCTCCACGTCTTGGTACTCCCTGCCGATCACAGCCGCAGTGCGCGCTTCGTGACCCGGCCGGCCGGCCGGGCGGGCGCCCGTCTTCGCGCGAAGCTCACCTGTGGCCCGGGTTGGTGTACTTGAGCAGCTCGGCCAGCTGCAAGGGATACTTGCAGATCTTCTGAACCGGCGTGAGCAAGAAGCCATCCAGGGAGATGTCGATCATCTTCCGGAGGAGTCGACAGGCCTCGAAGAACAACACGTACTTGCTCGCCTTCATGAGCGCAGAGAGCTGGACGCAGGCGTTCGGGTGGTTGTTGCAGTACTCGGAATAGATCTGAAAGTGGACTTGCTGCGCGCACGAGACGGCAGCGGGACCGCTTAGCGGTTGGCCTCGGACCGGTTAGCTCGAAGGCCGCACCCGCGCCCTCCCCTCGCCAGACGCGCTTACGCCTTCCAGGAAGCAGCAACCGATCTCGCTCAGGTGGGGTCGCTCCTTGTCGTACTGCTTCTCCAGGATCCGCAGGAACTTTCTCTGGAACTCGTAGATCTCTTCCACGTTGCCGAAGATGCCGCCGAGCTGCTCCTCCGTAAACATGTCCGTCCTCCTGCGGCATTGCTTGATGTAACCCTGCGCGACAAACGGAAAAAACCGGCCATCGCTCGGGGCGAAAGGAGCCGATCGGAAGAGCGCTAAACCGCCGCGCTTTTCCCGCCATTCGCGTCTTCTCCGGGAAGGCCGAGGGGCGGCCCCCTCGGACGATGAAGCCGACCTCGCAGATGTCCTTCAGGTGATGGATGTAATCTCGCTCCGTGCTCATGATCTCTTTGACAACGTTGGCCCTCATCCGCTCCTTGCCGGGCAGCCCGGGTCCCGAGTACCATCCGAGTCCCGGCCGTTCTTTGCCCCCGGCCCGTTCGTCCGCCTCCGGGTGGGCTTTCAAGTCCTCTGTGGGCTCGTCCTGGTTCACACGCAACTAGCGGGGGAGTCGGGAGGAAAAGACGAGGACATTCTGGAGTTTTCTGGAGTCACAGTAGAAATCCCCCCCCCCATCCCCCATCACTCACCCGAACAAAGCAAGCCGGAAACCATCCCTCGCTGTCCACCATGCGGCCCCACCACCACTCCTTGTCGGTGGCGTCCACCACTTGGATGAGGTCGCCGGCCTTGAAGCCGAGCTCTCGCTCATCCATGGTGACGTGATCCCAGAGCGCCTCGGCGTACACCGCGTTGCCGTCGCCGATGAGCTGCAGTAAATCGGTTCAACTTTACTCAATCGCTTGATGGGATGGCTCATTTAAATGTGCCGTGACTGGCTCACTAAATGATTGTTGTTGTTTTTTTTAAAAATCCATTTACACCATACAACATAAGGAAAAGAGGGCGGCCCGGTAGTCCAGTGGTTAGCACGTCGGCTTCACAGTGCAGAGGTACCGGGTTCGATTCCAGCTCCGGCCTCCCTGTGTGGAGTTTGCATGTTCTCCCCGGGCCTGCGTGGGTTTTCTCTGGGTGCTCCGGTTTCCTCCCACATTCCAAAAACACGCATGGCAGGCTGATTGAACAGGCTAAATTGTCCCTAGGTGTGAGCGAGCATGGTTATTCGTCTCTATGTGCCCTGCGATTGGCTGGCAACCGACTCAGGGTGTCCCCCGCCTACTGCCCGGAGACGGCTGGAATGGGCTCCAGCACCCCCCGCGACCCTAGTGAGGATAAAGCGGCTCAGAAGATGAATGAATGAATGAACATAAGGAAAAGATAATGACATTCAACCCCCCCCCCCCCCTCCCTTAGTGGCCCTATTTCTGATTTGCTAACAAAATGACCACAGAAGACAAACAGCTTTTTTTTATTATTGTTTAGAGACATGAAATCAAGTCTGAACTGATATTCACTTTCCCCTTTTCCGGGAGTCCCACAAGTACGACGGCGTATCGCTCATCTTGGGAGAAAAAGTCACCAGCGCTCGGAGACAAATGAGTGGACAAGAGCAGCCCTCCGAGAAATAATTTCAAATGCTTTGCAGCGATTGTTCCATGTTCGAAAAGAGGGCCCACTTGCGCCGTCTGTGAAAATGGAAATTGGGATTTTGCTTGGGGAAGAAGGCGACGTCGAGGCGTTGTTGTTGTTGTCGAGGGGATATCCGTGGCCACGAAGAGGGTTGCTACGGCCGGAACTGTCAGATGCTCGAGGCGTTGTGAGCGGACGCCGCCAGTCGTCCCGTTGTGACCGTCGCCCCTCTGGCGCGCTGAGCGAAGCAAGCGCCCCCGGGATCTCTCGCTTGACGGCCGTCCCGCGTTGAAGGGGAAAACGTGTCGTTTGGCTTTGAAATCTCTTTCAAGGCCAGGCCTGGAATTTTTTCGGACACGGGCTCTTGTGAGCCGCCGTGACGTTTTGTCACCTTAGGAAAGGCAGAAGATGAATCAAACATAGCAAGGTTCGTCATCCATACCACCAGATGGAGACAAAGCACCCCCCCTCCAAAAGGTAGTCGCATCACTTCAAAATGTAGTGACGGCTTGAGATACGAGTCCTTGTCCCGAAACGCAAGCATCAAGTGGAGATCCGAGTGCACTTGAGCCCCCGCCTCAAGATGGCGCCAGCCAACTTGACTTCATCTGCTCACCGCCAGTTCACATTTGCCAGAAGGACAATATTATGACTGTCTTTTTTTTCTTCTTTGTCGAGCGACAGCAATTTCCGATGAAAAAAGACATCCAAATGAATGAGTCGTCGTCGCACGGTAGTTTGAACGAGGAATGCCTCAAAAGGCAGGTTTCGGGGAACCACTGTCGTTCCACGGATGCCACAAGATGGCGGCAAAGCACAACATGATTTCTTTGCACCGAGATGGCGCTAACGTCCTGCTTTGCTTTGGCCTGGGTGCTCGCTTTTCAGCAAATAACGGCGGACGTGTGAAGAGATGAACTTGAGATAGTTACAACAATGCGCTGATATCTGATGGGAATAGATTTCTTCCTCGCCGCTGCTTTTGGTGTTCGGATGATTCCGAGGCCGCACTTTGTTTTTAACAGCTCTGAACGGGTAAGAAAAGAAAACCTGTGAGTGACGTTGAGCATTTGCCAGTGAAAAAAATGTCTGGGCAAATAGTAGACTGGGTCGGCCAAGCGTTTCTCTTGCGCCGCGTGGCCCCCATTTTGGATAGCCATCACACCCGGAAGGTGAGCTGCCTCAAAAAGGCAGCCGGCCCCTCCTTCATGGTGCCGCGCTCGGCTCGGGCGGCGTCCTCCCCCTCCTCCTACTGGAAAGCCAACAGGAACATGAGCACCACGTTGATGATGATGAGCAGCATCATGATGAAGAAAACGACCACTTTTTGCGTCTCGGGAGGGAGGTTGCAGCGCAGCACGGTGTTGACGAATCCCATCCGCTGCCTGCTCCACCTCCCCGGAGTGCCGCCGCCACCGCCCCGAGCCATCGGTTGCGCGGCGTCCTCGTCTTCCGGCTCGGGGGCTCCGCGCCTCCTCCGTCCGCCGCCCCCCAGCACCGAGCCCCCGCACCACAGCGCCTGCTCGAGGCCCTCTTCTCGTCCGCCTTTGCCGTCGGGCCCCGACGGCGCTCTCCTCCCCCTCCCGGTTGTGGCCGCCGCCGCCTCTTCTTCTCCTCCTGCCACTTTGACGCCGCTCGGCGACGGTGAGCGCGTTGCGCGACTGTTTGCGGCGCGACGCGCGAGGCGGTCCCTCCTTTTTCCTCTCCTCCCGCACCACTTCTCCTGGCGTCCCCCCGGATGCTCAAAATATCAGGACAGACGGCAAAAAGGGATGCTGGGTTTTGACCGTCGCTGCTCATATCTCCCGCGACCGTCCATCATGCGTGTCTCTCTTCTCGTGTCGGGGCGCTATTCCTCTTCCCATCGCGGGGACACCGCCCCAATCCAAAAAGGATCGCCCACCGTGCTTTTCCCGGTCAAAAGGAGGCTCTGCGCTCTGGCGAGAGAAGCTCCGTCCGAGCCCTCCAGGATCGCCTTTCTCCAGTGCTTTCTTTTTCTGCGCACGCCCTCGCAGAGCCAGCAGCCAATCAGCACAGAGAGAGCGCGAGAGCGTGGCGGCCCACCCTGCGCCCGAGCGAGCCCTGAAGAGGGAGAGGCGGGAGGAGGGCTGCGTTGTCGGGCAGAGAGTTGCATCCGTGGCTCCGACGGAGGAGAGTGACGATGGAGCCGCTCACCGTCAAATCTTCGCCAACCGCTTTTTGTGTCCCGCCGTCTTGACGTGAAACCAGCCCCCCCCACCAAAAAATGGCCATACAAAAACACCCCATCACCTACAACTCCACTTTCAATATATTTAGCGTGTTGTCGACTAGAGCCCCCCCCCCCCCACACACACACACATCAGAAAAATCTCCCGTCGGGGATGCAACAGCAGCGAGCTACCCGCCATTCTGACAGTTGGCCGTGGTCTGCAAACCGACAGACCCGGGTGAGAATCGGGTGTTTCCGTGGCGTAGCGCAGAAAATACAGACTGCGGCAAAAATGAGGTGGAATGAGGGGAATGAAAAACGGCTCGATACGACACGGATTTCCTTCTTCTGGAACTTTCTTGAATTTCCACATAGGACACCGACAGAGGGATCATTGGCATCTCTCCCTCCCTCAGTTTGGCGAGGTCTTTTGCTCTAGCAAGAGTCGTAGGTGTCACAAATTGTTAAGGAATTATTCCGCTAGAAGTAGTAGTAGAACATTGTTAATGAATTTCATCTTGCTATGAGAACTATTGACACTAGTCTCTCTCCTGAACATCTGCTGAAGTAGTTAAAACAAAGAGTGTAGGGTGAATTTGGGGTCCTATTTGCCTTTGAGTGATTAACAGCCCCCTGGCCGTCTTCTTTTGCGTCCCCCACATCGTAAAAGTCTCTGAAGGCTGTCAAGTGCCTTCGAAGAGGAAACCTAATCTCAAGAATTGTGGACCAGCAGATATTCTCTGTACTTTGTCAAAATGCCAAGATCGAACTTTGCTTGACTTTCTTTGTTTCAGATTTTTACATAAGGGGAAGGACTGCCCGCCCCTAATTAACATAATTAACATACTATGTCTATATGTACGTGTGACTGAAGTTGCTCGGGGCTTCCTGATGAAATCTGAGACTCACAGGAGCCCGAATCGATTCGTGTTGCGTTGTGATAAACGGAAGAAAAGACTACGTGGTGTTGGGTCTTCTTCCACCTTATAGAGAGATAAAAGAACCTGTAACCAAGGAAGGGCCAAGAGCAAATTGACAGCTCCCATTCCTCAACAAAATTCAGAACCGGCTTTGACGACACGCATTGATCTCCGAGGCGCACGCGGCTCTCCCGCCGCTCCTCACTGTTATGTTTCGATTTGGTTACGTTTGGTTTTGATTCCTCATGTGCCCTCTTTTCGCCACCTGTTCTCGTTATCAGTGTTCCTTGTGTGTAACCAATTAGCTCCCTCAGCCCTTTGTGTGTTGTCCAGGTGTTTCTCGTTGTCTCGTCACTTAGCTTGTATTTAGTTCCCTGAGTTTCTGCCAGTCTTTGTTGGGTCAATGTGAGCTGTGAGTATGTTAACATACATGTGCTCCTGTCATGGTTTGTTTTCTATTGTAGTTTGGTTTGATACTTGTGATTTCCAGGGATTTTTTTTTTAGTACTTCGACTTAGTGTTTTTTCCATTGTACTACTGTGTGTATTTTTCTGTAAATACATTTTGGTCAATCCACCCTGCTCCTCCCTGCCTCCCTGCTTTTTTACAACTACCATCACGCAAAACGTGACTCACCTGCGCCGAATTTATGGGGAACGAGGGGAGCCGCCTCAACCGGCCGGGAAAGAAATCGGTCAAGCTCGCCCCCACGTCAAGGCGATTTCTATATTTTCCCTAGCTTGCCAGAAAATGGCACCGGCGCGCGCAGTTAGATGGCAGGAAAATAAGGCCCAGGGTGGCTTTCAGTCGTCACCCCGTTTCACCAAAACCCATCGGAGATTTGACATTGAACTCGAAATCCGTCGCATGAAGTCGACGTTGGAAGCAAATGTTGCGCAAGCTCCCACATCTGACCGACGCTAAATGCGAGCGGGCGACCGCTTCCCGTGCGAACCGGCAGTTAACGTGATCTTTTTCCCAGCCTTCCCACGAGCAACGGGACTTGGTTGGCAAGTTTACCGGGAACTGTTTTGCAAACATTTGTGAGGGATTTAGAGCAATCAATAGTTCACTATGACGGAGTGGACGCGTAATGCTTTTCGACATGCGACTCCACGCAGCATGAAAATGGCGAAACAAGCGTCAACATTGACTCCTTGGCTGCTTCTGTCTTCACTGCTTCAGTCTGCAGTGAAGACAGACAAACGTCACGGTCCAGGAGTCACTGAAAACTGATCGCGGGGCGTCCGGAAGGAGCGCTTGGCCTACGACGACGGGGCGGACGCGCCACAAAGGTGTTCGCCAGGAGGACGGACTTGAGTTCCTTCGCTTGCGGCGAATGCGATGGAGAATCGGCAGATGATTGTTGAAAATTACCTCATTGACAGCCAGCTGCTCCCCGCCGCCTCCTCCCGGATGTCCGAAACAGTGAGCGGAAGCGCAAAAGTCTTCGTACGGCAAGTCTTCCTCACTCCACTCTTCTCTGGACCTGGACTTGTGGGAGGCCCCATCAGGAAGAGGCACTGCGGAGTCAAACGGGGAGGATGGGACCGGAGGAAAGAAAGCCGGCGCATCGCAGTGCGAGCAAACGGCCACCACGCGTCACGCCCGAGACTCCGAATTGCCGATGGTGCACGCGACGACCCGAGCGTCGTCGCATTCGCTCTGGACGCCCCCCCCCCCCTCATGTTTTCAGTCTCCATGCAGTGCGTCACTCGAACAGATGCTGTTCGTCATGCGATGGGGGGGGAATCCATGATGCTAGTTTTTGGTGTCCGCTCATCAAGCTAGGATTGCGCATGAAGAAAGGGTCCAAAGTGGAATTTTTCTGCTGGAGCCTGACGACTCCAACGACACGATGCTTCACTATTTGTTCCACTTAAGATAAAAGGTCATATTTGGAACAATGTTAGCCTCCGATTCTCCAATGGTGTCGGAGCTGTGAGGGGCTTTGGTATCCAGAGTGAAGCCTCCCAAGCACACGGAAGCTGCAATCACGATCCAAGTGGGGTGGTGGGTTGCTTCCAATAAAAAAGCTGATCTAATTTTACACAGCTATTATTGGCTTTTATTGGGGCCGGCATCCTCTGAAAACGCCCGCGCTTTGTGGACGCCTATCAAAGGAGCTAAAAATACTCTTGCTGTCGCGCCTCATCACGGCCCTCACCGACAAATGTCTTCGCAGTTGTGGCAAACGTGCAGCCATCGCGGGACGAAGAAAAAGGATATGCGTACGTGTGTGCGTGTAACCAGGTGAACCATACTTGGACTTTTGTCGTGAACTCTGCCTTGTTGAACAAACGTAGCGCTGTCACTTTAAGAGTAGCGCCGGATCAAATCCCGTGGGAATGCGTAGCGAAAGTGAGACTTCGATTTGTGAAGGAGGATCGTCTCTGAGCTGCGCGTGCCGCTTTTTCCGACTTGATATAGTTGCCACCCGGGCGATTATTCAGGTCATTGGTCACTATTTTAGTTAGCATGAAGCAGGTGTTATATTTGGACGGATGATTCTGCACTTTGAAGTTTCACTGAGTTTCACTGATCTCACTGGCGGGATTGGAGGGCGTTCCCTCCAGAGCCGCAAACTTCTTCTGATCGCCATCGTTCTCCTGCTGCCTTTAAAAGCTGGCTGTCGGATGACTGATCCTCGCCATGGTTTGTCTCATTGTGTAAGTCGTGGGTTTTTTTGTTTTTCCTCAGACTTAATTTGTAGTGCTCTTTTTTGCGGTTCTCGTCATTTCCTTGTCTTTTCATGACACATGATTTACGTGATGTTTGTCCTTCTTGCTTGGTTGCCTTTAAGGGCACTCTGGCACTCTACTTGAGCAAAGTAGAGGGAACAAGCCACGCGGAAGAAGAAGAAATGGCCAAACGCCGGCGGGAAGCATTGTCGACTCGCCGAGCAAAATGACGTGGAGGAAATGGAGACATTTTTGCAGTACACGCGCAACAACTGCATCGGTTCAGGGAAGACGTTGGGCGATCTCCGAACAATCGCGCATACCGGAGGGCACATCGGTAGCAAATCCATTTCTATTTTTGAGTCTCGTTTGTCACGACGGCTCTTTTCACTTTCATGCAGCGCCACGTTATCATGTCTTCATTGTACGCCGGCTGGAGAGTTTGTCAAATGGCGGTCTAAAAACTCAATTTTCCAATCCAGTGCCCGCAAACACACTCTGAAGTATGGTGTGCGCTTTGGGGAACGCGTTAAGTAAACATGTTTTCCTCCTTTGGCGTTGGGATCCTGGAAACTCGAAGTTGAGTCCTCTTCAATAAAGCTAGACCATGAAGTCACGCCGGATGAATGGCTTTTCTACCATGATCTATATCCGAGAGAGCCTCTTTTTTTTCTTCTTCTTCTTCTGATTGACGCGCTGGGGCACGCTTCCCTTCCCTCCCTTCATTCTCCACACCTAAATTGTTTTCACAAATGCCAAGTCTTGTTGCGATGGCGGTGTAGAGGCGACTCCTCATCAACGCAACCGCTTCTCAGAAAGACTTTCTCAACCGTCAGTGCGGTTCATATCTGTTTTCTTTTTCTCAAGCAAATCATCCATTCCGATCTTGACTTCCTGGCTTTCTATTACAACTCATGTTCATGGTTGAAAAAGTTCAGAAATGATTGATCTCGCTCTCTTTATCGTGTGTCGCTGTGCCTCATTTATGCTCATTTGCCTTAGCTCATCGATGGCATCATATTTTTTTTTAGATTTTCTAGCTCGCTAGTCTTCTTTCGATCGATAGGATAACTGGCGCCGCGACCTCGCTTACGAACAAAATGGATGGCGCGGGAGTCCCCTCCGTCGCTTAGCAACGCTAGCGATCAACCCGTCCGTCGTTGTACTTTTGAAAACAAGTCCGCTCAACGGAAGCCAATCTCGCACTGTCGAAAGGGAGTCTGCCAGACCAAGCCAGGCTAGCGATTTCGACAATCGTCCGTCACGGCAACAAGATCGGGGCGGAGTTCGAGGCTCACCGATTGGTCGAAAGATGATCGGCAACGGCTTTGGGGCGCGGCACTTCTTGAACTGGAGAAGGCCCTTTTCATTTGCTGACGCAATGATTTCTGAGACGAAGTCGGAACGCTGCGGTTGTTTGTTTCACGTCTTACGGCGTTCATTTGTCATCGACGTGTTTTTTTTACATCCATTCGTGTTCATGCGGCGTCAGCCATTTGACAATGAACTGGCGTCGGAAGGCGCAGCTTCGTTATGTCCTTCGAGGTCACCGGGTGTCGTGACTTTGTTCTATAAGGCTGCAGCGATTGGTGCAGTGCTTCATCACTTAAGATGCTTTGCATTGGATTGTATCTCGATGGCACCGATACCCCCGCGCCCCCAAAAGCACGTCGATGTAGAAGGCTAAGCCGAGGGTTGACTGTACTGACATAATATGGATCAACCGCAGCCTGCGAGAGTGCACCTAGGACCTCATCCGGTCCGTTTTAGATCAGGTTCACCTTGAGATCCAAAGTTGCAAAGTGTAAAGGAAAGACACCCGCCCCCACCTCCCCATCTTTTCCGAAATCAGACGCAAAGTTGACCAGCACTTGCCAACCTGTTGCCTGCCGCACGCCAGTCTTTCAGACACGTCGGCTAAGAGATGAGAAGGGAGTGAAGTTTCAAGTTTGGAATGGCGATTGAAAGCGAGAGAAAGGCGTGATGGGCATTTCTTTACCTGCGGTGGAGCGGAGACTCTCCAAGCTCCAATAGCGAGACGGGACACCCCTCAAAGTGCCGCTCGGGCTACCGTCGAATCCCCCGATGCGTCCGGCCACCCCGAGCCCGGTGTCCGCCGCGCTGTCCGTAGTCGCGCTCGTCAGCGATGCTCCGTGACCGTCGGAGCCACCGCAAGCGTCCTTGGGCGGGGGGGCGCTCCCTTCTGAGTTTTGATGGGTCCGCATTTTGATGCGGGGAGGGAATCGTAACGAGCGATGCGAAATCAAGCGGGGCGGCCCAACGAGTCCACCACCGTGGAGACGAGAGGTAAGCTTCAGCTGTCGCCTTGATTATTTCGACTGGCGTGCGTAGAACAAGGCTTGGAGCCATCCATCCTGGCTTTCATTCCGCTCACTGCTCCTGTGTGTCTCTCCACCCTATTTGCACACTGCCCTCCCTCTCTCTCTACTGCTACTCTCGCTCCCCTCTCTCTGCTTGTCGAAGTGGTATAGCATGACATCACCGGGGTATTCACAGGGGTTTTCTGAGGCTCGATGATGTCAATGGCTGGCGCATAAAAACGCCAACGCCAAGGGGGCGACCGGTGCGGCTTTCCTCGGGGAGATTCACAGACCACGTTTGTTTTGAATACTTCCGCCAGCCCCAATTGAGAGCGGCGTGACTACGTTGTGCCACGACACGCGATTCAATCGAGTGAGTCAAGGATTAGATACTTACAAAAGTTTGAGAAGCGCCTTCTCCGGCCTAGACGATCCAGACCAATCGGGGTGCTCCGTGAGAAAGCGTGATCCTTGTGCCATCGAGAGGAAGAGGAAAAATCCTCATGGGTTGCAGCGGTAACACTGCTGGGCTGTCAGAAGGAGAAAAGCATTTGCTCACCACCGTCATCCTCAAAGCTTTTCCCCCGTGTTGCGGCCAGCGTCACAGTTACCTTTGCGTTTAAGGTCGCGGCTCTGTTTGCGTTCGGCTCCGTTTTTTCACCGACGTCGACGCAAACTCGATCGCGACTCGATTGCTGTTGCTTTTGTGCTAATTTGGTCGGAAAGCCTCGGTAATCGATTGAACACGCGTCTTCGGCGCCGAACTCCAAAGGAGTAGCAGAATGGCCCGAGTTGTTCTGGCGTTTTATGAGCCGGCGCGTGGCGAAGACCTTCCTCCCGTGGTTGTGCTGAAGCGAAAGTGCTTTCAGCCTTCTGCTTTTACTTTGAGGGGGGCAGAAGTCTTCGGGGACGTCCTCCGATCCCACCGGGCCACCCAGAGAATCTTTCGACTCTTGACGAAGATCTGAAATCGTCCTCGACTCGCTCCGGGATTCCCGAGTGTAACCTCCCGCCATTCTTTTCGGGCTCACTTTGAAGACTTTGTCAACTGAGCCGGCATCTTCCATTCGAGATCCTTTACATCGTTGAGGGGGTCCTTCGAGGCATTCTTTTGGCTGAGGGCGGAAAAAGAAGACACAAGTGGTATTAGTGCCCTTCAGGATCCTTCCGCTCGACTCCGCGCCCACCCGCCAAAATGTACTCGACGGTTGCGTATTTGAAGGAACTTGACGGGGATTCCTTCCGCGTCCCAAAAGCATGCACGCGAATAGCTTGTGAAATTGCAGCCGGCGATCGGCGACGGAGCTCACCCCGCCACCTGAGAACAAGCGGCACGGAAAATAGACGGCTTTCAAATCCTGTTTTTTCGTGGAAATGCGGCATATGGGCTCTATCGCTCCCAAAATACAAAACAAAACAAAGGTTAGGAGTCGACGTGCCGCTTCTCCAAACCAACTCTCCGGTGTGCCAAACCGCTGCGTCGCAGTGCCGAGGTTACGGGTTGGAAAGTCATGGCCAATTTGGCGACAGTCTGTCAGTTATCAGCGAGGTTCGCGACACCGTATCGTGAGCGCAACAAAAAAAGCAATCTCGAGCAAGAAAGCCATGAATCCATTTGTGTCCTTAGCATGGCAGTTATCGATGGTTTTTCAATTCCGTACTGCCAAAGGGAAGCACGGAAAGACTCGATAGTACTGCTCCACCATTGACTGGGACGTCTGGTTCCCTAACTTCAGTAATGAGTCTCTTTGTTTTCTTTTTTCTTTTTCCACAGATAACGCCGGTTGTGTCGGCTCCATCAAGCACTGATCTAAATCTCGCTGAATCGTCCATCAAGTGCGGTGTCACGTTACGCACGAAGCAGGAAAAGGGAACTGCTTCGTACGTAACGGAGAAAACGAAAATAAACAGATCCCCGAAATAGCAGATACCGACAAGGACTTTGTAAAAACAGTAACATTTATTCCAAACAAAAATCCTGTCTAATAAACAACAGAAAACGCTGGTCAAAGAACGATAGTCAGGAAATAAGAAAACGCGACAACAGAAAACGCCGGCAAAAAAGAGAACCAGGAAATAAGAAAACGCGACAACAGAAAACGCAAAAAACGGCAAGGAATGTATCATAACACATACTTGTTCACGCACGATAATATAAATATTCCCTTGGGACGACGATAATGTAACTAACTGTGAATGGTATCGAACAATAATTTGCGAAATATGTGCAACAGCAGTGGCACAGCATGTAATAAATACTCCGGCAATGAGTCAACCGCCGGAGCGCCGAGATAAGCAGGTGCAATCACCGACAAATAGGCAGCAGGTTTGCAGGCGGCAAAAATGGAACCCTGCCACCTGCTGCCAATTTCGGAACATGACATGCGGAGTGGCCCGTCCAGGTCGGGGATGAGAAGCTTCTCCGTCATTCAGGAGAGACTCGGAGTAGGACCCGAATGGAGGCCCGACCCGACCCCGGATGAGCGGAAGACGGATGGATGGACAAATGGATGAACCGAGATGCTTTAGTGAAGTCCAGAAACGGCGAGCGTGGTCTTTCTTTGATTGTTTGTCAACTCCGTCATCTATTTTGGCCAAGCCCCATCGAGCCCTTTACGTTTTGAAGACGGGAGAAATCTGCTTGATTTCTTTCACTGCTGCGCCGCGCTGCCGTGGGGGCCGGTGACCCAAGAAATCCGTCAGATGACGTTGCGTCTCCAGGCTTGACGTGGAACGCTATTGCCTAGCAACAGACACCTTGCCAGTTGTTTTGCATTGGCCTGCTACGCTGTTGGGAAATGGATAGCTAGCTTATTTGACACGGAAACGTTTGTCGACATGAAATAAGGTGCCGCTTCGGACCTACTTTGAGACTTGTGCCGCATTTCCCCATTTGCAGTCCTCAAGAGCCCCTTTTTAAAAGAAATGTACTAACTCGCAATTAAATTGACCTCTTGCTTTGACTTGGGCAAGGAAAAATAGTTTGGGGGAAAAAAGTAGACTTGAAAGTGGAAAGAAAAAAAAATGTTTGTTGTAAAAATAAATCAATAAGTCGCCCATACAGTGTGTGTGTGTATCTCGATAGATAGACAGATGCATACTTACTTTTCTGCGTATCAATGTGCAAGCTGTATCCAGCACCAAGAAGTAAACGAGAGTCGAAAACCAGCTTAGCACCGCTCCCATGGTGTATCTCACACTTCATGCGCACACATCACCAAACAAGAAAAGTTCAGGTCTAAGCCATACGACATGCCTGCAGCGTTCTCTAGGCCTCAGTCGGTCCCAGTCCATCAATGCTCCAAATTTGAAAAGAGTGCTCTTTCCTTCCTCCTTCGGCCGTACACAAGGAAAAAAAACAAACGTGTCTCCACGGTAATTCTGTGATCCTCCTACAGCGGCTTAATCCACCTTGAAAAGGCATGCGCGCTGTGATCTCTGATCTCTCAAGAGGACAGACACTAAGATGTCTTGCTATAAATACAGTGGCGTAAAGTGCAGGTGGGTGTTACGAATCTCCCCGTTGAAGAAAGCGGCGAATGCCCAATGAATTGATCAAAAAGGAGCATATCCGTGTTTTTCATTTGCTGACACATGACATGATGGCCCAAAAACTTGTCAATCGGTTGCGGCCGCAAACGCTATGTAACCTGGGTGATTTTTCTAGATTATGACAAAAAATATATGATACATTATTGTGGCGTAATTGTCTTTAATCTGTTAAATGATTTTCTTTGATCTCATAGATCCCTTTTCGAACTCTTTTAAAATTCAGTTTACATCTCAGACTTTCATCTTAAAGCTGTACAATTTCTCATTGTTCAGTCGGGAATAAAGCCCACATAAAAAATATTTTGTGTTCAGTCTAGTCCTTTCAGAGACTCGGCTACATACATTACTGCAGGATGTGGGTAAACGGCCTTAATCGTTTATATTATTGCGATAATGTCGCCTTTTTTTTCCAGAGTCGTGCGATCATCATAAGATTTCGGTGGCGTATCGCATCTGACCACTTTTTTTCTTGAGTGACAAAATCATTTCAATACAACATCAGGTGTTGAATTCACTTCTTTGACACACATTCCGAACAGTGCACCAAAAATAAATTCTATGTTGGAATAAATAACTCAAATGATTATCGCAATCAAGAAAATACTTTTTTTAAATTAAATCTTTATTGAACAAGTCAGAATACAATTCTCAGCAAACAGAAAATAAAACGAACGTGCTTCCAATACATCCATCCATCCATCCATCATCTACCGCTTATCCGGGGCCGGGTCGCGGGGGCAACAGCTTTAGCAGGGAAGCCCAGACTTCCCTCTCCCTAGCTACTTCTTCCAGCTCTCCCCGGGGGATCCCGAGGCGTTCCCAGGCCAGCTGGGTGACATAGTCTCTCCAGCGTGTCCTGGGTCTTCCTCTGGGTCTCCTCCCGGTGGGACATGACCGGAACACCTCACCGGGGAGGCGCTCAGGAGGCATCCGAATCAGATGCCCAAGCCACCTCATCTGGCTCCTCTCGATGTGGAGGAGAAGCGGCTCGACTCTGAGCCCCTCCCGGATGACCGAGCTTCTAACCTTATCTCTAAGGGAGAGCCCGGACACCCTGCGAAGAAAACTCATTTCAGCCGCTTGTATCCGGGATCTCGTTCTTTCGGTCACGACCCATAGCTCGTGACCATAGGTGAGGGTTGGGACGTAGATCGACCGGTAAATTGAGAGCTTCGCCTTTTGGCTCAGCTCCTTCTTCACCACGACAGACCGATACAACGTCCGCATCACAGCAGACACTGCACCGATCCGCCTGTCGATCTCCCGCTCCCTCCTACCCCCACTCGTGAACAAGACCCCAAGATACTTGAACTCCTCCACTTGGGGTAAGATCTCCTCCCCGACCCGGAGGGGGCACTCCACCCTTTTCCGACTGAGGACCATGGTTTCAGATTTGGAGGTGCTGATTTTCATCCCAACCGCTTCACACTCGGCTGCGAAACGCTCCAGTGAGAGTTGGAGAGCCCTGTTTGAAGGAGCCAACAGCACCACATCATCTGCAAAAAGCAGGGATGAAATACTGAGGCCCCCAAAACGGACCCCCTCAACGCTTCGGCTGCGCCTAGAAATTCTGTCCATAAAGGTTATGAACAGAATCGGCGACAAAGGGCAGCCTTGGCGGAGTCCTACCTCCACTGGAAACGATTCCGACTTACTGCCGGCAATGCGAACCAAACTCTGACATCGGTGGTATAGTGACCGAACAGCCCGTATCAGGGGATTCGGTACCCCATACCCACGAAGCACCCCCCACAGAACTCCCCGAGGGACACGGTCAAACGCCTTCTCCAAGTCCACAAAACACATGTAGACTGGTTGGGCGAATTCCCACATACCCTCAAGGACCCTGCTAAGGGTGTAGAGCTGGTCCACTGTTCCACGGCCGGGACGAAAACCACACTGCTCCTCCTCAATCTGAGGCTCGACTTCCTGACGGACCCTCCTCTCCAGCACCCCTGAATAGACCTTACCAGGGAGGCTGAGGAGTGTGATCCCTCTGTAGTTGGAACACACCCTCCGGTCCCCCTTTTTAAAAAGAGGGACTACCACCCCGGTCTGCCAATCCAGAGGCACTCTCCCTGTTGTCCACGCGATGTTGCAGAGGCGTGTCAACCAGGACAGCCCCACAACATCCAGAGCCTTGAGGAACTCCGGGCGGATCTCATCCACCCCTGGGGCCTTGCCACCGAGGAGCTTTTTAACCACATCGGTGACTTCAACCACAGAGATAGGAGAGCCCACCTCAGAGCCCGCGGGCTCTGCTTCCTCCAAGGAAGGCGTGTTGGTGGAGTTGAGGAGGTCTTCGAAGTACTCTGCCCACCGGTTCACAACGTCCCGAGTCGAAGTCAGCAGCGCCCCATCCCCACTGTACACAGTGTTAGTGGTGCACTGCTTCCCCCTCCTGAGACGTCGGATGGTGGACCAGAATTTCCTCGAAGCCGTCCGGAAGTCGGCTTCCATGGCCTCACCGAACTCTTCCCACGCTCGGGTTTTTGCCTCGGCGACCACCGAAGCCGCGGCCCGCTTGGCCAATCGATACCCGTCAGCTGCCTCTGGGGTCCCACAGGCCATAAAGGCTCGATAGGACTCCTTCTTCAGCTTGACGGCATCCCTTACTGCTGGTGTCCACCAGCGAGTACGGGGGTTGCCGCCACGACAGGCACCAACCACCTTACGGCCACAACTCAGATTGGCCGCCTCAACAATAGAGGCACGGAACACGGTCCACTCGGGCTCAATGTCCCCCGCCTCCCCCGGAACATGGGAAAAGCTCTGTCGGAGGTGGGAGTTGAAACTCCTTCTGACAGGGGATTCCGCCAGACGCTCCCAACAAACCCTCACTATACGTTTGGGTCTGCCAGGACGGACCGGCATCTTCCCCCACCATCGGAGCCTACTCACCACCAGGTGGTGATCAGTTGACAGCTCCGCCCCTCTCTTCACCCGAGTGTCCAGAACATGCGGCCGCAAATCCGATGATACAACAACAAAGTCGATCATCGAACTGTGACCTAAGGTGTCCTGGTGCCAAGTGCACATATGGACACCCTTATGTTTGAACAAGGTGTTCGTTATGGACAATCCGTGACGAGCACAGAAGTCCAATAACAAAACACCACTCGGGTTCAGATCGGGGGGGCCGTTCCTCCCAATCACGCCCCTCCAGGTCTCACTGTCATTGCCCACGTGAGCATTGAAGTCCCCCAGCAGAACAAGGGAGTCCCCAGCAGGAGTACTCTCCAGCACACCCTCCAAGGACTCCAAAAAGGGTGGGTGTGCTGAGCTGCTGCTTGGTGCATATGCACAAACAACAGTCAGGACCCATCCACCCATCCCGAAGGCGGAGGGAGGCAACCCGCTCGTCTACCGGTGTGAACCCCAATGTACAGGCACTGAGCCGGGGGGCAATGAGTATGCCCACACCTGCTCTGCGCCTCTCACCGTGAGCAACTCCAGAGTGGAAGAGAGTCCAACCCCTCTCGAGAGAACTGGTACCAGAACCCAGGCTGTGTGTGGAGGCAAGCCCGACTATATCCAGTCGGAAATTCTCTGCCTCACACACCAGCTCGGGCTCCTTCCCTGCCAGAGAGGTGACATTCCATGTCCCTGTGCAGCTTCCAATACATACACATTACAAACGTTTAAACAAAAGAGAAGAAGAAAAAAAGGAAGCCAGGGGATTTTTACACAAAAAATTCAAATAAGGAGCATATAGCCAGTCTTAACAGCTTTTTTGTTTTTGCTAATCCGAAATAGAGCTCAGGTACTGCTTTGGAAAAAAAGAGGTTTTGAATTATTCCATCTGCATTTGTTGAAATGGATCTTAGCGAGAATGATTATTAAATTTATAATGAAGGTTTGTTTAGTCTTTTTCCTCATTTTTGCAGAACCCAAATAGTACATTTTTCCAGTCTAGCATAAAGTCAGAGTCAATATGTTCAATGATAAATCTGGATACGACTTTCCAAAATGTGTTGGTATACTGGCATTGCCAGAACAATTCAACCATTGTTTCAGGGTACATTTCACAAAATGAACAATCAACAGAGATGGCTTTCTTGAACCTAAGAAGATAATGCTTGGTGGGATAGTATTTGTGTATCATTTTAAAAGAGATTTCCCTTACTTTATTAGTCAGGAGGTATTTGTATGGGAGAGACCAGATTTTCCCTCAGTGTAGATTATCAACAAAGCCAGACCAGTAGGTAATAATATGTGGGATTATTGAAATATCTTTTTGGAACAAGGATCGTATATTACAGTTGTTATTTCTGATTGATGTTGACGTAAAACAGGATTTATCGATAGCAGTCATTTTGGGGTCCAGGGTTGGTGTGGGGGTTGTTCTGTCCACCCCTTTCAAGAGGGTCAAGAAATCAAGAAAATACATCCAAAAACAGGGCGTATCCCGCCTGACGTGTTTGGAATGCGTCTGAAATGTCACTTCCTTAAAATCGCGGCGCGAGCCGCGCGTCGGCGAGTTTGGCTGCTCGACGTCTTGGCCCGATCTGTTGCCGGTATGCGAGTTTTCTCCGCTAAAAGTGTGATGTGATGTTTGAACTGATTGAACTGATAGGTTCCTCGACGGCACAGACTGGTTTCGTTTGTGTTAGCCTGCTCCGACCGGGGGCGGTGAGCTCGTTGGATGGTGCCTTTGAGCCTGCCACTTGTTAGCCGCTAATTGACACAAATTGTTGGGAGCTGAGCAAGCACCAACAAATTGGTTCGGAGGCACTTTTATTTATGTCAATATCGACTTGATATTATTCTGGTATTTTGCTTCCAATTGTTTAGAATGATGGTCCTCTATGCTGTTGTTTTATTGAATGATTTGTTTGCCAATGAACACCGAGGTACTATTGGGCGTTGATTCATGGTGCAGTATAGAGGGCTCCGTCCTATTAGCAATTACCCACAATGCACTCCGGACGGCCATATTGGAGGGCTGTTATAAACAAGCCATACGCAAATAGACTTCGTGCTGAAAGGAAGGAGCCCTCTATTTGAAATGATAATGAAGTCATTTAAGGATATTCAAGATGACTTGAATTTTGAATGTACGCAAAGAGATTTAAAATGAATCCCATTTCAAAAGATTTCTAACTGGTCAAATTTCAAGCGGTGGTTGTTTTTCCGTGCTTGAGAAATAAACAAGTTGAACACTGACCGAGATTAACCTTTTTACCTTTGATTTCAATCTGTACACGACAATAACGTCACACGCTTCCCACGAGACAAAAAGGAAGCGCTCACTCGTCGGAGTCCAATTTGGACGAACTAAATGTCCTCATAGACATCAAATGCATCCTTTGTAGTCCTGCAGGTGAATTTTGGGCATGTATAGGTTTGGGAGAATACAGAAAAGTTGAGTTGTGTGTTGATTTAGGCTTCGTCAAACATTTTATTCTGCAACACACTAGCACAGCTGTGTCCAAACCACACCCGAGGGGTCACTGGCGGCCCGCCACAGGATAAATACGTGAAGATGACATTTGACACGGGCCGTGCGGTTAGTTTAAAAGAAAAATTGCGCATTCATTTTCGCAAACGGAAAAACGCTTCGCCGTCCGGTCAGTGTTACGCAGCCGTGACATTGTTTGCAAAACTCAGTCAAACAAATTGTTGCCACGGTTTCTTTGTCTTCACAAGACTTCTTTGGCATTGCAGCAACAAGCCGGCGTACGTCGAAGCCCCCGGGGTCTGTGCATACGCTTGATGGCTCCTCAATATGGCTTCCCTCCAAGGCCGGAGAGAATCTCCTGCCTTTCCGTCGCAGTGGGCATGTCAGGTGTCACCCCCTCTCGCCTCCTGTGCAGCATGACGTTGTGCTGAGGAGGTAGAAAGACAAGAAGAGTGATCACAAATGGCGATGCTGGCCATTGGACTTTGCACATATATCGGTGAGCATGTAATGTTTATAAACGAGAGGAGCCTCCGGCGTGGCTGAAGTGTCATTGACTACGATTGCCGTGAACCGCGAGGATGCGTTGGGGGCTGCGCCGCCGGAGGAGCTCCGGTGCCAGCAGATGGCCGTTGAATTACGTATATTACAGCCTAGCTACCGTACGACGTACATTACTTGTTCCCCACATTCTGTGTACAGTAGTGATTGGTTTCTGGGGTTGACTCTGTAAACTTTAGTCAAGGTAAATCCATAGCTACCCAATATTTCCGACAGTTCTTGTATCTCTGGAAGTAGGCCGTGCACATGTTCTTGTCGTAGTTGCAAGAATCCAAACACTTTTGTGATGCGTCACTTTCCTACGGGCCAGAGAGAAAGTGATCAAACACGGTTCAAAAGAAATCTATCACATCCAACGAGCAGAATCTGGTCTTACGTCAATGCAAGGATTTATGTCTTGATTCCGGAGTTTTCTGGCATTTTTGGCCATTTGTATTTCTATAGACGCACCAACAAAAAAAACAACAACTTTGTTACACGTTTGGCAAGAGTACTTTTGTGTGTGTGTTGTGTGATGCAAGTACAGTGAGTTGATGTCGTTTCCTCATTGAATATCCTTTCGTCCATTCACAACATGTACAAAGCCCACCAGAAGTTTAGCCGGTTTGGGGCAAAAGTTGGACCGAGCTGATTGAACTGATGTTCAGAGGAGGAGGGATGATGACTTTTTACATCTCGACGACGAACTGAAGACATTTGCTTGGGGGGGGGGGGGGGGGGGGAGATACAATTCGGTGGAAAAAGGACGCCACCGATTGTGGTGGTTATTTGGAACGATAACTTCATTTCAACGGGGAACTTTCACTCGTTATTCCCCCCAAATGCGGAGTGGAGTAGAAAGTGGTCAGAAAACAACCATAACTACTGAGCCAAGTACGGTCACCAAGCAATTGTACATCGTTCCTTATCAAACTGGGATTTACACACAAATAAGTCGTTCTCTAGAACAGGACGCTTGACACGGGAAATGTTCATGTCCGGTGTGAGTCGAGGATCACAATTGTCGTAAACAGACACGAAATCGAATTCATTTGAGTCTAGCTAAGGCTTTGACCTCTACTTCCAGGAGGCGGGGGTCTTGCGGGAAGAAACAAAGGCAATGGCTCCAAGTCACCCGTGAAGAATCCGGGGAAGTGTCTTCAAGTGGGAGCGGGCGACTTCAAGAAAGTATATACTGTAGCTACCAAACTGCATCCCGGAGTCCGCAGTTGAGCGTTACCTTCGTGCTAACGGAACGACAGTACGCAGCCGGAAGAACAACAATGCCGTAACACATGACTGGCAGCAGAATCGGCCAATGGGATCTCCCGAATGGCGTCCTTCCAGGCTGGCGCCCTGACGACCCTACGAGTTGCTTGGGCGGGCGTCTGCAGTCGCCCAACATTTGAACTTCAATGGAAACCCGCGCGCAACGCCCGACGTCTTCCAAGAGAAGTCTCGCAAGTGGCTTTCGCCGCTCTACGTCGGTAAGTGAGAGCCAAGTGAAAGTGGCAGCGACTTCTTCGACGCGGTGCAACCTCAAATGGGCGTGACTTCGACACAAGTGCGGTTGCATTGCAGCGCACATACAATGGCTGCTCGAAAGATAGGAAAGCAAACAAATTTCGGGCCCGCCGCGTCTCGAAAAAATATGAGAAAAAAATTATTAAAAATTCGGAAAATAGTTGAAAGTCAAGAAAAACACAGCAAAGGGGATGTTGAAGCGCCTGGGGTAAGTTTCGTGTCAATTAAGCATACCGTTACTCATTTCTTGAATTAAAATATCGGGGTTATTCAAATTATGAGAGACGGGTGAGCTCGGGGAAGGAAAAAAAGTTTGTGTTCCTCGCTGCCCGGTTTGCGGCCACAGAGAAGAGCCCGGCGTGGCTTCGGTAAAAACACCTTTTCACAAATGATGTCCAAGACGGTGTTACCGCGCACCTCTGCGAATTCTAATGACTATATATATATATATTTATATATCTTTAAAAAAAATAAGTGCAGTAGTTAAGGAGTTGATGAAAGTTGATGGCAGCCCGCTGACTGTCTTCAGGGTGAACAGATGATAATAACGAAGCCATTGGTTGATGACCAAATCAATCAAGTCTTATTTTCTGGCGTTTGCCTATGTCTGCGGTGACTTGTGTTCACGTTACGGCTTCGGTTCAGCCTGTCAATCGATGATCATCGATGGGAGCCATCGCTCTTTCCAAACATGTTCCTCGGCTCGGTGTCATTTTCTACTGCCGTCACAATATTTACAGACAGTTCGGGCAACTGGCGTCGCTCCCGTGCCAAACCGAGCTCGCCGATATGTTGGGCAAACGAAGAAGGCTTTCCCGACTGGCGTGCGCGCTTCCGTCTGTCGTTCCCGTTGGTCGCTGACAGCATCCAGCAAAATTCGAGTTGAAGCGGGGTTTTTGTTTGTTTTTGTTCAGTCGTTGTTGCAAATGACAGTGAAAGCAACTTGCCAACTTGTTTGCAAGTTTTCTTGAAATCTCCAAGCAACTCTGTTCACGTGGGCTAGCCTTATGTCATTCCATTCAAAGTTGTATCTTGATTGTTTAGGGTGAGCTTGTTTGCCGCTGCCCCCCACCTCCTCCCGAAGCTTGTTGAGTAGACAGTGATACTGTCATTCAACATGATTTTGAGCAGAAGTGCTCAATGTTGTCAAGTTTCGCTTCAAATGTGCTTTTTTTGGAAGAAGAAGAAATGTGATGTACTGTAGTTGAAAGTGAAACACAACTGAAATGTACATCGGCTGTGATTCTTTTGCAGTGTACTCAAGGGAGCCAGCCAGCAAATCAGTGGCGGCAGTACGTTTTGACAATTGGTGGTTACACGCTTGTCTTCGTTCCTTTTTGGAATAGTTTGACAGGGCCCCGCGTGCTTCAAACACCGTTCACCTTGTCAAAACGCAGTCTATCAAGGCTCTCTTCACTCTGTCACAGTCAAGGAATCGGAGAATATCACTTGAAGGAAGCAAAATGACTTTAGCAAAGTTCTCCAAGAAGATGCGTGTACAGAGAAAAAAAACGGGGGGGGGGGGGCTTGCTTGTAGCTGTTGATTTGCTCTCGTTTGTTTGCCGCAAAGAAAATTCAACTCTGCGTATTGAAGCGTCCCGAGTTTTTAACCCGAGCGTGTCGCTTCATTCCATTCCGGTCTGAAACTCGTTAAGGTGCGGCACAAAACGCCACCGAGGCCAACTGCAAACGAGCACACCTGCGTGCGCTCGTGCGAACGTGTGCCCCGTGAGACCTTTTTGCGCTTTGGGTTTTGACACCTCCAAAGTGGCGACCGGGGACAGCGCGGGCGTCCCCAAACGAGCAAAGAATGTCCGGCGCTGCAAAAGAACGATTCTACTTCGACAAAGGCGCCCGATTCATCGATTGCTTGAGAATTCCGTTGAGCAAATCGCATCGCTGCGCATGTAAGAAACACGACTGAAATGGGAAGTGGCGTTGTTGCACATTTGGAATCACTGGAAAGTTGTTGTGCATTTGTTGTTTGTTCTGAACAAAGCGCGACTTGAATGTTTGTAGAAGTCACACAAGTCTCTGCAGTAATACTCATTTTACAAGCCAAACGACGGAAGAGAGAAACCGCAATGCATGCGTCGTCCCGGTAAATGTCATCTATTTCTTTCCGTTGGGGGAAAAACAAAACGACAATAAATAGAACAAGCCGATGAATGCATCGAAGAAAATTGCCAAAACGAATTCCGAGTGGGCAAAAAACGTCTTGAAAAGCAGGTGCAGTGGCCAGCCACCGGCATTTATTGGGGGTTATTTCTTGAGCGGGGGCGGCCCGGTAGTCCAGTGGTTAGCACGTCGGCTTCACCGTGCAGAGGTACCGGGTTCGATTCCCGCTCCGGCCTCCCTGTGTGGAGTTTGCATGTTCTCCCCGGGCCTGCGTGGGTTTTCTCCGGGTGCTCCGGTTTCCTCCCACATTCCAAAAACATGCGTGGCAGGCTGATTGAACACTATAAATTGTCCCTCGGTGTGAGTGTGTGTGCGGATGGTTGTTCGTCTCTGTGTGCCCTGCGATTGGCTGGCAACCGATTCAGGGTGTCACCCGCCTACTGCCCGGAGACAGCTGGGATACGCTCCAGCACCCCTAGTGAGGATCAAGCGGTTCGGAAGATGAATGAATGAATGAATTTCTTGAGTGATGTGGACTCATAACGCCCCAAATCCCAGTGACGGTGCGAGTTGTGTGCCAAGAGGAGCGAAAACACAGAGCAGACGTGTGCGCTTAAACGTTTCCGGGTCCAATGAAGTTCACCCGTCGGGGGTCCCAGCCCTTTTTTTGGGTCGTGGGAAATGTTGCCTGCCAGCACGATGGCCGTCATTTATTTGACCGTCGGCGGCTGATGTGAAGAGCCTCCGTTGGCGCTTTTGCGAGCACGAGTGTCACCGTTTCCTCTCCGTGTCTCTCTCAGGCTGATGAGGCCGGACGAGGTTGAGGACGAAAAAGTGGATGGAAGGTAGTCGCCTTTGGCAAGCGCATCCGCATCCGTGAGCGCTCCGCCTTCGAGGCGCCATGGCCACCGGAGCCCAGCGCCACCTCCACCGGGACGCCATGGTCAAAGCGAAGCCGGCGCCGGCCGCGGGGAGGCGCAGAAGGGCCGAGGCAAAGCCCAAAAGGAATTTTCCCTGCCAAGACTGCCAGAAAGCTTTCAACAGTCTGGAGAAGCTGAAGGTGCACTCTTACTCGCACACCGGCGAGAGACCCTACCGCTGCTCCCAGCCCGGCTGCGCCAAGGCTTTTGTCTCCAAGTACAAGCTGTTCAGGTACGGAAAAGCAGCCGGCGCTCGTCTTTTTCCTCATGTCGGTAGAGGTCGTTCTTGTGCGCCGACCCCGAACCGAAAGGCGCACTCTGCTGCTGTTTGGGGTCCGCGCGCAGGGATGTAGAGCCGGCGGCAGCTGCTGATGTTTCAGGTGGTGGAACGCCGCCGCTCGAAATGACACCTGACACGGGCGAAGGAAGCGCATTCGAGTGGAGCTTGTCAAGAGTCGTGCTGGCCAAACGGTGGGGGGGGGGAGGGTGTGTGTGTGTGGGGGGGGGCGTACTGGAAAATGTGCTTCGGTTGGCTTTTCAGTACATTCGAGTCAAACGTAGGGCCCCGGCTGCCGCTTGATGTCAGCTCGACAAAAGGCGTCCCAACGATCGCGCCAAAGTCAGCTACCGCGTCTCCTTTTGTTGAAATGTAAATTCTGGCGGGAGTTCCGGCTCCCCGTCAGGCGTTTCGCTTGACGCGGCGTCTTTCCGACTGGCGCCTCAAAGCTTCGGGAAAAAAGAAGAAGAAAACCAAAACGGCCTTTTCTCAATCACTCGATTGACACGTCACTGTTGGTTTGCGAATGGCGTCCCGGCAGAAAGCCGCGTCTTTTTCACGCTGAGTGCTCATGGTTGCTGTCTCTTTCCCAAGGCATACGGCAACCCACTCGCCGGAAAAAAGCCACAAGTGTTCGTACTGTGAGAAAAAGTTTCACCGCAAGGATCACTTAAAGAATCACCTCCACATCCACGACCCGCACAAGGAGGCCTTTGCCTGCCGCCACTGCGGCAAGATCTACAACACCAAGCTGGGCTTCAAGCGCCACCTGGCCCTTCACGCCGCCAACAGCGGCGACCTCACCTGCCGAGTGTGCCTGCGGCCGTTCCCGAGCACCGCCGCGCTCCTGGAACACCTCAAAAGCCACGCCGGCAAGTCGGCCGGCGCCGGCGCCAAGGAGAAGAAGCATCCCTGCGAGCATTGCCAGCGCCACTTTTACACCCGCAAGGACGTCCGGCGCCACATGGTGGTTCACACGGGGCGCAAGGACTTCCTTTGCCAATACTGCGCCCAGCGATTTGGTCGCAAGGACCACTTGACGCGGCACGTGAAGAAGAGTCACCCTCAGGAGCCGCTGATGGTCAAAGCGGAGCCCGTCATCCGTGACTTGGCGTCGGGCGGCGCGAAGGCCGAACTCCTGGTCGGGCTGCCGCCGCCACGCGACTTGGTCCCCGAGCCGGAGCCTTTCTCCGACGCCGCGCAGCCTCTCTCTTTCAAATACCCGACGGGCTCCAACGTGACCTCATACGCCGTCTGCTCGCAGGAGCGGGAGCAGAATCTCAAGGGGGAGCTGGAGAGCTATCTGTTGGAGCTACAGAGCGGCTTGCCGTCCTCCCCCTCCTCCTCCTCCGCCGCGGCGGCGCAAGATCCGCGCCTCCCGGCGGATGACGCAGGCACACCGCAGGAAGCGAGCGAGGAGGGGTCCTCGGCCAAAACGGCCACGTCAGTGGCCGGCGACTGGCTGACGTCGTCCTCCCTGATGGACTTCTCTCAGCTTTTCAATTTCTTGCCGCTCCACGGGCCCCCGTGCAACCACACGGGGGGCGGCGAGGGGCAGCGGACGCTCACCCCGGAGAGCCCGCATCTCCGCCCGCCCCCCGAGCCTTCCCGGGGCCCGCAGGCTGCGCTTCAAAGCCAGGCTCCCTTCATTTGCAACCCGAGCGCCCCCACCACCTTGCCTCGCTTCCACCAAGCTTTCCAGTGACCTGCTGAAAGGTCGCGCCTCGAGGCCCGCCGTGGCTGGGAAATCCCTCCGCCTCGCCTTTCGACTCATGAAACACACTTGCCGTCGACAGGTGAACATCATGAACGGCGGTGTTTTTTTTTTTTTATGTCTTTGACATCCAATGTGAAGCTTTCTTCCGCTTCTAGCAAACGAGTGCCAAAACCTCTGAATGGAAATGTCATTGCTCGAAAATCCAGCCGGCCGCATCGTAAGCCACTTCGGCAACAGGACGCCGACTTTCCGGGGGCCGGGATGTTTTTCCAAAATGCAAGCCTGGTTCATTGCTGCGTTTTCCCTCACTGACTTGTCGTCTTTGTGCTCCCGTGATATGAATCTATTCGATTTTTTTCTCTCCATACGTTCTGCGATTGAGGTTTCAGTCGTCCCCCAAATCTTAGAAAGTCAAACCCGACAGCTGCCAAAAACCTGACCGCATCCTCAATCGGCCGTTGACGCCGTTCCTCGTCGTCATACCGTTGACATTTTGACACCGTGGCACAAATGCCAGAATTCAAACGTGCCGTTGGGAGGGCAGGTGGCCTGCAGGACAGCAACGGAGAGACCCTAACCATTCCAAAAAGTTCCATCGCGCATCAAACAGATTCATCATTTTTGGTTCCTAAATTGCACAATTCCCCTCATTTGTCATTTTGGGCCTCTCCCCCCCGAATCCATCCAATTTGGCCAAGTAAACCACCCTTTTCTGTGACGTGTCAAAATTCTTTTTGCTTGAGAGAGAATTTAAATGCTATTCCCAGCTACCCAGAAGCACTTACCATACCAACCGACGATACAAAAAATGCCAAAGGAGAAAAGGAAGCAACGGGGTGCACAAAGCCTGGAGAAGGCGACAAAAGTCGAGGGCGGCGCGGATGGCCATGCTGGATGGTACCTTTGCGTTTTCTACTCAAAGAACTTTCAGCCTTTGCTCCGTGAAACGCTCGAGTCCCAATGATCAGTGTTAGCACTTTGCCTTACCCCGCGAGCATCTGGCGTTTGGGCTCGGGCTCTTCACTGGTCCACTTGTTGGTGTCCGTTTGGTCCCCGGAGAAGGCCGTGCGCTGAGACGGAAGGCCGAGGTCAATGTCTTTACTTCGCCCCCGATTCTGAGCTGTGTGCGTTGCCGCTCTGTCCGGCGACACTTCATTTTCTCCGCTGCCTTTTGTCACGAATGGAGAGATGACGTCGAGGGCAATAACGTGTCAATAGAGCTGTTTTGCTTTGCCGGGTACACGTGGTCGGCGTCTTTTGCTTTGTTTTGTTGTTTTTGTTTCAAAGCATCATTTTTGCGTGACTTGCACATGTTCAACTCAAACCTGAAATAGATGTCGTCTTCTGCCGGGTTTGGACCTCGGTGTGAGAAAAAGTTGTTGGCGGAAAGGTGACCTTTTAATTTGCGTCTCGTGTTTTCATGCCTAAAAGCTGCTATCGGAGAAGACGACCAAACAGCATTTGGAGGCGGCAGGGAGGAAAGACATCAAACGGACATCAGTGGACGGATATAAAATCAGGATCATGAAGAGAAAAAAAAACCGCTCCTTTGTGCAAACTTCCCTCCGCATTGCCTTCCAAATCTGTTGAAAAACCCTCAGTGGTACCGGCAGATCATGATTGAATGTGTATGGAAGAAACGCTGCTAGAATCTAGTTGATCAAGCTGCTAACGTACTTCGAAAGCTCCTCGAGGTGCTCCACAACCCTTTTTCTACTTTGAAAAGGAATTGTTTGTTGACAAGTAGTCATTTCAGGCGAGCAGCTGGCATGTGACCCACTGGCTGTTCGCTATCCCTTTGATTTCGTTTGACTGTACTGTGACACGTTTGCTCTTTATTTTTCCAAACCGTGTCTCACAAGCAACACCTTTTATTTGCCCCACCTGTGTTTGTTTTCCCGATATTGGGAAGCCTTGTCATTGGGAGAGCTATAGCAAACGTGATTTATGAATTTTTTTGGGGGGTGCGGGGGTTGTACATGTGACAACATCCAAAATGAGATAAAATCTATTCAATTCATGCATTCCAGCCATGTTAGTATTTTTATGTGTTGCGTTACAACATTGCCATCCCATAACAGTGATGGAATTGATTGCGTGAATGATGGTAACTCTCAATATTTAACTAAAAACCTGTTTTTAAAACTACTGTTATATTTTCATACCTACAGGCAATGTATTTTTATGCATATGTATATAGATATATAAATATGTCCTTATATAGACTGTATGTGTGTGTGTGTGTGTGTGCGTGTGTGTATATAACGTATATACAGTATGTACTACATATACACAATACATCTATATCAACACATATATTTACTTATGTGCATATATGTATATAGTACTGAATGTGTATGTCAAAAATATTTAGATATGTTTGTAGTCTTTGTAAAACAGAATTTTAAAAAACACTGTCATAATCCAAAGAGGCAGATTATTTATTGTTTTGCATAATAACCTGAATTGTATTTACACACCTTGCTGCTATTAATAAGGGGGGCGACATTGTCAACTCCATTGTTTAAATGCGATGTATTGAAAGTTCAATAAAAATGAGAACGTTTTGTTTTGTGCTTTTTTTTGTCTATACTCCACCTTCCAACGTGTTGGAACAATGCTATTTTTTTGCTTGAATAAAACATATTCAAACTTATTGATCCCCACTTTTAAGTATCGCTTGGTGTACATTCTTTCATTCTGTCACGGCCTGTCAAAAATTTCAAAGATTGTCATCCTTTAAGGAAACAAAAAGACACTTCTTGAACTGAGCGGTCGATCGTGCTCCCAGGTGAGGTTTGGCGTTTTTAACTGCGGCAAAACTATATTGAACAGTCTGTACCAGAATAATTCATTCGGAATCGAAACGACTTTGATAGGGTGGAGTTTAAAGCGCATACTGGACTTCAGAATAACTCACGAAGTCAGCAAGTTGTATTTTCAAAATGATGCTGTAATGGCCACAGACAGTTCCGTTTTTATCCCGACATCGTGACATCTGGTTTTGAGTTGAAAACCGTTGCTTCGTTTCCTCGTGACAAATGAAGCATTTTAAACCTATCGCGCTACTTTGCCACATTCCATACGGCGGTGGCGTTAACGTACCATTCCACACCATGGTCTATTCAAACTCCAAATACGTGCTGTATGCCCCTATGAACAGACCAGTCTATGAGTGTATGGCCGTTTTTTTTTTGCGTTTTTTACTGATCGCAATTGGCATTTCACAGTGGAAATGACAAGTAAATGAGCTCTTGAAAGAGATTAATCAATACAAATGGAACCAGCAATCAATCAAGAGAAGGTTTGCCCGAAATCAGGAAACCTTGACATAGTTGAACTCTGTCGCGTCTACGTGACGTCACAACCACGCGCCATTCTCTTGTAAAAACGAAGGTGGTATCCCAGTCGTGTATTCGTGTGCTTTTCCTTTGAGAATGCCGCGCATCCAAGTTCTGATAAACGTAAATTGAAAACAGGTGTCGGAATGTGAGACCAGGGCGGTCGATAGAAGCCGTTTCGGAAAAGAGGCACACAGCGCAATGCAATGCCTTCTCCGGTTCCCCCCACTCGTTTTCTCCCCAACGACATTTTCCCCTCCGTGGACATCGGGACTTGCAGCAGCCCTTTAATCAAACCCTCGTTTGGCTCCACATTACAGGTCCCGAGCCAGCGACTCCAGGGTAAAGTGACCCGCCGCCCGTGGTCCTCTGTCATCTACTGGAAGGAGCTCCACTGCGTCCAGACCGTCGGCTCCGGGGGCTTCGGCTCCGTCTACAAGGCAAAATACCTCGGGCAGACCGTCGCTTTGAAAAAAGTCAAGAAGTGCGCCAAAAACGAACTGGCTTCTCGCCAGAGCTTCTGGGCCGAACTGAACGCCGCTCACCTTCGCCATCGGAACATCGTGCGGATCATCGCGGCCACGACTTGCATGCCGAGCGACTTTGGAGACGAAAGCAGCATCGGGGCCATCCTGATGGAATATGTCGGAAGCAGAAATCTCCAGCAGCTGATTTACGGCTGCGCGGAGGAGACCCTGGAGCCCGGTTGGTGGCTCGGTCACTCTCTGGACATTGCGCGCGGTTTACATTTTCTTCACTCCCATCTGATCGCTCACCTGGACATAAAACCGGCCAACGTGATGGTGTCCAGTGAAGGCGTGTGCAAGATCGCAGACTTTGGCTGCTCTGTTCAACTGGAGAGCAAGCGTCAGGCTTCGGATGTCGTTCCGTTGAGTCGCGCCGGTGGCACGTACACGCACACGGCGCCGGAATTGCTCAAGGGCGAAGAAGTCTCTACAAAATCGGATATCTTCTCGTTTGGGATTACCCTCTGGCAACTGATGACAAGAGAGCAGCCCTACGCGGGGGACAGGCAGCATGTCCTCTACGCCGTGGTCGCTCACCATCTTCGACCCAAAGTTGAGCATCATGCCGCCTTCCAGTCGGAGCCCGGGAGGCTCTGCAAGACTTTGCTCAGCAGATGTTGGGCTGCGCAGGCCTCGACCAGATTCAGTGCCGAAGAGCTGATCGCGCAACTGGAGAATCTGCGTACAAATATCTGACTCGGGAAGATTTGACAAGTATTTTGCTTTGCCGTATTTTATTGTCTCGTTACCGACTGAGGGGGTTGCGCCAAGTGCTTTAAAACGAAGACACTTCATTGTGGCTTTCTTGGAGATCTTTTTGTAAAGCTCCCCCGCTGGAAACAAAAAGCATTTAAATGTGTCATTTTAAATGTGTGCCTGTCATTTTTCAACGTGCCTTATTCCTGTGAAATCATTTTTCATTCCTACCTCGTAACACCGAAACTTATCAGGGCTTGTTACCCTGTGTGCGTTTTAACCCAATGTCTTAATCTTTCAGTGTTATGTGTTTGTGATGTTGACATTTTACCGACTTACTTTCATTAAATTGATTTCACAATATTACTTATTGCTGGCTTTCTTAAGTTTTTTCGAAACTATCAAAATGTTTCGTGTAAAAAAAGTGCATATTGGTATTAAGTTGGCAGAAGTTTTGGGAGGGGGGAGAGGAGAAGTGACAGTCAAACAGGCCAAAAATCCAGATGTCATCAGCGGGGTGCAACAGAGATAGATTTTAGTTCGAATTAACTTACCAAACACTGCTTGCAAGGCTTTCAATGAATGGAATGACATCCATACCGTCTAAAATACCGATACAGCGGACAATTATTAAAAGGGGTAAATAGAAGTAAAGGCTCATCCCGTCAATGGCCGTGTGACACACAGCAGCACGCGAACAAGATAGATGAGGAGACGAGAGCGCTAGTTAGCGAAAAATACAACACGGTGGAAAGCGGAATGGTGAGAAAATGGATAGGAAACGCAGTGAAATTTGGACTCCTTTCAATTGAATTGATCGTTCAAAGGCAGCATGTAGACTGTGCAAGGTTAAAATATCACATCGATCAGGCTCCACAAATAACCTGCACAGGCACATCAGAAAAATCCACCCATCAGTACAATTTGAAGAGAAAAGACAAGCAAGGGAACCAGCTATTAATGAAGGTGCTCGTGTGTCTGCAACTGTTGCTGCTGCTGCAATGTCACAACTGCCTAGATGTACAACCCAGAGCTCTATGAGCCACTTTATGCAAAAAGCTATAAAACCAGCAAAACAGAACACAATTGATGAGGAACTGGGTAAAATGATTGCAAGTGATTTTCAGCCATTTTGTGTTGGCTGTGTGTTGTCGCAACATCTGTCGCCTCAGAGAGTCTTCTCCAAAACAGGGCAAATATTAACAGAGAGGATAACAGGATCAACCCCTCAAAGCTGATGCACTTGGTTTTTCTTCATGCCAATCTTCACTAAAGACAAGTTAAAACTTTTACCCGGATGCTGATTTTTTCTTTTACAAATTTTAATTTATTATTTGTTGTGTGGTATTCAAAGCTTAAAGTTTCAACTGGGAGGTGAACTATATTTAGTCCAATGAAAAAGTGACAAGGGTCAAGAGAAATAAAATATTTTCTTGATGACAGGTCACTTCAGCCACAGCAAATCATAAAACGAAACCAAATTTTTGAAAAGAACAATACACAACAGCTGTTTTAAAATCTTTTGTTACCTGCCTTGGAACATGAATGACAACATACACGTGATTTTATCATCAATGCGGATGGACTTGTTGCAACAGTTCAAGTAGTAGCAATTGTTTTTTTTTTTAATCAGAAATTACCAGGAAATAAATAGACCCGCAAAGCTAAGTAAACATTGCTACTACCATAAATAATTGGAAGCTGTGCTCCGATATGCAGCAATTGTCACACGTGGAAAGACAAGAAACACAACCCTTGAAATAAGTGCTTTCAAATCCTTCGTAGCCGTCGTTGTATTCCTCCACCCGACAAAATGGCCTTTTTGAGGGCTGTATAAAACGTCATCAAAGTACGGTAGAAAAGGTATTGACGCGTCAGACCCTGCAGTCGGGGCTCCCATCCTGGACTTTACGCCGGAAGGTGAGCGCGGTGGACAGCGACGCTACGCCAACGTGAAAGGCTATCTGCAGGACGTTCCTCAACTCGCGTAGGAAGACATTGCATAGGATGATGGCGCTCAGCAGACCGAGGGACTTGACTGCTTTTAGGCGGGAGTGGAAGATGTACAAGTGACACTGCGGGGACAGGGGAAAATGGGCAAATTTGAAGTGTGACATATTAACAAGGAGTGCTGTCGACTGTTAATAGAAATGGGTGGAGAAAGGTCCTGGCCAACTATGGCTTGATCATGAAGATGATAAATGAAAGAGAAAAACAAAAATCCTGGGCAACATTGGATCTCATTTGGATGTGCTCGCCCTGTCACAACCACGTGTAACAGCTTCTGACGGGTCAAAGCCTTTGTCCCGTTAAAGAGTGTCACAACGGAGAGAAAAGGTGACCGAGAAGTAGGAGCTTTGTCCGCACATAAACACGCACTTGCGCACACGCCACTATGTACTACGACTGCCGTATTAAATTGCCTGCAAATAGTTTGTAAGGTCCGTCAAATGTTAAATTGTTACACTGGTGATTCACTGTCAATCCATGATGCCATCAAAAGCACATTTTCATGGTGGTTATTGATATTTTACAGAAGAAAAGGACCCTGCCGGGGTCAATGATCATTTCCGATCAATAATGTGTTTTTTTGTTTTTTTTTTTGTCCAGAATTAGATGCTTTGGTTGAAAGCAACCCATACGGTAAACGGCTGATGGAAAAAGTGAGAAACGAACTTCGAATTGGCTGGCACTCAAGAGGTTCTTTTTTTTTTTTTAAATGGCTGGCGTCGAGAGAGTTAATGTGACCAAAGTGCATTTACCTGCAGCAGGCAGCAAAGGAATGCCACGAGGAATGCCACGACGTTGCGCATGCTGTCGTTGTCTTCCTGCGCCAAGAGGAACGCTCACTTTTTGCTACTTTAGCCCTTTATAAAAACTGCAGTTAAGCACTGGCTAATACCTGGAATGTATATTCTATGAGGTGCACGCCTCGGATGACGTTCAGGGACGCACACATGATGTTGAGGACCAGCGAGAGAATGCCAGGCGCCGTCACCGGTTCCAATTTTACACTCTGGCCTGGAAAAGGAAGAAGAAATCCCCTCCCATCAATCCACCAAAATAAATGCGGCGAGAGGATGGAGAGCAGTGGGGTGGAAGCATACCAGAGGTAGCCAATTGCTCCTCCGTGTGACCATTTGAAGAGCCGTTCGTCAGCTCGAGCTCCTCTAGGGTGAGAATCTGAGGCGGGCGGAGCCGCAGGTCCTCCTGGACTTCCGCCAAGGTGACCTGGAGGGCTGGGCCGCCCTTGCGGTTGTACTGCCGTTTCAGCTTCTGAATTGCGCCGTCTGTGTGTGGTACCCGGGGAAGATGTGAAGAAGAATGCCCCAACTTCTCTTTTTCCTCAACTTACCAAACTCCAAAAATGGATATGGTCTGTCTGCCAGCGACACAACACTGGCATTGTAGCAGGCTGTGAATTCCCAGCGTAGGTCTTCCAGGAAGCAGAAGGCCATCGCCGCGGGAATGCTCCAGTGACACACGGTCATGTAGGACACTCCTTCTGAAGACACCAAGCTGAGCAGGGGACGGGAGCACAAAAACAAGATGTTTAGTTCTCCCCTGCGCCACCCACCCCACCCCAAAAATATTTTACACACACACATATAGTATATCAGTAAATATAATGCAAATCTGCAGGTGCCGAACCGTGTATATGCAGGGGTGGAGGGACTGTACTTAAGTAAAGCAAAGCGTGGCGAGCTACTGTTGCCCAACGCATGCAATTTTTCATGACAAATACTACGTTTCAGTGTAGGAAGCTTCAGCGAGCCGACAATACGGTCCTTGTTTTCTCTCTCTTTCTAAATTGTTAGAATGACAGTAACTGGAGCAATCCACTTATTATTTAACTCGGAACCATGTGGTTCAATAATAATAAACTTTTTTTTTAATTGGAGTACAGCGCATGTAGTCAATATATGTTTCGCGATTAAAAAAAAAAAAAGACAGCAGTGTTTCCGTTGCAGTGAAAGGGATTTTTTGGGTTTTCTCCCAATTGTCCAGATACGTCGCTTTAGCTTATCGCTCGGTGTGTGTCAGGCCTTACTAGATATTGAGCTCTTGACCCTTGACCGCGGCTCTTTCCGGGAAGAGCGGCAGTGCCCTGCTGATGGTCTTGAGCTGCCGCTTCCTCTCCTGCAGCTCTCGGTTGTACTCGAAGTCGGTGGAGGCGGACAGGGGGAGTCCATCCCTCACCCGCGCCACGAAGGCAAAAAGGATCAGAGACATGATCCATGAGTGCTTTTATGTCTGCGGAGACGGGAAAAGAAAAGACAATGCTGACAAGATCAAATAAAGGTCAAGCATGAAATAGCATTAGTAATAAAGAACGGTGCGACGCTGCTACTAATAAGTTATTTCAGGGTTCTGTTTAAAAAAAGATACTTGATACAGCGAAAATCACAACTTCAATATCGATAATAAAATATACAATTAATGTATTCAGAATAAAATGAATCATGATCTTAGAATCTAAATATATCGACAAAGGTAGAAAACGGCAAACCCCGCGACAGCATTTGAGCGAACACCTCCAATAAGAATAAAACAATATAATAGCAAATTTAGGTAAAAATGACATCAAACTAATTGCGATCCAATGTGACTGTATAAAATGCGACACCAGGGCCGGTAAAAGCAAGAATATTTGAAGCGTTCAAAACAATATAGAGCTAAAATTGAAAAAGTTGCAAATAGCTTAGTGCCGTTTTACGACATCTAAAAAACATCCCAAAAAAATAAAAAGAAAAAAAAGTGTTAAAGAAAAAATAGAAATGTGGATTTAAGACTTGGATCAGCCGTAACTTTTTTCTGACTTCACAAAAAATACCATTGAAAATACTCCGGATTAACACGTAAAGGTATGAGCCTAAATACGTGTAGTAAATATGGGTAGATTTCAATCATATCGAGATGCAAGTGGTATTTTGAAGGTGCAAACCTTACCTCATGATCATAAAGCTTTCATTCTGCCACCTTGCCACTTGGCTTACTTAGCTGACTACGCCGCCGGTGAAAAATAGCACACCAATGTCCCGAGCTACGGTTGGTATATGATTGTTTTGCGGGATCACAAATTGAAAACGAACTCCCGATAAACCTGTTATTACTTGTGTTATTAGAAGCGACCAGGTCGGCTGCGCACGCGTAAGCTAGCACAAACAAAGCTTCGCAGTACGGCGACTCGAGGGAGACAAAAGTGTTTCGTGACGCTAGTGCGGCCGGGAACTACCCAGGGTGCTAACCAGTTAGCACAAGCGTTCCTTCGGTAACTGCAGTTAATTGAGCTACGCAGGTTTGTACGCTACTCTTTCCTTGATATAGTTCCCGTGTCTATTTTCAGTCGCTGCGGCGTGGTGGTAGCTTCGCAAAAAAATGTTTGAAAAATAGCCGCTAGGCATTGAGTCGCCTCGTCGTCGCTTTGAACGGTCCACGAGCTTTAGCTCGTGCGCTACTATTTACATTTGCTTTCATCAATGGGAGTCGTAACCGAGCGGGATTTATGTGGCGCGCCGAAAGCTTCGTAAGACGTGAGTGTGTCGTGTTGGCGGATTTTCAGGTGACGTGAAACGGTCAATCGAAGCGCGACACTTGTTGATATGCCGCGCTAATCTATTTGTAGCCTTCATTCTAAAATGGAGGTCCTTTGTGGTCTATGATTAGAAGAAACGTGTGTGTATGAAAACGGGATAGGCTTGAACTATGGATGCTTTGCATCGTCGTTGGCCGCTCGGGTGCTTCATTTTGCTTCCCCGCTCTAGAAGCTCAAAGTCGCCTCGATGTGGGCTTTTCCGGTTGACCTCGTTGCGCGGTCTATCTGCAACCGTCATATTTGACGTGAATTTGACATTTTTTGACAATTGACATTTCATTCGTATGCACCGGTGGTTCTGGAGCTTTCATTGAGTCAAGGCACATCTCGCTTTACAATAGGGAACAACACCAGTGAAAAATGTACCTAAAAGTAAATTCGCTCACGTGATGATCTCATCTCACCTTTCTGACAATTAAACGAATACTCATTGTGAAATGTAGTTTGTTGATTTTTGGTACGAAACAACTTCTCTGTCGTATGAATGACACCAGGCCGATCGCTACCCGCTTTAAAATGTCATTATGGAAGAGCGTTCAAATGTTGTGGTTGTCACGATAGGCCACTGGGTGTGGATGAACAAGAAGATTTGGGGACCAAGAATTCGGTGAAATTCTGAAGGCACGGTGGTTGGAATTCACGTGCAGCGTGCATGCAGGCGCGTTCCCCCCTTTTACCCTTTCCCCTCTCTCTTTGCATCACCAACGTGCCCTCTCCCATCTGCCTCCACCTCCAGATTTCTAGGTAGGTTTTTTTATTATTATTATTTTTTAGCTTTTTCTGTGCTTTTAGGTCACCGGGACTTTGATCACGATGGGGGTGAAGGATCGCCCGCAGTGTTACTTTGATGTGGAGCTCAACCGGGAGCCAGGTAATTAAGGTCTTTCTTTGTGTTTCTCATGAGTTTGCTCTCAGGAATTCCATTGGCTTCTGCTTAGAGAAATTAGGGCTGTGCAATTATTCTAAATTCGATAATTGGGGTTCATATTTTTTGGAATCGAGCAGGCCTATTAGAAACGGCTGTGTTTATTCTTCTTCCAGAAAACGCACATTTCACTCGCTAAGCACCACGTGCTGCGCCCTTGATGACAGCTGAAGTGTCCTTTCGTAACAGAAGCCACAGAAAGGTCCCAATCGACCCGAACGAGAACAGAAAGTCGTTTCTGGTTACTTGAGGCGGCCCTCGTTGCCGCTCCCAGCTTAGATTTCCGTCAATTTAACTCTACGGATGTACTAACAAGACCAGTTTATTCACCTCAGGCTAAGATGTTTTGTTTCCCGAGGGAGGGCCTAAGCTACCCCCGACAGCATCTATTGGCTTCAGCTCTTGAGTGTAATCTGGTTTGCGTGTTTAGTTTTCAAGGCCAACTAAAAGTGTCAACATATAGAGCTCTGTTCTCCACCGATGGTTGTTTTGATTGCGCCGTAGTGAAAACAGATGATGACTGATTTGCCTTTCACACAGCGGTCATTTATCTGCCAGGCTTCGAATACGCCCCTGCCGTCCCCTTTCGGCAATACGGGAAAAGCTGCTTGCTCCACGAAAAGGAGCTTCTGTGTGGAAGAGGTCTCCTCTTACGGCTTTTCGGAAACTGATCAGACTCCTTTTGTTTTGCAGTTGGGCGAATTGTCTTTCAACTGTTTTCTGACATTTGTCCCAAGACCAGCAAAAACTTTCTGTGTTTGTGCACTGGTGAGTAACTAACTAACACGGACAAAGAAACATCTGAAGCGATAACCGTCATCATCAGATAACGCTCGTAAAAAAAATCCTACCCCGACTCGTAGGTCGGTGTGTTGTGTGAAATCTCACTGGCAGTGCTCCTTTTTCCTTGCAGGTGAAAAGGGAGCCGGCAAAATAACAGGCAAAAAGCTGTGCTACAAAGGCTCCACATTTCACCGAGTTGTAAAGAACTTTATGATCCAGGGCGGCGACTTCACCGAAGGTGATGACGACACCATCCTTCTCCTTTAGTCGGCTCGGCGCAAGCGCCCCGCTTATTTCGTGGTTGGAAATTTTCATCAAGCCACGAGATGACGTTGGGGCACGGGCTGCCAGAAACACGTTGTGCTAAAGTGTACATTTGTCGGCATCCACGTCACTTGTGTCGTCTCACACGTGTCGCCGCTTCACAGGAAACGGAAGAGGAGGAGAATCCATTTACGGAGGCTACTTTGAAGGTAATTGGCAATCGAATGACACTGTGATTTCGTCTCCTTGATATTTAATTGGAATTGAAACGATTTCAGCACGAATAAAAGAGTTGCATGCAAATATGAGGTCATTCTGAGAAGATGGGTATCAAGAATCGTGCATTGTTTTTGTGCAATATTGTCTGTACACTGCCGGTCAAAAGCAGGAGGGAAGACGGCGCAGATTTTCCAGCTACATAGCGATGTCATGCTTTGATACAATTCACGCTCCTTTTTCGGTTCGGCGCAGTGCGGGGAAAAAAAACAGATCAACAAAATGTGGACAGTAAAAGGAAAAACAATCATCCCTTTATCTTTACATCCCTTACATAATCTTTTCTTCTTGGAGGATCGCAGCCTCTTTTTAACACGCAAACAATGCAGAGCGGTGCATCCTTCCCATTTTGAGCACGGTGTCAATTGTTATTGCTTTGGCGCCATTATGTCCGCTCGCCAGAAGCCGAGCCGCACCGCGTTTATTTACTCGGTTGCGTGCGGATGGAGCGCAAGGCAGTCACATTTCCCGTCTCCATACGACCAAGCAAACATTCTGCGCTGGCATATCTGAGCGCGTAGGGAAATTCCGGGATTTGTCGCCGTCGTCTGCTTCTGGCCGGTAGCGTACTTCCATTTCCCCGCTGGCCTTACTATGCGGTTTTGTGTACAGTCAAGCGTGAGTGGGCTTTTCTTGACCAGAATCCGCATGGGCAGTAGGCGTTCTTTTTTTTCTGAGTCATCTTGCCTAAAATTCTCCACCGTTATTCTTGTATTTGTAGAGGGGTCTTTTGCAAAAATGAGAAGGTAAGCCCATGTACACGTGCCCACACCGTGCCCTCCACGGCCGCCTGCCCTCCGACCGTATTTTTGTGCCGGGAGCGGGCACAGCTGCCCCCATTCCTGACGTGCGGCCCGCTCACATTTCTGTTTGTCTTCCATTGTTCATTGAAAGCTGCAAGGTTGCCGCCGCGCACTCCCTACAAGTACCGCAACGGCACGACCGGAATTAGATGGGCAGCGTTGATCGTTTTTATCATTGATGTGTGCCCAAGTCCTCCAGACTTTAGAAATGCTTATTTCTTCCCCCAGTCGTCAATCAGTTGACCCCCCCGGTCCCCTCCCTCCTCCATTGGCAGCAGAATTTTGAACCTCTTTTTTTACGGAAGGACTGGCGGGGCGAGGCGATCACTTCTCGGTTTGACGGATTCTGTTGCATTTGCCGTCTTGTGCTCAAGATTCATCTGAACTGAAGTTGCTGGATTGTGCTGCTCACACAACGTGCCCCCTCCTTGTTTTTTGTTTTTTTTGTTTTCCTCTCAATCTAACAGATGAGAATCTCACTCTCAAACACGACCGGGCCTTCCTGCTGTCCATGGCCAATCGCGGCAAAGACACCAACGGTTCACAGTTCTTCATGTGAGCATCATTCTTTGACCTAAATCCCCCAAAGTCCAACATTCTAATGACAGATGTGATAGCAGCTGGTTATCGTTGCTTCTGACAAAGTGCCACTTTTTGCTGTCTTGTTTCTTAACCTGCTTGGGCATTGACAACACCCCCCCCCACCCCCCTTTCCCCTTCTATGTGTAGTTTAGAAATGCTAGTACAGAGAAACATCGATTCAAACCTTTTTTTACCCACAAATGTGTTACATTTCTTCTCTTGCCGTTTTTTTTGTGTAAAATTTACAGAAACTCTAGCGTCCTGCCCTTCCAAGGTAATGTGTCTCCAAGGCTGTGCTTTTCTCTCTCTCTCTCTCTCCCCCCAACCCCCTCTCATGACTACAGTATTACCAAGTAGTCATTTGCATCTACAAACATTTTGCAGAGTGCTTACTTTGGATGTGAACAACAGTACAGGTAGTCCCAACTGGCTTGATGTGTCCTATTCCAGGGGAACCACCGCAGCCAACATAAAAAAAAAAAACGTGAACTTGAACCAAAATTCTCTGGAAAATCTCATGTGTTCAAATCTGCCAAAGGCGTAAAACTTGTTGTAAAGGTTTTGTTTGAATTCAACAAGAAAAATTCACAATCGATTTGCAATCCAATCCCCTGGACCGAAAGGTCTGTTGTGCGTCTTTTCCCATTGTAAAATACCGCCTGGCTTTGTCCAAATTCCCTTTTTGTTTTCACTCTTGTTCTCCTTTGTTCTCTTTTTGTCACGCTCGTCATCTCGCGGTCGACGGATGCGCATTGCTTGGCTTTCGCACCAGCAGCACGACCAAGATGGCACCTCATCTCGACGGGTATGTCGCCGCCGCATTTTGCATTCGTTGTTTAGTGACCGACGCCTGACTTTCTGCATACTTAAGAGTCCACGTCGTCTTCGGCCTCGTCATCTCCGGCTTTGAGGTGATCAAGAAGATCGAGGGGCTGAAGACTGATTCGGCGAGCCGACCGTATGCCGACGTCCGGGTGGTGGACTGCGGACAGCTGATCGTCAAGTCCGCTAATGACGGTCAGTCAAACCTTCTAATGACGCGATCGACTGCTGGATGCGTTGTTTACTCGCTGACCAAGAAAAAAAGGGCCGCATAACCTCCTCTTCCACTCTTGCATCCGCCGCCGACCCCTGTGCGGTTAAGCTTGGTCACCCAGTTCTGCATTCTTTTCTCCTTTTTTTTCAGTTCTGGAAGGCAAAAGATTCAGGCCGTCGCATTCTGCCGACTCCTCGCTCAACTCCTCTGACTCGTCATCTCTAAGCTCCTCTTCCGAGGAGTCCGAGAGCGACTCTGAAAGGTCCGCGCGTCGCAAGCACAAGAGACACGGAAAGAATAAACGCTCCAAGAAGCGGAGGAGGCTGCCCAACGCGGAGAAGACTGTCGACCTCGAGTTGTCCAAACACAGGTGAGAGCGTCTCCGTTAATTGTTTTCATCCCATGAAACAAATCACTCGTGGCTTGGTTGGAGTAAAAAAAAAAAAAAATGCCCTCAAGCTCTCAGCACCCCGCCGAAGAAGAGATCGGAGATGCCGATATGGAAGATGAGAAGGAGCACAGCGGGAAGAGGGAAAAGCCCGTTGTCCGACCGGAGGAGATTCCGCCTGTTCCCGAGAACCGTTTCCTGCTGCGGCAGGACACCCCGGCCCAAGAGAACAAAGTGGAGACGTCAGTTCACGCTGGATTCAATTCTCATCTCCAAAATTGCTTGTCGTCGAGTGTAAAAAAAGAAAGTGATTTTTAAAAATTGTTTTTTTTAGAGTTGAGAAGCAAGAATCCACAGTTGAAGCCGAGCCCAAACCAGCAGTCTCCAAGTCTGGACGGAAAATCCGAGGCCGAGGCACAATTGTGCGTTCATTCATGTTCTCTTCATTTAAAAAAAAAAAGAAAAAAGCTTCAGTTGCCGTTAAACCCGTGTAGTCTATCAGTAGTTCCCAGACACCCCTTTTATCTTCTTCAATGAGCAATTAGCACAACACCACGACCCCCGCACACGTTGATGATGAGCCCGCCGTCTATTCAGGCTGCGACCGGTCCGCGGTGTACCCCGCCTCTCGCCCTGAAAATAGAGTTGTTCTTGTAGCAGATTGCTTTCTGCCCTTTTAATCTCCCACCTTCAGAAGTGGGGGGTTGGAGTCCCCGCGTTAGGTCCGTGTAGATTTGAAGCCCGATCCAAATTTGCCGCGCAGAGCCACCTCCCTCATACGACGAGGTCTTGTCGGTTTGTCCGCAGAGGTACCACACCCCCACCAGGTCTAAATCTCGATCTGCATCCGTGGGCGAGAGAGGCAGCAGTGAAACTCCGCCCCACTGGAAAGAGGAGATGATGCGGACTAAAGCCTATCAGCCTCCCAGTGTTGAGAGATGGAGCAAAGGAGAACAGTACGATTCCATTATAAAAACACGAAAGACGTTTGTGATCAGGTTTGTGACCTAACGGACTGAAATGCCTGTGCCTTAACGCAGATGGGACAAGAGAAGCGAGACGGCATGGTCCAGGTCCTCCGAGCGTTCGTCAGGCCGTAGTTCGGAGATGTCCAGCCCGCCACGGCTCCTTAAAAAAGAGAAGAAGAGGGGCAAGCATAAGAAAAAGGCCAAAAAACGTAAGCGCGGGAAGAAGAGGAGCTCCAGAAGCAAACATCAAGACGGGGAACGCTCGCCCTCCTCAAGACGGCTGAACGTCAGAACGCCTCGCTCCTCACCGAGTCGCCGTTGCACGAGAGGGCGGTCCTCTGTGTCCAGATCTTGCTCCCGATCGCGCATATCCAGTCGTTCCAGATCCAGGGCAAGGTCTTATTCTTATTCACGGTCCAGAAGCTTGTCCCGCTCAAGAAGTTGCTCCCGGTCTCGATCTCGCTGCCGGTCCTACTCTCGATCCAGGTCCAGACACAGGTCCGCGTCGTCCTTCACGCCAAGCAGAAAGAGGAGTTTATCCAGATCTCCGAGAAAGGGGAAGTCCAGCAAGTCCGGAGCAGACGCCCCCGTCCATCTCCCCGGCAAGCTCTCTGATGGCAAAGTTACACCAGGATCCAGAATGCTGACTGCGCCGGTCCCAGAAAAGATCCCTGTGATCCCGCTCAGCGATAGCCCGCCTCCCTCCCGCTGGAAGCCAGGTCAGAAGCCCTGGAAATCATCCTACATCCAACCTCCGGACAGCAAGGTCCAACTAGCTCCGGTGCACGTTTCTTCCATGGGGCAAGCGGCTTCGGAGAACGCTCCGACTTCAGTTCAGGAGACGTTTGTGCCGAGCGACTCCGAAAGGACCAAGCACGGCGCGCGGCGCTCGCCCAGCAGATCCTCTCCAAGCAAGTCCGACAGCCGCTCAAGAAGCCGAAGCGCCAGCAAGTCCACCTCCAGATCCCGTACCAGCAGCAGATCGGACTCCCCGCCCTCTGAGCCCAAGAAGAAGAAATCCCTCGACAAACATTGGAGAAAGTATTACCGATCTCTGAAGAGGATAAAGCGAATGGACAAGTACATTTCGAGCGCCGCTGCTCACGAGGTCCCGTCGGTGAAGAAAGCGGGCGTCGAGCCGAGTCCTGATAAAGTTGTGCCTAAAGTGGGTCAGGAGCAACGAGGCTCTCCGGACCAAGAGACAAAAAAGTACAGTTCGATGCAGACGGATAGCTTGGTTCACAAATCCGGATGGGACAGCGACAGCGATAGGGTGAGCCAAAGCAACGGTGATTTCCTGTCAAAGCCTCAGAAAGCGCCCGGCCACATCCCAGACAAGAAGACCTCGGGCCTCACCGGGTGGAATTCCGAGAGTGAGCCCGAAAGCATCGCCACCAGGCCACCGGCGCTATCTGAGAAAGAGGAAGGCGAAGCCAGTTCCGAGTCGGAGCGGGAAACCGACAAAATGCCCTCGAGCGCCGGGCATGCCGACGCTTCCGCCCCGGCGCGGGCAGGCGCGCCGACGGCTGCCGACCCGGAGAAGCACAAGAGCAAGAGGAAGTCCAAACGGAAGCGCAAACGCAAGAGTCGAGGAGAGGGCAAGAGCGGCTCCCGCCACGCGAGGGACAAGAGCAAGAGACCCAAAAAGAAACGGCAGAAGATGAAGGAGACTTTTCATTGGCAGCCGCCTCTCGAGTTTGATGAGGAGGAAGACGAAGACGACGCCAAGAAGGAGAAACGTAGCCCGGTGGCCGCGGTTGTCAACAAGGACCACGGCGTCACCTCTTCCAACAAGAATCCTAATAAAGAGGAAAGCGGGCCTCCGACGAGGGCCAAAGAATCGAGTCATAAAAGCACCAAAGCATCGGAGCTTCGGCATCAGCTGTCGAACAGGAACGGTAGTAACACATGCGGGGCGAAAGAGCTCAACTCTGCAGATGCCACGGACATCTGCGCTCCCGAGCAGGACGCCGCGGCGGCCCCTGAGAAAGCCCTGAAAAGTGGCTCCCGGGTGGCCGCCAAGGCAAGCAAAGGTGCCCTAGCGCCGCCGCAAAGCCTCGAGCCGCCCCCTGTCGCCGCCGCCGATACGGAGCAACCCACCAGCGCCGTCGTTCATTTCAAATGGAGGCCCTTGAAAGGAATGGCTTTGCTCCAGAACGCGGGCGCGGCGCAGCTCGTGACCCACAACGCGCACGCTCAGCACAGCCACCTGGCAAGCGTTCAGGGAGTGCGAATGGAGATCAAGAGCAAGAACCGGGTCCGACCAGGATCGCTCTTCGACGAGGTCCGCAAGACCGTGCGCCTCAACCGGAGGCCCGGGAACCGGGAGAGCTCCGGCGAGGAAAGCTCCCCCTCGCCCGGGGGAACCCGGGACGACTCCCCGAGGAAGTCGCGCTCGGCCGCCCGCCGTTCGCGCTCGACTTCCAGTCAGCGCTCCCGCACCCGAGACTGGTCGCAGTCCTACAGCAGGTCCGGGAGTCGATCGCGCAGCTCCAGCTACTCCTCCAGGTGAGAGTCCGCATGCTTTGAATTCATCTGTTGCGCGCCAGCGGTAAAGCTACCAAAAGGCACCGGGCCGTTCATTTGGAAAACAAAAGAAGCGAGCGGCGTTGCAAACGCAATCCATCAAAGCGTTTGACCGAGCCTTTCTGGCGTGTGGAACGAAGCGTTGATGTTTGGGGATTTACGACAAGGAGGTAGTAATAACTACGAGTACCCTTCTCACGCTGGATCACGCTACAACTGCGGACTGACACAAGTATGATTCCAAATGTCTCCACTAAAACGGAAGTCTTCATATGCCGAAAAAGTTTTTTTATTGATATGTGCCGATGACAACATTTGCGATAAGCGCAGGGAACGCTGTTTCTTGGAAGACGTTAACAACAGAGTTTGTTCTCACTTTCAGAGGTCGTAGCAGGAGTCGCCGCAGGCACGCGCGCCAGCGATCCCGCAGCAGCACGTACGGAAGCTACAGGAGCCACAGGTGCGCCCTGATTTAATCGGTTGTGATTTGTTGAATTGTTTTTTTTCTAATGTGCCGGCGTGTTTCTCGCGCATCGTTTCAAACCTACCTCTTTCTCCCCCCCCCTGTCAGCCGGACGTACAGCAGAAGTCACACCAGAAGTCGCTCCTATAATTACCGCAGCAGGAGATCCAGGTGGGTTGGGTCTTTCCAGTGGATTCCCTTGTATTCCTGGACCTGAAATATTTACTTTAACAAAGACGTGACCAATGCGCTAGTGACGAATGACGGGATATTATGGTCGCACCGCCGCCGTAGGAATGGAAACACTGTTGTAAACCCAGATGCCTTTGGTCTTTATATTTGAGCTATCCAAATGGGCTCGAAAATAAATCCCCCCCCCCCCGACATGTTCTACGAGTCCATGTAAAATACCAAACAATCAATGATGACGTGACTTGGGATCTTTCCCCAAAAGGTCCGCCTCCTCTGACAGCTATTCCAGCCGCAGTCGAAGCGGGAGCCGGACGCGAGGGCGGCATAGAAGCCACAGCTACCGGAGTCCACGCCGCGGATCGCGGTAAGATCGTCGATCATCAAAGAAATGTGTCAATTGCTAATTTCAATTTGGAAAGCCATGTATTATTGTTATTAGTAGTAGTAGAGACAAATGGTGATTAAATTGTGCTTTCAAATTTTTTTCCCCTTTTTTTTAACCAGAAGGAGATTGTCATAAGGTATTGTCATGATACAAGTGATTAACAATGCATCAGAGTAGGTCATTCTGCTAAAAATGTTTTGGGAAACATTCTAGAATTTTTCTTTACAATTTACAATGCTGTCTTTGAACTCATGTGACATGCTCGTCAAAATGCGTCGTTAACACTGCGCAGGTCCTCACGCTCGTCCAGTCGCAGCTGGTCCAGGCGACGGAGTCGCAGCCGGAGCAGCCGGTACAGCTGAGACAAATCATCGTCAGCGACCCGCCGCTCTGTTACAGGCCAGTTACGAAAGCTCCCAGAGGAACCGAAGCTTTTCGGACGTTTTCCGCAGTGTTTCGCGACTGTGTTCCATGCTTACAAATGAATGTAATACATCAAGAATAATTGTACAGTAAGAATAGCGCACAGATGCTAATCATACTTGAAGGGAGGAAGGGAGGGAGGATGTTAATTGGAATTATCTAATCCCCCCTCTTTGGGACATATACTAAAGTTCCAGTTGTCGTGTTCGGATTTAGGTGGCAGTTTTAATTGACGTTGTATCACGAGTGGAGTTACTGTGCTGAAAGTGTGGTGAATGAAGCTTTTTGATTTGAACGATGTTGATGCGCAATAAATACCACTTTGGCTCGTGAGTTCCTAAACTGTCCAATGCTGGCCTCTAGTGGTTGGAGGTAGACAAAGACAATTTCATCCATCTCCACACATTTTGCACCCCGGAAGTAGATGTGGTAAGTGATTATTTATTTGGGAGGCCACGGGGAGTTATAATGAAACAAATATGTATATTGTATTATTTTGTCATTTTTTGTTCACGTTTGATGGCGCGGACACCCGCAGCGGAAGAAATGTCATCTGTGCTGTACACATACAGCACATTTGACAAAATTGTATTCAATTCAATCAATCTCAAAGTTTGACCTCAAACCATTGCAGTTGCCGTTAGGCCTAATGGATGCGTGAAATTAGATTTATTTATTTTTGGGGGGGGGGGATGCAATGCTTTCTAATCAAACCAAAATTGAAGAAAGACTTTTTATAATTCGTCATGATATAATCCTTGCATATATTTGTTTAATTTGTGAATCTTTTCTAATTCATCAATAATTATCGGTTGCTTTATGCCTTCGACATATAGACCTGGACTATTTCTCTGAGTGTTCGATTGCACATTAAGGCCGATCCACCCGCGATGAGCCCCCAATTCACCGTTGGTACTTTCTGCAACCCTTACAGGAGGAAATACGCTAAATGGAGATTCAATAGACGGTTGGTTCCCCCTCGGTCCCCTGCCATATACCGAATTGAGCAGCATGATCATAAAATGTGCTGATGAGTGTGAGTTTGGATGGTTGTTCGTCTCTGTGTGCCCTGTGATTGGCTGGCAACCGATTCAGGGTGTCCCCTGCCTACTGCCCGAAGACAGCTGGGATAGGCTCCAGCACCCCCCGCGACCCCAGTGAGGATCAAGCGGAAGATGAGTAGGACATGACGTCAAGACTCTTCATGTACATACGGCTGCTTTGAAGCCAAGTGTGACCTGGACCGGGTATGTACAACTATATCCATTTTTTTGTTTTTAGCTAAGTGTCAGTTAAGAAATAAAGAAGTGTTTGGTTTTTTGTTTTGTTTTTAGCTAAGTGTCAGTTAAGAAATAAAGAAGTGTTTGTTTTTTTTCTTTCTTTCTTTTTTTACATCTTGTCGAGTCGCAGCGTGTTGAGTCGGACCCCCAAAATAGTGGCGCCCGACGCGTACTGAATCTCTCTCAAAATCCCAGTCCACTTGTTCTCGGTCTCATTGTACCTGGAGCAACAAAAGGGAGCAAATTGAATAGTGGTTGCAAATTCAATCATTTCAAAAAGACAATCTCACCCCCGCCCCTGATCTGACTTGTTTACTTGCAAAACCCCCAACTTATTTTCACCCCAAAAATGGATTCAACAGTGGAAAACGTACATTTTGTCCATTCCAAAAGGTAGCGAATAAACAGTAGCCCATGCCTATTTTCTTGCCTAATCGCGACTTGCACATGGGCATTCGGACGTCGTTCTGCGGCCTACCTCCAGATGTCGTTCATCTCTTTGGGGACGATGTCCTCGCTGTCCTCCAGTGGCATCATGGCGAAACCTCCTACTGCGAAGAGTGAGCCGCCCAGAGACACTAAGTTCAGGGAACTGCGTTCTTGGGGGAAGGGCTCAAAGTCGGACCACCTGCCGAAGGACCGCACCAAGCCGTTGACACCCGAGGCCGCGCTCACTGGACCTTCGCGTTTGTATCTCGGGAGCTCACTTGTTGGCTGCGATGTCGTACACCTCCACGGAATCGCTCAGCCCTGCGTCGGTGACTCCGGCTGCCACGTAGATTTTGTTCTGGTGAACTGTCGCGCCGAATAATGAGCGTGCGGTCTTCATGGAAGCCAGTTCCTTCCATTCGAACCTCCTAGCGTCATATGCGTGCATCTTGCTCGAGCATTTCCTTTTCGCATAAAAGAAAATATATTATTTTTGAATTGAACCCCCCCAAAAAAAAGAACATTTCAGGGGGGGGGGGGTTAAATTTTTCAGAAAACAGTCCAGTTTTTTGGAGTGAGGGGGGCGAAAGTCTGATTTCAAAAGTTTCGTTTTCTCGGGTGGAAGGAGTTGTAATTCTGGCCATCTTAAGGTTGTTGTTTTTTTTCCCTGAAAACAAGTTTTGCAATCTTGAACAAACAAACAAAAGTTATAGTAGCTACTATATGTTACCTTGTGAATTTCCAATTTCTTATCCGAACCCTTCTGACAAATGCGCTCCTAACTGGCGCAGGGCCACGAGTCTTTCAAGGCCGCTGCACAGTCAAGTCCAAGTGGGCAACATTTGTGAGCGCGAAAGGTGGCGCGGTACTCACTTGTCGTCTCCTTTGCCCCCGATCACATAAAGCGTGTCGTCAGACGAAAGGGTGGCATGTCCGTAGACGGCGTGCGGAAGCGGGTCTGACTGGCCCCATTTGAAAGTTCTACCAACAGAAGAGCAAGTGAATGCCCCTCCCGTCCCATCCGACTCTCCGCTTTCCCGAGGACGAGGCGCTTACTGTCTGTCGTAGACCAGGACCGAGTCCAGCGTGCGCTCTTGCTCCTTCGCTTCTTTCCCCCCAACGACAAAGATGGAGTTCTCGGCCTCCCCGAGCCCGAACAGGAAGCGGGGGGACGGGAGCGGCGGCATGGCCAGCCAGTCGGCGTTGACCGGGTCGTACTGAAGATGAAGTGTCACGAAATTAGCGCGCCGAGTCCGAAAAGGGACTCACCCTTCGAATTTGCAGCGCCGGCAAAGAATTGCCGCATGAATCGACCGAGCCCGCTGGGTCAGCTGCGTGTGCACCGGGCTTTAGTCTCGATCTCACAGGATCAGAAAGATTGAAGAGGTTGACCATTCCCGATATTTTTGTCTGAACAGGTATGGGGGGGTGGGGGGGGGCATCTCCCAAGCCCACAAGGATCATCTTTCAGAGACATCGGATCATCGGGCCTTTGCTGCCTTTGACCTCCAATTCTAGCCGATTATCAGCAAGCGAGTGTGTGTGTGTGTGTGTGTGTGTGTCGCCCGTCGAGACGTATTCCCATCTGCCGGAGCCTCACCTGCAGGAAGTAAGAGCAGAGTGGCTCCTCCTCGTTGTGCTCGTCGACGAACAAGCCCCCGGCTACAAAGATCTGGTTCTCCTTGGTGACCAGGCTGACGTGGTTCTTTGGAACCTGCGCGGAGACGGCCGCCACGAAGCAGTCGTTGCCCGCCGGGTCATAGGCCACCGCCCCCGCGTCGCCGACCATCAGGATCAACTCGCGGACGAACATTCCGAAGCGCATGTTGTCGTTGAGGATCCCGGGGAGGAGATTTTGCCGCTCCCCCTCGCCGTCTTCCTTCCGCCCCTCGGCGTCGACTCGAGGCATTTTCCCCGCCCGAGCGTCCCTGACCAGCTGGAGCTTCTCTCGCAGCTCGGGGCTGTCGGAGAGGAGTTTGTTCTTCTCCACCTTGTCCCTCCAGTAGTCCTCGCTCAGCAGACGCAAACGAACGCAGTCCAGCAAACCGGGCAGGTCCTTCTCCCGTTGGCCCGGGTCCCGCGCCACCCACTTCATCAAGGCCTCGAACACTGCTTCCTCGGAGTCCACGTCCAGGGCGTCCTCGGCCAGGATGGCGGCCAGCTCGCCGGGCCGCAGGCCGAGGAACTCCTCGTCCCGGGAGACGAGCCGGAAGCGCTCGCAGACAAAGTTGCGGGCCGAGACGGCCAACCTGGGGCAGTCCAGCATCAAACCGAGCCTGAAGACCGCCAGGCAGTTGCTGAGGCTCAGACGCTTTTGGAGGAAGGACACGCAGACCGTGAAAACGGACGGGATCTGGTAAACGTTGGCCACGGCAAAGATGTCCTGGACGTTGTGCTCGGTCACGTCGATCCTGGAGGTGTACAGGTACTCGAGGATCAGCCCCATCACCCCCGGCTCGACGTCCTCCACGACCACCTCGCGTTTTTTGCTTTCGTCCAGGTCGGACAGAAAGAGAGTGCGGAAGTAGGAACTGCAGGCGCACAGGACCAAGCGGTGGCACGGGAACTCCTTGCCCTTGATTTTCAGAACGCAATCCACCAGCTTGTCGTTCTCCAGGAGGTCGCGCAGGCCGTCCTGCAGAAGCGTCTGCTGGTACACCCGGGGCTCGTCCGCGGGGTTCACCGCCAGAGCCATTCTTGCCGGCCGGCGGCGGGGAGTCTGGGAAGATCCTTTCGGGGGTCTTGCGGTCCAAGGGCTCCTTCCTCACCGGCGCCAACTGAAAGCCGTCCGCTCCCGCAGCTGTTCACGCCTTTCGAGCGCGCTCCGACTGGCGGGCCATTTATAGCCGGCGATGGAACATGACCGTGACATCCCCCCACATTCCCCCCTTGCCTCGCACTCACCGCTCTTAGCCAGCTGACATATTGCCCTGAAATAGCCCCCACCCCTGAGTCATCCCAAACATGACGTGACTTCATTCTCTGAGTATTATGACCCTTTTTTTTTTTGTCCTCAACCCAAGTGGACATCTACTGTATATCCTTTTTGGATGATTATATTTTTAAAAGTATGCCAAGATCAGAGTATGATTTTGTCTAAAAAGTCATCCTGGACGCCAATGAAAGAAAACACATTATTTTTTGTTTGATTTTAATTACAATTGTTTCTGAAACAAATCGTCCAAATCATCCTTTTTTTTTTTGGACAGAAAGAGTTCATTCCCCCCTTTCTGGTAAGTCAGACCCCCCCCCCCCCCCCCTTTAATCTTATTATCGCTCCAGCTTTCATGTTTTAATCTTCTGACTACAACATTCATTTGAAGTCTGACTTTTTGGGCTTAAAAACAAACTTTCATCTTCTTGTACTCGATTTATTTCCATGACCGACGTTTCAGAAAATGTCATTCACGATATGACGAAAACCACGACCGCAAGCGTGAATCCTCTACTCCGCTTTTTGCTTGCCGGCATCGCCGACTGGCTGGGCGACGGCCGGCGCGGCGGTCCCCGAGTCTGCCGGAGGGGAGGTCGAGGCTCCCACCGGCGCTCCGTCCGACGTGGCGGGAGGAAGCGGATCGGGGTCGTCGATGAGGGCCCGTCTCCTTTCCCTCTCCTTAATCACTTGAATCAGGCAGTAGGTCACAAACATGACGACCGCCGTGGTTATCGGGAAACCTAGCCAGACGGAAGACGGCTACACATCTTGAAAATACCTCCGCTGCGTCACTCGAACCTCCAACTGCGAATCCAGCCCAACACCTCACCTTTGAGCAGCAGGCGCTTGGCCAGCAACTTGGCAAAGTCCAAACTGTTGAGAAGCAGGGTGTTGTACAACACGATACTCCAGAAATTGAAGATGCAGACGACGGCTCGAATCCGGCGCGACATTGCCCCGGACATCGCGTGCTTGAAAGACACACAGAAGGAAAAGAAGCATCACACTTCCCATCGAGCCAGCCGTGGGAAAACGTCAGTGGCAAGTCTTTGCTTATCTCAAAAGTCAAAAAGTGCATCCGTTTTTTAAGCGCTCGTCCGAGGTTGTGGGGGGAAGCCCGGACTTCCCCCCTCCCAGCCGCTTCTTCCCTCTTCCAGGGAAGGGGTTCCCAGGCCAGCCGGGAGACATCGTCGTCTCCTGCCGGTGGGACACCTCACCGAGAAGACATCCTCATCAGATGCCCGAGCCGCCTCATCTAGCTCCTCTCGACGCGGAGGAGAAACGGCTCGACTGGGAGCCCCTCCCGGACGCACGAGCTTCCCACCTTTTCACCTTCTCTCCGCTCGTAGGTGAGAGTGGGAACGTGAATCCGACCGGTAAATAAAAAGCGCTTGGCCTTTTGGCTCGGCTCCTTCTTCACCGGGACCAAAAGGTCAAAAGGTCATCCGAAAAATCAAGAGATGAAGTACGGTGAAGCGCATCCACAAAGTATTTGAACTTGCAAGTTCCCTCCGAAACGGCGGCCCCCGGTGAGGCCAGGATTCCCGCGGCGGCGCCGAACGGACACACAAACCTCGAAAGACGCGAAGGGCTCCATGGAGAAGAACTTGGCGGCCCACAGCTCGCAGTTGAGGCCGAAGCAGTTGAAGAAGGCCCAGACCAGGACCGGCTTGCTCGGTCCCAACCACAGGACGGTGACGGCGTAGGTGCACAGCGTGGCCAGCAGCTCCGCCAGCACGTCGTCGTGCTTGCCGCCCAGCCGATCGTACACGTACCTTTTTGAGGGGAAATGCACAACGGGATTGGAGCGCCGCTTCGCGGCGCGCTCGGATTCCGCCGGGGACGCTCACTTGCACAACCAGTCGTTGATGCCTCGGTCGAAGTGTCTGGGCAAAGCAAACGGGGAGTGAGTGATCGGCGAAGAGCGCCCGGCGCCGACGGAAGTGCGCTCGCTCACGTTTCGGCAAAAACGTAGAGCGCCGTGATGCATTTGGGCGGCTTGGGCGGGTCCAAGTGGTCCAGCCTGGACACGGTGTTGATCACGCCAAACATGACGGCGGCTTTGGCCCAGTCGTACACCAGATTGAAATAGGCCACGCCGACTGCAAGCAAATGCGTTGGATTCTCATTCTCGATGGGATTTTTTTTTTTTGGTGGGGGGGGGCATTGATTGATTGATATAATATATATATATATATATATATATTTTTTTTTTAAATTTTTCCAGATAGACGGACCCAAGGCCCAGTCGGAGAGGTGCCTGAGAAGCTTCAAGTCGCCAGGAATGGTGAGGACGTAGAGGAAGTGGAAAAGGATGTCCACGGCCAGGATGAGAGCCAGGTGGGTCACGGCCTGCACGTTGATGTCCCACATCTCCCGCGCCTTCCTGCTCAGGTCCGACTTATTGGCCTGCAGGGGGCAGCGCACAAAAAGCTCCTGAGCCAGTTCGGAAATCTCGTCGCGTTTGCAGGTCTCTCTCTCCGTCTTTGGCTCTCCACCGGCGTCTTGTTTTGTTTACGTGACTCATGCGGTGACGCGAGGCCCCGTCTGATTTCGTTGGCCGTGCGCGGCCTTCGTTTTGGCGCGCTTGAGCAGGAATGCGATCTAACTTTTGAAAAGTTAAAAATGTTGTGAAATTTCCATTTAAAACGGACTTAATGACATTTAGCTTCAACAAGATTTTCAAGATGATTCGGGGGTGGTGGGGGGTTGTTTGTTTTTTATCCTTGAAAATACCAATTCCTTTTTGGGATTAAAAAAAAAAGGAAAGTAAAAAGGCTTGCGGCGAGATTAGGAGCTTTCGAAATTGAACCTGGTCCTAGCTAATGTTGTCTGCAGCCATCATCGTGCGCGGCGCGCTCAGCCGTCGAGCCCCGCAGAGTCGGAAATAGCCCCGCGTGCGCCGGTTGGGGAGGTGCGAGCAAGCGACGCGGCTCACGTTCCTTGCGCCCGTCGACGCTTGAGAAACAGACCTGCGCGTAGAACTTGTCAAAGGTCATGATGGGCCCAAAGTAGAAGAACGGCAGGTAGAAGTTGTACTTGAGCAGCTCCAGGATGCTGTAGTTGCCGTCCTGGCGCTCGCAGTTCTCCAGGGCGAAGCTGATGCATCGCATGATGGTGAAGCCGCAACCGCCGTAGAAGAGAACGCGGCGCAGATCAAAGTCGCCCGCCACCAAGTCGGCCTGGACACATCGTTTTTTAAAGTGCGCCGCGGGGCTCCTGAGAACGACCGTGGTCTCGATGTACAAAAAAAAAATGAAAAAATGAAAAATGTGTTTTTCTTTCGAGGTCGCCGCCAAACGCAGAGCGGGGCCTCGAACGCGGCGGACCTCGCCGGCCGGCGTACCTGCCAGGACACGAAGGGCTCGCACTTGAACGTGGCCAGCGTGCAAAAGCCGGCGAGCAAGCACAGCCGGCGGATCTTGACCAGAGAGATGCTGTAGAGCAGAACGCAGTGGGACAGGACCAGGGTGACGTAGGTCCAGCCCATGCTGGTCCACACCGCCGCCAGCCCGTACGCCATGGACGCCAGGGACCGGTGCTGCGGAGCAACGGGGGCAGGCGGTCATTCCACGCCGGTCCCGCGCGCTCGCGCGCCACCTTCCGCCCCGCCACCTGAGGAGCCAGCATGGAGCAGAGCTTGGCGAACAGCACGTGGCCGCACAGAGCGAAGGCGATGTGAGCCCGCAAGGTCCAGATCCACATGGCCCATTCCTCGTCCGCCGTGTCCTGGGAGGGCGGACCACCCCAAACGCCAGGTAGGCAAAAGCTTCCATTCTCTTTCGCTTTCGCCAAGGCCGCCGCCGCCGCTTACCATTTTCCGGCCCAAGTAGTGCCAGCCTGGCTTCACGCTGGACTTGAATGCTTTCCTGTCGACGTTGGCTGGGACGGAACAAGAAAAAGAAACCCAGGGCAAATGCGAACCGTGAAGGAATAGTCTAATGCTTGAGCAAGGGCTCTTATCGTTTTTACCGAGGGCAACCGAAAAAGTGGTCAGGAAAAAAAAAAGTGAATGAATGCCATGAAAACATGCTCGGGATTAAGCAAACGATAAAGATTCCAATTATTTTACACATTCATTCATTCATTCATCTTCCGAACCGCTTGATCCTCACGAGGGTCGCGGGGGGTGCTGGAGCCGATCCCAGCTGTCTCCGGGCAGTAGGCGGGGGACACCCTGAATCGGTTGCCAGCCAATCGCAGGGCACACAGAGACGAACAACCATCCACGCCCACACTCACACCTAGGGACAATTTAGAGTGTTCAATCAGCCTGCCACGCATGTTTTTGGAATGTGGGAGGAAACCGGAGCACCCGGAGAAAACCCACGCAGGCCCGGGGAGAACATGCAAACTCCACACAGGGAGGCCGGAGCTGGAATCGAACCCGGTACCTCTGCACTGTGAAGCCGACGTGCTAACCACTGGACTACCGGGCCGCCCACCTGACACATTCAATTTCACACATTGTCAATCCAAATCAGTAAGACTCTTTCAAAGTGAGGGTGCAGTCGCTACGAGAGCATCGGTGCTGCGTCGACACATTTGGATTTACGACTCGTGAATCAAAAACGCTTCCACCATCGCTGCCGCGTCGAGTCGAGTCATACTCACACGCGGACGCCTCAAAGATCCGGCGGGTGGACCACAACAGGGCCGAGGCCAGCACCGCGTTGTAGAAGTACAGCTCGTATTTGGGAAGCGCCGCTTTGATCGCCATGACGACGGAATGACGCTCGCGCGCGCCCACCAGGACCTCCGGAAAAACGACACAAGAAAAAAAAAAGCTCCTAAGCACACATGCGCATTGAAACGGCCTCAAACGGGTTTAACCTGTGTCAATGACGCCAGACCTCGGGCCATTCGTGGCGCGGCGCGCTTCTTGTTTGGAAATGCATCCGGACGCGCCCTCCCTCTTTAAGCAAAGTTTTGTCGAGCAGCGGCGCAGAAGTCGCCGGCTGGTGTCCCGATACTTTTGTCCACCGTGGCATTTTGCCGCCGCCGCGCAGTACGCGGGAGTTCCGTCCGTCGTTTCCGAATATTTTGACGCTCGGCCGGCGAAACGCGCAAACGAGCAACGTCGCATATCAATTGGATTTCGATCACACGTGAGCGTGATGACCCGGGGACGTTTTTGATTCGAGTCTGGCATCGGAATTTGCCCTGGCGGACCCAACACTTGGCGCATTCTCTGCTCAGTGCGCGACGCGCGCAAGGTGCCGGCTTGTCACCCTTTAAATAGGCCCACCGACCGGGAGCGCGTCACAGTCCGGATATTTCGGAGGGCGCTCGGAGTTTTCCGTTCAGCGAGCGACGGGTTGAATCCTGCCGGTCCCCATCGATGACAATGGCGAGGCGACCGCTTTCTTTGTTGATTTGCCAAATTCCGTTGGAGGTGCGCAATGAAGCCGCACCGCTCTGCTCCGAGCCATCGCGGCTGCTGCGCTTCAGGCACTTGACCTTTATTTTGCAAGGCCACCCTCGCCAACTCCATCCAAAAGCGAGCGCCGGCCGCTCGCTTTGCTTTTTCTTTCACCTGAGCCACCAATCAAGAGTGGCCTTTGCTTGCGCTCCTTAGACTTGAGGAAAGTCCAGCCACCGGCTGCTTCCGAGCCCACGCGCAAACTCTCCGTCACTAAGCCCGACTTTGAAGACGTTTAAAGTCTCGCAGGGCGGAATGGAAATGAAAATGTTTGAGTCCCACGCGTGCCTCGAAATAGCTGCGCGGCCGGTCACGCGCCGCGCTCTGTCCTCGGCAAACACCTGTTGTCGCACTGACCTTGAACTGAGCGGAGGTCGCGTCAACAAAACTTGCCAATTCTTCCAAAGGCTCCAAAATATTCAAGGGAGACCAAAGGTGCCCGCGGACTCCCTGCCGGCGCTCGCAAAGACGCCTAGGGACTTGTATACTGTTGCTGACAAAAAGGGGCGGGGCCACAAAGGCTGGGTGGGTGGGACTTGATGCCCTCCCCGGGGACGTGAGCAGGTGTCCAAGTCCTCTCCAAACATCGCGCCGAAATAAATGGCGCTCGGAGACGAATGCAAATGCCCCCGAGGGCTCTCGGCGGCGACGGCGCAAATAAGGCCGCGCCGACCAAACTGCTCTCGGGGACGACGAGTTGGCGTGGAACGAAATCTGGGATCAAAAAGCTTTGCGTTCCGCACACGGCCGCCTGCCACACAACAACACACAATGGGGTAAAAATAGATGGGCAACTCCAAAAGAGGACACGGCGGGGAGAACCAGAATTTCTTTATTAGCAAACAGGAGAATCGCTCAATCTGGTGTCGTGTGACTCGACCTTGTTGGCGGGTCCCGATGACTTTCCGTTGTCTTGTGGCCCTTGCGACGACTCCTTCTGGCTTCGTTTTTTTCTTCTTTTTTCTCTCGGCAGATGAGCGCACACTGCCCGTCACTCCTTCCTGCCGGTCTCCTGCCCTTCAAAGAGGGGGTACTGGAGCTCCATCTGAGACCACGTGCGCTCGCCGTTGGCCAGGGACCAGATCAGCCCAGGCAAAGCGTCCACCTGCACCACCACCGGGTCCCCCCCCCCCCCCAAAAAAAATCAAAAACAAAAAACAACCGAAGCCAGTCGATTCAAACTCGGATTTGAAAAAGGTTCAGAAATGGCGTCAAGTCATTGAACGGCCGTGCGGGCATTTGCGCCCGATCGCGGTATGGACGTACCTCGACTCGGATCTGCCTCATGGAGTCTCGGTCCCTTAGGGTGGCGGTGCGCGGCGTCTTGTTGACGGTGTCAAAATCGACGGTGACGCCGAAGGCCACGCCGATTTCGTCGGAGCGGGCGTAGCGCCTGCCGATGGACCCCGAGGACTCGTCCACCTTGTGGGACACGCCCTTTCGGGTCAGGGCCTCGGCTGAGGAGGACCAACAGCAAAACCGTGGGTTCGCTCCAATGTTAAGGCGCGAGGTGAGGAGACTCGGAAGGTACTGTGTGCTGACTGCCGCCTGGTGGCGCGGGACTGACTTTTGTGTCTTTTTGGGGGGGTTTTAGGTCACAAAATTCCCTGCGCAACATTTCAGGTCCATCCTTGATCTAGGGATCACGGTCTCATTTCATTCAAAATGCCATGGAAAAAGGTCAGATTCATTCATTCATGCTCTTTTTTTATCTTCAAATATAATTTCAAATTTGACACTTTTTTGCTGATTTTGTTGAGGTCAATTTATGATAATAATAATAATTAATTTATAATTATAATTTATATTTACATGATATCATCTCAGCCTTATTGTATTTAGAATGTCATTTTAGCTTGGGTTTTTTTGGGATAATACTTGAATATATTATTTGAATTGTCGGTCTTCATTTTTCTTCCAATGATGACCAAATAGATCCAAATTTTTAACCAACTTGATGGAATTTATGCATGTTGAAGGCTTCATCAGCTTTGCTTGAATCGACCTGATTTCAATTTGTGACTACCAGAGACGCACACGGACAACTCACAGAGTTGTTGGACAAAAGGTGTGAAGTCTTGGTTTTGGCTCAGAGGAAGGATGCAGCATTTGTACGGGGACACGGTGGCCGGAAAACTGAAATACTGCAAAGCAAATGGGTCATGCTGAATCCAAACAAGCAATTGATGGAGAGGACCCCCCCCCCCCTCCCTACCCCGCTCGTGGTCCTTACCGTCCTCTGTTCATCTCCCTGCCGCGTGTGGAAGCAGTGCTCAAAGATGCAGTACATGATTCTGCCGATGCCGAAGGACGGCTCGATGACGTTGGGGACGATCTCCTCAACTGCGGGCAAAGCGGCATTGAGAGCGGAATGCTGCCACGTGAAATCCGAATTGAGGCTTTTTTTTTTTTTACCGACCGTGTAACGTTTTCTGGAATCTCCTGACGGCGACCATGTCTTTGGAAAGCTTGAAGGTTTTGCCCTGCGTTGACACGCTGAATTCTCTGCATGAAGTGGAGAGCAAAAGACAACACCTCCCTTTTTTATCCCTTTCAAAACTTTGGGAGCATCTGTTCAACTTGACAGGAAAAACAATATAATCAAGGCGAAGGAGAACAAAAGTGCGATCGTGAGCCCAACTAGCCAATTGAAAGTCATGTTAAGTGGGGGGGTCGGCTCGCATCACGTGCCACCTCCGAAGTCCAACTGTTCTGTTACCCGCTTTCGTTGAGACGCTTCTCCCCGTCGCCGATGAAGCATTCGTCGCACGCGTCCAGGTAGTCGAAGATCAGCTTGGCGTCCTTTTTGTACGCCGCTCCGATGGCGCCCCGGTTGGGCTCGAACTTCACGACGTTGACCACCTTGTGTGGACGAGTCAAGGAAAAAAGCACAGCGCGCTGCCAAGGGAAGACGGTGTTTCACCAAAGGCCGCGCTCCCTCTGAGGTTGCGACCGCCCAATTCCAAATGAGCAACCGCGTGCATCGCATTTGTTTTTCTCTTTCTGTCTTTACAAGGTGCGAGGGACACGATTCGCCGCTTCGTCCGAATTCTGTCACGAACCGACCGCGGATGACAGAAAAGGTCAAGCTCCACATCTGCTCGCGGGGGATTGCAAGACAGCGTCGTTACATTCAGACGGAAGCTTTCCGGCAATGTCGCGTTTCCACGAGTCTTGGAAGACGCGCAAAGGAGCTCATGTTGTTTTGCCCGCACGGGGTCACGAATGGCCGAAAGGCCGAGTTCCCGGGATATGGCTTCTTTCAGCGGCTTCTCGGCCACCAGGGGCACCTTGGTGGCACGGGCGTGACACTTGAGGTCGTAACAGGAGCGGTCGGCGCAGCCCACGATCTCGATCCAACCCTGAAGGAGGACGCGGCGTGCTGAAAGAGCGGCCGTCGGGGTCGGGAGCGGGCGGCGACGGCGACTCACGTAGGAGGTTTTGGCCTCGGCGTCCCAGCAGTCGCAGGCGTAGTGGGCCATCTCGTTCTCCATGTGCTGGCGGAAGCGCACTTTGTCCTTGCGCAGACCCACTTTGAGCAGGTACAAGTAGATCCTGCCGATGAAGTAGCCCAGCACGGAGTTGTCGATGATGCCCTGCGTCGAGAGAAGGTAAACAATGCTCTTGACCCTCCTTTGCCACAAGCGAGGCCACCGGGGTCGGTAAGGCCCGAGAGTTTGACGTCCCCCCCACCCCCCACCTGCTCCACGGCGTCTCCGAGCCTCATGGTGTGCGCGGACTGGCCGCTGGTCTGAGCCCCGGAGGAGTACAGCAGGATGTCCAGGTCGGCCACGTTGGAGAACTTGGGGTGCACCTTCTCGCCGGGGTCCACAAAGTGCTCGATCTCGGCCATGGTGAACTCTCTGCAATGTTTGGGCAAGTTTAACGGACCAAAATGAAGGCGAAAGGGAGCGCGCGCCGTCTTCGCACCTGACGCGGATGAGGCCGGAGCGAGGCGAGATCTCGTTTCGGAAGGAGTTGCCGATCTGGGCGGCGCCGAAGGGCAGTTTTCCCTGGTTGAACTCCAGCAGTCGCTTGAAGTTGAGGAACATGCCCTGAGCCGTTTCCGGCCTCAGATAGCTGCGCACACATTTGCAGAGTCATCGACAGTCAGTTGCGGGCCTCGCGTTGGGGGAGCTGAGCCGGGATTCAACCGATTTGGGGGCTCAAAGTCACCACCGTGAGAGCTATTGCTACCGAGTAGGAGTCGCGTTGCTCGGCACGGTGGCAAATCCGACTCCGACTGTCGTAAGAGAGGCGGTCGTACCCGGGGGTGTTGCCACCTGGCCCGATGGAGGTCTGGAACATGAGGTTGAAGGAGATGGGAGGGGTCAGCTCGTTCCCCGTCGAGGGAGACGTGACCTTGTACTTGACAAAGAGTTGGCCCAACTCCTGCCGGGTGTAGTTGTCCATCTGGCGCACAAGGGGGCGGGGCGGGGACAGGGTCGGTACACCGTCGCCTTGGCCATCTGACGCGCGCAAACCCACCTGAGTGATCACGTCCTCCATCTCCGCCGCTTCCTCGGGGGAGCACGTCCCGTCGGACATCGCTTTCTTCAGATGGGCTGCGGACAGCGACCATCCGGTCAAATTCGACGCACGCTCTTCAAAGAATGCGGCATTTGCCGAGGAGGACGAGGTCCGATTTAAGTCGGGCTTCTGAACGCCACGGTTCAACCGGCCCGCGAACGCAAGTGGCACTTTTTTTGTAGAGGACGTTCTCAACGGGTATGTTAAAAAGTTGGGTTTTCATCAACGTTCAAACAAGAAAATACCTGAAAGATAACGCATATATCCATCCATCCATTTTCCGAACCGTTTGATCCTCACTAGGGTCGCGGGGGGTGCTGGAGCCTATCCCAGCCGTCTTCGGGCAGTAGGCGGGGGACACCCTGAATCAGTTGCCAGCCAATCGCAGGGCACACAGAGACGAACAACCATCCACACCCACACTCACACCTAGGGACAATTTAGAGCGTCCAATCAGCCTGCCATGCATGTTTTTGGAATGTGGGAGGAAACCGGAGCACCCGGAGAAAACCCACGCAAGCCCGGGGAGAACATGCAAATTCCACACAGGGAGGCCGGAGCTGGAATCGAACCCGGTACCTCTGCACTGTGAAGCCGACGTGCTAACCACTGGACTACCGGGCCGCCGATAACTCATATAGTTCATGGATTATGGACTTTATGTTGTTTTTCTTTTTTTTTCTTCAATAGGAAAGATGAGCTTGGATGCCGGAGGGCGATGACGTCGCATGCTTCTCTGAATCGGCCGGGGGAGATGGAAGGTTCAAGTTCCATCGTATTCCCCAAAGCGACGCCCGACGGCTGCAAGAGACGTCCAACGATCCAAGCGGGTACGGTAGCCTCCATTTGACCGATTCGATCCGCGTTACTATTTTGAGATCGTGATTTTTCAAAATGTACGCTTTGAGCGGCCAGTCACTCAAGCAAAGAACTCCCGAGTCATTATCAGACCGGAACAACAAAAGGCCCCCATTTGACCAATTGCGCAGCGGTTTGCTTGGAACCAACAAAAGTTCTTTGTGAAATCAAGCGGCTGGCTAAAGAAGTCAAACGGTCTTCAAATGATGGCGGCGCGCCAGAAAGACAAGAGAGACATCCGAGGAATGCGAATTGCAGCCCCGCCTGTCAGCCAGATGTGTGACAGACAGGCAAAAACCTAGGGGCGGGTGCTTGATGTAAAATAAGGAGGGAGGGGGGGGTGACGACATCATCACCTTTGAGGAGGTGATCGGCGCGAAAGCATTCTCCCGTCTTGGCGTCCTTCACCATGTAATCAGCAAACTTGTCCACGTGGCCCGATGTCCTGATTGAGAAAATGACATTTATTTTTATTTGGGGGGGGGGGGGACTAGGGCGTGGCGGGTGTGCTGCGCTCACTTGAGGACGGGCTCGGGGGTGAGCATGGTGCAGTCGATCTCCAGGATCTGCTCCTCCTGGATGAAGTGCTGCCTCCACACCTGCAAGATGTTGTTCTTCAGGGCGCAGCCCACCGGACCAAAGTCGTACAGGCCGCTCACACCTGAAACAAGACGGCAAACCGGTAGGTCGGTTATTATTATCATTCATCACCGTATGGATCGATTAGACTTGACATCTGATCAAATCGGCCCCAAACATCCAGACGCGTAAAGACTCCCCGCGGGCTGCCCCGTCCCCGGCAAATCGCAAAACTCCACCTAGAATTATCCACCAATCAAAAGCCAAATATTCTTCGAATAACACGGATGAACGCTAAGCCCCAAGAAACGGAAAGTGACCCGCTTTCAAGAAGCCCGTCGGGGGCTCGCTCTGAAATGCTTTGCACCTACCTCCGTAGATGGCGAAAGACTGATCGTAGAAGAACCTCCTCTTGAGCGTGTCGTCCAGCTTGAGCCTGTCAACGACCTCCTCTTGAGGCCGCAAGGACAGCTCCTGCAAGCGCACCGGCGAAGGGTAGCGAGAGGAAGCCCAAGCGAGAGCCGGCCGCAAACTTGTACCTTCATTTCCAGAGTTCTCTTGCGGGCTTTCAGCTCGGCGACAGCCCGGTTCACCTCCAGCTCGGGGGCTTCTTGCGCTTTCAGCTGGGCAACCAAGTCGCCCTGAAGGCGACACCCCGACCTTAGAAATGACTCTAGCGGAAAAGGAGACATGGCATGCCCCCCCCCCCCCCCCCCAATGCCAGTTTCTGCAATGACTATGTTGACATGCACATCTGCACAAAAGCACGACAACGATGCGAGGACTCGCAGCCCCGGGCTTATCTCCAAAAAAAAGCTATCTATCACCATGGAATATGTCCACGGAAAGGTCCAAGGAGCCACGGCCTGAGCTGGGAACTCACCTGCTGGCGCACCGCCTCCCGCAAAGGTGCCAAAGCCGCTTCCATGTTGCCACGACACAGTCAAGCCGCTTGCCGCTTTGCGCTCTTCCCTGCTACCTCCCAGCCGTCTGGATGTTTTCTTGTCCCTCCCCATCTGGCTCCCCCGCCCCCCTTTCTGAAACCGAGGCTTGGAGTTGCATCAGCCAAAGCAGGCTCCATACGCACCGGCCCGTTTGGAAGAATGTGCCCCGATGACCTGCCGGCGGGGACCCGCCCGAGCGCTTTGCACAAATTGGCGTTCTGAAGAGGACTCCGCCGCAGGAATCGGACATTTTCCACAGATTAAATTCAAACGCAAATGCAAAATTTGTCTTGGGCCATTCGTTTCGGACCAAAGTTTTCAGAGTATGTCTCGGTATCGCCGTACGACACGACCTAAGGCCAAAAGGCCGTTTGGGAGTCGTTTCGTCCCCGCTGCCGTCACTTTTTGAGGAATCTTCACAAATATACCCCACGTCGAAAAGGTCAAAAGCCAAAGACCTAGAAACCAGACAAAAGTAGTCTGCTTTGCAATGGGTCTTTTTCAGCCGACGGCAGCGCAACAATGTCAATCTTGCCGTTCCGCCGCCGCGCAAGAGATGAGCTCTTTTTAATTGCCGTTTGTTTGATTTGTTCCGATTTCATCGAGTGGCACGTCTGCGGGCGTGGGTTTGAACTTCAAGTGCCGCCTTTGCCCGGGAGAACCGAATAAACAACTGTGACAACAAATGAGAACGATGCAGGTGGGATGCCGTGTCCAGTAAGTGCTGGCGCTTTTTATTGAGAGCGCTCGGTATCTGAAAAGCGGTACGCCTCCTTCCGCTGCCAGTTTCTCCCTTTTGAACAACAAGACCACGCTGGTCATACGTTGTTGAAATGTGTGAATGTGATCATCGTGACGTTCTTTTGATGATGCGAATGCAACAAAAGTCTGTGAATTGAATTGATTTATTCCCCCCACCCCTCCGCAGGCGGAGGAGAGAAAGGAGGACTTCACTCCTCGGCCGCGTCCCTCTTGCTGGTCTCCTGTCCTTCAAAGGTGGGATACTTGCTCTCCACTTGCGCCCAAGTCAGAGACCCGTTGGCCAAATCTCGGATGATCACTGGCAGCTCGCTCACCTGAGAAGAGACAGAGCGCGCTCAGTAAGAGACATGGACTCGTCCGGAGGACGGGATGGGACCGGACGGGACCTCGGCTCGGATCTGCCTCATAGAGTCTCGGTCCCTCAGGGTGGCGGTGTGCGGCGTCTTGTTGACGGTGTCAAAGTCAACGGTGATGCCGAAGGCCACGCCGACTTCGTCCGTCCGGGCGTAGCGCCTCCCGATGGACCCTGCGGAGTCGTCCACCTTGTAGGAAACGCCGTTTCGAGTCATGGCCTCGGCTGAGAGGAGACGAGAGGAGAGGTGTGAGCAGGGGCGGCGGATCGACAGCTTCATGGCACGTTCGATGCAACGCGCTTCCGGGGGAAATGAAATTGAAGACCGACTGCCCAATGTCCCACATCACCCAAAGTAATTTTCGCCGTCGTGATTGCGACGGGTGATTTCAAAAATGATTCGAGGAAGAATGTTCCCTTATTTTGAGATTTGACGATGTGTACTCGGACAATTCCAATATTTAGCAGGAGAAAATTTGGATCCCTTCACACATCAATAAAGATGAAATACAGGCGAAACATTTGACCGTTTTACAAAACATTTAGCATTTGACTTCACAACAGAGAGAAAAATTGTGAAAAATCAGCCGATTACTTCGGAGGGCATCATTTAAAATGAAAATACAAATGTTAAACAAAAAAAGATTGGCCGATAATACCTCGTATCAGCCAATCATCCTAACGCCAATCTGAAACGTGACTTTATAAGTGAACGCGTGTACACATGTCCACTTTTGGAAGCCTGCTTTAATGGCCATTCAGTCACTATTTTTTGATTCGGGGATGGACGGCTATCAAGGAAAAAAAAAATCAAACTACAAGTGTCATACTTACAGAGCTCTTTAACGAAGGGCACAAATTCCTGGTTTTGACTCAGAGGCAGAATAGAGCACTTGTATGGCGCAACTGTTGCTGGGAAGCTGAAGAACTGGCGGTGGAGGGTCACAAGAGAGAAGAGAGCTCGTTTCACTTCAAATGGCCGCCAAAAAAGCTCAATTCTTAAACGATTCGTTCTTCATTTTAGTAAGGAACCCTAACCCAAAAGTAATGTTTTTTTTCTTTTCAGTTGACTCATTCCATCCATGCATATTTTGTAATTGACCAATATCAGAGGAGAAAGGAATGGAAAATGTTTCATGTTCATGTCCCGCTAGCAGGCTACGCTTTGTCACGGGTCCATTTTGGAGTGTCCGGCTTAGGACGGGTTTTGGCCGTACTCACCGTCCTTTGCTCGTCGCCCTCCCTGACGCGGAAGGTGTGCTCAAAGATGCTGTACATGATCCTGCCGATCCCAAACGACGGCTCGATGACGTTGGGCACCACTTCCTCCACTGCGGAAAAGGAGACAGGTGAAGCGTGCGCCCCCTTCCGCGGCCGCCAGCCCAGCTCTGATCTCACCGTGTAGCGTCTTCTGAAATCGCTTGACGGTCACCATGTCTTTGGTCAGTTTGAAAGTCTTTCCCTCCAGCTCGACGGCAAACTCTCTGCAGGATTGAAAAGGGACTCTCGGCACTCAGCGAGCGCGGAGGCAATGGGGGAGGGGGGGCGTCGCCGCGCTTCGCCCACTCACCCGCTGCGCTCGAGGAGCCGCTCCTTCTCGGCCACGCGGCATTCGTCGCACGCGGCCAGGTACTCGATGATGATTTTGGCGTCCTTCTTGTAGGCCTTGCCGATGGCGCCTTTGTTGGGCTCCAAGTGGACCACGTTCACCACTTTGTGCGGCCACGTTAAGGAAGGAGCCTTTGCCGATAGGGGTGGCGGGCGAGAAGGCGGGCGTCGCGGAAGGATATGGCTTCTTTCAGCGGCTTCTCGGCCACCAGGGGCACCTTGGTGGCTTGGGCGTGGCACTTCAGGTCGAAGCAGGAGCGGTCGGCGCAGCCCACGATCTCGATCCAACCCTGCGAGCCGCAAAGGCCGCGATCAGCGCAAGCGCCATGACGAGAGAGCGCGCGTGAACGCGGAGGAGACCTACGTAGGAGGTTTTGGTTTCGGCGTCCCAGCAGTCGCAGGCGTAGTGGGCCATCTCGTTGTCCATGTGCTGGCGGAAGCGGAGCTTGTCTTTGGCTATTCCCACTTTGGTGAGATAGAGGTAGATCCTTCCGATGAAATAGCCCAGAACCGAATTATTGATCACCCCCTGCAAGACAAGAACGCGCAAATTGGGTGCCGTTTCCTGCTTGGCGGCCGTGCCGAACGGCCAAGTCTCGCACTTCCTCTGTGCTTCGATACCATGATTTCGTTTTGTGGAGCCGCTTCAATTGAAGTCGTTCGCCGACTCGCAGCCTTTGATGCATTCACTACGAGCACCGGACAAAATGCCGCCCGAAAACGAGTACCGGTAAGTCCTTCATCAATACTCCCAAGAAATCTGCGCTTTTGCCACTCTCGCACTTTTTTGATGGACAAACATTGACAGTGTATGCCAGGAGACAGCTGCTGATTCTCTTCTCCCACTCAGGAGGACGGTGGCGGTCGCGGGACAAACGTAGTCAAGGGCCCCCCCACCTGCTCCACGGCGTCTCCGAGCCTCATGGTGTGCGCGGACTGGCCGCTGGTCTGAGCCCCGGAGGAGTACAGCAGGATGTCCAGGTCGGCCACGTTGGAGAACTTGGGGTGCACCTTCTCGCCGGGGTCCACAAAGTGCTCGATCTCGGCCATGGTGAACTCTCTGTCGGGGAAGGCACAAACATGAAGACGTGTCCTGATTTAAGGTACGTTTACCCGTTCCGAGAAAGGGGAGAGGGGAAAAAAATAGTTACTTTCGATCAGTACCAGATCAAACCCTTTCATGTACCCAGCCCTGCAAATGCAACAGATTTCATTTCCGTTTTTTCCAAATTAAGTCCGACCTGTAACTTGAAGCGGGGAACCAAAGAACCCTTAGAAAGGTTTCGTACAAACGAAGCGGCGATAGCCCCCCACACCCCGCCCCCACCTGACACGGATGAGCCCGGAGCGAGGCGAGATCTCATTCCTGAAGGAGTTTCCGATCTGAGCGGCAGCAAAGGGGAGCTTTCCCTGGTTGAACTCCAGCAGTCGCTTGAAGTTGAGGAAGATGCCCTGAGCCGTTTCAGGCCTCAGATAGCTGCGCATGGAGACCAGCGTCATAAGACCAGATTTACACGGAGCGTCGTGGGCTTTTCCCTTCCCTTCCTTCCTCACCCTGGCATGTTCCCCCCTGGTCCGATGGAGGTCTGGAACATGAGGTTGAAGGCGATGGGCGCCGTGAGGTCATTTCCCGTGGTGGGAGACTTGACGCTGTACGTGACGAAAAGGTCGCTCAACTCTTGCTGCGTGTAGTTGTCCATCTGTCGAATACAACCTTAATCAGTGTGTCCAAAGTAGAGGCCTATCCCCCCCTCCCTTCAGTCACCTGCGTGATGACATCCTCCATCTCAGCCTTCTTCTCTGCAGTACACTTCTTGTCCGCCATCATCTTCTGCAGATGCGCTGCAGAAAAAAAACGATCAGTGAATCCAATTCCGCCGACACAGTAAGCAAGCGCACGCTGTTTTTACATCGGCATTTAGGGTGGAAGGAGGTTTCATCGCAGTCTGTGCATACATCAAAATGTGTTTTGGGTTTTTTTTCACAAGGGAGTGACCCAGTAAGCTGCACTAATAGCAGTCAGTTTTAACAGAGGAGAGAGAATACGCTCATCTCGTTAGCCTGTCCACAGAGTCTTGCACTGCATGACAGCATTGAGCTAGCAGACTTTCATTTAGGGCCAATTAAGTACAATTGCATAACATTGCGTAAAAAAAATAAATAATAATAATCGGGCGGCCCGGTAGTCTAGTGGTTAGCACGTCGGCTTCACAGTGCAGAGGTACCGGGTTCGATTCCAGCTCCGGCCTCCCTGTGTGGAGTTTGCATGTTCTCCCCGGGCCTGCGTGGGTTTTCTCCGGATGCTCCGGTTTCCTCCCACATTCCAAAAACATGCGTGGCAGGCTGATTGAACACTCTAAATTGTCCCTCGGTGTGAGTGAGTGCGAATGGTTGTTCGTTTCTGTGTGCCCTGCGATTGGCTGGCAACCGATTTAGGGTGTCCCCCGCCTACTGCCCGAAGACAGCTGGGATAGGCTCCAGCACCCCCCGCGACCCTAGTGAGGATCAAGCGGCTCGGAAGATGAATGAATGAATGAATAATAATGCTCAGTGACCTTGTATCTTTAAAAAAAAATGTAAGTAGAGGTACCCTTGAGGAGATGGTCTGCCCTGAAGCACTCGCCATTCTTGACATCTTTCACCATATAGTCAGCAAACTTGTCAACATGTCCCGATGTCCTGTTGACACAAAGAAATGGTGAACACGTCTCCAGGTGCTGTGACCTTCCATACGCCGTCACTTTTAAAGAGTGTATCTACAACCGGGCTGTGGAAGTCTGCGATAATGACAGCTCCCACGCATGAAATTGCAGAGTCCATGTGCGCCTGTCAAAAACAACCCACCGTCCAGCACTTGGGAGCTGACCGTAGGAACCACCAGGCAGCAAAAACAAAAAGCGCCCCACAAGGGGAATGTGCACAAGTTTGATTTCTGGCTCACTTGAGGACGGGCTCGGGGGTGAGCATGGTGCAGTCGATCTCCAGGATCTGCTCTTCCTGGATGAAGTGCTGCCTCCACGCCTGCAAGATGTTGTTCTTCAGGGCGCAGCCCACCGGCCCAAAGTCGTACAGGCCGCTCACACCTGAAGAGGATGAAGACTCGGTCAACCGCATCTGTCGACATGCATCGAGCGAGCTTTGTCGTACCGCCGTAGATGGCGAAGGCCTGGTCGTAGAAGAAACGCCTCTTCAGGGTGTCCTCCATCTTGGTCCTGTCCACAATGTCATCTTTGGGTTGCAACGCCAGCTCCTGCGGGCAGTTTGATCAATGACTCCTGGGCGAGATTGCCAAGCAGGGCTCAACTGTTGTACCTTGGCCTCTAAATTGCGCTTCCTCGCTTTCAGTTCGGCCACCGCTTTGGTCACGTCCACGTCGGGAGCGCCGTCCTGCTTCATTTGGCGAACGAGATCCCCCTGAAAAACAGACAGGGGGCATAACTGTGAAGCGGGGAGGGCACCAACTTTCAGCATCCACTGCCATCAAATTCGACAAAGAGACGATTGTCAATATCCTGAGCCATTGTCCGCTGTTGTCATCCTAATTTTCATACTCTTCCTCCGCCCACAGATCACTCCTTGTCAGCCCTAAAGCAAGACGGCGCCTTTGCTCCTGAGCCCCCCCCCGGCACCCTGGAAGAAGAGCCCCGCCAAAATAGATGGACCGACCCCACTCTCCTTGTGTCAAAAAATCACCAGCTATTTTCCTTGCTTTAGTGGGACCTTGTATGACGACTTTCTGCTTTTGAAAATAGGGGTTTATGTCCTTTTTGCGTTCTTTTGACGAAGCTATCCTTTACTCAATGATACGACGCACTTGAAATGAGTTCCACGCCAGCGCGGGGTGATTTCAACTTACTGAACGGAGCAACGGAAACTCAACTTTATTAGTGATGGGAATTCCGGCTCCTTTTAGAGTGTGTCGTTCACTTCAAAGAGCCGGCTCTAGGAGCCACACACATGAATTTTAACAAAAAAGTACGTTTTGATGCTGGAAAAAACGGGTTACACTCCCAATAAATAAAAGAACCAACCATGAAAGTTGAGACCAGCGCTTTTTAAATGTCGTGAAATATGAACTTGTCGATTGATTGGACCACACCCGTTTAAAAAGCCACAGCTGTGGCCGCGGCTGAAACGTGGCACAAGGGCGCAGACGCTACTGCGACGACTCGCCAGCAGCGAGCTAGTTGGAAGCTCCATTCATTGACTGGACTGAGCTGTCCTGATTGAAGCCGAACCTGGCGTCGGCACAGAAAGACTTTCTTGCACTATAAACGAACCTGTTCCTTGACTGCGAGCCTCAAAGGGGCGAGGATTTGCTCCATGTCGCCGTCCATGGTTGTTCGTCCTTCTTCCAGTCGTCGCTGCTGCAGCTCCTGCCACAGGTTCTTTTTCTTGTTCCTGTTGGAAAGGCGAGCCGACGTGGAAAGGGGCCGGTTCCGGAGGCGATCTAACCGAACAGGCCGGACCCGCAGCACCGAGCACAGCGAGGGAATGTCGGGGATGGTCCTCAGCGGTGCCGATGCAGAAGCCCCCCGGAGAAGAACAAGCATGGACAGACAGGAACGCTTGAGGAGAATGATGAAATCGCTCCGACGTCAAGATGTCAAGTAAATGTCTTTTAAATACATCGCCCACACTTTCGTCTCAAGAGAAACGGAGGGGGGCGGGGCAAATCAAGCTAAGCCACCCGTCCGCAGATTCGCCACAAAAGAACAGGCATCCATCATCTGAATCCCGTTTGCTGAAATGAAATGGAAACAAGACCCCACCACCACACAAAAAAGAGATAAATTGGTACTCTTCTGTAATTCGACTTCGTCTTTTTGTCTATTTTCTTCGGAAAATTAGTTGGGTGCTGTTTGAGTTTTGTCCACCAGATGTCTCTACGATTGCATGTTGAGGCACGACGACTGGAAGTCCTCTGTTTACCGCGCACGTTGAATACATAAATCGGAACCCGCGGTTAATTTACGCACTTTAATTTGTGCACTCGTGACCGACTCTTGTTTTTTGGTTTGTTTTTATTTTTTTGTTTCTTCCCTCCATGTCGTTCACATTGCAGTCAACAGTCACCTTGTCTCCGACACCAAGTGAAGGTATCACGATGCAGCGGCCGAATCGCAAAGCCTCCTGGGAAGTGTAGTCGACTGGCTTCAACAGTCATGTTCGCCGAGGAATAACACGCACGGTGTAGCCCCCCTCACGGCGCACCGCATCTCGCATTTTCCATGGACAACACGTCCATCATAACACAGGTTGCAAATCCCAAAGAGGAGGAAAGCATTTGCGCGAGTCAAGACCAAGGTAAGACGTACACGTTTGATTTATCATGACACGCTTCCATGTTATTTCCCCCACCCCCCTCACCGTGTGTAAAATATTGCACGGTGCAGAGGACACTGAATACTGCAGTAACAAATGCTCGGCCGATACAAGCGCCGCAGTTGATATCTAGCCCCCCGCCCCCCACGTTATATAAACGATTCACCCCAAATACGCTGGATTTGAACGATTTCTGTCATGTTTCCTCGCGTGATTGCACACCCCTGCTTCCTTTGCAAGAGGGGGCGGGTACTTTCTGTCTTTGTGTGCTTTACGGACTAAACATTGTTGGATTTACCTCGAGAACGCAGCAAAATCAAACAAGTCGACACACAAAACAATTGAGTTATCAAAATACTTACTCCTCTGTGCTTAGTGTTTTGTTTTTTGGTAGCCTGCAAAATGAATAGCAGCATTCTTTTCGGCAGTTTTTGGCAGAGCAGTGGATAAAAGGCGACCCCCTTTTTTAAAATGCATAAAATTCAAAATTAGGTCTGCATCCATTCATTTTCTTAAGGAAACCTTAACCTTGAGAGTGAGCCGGAGCCTGTCCTCGCTGACTTGGAGTGAACAAGCAGTCACGCTAACATTCGAACTTGTGTACAATATAAGATGCATATTTTGGGAATGTGAAAAGTGGAGTAGCCATAAAAACTTTGGAGCAACATGCACACTCCACACAGATTCCAAACCAAAACCTGAGAACTGCAAGGCAGAATTGCCAACTTCTCGATAATTCTGTTTTCTCTTTTTTTTTTTAGAGTTACAAATGCAATAAAAAGTTGATTTTGAGGCACCATCTTTGGTAGCAGCACATTTCACAACGCCACCAGAGTGAAAACGTATATTTATATTTATTTTCTTAAAGCTTTTTAGTTTCCTCAAGCTCTTTGTTTCCACTCCCCAACAAAATTTTCTTTAACCCTAAATATAAACCAAAGGGAAGTGCACGTTGAGTACTTACCCAACGCACATTAAGGTTGACTTCCGAAAGCCCGCTGGCTTACGCTGCAGGCTGCTAACAAAACTGGTATTGATATTGCAGTTTCTAGAAACCCTTCAACGAGTAATTTGTTGACACACAGCGCCAGCAGAGACCATCAATTCTGCAAAGTATACAATACAATACAATACAGAACACAAGACAAAGGCAGCACTCTCGATGTGCTAATAATTGCATTTACCAGCAGTAGTCCAGTGCAGCTCAAGACACATTTCAGCATAAAATACAGCATGTAGCTGCTCTGAAATGAAGCATAAATAAATCATCCCCCCCGCCAAAACCCCAAATCCAAGCCAGAGGGGGTCTTGTGCCTCCAAGGCCATGCCTCGGCATATTCTCTCTTGGCGTCATGGAATGACCCTTGCGGTCTTCCGTGCCCCGTCACCCTTAGCGTGCGTGTAGGTGACGGGTGACTGGGGGCGTAATAAGCGCCCCCTTGCACCGCCTTCAAAGGGCTTCTTCTCGTCGAGAGGCTTTCGCCGTGATCGCGCCGCGCGCAGATAGCTCTGAGTGGATGAGCCACCTACTCCCATCGGATGAGCTTTTTAGCTGGTGTGACGATGATGACGGCGGATCGTCCTTATGCTTTGGTCCATTTTAGTGCCCTGTCCATTTGAAAGGCCATCCCCATTCAAGATCGCTTCTTGCAGGTCAAATCTGCATCGTCTTTTCGCATCACCTCCCGTCACACTTTTCAATCCTCCGTTTCAGGGGGGCGAAGCATTTCAAAGGATATCGAATTCCACCTGTGCAAAAAGTGGTCACAGCTGCGCATGGAGAACGGGGCAAGAGCGCCAGTTGATTTGAAAGCTTGTCCGACAAAGCGAGACGCCCGCTTTGTTGTTCTGCGTTTGGGGCCTCCGAATAGTCGCGGGTTTTTCATCACGTGCGCTTGCCGCCAGGCGTCGAGCGCCGCGGCTGGCGAGCAACTTCGCAGCCTGCTTGCGCAGCGGCGTCTCGTCGCGCTCATTGTTTCTTCCCTGAGCTCTCGGTGTTTTCATTGCGAGCCCCCTTGCTCGTCATCTCCTTCGTAGCGGGCGCTCGAGAAGCAGCCGTCGTCACCCCCCCCCCCCACCTCAATTCTACTACTTGCGGTGGAAGTCTTCTTACGACGCGTCTCTCCGGCTGTACTGGACTGCCCCCTGGTGGCCAGTGCGCTCCCATCAGAAGCAGCGGTCGCAAAAGCGGTTTGGCCTTTGTTCGGGAAACTTTCCACACAGCCGTGCCGTTTCAAAGCGACCCTGTTTTTCCGTTTGCATTATTAACGCAGCCACCGCCACGCGCCCTCCTGGTACTGACCTCTTTACCCGCTTGGCCGCTCGACCGCAGCTGCCAGGTCCTAAAATACAGTTGTTGCGGGCAGCCCCGCAAAAAGGGCTTGCTTGGCGAGGCCGCAAGATGGAAGCAAAGCGCCTCCAACACAGAGGATCGGAATGGATGGACGCTTGGCCTCCTGGGAGCCGGACCGGGCTCTTTGGCGGGTCAACCGCATGCCGGGCGGGGCCACGGGGACGCCTTCCGCTCCTGTTGTCGTCCTTTTGCCCTCACCTTTTCCTGCGTGGCGTCCACATTTGTTGGATTTTTATTTTTTTGCTCGCGCCTCACCTCCATTTTATCCCCCCCCCCCCACCCCCAACTTTCTGTTCTAGTCTCCCAGTCCAACGGCAGCCTCAAGAAGCGGCACAGTCGGAGCATCTTCAGCCCGTTGTTCTGCTGCTTTCGCAACTACAATGACTACCGCGTGGAGCCGCCGCTCGCCAACAACAAGACGCGCGCCCTGCCGCCGCCCCCACCGCTGCCCGAGGAGAACGGCGCTCCTCTCAAGGTGAGAAGCGTTTGCTCTCTGCACGACATTTTTTAGTCTTCCCACTACAAATGTTTATCAGCTACTTTTTGTTTGTTTTGTTTTTTTGGGGGGGGGGGTTGTTTTTGTCTTAGATTTTAGTGTGGTTGAATATGGAGCGTGTTTTTCAAAGTGCCAGATCGGGGCGGGGCATTCGTGCGCCAATTCCCAAACAATTGTTTGCCCTCCCTTCTTTCCGACCATCCACTATTCCCCAAATAAATCCATTGAAAACAAAGGCGAAAAGCAAAGATGTTGGTCATGTCACGAGTCAAGTGCTTTTCTGAAGCGCAATTAGTCTGCGCAGTGTCTTAAAAATGCCTCTGAGGTGTGGGCTCGGAGACCTCTCGTTGTGCTTCGGGCCGCTTTTCCCATTCAGTGTGCCGGCTCTCCTTGCCCACACGTGAGGGCGTTGCAGGCGGAGCGACAGATTTCACCACCCTCCCCCTTTTTGACCAGTTGAGCGCGTACGCGCGGTGCCAAAATTGCTGGCGACGGCGCAAAAAGCCCCCGAGGGAGCGACAAATCTTTTGGCCGTCTCCGCTCGCGTTTACCCGAGACATGTCTTGCATCCAGGAGGTTAGCGACACCTTTTTTTCTCCTTTCTTTCAAATCCCCGCCGCCAAATGCTTTTCTGACTCTGATGCGCCATCGTGAAAATGCAGCCTGAGCCTGTCAATCACGTTCATTCCGTTCAACGTGATGACATTCCCCGTCATGATTGCGAAACTGTAAAAAAAAAATCAATCAAATGAATCCCTCTGAGATTCCTGTATTGCACTATGTGTCCCCCCCCCCCCCCCCCCCCCCCCCACAGGGCTGTACCATCTGTCCCGTCACGCTTGTCTGTCAGTCTGCGGCCCATTTGGCAACAAACACCGGGGCTGCACTTTTTTTTCTCTCCCTCTCTTCAGTCCCCAAAGGCGGCACAGGGCAGAGTCAACACAAGGTGACTTCAAGCGGCCACTTTTGACAAGCGCTCGAAGCTTTGGTGGCTGGATTGGGTGGCACGCTTGAGTCCGAGTCTATGAGCACATTGAGCAGAACTGTCCCCTTTGGGACTTGATGAAATTTCGTTTTGGAAAAGAGCCTTTCAACTAAGAGCTTCCACTCGTGTGGTTTGTCAGCGTGTGACGGTTGCTTCCGCTGATGAAACGGCATCTAATTAATTCTCGCATGTTTTTCTGTGTTGCCTTGGCAGCCCCCAGCCAAGTTCCTCCTGCCTGAGGTCAGTATAGCAGACTGCGGCAGGAACTGCGTCGTGATCGACCTGGATGAGACTCTGGTTCACAGCTCCTTCAAGGTATGCTCCGTTCACGGGAGTCTCGGATCGAAACGGCACCGGTGGACGACGGGAGGGAAGCCGAGCCAAACGATGTCAACGCCTAACTTGGATTTGGGGGCTAAAACAATCCGTCGAGTTGAAACGACTACCTAACGTTGACCTTGATGGCAAGAATGTGAGTTAGCGAGCAAGTTGTTTGCTCCAAAGGTTGTTCGACTGGCAGTGTGCCACCAATTAAAAACGTGGCCGAGCTGATTTTCAGATTGTGTTGAGGTGCTCAACTTAACTTTTGTGGTTGTTTGGGCTGGTGAAATGTTTTGTCGTCCGCCGCAGATGGCGGAGTAAATGAACTGCAAATGCTTTGCGGGCCAAGCTTTGCATCAAAGCCGAAGCCTTCCCAGCGAGCCGTGTCCTGTTGGCGCGCTGCACCGTAGCCACCCACATGTGGACGGAACGGCCCATCTAAAAATAGCTGCTGGGTTACATAACGCGCGTGTGGAGACTGAAGCGGCGTGTCGTGTGGGGGTTGCGGATACTGAATGTTATTGGGGGGGGGTGAGGGGGGGGCATCAGTCAGAATCCAATCGGGCGGTTCCCCCGACGTGAAGGCAAAAGTGAGTCGCTGCAGTTGTAGACAATGTGGCCGTTTGAAAACGTCTTGGGGTTGGTTTCTATTGCGGTCCCTGGGTTCACCGTGCAAAGCTACTGGCTTTGGCCTTCCTGTGTGGAGTTGGCATGTTCTCCCCGTGCCCGCGTGGGTTTTCTCGGGGTACTCGGCTTTCCTCCCACATTCCCCCAAAAATGCACGGCAGGCCCTTAATTAACGGACTATTGATTGATTCTTCTTTTCTAGGACTTGGTTACCCCACCCCAGATATATGCGCCAGATTGCTTCAAATGTATTTTATGTATTGCGGATGCTGACACACGGGAGGATGACTGTACTTGTGCCCCACCTCCCCCCAAAAAAAGAAGGAACAAGGCTCCGACAGTCACAGTGGCTGTTGACTTGTGAGGCAGCTCTCCATTTGCTTCCAAGGAAACGATGGGCTCCCATCCAATCTCTTCTTCTCATCTCACACCCGTGCACGTTCCCGCGCCGCGTCTCCTCCTCGCTGGCGTTTCTCACGTTGCCCCGCCCTCGACACGCCTGTGTGATTGATTGGCTAACGCGAGGTCTCGTTGCCTTGTGTGTGCCCCGCAGCCCATTAGCAACGCAGACTTCATCGTTCCGGTGGAGATCGATGGAACTGTTCATCAGGTACGCGCCCGCTCACGTGCGTGAGAAATACATTTTGTTGTTTTCCCCGCCACGCGCTGAGACAAAGAACGGCAGACACGTTTATTCCAAGCGCGTCCATGGATAAGCACTTCAACTTGTCAGGGAGCGTGGATTGATTTCCTCATTTTGCTCTGTTCATGTTATACCAACTCTTGATTCAAAATAGTCGTTTTTGGTTCTTTCAAATGACATGTTTGATTCGTCATCTAGATGTCTGCTTCTTGGAATTGTTTGTAGCAAAAAAGAATGAAGTTTTGTATTTTATTTTTTTTATTTGAACTTCTATTTTTTGGGGGGGTCACTCTTTACTTCAATGTATCTTTTCCATTTTATTTGAACTTGAAATATGTGGTTTGTTTTTCTTTATTGACAAATCATTGACATTTTTTATTTTTGACTTTATTCTTTCATTTTGAAATTATTTTTCTCATATTTTAAAATGTATAGATTTAATACGGTGTATTTTCAGGATCTCATATTTTTCATCTTAATCAATTTTTATTTTACTCTTGCTAAGTTTAATGTATTTGCTCTCATGTGATTCTTTTATTTTTTCATTGTATTTTATGCATATTTTAGTTTACATTATTTGTAGTTGTTTACTATTGCTAATTTGATTTGTTTTTCCTCTTTTCTGGGTTTTAAAATCCTTTCCCCCCCAAAAAAGATTTTTTTTGGTCTTAATTTGATGTCTTCATCATGCAGGTTTCAAATAATCTTTTTTTTTTTAACATGTATTATTTGAGAACATTTTTAATTCACGTGCTATTATTGTGATTTTTGTTCTGCTATGCTTTGAAATTCAAGCGAACTGCTTCCGGAGCACCGTAAGTTGAGAGGTGGCGTGAGGAGCGGCCGTCGACGCGCGGCTGCGACCTGGTTCAAGTAATCCAGGATAGGCTTTCTGCCTCAAACTCGGCCTCTTCTCGATTACTTGCGCTCGGGAGCAGCGGCTATTCGCCGGAGGACACCTGAAATGTCCGACATTTAGCAAATTCAGATCCACGTTCCCATTTATGGTGCAAAATGAAAAAATGGATCCATCTGTTTTTCAGGTGTATGTGCTGAAGAGGCCTCACGTGGACGAGTTCCTGCAGAGGATGGGGGAGCTCTTCGAATGTGTCCTCTTCACCGCCAGCTTAGCCAAGGTCAGCGCAACTGGGTAGCCTCACAAAGACAGCTGGAAAAATGTTGCCTTTTCATTCCTTTATCTTTTTAATTTAATTTAATTTAATTTTTTTTTATAAATGCTTCAATCCTAAAACGGCCCAGGACGGTAATATTTATGATTTTGGCGGGATTTGAGGTCGACTGTTCTGTCGCAGGAGGGTCAAATTGGACATTTGGAAAATCCAGAAAAAAAAATCAAGATTAAGGAACAACTTTAAAAATACTTTGATACTTGTAATCATTTCAAATGCTTATCGTTCGCCATCTTTTTTTGTGTTTGTTTTGTAGTTGTTTTGTTTGGAAAGACCGGACTGGACCCAAAATAATTTTTAGGTGGGCTTTATTCCCGACTGAACAATGAAAAATTGTTCAGCATTGAGATGAAAGACAGACGTTAACTGAATTTTAAAAGAGTTGGAAAAGGGATCAAAGAAAATTATCTAACAGATTAAAGAAAATTTCACCATAATAAACAGCAGCAGTGGCTTGCTTGATAAGGGAAGAGAAATAAAAAATACATTATTTCCAAGCCCCAACAATCCATGAAACTTAAAAGCGCAGGCCGACGAATCATTACAATCCAATGTGATGAGAGGAAACACTTTCCGGCATGTTGGGTGTATACAAAACAGGTGGAAAAACACAAATGATCTCCCCTCATTTGTGTATCATATCAAATGATATGAACAGATACACAGTTCATATCATTTCACAGTCAAAAAAACATATTTACATCTTGTAACATTGCGAAGCGGCAGATTTCAAACTCCAAACCCCGATATTTTGCTCTACAAATACCATCCAAATAATTAATCACCCGTCCAAATATAACGCCTAACGAGCTTCATGGTAAAATAGCTACCAATTACCTGGATATCGCCGGGGTTACAACGACGATCATGGGTGTATCATTTTGGGACAAGCAGTAGACACAGTTCAACGAGTGACCAGTTGACCTCCTTCACGTGCATGTCACCCTTACTCCACTTCCTGGTCTGATTCCTACACGCTCTATATGTTCCCGTTTGTTTTGACAGTGCTACATTTGTTAAACAAGGCAGCCTTCACTACATAAGTCTAAGTATGGTTCACCTGGTTATATTTGTAATTGGACACTGCTGTACAAAATATTAGAAAATCTTGCTTCCACAATGTATTAAAATGAGTTAAAACTGCAATCTACACAACATCCTATTTTTAATGCCTTTTTTTGGGGGGGCGGTGGATTTTAATCCCGAGTGGGGGAGAAACGGTACCATCTGGTGGCCAAATGAGAGGAACGCCTTCCATTGGAAAGCCAGCAAGTGAAGCGAGAAAGCGACGTGGCCTGAGTTCAGCCTTTTTCGGATCAGCGCTGAGCACAGCGGACAGCGTTCAGTGTTGTCAGGTGCCGGGGCGCACGCAAGGAAACCACATATCGATAACGTAAAAAGAAAAATAGCCAAGACCGTAGGGATCCTCTACAAAACCAGGGAAGTGTTAAATAAGAGATCTTTGTACACATTATACACTTCATTATTATTACCATATATGACCTACTGTGTGGAAATATGGGAAAATCCCTGCAAAACAAACACACTCCCTATTCTCAAACTACAAAAAAAAAGCAATTCGAATTCTTAATAGATCAAAATATACGGAACCCACAAATCCACTATTTATCAAATTAAATACGATGAAATTTTATGACCTGGTTGACTTTAAAATCGCCCAATTAATGTACAAAGCACACAATAACCTGCTCTGCCAAAACATTCAGAAGTTTTTCGAAATTCGAGAAAGCAACTATGAATTAAGAGGTACCAATTTATTCAACAAACTCAAAACAAGAACAAACATCAAGCAAAGAAGTGTATCTAGCAAAGGTGTTAATCTGTGGAATAATCTCGAAACAGACCTAAAAATGTGTAAATCGCTTGCTGAGTTCAAAAATAAATTTAAAAAAATAGTACAAACAACCTACATCAATCAGAGTTAAACTGATAAATTTTAAACATGAAATATAATGATAAATCAGAACTAAGTTGATAAAAGGCTTGTAAATTTCCCCAGTGTGGGACGAATAAAGGATATCTTATCTTAAATAGAGAAAGGTATTGAAATATCCATTATGAATACAAGAGAAAATTGACACGAGTGCCAGGGTGAGGATGTATATAATCCCGATACAAACCAAAAGTTGTAAAAATATCACGGTTAAGGGTAAATTATGAGCCTTAATGGAGACTTCTTCTTACTTTTTCTTTTCTGATTGATATAAAAATGGTTTAGTAGATGTAAACACATAACGGGGTAGGACTAGTTTTTTACTTCATCCTACTCCCTTGAACATAATAACTGTGTTGAATGAAGACTGATTTTTCTTTTTACTTTTTTATCTACCTTATTTTCTGTCAAATTATGACTGTATATGTTATATGTTCAATAAACAAACAAACAAGGCCAAATCTCTGACTCTGTGCGCCGTGCGGCCTTTTTCCAGTACGCGGACCCCGTGGCTGACCTCCTGGACCGCCGGGGCGTGTTCCGTGCTCGTCTCTTCAGGGAATCCTGTGTGTTCCACAGAGGAAACTATGTCAAAGACCTCAGCCGGCTGGGCCGGGAACTCGCCAAGGTCATCATCGTGGACAACTCGCCCGCCTCCTACATCTTCCACCCCGAGAACGCTGTGAGTCGATTGCACGCGTCGACCAATGGTGGGCCACAAGAGCGCCCATTCCGATATTTGGCAGAGTTGCGCTCTCCTCACCATTGGTTTCAATTCTCGAGATTGAATCCAAGAACTCCTTTTTGGGGTTGAGGAGAAGATTGGACGCTTTTGCTTGTCTCTAGCAGTTTTACGTTGTCATCTGTTGATGTGTAAAAACAAACCCAAAAAAACGTAACTAAAGATGGGCCCGAATAGTGACTGTGCGGCTAGACGGCGAGCGAACCAGTCAAGAAAACTCTGTACACGAGACTTACTTGATGAAGTTGTCTTGCCCTTCCAAGGCTCCAGCATTTGGAGACCACTCACAGTCGTCTATGAGCTATTCGGAACCAGCTTCCACGAGAACTTTTTTTACACAGCAGAAATGCGTCAAAGATCTACTCTTGCCACAAAAAAAAGGGAGGTCTTACTCTCACTTTTTTTTTTAACTCCCAAAGTTCTCACAGTTTGCACTATGACAGGGAATAATAAGCAGACTGATTGATGATCAAATATGAACTGCTTTCCCCTTTTTCAATGAACACTTCAAACTCAAACAAAAAAAATATGAATGTCGACGGTCGTCACCGATGACGAATCACCGGGTCTTTTGTTTTGCTTTTTTTGGGGGGGTGTCGCTCAGGTGCCGGTGCAGTCGTGGTTCGACGACATGGCCGACAAGGAGCTCCTGGAGCTGCTCCCCATCTTCGAGGGCCTCAGTAAAGAAGATGATGTTCACAGCCTCTTACAGAGCCTGAGGGACAGGTAGCAGGGGGCCCCAAAAGCAGCCCGCCTGCCCCGCCCTCCCCCCCTCCCCCCAACAAAAGACTCCCATGTTTCTAAGGAGACGAAGAAGAAGACATACTTAAAACAAGTACTTTTTCTATCAAATTCATATTTTAGTTACCGGGGAAAACAAAGTCTTTCGGAGTGGGGAAGGGTGGGGTTGTTTATTTTTCTGGTGCAAGACGTTCCTTGGTCTTCTCTTTCAGAATGAAGTGCCTTCATTGTTTCCTCATGTTGGGTAGGGGTCGCACTTTATTACCCCAATAACTCCCTCATCCACCCGTCTCGCTCTACCCCCCCCATTCCCACTATTTAACCAGAAATTGTGACCCTTTTTCTTTTGTAGTTGATGGATTGACTTAATGACGCGTGAGTGCTTGGAGTGATTATGATGAACATCAGCATCCACCGAGTCAATGTTGCCGAGACATGTATTGATTAGCCTAGATGATATCAAATTGTATTTATTGGTGTGGGTGGGGGGGTGTTCAGGTGCATTGTAATATATTGACAAGAAGAAATGTAAATTGTACTGTACAACATGATTAAAGCTGCAAGTTTGCACACACTCACTTTGCGTCCTGCTACGTGAGACCTTTTGAAAATGTCAACTTCATCTCGGAACCTTCCAAGCCCATTGCCTTTATTTCAGTCATCTTTTTTTTGGGGGGGGCGGGGGTGCTTTCGCTACTATGACTTTTTTTCTGTCAAATTCCAACTTCTTGGAAAAGTACAACTTTATTCATGTCAGGTAAAGTTGTTTTTGTCTCGCTTCTATTTTTAGAATTGAGTAAAGAGTTGCGATTTTGGTTTTGTGAAATTTAAGAAACTGGTTTCACCATGCACGTTTTCCACTTTTGCCTCCAAAAAGAAAATGCGAACATTGAAAATCAAGAGAGATTTGAGAAAGAATATTTTCTTTTCCTGTCCTGACAAATGTTCTCCTAAAGTTGAGACTTTTTTGCTTGGTGGACAGAATGGATTCCTTTTTTTCATGCCTCAGGGGCTACGACCGCCCTCCCCGACCACCCCTTTGCACGCCCCTGCCTGGCTTGTAAAACGTATTTCTCTTCAATCCAGACATGTTTGACTTCCACTCATGCACTTTGCTCTCAGAAATTTCACTTTTGTTGTCATCAAATGATGACACCCCCCCCCCCAACCCCTCTGTTGTCTGTTTGAAAGAAGCAGGGCCTTTCTTTGGGTGTGTTATTTGCAAGGCTCTTTGCGCAATCCGTGATTAGCCGCTAGCTTAGACTCCTCATGTGATATGCGAGGGGAACTTTTAGCTTTGGCTCTACTGAGCCCATTGTGGGATTCGACGTTGTGGGCCATACACGTCAATGTGCAGCGATTGTGATTCCGCTCGCTGCTATTCTCCCATTGGAGCTCGCATTCGCAGCCCCCGTCCTGCGCGAGATTGGCAGGAAGGCAAATTGCAGGTGTGTTGCGGGAGTGGGCGTGGAAGCCAATCCGCTCCAGCTCCGGCACATGCACGCACAGGTCGTGCCTTGGCTTTTTCCAACGTGCGCAGCTTCCAAGACAACGAGGTCGCTTTTGCTTTGCTCCCGGCGCCAAAAATATCGTCGGCTTTCTAAAAAGTCCACCTCTTCTCCGCCACTTGTTTTGACCTTGACATTGACATTTTGGTGAGTACTTTTCAGTCCATTTGCGATTCTTGCGGCGAAAGATGACAGGCTCCCTGTGGCTTCATTGAAGTGGAACCGGTTCTTCCTGTTGCACGATTATGGATTTGATTTATTTTGCACCCCACACCCCCACCACCACCACCACCCATGTGTTGAATGGCTTCAGTTTGCAATCCCAGCCGCTCTTTTGTGTGCGCTAACGGCGAAGGTCAACACAGCCGCGCGATGTGGTTTCCATCCCGATGGTGGACTCGCCGTGTTCCACCGGGAAGGTCAATGGTCCGCAATGGACTCGGGATTGCTGTTGGGAAGTCAAACAACAAAGTCACTTTGCCCCCCCCCCCCCCGTCGAATTTATTGTACGTCGAAAGATTCGGTGTCCGGTAGCGGTCCTGTAAATGCAAAGTGGAGAGGGGTGGATGGAATTGTTGTGAGAAATTTTCTTCAAATACTAAAACGACTATCTAGACATACTTTGTGTCAGTATAGGACTTGAAATGTAGTGCTAGAATTACTCCATGTCAAACAGGGAAGGGAAGGGAAGGGAAGGGAAGGGCGTGTCTGCTACTTATCAGGTCCAAAGTCTGCCCGTGCGCCAACAACGTTCTGGCCACAATTTCATTTCACTTTGTGCCGTGTTTTTTGTTTTTTTGAATGCTCTGAGAAGACAGCGCTTCGCTGGGATTCTCTGGGGAACTTGCCCCCACTTCCATGGTGGCGCGATGAAGGCGCCCACCGTTTGCGAGCGGTCGCATTGGCATTATGACTTTGCCTCGAGCGAGTCGAGCGGTCATCGGCGAGGATGGCGAGGGCGGATGTTTGGTTGTTTGGACGCTATCGCTTGGCTTCATCTCCGCCATCTGTTGGCGCCGGGCAATCATCGGAGGAGGGGGAGGAGGAGGATGATGACGAAACAAAAGGGACGCATTGTCAATGAGTTGATATTGGAAATCCAACTGCATTTCTCTTAATTTTTCAACTTTCAATACAGCGCTATTGAGCTACAATTGCAGATGTAAAAAAAAACAACCAAAGTTTTGGACCAATGGTATCACAAATTTTAGGACCTATAATTGTGTGTCTGCAACGTATGTTCCCTGAAGTTGCAGCTTTAAGAATAAGAAAACCTTTATTAGTCTCGCAATGGAGAAATTCCCAATTCACAGCAGCAAAGTTATGAAAGCAAGAAGTAGAACAACAAAATATAGGAGCTGCAGGAAAGGCAGCCACTCTCGCGGCGCCATTTTGAAGTCAAAATAACAAAAATAACACAACACAACACATAGGACACACACAGTCGTGCAATCTTCACCAATTTTCTGCATCCACTTTGTTGTCTGAAGCAGTTATAGATTAAAGAGGAGAGGATCAAAGTGTCCTTTCACCAGTGGATCAGAGACGTCATGCTGAAAATGTGCACACGTCTGCTACAAGCTAAGTTTTGAAAGCAAACACGAAGCTGTAGCGTCCATTGACGAAAAGAGATTCGTTCACTTCTCCTGTCCCACGTAATCCGCTTCAAACTCCAAGCCGCGACCCTTCATATTTGGGGGGAAAAAACCCCAACGTCTGAACAAAATGATTGGGTAAATATTTGTTCCTGCAGTCCGCAGCGCTCGTGATGATGAACGAGGCCAAGAAAGATGCCTTCGGGGGTGTCAACAGAAAAGCCGGCCTGCAGATATGGACCATTAACGTGAGTCATGCAATCGAGCAAACGGCAGCCTTTTGTGTATGTGGGAGGGGGGGGCGAGGATTTGCGTACTTCTTCATTTGACGTCCTCGGCCTTGTTCTTGTCAATGTCCAACAGAAGCTGAAGATGGTGCCAGTGCCGGCCCAAAGCTTCGGCAACTTTTATGAGGGCGATTGTTACATCGTGCTGCATGTGAGTAGACCTTCCAATCCCAGAGAGTTGGCGCACCCCCACGAGGAAACAAACACCGCCAAACATCACTCGCGGGGAAAAACGATTCCGTTTTGGTGACCTTTGAACGTCTGCAAGCCAACATCACACTTTGGCACAAAAAGGAATGGCACAAAAAGCATGCACCGCAAAGGGGTGGGGTGGGGGTAGTTGACCCCCTCTCATACGCGTTTCATCCCTCTCGCAGACGAGCGACAACTCGGGCACGGTGGACATTCACTACTGGATCGGGAAGGTCTCATCGCAGGACGAGCAGGGGGCGGCGGCCGTCTACGTCACGCAGCTGGACGAGCACCTGGGCGGCACGGCGGTGCAGCGCAGGGAGGTGCAGGGCCACGAGTCGCCACGCTTCCGCGGCTACTTCAAAAAGGGCCTCGTGTGAGTACTGCGCCGCCGGGGAAAGCGCGGAAGCCGCGGGGCGACTTTGGACCCGAGGCGTCGCCGTCTGCGCTCGTCGCCCGCGGCGCCTTGTTTTACGGGCCCTCGGACTTTGCTCGGCGTTTTGCTTCTCTCTTCCTCGGCAGCTACAAAAAGGGGGGCGCGGCGTCCGGTTTCAAGCACGTGGACACCAACGCCTACGACGTCCTGCGCCTGCTGCACGTCAAAGGGCGCAAGCACGTCACAGCCGCCGAGGTGCGATCAGGACCCTTCCTTGGGCCCTATTTCTTTCTTTGGGCCTGAGCGTTTGGTCCAAATGTGGCGGCTACATCAATCAGAGTTAAAATGATCAATTCTAAACATGAAATATAATGATAAATCAGAACTAAGTTGATAAACAGAGAAAGGTATTGAAATATCCATTCTGAATACAAGAGAAAATTGACACAAGAGTGCCAGGGTGTGGATGTATATAATCCCGATACAAACCAAAAGTTGTAAAACTGGCACGGTTATGGGTAAAATATGAGCTTTCGTGGAGACTTCTTTCTTCTTCCTTTTTTCTTTTTTGATTGATATAAAAATGATTTATTAGATATAAACACATAACGGGGTAGGACTAGATATGTTTTTTACTTCTTCCTACTCCCTTGAACAGAATAACTGTGTTGAATGAAGACTGATTTCTTTCTTTTTACTAATTTATCTACCTTATTTTCTGTCAAATTATGACTGTATATGTTTTATGTTCAATAAACAACAAACCAACACCCCCCCCCCCCCCCCAACACCCCCAAAAAAGGTGGAGGCATCGTGGAGCAGCTTCAACACTGGCGACTGCTTTCTACTGGACGCGGGCCAACTCATCGTGCAGTGGAATGGCGACAAGAGCAACAGGAGGGAGAAGCTCAAGGTGCAAGTTTTTATTGATTTATTTTTTTGTGGGGGGGAGTATTCATCTTGTCATGCCGGCAAGAAATAAGCCCCCTCCCGTCCCCTCTGGTCCCACAGGCCACCTTGCTGGCTCAGGAGATCCGCGACCGGGAGCGAGGGGGCCGGGCTCGGATCGGCGTCGTGGAGGGCGCCGACGAGCGCGACTCGCCCGAGCTCATGGAGAGCATGATGGCGTCGCTGGGCCCGAGGAGCGCCCCGCTCAAGGCCGCCGTGCCCGACGACGACTCGGGGGGCGCGCGCAAGGCCGCCGTCCGGCTCTACCAGTAAGGACGGCGCTCGAGTCTCTATAAAGTACTCGATCCCCCGAGATGGGGTCACGATGAAACTCCTCATCTCATTTCAACATGGTCACTTTGTCGGCGTTTCTCCTCAGTGTTTCCGACGTCAGCGGGAATCTGGTGGTTCGGGAAATCGCGACGCAGCCTCTGAGCCAAGACCTCCTGCAGTCCTCCGTAAAAGCCCTTTCCGCAGCATCTCGGCACGGAGCCCTGTCGCCGGTGGCTTGACGGGATTTTCTCCCATCCGTCAGGACTGCTACATTTTGGACGACGGCGTCTCCGCCGTCATGGTGTGGAAGGGAAAACGCGCCTCCGAGGAGGAGAGGCGGGGGTCTCTCAACCGGGCGGTGGTGAGCGATGCGTGCGGCGAGCGGGCGTCGTTGGGTGCGAAAGTGTCGTCGCTATTCCCCGTTCCTTGTCAGGCTTACATCAAGGCCAAGAACTACCCGGCCAGCACCGGCGTGGAAGTGATGTGCGAGGGCGGCGAGTCGGCCATGTTCAAGCACCTCTTCAAGGAGTGGAGGGACAAGAATCAAACGCAGGGCCTGGGCGTCACGCACGGCCTGGGCAAGATAGGTGCGTGGCCAAGACAGACAAAGCCCACTTGTTGCTCGTGCCCCCCCCCCCCCCCCCCCCCCCGCACCCCCGCTTGATGCTCGGGAGTCAAAACCGCCAGCCTAAATAGTTCCCCTATTTGCTGTTACCCCCACCTAGCCAAGGTGGACCAGGTGAAGTTCGACGTGCTGGAGCTTCACGCCCGCCCCGAGCTGGCGGCGCAGCAGCGCATGGTGGATGACGCCTCAGGCGACGTCAAGGTGCGCTTCTCCATTCGCTAGCGTTGAAGGAAATTTGCCATTTGGGTTTTTGAGCTCGTCATCTTAACCCCAAACCCTAGACCCTAACCCTAAACCCAACCCTAACCCTAACCCGAAACCCAACCCTAACCCTAACCCCAAACCCCAAACCCAACCCTAACCCTAACCCTAACCCTAACCCTAAACCCTAAACCCTAAACCCTAAACCCTAACCCTAAACCTAACCCTAACCCAAAACCCAACCCCAAACCCAACCCTAAACCCTAACCCCAAACCCCAAACCCCAACCCTAACCCTAACCCTAAACCCAACCCTAACCCTAAACCCAACCCTAACCCTAAACCCAACCCTAACCTCTTAACCCAACCCTGACCCCAACCCCAACCCTAACTTGCGCAAAAGTCGACAAAGTCCCAACAAATGGGCGTTCTAAAAAAAAAATGTTAAGCAAGGTGGAGAAAGACACCTTTTGGCAGAAAAAGCGTTCGGTACGTTGAGTCAAAGGGCCGCCTTGTTTTCCTTGCCGTTCAACCTCGCTCGGCCTTCCGGTCAAGTCTGGAAGCCAAGCAGCCGAAACGCGCTTCGAGTCACTCGCAATCCAAGCGAGTGACTCTTCACATCTGGTAACGGGCCAAGTCTTGAAGGGGTGAGCTTTTGGCGGCGCTCAAATGCGCTTCGGGACACGTTGTACTCATGTGGGCGTCAGGTGTGGCGCATCGAGAATTTGGAGCCGGCGGAGGTCGACCCCAGGACGTACGGACAGTTCTACGGCGGAGACTGCTACCTGGTGCTCTACACGTATCGTGTGTCCGGCCGGGAGCGGCGCCTTCTCTACATGTGGCAGGTGGGTCGGCTCGCCGCTTCGCCGCTTGGGCGTCCCATACTCAAAAGGGATTTTGGAGTCGCCAGGGGCGTCACGCCACCAAAGACGAGGTGACGGCCTGCGCCTATCAGGCCGCGCTGCTGGACGCCAGGTACGACGGCACCCCCGTGCAGGTGCGGGTGGTCATGGGGAAGGAGCCCCGCCACTTCCTGGCCATCTTCAAGGGCAAACTTATCATCTTTCAGGTGGGCCTCCCTCCTCGCGCGGCCGCGCCCGCTTTAGTCGCGGCTTTTCCGCCGCGTGTGCGTCGCGCTAACGCTGTCGCGCGTAGGGCGGCACAGGTCGAGCCGGCGCTGCGGAGCCCGCGGGCGGAGGACCCAGGCTCTTCCAGGTTCGGGGGACCAACGAGCTCAACACCAAAGCCACCGAGGTTCAGGCCAGGGCGTCGTCCCTCAACACCAACGACGTTTTCCTGCTCCAGAGCGAGCACTCGTGCTACCTGTGGTACGGAAAGGTCAGCGGTCCGGCCGCCGACGGACGACGACGGCGGCGGCGGCGGCTGGCATCTTTTCTTTCCTTCCGCAGGGTTGCAACGGCGACGAGAGGATGATGGCCAAGGCCGTTTCCGACGTGCTCTCCAAGCGCGACAAACAGGTGGTGATGGAGGGCCGGGAGCCCGCCGACTTCTGGGTCGCCCTCGGAGGGAAGGCCCCCTACGCCAGTGACAAGAGGTCATTTCTCAAACGCCGCTCCTTTGTTCTCCCTCCCCCAACACCTCCCGAGTCCAATGAATCGGGCTCGTCGGCAGAAGCGCCCAATGTGTTGGAGGGGGGGGAGGGGCGAAATGGTCGGAAGCGAGCTTCCCCAACCATTTTTTTTTCTGTGCCGCTCGCCAGCTTTTTTTTGGGGGGGGGGAAGGTTAGGAGTCATTCTACTGTTCAATAAATGCAGCGTAAAATAAAAGATGGTGAGCAAGAAAGAAAGGGGGAATAAGAAATACGAGCGGCGGTTGGCGATCCCCGCTTGCTGTCGATGGCTAGATGTGGAGGTGAGAGGAAAGAAGTGACCGAGTGTGTCCCCCCCCCCCCTCCCCCAGTCTCCAGAGGGAGGAGCCGCTTCACAGCCCCCGCCTGTTTGAATGCTCCAATCAGACGGGCCGGTTCCGGATGACGGAGGTGGACGACTTTGCGCAGAGCGACCTGGACGAGGACGACGTCATGCTGCTGGACACCTGGGAGGAGGTCAACGGCTCTCCGTTTGCTTCTTTTTTTGGGGGCCGCCAATTTCGATTTTGGAAAAAAAGCCAACAACCCCGCCTCCCTGCGTTTTGCTCAGATTTTCTTGTGGCTGGGGAACTCCGCCAACCAGTCGGAGACCAAGGAGGCGTGGGATTGCGCCCGCGAGTACTTGCGCACCCACCCGGCGGGCCGCCAGCAGGACACGCCCGTGGTCTCCGTCAAGCAGGGTTTCGAGCCCCCCACCTTCACCGGCTGGTTTAACGCCTGGGACCCCCACAAGTGGAGCGTGAGTAAAATCCCCCCCGGTCATTGTGCCCCCCCCCCCCCCCTCCACGTTCATCCACGGCTCCGCTTGGATTTGCTCGACAGGCGGGCAAGTCCTACGAGCAGCTGAAGAAGGAGCTGAACGGCGAGGCGTCGTTGTCGCAGAGCATCTCGGTAAATCGCGCCGAGTCAACCTCGAGATTCCCGTTCCGATTTTCGTTCCGCTTCCTATGGTGGCGGGTGCTTTTGTTGCTCTCTAAAATGGCTGCTCCTTCTTCTTCTCGTTCTCTTTGTCTTGCCGCGCAGGAGCTGATCGCCAGCTCTTTAAATTCGGGCGGCGGGGGCCCCGCGAGCCCGTCTACTTTGTACACGAGTCGCGTCGGCGACTCGTCCCCTCACGCCGCCGGCGGGAGCGCATCGCGGCCCCCCTCCACCACCGCCGGGGGGAAGGGCGTGGCCCCCGAGCTCCTCATCGACAAGGCCGCCTCGGAGCTGCCGCCGGGCGTGGACCCCTGCCGCAAAGAGGTCAGAGGGCAGATATTGGTTGCGCGGGAGAGTGGTGGGGGGGGGGGGCGAGGATGCAGGTGACCCCTAACCCACTCTTCTCCATCTCAGAACTTCCTGTCCGACGCTGACTTTGAACAGCTACTCGGCGTGGGCCGCTTCGAATTCCAGCGCCTGGCGATATGGCGGCAGAATGAGCTGAAAAAGAAGGCGGGGCTTTTTTAACACCACCACAGAGAACCAATCGCTTTTTAGCAGCAACTGCGGAGGCCTGACACTGTATGGGAGGGGGCGGGGGGTCATTTCTTTTTGAAAATCGAAGTCCAGCAAACCTGACGCGATTTGAAAACTCGCAATCGACTGAATTTTTTTTTCTTTTTTTTTTTCTCAACCTCATTGACGAATTGTGTCCATTTTTAGAAGTCAAGCGTTTAAAACGCCAAAGTTTGGCCACCCCTGCTCGAGAGGAAAAAGATCATTTCATGTCCCATTTGATTCAAATATCCAGTGAAAGAAATGGGGCCGCCTGCAACGGGCCGTGCGCGCTCACCGTTATTTCATGTTCAAGAAATTGTAAGCCAATTTGTATTGCCATAAATAACGCTGAAGAAAATGATTTGACTTGTCGATACCCGAAACGGCCCGCCGGGAATATTGGGCCGCTCCCGAGTTGCACCGAGGATGATGCAATCGGGGTCATTCGCTCGCAGGTAGCAATTACCATTCTGGCCCCCAAGAAACCCAAACACACATAAACCGTTTTTTTTGGTTTTGTTTTACAAAATGACAACACCTCGCTGAGGCTGAGGGTTTTATTCATGAAGCAGCGTAAAACCCAGTGACGCGTTGTCCAGTCGCATTTTCACGCGGTTGATGACTTGACATCATTTGGCCTGACAAAACAACAACAAAAACGTGGCCTCGCGAAGCTCGCCGAGACAAAAAAGATGCGAAACGCCATCACATGTCTTGGGGTCAGAAAAGAGCACGCCTATGAATGAAAGACGTTAGTGCTGGTTGTCGTCCTTTCCAACCCAAGCTCGTGACCATCAGTGGGACAAATGCGTTCAAATGCTCGTTGGTGGTTATTCTGCAGGAGGAGCGGGGGAGATAAAGAAAAAAAATGCACTCAGAACTGGTTGGAGTGGCAACTTTGCTTTTCCCTTGCGTTATTCGGCGTCCAGGAGCATGACGTGCACGAAAAGGCCGGCCGCCGAGATCAAGTCGCCGTTCTTGTTCAGGAGCGGAACGTGCCGATAACCTGGGAAAGGACGAAAACAAATAACATCAAGAAATATTCAGAGAATGTCATGAATTGTCGCGTGGCATCCAGCAGAAAGCGCTCGACACGCAGGGGCATTCACCCTCCCGCTCCCCAAGGAGCCTCGCACCGGAAACGAGTCCAATGACACCGGAAAGGAGAAAAGTACTCATTGGGCGGGGCTTCCGGCCTCAGAAAAACCTTTTCCGTTGCAGTCGTAGACTTAGATTTGTGAAATACGATACAATAAAAAAAAGTTTTTGCTTGCTTTTATCCAAATACAACCCCCAAAAAAGGCAAACCCAGTTTTTATTTTGATGTGCACCCTCCCATCCCCAAAATGCACTTTGGATCACCTTAATCAAAGCAAAATGATCCCAAAATATTTCACTCCCTTGATCTGAAGTAAAATTCACACACACACACACACAGAGAATGAATCCCAAAATGTGATCTCAACTTCTGCACAGAATATGACAACGAATACAACGAGACGAAAATTGGGTGAAGCGTGCAAGTTGGGCGGAGACAAATGGAGCAGGGGGGTGGGGGGAGGCTCGTTACCATTCTGGACGCAGGTGAGAGGCAGGCAGTACTGGCCAATGAGATCGTTGGCCGACGTGGCGTCGTAGTCCTCCACCACCAATCGCAAGATGGCCAGCTCAGGAACGTGGACGTGGAACTCGAAGCGCTCGTTCCACGTGGGGTTGAAGCCTGCAAGCAGCCCGACGACCACAGGAACAGGAACGGGCGTCACGCCGTTGCCGCCGCCAAACGCGTGAGCGAGCGGACGGCGGCGGGCTCACCGTTATTGTCGATGCGGTGCGTCTCCTTGCTGGCGTTGTCGGCCCGCACGCCGTACACCTCCACCCTCACCAGGGGGTCCACGATGGATTTCTGCTTGTCCACGTTGAGCTTGGGCAACTGCTGGGCCGAGATCACCTGCGAGGTAAGCCGGAATGCGAGCCTCAGTGTCACCCGAAATGCGCCTTGCTTATTATTATTTTGTGTTTTTTTTTTGGGGGGTGCGGGGGTGCCGACCATAACGTGGAGGCTCTTCTTCCTCAGCCAGGGTCCGAAAGAAAGGACGTTGGGGTCAAAGTGCGAGGCGGCATCCCTTTGGAACTGCGGCTTGAGGACGTAGCCGCACATGCCGTTGGCTCGGAAGCGGCCCTGGTTGATGTGCATCTCCTTGCCGGGCGTCTGGAAGTTGAGCGCCACTGCCGAGACAAAGGCCGCGTCACTCGTGTTGGCGGCGTCACGCGGGGGGGGGGGGGGTTTCGAGCGAGGGGCCGCGCACCTATTTGGCAACCGGCGTTCCACATGGGCACCGGGTTGTAGTTGGACGAGTCGGTCCTGGAGCCGGCCGGGTAGGTCCGGCTCAGCTTGTCCACGTTGTGGCGCGTGAAGGCGCCGCCTGCAAGGTCACAAGGGGTCAAGGGTCAAGGGGAAGGCGCTGACGAATGGCCGATGGAATCCTTTCATGCCTACCCGGCTTTTTCCAAGACCCCGAGACCGACACCCGTGCGCTCGACCGAGATGCGCGTGTGCGCTGAACAATCTGTGCGACATTGGAGGTTTTGGATACACTTGTGCGCGTGTTACGCGTGTGCACTGTTACAACTTAGCAGTGGCTAAGCGGGGGGCATTTCTGAGAAGCGGCGCGTCGTTGAATATGGCGATGTAGCCGACACATTGCGACAAACAGCCGGCTCCGATTCCGAAACGCTCCGCGTTGGCTTCAGGTGTTTTGTTTGTTGTTTGCGGACATCGCCGTGACCCATTTGAAGCGCTAAGAAGACGACGCCGAGGTCATGGCGCCGATCCATGCGGACGACGGCGTCGCGAAGGCGCGCTCGTCTGGCTAATCCTCGCGTTTGCCTTTCAACTTACAGGCGCTCTCGGCCAGGTTGAAGGCTTTGCTCTCCTTGAAGGAGGACATCTCGTTGAAGTCCAGCTGGTCCCGGGCGTGCTCGAAGCCGTTGAAGTGGACACTCTTGCAGTAGACCACCACGTCGGAGAGCTCCCTGGCCAGACGGATTTTGGACTTCTGAGGGAGAAAAAGCGGTGAGGTGACGTGGCGTTTTCATTTGATATGGCTACGTGGGGGTTTTTTCTCTCCCTCTCTGCAAATCTTTGACCATGACAAACATAGCCAGCATCCCCAAAAACACGCCCCCCCCCCCTGTAAGATGACCAAAATGATTTATTGAAAAACAAATACTTCTCCTAATGACAACCGTATCTTCCAATCGGAGATTTCTGCCCAACATTTCAAAAATGTGAACTCCCCATCCTCTCTTCTCCAAAAACGACAAGCCTTTCTCCTTCGTGATAATCAGAAGAATGTTTTCAAAAATGGAAAATGAATCCGTTTCCCTCCCGGTCAAATGACCATTTTTGAAAGTAATTTTCTTTTTTCAGGTTTTCCTCCAAAAGACGACAACTTTTCGGCAAAGAAAGAAAACTTTCTTTCTCATTTCTTTTTTTGCAAGGGTGATGATATGAATTCTAATCATAAAAAAAGCCCGCTTTTGAAAGTTTCGTCTGTGGCTCCTGACGGCGTGCGTTTGGCCAGACCTTTTGGGGGCTTTTTGGACCGTCTTCTTGCTCGGCCGCCTCGTCCTCCTCGGACACGGTGCCCTCCGACGTCGCGTTGTCGCGGCCGTTGAACGTGGCGCTCCATTTGTTCAGGCACTTTCCCTTGATCAGGAACTTCCTCTTGAGCTCCTGAAGAACACAACAGCTCGTGGGAAAGCGGCCTCCAAACAAAACAAAGCGCCGCACGTCCGGTACGCTCGACGCGGACCCGAGGGGCGAGCGACCCTCTCCATCCGGTCTTTGGGCGAATCCCGAGCGTCCGACCGGAACCTCTCAAAGGGGCAAAAGGGCGCGTTCGCGCACCTCTGGCGAGGGGAAGGCGGCGGGCGGGGAGTCGGCCAGCGGCTCGGTGACCAAGGCGTCCCCCAGGATGGAGATGATGTAGTGGGCCATCAGCTTCTGCTGCTCCACGCTGCAGTGGTTCTCCAAGGACAGGATGACCGGGTAGTCCGACGTCTGCGCCGCAAACGGCAAAATCAATAATTCAAATAATTAAAAAATTAGCACGCCGGCAAAATCTAGCCTGCGACGTCACGGTCGGCGCCGGGTAAGAGCGCCCTTATCCTCCTGACCACCAGTAGTTCAAATTTGTGAACCTCAATATCTCCCAGCCGGTGCATCCAATCGCATGAACTCCTTTTGTTACTCGAAAGAGGACGTTTTCAAATTTGTCCGGGTTAGAAAAAGTAAGAAAATGGCTTCCCTTCGTGCAAGCGCAAGAGGAAAAGTCATACTTTTTATCAAACACATTTTGTCTTGAAATGGGGCGGCCCGGTAGTCCAGTGGTTAGCGCGTCGGCTTCACAGTGCAGAGGTACCGGGTTCTATTCCCTCTCCGGCCTCCCTGTGTGAAGTTTGCATGTTTTCCCCGGGCCTGCGTGGGTTTTCCCCGGGTGCTCCGGTTTCCTCCCACATTCTAAAAACATGCGTGGCAGGCTGATTGAACGCTCTAAATTGTCCCAAGGTGTGAGTGTGAGTGTGGATGGCGCTACGATTGGCTGGAAACCGGTTCAGGGTGTCCCCCGCGTACTGCCTGGAGATGGCTGGGATAGGCTCCAGGTGCCACCCTCGTGTTAATGAATAATTTAATTTGAGTAATTTGACTACTCCAAAAGACGTTTTACACTTGAACGCGTTCAGAAAAGTCTTACAGTTAAAATGGCAACAACATTTCAAGACAAAATGTTCATTCATTCATTCATCTTCCGTACCGCTTGATCCTCACTAGGGTCGCGGGGGTGCTGGAGCCTATCCCAGCCGTCTCCGGGCAGTAGGCGGGGGACACCCTGAATCGGTCGCCAGCCAATCGCAGGGCACACATAGACGAACAACCATCCACGCTCACACTCACACCTCGGGACAATTTAGAGCGTCCAATCAGCCTGCCACGAATGTTTTTGGAATGTGGGAGGAAACCGGAGCACCCGGAGAAAACCCACGCAGGCCCGGGGAGAACATGCAAACTCCACACAGGGAGGCCGGAGCTGGAATCGAACCCGGTACCTCTGCACTGTGAAGCCGACGTGCTAACCACTGGACTACCGGGCCGCCCTCAAATTAAATTAGGGAATGTCAAAACAAATGTGATTGGATTACATTTTTTTTTCCTGGTAGTCAGGAGGATATGAAAAGGTTTCCAAATGGCACGGGAAGGCCTCGGACCCCCCAAAGTATTCTGCAGAAAGGCCCGCGGCCACCCTCAGGTCGAGTTCCGCAAAGGTCCGGCTATCAGCGAGCCATCGCCCCCGCGCCGTAGCGTTGAGACGTGCCCTCGGCACGACTCACAATCAAGCTTCATAATAAAGGCCCGACGCTCGCCCAACGAGTCGCTAGGCCGCGCGTGCGGATGCGCACCCTGAAGGCGTAATCTTTGATGGCCCGGATGGCGTCCCTGAACAGGATTTTGGAGGTGAGCGTGTAGCCGTGGTAGATGACGGGCTCGCCGTTGGCGCCGTCCCAAGAGTCCAACTCCACGCAGCGGCAATTCTTCATCAGAGCTCTGAAAAGAAAAAAGAAAAAGAAAAATAAGCGCGCTCTCCGCCAAAATGTCTCCGGACAAGCGGGAGATACCGGACCTGATGTAGCCTTCGGTGCTGCTGGGTCCTTTGAGCTGGTCGTGCGTCAGATAGGTGTTGTGCGAGGACGAAATGTAGTAATGGTTGAGGGGCTGCGTCATGTCCTGGCAGACACTCTCGTGGGCCGGGTTGAAGATGGAGCAGTCTTGGTGTTGGAGGTACATCTGGAAGCCGTCTTTGCTCATGCGCTTATTCCGTTTGGCTGAAAGGAGACGTTGTGGGAGAAATAAATCCGTCCGTCCTCGCGCAAAGAAGGACGGGGAGGATGGGGGTGGGAGTGACGGCTGGGGGCCCACCCGTTTTGTCCATCTCGTATTTCTCCATCAGCGCGAGGGCGTCGGAAGCGGTGGCGTTTTCCCTCTGCTCGTTGAGCAGGAAGTCCAGCAGGTCGCGCACGCTCATCTGGCCCTCCGTGCGAGCGTAGTTGCCGTAGATGACGTCGATCTCCTCCCGCTGGGTCAGCAGCTCGTAGAAGGTCTCGATCTCCGAGTCCTCCAGGTAGCCCGACTTGGAGCGGTCACATTTCTTCCAGACGCGTGAGTCGGCTTGGAGCCTGAGCGGGATGGGGAGCGACGGGCGCGGCGCGGGGCGGGGTACCCACCTGAAAAAGTTCTTCGGCGTACGCGTCGTCCACCTCGATGTTGACGTGGCGCAGGAAGCGCTTGAGCTCCTTCAGGTTCATTTTGTTGTCGGCGTCCTTGTCCGCTCTGCGCATGCAGTCGATGATCCAGCTGGCAATTGGATGCAAGGATTTCATTGCGGGTGAACGTCCCCCCCCCCCTGCCCCCTGGGGGCACAGGCCATTTTTCTCAAGGATACTGCTCGCTCTTCTGTTGGCGGCTCAGGTTGCGCATGTTGTTCAAGACCTTCTCAAAGCTCTTCACCCACTGATCGGCCTCGTCCCGGTCGCTCGCCATCAGGTCCAGGACCTTCTTGCGGCCCTTGAACACGATGGAGAAGCAGCGGTCTTCGTCGCCCGGGTCCGTGTGCTTGTTCAGGCCCTCGGACCGGCGCCCGTTGCGGACCGAGTCGATGTCGTCCACGGAGACTGCGCGCGGAAAGATGGCAGCTTGTGGTGGGATGGCGCTTTCCTTTTCTTTTTTTAGTTTGCCCCTTCTCAACCGTCTACTTCAAGGCGAGCCAAAGTCAATCTCACGCCCACCCCAAAACCAGCCCGCTTGCGCGTGTCATCGACGCGGAGCCCAAATGGGGCCCTTTGCCCGAAAAGGGCAAGACGAGGAGTCGCTGCCGGCGACATTTTGGGGACAAGAGACTCGTGCTGGCACCGCGCTACGCAATTGCGGATCATGACGAGATCTCTAAGAGGTCTGCGTGCTCGACGGGCGAAAGGATGTGGGCCAGAAAGCACAAGGAATGGGCCGAAGGGGCCACCGCCTCTTTGCACTTGTCCCGTCATACTTTGGGAGATTCTTTTCTGCCCCTCAAACAGAACCGCACTGAAAACAAAGTCGGCATCCGCTATGCTTTGGCGAGCCCCTCCCGACTCTGCTTGGAAAAGATGGGCCTCTTCTTCTGGCTGGCTTTTTTCTCGTGGTGGAAACAGAACATCAAATGAGAGGACCGAGTCCAAAAAGACAGAGTGGAGGCTTGAAGAGCAATTGCCTAGCGCTATCGTAAAAAGCGAGCGCTACTCACACGTCTGCTTGCGCTTGAAGACCTTGTGGGACTGATGCCACACCGTCTTGCAGTCCTCTTGCAGCCGGTAGAAGCGGTTTTTCTGCCAAGAGCGGGACCGGACCTTGGTCAGCATGCCGCCGACCAGCAGGAAGTTGAGATCCGGGTCGCCGTCCAAACCTGGGTGGGAAAAAAGGCCAGACGATGTCCGTGACGCGAGGCGGGAGGCTCCGAACGGCTTTTTGGCCCGGGTGACGGACAACGGGAACGTTCGGCCCAGAGTCCGTCGCCCGAGCCGAGGAGTCAGGCCATTGGGCCGGCCATTTGGGGTTTGCCCTTTCCTTTCCTGACTTTTCTTGCTTGATTGCTTTTTTTTTTTAATCCCCTAGAACAGTGGTGGGAAAACTACGGCCCGAGGGCCAAATCCGGCCAGTTGGTCTTTTTAACCGGCCTACCGAACGTTGGTTTTGGACATCAAAATTAAGGTTTGATGTCAATGACTGCATTCATTTCATCTAGACTTGTAATGACAGGCATTTGAACGCCACGTGGCGCAGTTACTTGAAGTTGCAGAGCATAGGGAGGAAGGGGGAGACGATACGGAAGCCCGCAGTAGCGCCAAGTCAAGCAAATCCCTTTCGATACGACGGAATAATGTACTCTTAAAGTCTGAAAAACGTGCCAAAAAATGCAAAATACTGCTTTTTAAATAAAGAAATCCAATTAATATGATGTCGAATTTAGTTCACCCTTTTGATCCGGCCCTCCATAATATTTTCTGGTTCTCATGTGGCCCTATGCAAAAAATAATTGCCCACCTCCTGCCCTAGAAAGACACCAGAGGAGGAATCGTACACTTTCAATCAAACTAAGCCAAAGTCTTGATTTTTTTCCCTTCCGCATTTTAGATTTGTATTCCACTTTGAAACCTTCAAAACAACCCCGAAGATGAAAAACCAAAAAAAGGAACTCCGAAAATGTGATTTCACTGCACAGTTTCCTCATTGAAGGAAGTTCAGTCACAAGACGGGACGCGTTGCCGCCCCAAAAGTGGCAAGCATCGTTGCTCTTTCTGCTCTTTTGGCCTAGACAATTTTCTTCACTGACGCAAACGTGCATGAAGCCAGAGCGGACCGGTCGCAGGGAACATATCGACAAACGGCTTTTCCCGCTCACGTGGACGCCTGTGGAGAATTTACAGTCAGATCATCGGAAGTGAAGCGAGGAGTCTCAGCCTTGTCTAAAAGAAAAATAAATTGGGCCAACGTCAATTCCTTGCCCATTTTTCCCTCACTGGGTCATGTTGTCTTCAAAGGCGGAGTCGTTTGACTTTATCATACTTTTATGAAATCACGTACACTAGTCTTGACGGTCAAGATGCGGAAAGTAATATTTGAAACATGACCTTTTTTTAAAAGTATATTTATATATTTCCCGCCCGTGCATTTTTTTCCTCCAGGTTTTTCAACGGAGTGCGTGGCTTTCCTGCTGGCTCAAAGGGCAACATTCGGTCGGAGCTGACATTTTCCGTGTTCTTGTTTCGTCTTGAAACGCATCCTGAACGAGGTACTGCGTTTATTTAGGCTCGTATAAATCGAGTGCCTTCTGTAACGCACGACGCAATTTCGTGGCTGTGGCGCCCCCCGCCCCCTTCTTTAAAAAAGTAGCCTGCAATGCGCGTAAATGGAGATGTATTTGTTTTGGTTTTAACAAGAGCCGTTTTGGGAAAAACAACGCCCCTAGGTCAACGTGTGCTTGGATTCGCTTGTGTCTCGTTTTATTACAGCGGTCTTAACGTCTCTCGGACGAACCCGTGATCGAGGCGAAGCTGCTGCCCCCCCTCCCTGTTGTGAACAGACAAATATGCTCTCAATTATTTTCTGTTTTACTTTGAAGGATCTGTTCCAACGTCCGGTTTGTCCATTATATATGCTGTGTGTGTTATACTTGGCTACTGACCAATTCTAATAAAGCAAGAGACTGTCACGCAGACGTAGATTTTTTTCCTCCGTTTATCCAGCCGCCTTGAGAGGGGGCACGCGGGTATATTGCATAAGTAAGCCGCTGACAACACTCCCGGAGCCTTGCCCACCCTGCTCCCCCCGCTCCCGTCGGGGCCTCCGTCCACTCAAAACATGTTATTTCCTTGAACTTGGGCGACTTGAAAAGTGACGCATTGCCGACGGAGTTGCGCCTCTTGCGGGACCGAGAAGGGCGGCGCGGCGGCCCGGAGCTCGCCACTCACCGAGAAGTTTGCCGTTCTCTCGGGCCGCTCTCCTCGCGCGCTCCCGCCGCGCCGGCTCCCCCGACGGGCTCGTTTTCGCCCTTGTCTCCCAGCAAGACATCGCGCGAGAAAAACGACCGCGCGGCTTACGGCCACGGATTATCGGACCGCGGGGGCGTGCGGGAACGAAGAGCGTGTCCGAGAGTCACTGGGCGGGGTCCGAGTTGAGTTTTCGTCTTGTCGCCGCGACCCAAAAAGTCTTGGAAAGTGGGCGTCATCGGAGTGCGTTCGGACCACCCGTTTGGTCGTCTGCCCGCAGGCTCGCGTCCACTTCGTATCGAGAGCGTCACCGAGTCAACTGTCGTGAGACCGAAGAGCAGACGAGTCCCTTGGGATGACGACCGAAGTGCTAAAAAAATCAAAACAAAACGGAACGAGACTAAAAACACCGTCACGAGACGGAATATCATAGCGGGCCACGGAGCATCCTTGGAATTGTCTTCCATCTACTCTGCCGCTCTCAAAGCTTGTACTCCCATCACGTCTTCAAGTGCCTTGGCTTTCATTTTCACCTCATATTTGGTCTTTTTTGTTGTTGTTTACACGTCCAGTTGACTTCAGTTGCAATCATAAAATTTGGACATGTTCAATCCAGGGGCCGGGAATAAACAGTCATAGAAGCAGGTCATATTCGTCCGGCGTCTGCATCTTTTTCTTTTTATCTCCAATAGGTGACTGTTGTTTCATATGTTTATGACACGAAAGCATTTTTAAATCGGCAAATAAGCATAATCATTGAATTCATCAATATCCGTAAAATGCCCCTCTACCGCTGGGAGCTCCGTGCTTAGATTTAATTATTCCACTTAAACACACAAACAAAGGGGGTGGGGGGGGGACATCATTTTTTTGCGATAAACACACCCAAAACCATGAAAAATTAAGCCCTTCTCTCTGCTCTCAAACACTGTGGTCTTGACGGTTAAATGTGTGAAACCACGCCCGGTTCAACTGTCGGCTGTCATGTGTCGTCAAAACTACTCGCACTGGAAATTGATCCATATTTCTTATCCTTCTACACATTACGGCATGTTTGAGACACAAAACTTGTGGGGGGGGGCAGGAATATACGCCACTGGATTGTCACAGGGCTTTTCCACGTTGTGACAACGAGGCGCTCCAAAGTAGCCGCGGCGGCACACCTGTCCGCACGCCGCCCGTTACGTCGGACTTTGAAAAACAAACAAACAAAAACCCTGCCCGCTCTGAACCCAATCTCTGCGTGACATGCAAACACTCATGGCCAACAACAAGGCACTCTAAAGCCTCAGAAGGGACGGTGTATATTTGAGGTGTAGACATGGCTGGCGAGCTGAACCGCACGTGGGGATTGTGCCGGAAAAACTACTGCTGCAAAGGAAGGTGCTAAAGTGTGTGGCTGGGCCCGGTTTTAGCCCCGCCCCGCCCCCAAATCCAGAAAACTGAAACCACGAAAAACAGTTTAAATGTATTTCCACAGTCGGGTACGGCATTTTGACTCGTGTATTTGGAAGCAAAATCTTGGAATTCGCTCTCCGCCGTTGAAAATATTGTCAACTCATGAAAGCCATGGTGGAGAGGTACTCAAGCGCTTCGGTCCCTCCCCGGCACTCAGATTGACTAAACTCGCCATAACGACCCCCATCCCCGCCCCTCACCCATGACCTTTGATGTCCCAGCAGCCTCCAATCGGTAAGCCTGCCGTGGGGTTGTGCGTGGGTGTACATGACCGGGTTGTAAATCCGTGCGCCATCCAACTCACTTTGCGTCGAGCCGCCGCCGTTGGCCTCCATTCCACCTCGGCCCCGAGTCCGTGCTGGAAGGCAAGGAGGGAAGGGCGAAAGTCCACCACAGCGTCCTCTTCTTCCTCCTCGTCCTCTCTAATCCCGATGATAAAAGTGGTGCGTGATACAGTATTCCGTTCCTCTCCTCTCTCGGAGGGAACAGCGCGCAACTACCGCCGGCCCCGTCCGCTCGAGATGGGCTGGCTTCAGTTCACACCCACTGCCGCCATGCCGGTCTGACAAGTACTTTCACGCATGCTGGAAGGGGAGCTCTCTGGAATTCGAGACATTCAAAGATCGCCCAACGCATTGCAACATGGGCGTGCACTTTGAGCTATCGAGGTTCTCCCATGTGAGGGACTTTTGTTTGCGCATGTGCCATTTCAGAAATGTCTATTCCTGCATCAATCGTTTTTTTTTCATCTCCACTTTGTTTCTTTGTGGAGTGGCACAACATGGAACATTTTTGGGAAGGGCGGGGCATGCTCCTAGGAACGCGGCGTGAATCATAAAGGTGACATAGGAATGAAAATGATAGTGGGGCAGCGCAGCGCCTGTGCCTCTCGAGCGGACAAGTGCCACTTAGGTGTCGATGAAGTGCTGCCTCCATTTGTGAAAATACAGTCCACCGGCTTTTATGTTTTTGGGCCTCGTACTGAGTCGTGGCACATTTGCATGAGATTGAACCCCCCCAAAAAGGCTGATTCACATCTATTGGCAACACTGACCTTGCGATGTGTTGTCATTCGCATGACCCAACTCGGTGCGGCTATCTTCATCAGAAAACTGTTTTGGGTTGGGACAATTTGGGGGCTGGCCCACATTTCCGGGGCTATGCCTCCCCCTTTTGGCGGAAAGCAGCAGTGCATGTCAAACCTACCGCGTTTAGTCAACCTGCGTTCATGTCGGCAAACCAAATTCGTTGCTTGTGCCAATTAAAATTAATCAAAGTGCCAAGTCACACGTTGCCCGCTTTCCCGCAGCTCAATGTCTTCGAGTAATGCAGGTTAAGAGCGCAAACGCGTCGACATTATTGGGCTGCTATTATTTCCCAGAATGCACTGCGCCACCAGCGACGAGACCGCTTCCTTGAACGCCTGTGAGTAGTTTCGTACATTTGTACACCAAAATTCTATTTGATTAAAAATCGAAAAGCCCGAGTCTTCGAAACGACATGAAAGCAAGACAGCATGTACCTTGTCATATTGTGACAAACCGCCCAATCAACGAGGCGAAATATCAATACATGTTTTTGTTATGACTGTATATATTCGATTAAAACGTGTTATTTGTGATCGGGGTTTTTTATTTATTTTTTTTGTACAGAACTGTGTCGTTATGCGAAGAAAAAGTGCAGTAAATGGCGGCCCTCGCAACCAGGTTGGTTTCCATGACGGCGGTCGTGACGTCTAAGAATCAACACTCGACTTCAGAGTACTAGATTGCATTTGTTTTCTATTTGCTGAGAATTGTATTCTGACTTGTTCAATAAAGATGTGAAAAACAGTACTCGATTGCACACATTTTCTCTCACTTTGGCTAGATTTTCTTCACTTTGCATTTTTTAATGGTAAACGTTATTATTTTCTTTTCTTGTAATTCAAATCAAAAGTTTCTATGCCAATTTAGCATATGTAGCCAACTTGCTTGCAAGATGCTAACTCTGAAGTTTCATTGCTAGGTACTCGGTTCAACTTTTTGCAGTCAGCCATGCTGCCGGAGCAACAGGAACAAGAATCTCTCTCAACTCAATTCAACTGTATGTATATGGCACTTTCAAACAGCCATCGCTGCATACAAAGTGCTGTACATGGAGCAACAATAAAGCAATAAATCAGTAACAAATATGGTAGAAAACTAAGATCAATTCTGAATCATGCTGAGTCAAATGCCAAGGAATACAAGTGAGTTTTGAGGCGGGTTTTGAAGATGGGCAATGAGGGGGCTTGTTGAATGTTCAGTGGGAGGTCATTCCAGAGAGTGACTCTCATTCAAGAATTAGTTCGGTTACTAGTTTCCAATTTCATACCTGTCAACTTTTCGGAGCGCCAACCTGTATAAACTACCAAAAAAAAGCACCAAAAAAAATCCTTATAACATACCAAAGCATTTTATATGTCAAAAACCCCACAAAATTTTCAATGATTTTTATTATAGATCTCCATAATACAATGTCTGGTGAATGTCTAATCATCATTCTACTTAGTGGCATTACTGTGTTCAGAGTTGTATTTCTGTGTTACTTTTTTCACCAACTCCAAATCTTGAAAACACAGAAAAAAATAGCCATTCAGCACTCAGGGTTCAACTCGGAACCACATGTTTACTGGAAAGTTACCGGAAATTAAAGCATTCGAGTAGACTCGCACCATTCTGGGCAAAAGCAAACGGAACTACCTGTTTGGGTGTTGAATTCACCTGGCGCTTTAAGAGGGGCGGGGCTGCCACTGACAGGTGACGTTCGCGCGGCGTATAAAAAGCAGCATCGAATTGTTACACTCGTGAATACACTCGCTTCGCCGTCGGCATGGCCCAGTGGTAAGTGTTGGGTGACAATGTATGCCACTGGTATTATAATGTTTGGTGCTATTTTGTGTGGAGGGATACCGTGTTATGGAGTGTATATAAATAAAGGGGGTGGCGCTTCCCTGCAGTTCGCTTCTGGCAGTGACGATGCATTGAGGCACGTTGGGTGTTCAGCGACTCAGTGGTAGCGACCACAGAAAAATACGAAACGTCTCCAGTCTTTTGCCTAGAACATCGTGTAGTCACCAGCAATGATGCCTACACATGAACCGCGAGAGACTTCCGCAGTAGTAGGTTCAACAGTAAGCTACGCGTGTGCTTTTCTTTACCAGATATGAAAAGTTAGCTTTTAGATTCGATCATGATCGTCTGTTATGTTAGTCTGCCTTGCATTGTGTCCGTGGTGCTTTATGTTGGCCCGCATCGCTATGCAATCACAGTCAGTTACCGTTCGCAATCGGCAATTTGCAAATTGCGTTGCAGCTGGGCTTAATCATGCCGGCGCTCCACTTCCGGGTTGGACCTTTGGGACTTGTAGGTCTTTTGTTCAAGTCGACTTGATATGTTTGGTTTCTTACGTTTAAAATAATGGATAATGATGACGATAATAATACATAGTGAAATCATGGTTGATTAAAGTATTTATTAAATGTATTGTTAAAATGAAAGTATTAATTCTTTCATCTATAACTGCTTCAGACAAAGTGTATGCAGAAAAATTGCACGACTGTCTGTCCTATGTATTGTGTTTTGTTATTTTGACTTCAAAATGGCGCCGCGAGAGTGACTGCCTTTCCAGTAGCTCCTATATATTGTTGTTCTACTTCTTCCTTTTATACCTTTGCTGCTGTGAATTAGGAATTTCTCCATTGCGAGACTAATAAACGTTTTCTTATCTTAATAAATGTCAATTCTATAACTATTAACACCGTGATGCAGAAAGAGAGATGTATTCATTTTTTTACTGCATTTGTGTGCTTTAGGTTATTTATTACCTGCTTCTGTTACATCTACTACTTCTGCTGCAAAGTGCTCCAATAAATGTGTCAAAAAAGTACAGAAAGAGAGTGATCCTTCTATGCTGACTGACGATCCCTATTCAGAGGGCCGTGAAAAACGGAATTAACTGAACATAGGGGAGGAAAAAAACCCCAGAAGTTTTCAGAATCCGTATGATTTGTGCGATACGGCCGTATAAGTAAGATTCACCACAACATCCGTATTAACTACGGCTAAACCGTAAGAGTTGACAGGTATGCAATTTAGCTCGAGCTTCGGCGCCATTTTGTCGCATCACTCATGGCAACACAAATAGAGCACAAAAGCACACCTGGGTGAGATTGGAATCGTTCAGGCCTTCCATGCATCTACTGCAAATATTCTGAATTTGCCTTTTCATTTGGCTTAAAATGATTAAGAAAAAAAAATAAAGACACACGGATGAGATTATTAGCCAAACAGCAGTGAAGGAGAGTCGAAGCAGATCTCCGAAGTAAAGCCTCGGAATGATACTTCACAGGGCAGAAGCTTTGCTGGCTGGCTCTCGATAAGCTGCCGCAAAGACGGCCTTCGCATCTCACCTCATGTGGCCTTCACAGGTGCACCGATCATGATCCACTGCACTTCCAACTTCAGCAAACGTATACAGTACGCAGACGCTGGATTTGCAATAAATGTTGCACGTGCCCATGAAAGGGATGCATATTAAGCAAAATGCAATTTTTAATTGTTTTCTAAGGCCGATTTAGACAAAAGTAGATCCACGCCGACGCTCAGATGGCCTCACACTCCAAAATCCATCCATCCATTTTCCGATCCGCTTTATCCTCACAAGGGTCGCAGGGTGGACTGGGGCCTATCCAGGCTATCTTGGGACAGTAGGCGGGAGACAACTTGAACTAGTTGCCAGCCAATCACACGGAGATGAACAACCATCCGTGCACACACTCACACCTAGGGACAATTTTGGGTGTTCAATCAGCCTGCTATGCATGTTTTCGGAATGTGGGAGGAAAACGGAGTACTCGGAGAAAACCCAAACCGGCACGGGGAGAACACAAAAACTCCCACAGGAACACCTGAGCTGGAATCGAACCCACAACCTCTGCACTGTGAGGTCGACATGCGAACCACACGAACACCGGGCGGCCGCCCCCCTCCAAAATCAAACATTAAAAATTAATATTGCAGCACTATACCCTTTTTACTGTATCTAGTGTCACAAGCCCATGTTAGTTTGCATAATAACCGCCACCACGTTGAGGTTCTCCGTCCACGAAAAGGTCAGCCAGACGTGGCAAAGATCCAGAACCACTTTCAAGTGACGGTCGACTCTACTGTGAAACACTAGCATACAAAGGCACAATCCAGCCAGAAGCAGCTACTTTTCACCGCCATGAACTGTTATGACGTTAACCCTTTCATGTACCCTGTAGCCTGATTACATGAGACACTTTACATTGTAGTAACCGCTGTCCCCGAAAGGGGTTAAAGCATTACGAAGCCTCATTTCTGATGAATTTGCCTTCGGACGACTTGCACCTTGAAAAACTTGGGTCACAGCGAAGCTGCACAGAATTCCGTTGCATGTGTATTAGCATTAGCATTAGCAAGAACGGTTTGCTCAGTCCACTTGGTGGGCGTATGGTGTCTTTGGATTTGTCTTTGGATCCGAAAAGAGATTCCATTCAACATTTCAAGGTGACGAAGTACGCGCAGTGATCTACTCGGCGCATGTGACTTAAGAATAGCGTTCAGAGGTTAGCCCATCAAATTCAGGTTTACGCTAGTAGTGCGGGAACGGAATGTCCCATCGAGGATTAAAGCAAATGTTTTCATTTCGTCCCTCGTCCTGTCACTTGTGCTCTCCAAACGTCCTTCCCGTTTGGACGCCAGCCTCACGCAAAGTGAACGAATAAATTGCCTCTCACATTAAGTGAACGCTCGCATCATGATTCGGTCATTTAGAGGAGGAAATGTGCGCACAGTGAAGCCAATTGGGATCATATTTCCCAATGACCCCATGTATCTATTTTTTTTCTTTCTGCCGCCGTAATGTAATTTCAATTTCCCAACATCCTTTCAGCTCCTCCGATGCATCACGGGACGGTAAATATCATTTCCATGACACAGTTTAGACCTTTGCAGCATTGAGGCGCAGCATATACATGTGGCGATCTCCTCATAATCAATTAGCCAAGCTGCAAACAATGCTCAATGATGATTGTCGACGTATTTTTCGTCCCTCTTTAAATGACGAGAGAAAGGACAATTTGATCAGATACCTTTAGACATGATTTTTTTTTTTACCCCACTCTCTGAAAAACATAATTATTTAACGCAGCCTCCAAGGCAGGTATGGCCAAACTTTTTGGACTGAAGATCTACTTTTCGATCAACTAACCTCATGGGATCTACCCTTACCGGCAAGCGCGCGCGCGCACACACACACGGTCACGTTCTGCAAAAACCCGACGCGAAAGTGGATTTTACGCCATATGGCAATGCTTCTCCTGAAAGGCACGGTTGTCAGCCGACGATGAAGTGACTTAATGGGCACATTGTATTTATCAAGGTGCACAATCGCCTGACAAGCTTGCATTGCCAGAAATAAGACATTGTCTTCAGCTGCATGACACAATCATAGTTGAATGTTTTCACGTGGATGGTGGCCAAGGCTATGCCAAAAAATTCAAGGGCAGCACACTGTATTTTACCCATCCATCCATCCATCCATCTATTTTGCAGCGCGTCTCCAGGTTCGAGTCGTGGGGGCATCAGCTTTAGCAGTGAAGCCCAGATTTCCCTCTCCCCAGCCACTTCGTCCAGCTCTTCCCGGGGAATCCCGAGGCGTTCCCAGGCCAGCTGAGTGACGTAATAGTGTCTCACTTCAGCGTGTCCTGGGTCATCCCAGGGGCGACTTGCCAATGTGGCATGCCCGAAACACTGGTGAGGTGTCCAGGAGGCATCCTAATCAGATGCCCGAGCCACCTCATCCGGCGCACTTCGACGTGGAGGAGGAGCGGCTCAATTCTGATGACTGACCTTCTCACCTGATCTCGAGAAGGAGAACCTGGATATCCTGCGGAGAATACTCATTTCGGCCGCTTGTATTTTACACTTCCTGAATTGGATTTAGCAAGTTTCATCAACACAGTGAAATGGTGAAAAGGTTCTAGACATATCTGATGCGGATAAAGAATAAGCCTTCCTGCGAAGGGCAATCATAGATTTTGCTTGTTTTTTTGGGGGAGTGGGGGGGTCTGAATTTTGGTCCGCCTTGCGACCGTCGTATGAAACTGACAAATTAGGCCCCTTTTGCCTTTTGATTTCAACGCGGCGCCATGACTCAAAGTCGTACTGACCTTTTACAAGCAACATCTGTGGGGAGTTGGGATTTATGTTTGCCCACGTGGGCCTTGTGCCAACACGCTCGCCCGCTGTTTTTCTACCATTAAACATGAGTTATGTCACACTTCCCGTTTAATCACATGCTGTTTTTTCCGTTTTTATTTATATTTTTTATTTTTTTAAACACCAGGCCAAATCAGAGACTTCAGACAATGATTCAGTGCGAGCGACCCATTTGACAAATTAAACTTTCATTCACACTTAAAGACAATGTTTGTGAGCCCCGAGGACAAGAGACTAACAATTCCACTAAATGTTTTCAGTTGACCTTCACCAATCCTCCTTTTCCACACAGGCAATTTTCGCAACAATCAATTTTGTTGCTATTAATCTCGTACTCATTATTTCCGTCAAAGTCAGGCAGAGTGCCGGGCAAACTACTTTCAAACAACTTTTCAATACATGGCATTTTATTACCTACTCTCTTTTGAAGCTAAAATATTGACAAGATAATACGACTCAATGGTGAGTGACTTTCCATGAAAGAAGTATGATATGCATATTTGGGAGAGAGAGAGAGATAGAGATGGCAATCCACCGGTGTAACCGAGGCAAATGCACCACCAATCTCCTGGGATTTGGAGTCCTTTTGCTCAATTCCAGTTATGTTTGCTGAATGCTTTCTCATGTTTGGAATAATGAATATTGATAATACATAGTTTAAAATCATGGTTGATTTATTCATTCATTCATTCATCTTCCGTACCGCTTGATCCTCACTAGGGTCGCGGGGGGTGCTGGAGCCCATCCCAGCCGTCTCCGGGCAGTAGGCGGGGGACACTCTGAATCGGTTGCCAGCCAATCGCAGGGCACACAGAAACAAACAACCATTCGCACTTACACTCACACCTAGGGACAATTTGGAGTGTTCAATCAGCCTGCCAAGCATGTTTTTGGAATGTGGGAGGAAACCGGAGTACCCGGAGAAAACCCACGCAGGCCCGGGGAGAACATGCAAACTCCACACAGGGAGGCCGGAGCTGGAATCGAACCCGGTACCTCCGCACTGTGAAGCCGACGTGCTAACCACTGGACTACCGGGCCGCCCATGGTTGATTTAATTATTTATTATTATTACTGTGAAGGTGAAGGTATAAATTAATGTAGTATTAGTGGTAGTGGTAATAATAGAAGTACTCAGAGAATGGTTAGAGATTCAGCCCTCTCGTTACCTCTAGACCAGGCGTGGGCAAACTACGGCCCGCGGCCCGGATCCGGCCCACCGAAGATTGGCGCACAATTAAGGTTTGATTGCATTCATTTCATTTGGACTTGTAATGACAGGTTTTCAACACCAGGTGGCGCAGTTACTTCAAGTTGCAGAGCACGGGGAGGGAGGGGAAGACGAAGAAAGAGGGAGAGAGTAATGACCATGGAAGGGAAAGTGATATGTATCTGATTAAACGAAGCGGGTAACAAAGTACGAAACATTCAGGAGATGCCTGGAGTCGGAAAGACTCTAATCTACGAGACTTTGAAAAACAAGGAAGCGATACTTACTCAGTCCGATTCTGGCAATTTCCATGCTCAGAGTGAATTGCTTGTGGCTCGAGTAAATTAACATTTCCTAGAATGGTTTGAATGTTGTCATGTTAAAAACTTTCCGCCAACTGGACCGCTAATAAGAGTCGGGGAGCAGTCAAATGTGTAGAGCGTGAACAACAGGGGGCTCAGTACACATCCTTGAGGAGAACCGGTGCTGAGTGTGATGGTGGAGTAGAATGTTAGATTATTACTGGCATACAAAGACATTGTGCTATCTTCTTTATTTTCTGTTTCTAACTTTTGGCCCGGCCCTCCACAATATTTTCTGCTTCTCATTTGCCCCCCCCTCCCCCCCCCCCGGGAAAATAATTGCCCACCCCTGCTCTAGACGCATAATTTCCCACGGGACGCACAGTTCCAAACAATGTGCGTTTTTGGGACGCAAGGACATTTCTCAGTCAAAATAAACAAACAAAAAATACTACGGCAAGCCTGAAGATTTCACAGTAACAATCGTTACCGGTAGCGTGTCGTTTCCGTGGCGTCATTTTCACGGTACCGAAAAATAGTTTAATGATAAAAGTCACGGCACTTAACTTGACTGTGTGATCCATGTGATTTCACTGCGCCTGTATGAGTGTTTGTGATGTGGTGTGGCGTGTGAGTGTGTTTCTTCTAATTAACTTTTGTTTTGTTTTCAGTGTTGGGGGGGACACATGCGTTATGTGCGCATGCGGGTTGTTATTTTAGTCCGCAAACTGAGGAATGGCGCGGATGAAAGTTTGAGATGACCTCACCAAGGTCTACAAATTACGATATTTAAGAAATGGGAATGCTAGTCTGATTTTTCATATGAATCGTCCAAAGGGCGTATCACTAAACTCACCTGTGACGTATGCACAGAACGCGAGAGCAAGACACGACGCGAGGCACGATTACAAGGCAAATTGGTCATTAGATTTGTAGGCTAATCGCTGTGAAAAATATTATGAAACATTATTGGTTATTCTATAATTTACTGGCTGTAGCATGGTAACTTTATGAATAAAACATTCGTCACAAGGTGTAGTAATGCTAATGTTAACTGTTGGTAGAACTCATGATGACGTGTGTTAAATTCTTTCGTCAAATTGATCGTAGATTACACATGCATCGTCTTGGGAAGAGGATGTCAAGCCACATAAATACTTACCTGTATTAATGATTACCAGTCAATTAATCTTTGCAGTGTGAGATTGGAAAAAAATACTGCGATGATGCCACATGAGTACCGGTACACCAGTTTTTGATCCATTTATTTTTTTGAATAAACCTGGAGTACACAGCTGCTGATGTAATGTTCATTGTTAATGCATCGTTTTCAAAAATTGACCCTTTAAACATTATACTTTTAAGTTTCGGAATTCTTGATGATCAATATCAGTCAAAATAGAAAAATTGGTTCCCATGATGAATGTTTATGGAACCCAACATTTGTTATCGTGGTTTCCCATTGGGTAATCCGACGGAACCGAAAAACGGTTAGCATGAATTTCTGAAATCCTCAGGCCTGCTCCTGAATTAATTACATTTTTGCAGCATTTGTTTATCATTGAATGTATATGTTGTTGTTTGTGTTATATCATATGCAATTGAATAAGTAGACCCTTTCATAATTCGAAATTTGCGACTCTCTCAATCCATAATGGCAATCATACTTTTCTGATCAGCGAGTCCCAGGGACTCGCTGCCGGTAAACTATAAAATTATAGAGATTACCGCTTTTTCTGCAGTCAGTGATTGACTTCTATGTAAAGTCATTTCTCAACTTGTGTTCCGTGCCACGTCATGCCTGTTGAGTGTTGATTTACTTCATATAAAGAAACTACTGCACTAAAACATTAATTCATAAATGTATACCATATGATTTTATTTTTTTTCTCAGTATAAATAATAAGTACCCTGACTGTTCTACTCAGAATAAAAACACTTCATTCAAGCGTTAGGGAGTGCAAAGGGTTATGATGGAGGGGTGTTGCAAATCATGAAGACCTGCCAAGTGGTATGATAGCATGTCCTCGGCTAGGCCTCAGTTTCAAAATCAGTCCTTGGTCCTTGGCCTTGGCCTCGGAGGCAAGTTCTTGGTCCTTGGCCTTGGCCTCTGAAAATTTTCCAAGTCCTTGGCCTAGGCCTCGGAGTGAAGTCCTAGGCCTTGGTCTTGGGCCCGGGTTGCCGGTCCTTGGACACAACACTCACTGGCTCTAACAAGAGATGCTCTATAACATCATAAAAAGTCAAAGAGCGATATTGCACGATGCAATCCCACGAATGAGCAAAACATACCGAGGACCCTTTATGTACTACATTAAGTTACTCTGTGAGAAAAAAGTAAAAGCAATCTACATTTTTTTTTCCATGTCCACTGCTCAATACATAGATTGCCCGTTTATGGATGTTTCTAGTACCCGCTGAGGGACCTTGGGAGATGAATACCCCTATTAAGGAAATAAATAACAGCCAGTAAAGACACTTAGTTTGATCAAGAACAAACATTACATAATTACTGTAATTCACTTAAGTTTCTTTTTTTAAGCTACGTAATTATTTTCTGTTTCCCCTCCTTGCACAAAATTGCTCCAACCAGGAGAGGTCCAAACAAACTGGATTTTCCATCTACCTGCGAGAAAAGCATTTCAAGGAGAGATATGATGGAATTGAATACAATTTAAAACAGCACGGATGTGTTTTATGAACATGTCTGTGACATGCTTTTGTCAAAATGCCCCCCCCCCTTTCAAGCATGAAACATTTGCTGAAATTAGCATGCTTACAAGTGGGAGACTACAGTCAATAGAGAGTAAGGATGTTGTTACCGTGACGACTAGGGGTGGACCCATCAAGTAAAGCAGCGCCTCAAAATACTCGAATCTCAAAACATCTTGCCTTATCGAAATGAATGCAAATACTATTAATACAGTTCAGCTGTACAAAAAATTCAATGTCAGGTGCGGTTTTTTAAAATGAGAAAAATAGCACTGTATTATTGTATTTTATAAATAAATACAGTAGTGACATCATTCAATTGAACTCAAACGAATCATTTGAATGGCCATTGTGCTGTTGCCTGCCTTAGCCACCAGGGGACAGTATTAAACAGAAAGATGGCAAAAGTGTACATGCAGCTCAGAAAGATATGGACTAATCTGTGACAGTGGCCATATTTATTATCTCACGTTGATATTCCTATATTTGTGGCTTGAAGGATTATATACACATTTCCTATTTGGTGATAATAATAATGTATTACATTTGGAAGCGCCTTTCACAACACTCAAGGACACTTTACAACCAAGAACAATAATAAAACCACAGATAAAATAATAAACAAAGAGAGAAAGATTTAAGGTGGATAAGCAAGTCTGAATAGGTGGGTTTTGAGCTGGGTTTTGAATATGGAAAGAGATTCAATATTACGAATGTTGGGAGGAAGTGAGTTCCAGAGTTTGGGGGCAGAGCGACTGAAGGCTCTGCACCCCATTGTACTGAGACAGGCAGAGGGTACAAAAAGGTGGAGGGAGGATGAGGACCTGAGTGAGCGAGAGGGAATGGAAATTTGAAGATATGACAGGCGCAAGGTTATGGATGGCTTTGAATGTATAGAGAAGTAGTTTGAAGTTGATTCCCAAATTTGACAGGAAGGTAATATGATGGAAGGAGGGAGTTCTCGTGATGATCCGGGCTGCTGAATTCTGAACAAGTTGAAGTTTATGGAGAAATTTTTGACGGACACCGAAGAGAAGTGAGTTACAGTAGTCAATACGGGAAGTGACGAGACTGTGAACAAGGATAGCAGCCATGTTCACAGTAGCAGCTCAATTTGATGGCTGAACTGCACATCTTAACTCAACACAGCATTTCGAATGGATCCCTTTTGGCATGCCGTTCCACTTTATGCATTTACTGACCTTTCGGGGTTTTAAAAAAAATATATCATTGCTGTTTTAGTAGATTTAGCAAAATCACTTTGGAAATGAAAACACAAAAATACAAATGAAATACAACACACGATACATATTTGTAAATAAAAATGTCTTCTGAGAAAAATCGCATGGTAACATATTGAAACACACATTTGGAGTTGTTTCTTTTTCCCCATTAGGCTTTTTCTAGTTTCACTAGAAACATGCATACATCTGGAAAATGATCAAAACAAATCAACCTTTGTACATCTCCATATAAGCCAATATATGAAGACCTCCCGATTTTGATATATGCGACCTGCAAAAAATCTTCGCAGCAACGTTGGGTGTTTCCAGTAATGAATCAAATATCACCCCAAACACTCAACTAAGCAAACCCAAAAAGAGAGCCAATGACTTCCATCAAGCATGTTTTCCCAAAATGTCAGAAGAAGTGGCGCTTTTTTCCCCGTCAGAGGAGTAAAACGCAAAAATGTCTCTTGGATTTGAGTGCCGAGTAATAAAGCTTAAACACCAACAAGCTTTATTCCAGCCAAAATCTTATTGTGATGAATCTCCTCTTTCAAATCTCTTGCAGCCTCGTCTTGTTGTTTGCAGGGACACAGCCGTCAAAGCGGGGGCCCAGCTCCTTTCCGCGACTTCCAAATTGGCTCCAAACACAAACTCGTGTTGCTTGCTCTGCCCTCACACAAACACGGCAAAAACACACCTCCATGTTCCCGACATCTAATCCCATTTGACTGTCTCGTTTATGTGGACGCCGTGCTGGGTCGCGGGGAACAGAGGCGGCTAAGCCGCTCATTCTTCCGGGGCAGCGGGAGCTGTGTTGACGACGCGGTGGCGAAGGAGCAAGCGGCGGGTGGCACGCAACGGAGGCGCATGCGGACCGACTTGCAAAAATCCATCGCGGGGAGGTATGTTCCAGACCACCCCTACAATTACTGAAGTCCGCTAAGTAGAAATTCCAGGTTTTTTTTTTCCATACTAACATACGTGACGAACAGCATCTCAAAATAAATATGAATAATCAGAGCCAAAGACCCTCATAGAAAATGAAACTACGGTTCTTGCTTTCTGTAGGTGTAAAATGCAGGATTGAAAAAAATTTGACACCTCACGGTTCTTTAAAATTTTCAGTGTCAAACAAAATAGTGTTCCACCATCTCGATCGATCAAAAAGCAAAAATCATCTCACAGTTGGACATGCACATTCTAAAGTACGGTGTCAAACTCAAGGCCTGGGGGCCAGATTCGGCCCGCCACGTCATTTTATGTGACCCGATTTTGCAATAATTTCGCTGTTTACACTTACTTGAACATGAATTGAACAAACAACAAATAGTTGACTGATTTCAAAACTAGAAAGCCATCAATTGTTTTGTCTTCAAGTAATAATACGAAGTGATTACAAAACGTTTATTCAGTTTCTGTCGTCACGACCCTCCGACGGAAGACGCAACTCCAAAGCGGCCCGTGACAAAGAAAAAGTTTGACACCCCTCTTCTAAAGTATAAAGAAGGTCAAATTCCGATCATTTGTAAATCTTTTTCACCGAACAGTCAATAGCTACAATCTTCGCTTTTATTTTTCTGATTTGGTTCTAAAGCGGTGAAACAAAATGTGCAACAGTGAAGCAATCCATCTGTCTCTTTCCAGGGACGTTTTGACACAAGTGTGCTCTGGCTCGAGTTAAAAAGGTTTGCACTCGTCAAAAGCCTGCCGCGCGCCGTATGTCAAACTGCCCCCAAGGCATCTTTGAAAAATCTTTTGTTTCAGGCAATTAGGGTCAAAATTTCTTTCATTGGCTTTCTATTCATTTTTTCGGGGGGGGGGGGGGGGAAGATTTGATTGTCTTCACAAATGGACATTATCGAATTAAAGTACATCTGAGCTTCCCGTGAGCATGTAATTACATTGTCACAAATGTATATATTTTTTTTGGAACAGCTTCTCTCCACCCTGACACCACAAAGAAAGAAAATGACAATTTGATCCGTCCGTTTGCAGGGCTCAATTTGCCGAACAAGTCGACTAATGGCCACTTAATAACAATCACAATGGTACCCTCGTCACTGCAACTGAGTGAAAGCACTCAGACAATTTTGTGTTGGTTTGCTTTTTTTTTTTTTTCCCAACCAATGTTCTTCTGAAGCTTTGAACTTGTCACGGTTGTGTTTTCGGTCTGGCCAGCAGGTGGCATGAGCGGACTTCGGTGCACACCTGCTGCCAATCTCTGATTAGCAGACTCAGTATTTAAGGACTCCTCCGCCGTGTACCTTTTGTCAGAGTATTGTTTATTGCATTGCTGTTCCTCTGCTCATTGACAAGTTGGCTTTAGACCTCGTCGTGTTTCGCTTTTGTATTCTCGGTACCGATGGTGTAGTAAGTATTGATTTTGTTTTGTGTTTGGGCTTTCTTGTGTGTATTTTTGATACATTGTTTTTTGTTTGTATTCGTGGTCTTTATTTTTCTCCCTTGCCTTTTGTGCAAGCGCTTTTTGTTATTCGTTTTTGCCCTCTGGTCCTTGTTGTGACCAGCGCTTTATGTTCCCTCTTTATCGGTGCGATTTGTACATTAAAATATATTTTTTTTCTACGGAGACCTTGTTTAAGTCTACGCTTTAGGATCCAAACTAAACTCTGCTTGTCTGAGACATAACAGAACTATTTGAACCCAGAGAGGGAGAGCATAAGGAGCTTAAACCGAGAACCTTTTTAAGGCAGCTGACTGATAACGTGGATGGAAAGAACTCTTGAGAACAATGGAGTCAAAGCACAAGGCTTGTTGGAGCTGGCGGAAATATGATTGCTATTGCCACGATATTTGAGAGTTAATTGGCTAAATGTGGCCTTTTAAAACCGATCAAACCCCTCTTTAAAGCATTTAGTCACAATCCCTTGACTGGTAGCCACACGGCGCTTGAATCGTTTGGTTTTCCAGTGATGACGGCAGCAGCGAAGGGGATGGGGAGAGGGGATGGTGGTTGGGGCGGGGGGGTAAGGATAGAATATGTCGCAAATCCTTTCGAAAAAAAAAAATTGTTTTGCCGCATTTCTCCCTCGGTGACCACACAGTGAGTGCAAGATTAAAGGCATCAGGAATCATTGAGAGGACCACACTTGTGGTAGGTGAAGAAAAGAAAAAAAAATGCCATTGAGATCTTTTTAAATTAAAAAAATAAATACAAATTCTGTGGAAGCACGACTTGATTAGCATGGAACTCTGTCATTTTAAGCAGCAGTCCCCAACCCTTGGGCTGCGGACGGGTACCGGTCCGTGGGTCATTTAGTAGCGGGCCGCACAGGAAGAAATAAGAACTTAACAATCCTTCCGTTTTATTTATTTCAGAATCCGAAAGAAAGTTTTATTTTGAAAAATGACCGGATTCTCTGTTACATCCTTCTACAGTATGTCACTCTTCACGCAGGTCAAGGTGCGTTTCTTGGTCACGTGATAGGTTAGCGCTAAAATGACACCCAGGAGCTAGCAAAATGAGGAAAAAAAACCAAAGGTCCTTGGAAGGTTTCTTTGGGAAGGGGAAAAGGCCCAGCCAGGAGACAGAAGAGAAGCCGACGACTTTCAAGAAAAAGAAGGCTACATTTAATAGACAGGATCACGAGTCCTACTTAAAGTACAGATTTATCACAACGGTAGATTCACACGCACCATACCCACGCTGCATAAAATGCGGCGATGGTGAATCGTATTTTTCATGCACTTTGTATCTTATTTTGAAGGCACATTTAAACATTACCAAAGCGACCAGATAGAGTTGCGGCCAGACAGGACGTTCCTCGTGTCATGATTTGTGTTTATTATTATGTTATTATTATATTATGTTTATAAAATCAGCCACACCTTGAAATATTGCCTGACATTAAACTGGTCCATGGGGCAAAAAAGCTTGTAGATCACTGATTTAAAGCACCAGCTTTATAAAAGGATCTGACATTGAACCCTGACTATTTTTAGAGGGCGGCTATTTTAGGAAGAGCGTAAACACGGAAATTAATGACTTGCACCAATAAAATAAGTTTGTAATTGATCACAGAGTTCAGAGTTCAAAGTTAACACGGGGAAGCTGCAATTAGTTATTGTGGTGCACGCAAACGGAATAAGCAGCCAAAAGATGTGAAGTCAGCACCAAGTGTTAAAAACAAAACAAAACATTTAGCATGTCCAAAGTACACCATCATGAACCGATGTTGCACAAACAAACCACCTTCACCTGAGGTTCCTCTATATAAGATGCTGGCCTAAGTGACACGCTAGCATGCGACATCGCACATGGGCAAACAAATTGGCACATTTCACAAACCGTTCTAGGCATTAAACTCTGGCATTGACTTCATATTAAGTGTCAGTCATTTATTAAATGCCATTCGTAAATAAGTAAAACACAAACATAGGAAGCACCTCACGCAGGGGGCTGCTGTCAGCCATTGCTTACGCTGAGACACTCACGCAGATACTGATGTCCCATGCAAACCTACCAGGCCTCGCCTCTTAAAAGCACACATCTTCTGTAACACACAGACACCACAATATAGTAGAGAGGATATTTTTATGGATTTTATGCTTGATATTTTTGTGGGTGTTGAATAACTTTCAGTGTGTTTCAGTAAAAGCCTTATTGAAAGAAATTCTGACAGCTGCTATGATGGACGGGAGACCCACGGTGTAATAGTGCAGTACTAAATCGGAGTAAGATCTTCCAGAGCTACACTTGCATCTTTCCAGCAGAGGAAAAATCTGATGAAATTCGGACCCGTAAGCCTCTGTCGATATCTACGTGCTCTGATTTGCCACAAAGTATGTCATTAAGGCAAGACTTGCGTGCGGACTCTGCACACCACTACTTTTGAAGCAGCGAGGGCCTATTCCTCTAAGAAATGTTTTATTCTTTTAAAGGGGCTCTCTAGATATTTACTTTTATCTCTTGATGTTGGCGCCGTATCCGCTGAAACGTCCTTGTTTGCGCAAATACACACGAGGCTGGTTCGCAGCCTTGCAGCAGAATGCTAAACGGGGGTCCTGCTGCCCACAAAACAAGAAATTGTGATACATAGTCTGTGCCAGGTATGGCCGAGAGAATTAGTGCGGCGTGATGATTTATTTGCGACAAATCATGTGTTTTTGTTCATCTATCTATGCCAGCGATGTTTAGTGACAAGCAAAACAATTAAATGGTCATCCACTTGGTGGCAGAAGGTACAATTAACCTGCATATCCACCTGTTGCCATTCAAACAAAGAATTTTTCTTTTTTTTTTCATTTTAGCTATAGCATTCCTCCCGATGCCAGCGATGTCTTACTGATTTGTTTTGACAGTCGGCAAAGTTTGAAAGACTCTTTTGAACTGTGAAACTCCACTAGCGTATACAAATCAAACGGCAACCAAACGTATACTGTCAAACGTTATATAAATCAAAGAAAACGACACGTTACTTTAAAATAAACGCAATACTTTGACTGATATACAAATCCAGCTAGCTGAATGCTAAGACACAATGCAAAACACCACAGAATAGCGAATGAGACTCAGTGTTCGAACCCTTTAAGCATATAAGCATATTTATGCACTAACATTGCACTAACGCATGTGTCACGTTGCAAGGTGGTGGTGGACCCCAAAAAGCCGGCAGGAGAGAGCAGCAGGGTGTATTTGAAGAAGTGTATTGATAAAACACAGAAAACTAAATCCAAAACAAAGTCATGAAAACAAAATGAATCCAAAGTGACAAACAAACACCATGGCCGAAATTAAAAACTCTCAATAACAAAAACATGACCAAAACATGACTGAAGCTAAAACATAACAATCAACTAAACATGACTGAATCAAACATGACACAAGCCAATAGCAAGCAATCAAAAAGCAACGAACAAACATGACAGTAGCCAAGAGCAACAATGACAACTGAACTGAGTGTTCGGGCTGGGAGTCCTTTTAAGGCCCTAATTACCTATGACCAACAGGTGTGCAGCTCCTGGGGGAGCCCTACAGTGCCACCTGCTGGTCCCTGAACCGAATCATGACTGCATGTTGATAGACAATGTAACAAAATTCACAGGCATATATTCCTTATCCTCTGCAAAACAGACCCCTTACTGCATTTTAGTCAGTTGTGAGCTGTTCTTACGGTATCTATAAGGCAACTCAAGCATGCCAAATTACTAGCAATATATATATATATATATATATATACTGTATATACAGTAAATATTCTCTAGTACGGACTCGTGTTTGCGCTGTCCAATTTGTCCTGATAACAGAAATTCCTCATTTGGGAAATGAGCATGGTACATGTCCTTTATGACCTACCTGCAAGTATGTTGACAAAATGCACGTGTAACAACACAATCAACAAAATACAAAAATATATTGTCCAAAAACTGTTTATATAACAAAAACTGCAATACAGGTGTATCCCAAAAAATCACAACAGTAAAATACATACAGTATTTCATGTTTTTTTTTTCTGGGAAAAAAATGTGTATTTTGGATTGTTTTGTTGGATGCATTCTATGGTTTATGACAATGTTTGCCTGCTTGTGATCATTGGTCCCGTTGATCACCGATGTCAGGTAATTCTTGTGCATACTGAAGGATTTTTGTTGCCATTTGCATTGCTTCCTTACTGGATGGTGGCTTGTCATTAGGAGTTGAATCGATGCCTTGTTTTTTAAAGTTTCGTAGATTTGCGTCTTTCCGACTCCAAGTGTCTGCTGGATCTTTTTAACTTCGTGTCCAGCATCGCTCAAACGGATGCATTTCACTCGCTCCGCGCCAGTCGTTACATTTCTTCTACGTTTCGATGCGATGATCTACACTACGTAAGTAAACTGTTGTTTATTTATTGAAATACATCTGTGAATTAGTCAACAAAAACAGCTTTTCATCAGTCATCACATTTACAAGAAAACAATCGGCAACACAATCCAGTGTGACAAAAGCGCTAGAGCGAAAGGCTATACTTTCTCTGGGTGACATGTCAATATAACGGAGGGATTTAGTTGTTAGCGCACTCAATTAGCACATCTCGTACAGCTGCACTACGGTGAGGTCTCGGCGGTGTTCTACATGTTATGAACCGTCGCTCGATAAGACAGGCGCACAATTAGAGGTGCGAAATAAAACCCCTCTCCCACTTTGCAAGTTTAATGACAAAAACAAAGGTGCAGAGCTTTTGTGTCACGTGTTGCATCTTCTCAGCTTCAAATAATTACAAAAAAAACGTTATTTCAATCAACACTTACTTGAAAAGAAGCATAAAATAAAAATGGTCAAGAAATCCAAAATAACTTGAATAAATTGTATCGCATAGGGGGTGTAATGAAAAGCGAATTGAATAGGAGAATTGGTTTGAATTTAACTGGATCAAATCATCACACTTTAAAATGTACCATCCATGAAATTGTATCACAGCACCATGTATCGAGATATTTATTGAATCCACTTTAATCAGAAAGACACCCTGAAAATATTATATAAATATATATAATGTATATAATGCATATATTATAAAAATCCTCGTCTCACCCCTCGGGCGGTGTCCGTTCCTCATTCAGCTCGGGTCCTCTACCAGAGGCCAGGAAGTTTGAGGGTTTTGCGCAGAATCTTTGCTGTTCCCAGCACTGCACGTTTCTGAATGAGACCAGGAAATAAAATAATTGAAAAAAAGGCTTAGGGTTAGGGAAGCTCTTATGCTACATCAATGTGACCTGTTTTTCATTGGCTGTGATGAAAACGACGGAAAGAAAGAAAAAGAAAAAAACACTGACATTGAACAGAGAAGGCACGTGTAGGCCTGATTCTCAGAACTCATCCGCCTGGCCTCCACCCCCACAGCACAGTGAGCATGCAGATAGACGCTTAATACACTTTGACATGAAACGCAGAGCAGATGGCACTCTGTGGGTGGCACCGGGCTGTCTGTGATATCGGAGGCCACGCTGCGCGAGGCAGGGTCCACCTTGATTGGTGTCTGCCTGACCTGCTGCTCGCTTGATTACCGGAGTCACGTGCGGCGGGACGGCAGGTCTTTTTTGTTTGTTTGCTGACAGCATGCCTAGCTAGACAAGTCGGTGTGGATTGAGCCATGCAGTCATCACATCATTTGACAGCAATGCATATTATGTTAAAATCCTTGATGAAAGGTCAAACGTTTTTAAATGACAACAGCCTGACCCTGCGGAGAATTCATTCAATTGCCATTATTTCCTGTGGGGGAAAAAAATCACTATTTTAAAACAACATGCAATACATTTGTTTTCAATATCAGTTGGGCACAGAAAAAGACTGAAGTACAAACATGGAAAGTTGTTTATCCAGGTTTCAGGAAAAGGAAATGTTTGTCACACTGCGTTTTTTTTTCCAATATTTAAAACAGTTGCTAGTCTGTATAAAATGTCTGCGGCATGGTTTCGCCAAAATACCACAGTATTTTTCCTGCATATTTCTTGCCGTGGTTTGAGGAGAATCTGTCTCATGCGGTGAGCCATATTTATTCGGTTGTTTAATCTCACACTTGATGGGTGGGCAGGTATGCCAGAGCCCCAAATATTTGTGAACAAACATTGAAAAGCCGAATTTTCATCATATTTCTCCTCGAGTGGTCTTTCTTTTGATCCCTCTTCAACTGGCCTTCACCAATGTTGCTACTCATTATGTCACCATTAGAGCAAAATGATTAATTTATTCACCGAATGTCGAAATATGAGAGGCCGTGGGCGTTTATGACATTTTGATCCGATCATTGTCCTTTTGGAAATGTCTGGGAAGTGCATAATGTTTGCTTTATGTAAGCGATTCATCAGGCCAGCCATTGATGACTTCATACTCATTTAAAAACAGCTCCAGTGTGCCAATTCTGATTCGCAGGTCAGCTTCAGCCATTCTGTGATAGACGATGCTTCCATTGATCCTCTCGATGCCAGCAATCTAACCAATGAAGGCTAAAAAAATGGTACTGGCTTTACTGTGACTTAAGATAGTCACCGGAGAATTCTACTTAAACCGCGTTAAATGGAATTAATTGACAAGGTGAAATGAGCTGCGGAAAACACGCAGGCTCCAAAGTATTTCATTTCATTATTCATTCTTCACCGGAATACATGAAACGTGACATGTTGGTCTCTAGTGTTATTCTTTAAGGCGGGGTTCCGTCCCTCAAAAGAATGAGGCCACATCCCCGCAGCTTAGATCTTCCCCCTCCTGGGGAAGTGGAATTTAGAATATGGATGCGTGTCAGAATGAGGCATTTTGTTAACACCACGCAGCCAAAAGATAGTAAAAGAAATGTGAGCCTACAAGAGAGGTTCAAGTGGTCCAATCTTGCAGTGATTTAGTTAAAGTGAAACTCCTCTAAAACGAAACCTACATGGGCGAAAATACACCTAGTGTGAAAAAAATGTTAATGCATGAAAGCCATTCCCACTTTTCTGCTCCCCCTTGAACGAAAAGTCCTCCTGTTCTGTTATACGAAATCTTTTTCTCTGTTCTTGCCTCGCAACGAGATTCACTACAACGAAAACAAGCCTTCCGCAAAGTCTAATCCAACCTCAGCATGCCACAGCGACCTCTACGGCTTCATTCAGAAAGAGCAACAACAACCACCACACTGGTTTACACATGCGCAGTTGTACAGGAACTATTTGTTTCAGACGGAGTACGAACGTTCCATTGCTAAAATGGCGACAAAACGGACCTTTGCATACCAAGGAGTTAAGAAAAGAAAAGCTTTAACGCTTGAAGACAGGATAAAGGTAATAAAAATGAAAGATGGAGGAAGCAAAATAAAAGACATGATGCAAGAAATTGATGTAAGTGAAAGTAAATGCTGATCGTAAATTTTGCAATTTATTTTCCTTTTTTTCTTTCTATGCTGGCAATATGAAGTGTCAAATAAGTGTATGCTCATACTTAAGCACTATTGGAATAAAATTAAAAAGTTCACATGTACGGTTTTTGAGTGTGTTCGTGTTTACGTTTGAGATAAAATTTGCGACGGTGAAAAGTCCGCTGTTGTGAAAAATCTCTTGCTGCAAACATGATTTCGTTGTAGAGGAGTTTCACTGTACAGTACCTAACATTCGACGAGAATGGAAGTTAGCGGGCTGCTAACGTCAACAAAGGCCCCGCAGTAATGCTGTAGTAATTCATTGCAGCTCGTCGATGTACCATATTTTCACGATTATAAGATGCACATAAAAGTCTTAAATTTTCTCCAAAACGGACTGGGCACCGAATAATGTGGGTCGCGTGGTGTATTCAAATTTCGTATGAAGAGACGTTCGTAAGTAGAGGTACCAATGTATTATTCTTCACAAATGAGAACCTCATGAACTGAATTCCACCAATGATCGACAACAAGCTTTTTGAGTCAGGGCTCCAATCTTCCGAAAGCATTGAGCTGTTCACAAATCTTCTTCCATCAGGGACCGTGCGACCCGGCAGTCTTCGGTTCAGAATGGCTGACACGTCACCGCTGCCCTTGCCTCTTTGCTGCCTGCTTGCCTTTTGCTGCCATGAGCAGATATCGCAACATGCCTCCCAGCAACCGCTGCAGCTGCTTCCCAACCGACCCCCAACGCACTTGCACAATCTCACACCTACTCTACTGTAGCACTTGATTCGCAACCACAAACACGCGTGTAACCACACGTTTAAACACTTAATCCCTGCTGAAACCTACACATGCATAAATAAGAGCATTTGCCCGGGTATGTGGTAAATATTCACACCGTCGGATCAAAAATATGAGCGGGTATTAGCCACCTCACACAATTTGCATGCTCATCCGTCAGAAAATGTCACATTGAGTCATTGCCTTTACACTTACTCTACACAAGTCAGTCACCCTATCAAGAATTAAAAAAATATCCTGCCTGATTATCCTGTGGTCTGAAGTATGAAGAATGTTTTACTTCTGGTCAGAAAACGGTAAGGGCGGACTTAAATGGACACCAAAAAAATCTAGATCGTAAAAAAAAAAGAAAAAATCACACTAATCGGAATTATCATAATAACAGTATATAATGTTGGGAATAAAGGTTTGTAAAGTATGTTATGTAATCCAAATTAATGTAGGCTTATTTACGCGAACAGTCTTGCTTTGGTGGCCCCCCAGCACCTCTCTCTTACATTCTCAAGTAATTTGTTCCATTATGTTTCAATTGCAAATATGGCAAAAGTTTATTTTGGATATGTGGGCATGTCATTGAAAAGGGATCAAGAGTCGGAAAAGAGGAAAAGAAAAAAAAACGAGATGCGCATCACTTGCAGGTAAGACAATGTTCTAAATAAAAATTTTGATTACGCTATGAAAATTAAATGGAATTTTACGAGACAAACTTGTTTGTTATGCAACAACTATGCCGACATGTTCGAGACGTTCATAGGCCAAGAGCGACCATCCCCACTCACACTCACACCTAGCGACAATTTAGAGTATTCCTTTCAGCCTGTCATGCATGTTTTTGGAATGTGGAAGGAAACCGGAGTACCGAAAGAAAACCCACGCAGGCCTGGGGAGAACATGCAAAATCCATACAGGAACGCTGGACCTTGAATTGAAGCCGGTACCTCTGCACTGTGGGCTCTACGTGCTAACCACTGGACCACCGGGCCGCTCGGCCTACATAGGAACATAATTAATTTAGAAAATGTTTGTACCATGGTTCAAAACTATATTTCACTGTTAATAGCAGTGGCATTTATTTATTTTCAAATGTTTTTTTATTTGCGTATTTGGTGCCATTCTTAGTATTTTCTCAAGACGTAATTATTATTATTTCTTTCTTATTTTTGTGAAAGTTTTTGAAACATGAATATTGACAAGTTATTTTGTAAAATAAAGCAAAACTGACAAATACTCAGATATTCGGGCTGGTGTGGGGGCACCACAAAGCATTTATGCTGAGCTCACGACGGTCTGTCCCCAGTATTGAACATGTTGGAGTCTCAAAGAAGCCCATCGGCACATGCACAATATGGGGATATAATGAAAGAAAAGTGCCCATTTTCATAGCTTAGTAGGGATCTCAAAAAATATTTAAGAAGGCCCCGGCAATATATAGAGCCAAGGAGACGTTCTCATCGCTTAGTCAACCAAGTGTGAAATAGCTCCGGCTAAGTTAAGAGAGCGGGACAACCATTAATACTGATAAAAAAAAACAGGAACGAGGTGCTCTCAAGGTGAAAAGTGACTGAGCACCAAGAAAGTGATTTATGTCACCTTCCCCTGCAATCCGGGATAAAGAGCCTACAAACACACGCACATGCACGCGTACGCACTTTTTTTGAGCCTTGTCTTACTTGGACTACATCATATTAGATCCAAATCCCGGCACCCATTCACTTCTAATAACATCACACAGCTCAGGGCTTGATTCTGGAGCGAAGTAATTCATTTTAACGTGACCCTGAGCATAGTCTCGAAAATCCCCTCGTTTTATCAGCGGAGCGATATTTTGTCTCTGGAGGATTTTGTGACAGCAGACTTTTTTTTGGTGATAGAAAAATTTTTGAACTAGTGACTCCTTAACGCTTCTAGAATGTTGCAAATGAGGATTTCTCTCATCGCAGCAACCTTCTGTTCGATGGGTTGTCGCAATGGACTGAAAGGAAAAAAAAAAACAACTTCAATGACACCTCCCACACTTCTGAATTCTGATGTGGAATGTCATTGGTACAGTGGTACCTCTACTTACAAATGTCTCTTCAAAACGCGTCAACAGAAAAATATTGCCTCTCCGAAAGAAATTTCAAGATACGTAAGGTAAAAATACATTACGGCCTGCTACTCGCAGCTCTGAGTATAAATGCTCTGTCATTGGCCATTCCTGAGCATCATCCTGGCATCCCATTGGCAAAGAGGGACCTCCACTGAATGTGTCTATACGTGTGGATTGATCATGTGAATCGATGCAGCGTCCTCGTCATTCGCCCCTCGGGCCATGAAGTGTTCCGATAGTTTTACATAAATGTGAATCACCCTGAGAAAAAGTGTTCACCAGTCCGGTGATCGCTCACTATGCTGACGTTTGCCTTGGACATTTTCAAAGCATTGTTAAAAGCTGACAAAAGCAAAAGTCCTTGGATCAGTTCTCTACAAAACACCAAGCAAAAACCACTTCTGAGAGAAAACATGGACTAAAGAGGGCAAACAAAAAAGGAGGAGGACACAGTTAAAAGTTAAATGAGCATCATTTTTATTCTTTGTTTTTTTATAGTATGCACGACTCTCATTTATTGCGCAATAATCTAATTATAATGTGCATTTGTTACATATTTTGATGCATTTTTATGCTTTCGAAAACCAATTTATGTCTGACTTTTGGGGGGCTTGGAGGAATTAGGGCATTTACATGGACAATGCGTCTCTACTTATAACATTTTCTTGTTCAGAAATTTCTTCCAGAACCAATTAATTTCATAAGTAGAGGTACCACTGTATTCTTATATTCTCTCTTCTGAATCGGGCCCCAAGTGCATGTGGACAGGCAACAAAAATAAATGCCTGCGTCTGCAGTTTTTTTCGGAATCTGCTGAAAACCAAACTTTTTTTTTTCCTCGGCATTGCACTCTTTGGATGAGTTTCAGAGAAAAACGGTTGCGCCAAGTACAAACAACAAACCGCACCACAACAATACCTGTTGCCGTTACATTGCTACTTTGTAAACTGTCGGATCAAAAGCTTTGACAATGTCTAAACTGAAAGATGGCTCCACTGTCTTTCTAGCTGCCAAATCTTGCTCCGGAAAACTGGGTTATATTTAATCCTTTTCTTTCAAGTCTCGTTTGAAACGTTCCTCCCTCGCGTCATTATCCCAACATGAGATACGGAGAATCTTGCATCGAGGATATGTCTGGGATTTGTCACATCCCTAATTGGGCAAATCAACGTGCCTTTACATGCCCAAGGATCTGCTTTATTAGCCTAATCAGCTCTCCCGAGGCGAGACCCGCAGAATAAGGCCTTTGTCAAATTGTTAATAAGGTCCTTGGTCAAGATCAGGTCAGAGCGCGACAGCCTCCTGTTCATTTAACCGAAGGAACAGGCAGGAAGACGGCGCGGTGGAAAAGGAGGCCCTGAAGCCCGGGTGGAAGGAAGCCTCGGCTGAGCTTGACACAGAACCTGACATCGGTAATGTACCCTCAAGGCTGCAGCAAAGATCCCGGACAACAGCTGTGCTCTCGTCTGCTGTCCAAAATGAGCCGTTGCACTATTCAGCGGTTGATCCTCCACATGTCGCCCCATGAATAATGAACACCAGGGTAGGAATATGCGCATGCACATTTAATTCCACCGGCAAACGCAAGAGGATATTGCCTCGGCGAGCGCCTGCTCCTTTCAATTAAACAACGTGCCACTTCTTTCTTTACTTCGCCTGATGATTTCTGGTAGGGCAATAAGAAAAGTTGAAATTGCTGCGGTTGCTTACGAAGACCTCCGTAGGAAGCTCACGCGGCTCATGGAGGAAGGGCCCCATTTCAAGTTTTCCAGGAGAAATGGAACGCATTCATTACAGAACACAATCACAGTCACAGATTAAACCTCGTAATCGAATCGCCAAGCTACTTTGTGGCAAGGAGGCGTAGCAACAAAACACAATTAACCCAAGGGCGAAAAGGCCTTTTGTTTATTCGACTCGTGAACATTACTCAGGAAAAGTTTGCAATATTTGTCTTGTGCTGAAATTTCAGGATACAGGTGGACTTCATTTAACTGTGGCAATAAACTATTCGCGGGGAATGGGATGGGAGAAAACGCTGGGTATTGACTACTGTTAAGGAATTATTCCGCTAGAAGTAGTAGTAGAACATTGTTGAATTTCATCTTGGTATGAGAACTATTGACACTAGTCTCTCTCCTGAACATCTGCTGAAGTAGTTAAAACAAAGGATGTACTTTGAAGTTTAGAGCCCATCTCCCTTTGGTTAATTAACAGCCCCCCAAAGGTTTTTATTGCCTCCACTTCCTCATAAAAGTCCCTGAAGGCTCTCAAGTGCCCTCAAAGAGGAACCCTAATCTCAAGATCTGTGACCAGCAGCCGTGGTCTATACTTTGTCATCATATCAAGATCGAACTTTGCTTGATCTTCCTTATTTCTGCTTTTTACTTGGTTATGGTGTTGTTCCTTCCTGTTTGTTCAGACACTGAAAGAAACAATGTACAAATGCGGTTGAAGGTATATACTGCTCAATGTTATTACAATCAACTTTAGTGCCCTCGGCCCCCACCACTTCTGGGGCCCCCCTCCGCGGGACATGTTTTAGAGGAGCTGTTATCTCCGGTATCTTTGTTCCTGCCATCGCACCAAATGGGGGGTAGTGGTGGTCTGGTCTCACCTCACCGCTCCTGGCTTCCTCCGGCCACACCGGGTCAGATGACATGTTACTTTCTTTGTTTCGGGATTTGCATGGGAGGCGTACCTCCCCGCCTCTCATTATCATATTGTCTCTATATAATCTCATGAATGTGTTTCTTCGGGGCTTCCTGATGAAATCTGAGACTCACAGGAGCCCGAATCGATTCGTGTTGCGTTGCGATAAACTGAAGAAAAGACTACGTGGTGTTGGGTCTTCTTCCACCTTATAGAGAGATAAAAGAATCTGTAACCAAGGAAGGGCCAAGAGCAAATTGACAGCTCCCATTCCACAACACTACCCCCCGAAAATATTTGATACTTTGAACTAAAAAAAATACCACAAACTGTCATCCAAGAATGGTTTATAAAGTTTCTAATTCCTTATTTAATGGGGGTGGCCCGGTGGGCGACTGTTTAGCACGTCAGCTGCACTGTGCAAAGGTGCAGGGTTTGATTTCGGCTCCGACTTTCCTGTGTTTCAACTAGGAACCACGTGATTTACTGGAAAGTTACCGGTAATGAAAGCATTCGAGTAGACTCGCACCATTCTGGGAAAAAGCAAACGGAACTAACTGTTAAGGTGTTGGATTCACCTGGCGCTTTAAGAGGGGCGGGGCTGCCACTGACAGGTGACCGTTCGCGCGACGTATAAAAAGCAGCATCGCATTGTTACGTTCGTGACTACACTTGCTTCCTCGTCGGCATGGCCCAAATAGTAAGCTACGCGTGTGCTTTTCTTTACCAGATATGTAAAGTTAGCTTTTAGATTCGATCATGATCGGCTGCTATGTTTGTCTGCTTTGCATTGTGTCCGTTGTGCTTTATGTTTGCCGCATCGCTATGCAATCACAGTCAGTTACTGTTCGCAATCGGCAATTTCTACAGCATAGGCTAACAGAACAGTGGTGTCTTTATTTTACTCATTTTTGCATAGTTGTCATGTTTGTCCAGCTGCAATTTGCAAACGAGGTAAATTGCGTTGCAGCTGGGCTTAATCATGCCGGCTCTCCACTTCCGGAGCTGGACCTTTGGGACTTGTAGTTCTTTTGTTCGAGTCGACTTGATATGTTTGGTTTCTTACGTTTAAAGATTAAGATATCCTTTATTTGTCCCACAATGGGGAAATTACCCCTCCGTGAGCCGTTACCCCTCCGTGAGCCGTCACCTTACCGTGGTGGAGGGGTTTGCGTGTCCCAATGATCCTAGGAGCTAAGTTGTCTGGGGCTTTATGCCCCTGGCAGGGTCACCCATGGCAAACAGGTTCTAGGTGAGGGGCCAGACAAAGCATGGCTCATAGACCCTTATGATGACTACAATATATGGACCAAGGTTTCCCTTGCCCGGACGCGGGTCACCGGGGCCCCACTCTGGAGCCAGGCCTGGAGGTGGGGCTCGTTGGCAAGCGCCTGGTGGCCGGGCCTAGACCCATGGGGCCCGGCCGGGCACAGCCCGAAGAGGCAACGTGGGTCCCCCTTCCCATGGGCTCACCACCCATGAGAGGGGCCAAAGGGGTCGGGTGCTATGTGAGCTGGGCGGCAGCCAAAGACGGGGACCCTGGCGGTCCGATCCTCGGCTGCAGAAGCTAGCTCTTGGGACATGGAATGTCACCTCTCTGGCAGGGAAGGAGCCCGAGCTGGTGTGTGAGGCAGAGAATTTCCGACTGGATATAGTCGGACTTGCCTCCACACACAGCTTGGGTTCTGGTACCAGTTCTCTCGAGAGGGGTTGGACTCTCTTCCACTCTGGAGTTGCTCACGGTGAGAGGCGCAGAGCAGGTGTGGGCATACTCATTGCCCCCCGGCTCAGTGCCTGTACATTGGGGTTCACACCAGTAGACGAGAGGGTTGCCTCCCTCCGCCTTCGGGTGGGTGGACGGGTCCTGACTGTTGTTTGTGCATATGCACCAAACAGCAGCTCAGAATACCCACCCTTTTTGGAGTCCTTGGAGGGTGTGCTGGAGAGTACTCCTGCTGGGGACTCCCTTGTTCTGCTGGGGGACTTCAATGCTCACGTGGGCAATGACAGTGAGACTTGGAGGGGCGTGATTGGGAGGAACGGCCCCCCCAATCAGAACTCGAGTGGTGTTTTGTTATTGGACTTCTGTGCTCGCCACGGATTGTCCATAACGAACACCTTGTTCAAACATAAGGGTGTCCATATGTGCACTTGGCACCAGGACACCCTAGGCCGCAGTTCGATGATCGACTTTGTAGTTGTATCATCGGATTTGCGGCCGCATGTTCTGGACACTCGGGTGAAGAGAGGGGCGGAGCTGTCAACTGATCACCACCAGGTGGTGAGTAGGCTCCGATGGTGGGGGAAGATGCCAGTCCGTCCTGGCAGACCCAAACGTATCGTGAGGGTTTGTTGGGAGCGTCTGGCGGAATCCCCTGTCAGAAGGAGTTTCAACTCCCACCTTCGACAGGGCTTTTCCCATGTTCCGGGGGAGGCGGGGGACATTGAGCCCGAGTGGACCATGTTCCGTGCCTCTATTGTTGAGGCGGCCAATCTGAGTTGGTGCCTGTCGTGGCGGCAACCCCCGTCCTCGCTGGTGGACACCAGCAGTAAGGGATGCCGTCAAGCTGAAAAAGGAGTCCTATCGAGCCTTTATGGCCTGTGGGACCCCAGAGGCAGCTGACGGGTATCGACTGGCCAAGCGGACCGCGGCTTCGGTGGTCGCCGAGGCAAAAACCCGAACGTGGGAAGAGTTCGGTGAGGCCATGGAAGCCGACTTCCGGACGGCTTCGAGGAAATTCTGGTCCACCATCCGACGTCTCAGGAGGGGGAAGCAGTGCACCACTAACACTGTGTACAGTGGGGATGGGGCGCTGCTGACTTCGACTCGGGACGTTGTGAACCGGTGGGCAGAGTACTTCGAAGACCTCCTCAACTCCACCAACACGCCTTCCTTGGAGGAAGCAGAGCCCGGGGACTCTGAGGTGGGCTCTCCTATCTCTGTGGTTGAAGTCACCGATGTGGTTAAAAAGCTCCTCGGTGGCAGGGCCCCAGGGGTAGATGAGATCCGCCCGGAGTTCCTCAAGGCTCTGGATGTTGTGGGGCTGTCCTGGTTGACACGCCTTTGCAACATCGCGTGGTCAACAGGGAGAGTGCCTCTGGATTGGCAGACCGGGGTGGTAGTCCCTCTTTTTAAAAAGGGGGACCGGAGGGTGTGTTCCAACTACAGAGGGATCACACTCCTCAGCCTCCCTGGTAAGGTCTATTCAGGAGTGCTGGAGAGGAGGGTCCGTCAGGAAGTCGAGCCTCAGATTGAGGAGGAGCAGTGTGGTTTCCGTCCCGGCCGTGGAACAGTGGACCAGCTCTACACCCTTAGCAGGGTCCTTGAGGGTATGTGGGAATTCGCCCAACCAGTCTACATGTGTTTTGTGGACTTGGAGAAGGCGTTTGACCGTGTCCCTCGGGGAGTTCTGTGGGGGGTGCTTCGTGGGTATGGGGTACCGAACCCCCTGATACGGGCTGTTCGGTCACTATACCACCGATGTCAGAGTTTGGCTCGCATTGCCGGCAGTAAGTCGGAATCGTTTCCAGTGGGGGTAGGACTCCGCCAAGGCTGCCCTTTGTCGCCGATTCTGTTCATAACTTTTATGGACAGAATTTCTAGGCGCAGCCGAAGCGTTGAAGGGGTCCGTTTTGGGGGCCTCAGTATTGCATCCCTGCTTTTTGCAGATGATGTGGTGCTGTTGGCTCCTTCAAACGGGGCTCTCCAACTCTCACTGGAGCGTTTCGCAGCCGAGTGTGAAGCGGTTGGGATGAAAATCAGCACCTCCAAATCTGAAACCATGGTCCTCAGTCGGAAAAGGGTGGAGTGCCCCCTCCGGGTCGGGGAGGAGATCTTGCCCCAAGTGGAGGAGTTCAAGTATCTTGGGGTCTTGTTCACGAGTGGGGGCAGGAGGGAGCGGGAGATCGACAGGCGGATCGGTGCAGCATCTGCTGTGATGCGGACGTTGTATCGGTCTGTCGTGGTGAAGGAGCTGAGCCAAAGGGCGAAGCTCTCAATTTACCGGTCGATCTACGTCCCAACCCTCATCTATGGTCACGAGCTATGGGTCGTGACCGAAAGAACGAGATCCCGGATACAAGCGGCCGAAATGAGTTTTCTCCGCAGGGTGTCCGGGCTCTCCCTTAGAGATGAGGTCAGGAGCTCGGTCATCCGAGAGGGACTCAGAGTCAAGCCGCTTCTCCTCCACATCGAGAGGAGCCAGATGAGGTGGCTTGGGCATCTGATTCGGATGCCTCCTGAGCGCCTCCCTGGTGAGGTGTTCCGGGCATGTCCCACCGGGAGGAGACCCCGAGGAAGACCCAGGACACGCTGGAGAGACTACGTCACCCAGCTGGCCAGGGAACGCCTCGGGATCCCCCGGGGAGAGCTGGAAGAAGTAGCTAGGGAGAGGGAAGTCTGGGCTTCCCTGCTAAAGCTGTTGCCCCCGCGACCCGGCCCCGGATAAGCGGTAGAAGATGGATGGATGGATGGATGGATGGGGAAATTACAATCTGAATTCAGAAAGGAAAAACGCTGGGTAGGGAGAGGGAAAAAAACCCACGCTCGAACTATGCTCTTCTGAGGATAATTGAAGTCCAGGATAAAAAAAGACCCTAGCACATGAGTAAGCATATGACAGTTACAACAAGTCACCAGACATAACATGTATAAGGAGTGAAGAATGGGAAGGAGGGGGGGCTGGGGGGTAACCACGACGTGGCCGAAAAATGACCAGCTGCACGGTCACCGTTGCGCCCCGCATTATCGAACCACGTAACGAGGGAAAAAGAATCGGAGCGATGAAGACGGTGATAACAACGATGTGTATGCGCGTGTGCTTGTCCAGTCGTGTATGTGTATGCGTGTACAGGCCATAGCTGCTTCGTCGAGGTCTGCTTATCATGAAGACAGTCCCGGCTTATCAGTCCATGGCCGAGAAGGAGGGGGGTGGTGGTGGGGGCCCTAGACTCCATGCGTATTTCCATCCAGGGGAAAGGCCAGATACTGTTGTTTGTTTTGGAGAGACGGCCGCCAACAAGTCCAGACAGCCTTGAGTCCTTTGTCTGTATCTCCTCACTGGCGCCAATCATTCAGATCTGAAAATTCTTTCGCAGCGTGGATTCCATCGTCTCCATGGTATTTTCAATCGCGCGGAGTCACTCCAAAACCGCAAAGTCGCAACAATATTGCGGTTGAGCTCAGTCACCGCTTGAGTCTGAGTGTTTGACATTCTCGCTAAGCCATCCAGAGTGACCGGCAGCTTCTTCACTTCCAATAGAGCCGCTCCCGTCGGTTGGATATTGCGATAGAACAGCAAGCTGCCAACACCAAACAGTAGCATACCTGTTATCAAAAGGCCAATGATGTAGATGTTTTCCACATCCTCCACGGACAGTACTGTCAGGCACACCGGTCTCCACTTTCTCCATGGATCCAGGGCGTATCCGGCAGCAAGTGTCCCTGGAGGGCAAGCAGGCTGCCCACTGCCCGCTCTTTTCGTCGAAAAAATGTTGTTGATTACATCGAGAGACCAGCCAACTAATTCCATGGTTAGTTCTTCGGATGAAAACACGGTAGGGGGCTAGGGAAAAAAAAGTTGGACAAAGACAGCACAAAAGACTAAGTGGCGAGCAGGCAAAAAAAAGGTGGGAGGGCAGGGGAGCTGTGCAAAAAAGCGTCTGCCTTCGTCAAGAGCCAAGCAGAAAGAGTTTCTGAATTCATTCTGAACGCAGTCGCCTTTTCATTTGGCTTAAAATGATTAAGACAAAGACCAAAAAAAAGGATAATGATGACGATAATAATACATAGTGAAATCATGGTTGATTAAATTATTTATTAAATGTATTGTAAAATAAAAGTATTAATTCTTTCATCTATAACTGTTTCAGACAACAAAGTGTATGCAGAAAAATTGCACGACTGTCTGTGTCCTATGTATTGTGTTGTGTTATTTTGACTTAAAAATGGCGCCGCGAGAGTGGCTGCCTTTCACGCAGCTCCTATATTTTGTTCTTCTGCTTCTTCCTTTTATAACTTTGCTGCTGTGAATTGGAATTTCTCAATTTCGAGGCTAATAAAGGTTTTCTTATCTTAATTAATGTCAATTCTATACCTATTTACATTGTGATGCAGAAAGAGAAAGATATTCATTTTTTACTGCATTTATGTGTGCTTTAGGTTATTTATTACCTGCTTCTGCAACTAATTCTGTTGCATCTACTACTTCTGCTGCAAAGTGCTCCAATAAATGTGTCAAAAAGTACAGAAAGAGAGTCATCCTTCCATGCTGACCGACGATCCCTATTCAGAGGGCCGTGAAAAACGGAATTAACTGAACATAGGAGAGGGGAAAAAAAACAGAAGTTTTCAGAATCCGTATGATTTGTGCGATACGGCCATATACGTAAGATTTACCACAAAATCCGTATGAACTATGGCTAAATCGTGTGAGTTGACAGGTATGCAATTTAGTTCGAGCTTCGGCGCCATTTTGCGCCATCACTCATGGCAACACAAATAGAGCACAAAAGCACACCTGGGTGAGATTGGCATCGTTCAGGCCTTCAGATAAGATAAGATATCCTGTATTTGTCCCACACTTCCATGTATCTACTGCAAATATTCTGAAAGCAGTCACATTTTCATTTGGCTTAAAATGATTTTAAGACAAAGACAAAAAAAAAAAAAGACACACGGATGAGATTATTAGCCAAACAGCAGTGAAGGAGCGACTTCCCAAGGAGATTCGAAGCAGATCTCCGAAGCAAGGCGAAATGATACTTCCCAGGGCAGAAGCTTTGCTGGCTGACTCTCGATAAGCTGCCGCAAAGACGGCCTTCGCGTCTCACCTCATGTGGCCTTCACAGGGCACCGATCATGATCCACTGCACTCCCAACTTCAGCAAACGTATACAGTACGCAGACGCTGGATTTGCAATACATTTTGCACGTGCCCCTGATACATATTAAGCAAAATTCACTTTTTAATTGTTTTCTAAGGCCGATTTAGACAAAAGTAGATCCACGCCGACGAGCAGATGGCCTCACACTCTAAAATCCATCCATCCATTTTCTGATCCGCTTTATCCTCACAAGGGTCGCAGTGGGGACTGGGGCCTATCCAGGCTGTCTTGGGACAGTAGACGGGAGAGAACCTGAACTCGTTGCCAGCCAATCACACGGAGATGAACAACCATCCGGGCACACACTCACACCTAGGGACAATTTTGGATGTTCAATCAGACTGCTATGCATGTTTTCGGAATGTGGGAGGAAAACGGAGTACTCGGAGAAAACCCAAACCGGCACGGGGAGAACATAAAAACTCAGCACAGGAACACCTGAGCTGGAATCGAACCCACAACCTCTGCACTGTGAGGTCGACGTGCGAACCACGCGAACACCGGGCGGCCCCCCCTCCCTCCAAAATCAAACATTAAAAATGAATTATTGCAGCACTATACCCTTTTTACTACCTCTGTGTCACAAGCCCATGTTAGTTTGCATAATAACCGCCACGTTGAGGTTCTCCGCCCACGAAAAGGTCAGCCAGACGTGGCAAAGATCCAGAACCACTTTCAAGTGACGGTAGACTCTATTGTGAAACACTAGCATACAAAGGCACAATCCAGCCAGAAGCAGCTACTTTTCACCGCCATGAACTGTTCTGATGTTAACCCTTTCATGCACCCTGTAGCCTGATCACATGATACACTGTCCATTGTAGTAATCGCTGTCACCGAAAGGGGTTAAAGCATTACGAAGCCTCATTTCTTTTTTGTTATTAAACTTTTTATTGAATTTTTTCGAACGGTTAGAAAAAAGAAAAACGTGGTCACGTGTTTAAGTACATAGAACCACACCAGTTCCGCGCATTGAAATAGTACATACATACATTGACATCCCTGTGAAATGGGTTACAATTACTGCCCTCCCACATATACAATGTCCTGAACACTGTGCCATATGAATAGAAAAGTAATGAAATAAAATAATAATAATAATAAACAAAAATAAACCAACTTGAGTGGAATGGGGCCAATAGGGTAACTCAACTATCTGTTCAAGCACTTCCTTAGGTTTCCGTAAATTTTATCCAGGTATCCCTTAATGTCTCAAATTTCTCTTGTTCGCCCCGGAAGGGTAATTGTCAGTTTCTCCATTTCAAAAATTTCCCCAACCACCTTAGTCCAGTCTTTGACTGCTGGGGAATCTGTCGTCAGCCATCTTCTTGTGATTGCCTTTTTGCTTGCTAACAGTAAGATGTTGTAGGTGTATTTCTGGGCAAAATTAATGCTAAAGTCAGGTTCCAGTACCAAGTGCAGGGCTTCAAAGGTCGGAGGGACCACTGTTCCCATTATCCTACCCATAGTCATCCTTGTCTATTCCCAGTATTTGGAGATGACCGGGCATGTCCAAAACACATGAAAATGTGAGGCTTTGCTATTACCGCAGGATCTCCAACAGGCTGTATTCATTCCTTGTGAAGTCCCTTGGGCTGGAACTCTAAAAAAACCTGACTACATTCTTCCACCCAAATTCCCTCCAAAGGGCTGTTCACACGGCAAGATTTGGTCTGGTGCTACGCCGGGGCTGCCCCAGTAGAGCGTTCACACGTGCAAATTAGCTCCGGCGTAGCCCAGGAAAAAGGCTTACACCGGACCAAATTTGATCCACCTCAGGGAGGTGGTTTAAAAATTTGCTCCGGAGCAAATGCTCATTTGCGAAGCAGCACCGATGTAAATTTGCACGTGTGAACGCAACTGGGTTAAATTTGCTCCAGAGAAAATGCTTGTGAGGAGTAGGTATGGCGAGAATGCGTTGCTTTCACGCTCTGTCGGACTTCCTTAATGTGTTTGTTTAATAACGACACAAGACTTGGCTGGTAACATCTTTCCTTTTGTAGGAGACTGGACTGTCTCGGAGTTGTTTGTTCCTTTGTTGTTTGTTCACAACCCTCCGCCCCCCATATCATTTATTTGGTGATTTCCTCTCTTGATTTTCTGTTTGGTGCATTAGTGTCATTGAAGTCATCATTGATTTACGTTTTCGTGGGCGGTCACTCTCGAGCAGAAGGCACGGAGACCGAGAAGGAGAAGGACGTGCCGGTCCAGTAGTCGCTTGAGTTGTGTATATACAGTACGTTTTAAAAAGAACCAACACGACAGCTCGTTTGTTTTCTGTCGTTTTGCTCAGCTGCAGAAACTGCCGTGTGAACGCAAGTGGGGCTGCGCGACGCTGTCACGCTCAGCGGCTTTGTACGTGTGAACGCTCCACACAATTTGCTGTGGTGCAAAATATATCGCAACAAAATACATCGGTGCAGCGCCGGAGCAAATGTGTGCCGTGTGAACAGCCCTCAAGAGAGAGCCGATGTACATTACATTTCCATTGCTGTGCTATTGTTCTCTCCCATGCTTCCAGTTGAATTGAAATGCCACCCTCCTTAGCCCACTTATTCTTTATATATGTTGTATCTCCACCTTCTCGTACCCGCAACACTTTGTAAATTTTCGATATAGTACCCCTTCCAGGACCAGACCCATACGATAGTAGGAATATCTTGATTAAGCCGAAACCACTTTGTTGGACACATCCTGTGCGTAGAGTTCTCTCTAGGTAATGTCTAAGCTGCAAGAATCGATAGAAATCTTGATTACTCAATCCGAAATTGTTTCTAAGATCTTGGAATTGTCGCATCCCGCCCACCTTAAGGAGGTCCCTATATATCTTTAACCCTTTTCCAAACCATTTTTTAAATCCTGTATCCATTCTGTTTGGTAAGAAATCTGAGTCATACCCAATCCATCTTAGAAGCAAATATAGGCTATTTTCTTTGTCTTGCTTTAATATTCTGTGCCACACCTTTATTGAGGTTCTTATCCAAGGGTTAACACTTTTAAGACAATCGATCAAACCAGGGTCCCCGATAATTGTTTGTAGTGGAATATCACTAGATGCCTGACATTCAATGTCTTTCCACTTCGCACTATAGAATGGATTACAGATATTGGCCAAAATCTTTACTTGGGTTGCCTTATAATAGTTTAACATATTTGGTAGGGAGAGGCCTCCCTTGCTTTTTGCCAATTGTAGTCTTGAATTTTATTCTTGGCCTCTTCCCTTGCCAAATAAATCGCGATATTACTTTGTCCAACTCTTGGAACATACCCTTGGGCAAGTCAATTGCTAGAGTTTGGAATAGATATAGTAGTCTGGGCAGCATGTTCATTTTAATCGCTTCCACTCTTTGCAGTAATCCAAGGAATGGAACCAGGTTCCATCTGTTCAAGTCGGCCTTAATTTGGGCATGGAGAGGGGAATAATTTTCAAGCATAATTATATCTAAAGCTTTTGGAATGTTCACGCCTAAGTACCTGATCGACTCTGAGTCCCAGTTCAAATTGAACTCATCTCTCATCACATTGCTCGGAGAGTACTTAAATGACAATATCTGAGTTTTATATATATTAAGTTTGTATCCCGAAAATCCTCCGTACTCGCTGATCGTAGAAAGCAATTCCGGGAAAGAGGTAGATGGTTTTCCCAGAAATATTAATATATCGTCCGCAAATAGGGCTAATTTATGAGTACTGTATTTTCACGACCATTCGGCGCACCGTATGGTTGGGCGCAGTCTCATTAACACATGCGGTGATGATGGTTTCACTCCGAGCAGGAATGCAGGCACGTGACATCACAGAGACATTGCAGCAGGCAGCTACTTCGTGGTTCTTTGGGAGTAGAGGGAGATTCGTGTCCCAGAGTATCAGCTGGCCTTTGCTGACATCTAGCAGGGCATGGTGCTGGTTCAGGAAGTCCCATCCTAAGATTATAGAATGATGAGATCCTCTGATGACCTGGAAGTCGTGCTGCAACAGTTCTCTTCCTAAGCGGATGCCTAATGACAAAGTCCCCAGTGTGTCCAAGCATTGACCATTGACAAAGCGAGCCAAAGTGAAGGATGTCTTCATTGGGCGCTTCTTCAGTGCTGGATGTGATACTCTGAAATTCTCACTGATGATAGAAATGATGGACCAAGTGTCGAGGAGAGCAGATATTTCAATGCCTTCCACAATGGAAAGTGCATTTTCCAATTTTATATTAGTGTTGAATTGTTCATCCACGTAATAGTCAGAGTTTGTTACCCTTTTTTTGTTCTTGAAGAAGTTATTGTCTGGGTCCAAATTGTTCTCGGGATCGAATAGTCAATATCTTCAAAGGGTTGGAAGTCCATGTTTTTGGGATGTGAATTTCCCGCTCCCACGCGGTCGTCACTGGCTCCCTCGCGGTCGTCGTTGGTTCCCTCGCTGTCGTCGCTCGCTCTCTCGCTGTCATCGCTGGCTCCCTCGCTGTTGTCACTGGCTCCCTCACGGTTGCTGGCTGGACGTCTCCTGGGTCCCTCGTGGTCGCTGGCTCCCTTGCGGTCGTCGCCGACTCCCTCACGCGCGCTGGCTGGTTGTCTCCCGGCTCCCTCTGGCTCGCTGTCTCCCGGCTCTCTTGCGGTCGCTGGCTCCCCTGCAGTCGTCACTGGTTTCCTCGCGGTCGCTGGCTCCCTTGCGGTCGTTGCTGGCTTCCTCTCGGTGGTCGCTGGCTCCCTCACGGTCGGTCTTGAAAAAGTTATTGTCCAAGTTATTCTCAGTGTCAAATGTCTCGTGGTCAGTAGGGTTGTAAGTCATCAAAGGGTTGGAAGTGTCATCAAAGGGTTTGAAGTCCATGTTTTTTGGTATGTGAATTTCCTGCTTCAGTAGGGTCAGAGTTTTTATCGTCGGGTGGTGAACAATTCTCAGTATGCTGCTTGATGGTGTTGAACTCGAGCCTGTTGTGTTGGAGTACTGGTGCGGGGGTTGACAATAAGTTTGTCATGTCTTAAGTAGGCAGGTTCCCCTCTCTCATGTGCAGCTTTTAATTTTGGGAGGAGCTCTTTTCTTTTTTGTCGTACGGCATCTGTAAAGTCTTTGTTGATATAGATGTTGGAGCCTTTTAAGTATTTTGTTTTTGTAGGATCCTTGAACTGTCCTTGTATTTTAGAAATTTCACCACAACTGGCCTCGGTCGAAGTCTTCCAGGTTCTTGTCTTCCTGTGCGGTGAGCTTTCTCAGCACCTTCTCCTTGAGGATTTTTTTGAACTTTTTCCTCTGTTACTCCCGGTTTTTCCTCAATTCCATCAATTACCAAGTTGTTTCTTCTTGACTGTCCTTCCAAGTAGTCCATCTTGTCTGTTAATACTAACATGCCGTCACATATTTTGTAGAATTCTGTTTGCATGTCTTTGGAATGGCCAGTTTGAAAGATTTTTTTTTTTAATGTCGTCTACCTCTTTTCGGTTAAAGTTGATGCTGTTTTTTATTTCTTGGACTTCCCTGGTAAAAGTGTCAAGTCGTGAATTTGTTGAGTCTATTATAAACTTGACAAATCCTTTGAAATTTTCATGTTGTTGCAAAAAGCGCCGTAAAAAGCTCTTTTTGTTGCTGGAGTAATTCGTTTACTTGATTGAGGAAGTCCTCATCCTGCTTTGTCTTGCTTCTGTTTGGGTGGCATTTTGTCGGGTCTCGTTGCTAGCCAGTTGTATGCTAGTTTGTGACGTGTCCTGAGGGCTTGCTGCTGGGTGTTTCTAACGTGGCAAGTGGGTTTGCCGGCTCCCTCACGCTCGCTGGCGTTCGGCTGGTTGGTCTCTGGTGGTGGGTTCCAGCTGCGTAGCGTCTGTTGCAGTTATCATCCGTGCTAACGTCCGCGGTTAGCTTCTGTGCTAACGAGCTAGGGTTTTGTCGGTGGAGGAAGAAAGCTCGAGCTTTTCTTTAAAGAGATGTTCTACAAACAGTATCATCGTTGCAGAGTTGGTCTCAGCCCCCTCCTCAACACCATAAATTCTTATATTGTCCCGTCTTGCTCGTCCCTCTTGATCAGTTATCTTATCTTATACATACGGTGTCTTTGGATCCGATAAGAGATTCCATTCAACATTTCAAGGTGACGAAGTACGACCAGTGATCGACTCAGAGCATGTGACTTAAGAATAGCGTTCATAGGTTAGCCCATCAAATTCAGGTTTACACTAGTAGTGCAGGAACGGAATGTCCCATCGACGATTAAGGCAAATGTTATCATCGGATGCTCGTCCCTTGTCCTGTCACTTGTGCTCTCCGAATGTCCTTCCTGTTTGGACGCCAGCCACACGCAAAGTGAACGAATAAATTGCCTCTCACATTAAGTGAATGCTCACATCATGATTCGGTCATTTAGAGGAGGAAATGTGCGTACAGTGAAGCCAATTGGGATCATATTTCCCAATGACCCTATGTATATATTTTTTTCTTTCTGCCGACGTAATGTAATTTCCCAACATCCTTTCAGCTCCTCCGATGCATCACGGGATGGTAAATATCATTTCCATGATACAGTTTAGACCTTTGCAGCATTAAGGCGCAGCATAGGCACGTGGCGATCTCCTCATAATCAATTAGCCGAGCTGCAAAAAATGCACAATGCTGATTGTCGATGTACTTTTCGTCACTCTTTAAATGACGAGAGAAAAGACAATTTGATCAGATACATTTAGGCATGATTTTTTTAACCCACTCTCTGAAAAGCAGAATTATTCAATGCAGCCTCTAAGGGAAAAATCGATTATTCCCAACAAAGAGTTGTTGTCATTTTTCGGTCACGCTCAGCAAAAACCCGAAGCGAAAGTGGATTTTACGCCATATGGGTGGCACTACTTCTCCTTTAAGGCACGATTGTCAGCCAACGATGAAGTGACTTAATGGGCACATTGTATTTATCATGGCGCAAAATGGCCTGCATGGAATTGATAAGCTTGCGCTGCCAGAAATCAGGCATTGTCTTCAGCTGCATGACACAATCATATTTAAATGTTTTCACGTGGATGGTGGCCAAGGCTATGCCAAAGTTTTCAAGGGTAGCACACTGTATGTTACCCATCCATCCATTTTGCATCGCGTCTCCGGAGTCAGGTTGCGGGGCATCAGATTTAGAAGGGAAGCCCAGATTTCCCTCCCCCCAACCACTTCATCCAGCTCTTCCCGGGGAATCCTGAGGCGCTCTCAGGCCAACCGGGTGGCGTAATGGTCTCTCCAGCGTGTTTTGGGTCATCCCAGGGGCCTCCTGCCAATGAGGCAGGAGGCACCTCATAAGATGCCTGACCCACCTCGTCCGGCGCACCTCGATGTGGAGGAGGAGCGGCTCGACTCAGAGCCCCTCCCGGATGACCGAGCTTCTCACCTAATCTCGATAAGGAGAACCTGGACATCCTGCAGAGAATACTAATTTCGGCCGCTTGTATTTTACACTTCCTGAATTGGATTTAGAAAGTTTCATCAACACAGTGAAATGGTGAAAAGTTTCTAGACATATTTGATGCGGATAAAGAATAAGCCTTCCTGCGAAGGGCAGTCATAGATTTTGCTTGTGCTTTTTTTGGGGGGGGCACTGGGGGGGGGGTCTGAATTTTGGTCCGCCATGCGACCGTCATATGGAACTGACAAATTAGGCCCCTTCTGCCTTTTGATTTCAACGTGGCGCCATGACTCAAAGTCGTACTGACCTTTTACAAGCAACATCTGTGGGGAGTTAGGATTTATGTTTGCCCACGTGGGCCTCGTGCCAACACGCTGGCCCGCTGTTTTTCTACCATTAAACATGAGTTATGTCACACTTCCCGTTTAATATTTATTTATTTATTTATTTATTAAACACCAGGCCAAATCGCAGACCTCGGACAATGATTCACTGCGAGCCACCCATTTGACAAATTAAACCTGCAGTCACACTTAAAGGCAATGTTTGTGAGCCCTGAGGACAAGAGACTAACAATTCCATTAAATGTTTTCAGTTGACCTTCACCAATGCTGCTTTTCCACACAGGCAATTTTCGCAACAATCAATTTTGTTGCTACTAATCTAGTACTCATTATTTCCGTCAAAGTCAGGCAGAGTGCCGGGCAAACTACTTTCAAACAACAACTTTTCAATACATGGCATTTAATTACCCACTTTCTTTTGAAGCTAAAATATTGACATGATAATACGACTCAATGGTGAGTGACTTTCCTTGAAAGAAGTATGATATGCATATGTGGGAGAGAGAAAGAGCGAGCGAGAGAGAGAGATGTCAATCCACCGGTGTAACCGAGGCAAATGCACCACCACGGATAGCCCCCCAAATTGTCTCATTGCGGAAAGTGACCAAGTGTGCTGTGCAAAGCCGTTTTATACTTCAATATGAAGCTGTAACAGTTTTGAGTCCTACAAGGTGGATTCCATTTTTGTAAACGCCACACAGGAGGGCCGGAGTCGAAATCAAACCCTGCACCTCCGCATTGTAAGGCGGATGCGCTAAGCTGCTGATGTCAAACGCAAGGCCTGGGGCCAGATCTGGCCCACCGCACCATTTTATGTGGGCCGCGAAAGCAAATCAAACATGTCAACTTCCATGATGCTTGCTAAAATCTCTACCAAAATTTAAAATTAGCATATGTAATAAATAAGAGACATATTGTAAGCATTTTCTTGTAACCACCCCCCTAAGTATAGTAACTTAAACAATATTTGAATAAACTATTGACTTTGAAAATATGGCCCACGAAAAAAATGAGTTTGACACCCCTGCGCTAACCAGTCGACCACGGGGCCACCCGAAATTAGCAATATTTTAGGCCTAAATAGCCTCCAAGGTGTGTTGACTTTTGCAATGGTGTCACTTTTACGATGCTCTCACCTTCAAACCTAGAACACGAATTTGGCAGAGAGTGGGGCAAATAAAATAGCAAAAAACTTTATTTGTCACATTGTTATGTTTAAAGAGGAGAAGAAAGTTGGGGCAGTTAGAACGGCTAATGCAGAGTGTTACATTAATGGACCGAATCAGGTAATGGGTATTGAATTGAGTGGAACATAAATTTGAGATCTGGACACATTAGGTGAGCTGAACAATTGAATATAACTGCATAAAAGGGACTTTTCTACTTTAAGCAAGGCCCCAGTCATACATAAATAATTTCCAGATGGGCCACTCTTAGCTAATTTCTATCAATGAATTTCTGATGCAACATTCACTTTTTGTTTCTAGGTGGATGAATTTAGGCTACAGCATGTGACAGGATTGTACTTACCGAAAGTAAAGATTTGTGTTCACACAAGGTTCTTTATTTAATGGAAAAGTCAAACTGAGTTTGTGAAAGCGGTTGAGCTCAAACGTGCAATTTGCTGGATGCAATTTTCTTTTTTCTCGTTACGGCAAGAACACCATTGATTTCGCAGACTAGTCCAGACAAGAAGGCGGATGGGGTTTTTTTTGGGGTGGGGGGGGGGGGTGGGGGGGTTATTTTAAGTGCTCTAACAAGATCTGCTCTATAACATCATAAAAAGTCAAAGAGCGAGATTCCACGATGCAATCCCACGAATGATCAAAACATACCGAGGACCAGAGTAACGTAATGTAGTCCACATTACGTTACTCCGTGAGAAAAAAGTAAAAAAACCCACGTTTTTTTCCACGTCCACTGCTCAATACATAGATTGCCCGTTTATGGATGTTTCTAGTTTCCACTGAGGGACCTTGGGAGATGAATGCCCCTATTAAGGAAATAAATAACAGCCAGTAAAGACACTTAGTTTGACCAAGAACAAACATTACATAATTACTGTAATTCACTTAAGTTTCTATTTTTAAGCTACGTAATTATTTTCTGTTTCCCCTCCTTGCACAAAATTGCTCCAACCAGGAGAGGTCCAAACAAACGGGATTTTGCATCTACCTGTGAGAAAAGTATATCAAGGAGAGATATGATGGAATTAAATACAATTTAAAACAGCACGGATGTGTTTTATGAACATGCTTTTGTCAAAATACCCCCCCCCCCCTCTTTCAAGCGTGAAACATTTGCTGAAATTAGCATGCTTACAAGTGGGGGACTACAGTCAATAGAGAGTAAGGATGTTGTTACCGAGACGACGAGGGGCGTTTTTTTAAAATGAGAAAAATAGCACTCTGTATAATTGCGTGTGACGGAAAAGGGGTTAGGACTGCAAGACTGTCTGTGTTTTATGTTATGTGTTGTGTTTATTATTTTACTTTGTTAATGTCACGACTCGGACAAGCCGAGTAAAGTCTCTATCCCAAAAACGTAGACGTAAACAAGGTCTCCGAAACAAAAATAAGCTTGCTTATAATCGCACCGAAAAAGAGGTAACATAAAGCGCTGGTCAAACAAGGACCAGAGAGAACATTAACGAATAACAAAAAGCGCTTGCACAAAAGGCAAGGGAGAAAAATAAAGACCGTGAATACAAATGAAAACAATGTATCAAAATACACGCGAGCGAAAAGCCAAATCACAAAACCAAAAGCGTACTTACAAAAAGCAGGTGTACCGAGAGTGCAAAACGCGAAACACGACGAGGTCAATAGTCAAATAGTCCATGAGCAGGGAGAATAGCAATACCAGAAAACAATACTCCGACACAGGTGCAATGCAGAAGAGACCTTAAATACAGGGTTCACAAATTATAGATTGGCAGCAGGTGCGTGCCGAAGTCCGCTAATGCCACCTGCTGGCCAGACCAAAACAGGATCATGACAGTTAACTGTTTTGTTAAGCGCTTTGTTACAGCTGCCGCGATTGTGAAAGCGTTATATAAATCAGCATGTATTATATTGTATTGTATTGTATTGTCCTGTATTTTATAAATAAATACAGTCGTGACAGCATTCAATTCAAACGAATCATTTGAATGGCCATTGTGCTGTTTGCTGTCTTGGCCACCAGGGGGTAGTAGTAAACGAAAAGATGGCAAAAGGGTACATGCATGTCAGAAAGATATGGATGAATCTGTGACAGTGGCCATATTTATTATCTCACATTGATATTCCTGTATGTGTGGCTTGAAGGATTATATACACATTTCCCATTTGGTGATAGCATTAGCATTAAGCTAGCAAACATACGGCGAAGCAATGTGCTTGATTTAAATACGCAACATGTAATACCATCCATCCTTCTTCTGATCCGCTTATCCTCACAAGGGTCACGGGGGATGCTTGAGCCTATCCCAGCTGTCTGTGGACAGACGGGGAACACCCTGAACCGGTTGCCAAGCCAATCACAGGGCACACGGAGACGAACAACCATCTGCGCTCACAGTCACAACTTGGGACAATTTGGACTCAAATTGTCCCTAGTTGTGAGTGTTCAATCAACCTGCCATGCATGTTTTTGGAATGTGGGAGAAAACAGGAGTACCCGGAGATAAGCCACACTGGCCCAGGAAGAACATGCAAACTCCACACAGGGAGGCCGGAGCTGAAATTGAACTTAGTACCTCTGCACTGTGAGGTCAACGCGCTAACCACTGGACCACCGGGCCGCCTGCAACGTGTAATTATCGTAGTTTTTATTTTTAGTTGGACAGTAAACAACTGGGAGTGGCATAAAACAGTGTGAAGCCTCTTTTTTTTCCTTTTTTTTCCTTTAAAACTACTTACTGTACTTTCCCCAACGAATCCCAGGATACAAAGCTGAAGTCGACATATCGGGAGTGGGGGTGAGAGCTCAAGCAAATTAAGAGGGCAACTTCTCTTTCTCCTCTGCGGCATCAAATCAAACGATCTTTCCGAGGTGGCTGACAGCCGCCATCCATCTTTCCGAGCTGATGTCCGCAGGCCATAATCACGCGGCATTGCCACCGTGCCACCCATCTCCCGCTCACCTCGTCACGAATCAAACGAACCTTTTGAAGAGAGCGCTTCCTCTCTACTTTCCACAGTCAAGTGAATCAAACCGGCCTGTTAATTATTCCTCTTGCAAAAGGGGGAATTGAAATATATGACAAGTTCTTTTTCTCCGTATATACAAGTGTGTATGCTTCTGCAGGTGTTTGGATTCCAGCTTGTAAATGTGACAACGCTAGCACAATAGGGACTGCTTGTGACTGACTATAAACACAGTTACAACAGCAGGCGCACATTAGCATTGACAAAACACAACAAATAGCTCATTTGCAAAAATCACTTTTCATGATGATTCCAATAAGACGGCACAGCGGGGGGTGTTTAATGCCGCTCGCACAAATAATGCAGTTAGTACGATTATGTCCAGATGAAGTTACTTCCCAAACAAGAATATATTTTTTTAAATGACTATGAATTCAGTTATTTTATTCGTCAAAACTAATCAAAAATCTACATACACTATCTCCCAAAAAAGGAATACATCCCTGACATTTTTGTAAAAATGTTACATTCTTCATGGAACGGCACAGAAATTATTTTGCTGAATTGCCAAGTTGTCAGTGTCAACCGAAAATAATCCAACACGCAGCCATTTTATGGATGACTTAATGGCTTATCGCAAAAGTGAGTACACCCCTGAGTGAGACTATAAAAAGCCTAATGGGGGAAAAAAAATAACTCCAAATGTGCGTTTCAATATCTTACCATGTGATTTTTTCTCTGAAAAAAAGACATCTTTATTTACAAATATGTATCGTGTGTTGTATTTCATTTGTATTTTTGTATTTTCATTTCCAAAGTGATCTACGAAAACAGCAATGATATATATATATATATCATTTATATATATATATATATATATATATATAAACGAAGGGTCAGTAAATGCATACATAAAGTGGAACGGCATGCCGAAAGGGATCCATTCGAAACGCTGTGATGAGTTAAGATGTGCAGTTCAGCCGTCAAATTGACATATGCAGTTAAAACAGTACTTCATCCTCAGTACAAGCCCCCCAAGTAGAAGTAAACTTTTTCTTTCGAGAGATAATGAAGAAGTATCTAGTTCACAGCGTCAACAAGCTGCAAATGAGGTGGAAATGCCAAATATGAAATAGATTTAAGGATGCCCCCGCCGCTCCCCCACGCTCTTGTTTTGGATCGATACTCGCTGCCTGGCTTGTGATGCTAAATGAGAAACAGGCGCCAAAACACCATCGATTACACTGGCTGCGGTTTGTTTTTTTCACCCCCCCCCACCCCACCCGATAAAGCCTCTTTTATCATGTACAGTCCCGACATTTACATTTCTATTCTCTTGAAATAAATGATGACTCTTGCCAAAGAGCTTTAGCACAGTAGAATTTCCAATTGTTAGCTAGTAGGGGCGCCTCCCCCTCGCCTCCACGCCCAAAATAAAAGATTTGGGTTCAATTCCAAATTGTACCGGCCCAGTTGCATTCAGTGCTCATGAGTCCACTCTACAGTTTCTGGGAATGAAGGGTGCCTGCGTAGATTTTGCTGACCTAGTTCAATCCCGAGTGAACTGTCAGCCTTGTGCAGGTGAGATGCGGCGGCCCCAAACAGTCAGTCATCTTCCTCCTACTTAAACGTGAATTTGGTGTCAAAATGTGATCTACATTAGTCATAGTTGACATGCGTAATCTGAAAAAAAGTTTTGGGAAGAGACACTTTTTAATGACTTGTTTACAAATAGTGGGGTCCCAAGTGTGAAATTAAACAAGCGTGTAGATCTACTGCTTTCTGAAAACGCTGTTCTTGCATTTGTTGACTTCAAGTGGGTCTCATTTACATGATAACCGCCCCAACACCGAGTTCCTCAACCACAAAAGGAGGAAGATCTGCCAAAGCCAAAAGGTGTAAGCATAGCTACACTGACTTTTGTTGAATACGCAGGTTATTTATGTGAAATCTGTTGCGTGATTCTTTGACTGGGAACTGAATCATTATCTGGTTTGTGGACAACATTTTGTCACAGGAATGTATAAAATGTTTGGTTGGGTTGTCAAGAGTAATTTATCGATTAACCTTAGGTCCTTCGAAACCAAAAAACCCTAAGTTATGCGTTTTACAATTTTGGAAATGATGTATGTTGTGCTATACAAACATTCTTTTTCTTTTTTTCAAACACTCAAAATGTTGAGAGGCATCTGTGCTATCCATACACATATAGTTTTAATTAGTTCTTTGGGATTTTTTATTCTTTATTTTGTGCAAAAGGAAAAAAAATCGTGTCTGGATGTCCCAACCAAGCCCTACTAACAATCCCGACCGGACGTGTTCATGTAAAATGCATTGGTTTGAAGCCTCGTGCAAAAAGGCAAACTCATTTGCGATCCTCTGGCGCCAACTAAAAGTTGCACAATTGGAATGACCTCAACCCAACAATGTGGCATGCATTCGTCTGTCCAAGCGAAAACAAAGCGATTGACGTAAAAATCGCGTGAAATGCATGTTTACACATTAGGTTTACGATGCATTCAAAAACATGAATTATAATGGGTCTCTATGATGCAAAATATGTAAATTGTGAACATTACGGAATCAAAACCTTTTTTATTATTGCTGCAATGCCTGAGAATCATCAGCCGGTGATGTCATGAAATTTCGGCCATTTTAGAACCCCCCATACGTTTCAGCTCTCTCGTGTTTTTCTGAATGCCTTTGCCTTTGATTCAAAGACATGATTTTGCATTTATCGCAAACGGTGGACTACGAGGGTTAAGAACAGTTAGCCTGCTAACAATTTAAGCTTCAACAGAACACATCTATGCTGTTGGGATTACGGCTAGTAGTATTTATGCTATGTCCGGCGCATTTACACTGTTTAGTCTTGTGTTGATTAATGTGCGCTGTCCCAATGAAATAAATATACACTTAAATAAATAAATAAACCATATGCAAAAATCCAAGCGACAGAAAAGTCAATGACAGTAATAGTAATAGTAATAAGTAATTAGCCAGTTCATCAATGATCATGTCAACTACGTCTGAATTTCCACAGTCTATTTTTTAATCCATTTGGAATCAACCCTGTGTTCTGTCTGCCTTTGATTTACCTCCCAGACCATCTTCTTCACTGGTACAGAAGAACTCTTAAAAAAAAAAATCATCATTCAAGCCATTTGCTCAGTTTTTTGTTGGAGTGTGGGGGAGGGGGGGAGGGGGCATGAGGAATAGAGCCCATTACATTGGGTCAGCTTTTGATGCAACAAGAGGTAAAAATGACCCATAGTGAAGCGTGAAAGCATCGAAGGCGACCAGGTCACCTCTAAAGCTGAGGTTCAAAAAAATAGTAATGATACTTGAAATTTTATTACCAACATATTGTAAAAAGACAAAACTTTCCCCTGGCACGGCAAGTTATTTGCATTGGCACAGTCTGCCCTTCCTCACGCAACCATTTCCCATGACCACAAACTTTTTCGAACATATGACATTAACCCTTTCGGGGACAGCAGTCACGACAGTGGACAGCTGTCACTACAGTCAGGTTACTGGGCGCATGATATTGTTCAGCAAAGGGTTCTGCTGCATTAAAATAATGAATCCAACCTTGGGTAAAATAACACAACCCTCACAAAATCCAGTTACCCAGCGAGCGGCTTGTAGCTGGTTTATCATTCCGAATTAGCGTTTTGTCGTTGAGTGTTAGCAGAGTCCAGCCGGCATCCCTCGTCAAATCAATTTGTTTGTCAGCGGCAGGAGGACAGAAAAGGGAGTCAGAAAGTCCAAGCTCACCCAGGGTGCACTGTCCTCCAGAGGGTTGAATGAGGCGCTTATATTTGTCAGCCCGATCCAATCTGATACAGACAGAAACCCCATCACATGCCGTAACGAGATGTTGGGGGGAGAGGGGGATACAATAAAAGTCAAACACCTCATTCACTTTTTTTTCCTCATCCCGACTCAGGGTCTTTGTTACACTTGGGGCCAAGGTTAAGATGGCCACAATGAGATTGTCCTATTTTTAGCTTGGCAGGGTTTCCAGATTGCGGAGTATCTGTGCTGTCGGAAAATCACTTACTGGTTTCTGACGCCCAATTTACACACTAGTGAACCATGTAAGACAGTCAAGACAGAAATATAATCTACAGTAGCGTATGACAGAACTGTGACAGAGTTGTTGCACCCCTTATTTACGGAAATATTCATTCATTGATTCATTTTCCGAACCGCTTAATCCTCACTAGGGTGGCGGGGGGTGCTGGAGCCTATCCCAGCCATCTTTGGGCAGTAGGTGGGGGACACCCTGAACCGGTTGCCAGACAATCGCAGGGCACACAGAGACGAATAACCACGCGCACTCACACCTAGGGCCAATTCAGCGTGTTCAATCAGCCTGCCATGCGTGTTTTTGGAACGTGGGAGGAAACCGGACCCCTTACTTATTTACTGAAATGTGTAAAATATATACTTGTGACAGAGTTTGAGAACCAACGGAATGGCGACCGGAACCCATAAACGTAGACACAAACAAAAGTCCGTCCTAAAAAAAATTAATTCAATACAAAAGCGCACCGTCAAAGTACAAACAGAAATCGTTGGTCAAAAGATATGGTCAAACATAAATACTTCCAAAGCGGGAGACTAGAGCGTAAAAACGACGACGAGAGATCGAAAAAACAACACTTGAGCAGCAACAAGGTCAATAATCCGACAAGAGACATGGAATCATGGCAGTCCTTAAATACTTGGCTGACAAATAAACACATTGACAGCAGGTGGGCACGCTGGAGGGAAGGCCCTCCACTGCCACCTGCTGAGACACACAAGACCAGCATTGTGACAAGTAGGGAGAACAGCGTTCAATGGCATACCTCTGGGAAAAAAATCCCAAAAAGGTCGACCTGCGTCGACGTCATAATATAATTGGTGTACCGTTTGTCAATTGCACACACTCCTCCAACTTCACAACAACGTTGGAACACCTCTTGGTCCCCAAAACATGCATACATCTGGAAAATGATCAAAACAAATCAACCTTTACATCTCCATAACCAAAACCAAGCCAATATATGAAGACCTCACGATTTTGATGTATGCGACCTGGAAAAAATCTTAACAGCAATGTTGGGTGTTACCAGTAATGAATCAAATATCACCCCAAACACTCAACTAAGCAAACCCAAAAAGAGAGCCAATGACTTCCATCAAGCATGTTTTTCCAAAATGTCAGAAGAAGTGGCGCTTTTTTTCGCTGTCAGAGGAGTAAAACGAGAAAATGTCTCTTGGATTTGAGTGTCGAGTAATAAAGCTTAAACGCCAACAAGCTTTATTCCAGCCGAAATCTTATTGTGATGAATCGCCGCTTTCAAATCTCATGCAGTCTCGTCTTGTTGTTTGCAGGGACACAGCCGCCAAAGCGGGGGCCCAGCACCTTTCCGCGACTTCCAAATTGGCTCCAAACACAAACTCGTGTTGCTTGCTCTGCCCTCACACAAACACGGGAAAAACACACCTCCATGTTCCCAACATCTAATCCCATTTGACTGTCTCGTTTATGTGGACGCCGTGCTGGGTCGCGGGGAACAGAGGCGGCTAAGCCGCTCATTCTTCCGGGGCAGCGGGAGCTGTGTTGACGACGCGGTGGCGAAGGAGCAAGCGGCGGGTGGCACGCAACGGAGGCGCATGCGGACCGACTTGCAAAAATCCATCGCGGGGAGGTATGTTCCAGACCACCCCTACAATTACTGAAGTCCGCTAAGTAGAAATTCCAGGGGTTTTTTTTCCATACTAACATACGTGACGAACAGCATCTCAAAATAAATATGAATAATCAGAGCCAAAGACCCTCATAGAAAATGAAACTACAGTTCTTGCTTTCTGTAGGTGTAAAATGCAGGATTGAAAAAAACACCTCACAGTTAAAATTTTCAGTGTCAAATAAAATAGTGTTCCACCATCTCGATCGATCAAAAAGCAGAAATCATCTCACAGTTGGACATGCACATTCTAAAGTACCGGTACTTGTGTCAAACTCAAGGCCTTGGGGCCAGATTCGGGCCGCCACATCATTTTATGTGGCCCGATTTTGCAATAATTTCGCTACCCTGTTTACACTTACTTGAACATGAATTGAACAAACAACAAATAGTTGACTGATTTCAAAACTAGAAAGCCATCAATTGTTTAGTCTTCAAGTAATAATACGAAGTGATTACAAAACGTTTACCGTATTCAGTTTCTGCCGTCAATGCATCTGTCTCTTTCCAGGGACGTTTTGACACAAGTGTGCTCTGGCTCGAGTTAAAAAGGTTTGCACTCGTCAAAAGCGTACAGTGCAAAGTAAGTCAAACTGCCCCCAAGGCATCTTTGAGAAAATCTTTTGTTTCAGGCAATTAGGGTCAAAATTTCTTTCATTGGCTTTCTATTCATTTTTTTTGTTGAAAGATTTGATTGTCTTCACAAATGAACATTATCGAATGAAAGTACATCTGGGCTTCCCGTGAGCATGTAATTACATTGTCACAAATGTATATATTTTTTGGAACAGCTTCTCTCCACCCTGACACCACTAAGAAAGAAAATGACAATTTGATCCGTCCATTTGCAGGGCTCAATTTGCCGAACAAGTCGACTAATGGCCACTTAATAACAATCACAATGGTAAACTCGTTGCTCCAACTGAGTGAAAGCACTCAGACAGCTTTGTTTTGTTTGCTTTTTTTTTCCAACCAATGTTCTTTGAAGCTTTGAACTTGTCACGGTTGTGTTTTCGGTCTGGCCAGCAGGTGGCATGAGCGGCCTTTTGTATACACCTGCTGCCAATCTGTGATTAGCAGACTTAGTATTTAAGGATTCCGCCGTGCACCTGTTGTCGGAGTATTGTTTATTGCATTGCTGTTCCTCTGCTCATTGACAAGTTGGCTTTAGACCTCGTCGTGTTTCGCTTTTGTATTCTCGGTACCCATGGTGTAGTAAGTACCGATTTTGTTATGTGATTGGGCTTTCTTGCGTGTATTTTTGATACATTGTTTTTTGTTTGTATTCGCGGTCTTTATTTTTCTCCCTTGCCTTTTGTGCAAGCGCTTTTTGTTATTCGTTTTTGCCCTCTGGTCCTTGTTGTGACCAGCGCTTTATGTTCCCTCTTTATCGGTGCGATTTGTACATTAAAATATATTTTTTTTCTACGGAGACCTTGTTTAAGTCTACGCTTTAGGATCCAAACTAAACTCGGCTTGTCCGAGACATAACAGAACTATTTGAACCCAGAGAGGGAGAGCATAAGGAGCTTAAACCGAGAACCTTTTTAAGGCAGCTGACTGATAACGTGGATGCAAAGAACTCTTGAGAACAATGGAGTCAAAGCACAAGGCTTGTTGGAGCTGGTGGAAATATGATTGCTATTCCCACGATATTTGAGAGTTAATTGGCCAAATGTGGCCTTTTAAAACCGATCAAACCCCTCTTTAAAGCATTTAGTCACAATCCCTTGACTGGTAGCCACACGGCGCTTGAATCGTTTGGTTTTCCAGTGATGACGGCAGCAGCGAAGGGGATGGGGAGAGGGGATGGTGGTGGGGAGATGGGAGGGCGGGTAAGGATAGAATATGTCGCAAATCCTCTTATTGTATCTGCAATGAAATTTGTTTTGCCGCATTTCTCCCTCGGTGACCACACAGTGAGTGCAAGATAAAAGGCATCAGGAATCATTGAGAGGACCACACTTGTGGTAGGTGAAGAAAAGAAAAAAAATGCCATTGAGATCTTTTTAAATTAAAAAAAAAATACAAATTCGGTGGAACCATGACTTGATTAGCATGGAACTCTGTCATTTTAAGCAGCAGTCCCCAACCCTTGGGCTGCGGACCGGTACAGGTCCGTGGGCCATTTCGTAGCGGGCCGCACAGGAAGAAATAAGAACTTAACAATCCTTCCGTTTTATTTATTTCAGAATCCGAAAGAAAGTTTTATTTTATATTAAATATAAATATAGAAATAAAATAAAATAAAAATAAATTTATTTTATTATAAAAATGACCGGATTCTCTGTTACATCCTTCTACGGTATGTCACTCTTCGCGCAGGTCAAGGTGCGTTTCTTGGTCACGTGATAGGTTAGCGCTAAAATGACACCCAGGAGCTAGCAAAATGAGGAAAAAAAACAAAGGTCTTTGGAAGGTTTCTTTGGGAAGGGGAAAAGGTCCAGCCAGGAGACAGAAGAGAAGCCGACGACTTTCAAGAAAAAGAAGGCTACATTTAATAGACAGGATCACGAGTCCTACTTAAAGTACGGATTTATCACAACGGTAGATTCACACGCACCATACCCACGCTGCATAAAATGCGGCGATGGTGAATCGTATTTTTCATGCACTTTGTATCTTATTTTGAAGGCACATTTAAACAATACCAAAGCGACCAGATAGAGTTGCGGCCAGAAAGGACGTTCCTCGTGTCATGATTTGTGTTTATTATTATGTTATTATATTATGTTTATAAAATCGGCCACACCTTGAAATATTGTTTGACATTAAACTGGTCCATGGGGCAAAACAGCTTGTGGATCACTGATTTAAAGCTCCAGCTTTATAAAAGGATGTGACATTGAACCCTGACGATTTTTAGAGGGCGGCTATTTTAGGAAGAGCGTAAACACGGAAATGAATGACTTGCCCCAATAAAATAAGTTTGTAATTGATCACAGAGTTCAGAGTTCAAAGTTAACACGGGGAAGCTGCAATTAGTTATTGTGGTGCACGCAAACGGAATAAGCAGCCAAAATATGTGAAGTGAGCACCAAGTGTTAAAAATAAAACATCTAGCATGTCCAAAGTACACCATCATGAACCGATGTTACACAAACAAACCACCTTCACCTGAGGTTGCCCTATATAAGATGCTAGCCTAAGTGACACGCTAGCATGTGACATCGCACATGGGCAAACAAATTGGCACATTTCACAAACCGTTCTAGGCATTAAACTCTGGCGTTGACTTCCAACAATTGTCAGCCATTTATTAAATGCCATTCGTAAATAAGTAAAACACAAACATTGGAAGCACCTCAGGCAGGGGGCTGCTGTCAGCCATTGCTTACGCTGAGACACTCACGCAGATACTGATGTCCCATGCAAACCTACCAGGCCCCGCCTCTTAAAAGCACACATCTTCTGTAACGCACAGACATCACAATATAGTAGAGAGGATATTTTTATGGATTTTATGTTTGATATTTTTGTGCGTGTTGAAAAACTTTCAGTGTATTTCAGTAAAAGCCTTATTGAAAGAAATTCTGACAGCTGCTATGATGGACGGGAGACCCACAGTGTAATAGTGCAGCACTAAATCGGAGTAAGATCTTCCAGAGCTACACTTGCATCTTTCCAGCAGAGGAAAAATCTGATGAAATTCGGACCCGTAAGCCTCGGTCGGCTCTGTCGATATCTACGTGCTCTGATTTGACACAAAGTATGTCATTAAGGCAAGACTTGCGTGCGGACTCTGCACACCACTACTTTTGAAGCAGCAAGGGCCTACTCCTCTAAGAAATGTTTTATTTTTTTAAAGGGGCTCTCTAGATATTTACTTTTATCTCTTGACGTTGGCTCTGTATCCGCTGAAACGTCCTTGTTTGCGCAAATACACACGAGGCTGGTTCGCCGCCTTGCAGCAGAATGCTAAACAGGGGTCCTGCTGCCCACAAAACAAGAAATGGTGATACAAAGTCGGTGCCAGGTATGGCCGAGAGAATTAGTGCGTTGTGATTATTTATTTGCGACAAATTATGTCTTTTTGTTCATCTATCTATGCCAGCGATGTTTAGTGACAAGCAAAACAATTAAATGGTCATCCACTTGGTGGCAGAAGGTACAATTAACCTGCATATCCACCTGTTGCCATTCAAACAAAGAATTTTTCTTTTTTTTTCATTTTAGCTGTAGCATTCCTCCCGATACCAGCGATGTCTTTCTGATTTGTTTTGACAGTCAGTAAAGTTTGAAAGACTCTTTTGAACTGTGAAACTCCACGAGCGTATACAAATCAAACGACAACCAAACGTATACTGTCAAACGTTATATAAATCAAAGAAAATGACACGTTACTTTAAAACAAACGCAATACTTTGACTGATATACAAATTCAGCTACAGTAGCTTAATGCTAAGACACAATGCAAAACACCACAGACTAGCGAATGAGCCTCAGTGTTCTAAACCTTTAAGCAACAGATATTTATGCACTAACAGTGCACTAACGCATGTGTCACGTTGCAAGGTGGTGGTGGACCCCAAAAAGCCGTCCAGTAGAGAGGAGCAGGGTGTATTTGAAGAAGTGTATTGATAAAACACAGAAAACTAAATCCAAAACAAAGTGATGAAAACAAAACGAATCCAAAGTGACAAACAAACACCCTGGCCTGACTGAAGCTAAAACATAACAATGAACTAAACATGACTGAAACAAACATGACAGAAGCCAACAGCAAACAATCAAAAAGCAACGAACAAACATGACAGTAGCCAAGAGCAACAATGACAACTGAACTGAGTGTTCGGGCTGGGAGTCCTTTTAAGGCCCTAATTACCTATGACCAACAGGTGTGCAGCTGCCGGGGGAGCCCGACAGTGCCACCTGTTGATCGCTAAACCGAATCATGACGGCATGTTGCTAGACAATGTAACAAAATTCACAGGCATATATTCTTTATCCTCTGCAAAACAGACCCCTTACTGCATTTTAGTCAGTTGTGAGCCAAACTAATCTCTTTTGGGCACTTCTCGAATATTTTTAACAGCAATGTATAGTTTTCTTTTGTTTGTGCTTGTCTATTCCTGGAGTGGATTTGCTGTGACGGTCGGGAACACTTGACACCTACCGACGCCTTCAGGTCTAAAATGGAACTGCAACAACTGTTGTTTATTTATTGACAAACATACCGTATTTTCACGACTATAAGGCGCCATTAAAAGTCTTAAATTTTCTCCAAAATGGACAGTACGCCTTATGGTGCGGAGCGTCCTTTATATGCGCTGAGTTCCAAAATCTGACTGACCGCCGACACGCTGTTTATATAGAGAAAAGGCGGAAGTGACTGTGAAAGAAGTCGGCCAATCAGGGAAGGGTGGGCGTGTATACATACATATATGGAGAGGGAGAGAGAGGGAGAGAGAGGACAGACAAGCTAGTCCGCCAATGGTGAAGGGTGGGCGTGTAAGTGGACGCCTCAAGCCAGTACCAACACTTGTATAGAGTGTGGCAATGTGCTTTGTTGCAAAACAACTCCGGTTTTGGTTTCTAAGAACCCCTGAAAATAAATTCGACAAAAAGACACGCACGCCTACGAAGCTCAGTTCAAACTTAAAGCCACCTGTTATGCTTTTGGCATGCGTGCCCATCTCACAGCAGCGGTGAAAAAAAAAAGTCAAGCAAATAAACTCTGAGCTTGCCGTTATTCCCGGAGGCTTGACTAAAGAACTCCAACCGCTGGACATTGGCATCAACCGGGTGTTCAAAGTAAAGTTGCAAACGGCATGGGAACAATGGATGATCGGTGGCAAACACAACTTTACAAAGAGTGAGAGGCAGCGCTTGGCGAGTTACGCCACAATACGCAACAACGAGAGGGAACGCGGCGTTTTTGATGGATTACGGTACTTGCACAATTGTTGAATTCTTTCTACACACACACACGCGCTGCCACCATGTTTCGCTCTGTTCTTTACTTTCAAATGTGGGAAAGCTTCACACGAGAGAAATGTTGACTTTGCTGTTGCTACTCCTTCTTTCCGCTCGGCAATGCGTAGCAACTCACACTAGCATGTGATGCATTCAATGACAACTGAGATGTGCAGTCCTCTGCTTCTGATACAGAGGATGAGAACTTTGATGGATTTCTGGGTGATGATTGATCGAAAAACGTGAGAACATTGTACGATGGCTAAATAAAATACACCCGAACTCAGTTCTGCTTTCGTTGCCTTTTTAAAAACGTGTTTTTATCTTATTTGTATGTCTTGGCATGCTACCGTATGCTTCAAGCTGACGTGTTAGAGTGCGCGCATGCATGCCGTATGTTTAAGCTGGCGTATGTTTTACCACTGTAAAACTGCGGCTATTCGTACGATGCGTCCTGTGTATGTGTAAAATACAGAAATGTCACGCATTAATGAGACTGCGGCCATTAGTACGATGCGTCGAATAGTCGTGAAAATACGGTATATGTGAATTAGTCAACAAAAACAGCTTTTCATCAGTCATCACATTTACAAGAAAACAACCGGCAACACAATCCAGTGTGACAAAAGCTCTAGAGCGAAAGGCTATACTTTCTCTGAGTGACATGTCAATGTAACGGAGGGATTTAGTTGTTAGCACACTCAATTAGCACATCTCGTACAGCTGCACTACGGTGAGGTCTCGGTGGTGTTCTGCATATTATGAACCGTCGCTCAATAAGACAGGCGCAAAAGTGGAGGCGCGAAATAGAACCCCTCTCCCACTTTGCAAGTTTAATGACAAAAACAAAGGTGCAGATCTTCTGTGTCACGTGTTGACATTGCACATGACATCTCCCCGACACTGAAATTGCATCTTCACAGCTTCAAATAATTACAAAAAAAACGTTATTTCAATCAACACTTACTTGAATAAGAAGCATAAAATAAAAATGGTCAAGAAATCCAAAATAACTTGAATAAATTGTATCTCATAGGGGGTGTAATGAAAAGCGAATTGAATAGGAAAATTGGTTTGAATTTAACTGGATCAAATCATCACACTTTAAAATGTACCATCCATGAAATTGTATCACAGCACCATGTTTCGAAATATTCAATATTTATTGAATCCACTATTGAATCCACTGAAGACATACTGTATATATATATATATATATATATATATATATATATATATACAGCCCATCCCAGCCGTCTCCGGGCAGTAGGCGGGGGACACCCTGAATCGGTTGCCAGCCAATCGCAGGGCACACAGAAACAAACAACCATTCGCACTCACACTCACACCTAGGGACAATTTAGAGTGTTCAATCAGCCTGCCATGCATGTTTTTGGAATGTGGGAGGAAACCGGAGCACCCGGAGAAAACCCACGCAGGCCCGGGGAGAACATGCAAACTCCACACAGGGAGGCTGGAATCGAACCCGGTACCTCTGCACTGTGAAGCCGACGTGCTAACCACTGGACTACCGGTCCGCCCTATATATATATATATATATATATATATATATATAATCTGCTGTTGAGGTACAACGCAGGTTCCATGGTGAAGGGCCCCAGGCTGCCAGATCAGAGGAGGAGGTCATACCAGAGATTGGGAGGCAAGCCCCAATGAATGTAGATGATGAGATTGGGTGGCCAGCCCCAATGAATGTAGATGATGAGATTGGGTGGCCAGCCCCAATGAATGAAATGCTGAGCGAGGCAGCAATTGACCTGAAAGCTAAGATCATGGCGAGAATGAAAGCTGGGCAACCTAGAAAGCGATTACAACGGCTATGTGAAGTACCATCTGAAAGTCTCATAGAAAGTGTGAATGCAGCACTGAGGGCGATCCCTACCGTAACGATCACAGAAACCAATGAGCTGATATACGCTTCAGCATCAGTGATCCTGGAGACTCTGGGCTATAAGAGCAACCATGGAAGCCATGAGATACATTACCCACCATGGAAAAGACGGTTGGAGGCTAAGATCAAGGCGGCCCGGAAAGATGTGAGTCAATTGACGGAGGCCCAGAGAGGTGTGATGAAAAGGCCGATACCCGAGAGGTACATCCAGATGACCATACCTGAAGCACTCGAAACTGCCAAACAAAGGCTCCAAGCTTTGTCCAGTCGCCTAAAGCGGTACACGAAAGAGAATGAGGCCAGACGCATAAACAGGCTGTTCGCAACACAACCTGCGAAAGTGTACGCTCAGTGGCAGGGTCCTAACAACAGAGCCGACCCACCAAGACTGGAAACTGAAAGGTACTGGAAAGGCATATGGGAGAAGGAGGTTGGACATAACAGCAGTGCACAATGGCTGGTGACCCTGAGAGAGGAGCACAGCAACCTCCCTGAACAGAACCCAGTTACCATAACAGTGGCAGACATACAGGAAAGAGTCTCAGATATGAAGAACTGGACAGCACCAGGCCCGGACATGGTCCACACCTACTGGCTAAAGAAACTCACAGCACTCCATGAGCGCCTAGCAGTACAAATGAACCAGCTGCTGAGGGATGGGACTCACCCAGAATGGCTAACCGAAGGGCGAACGATCCTGATCATGAAGGATCCCTCGAAGGGTGCAGTTCCATCCAACTATCGGCCAATAACCTGTCTCTCCACAACATGGAAGCTCATGTCAGGCATCATTGCGGCTAAGATAAGTGGACACATGGATCAATAAATGAGCGAAGCACAGAAGGGCATTGGTAGAGATACTAGAGGAGCCAAACATCAACTCCTGGTTGACAGAACAGTCGCACAAGACTGCAGGTCCCGACGTACCAACCTGTGCACAGCTTGGATTGATTACAAGAAAGCCTATGACTCGATGCCACATACATGGATCACTGAATGCTTGGAGTTGTATAAGGTGAACAGGACCCTAAGAGCCTTCGTTGCGAACTCGATGAGGATGTGGAAAACCTCACTTGAAGCCAATGGCAAGCCACTTACCCAAGTGTCCATCAAATGTGGCATATACCAAGGTGATGCACTCTCCCCACTGCTGTTCTGCATAGGACTGAACCCCCTAAGCCAAGTAATCACCAAGACAGGCTATGGATACCGCCTCAGAAATGGAGCTACAATCAGTCACCTCCTCTACATGGATGACATAAAGCTGTATGATAAGAGCGAAAGGGACATAGATTCCCTGATCCACACAACCAGGATCTACAGCAGCGACATTGGGATGTCATTCGGGCTTGAGAAATGTAGCCGGATGGTGACTCAGAGAGGAAAGGTAGTCCGCACTGAAGGGGTCTCACTCCCAGAAGGAACAATAGCAGACATTGAGGACAGCTACAAGTACCTTGGTATACCACAAGCCAATGGCAACCTCGAACTGGCAACAAGGAAAGCGGCTACGGCCAAATACCTCCAGCGAGTGAGGCAAGTCCTAAGAAGCCAGCTCAATGGCAAGAATAAGACCCGGGCAATAAACAGCTATGCCCTGCCAGTGATCAGATACCCTGCAGGAATAATAAGGTGGCCAAAGGAAGAGATTCAGACCACGGACGTTAAGACCCGAAAGCTCCTAACCATGCATGGAGGGTTCCATCCCAAATCCAGCACCCTGAGACTGTACGCAAGCCGAAAGGAAGGAGGCCGGGGACTAGTGAGTGTGAGAGCCACTGTCCAGGATGAAACATCCAAGCTCCATGAATACATCAAGGAGAAGGCTCCAACGGATGACGTACTCAGAGAATGTCTCAGACAATGGGGAACAGAAGATGAGGCGCTGGAAGAGGGACCATCATGGGAGGACAAGCCCCTACACGGGATGTACCACCGGACCATAACTGAAGTGGCTGATCTCAAGAAGTCCTATCAGTGGCTAGAGATGGCTGGCCTGAAGGACAGCACAGAGGCACTCATCCTGGCTGCTCAGGAACAGGCCTTGAGCACCAGAGCCATCGAGGCCCAGATATACTACACCAGACAAGACCCAAGGTGTAGGTTGTGCAAAGAGGCACCTGAGACGATCCAACACATAACTGCAGGGTGTAAGATGCTGGCAGGGAAAGCCTACATGGAACGCCATAACCAGGTGGCTGGCATAGTCTACCGAAACATCTGCGCGGAGTATGGACTGGAAACCCCAAGGTCAAAATGGGAAACACCTCCGAAGGTGGTGGAGAATGACAGAGCGAAGATCCTGTGGGACTTCCAGATCCAGACTGACAAGATGGTAATGGCCAACCAGATATCGTGATCATAGATAAAAGGCAGAGGAAAGCCGTTGTAGTGGATGTAGCGATCCCAAGTGATGGAAACATCAGGAAGAAGGAACATGAGAAACTCGAGAAATACCAAGGGCTCAGAGAGGAGCTGGAGAGAGCCTGGAAGGTAAAGGTGACAGTCGTGCCTGTGGTGGTCGGAGCACTCGGGGCAGTGACCCCCAAACTAGATGAGTGGTTGCAACAGATCCCTGGAACAACATCGGATATCTCAGTCCAGAAATGTGCAGTGCTGGGAACAGCAAGGATACTGCGCAGAACCCTCAAGCTTCCTGGACTCTGGTAGAGGACCCGAGCTGAATGAGGGACGGACACCACCCGAGGGGTGAGATGAGGATTTTTTTTTTTTATATGTATATATATGTTTTTTTTCACAAATTCAATATAAAAACACGCATTTATTAAAAACTGAAAAAAGTAATTAAAATTTCAGCGATAAGAATACTTTTTTTTATTGTACGACGTACTATCACACGTTGTCTCCTAGGCGAAGTAAATTTCCCAGAGCACTGATTGGACAAGCAATGTTATGTGATCATCTGCAGCCAATGATGGCCAAGTGGGCGTGTCATAACTAATTAACATGTTGAGTTGCGTGCGTCTTACCCTTCACGGCAGAGCCTTCGTTGAACCCCTGAGACCAACTCACCGAATCCCTGGGGGTTCGATCCAACCCAGGTGAAGTAGAGTCATCAAGAGTTCCCTGCTCAGCCCTCCCTCGTGTACCCAACCCCATATAAGTGGAAGAAATGGATGTCGGGTTTAGGCCTTGGATGGGTGATGCTCTTTTCAGCGTGACGAACTAGGGAAAAAAATCATGGAAATGATTATTAGGATTATAATCTTGGTTCATGGTTTGCAGTAGGTGTTGGTTTATGGTCTCAAGTAAAGTCAGATTTACAGTATGTCATTGTCCATTATTTTTATTCGCCACATCTTAAATTGGACAATACCGCTTTTGATTTGGTTCCCTGTCCTCAAATCATGGACTGAAGCGAACTCCCTGGTGGACACATTTATAAGGCCTACAATTGTTTCAAGGGCGACACCTATGATTTTACCGCATGATTTATTGGCCGTGCAGATAACATTGCCCCGGGGGGATATTTTGAAACAAGCGCACTGCATTTAAAAAAATACAAAAAAAGTCAGTCTGAAGCAGATGCACGTTAGTTGTTATGCTGCATGTTGAACAGGCGGTAGTGGAAAATGGAGACAACTTGCTAAATATTGTTCATCGTGTCAAATGATGATGTGCTGAATGATATCTTCTGCCTTATGTGGGTCTTTAACCTTTTTTTTTTTGCTGAACCATGCTCCTTTTGGCGCTAATTCAGCAGGTTCATCTTCTGTTGGTAATGTCTGTATAAACCCCGTTAATGATCTTTGCTGATTGAGGAAGGGCAGGCAAACGGCGATAAAAGTTGCACGTCACCGTTTTTGTCTCACCTCGTATTTCAAGACGGTCACGGACTTCAGGATCTTTAAAGTCCCGCTGCCTCATTACCTACGCCAAACACAAAAAATATGACGCAAAAAGGATTTAACCCATTACAGCGAGATTAAGTTTGAATTGAAACTTATATTGGCGGAAAATACAGTTTGCTGCGATACACATTGTGAATTTTAAACAAATGTAGATTATATAAAAATGTAAACATGGAAATGGAAAAATCACAAGATAATCACTCACGATAATCTTTGAGAGTAATCAGAAATTCCCGCCTTTATTGACTTTGATCCGTAAGAAAAAATTATGCTCAAATTTGGCCCCATTATTAGGATTTGTTTATTCCATTTACTTAGGATCAAATCTGTCTGAAGCAGTTTTTCATGTAGATGGTCTCTGCTTGTTTTTCCTAACACTCGAAAAGTGGCCTCACATCTCGTTTCTTCTGTCTGTCGATTAAAAATTTATGAGAGGCACAAAACGGCAAGAGAGGATAAATAGAAATAGTAGTGGTGGAGGCGGTGAGTGACAATGTCTGAAAAGAGTTTCTTTCCCAAAGTAGAGTGACATTTTACATTATGCATCGCGTGTAAATCAACAACAAGCATGTTGTGGCTGATGTATTACATGCAGACTGCTCCAGCAGAGGAATGTATTGTGGCTCTAAAGAGACAAAAAGACATGCAGTTTGTGACAATAAAAGGCTGTGAGGGGTCTGTCATGGTTTTGCTCTGTCTTGAGCACGAACTGGACCTGTGTCTTGTTCCCAAGCCGAGTTAAGTACCGTATTTTCACGACTATAAGGCACCATTAAAAGTCTTAAATTTTCTCCAAAATGGACAGGACGCCTTATGGTGCGGAGCGTCCTTTGTATGCGCCGAGTTCCAAAATCTGACTGACAGCCGACACGCTGTTTTTTATAGAGTAAAGGCGGAAGTGACTGTGGCCAGGCATGCGGGAAAGAAGTCGGCCAATCAGGGAAGGGTGGGTGTGTATATATACATATATGGAGAGGGAGGGAGAGAGAGAGAGAGAAGGCAGACGTGCTGGGGAATAGTCCGCCAAGTGGGTGAAGGGTGGGCGTGTAAGTGAACGCTAAAGGGACGCCGCAAGCACGTACCAACACTTGTATAGAGTGTGGCAATGTGCATTGTTGCAAAACAACTCCGGTTTTGGTTTCTAAGAACCCCCAAAAATAAATTCGACAAAGAGACACGCCTACGAAGCTCAGTTCAAACTTAAAGCCACCGGTTATGCTTTTGGCATGCGTGCCCATCTCACAGCAGCGGTGAAAAACCAAGTCAAGCAAATGAACTCTGAGCTTACCGTTATTCCCGGAGGCTTGACTAAAGAACTCCAACCGCTGGACATCGGCATCAACCGGGCGTTCGAAGTAAAGTTGCGAACGGCATGGGAACAATGGATGATCGATGGCAAACACAACTTTACAAAGAGTGAGAGGCAGCGCTGGGCGAGTTACCCCACAATACGCAACAACAAGAGGGAACGCGGCGTTTTTGATGGATTACGGTACTTGCACAATTGTTCAATTCTTTCTACACACACACGCGCTGCCACCATGTTTCGCTCTGTTCTTTACTTTCAAATGTGGGAAAGCTTCACACGAGAGAAATGTTGACTTTGCTGTTGCTGCTCCTTCATTCCGCTCGGCAATGCGTAGCAACTCACACTAGCATGTGATGCGTTCAATGACAACTGGGATGTGCAGTCCTCTGCTTCTGATACAGAGGATGAGGACTTTGATGGATTTCTGGGTGATGATTGATCGAAAAACGTGAGAACATTGTACGATGGCTAAATGAAATACACCCGAACTCAGTTCTGCTTTCGTTGCCTTTTTAAAAACGTGTTTTTAGCTTGTATCTGTATGTCTTGGCATGCTACCGTATGCTTCAAGCTAACGTATTAGCGTGCGCGCATGCATGCCGTATGTTTAAGCTGTCGTATGTTTTACCACTGTAAAACTGCGCCCATTGGTACAGTGCGGTCTGTCTATGTGTAAAATACAGAAATGTCACCCATTAATGAGACTGCGCTCAACCGTACGGTGCGTCGAATAGTCGTGAAAATACGGTATTTAAGGACTGCCAAGAGCCCAAGTCTCTGTCCGATTATTGACCTTGCTCGCTGGTTACGCTCAAGTGATATTTTCCAGACCGTTCTAGATCTCTTGGCCATTTTTATAGTTGCTCTCGTTTCGCTAGATTCTTGTTTTTAATATTTTGTTCTAAAGTCATTTTGGACTACCGTATTTTCACGACTATAAGGCGCCATTAAAAGTCTTAAATTTTCTCCAAAATGGACAGGACGCCTTATGGTGCGGAGCGTCCTTTATATGCGCCGAGTTCCAAAATCTGACTGACAGCCGACACGCTGTTTATATAGAGAAAAGGCGGAAGTGACTGTGGCCAGGCATGCGGGAAAGAAGTCGGCCAATCAGGGAAGCGTGGGCGTGTATATATACATATATGGAGAGGGAGAGAGAGAGAGAGAGGGAGAGAGAGGACAGGCAAGCTAGTCCGCCAATGGTGAAGGGTGGGCGTGTAAGTGGACGCCTCAAGCCAGTACCAACACTTGTATAGAGTGTGGCAATGTGCATTGTTGCAAAACAACTCCAGTTTTGGTTTCTAAGAACCCCTGAAAATAAATTCGACAAAAAGACACGCCTACGAAGCTCAGTTCAAACTTAAAGCCACCGGTTATGCTTTTGGCATGCGTGCCCATCTCACAGCAGCGGTGAAAAAAACAAGTCAAGCAAATGAACTCTGAGCTTGCCGTTATTCCCGGAGGGTTGACTAAAGAACTCCAACCGCTGGACATTGGCGTCAACCGGGCGTTCAAAGTAAAGTTGCAAACGGCATGGGAACAATGGATGATCGGTGGCAAACACAACTTTACAAAGAGTGAGAGGCAGCACTTGGCGAGTTACGCCACAATACGCAACAACGAGAGGGACTGTAAAACTGTAAAACTGCGGCCATTCTTACGGTGCGTCCTGTGTATGTGTAAAATACAGAAATGTCACCCATTAATGAGACTGCGGCCATTAGTACCACGCGTCAAATAGTCGTGAAAATACGGTACTTTGTTTTTGTGTGTTTGCAGGCGCTTTCTGTTCTTATCTGCTTTGCATGGCTTGTTGTTGCCAGTGATTTCTGTTTGTACTTTGTTGGTACAGTACTTTGTTTTTCGATGAATGAATATTTTTTGCAACGCAGTTCTATCTGAATCTACATTTTTGGTGTCAGGATCAGTGAGCTGTCATGAAATAAAATACAAAAAAGGTCAATAATCCCATGGAGACTTGGAGATTAGGCAGTCCTTAAATACATGTCTTAACTGATGAGACAGTGGCAGCAGGTGTGCATGCTGGAAGGAAGGCACTCCTCTGCCACCTGCTGGAGACAAACCAGAAAAGGATCATGGCACACGTGGTGCCTGAGGGCACCAGCTAGCTATAGCTCATGAGTAACCTGCAGATGACTGATCAAACTGGGGGGCTAAAATGTTGATGACCCGTCATGTATAATGTACAGTGGTACCTCTACTTACTAACATCTCTTCATATGAAATTTTCAAGTTACGAAACGTTTCAACGGGAAAATATTTCTTTTTGTTACGAAAGAAATTTCAAGATACGAAAGGTAAAAATACAGTATGGGCTGCTACTCGCAGCGCCGAGTTTCCTCAACTCAGCACACGTAGAACTGTTCTGTCATTGCCTACTCCCGAGCATCATCCTGGGCTCCCATCGGCTAAGAGGGACTTCTACCATATGTGTCCATGCGTGTAGATAATATATAATAATAATAATAATAATACATTTTATTTATAAGCGCCTTTCAAGACACCCAAGGACATATTATGTGTTTATGCTGCGTCCTCGTCATTCGGCCCTCGCGCCATGACGCGCTCCGATAGTTTTACGTAAATGTGAATCACCCAGAATAAGTGTTCACCTGTCGGGCGATCGCTCACTATGCTGATGTTTGCCTTGGACATTTTCGAAGAATTGTTAAAATCCGACAAAAGCAAACGTCCTTGTATCAGTTCTTGACAAAACGCCAGGCAAAAACCACTTCTGAGAGAGAACATGCACAAAAGGGGGCAAAAAATAATGAGGACGCAGCTAAAAGTTAAATAACCATTTTTATTTTTTTTTCTTAGTTGTTTACATTATACATAACTCTCATTTACTGTGCAATAATCTAATTGTAACGTGTATTTTGGAAGTGAAGAAGCTGCCTGGAAGTGAAGAAGCTGCCTGTCTTTATGGATGGCATGGCGCGGATGATCAACACTCAGACCCAAGTGATCTCGGGGCGCTTCACATAGCGAGTACCAACAGGCCCTTTGCACTGTATCCCATGTTCGTTATTGTTTTCATGTTTCTTATGCAGAGGGTGCCTGTTAAGTCCTAATTGCCCCACGGGGATAAATAAAGTTTTCTGAATCTGAATCTAAATGTATTTGTTACATGTTTTGTTGCATTTTTATGCTTTAGGAAACATTCGTCTGAATTTTGGGTGTGGGGCTTGGAACAGATTAGATCATTTACATGGAAATGTGTCTCGACTTACACATTTTTAGTTAAGAAATTTCTTCCAGAACCAATTCATTTCTTAAGTAGATGTACCACTGTATTGACAAAAAAATTGCTGAATTCAATCGACAGGACCTTTACAAAAATGCAATGCAACGCCATTGCTTGTCGGCGTCGATATGATCAGCAATAAGCGGCGACTGCACAGACACAGCAGCCAGAGTGATTTACAGCAGGAAACCCATGTAATAACAGGATGACAAATAACTCGATGCGCTATGGTGGATAAAATGCAGCCCTGACACCGTTGTCCATCCACAAGTGGACAGTAGAGCATATGCTTGATGCGATAGCAGACGTGACAGACAGATTGGTTATTGTTTCACGGTATGTTCATTTTTGTTCCGTTTTTGCAGTTTACTGATCAGGAAACAGGTTCTCGATGTGACATGAGGTAAAATTGGCGGTGTCACTCATGAATCCATTGAAAAGGCAACATGGTGATGAAGGTATTCCTTGAATGTTTTGATTATATTTCAGTTTTATTATTGTGCACGGTGGCTTGTTTTGATTATTTCGGTTGGGTATCTAATAATTTCAAACCAAAAAAAAAAAAAAAAATCGACAGAATGTGGAGAGCCCAAAAGTTAATGGCCTTATTAGTCCTCGCTCCACAATTAGGTTTAATTTGAGAGGCCAAAATATTAGGAACAGGTACCAGTATGCTACAAACCACAAGTGCCATGAGAAAGTTTTTTTTCCTTTCCTTTAAAGATGTACTTCAGTGATACTGTCGATCAACATGAGCATTTATATCTTTGCAAAGGCAGACTTTTCTTGCATTTGGATCTCATTAGACCGTGCTGGTGTGGTGTGGCAACTCAGTGCAGAGTCAAACCCCCAAATTATTCATATTACACAAAATTTGGATCATTTTATATCCTGAAATTGTACACCAAGTGAAAAAAGATTTTAATATCATATTTGGGGGCGGGGGGGTGTGGGGTTAATTAAAAAAAAAAAAAGAATTCTTCATGTACATGTTGACAAAAAGTTTCCAAAATGCTGCTTTTTGTCAATACATGCAGTTAAAAAATATGCAGACTTTTCATATTTGTCATTTCCAGTCCCCCATGACTTCAAAAAAATTTTAATTGATCAGTTTACTATATGAGACCAGACTTAATGGTACAGTGTGTACCCTGCAGATCTCGTGGTACCGTGTTATTGAACTAAAGCGCTTGCAAGCACCAGCCAACTTCTGTGATTACTTGCTGTTTGCTGTCGTAAGGTTTGTGCGTGGGAAAAAAAGAGAGAGAAAAAATTACAATGTAGAATAGTGTTAACTCTTTATATGAAATGTGCATCCCCTCTGTATTGAAAACAACCTCCCACATTTCACTTTGAAAATGTCAATATTTTATTCCGGTGGATGAAAACAAGCTCGAAGAACAAAGCGATTTGGAGATGTTTTAAATCATACATTGGATAAGCGATGTAATTTGAATGATTCCAGACTGGAGGAGAGGCGTGGCTCCTGACAGCGGCATGAGAAAATAATTATATTTTGCTCCTGGTGTGTTGTTTTTTTATTTTATTTTTTATGTCTCTGCGGACCTAATTACAATAGCTGAAGCGTGAGGCTGTCAATTGCTAGGAAGGCTCACCATCATATTTGATTCTTGACCTCTCCCTTCTGAAGAATTTTATCACGGCAGACTTCATTTGCTTAGAGCAATAAATATACAGAGACTGTCAGCGATTTGTTTATATACATGTTCATTGCCTCGTAGAGGCGGAATTTTTATTCTGCATGCATCGGCGACGGAGTGGCGCCTTCTCTCAGATGCATAATGGATGACGAGGTTGATCTCAAAACAAACATCCTCTATAAAACGCAGCCAATCACATTGAGGGCAGCCTTGTGAGCACCGCAAGTGGGTAGGTATGAGGTTGGGAAGAGGTGAGGAGACGAAATACAGGGCAAATTTTCTGCATTGTAATTCATCCCAGGTAACATGACTGGGCCCATCCAAACTTTTATTTCAAGCGGGGTTTATGGGAGGAGCAAGTGGGTGTGCGTGTGAGGCAGGCAAGCGGTGAGGAGGAAAGTCTAAGGACCATTCGCAATCATTAGAAGCACCTGCCACGTGACATCACTCAGCCAAGTAAGGCTTTCATTGTGAGAGGTGAGAGTGGGTGTTCACGAGGTGAGAAATCCAAGAGACGGAATCCATAGCAGCTCTGTAAGTGGAGCAAGTGGGTGTGTGCAAGGCGGGCGAGCAGTGAGGAATGAAGCCCAAGTGTATGAATTGTAAATTCTCCAAAATGACATGAGCCAGACAGTCGAAAATAGTTTATTGGGAGTTTTTTCAAGTGGGTCGAGCGGGTAAGCCATGGGGGGAGAAGTCCAAGGACCAGTTGCTTGCTAACTCCTCCTACCGCCCGTCTAAGAATTGATGCTGATTTATATAGCACTTTCACAATAGCGGCAGCTGTAACAAAGCGCTTAACAAAACAGTTAACATCAGAATATATCCGCTGCGCTACCCTTGCGTCATGATTTCTTCTGAAAGGATTGCTGTATTTTCTTAACTATAAGGCGCCTCGGATTATACCTTCAATATAGAGCCTATTTTAAACCTGTTTTTATATACTGTATTATAAGGCCCATAGAACAGAAGCTACAATAGTGGCTGCGGTTGCGCTATGCATCCACTAGATAGAGCTATGCTAAAAGATATACAATACAGCTTTAGTCATCGAGAGCCTTCACAACCGCTGTTGCTGTAACAATGATAACTGGTCACAAACACGAACAAAAGCCATTACAAAACAATGAATGACAGACAAAAGTTATGAGAACAATTGATTGAACAAAATGGCACACAAACCTCGTGGGCTCACATCCGCAAGGGGCTCAATCTCCTGAGAAGTCTTGCTTGTCTCCTTCTTCCTTCATTTAGTCAGCAGTGAACTGTGCTTCTGGTATTATCTTTGTTTCATAATGGCTGCGCATAGCTCAAAAAGTAGTTGTCAATTTGAGTGTGTATTGGTGACTACCCATGTTAATTAGTGTTGGGCAGAACCCTTTTCGGTTACAATTGATTCCTGCCAATAATCACCACTAGATGCCATAGGAACAGGGAAACAACTCAATGGGTAATAGAAAGAGAGTTACAGTCTCTTTGTATTCGGTGCATCGGATGTTAGGGCACACTCTCGGCTTTTGAGAAAATTGAATGCTTTTAGGTGCGCATTATAACGCGGAAAATACGGTACTTTGCCTTCAGCGTGACAGCTTGCACGCAGGCAGTCTCCAAACATCACATTCCGAGAGCGCTTCTTAAGGAAGACATCTCCACGATTCAAGTGTAGTCCAATAATGGTGGTGTTAGCCCACGAGGAATGCTAGCCACTGCCCCTCCTGAAAAGGCACACCATTTGTCCGCTTAGGAATATTTATAAGTCTTTGTGCAAACATTTCGGCCAATCTTAACCTGTCGGCCTTGTGTCAATGAAAAAAGAGGGTGAGTGTTGGGGGTGGAGGTGGCGGAATAGACTAACACCTCCTCCCTCCCCAAGGCAGGGTTGAGAGGACATTCTGTTTACCCTGCGCCACCCGACTGCCAGTCAATAAAAAACCTATTAGCCCTGGCTGAACTCTTTAACAGCAACCCATGATGTTTGTCGTTTTATTGCGATGCGCTGCCGATTTCTGCGAAACCTTTCCTGTGGCTTTCCCTACACGGCATTTGGGTCTTTTCATCGGATTCAGTAGTGTCTACTATTTGGTGCGCTTCGTGAAGAATGAGCTTGTCATGGCTGGTGGGCAGATACATGATTTACCGCTGCACACAACACTGCCCTAAAATCAACTTGAATCGCTCGTCAACGCTTCACAAAAGCAACCGACTGAGATTATGTCATCTTCTCAAACTCTTTCCCGAAGATCTTCCAGCCATGTGTGTTGCAATAAATAAATCGACGAGCTGGCTGACCAGTTCCTTTTGCACTGAAGCATTACAGCGATCAATTTTTAAAAAAACATACAACAGTTAATAGATTCATTCTCGGGCTATTTTCAGCATTTGTTTGTGCTGTATTTACCGCACTATAAGGCACTTCGGATTATAAGGCACACTTTCACTCATTTTTAAAACTGCTTTCATATATAAGACTCAGAATAGAAGTTACAAGAGTGGCTGTGGTTGCTTTATGCATCCGCTAGATGGAACTACGCTAAACAGAATACAATACAATACAGCTTTATTTATATCGAGCTTTTAAACCTGCTGCAGCTGGAACGAAGGAAGCACTTTCCAAAACATTTAAAATATGATGTCCGAAAAATCTTACTATTGATCAACATATAATGCACATCGAATAAGGCCTGATGTTAGGAGACCAAGAGTATCGATTTGTGGAGAAAATAAAAATGTAACTGGCCATATTTGGACAAGCCTCAGTCAACCTCATTTTAGCAAGGATTTATTCTGTTTTCTTACTTTTAATTTTTTGTGACATTTCTCCCTGGCAGAGTAGTGGTGTAAGTCAGAGTGTGATTTCAGCAAGACAAGAAAGTGGATAAGGTAAAAGTTTCCTACATTTTTTTAACCTTGGGGTATTTTGACACACGCATAAAAAGTTTTCAAAAATCGAGGAGCTGTTTTGAAGAAGAAGAAAAAAAAGCATATTATTCAATAAAGGACAGCTTCCTAACTGGATGACGACGGGTTCGTGTGTGGGTCGAGCACTGTAGCGTTTCATTAGCTTGACTGACATTTCATTAACTGGGAAAAACATCTTCATGTGGAAATGCGCACGTCCGAATTTCTCTGCACTGCTTTGAAGGATAAGTGGCTTGATTGGTATGCCATGGCGTCACATCTCTGCGTCTGTGCTTGAGGTTAGAGGTTGCTTCTTTGGAGTGTAAGCCCTTACTTGCAAAAGTGTAAGATTATGTTTCCATAAAATGTACATGCCACGTCTGAGAATATTGTGAAACAGCCCGCGGCCATGTGTAGACAAAGCATACAACAATATACCCGGACATATATTCTTTATCCTCTACGAAAAGTGACAGTGCTTCAAAGTTCTTCAAAAAGAGGCTTCAATTGTTTATTTCTCCTGGTGAACTTTACGTTCACATTAAGCATAAAACTCAATTACATGGATGGTATTTAGCCAAGTGCGGCCCATTGGTCCAGTGGTTAGCGCGTCGACCTTACGGAGCAGAATGGCGTGTGTTCGATCCCGGCTCCAGCCTTCCTGTGTGAAGTTCGCATGTTCTCCTCGGGTCTGCGTGGGTTTTCTCCGGGTACTGTGGTTTCCAAAAACATGCATGGCAGGCTGATTGAACACTCTAAATTGTCCCCAGCTGTGAGTGTGACTGCGGATGGTTGTTCGTCTCTGTGTGCCCTGCGATTGTCTGGTAACAGGTTCCGGGTGTCACCAGCCTACTGCCTGAAGACGGCTGGTTTAGGCTCCAGCAGCCCCAGCGCCCCTTTTGAGGATGAAACGGATTGGAAAAGGGATGGATGGATGGTATTCAGCCAAAACACGAGGTGCTTTTGCCATAGAAAAGTCCACTAGCTTAATGCTAACACACCGCGCAAAACACCATAAACAGGCTAACAAAACTAGCTTTAATGTCACAGTAATCGCACACCATTAGACAACTTGACTAGGGAAACGCAGGCAGAAGAAACGCATGCAGCACTCCTCACAGGCATATATTCTTCATCCTCTGCAAAAAAAAAGATGATTATTATTCTTTCGTCTTTCATCGCCAAGTCTACGTCTAAATCATTCCGCTTTGATTAAAAAAAAAGCCCGACTGATAGAAATAACTCATACAACATGAATCCCCTCGTCGATTCCCCACGTCACGATAGAGAAATCGAACGAGAAGCAGCTTCTTCCTCTCCTTTGTCACAGTCATCCTGATTTTGGGGAAACTGTTGGAATCTGCAGGATTTGAATTTTTGCTGGTGGGGTGGGAGGAAGATGAAATAGTGACGCTCGGCTGAATAGACTTTTTGCTGGTGGCGCGCGGCGAAATGCTCCCTTTGTGGGTTCGTGATAAGATGTTAAATATAGGCAAAGCGTTTTATTCATTGCCCCGGTGAGTCACAGCGAGCAGCAACACTAATCTGAATGTTTTAAAGACTCACACTGGAGTCATATTTCACTCCAATGCCCACTGGAAATGCTTAGTGTACCTTTATATCATAAGATCGGGATTCCACCAGCGCCGCACTTTACACGCAATCTTATTTGTTCTTGTCGATTATAGATTCATTATGCCTCCCACTCCGCCAGGAAAATGCCATTAACCACTTTTTTTGCGTCTCTTAATAGAAGCCAAAAGCTGTGTGCTTGTCATATTTCAGTGAAAATACATATTCCAAGCACGAAGTGCGGTGCTCATAGAACACTAATGCCCAGCGAAATGAAATGTCTCTCATTCTGTTATAACGCCCCAAAAAATGGCCGTTGAATCTTCTGCTCGTGTTTCGACATCGGCCTCACCGATGCAATGCTGCGATATCCGCCACCGGCTTCGCGGCTATACATAATTCCTCTAGCCTTCAGCCAGAAATGCTGTGGCTGCTCATGCCGTGCACGTGCATTTAATCATGTGATCTTTTTTTTGTTTGTTTTGTTTTCCTCGGGCAGAAAAGGAAGGGAAATGAGGAAAAAAATAATAATTTGACAGTAACCCGCCGTGGCGCGGCGCTTCTCTCCGAGTAATTGGCAGTGTAATTTGGGCTGAGCGGTGGAAGCAAAATGAGTTTTCCCTGGAGAGTTTGGCTATGGATTTTGTTTGATGTAGCTTGGAGGAAATGTGAAGTCGCTGCGAAATTAAATATTGTCACTTCATTGCAAGATAAACAAACAACATTTAAACTGCTTGATTTAATGGTCCACGCATGCATTTGTCCGTAATGGCACCTTCTCCTCACATGAAAAAAAAACAAGTAATTGACAGACACCCTAAAAATGTTTAGAATTTCCTATATCGATAAAACAGTCAATAGACTGTGTCCTGGTGTTCAGCTATGTTGAACTGAGGGAGAGTAACTTCATTTTGTCAGGCTATAGCAGTGTCTAAGATAATTTGCTGCCATCTTATGGCACTCTCAGCAATTCCAAACCTAGCGGGGCTCGTTCTCGAGGACTCTGTGATTTCCACTCACAACTCACACTAAATTTATCTCCTCCGTAGCATAAGATTGTTGAAATCATTTTTAACATACCGTATTTTCCGCACTGTAAGGCTCGCCAAAAAGGATTGAATTTTCTCAAAAGCACTTTCTCAGATGTGCCTTATATATGGATCAGTATTCTGATTTCTTGGATGTAGTATTTTAAATATTCTCTAAAGTGCTTTGTTACAGCTACAGCGGTTGTGAAAGCACTATTTAACTAAAGCAGTATTGTATTGTATTCCCTTTACCGTAGCTCCATCTAGTGGATGCATAACGCAACCTCAGCCACGATTGTAGCTTCTATTCAATGCACCTTATAATGCGGTGCAGCCTATACATGAAACCAGTTTTAAAATAAGCCATTCACTGAAGGTGCGCCTTCTACGCCAAAGTACCTTATATTACGGAAAATACGGTATTTTCTTGACATGAATCGCTAGTTTCCTCTTATCCAAGATGTTGGTACCATCTTGTGACATATTTAGAGAAAGAGCACCAAAATCAGTGAGGATTGGTTCCACAAGGGGGGGAAAAGACATTAAAGCATGTTTGGCCATGTTTGGCCAGTGTCACAGACACATGGGCGCAGCATTACGTCAAAGTGGTCTTATCGTTGTTGCTTGCGTCTTTACTTTTCAGTTGTGTCTCTTTTTGTGCTGATAGCCTATAGTCTGGTGTCGCGCCTTCATTGTCTTTGTCATTGATTTTTTTTTTTCTGGAGGGTCCGCAGGCTTGCATTGGCCCTCCACTCAGGATGAAACAGGATGCATGAGGCTCTTTACTGGAGCACTTAATGAGATTTGCCTTAAGGATCGATCCGTAAGCGGGACAAAGGAATTGAGTTCAAGGCCATTGGACCCCCCCCCCCCCCCCCCCCAAAAAAAAGAAAGAATACTAATAACATTTCACTGTTGTGATTAATTTCCTCCGGTCATTATGGTTTGATGTGTTGATACGCCATTCATTTCCATGTTCTCCACGGTTTGTTCTCGCACAGTTCGATCACTGTTTGCGTTCCGCCAACAAAGCTCTCTGTTGTCGGAAAAGTGCTCAACGCTGACAGCTGCTGAGTAGACACAGGTGGTCGCTTTCTAATGCTCTCAATGCCTTCCATTGTATTCCCGAGCTGTAATTCTCTCACTATTACCTCCAGCGCATGAGCACTAAATGGCCCATTAAAAGTGGACACTTACAGTCCATCAGCAGGGGAGACCACTTGTCTCCTTGTCTTTTCTACTCGGTGTGACTTCTCAGCACCATTTTACATGGACGCGTCACAAAAGAGCTGCAGTTTGAAATCCTTACATGATTCATGTCACATTGGTTCTTGAATTGAGCCCCCACGCGCTTCTTGTAAATCATAAGTTGATTGGCCCAACCCAGGCTCAATTCTAAGATGAGTTGGGCAACCTGAGCCCCATGAACCCATTACAAAAGCACACGTATGCTTGTCACTGGTGTTTTTCTTTTCTTCAGGGTGAATGGATTCGACAAACATATAATGGTCATCTAAACACAACAAAGAATTTGTACCTGCTGCAAAACATGGAGCAGGCTCGGTTGTGTGTTGGGGCCGCTTTGTTCCTTCAGGCACGGGGTGTCTTGAATCAGTACAGAGTACAATTATGTCTCAAAAGGCTTCAGTCATGATGGAGCAAAATGTGCGGATGAGTTTTAGAAGACTTGAAACAAGACGGATGTTATGAGACTGCTTTGCTAAATCTGGTTTGGTTGGATGTCTTGAATCTGTACATTGGAACAAGAACATCTCAAGACCCACAACGTATTCTGAGGCTGCTCGAAAATGCTCAAATTCAGCTTGATTGTCGACATGCCGGTACCCTGGTGTAGAACAATTTCAATTTCTTTAAATAATTGATCTTTCAAGGCTCATCAATTCTGAAAAGCATCCAATGCAACCCGGGTTTGAATCCGGGTCATGGCATCAACTGTTGAAGATGCTACTGTTACACTTGTCTGCCTCGTTCCTTTGCTACCTCCATTTTGGAGTAACAAGTGTCAACCAAGTGAAGGTGAACGTCCACCTAAGGGACATGAACAGTCGCTATTGAAGAGTGAAAAACGGAAAACCTGAAAGCGATTGACACTAGGGCTGCCACTATTGAATCTTTTTACAATTGATTTTCTTAACCCCTTGATTATTCCATTACGTAATCGAGTAATCCGATGGATCAGCACCACTACTGTCCTTCACCTCCGCATCCTTTGCCCTTGGATGAATGGAAATAGTATAGGCTTGTCCAGGAACAAACCACCAAAGCTCAAGCCAGCCATGCTCTTGAAAGTCGACCATGTTGTGTTCTCACTGCAGATATACCCCAATCAAATGTGAATTAGTTTCCCTGAGGCATAATGACACAGGCTGAAATAATCCCATTAACAGCGCAGCTAAGCGGCGCAGTTCTAATAGTGTTTTATTGCCACACCACCTACGACGTCAAAGCGCTCGTTTGGCAGAGTCCTGTGGAACTGTTGGAACCTGCGCCTCTCAGCTTTTAATGGCAGCCCACTCAGGTCCTTGGAGGCGGACCGCTGTCACTCAGCCATTGAGCGTACTTTATTGGGAAACAGTGGGGGGAAGGTAATTGGCAAGCGGGCTCCTTTCTTTTGCTCGCACTTTCCTGATCTGTCGGTAGACCGGAGGCCTCTGCTGGGATTAAAGGAAGGTGGTTTTGGAGCAGCGAGGGTTACCTCACCTTCACACATGACAGAAAAATCCTCATTCTATCAAGACGCCCACCCGGCAGTACCGCACTTCACAGTTTCTGAATTTTCAGCCGAGCCTCATTTAATGAAATGGGTACATCTGAGAAAGGCTTGGAACCTTCTTTTAATATCGAAGAATGGATTTGAATATTTTTACTTTGACACAAAATGCAATCAATATACAGAGGGGACGCTTGTACTGGACAGTTTACATAGTATTGGCCTCAGGCCGAATCCTCCAAACTGATCGCTTTTCCCAAGACACCCCAAAAATGAAAAGCATTGCATTGTCTGAAAAGCATTGCATTGTCAACAGGAGTACTTTCAACACTTCATTTATTACACTATTTATGAAAAAAATTTTAAAAATTAAAAAGCAGACATGCACGTGTGGACTGACAAATAGTATAGAGTAGTGAAAAAATTATGACATTTCCCAATTTTGATGTAGGTTTTGACCTGACGGCAGCAATGTAATAGATTGATTGACAGGCTCATCTGTCTATGTCCAGATTAATTTTTCTTCGTAAAATTCAATTAAAATTCAATTTAAGAATTAAATCCTGTCATCAAAAGGTTTGAATCATTTTTGTTTAATACAAGAAATATGACATATACATTTTATTTCTTCATTTATTATCAAACAATAAGAAGCATATTGCATATTGAAATTTCTATTAATTTTAACAATTTCATTTGTTTTCTATTATTTTATTAATTTACATCATTAGTATTACATAAAACCAAAGTACTGTACTGCAGTACTTTTATTACTTATACTGAATACAGAATAAAACACATTTTTAAAATACGGCAATCATATTAGATTTAGTGACAAAAATTATATTCTTATTGTTCATCATTCATTCATTCATCTTCCGAGCCGCTTGATCCTCACTAGGGTCACGGGGGGTGCTGGAGCCTATCCCAGCTGTCTTCGGGCAGTAGGCGGGGGACATCCTGGATCAGTTGCCAGCCAATCGCAGGGCACACAGAGACGAACAACCATTCGCACTCACACTCACACCTAGGGACAATTTAGAGTGTTCAATCAGCCTGCCACGCATGTTTTTGGAATGTGGGAGGAAACCGGAGCACCCGGAGAAAACCCACGCAGGCCCGGGGAGAACATGCAAACTCCACACAGGGAGGCCGGAGCTGGAATCGAACCCGGTACCTCTGCACTGTGAAGCCAACGTGCTAACCACTGGACTACCGGGCCGCCTATATTCTTATTGTGATTATTATTATTTATAAATAACAGCATGATAAAAAGGGTACAATGTATTTTGACAACAACAAAAGATCAGTCACACTTTATAAAATATATGTTTTAAAACTATAATAAACCAGTATACTAATTACATTTATTTTGCCCTTACTAATAATTATTTTTAAATGTTTTATTTTAAATTCTTATTTGGAGGAGTAGTAGGCGTGCTGGGTCAATTTGACCCAACTTTGGGTTGTATCAAGGCAGCTTGATTTCGGGGGGGGGGGGGGGGGGGGGCGGGAGATGTACCCCATAAATGGGTCGGTTGTCAAAAATCACCCAGAAAGTTGTGGGTTGGTCCAATTTTTGACCAAAATTGTGTTCGGTTCGAAACGAATCCCAGAAATGCAGACACAGACAAAATGTGATACAGAAAATTTATATTTTAAAAAACGCAAAACCCACAAAGTCCCAAACTGAAAACGCTGGTCACAAGGATTCAGTGAAAAATTATGGCCCAACAAAAGGCGCTTGCAAAAGGCAAGGAAATGGAACAGAGAATACAAACAAAATGTCACGAGTCCAATTCACATGACAAATGAAAGCAAGATGAAGATAAGATAAAATAAGAAAAACATTATTGTCTCACAATTGAGAAATTTGCATCACTAAACGATGATTATACTTACAAAACGTGGAACTAAGAACAAGAATGACTATGATGAGATCAAGAGGTCTCGAGAAATAAGACTAGAGCAAGAGCAGCGACAAGGTCAATAATCCGACAAGAGACATGATCTTGGCAGTCCACCAGTACATGCCGTAATTATGATGATCAAATTGGAAGCAGGTGTGCACGCTGGAGGAAAAGCCCTCCCACTGCCACCTGCTGGAGACACACCAGTTTTAAGAGTGTAATTACATAAATGTAATTTATTTTTGTTTTACTTTTGTTTTGGGGGCTATATTTGAACCGCACCCAATAATATAAAGGCTTTGTAAGGTGGTGTTTTACTCGTAACATCACCTCACGTATCGCTGAGGCTGCTGAACTTGCTCGCGTACGTTCGGCAGGTATGAACTCATACTCATAGGGGTCAGGCTAGCCAAATTATTAGGAGGGGTGAGACGGGAGAGGGGTGACTTAATGTTGTGCTTGGGGGAGATGCGCGCCTCTGAATGCTGATCGGCCTCCATTTCCTCAAAGCACGTCGACCCCGACGCAGCGAGGTTACTTCTAATGCGTTTGGCGCCCGCGTGACAAGCTTGCTTTCCCTTCGTTCATTTCTTCATGTGTTCTTAACCAAATCATTTGTAGCCTGAAGCATTTGGTTGGAAACAGCTGTTGCGGATAAAACCTCGTATTATGCAGCGGCAAAAATTCATACAATAAGCATTCGGATCATCGTATTGTTTGACTTTTAAGATGTGACCTCTTTAAATGGCCCGTAGAGAGGGATGATGTGATTATTTTGTTCTGACAAGGATGATGGATACACTGACAGAGCTCATTCCAGATGGCATCACTGATGCATTTTCAAAACCTGTATGTATTTCTTTTCCCGGCGTGTCATTTTCCCCGTTTATCCCTGTCAATGATCATCTGATGAGGTCCAAGGTGACATTCTGAAGATGGAATAAAACCATTGCACCCCCGCCCCCACCCCCCGTGAAAAAAACGGTCATAGTAAATCATCAAAATAGGATTTGCAATGGTATTCGCCTCGCTCGATGAGATCAAGCTGTCATTATTTCAAATTACATGAGCTTGACAACACGGAGCCGCGTGGTTCACTGCACAAGAGGAAGAAGGCCGTAACAGCACGCCGCTCAAAATATCTTCTATTGGAAACCTTTGCAAGTTGCATGCCAGAATGGAATCGCTTTATGCTTTTATTAGAATCCAACAACTACAAAACTAATGTTTTGGACAAAGTAGACCTCTATATGCTGGTTTAGTGGGAACGTTCTATTGCCAGCAGGCTTTTCCACAAAGTCTCTAATGACTCTCCAGCTGCCACAAAATGCTGGAGCCAGAGAACTGATCGCAACTTTGAGAAGAGATACACACACTGTGCGGCGTTCTGCAACTACTGTACTACTCATGAATGGCTCACTGGTTTTGCTGCAATTCCAAATTTGAATTGCCACAGATGCAACAGCCAATTAAAAATCAAGATAAGATTGATACAATATTCATTCATTCATTCATTCATTCATCTTCCAAGCCGCTTGATCCTCACTAGGGTCGCGGGGGGTGCTGGAGCCTATCCCAGCTGTCTTCGGGCAGTAGGCGGGGGACACCCTGAATCGGTTGCCAGCCAATCGCAGGGCACACAGAAAGGAACAACCATTCGCACTCACAGTCACACCTAGGGACAATTTAGAGTGTTCAATCAGCCTGCCACGCATGTTTTTGGAATGTGGGAGAAAACCGGAGCACCCGGAGAAACCCCACGCAGGCCCGGGGAGAACATGCAAACTCCATACAGGGAGGCCGGAGCTGGAATCGAACCCGGTACCTCCGCACTGTGAAGCCGACGTGCTAACCACTGGACTACCGGGCCGCCCTTGATACAATATTATATATTGTATTTTACAATATTACGAAACCAGATTTAGAGATTCATATATCCTGTAGCTATGACTAGAAAGCAAAGGGTGGAGCGTGTCCGTTGTAGAAATCCACAAAGGTGAAAAAAGTCACTCAAAATATCCACACTCTTCTTTTTTTTTACATCTTGTTTGACTCTTTTCGTGCTTCTTCTTTCAATAATTATAATAGAGTCCAACATACTATATCTATTTTGAGGAAAGACGCATTGTTTTGAGTTGATGCCCGAGAGAGAAGGTTTCCCTGCATGCCGAACATAGAGCTGAGCGCGATAACTTTTTTTGATTAGTGAAACTGCGCTCGAACTCCTTGCCGCCACCGAATCAATGAATCCTGGCTGTGTGGCCGAATGTAAACCTGTTCGTCGGAGATGGCATCAACAGGGACATATTGCTTGACCGTATTGGGGAGCCTGATTTTGAAGGTTTCACGACACAGTCAGTTGTTTTTTTTCAACACATGACAAGGAGGCAATGACAGCTCAGACGAAGGCTAAAGTGACAGCCGAAACTGTCAGCTTGGTCAGAGTTTTTTTTCCTTCACTAAAATCGCTGGCAACCGATTTAGGGTGTCCCCCGCCGACAGCATGAAGACAGCTGGGATAGGCTCAAGCACCCCCCGCGACCCTAGTGAGGATAAAAGCGGTTCGGAAAATGAATGAATGAATTTTAAAAAAAGGCCACTGTCTGATTAAAAAGAAACTTAATTAAAATTTAAATAAGAAGACAAGATGAACTGGCTGAGACATCAGTACAATGATTTTTATGATGAGGGAATATTGAAATGTGTGCACAGATGGGGAAAGTGTGTGACAGTGCTGACTGCTGAGAGACTAGGTTGAAAAATTAAAAAAAATAAAAACAAAAAAATCAAACTGTTTCTATCTGTACTGTAGTAGAAGTCCTTATACCGACAAATTCACCTTATTTATTGAATGCTTTTTTTTGTATGTGTGATATATAAAATAAAAAATAAAAATCCTCGTCCCCCCCACCCCTCTCGGGTGTTGGCCGTCCCTCATTCAGCTTGGGTCCTCTTCCAGAGGCCAGGAAGCTTGAGGGTTCTGCGCAGTATCCTTGCTGTTCCCAGCACTGCACATTTCTGGACTGAGATGTCTGATGTTGTTCCCGGGATCTGTTGCAACCACTCATCTAGTTTGGGGGTCACTGCCCCGAGTGCTCGACCACCACAGGCACGACTGTCACCTTTACCTTCCAGGCTCTCTCCAGCTCCTCTCTGAGCCCTTGGTATTTCTTGAGTTTCTCGTATTCCTTCTTTCTGATGTTTCCATCACTTGGGACCGCTACTTTTCCTCTACTTTTACGCTTTCCTCTGCCCTTTATCTATGATCACGATATCTGGTTGGTTCGCCATTACCATCTTGTCAGTCTGGATCTGGAAGTCCCACAGGGTCTTCGCTCTGTCATTCTCCACCACCTTCGGAGGTGTTTCCCATTTTGACCTTGGGGTTTCCAGTCCATACTCCGCACAGATGTTTCGGTAGAATATGCCAGCCACCTGGTTATGGCGTTCCATGTAGGCTTTCCCTGCCAGCATCTTACACCCTGCAGTTATGTGTTGGATCGTCTCAGGTGCCTCTTTGCACAACCTACACCTTGGGTCTTGTCTGGTGTGGTATATCTGGGCCTCGATGGCTCTGGTGCTCAGGGCCTGCTCCTGAGCAGCCAGGATGAGTGCCTCTGTGCTATCCTTCAGGCCAGCCCTCTCTAGCCTCTCTAGGACTTCTTGAGATCAGCCACTTCAGTTATGGTCCGGTGGTACATCCCGTGTAGGGGCGTGTCCTCCCATGATGGTCCCTCTTCCAGCGCCTCATCTTCTGTTCCCCATTGTCTGAGCCATTCTCTGAGCCTTCTCCTTGATGTATTGATGGAGCTTGGATGTTTCATCCTGGACAGTGGCTCTCACACTCACTAGTCCCCGGCCTCCTTCCTTTAGGCTTGCGTACAGTCTCAGGGTGCTGGATTTGGGATGGAATCCTCCATGCATTAGGAGCTGTCGGGTCTTAACGTCCGTGGTCTGAATCTCTTCCTTTGGCCACCTTATTAATCCTGCAGGGTATCTGATCACTGTTTATTGCCCGGGTCTCATTCTTGCCATTGAGCTGGCTTCTTAGGTCTTGCCTCACTCGCTGGAGGTATTTGGCCGTAGCCGCTTTCCTTGTTGCCAGATCGAGGTTGCCATTGGCTTGTGGTATACCGAGGTACTTGTAGCTGTCTTCAATGTCTGCTATTGTTCCGTCAGGGAGTGATACCCCTTCAGTGCGGACTACCTTTCCTCTCTTAGTCACCATCCGACTACATTTCTCAAACCCGAATGACATCCCGATGTTGCTGCTGTAGATCCTGGTTGTGCGGATCAGGGAGTCTATGTCCCTTTCGCTCTTAGCATACAGCTTTATGTCATCCATGTAGAGGAGGTGACTGATTGTAGCTCCATTTCTGAGGCGGTATCCATAGCCTGTCTTGGTGATTACTTGGCTTAGGGGGTTCAATCCTATGCAGAACAGCAGTGGGGAGAGTGCATCACCTTGGTATATGCCACATTTGATGGACACTTGGGGAAGTGGCTTGCCATTGGCTTCAAGTGTGGTTTTCCACATCCTCATCGAGTTCGCAACGAAGGCTCTTAGGGTCCTGTTCACCTTATACAACTCCAAGCATTCAGTGATCCATGTATGTGGCATCGAGTCAAAGACTTTCTTGTAATCAGTCCAGGCTGTGCACAGGTTAGCACGTCGGGACCTACAGTCTTGTGCGACTGTTCTGTCAACCAGGAGCTGATGTTTGGCTCTTCTGGTATCTCTACCAATGCCCTTCTGCGCTTTGCTCATGTATTGATCCATCTGTCCACTTATCTTAGCCGCAATGATGCCTGACATGAGCTTCCATGTTGTGGAGAGACAGGTTATTGGCCAATAGTTGGATGGGACTGCACCCTTCGAGGGATCCTTCATGATCAGGATCGTCCGCCCTTCGGTTAGCCATCCTGGGTGAGTCCCATCCCTCAGCAGCTGGTTCATTTGTGCTGCTAGGCGCTCATGGAGTGCTGTGAGTTTCTTTAGCCAGTAGGTAAACCATGTCCGGGCCTGGTGCTGTCCAATTCTTCATATCTGAGACTCTTTCCTGTATGTCTGCCACTATTATGGTAACTGGGTTCTGTTCAGGGAGATTGCTGTGCTCCTCTCTCAGGGTCACCAGCCATTGGGCACTGCTGTTATGTGCTACCGCCTTCTTCCATATGGCTTTCCAGTACCTTTCAGTTTCGAGTCTTGGTGGCTCAGCTCTGTTGTTAGGACTCTGCCACTGAGCGTACACTTTCACAGGTTGTGTTGCGAACAGCCTGTTTATTCGTCTGGCCTCATTCTCTTTCGTGTACCGCTTTAGGCGGCTGGACAAGGCTTTGTTTGGCAGTTTCGAGTGCTTCAGGTATGGTCATCTGGATATTCCTCTCGGGTATCGGCCTTTTCATCACACCTGTCTGGGCCTCCGTCAATTGACTCACATCTTTCCGAGCCGCCTTGATCTTAGCCTCCAACCGTATTTTCGATGGTGGGTAACGTATGTCATGGCTTCCATGGTTGCACTTATAGCCAAGCATCTCAAGGATCACTGATGCTGAAGCGTATATCAGCTCATTGGTTTCCATGATCGTTACGGTAGGGATCGCCCTCAGTGCTGCATTCACACTTTCCATGAGACTATCAGGTGGTACTTCACATAGCCAGCTGCCCAGCTTTCATTCTCACCGTGATCTTTGCTTTCAGGTCAGTTGCTGCCTCGCTCAGCATTTCATTCATTAGTGCTGGCCTCCCAATCTCATCATCTGCATTCATTGGGGCTTGCCTCCCAATCTCTGGTATGACCTCCTCCTCTGATCTGGTAGCCTGGGGCCCTTCACCATGGAACCTGCGTTGTACCTCATCAATTTCAAGTTGTGACAGCAGTTGCCGTTTGTGGATGTTGGAACACTGAGCTACTAGTTGTTTCTTGGTCAACCATGACTGTGGGTTTCGAAGTACCGTATTTTCACGACTATAAGGCACCATTAAAAGTCTTAAATTTTCTCCAAAATGGACAGGACGCCTTATGGTGCGGAGCGTCCTTTATATGCGCTGAGTTCCAAAATCTGACTGACAGCCAACACGCTGTTTATATAGAGAAAAGGCTGAAGTGACTGTGGCCAGGCATGCGGGAAAGAAGTCGGCCAATCAGGGAAGGGTGAGCGTGTATATATATATATATATATATATATATATATATATATATATATGGAGAGGGAGGGAGAGAGAGAGAGAGAGAGAGAGGGAGAGAGAGGACAGGCAAGCTAGTCCGCCAATGGTGAAGGGTGGGCGTGTAAGTGGACGCCTCAAGCCAGTACCAACACTTGTATAGAGTGTGGCAATGTGCATTGTTGCAAAACGACTCCGGTTTTGGTTTCTAAGAACCCCTGAAAATAAATTCGACAAAAAGACACGCCTACGAAGCTCAGTTCAAACTTAAAGCCACCGGTTATGCTTTTGGCATGCGTGCCCATCTCACAGCAGCGGTGAAAAAACAAGTCAAGCAAATGAACTCTGAGCTTGCCGTTCTTCCCGGAGGCTCGACTAAAGAACTCCAACCGCTGGACATTGGCATCAACCGGGCATTCAAAGTAAAGTTGCAAACGGCATGGGAACAATGGATGATCGGTGGCAAACACAACTTTACAAAGAGTGAGAGGCAGCGGTTGGCGAGTTACGCCACAATACGCAACAACGAGAGGGAACGTGGCGTTTTTGATAGATTACGGTACTTGCACAATTGTTCAATTCTTTCTACACACACACGCGCTGCCACCATGTTTCGCTCTGTTCTTTACTTTCAAATGTGGGAAAGCTTCACACGAGAGAAATGTTGACTTTGCTGTTGCTACTCCTTCTTTCCGCTCGGCAATGCGTAGCAACTCACACTAGCATGTGATGCATTCAATGACAACTGAGATGTGCAGTCCTCTGCTTCTGATACAGAGGATGAGGACTTTGATGGATTTCTGGGTGATGATTGATCGAAAAACGTGAGAACATTGTACGATGGCTAAATAAAATACACCCGAACTCAGTTCTGCTTTCGTTGCCTTTTTAAAAACGTGTTTTTATTTTATCTGTATGTCTTGGCATGCTACCGTATGCTTCAAGCTAACGTGTTAGAGTGCGCGCATGCATGCCGTATGTTTAAGCTGTCGTATGTTTTACCACTGTAAAACTGCGGCCATTCGTACGGTGCGTCCTGTGTATGTGTAAAATACAGAAATGTCACCCATTAATGAGACTGCGGCCATTAGTACGATGCGTCGAATAGTCGTGAAAATACGGTAACCATTTAGCACACATTCTCTGCATGTAACCCCTCTGACTAGGGTTGCCCTGGAGTATAAGTCGCATTTTTGGGGGAATTTTATTTGATAAAACCCAACACCAAAAACATACATATCATCTTGAAAGGCAATTTAAAAATAAAAATAAACCTAGAGAACATCAGGCTGAATAAGTGTACGATATGCTAACGTTACATGACGCTTAATCAACAAACTGTGAATGTGCCTGGTATGTTCACCTAACATATTAAGAGTTATTTAGACAACTATAGCACAAAGAACATGCTAACAAATTTACCAAACCATCAGAGTCACTCCGAATCACGAAATCCAATGAAATCTTCATGCAGTGTGTCACTTTTTTAAACAACTCCGCCATACCGGAGGTAGAAGATGCAGCGCTTCCTCTTCTACGTCACTTACGTCAGAGTCATCGTCAGTTGTTTTTTTCAGTTACTGCCAACGTGGAAAGTATCACCACAGGCCGAGAGCACCCTCTTGCAGTTTAATGTGAAAATAACATGTGATGTGGACAATGTGTTAACAATTTCACACATAAGTCGTCCAGAGTATAAATCGCACCCCTGGCCAAAATATGAAAAAGAACTGCGACTTGTACTCCGGAAAATACCGTATTTCAGCTTGGTCAACAAACTCTTCAATCGCTAAAATAAATAAATAAATTAATTAATAGAACAACCAATAGACCACTCCAGCTAGACTTGACATCCTATTCAACTGTAACGACGAATGTAAAGACTTTTTGTTTACAGGTGTTTTTTTTCCTCTCCTCCTCCTCAGGAGTAGTCTATTAAATGCGAGCATCTATTTCCTGGGGTTGTTCTTTAGTATAATGTGTTCTGGGAGGAGTAGCTTAAGTTTCCGACATGAATGATAAATGCTCACGGGATCTGGGAAACAATACATCCACTCATCCTTAAGATGATCTTCATCTCTCATCTTGAAGCGCTTCTCCACATACATTACCATCCACTCCTGGGTGATCTGCAAAAAAAAAAAAAAATCAAAAGCGATGGCAAGCAAGGTGGACTCCATTTCTTTGACAAGTGTAATTTGAGGCGCTTGGCTGTGATCGCCCGAAGACTGCCCGCAATCTGTATCGCACTCTTTATGACACAAGCAAGTGCCGCTCCTGGTTCACACTTCATTACCCGCAGTAATGCAGCGGCACAATGATGTATGAAGCTCTTCGCCGTCTCAAGACTCGCTTCCGGCACAAATGGTCCAAGAAAGTTGTAAAAGGGCTACAACGGGGGGAGTACTTTTAACGCCGCATCGGAACTTTTTAATTCTTTAAAAGTTGGAATCAAAGCGGGGTTGCGAGGTGGAAACTTATCAATTTTAAAACACTTTCACTGGTCAAAATGAGGCCCACACAATGACCAGGAAAAAAAATCTACATCGTTCACTTGAACAATAGCTACATTAACGTGGAGCCGTTCTTGTCATTCCGATTGTAGAGTTGTGGTGACCTGTTTCGATGTGACGTGGTTTATCAAGATGAAGTTCTGTCATTTTGAACAAGATCCAAGTTGTTCAAAAAGAAAAGCGCTGGTCGGAAGCCGCCGTCTCGCGACAATGTTTTTACTTAAAGACAGAGCATGCGCAGACAGGATTCAGCCTGACTATTCTGACGGAAAATTACCTAATAATCTGGGTTTTGCTGACTGATAACAAAAGGAGATTGAAGGCTCAAATCCTGATTGTCAGGATGTACGCTTAAATTTCCTTAATCTTACTTTTTATGTAAAATTTAAAAACTAGGAGAACATGAAAACTGGAATTGCAAAGCTGTAAGATATGCTAACCAATAGCCCACTGTGGTGAGCCCTTCTGCCACAACCCCCCCCCCCCCCACTACATTATGTACAATCTAGACGCAATTAAATATAACTCCAGGTAACTTCAAAGACCTTTCAACAACAAATCCCAATTAGGTTGACTGAGAAAAAAAAGTGCCAACTTGCTTTTAGTGTTAGCTCTGCGCATTATCACAAAATAGCCACTCTTACACGACAAAAGAAGTGTATGACTGGAAATATAAAGCTAGCACGTTCGCGGCGGGCTCATCTGAAGTGTCGCTTCCGTACTTGGGAATCGAAATCAGGCCACCGAGCGATTCTGTTGTGGCATCCAGGGTAGAAGCCTTTTTGGATTATCGCCATGTCGTAGTGCTAGGTATAGGACTCGTGAGGAAACACGCTCAACTACTTTCAAACATGGATATGTTTTGAAGGAAAATGAAAACATTATTTACCTTTAGGCGGCCCGGTAGTCCAGTGGTTAGCACGTCGGCTTCACAGTGCAGAGGTACCGGGTTCGATTCCAGCTCCGGCCTCCCTGTGTGGAGTTTGCATGTTCTCCCTGGGCCTGCGTGGGTTTGCTCCGGTTTCCTCCCACATTCCAAAAATATGCATGGCAGGCTGATTGAACACTCTAAATTGTCCCTAGGTGTGAGTGTGAGCGTGGATGGTTGTTCTTCTATGTGTGCCCTGCGATTGGCTGGCAAACGATTCGGGGTGTCCCCCGCCTACTGCCCGGAGATGGCTGGAGTGGGCTCCAGCACCCCCTGCGACCCTAGTGAGGATCAAGCGGTACAGAAGATGAATGAATTAATATTTACCTTTACAGTCTTTAATCTAAAACAAAATATATTGTAGTTTTGTGGTAGGGTATTTAATAATCCTACTCGCAAACCAACCAGCAAACTAATGATGACCCAGACACTTTTCTATAATTGTGGTCGCATTTCCTTCTACAAATGGTGAATTTTACACCTTTCTAAATGCCTGCAGACATTCTTTTAAGATGAATATTTCACACTAACATCGAAGCAAAGAGACTTATTAAAAGCCAAGTGTGCCATATATTTGCGACAATGGAAACCAAGTGCATCGGAAAGACGTGCAATGCAGTATGAGCCGCTTCGGTTGGTTTTCATGACCCGGAACGTTATAATCCCCCCCGTCAAACCTTGCCGGCTCTTGTTTTATCCTCCTCTTACATTTTTACTTGTCCGCTTGGGCTGCTATTTTTTTTTCATGAGTCACCTAATTCTTTGCTCAGATCACACTCCAGAGAATGTCACGCTTGCGGTTTAATTGGAAGTGGGTAGCAGCCCATACAAAGTGTAGGTTGAAGATGCAGTCATAAAGATAAAGGGGGATTTGGAGGAAGATACGACACCAGGTGGTGTTTTCGCCTCAACAACCTGAAATGACCCCAAAGGGCAAGATAACAAAATTAAATATCCTCGAGTTGGAGTTGGAGTTAGCGCCAGACAAATATACAGAGAGTGTGTGTGTATAGTGTGTGTGCATGTACACATACACATACATATCAACCCTTTCCCCCCCCAGATTTATTAGAAATGTTTCAGCTAGTCAGAAACAATCTCCTGCTTTAGATGTTCCATTAGCCCTTCAATGGTGTTTCCCATTATGGGTTAGCAAGAAGCTAGCATAATACTGCTAGCTTCAATAGAAGGCAGTTATTTTAAATAATACAAATAATATAATGCAAATACAAGCATTTATCAATATGATGTTGTTTTTTTACTTTTGTGGTTCTTGGGTTGCACGTGTGCATGAGAAAAGAATGTGTGAAAGCAAGAAATGCTTCATCAATATCATATTACAGGTTTCAGTTTTTTCCTGATATCGCATTTATTGCGATTAATTTTATGGGTGACTTCCTTTGAGAAGCACTGCTCTAAAAAAAACTTGTATTATTGCATTTATGAAGACACTGAAAAGGGGACATTAAACTCTCATCAAAAGTGCTTTTTTCTCCAACAGCGAGAGGAGGCCGAACCGCTGTCAAAGCCCAACACCAACTTCGACGTGAGTGAGATCAAACGGTGCCGATTAATCCCCCCTTTAACCCGCAAAGGCCTGCAAACAACGGTCACATAAAAGCATCAAAGTAAGGCTTCAAATAGCTCTGTCTGGGCTAAAAGATGCGGCGATGCTGAGAATTACAATTATTACCATACCCCAGAGTGCAAGCGGGGCCGTTTGCGTTTATTAGAGGTCAACAAGTTGGGCGCAAAGTTGGCCCAAAATGGCTCTGAGTGCGTGTCCCGGCAGTCGATTTAGGTTTTCATCTCACCGCAAATATCAAATGTTGTGCCGTATCATTACATAAAAAGCCAGAGAGCAGCTCATCAACTTCACACAGAAAGATTCTAGGCTTTTTTTTTTTTCTTGGGTGGGGTAAGGGGTTGTTTTGTCGCTTTATAGTTGTCACCGAAACCGTGATGGTGTTTAATACAAAAAAAAAAAACAACACCTTTTTTAAAATTTTTGTATGTCTCCGGATGTTTTTGGTTGTTGGTTCATTAGGAGCGGAAAACAATGTATCGCTCCAGGCGCTCCCTGAATCTGTTCCAGCCTCCACAAAAACACTTTTCTTTTCTGTTATGCATTTTTCAATTGAATTAATCACAACATAATGTAGCGGCCCGGTAGTCCAGTGGTTAGCACGTCGGCTTCACAGTGCAGAGGTACCGGGTTCGATTCCAGCTCCGGCCTCCCTGTGTGGAGTTTGCATGTTCTCCCCGGGCCTGCGTGGGTTTTCTCCGGGTGCTCCGGTTTCCTCCCACATTCCAAAAACATGCGTGGCAGGCTGATTGAACACTCTAAATTGTCCCTAGGTGTGGGTGTGAGTGCGAATGGTTGTTCGTCTCTGTGTGCCCTGCGATTGGCTGGCAACTGATCCAGGGTGTCCCCCGCCTACTGCCCGAAGACGGCTGGGATAGGCTCCGGCACCCCCCGCGACCCTAGTGAGGATTAAGCGGCTCCGAAAATGGATGGATGGATGGACAACATAATGTATAAAAACATAAACCATTCCAAAAGAGAGTGTGAAGATTTTTTTTATATAACACTTACTGTATTATTGAATGAGTTCTATGTGTGCCCCAAGGGGTGTGGCCTAGTGAATGTGGCAGATGATTGAGTCGTTTCATTTGTGTGCGCGTCTTGAGTGTGAGCTGTGGCCAACAGCAGCCCGTTGCAAGGGTTTTCATTTTATATTTGTGTGTTTGACTGCTTGCCCCATTCAGTAAATGGCTGACACTGTCACTCTCCTTTCCCAAATTCGAAGGCATATTGCAAAATCTGTGTATACATGAAAAATAAATAAATAAATAAAAACTATTAAAAAGTCAGCTCCCTATTGCTCCAGAAGGAGGCGACTCGACAATGTCTGCCTGAATGCTTGACAAGTTTATATGAGCCGATCTTAAAATTCATAAGCGTTCAGGCTCCTTTGTCCCGTGGGGCTTGTCTAAATTGGTAGCGTTGTGCACATTAGCATGAGGCTTATTATCATACCCAAAGGTGGATCAAAGACAAGAATGTCCTGTTTAATATTTGTACCTTATTAAAGTATGATTTCTGAGGGGGGCGGGGGTGGCCTTTGTCAGTTGCAGGCGGCGGCGTGTCCTTTGCTCTGGAGCAAGAAGTGCAATATTAATAGCCGAGGTGAGGGAAGCCCTTCGAGGGCGAAGCCCGATGAGCGCGAGGCCTGTAATTGGTCTTCATATGTCACCTGCTTGACTTTGACATGTTCTCCCTTTTAGGGAACATACTGTTGCTATTAAACTTTTCCTGCTGTCTATATTAATCTCACTTTTTGAAATGCCACCATCCACTTTTGCTAGTGCATCGTTCATGGAGAAAATTCCGGCAAGCAAATGGCATTGTGAACATGTGTGCTGCAAATCAAAGGGGGCTCTCCCAGCAATCGCGAAAAGCTGCAATGCCAAACCAAATGTTTAGAGTTACCTATAAGGGAAAGATGACGCGCAACTGGCTGCCTGCGCCCACTTTTGGACTGGCCCTCAATTAATTTTTTAAAATAAAATTGTGAACTGTAGAAAAGAAGTTTTGAGTTGTAATCACAGTGTTAACCACAAGATGGGAGACATCCAACTCCAAGAACATATTACCACACCAGAGAAGAGTAGACTGGGTCTGGAAAGAAGCCAGGCTCAAAATATTATATTTTCCGCATTGCAAGACACACCTAAAAGCATTCGATTTTCTCAAAAACCGTCAGTGCGCCTTATAATCCAATACGCCTAATATATGGATCAATGTTTTGATTTCTTGGACGTAGTATTTTAAATGTTCTGCAAAGCGCTTTGTTCCAGCTGCAGAGGTTGTGAAAGCGCTATATAAGTAAAGCTGTATTGTATTGTATTTCCATTGGTGTAGCTCCATCTAGTGGATGCATAACGCAACCGCAGCCACTATTGTAGCTTCTCTTCTATGTGCCCTATAATGTAGTGCGCCCTACATATGAAAACAGTTTTAAACTAGCCCATTCATTGAAGGTGCGCCTTATACACCGAAACACCTTATAGTGCAGAAAATACGGTAGGTGAAGTAAATTGTATTTTGTTTGGGTAAAACAACAATGCTGAATCTACCAACCAAAAACACAAACTCTTTCTAGATGCTATCAGATTTCAACCGAAGACGTCACTACTGCTGTGTACATACATCTACTGATGCCTAGTCTGGACACATCATCAGTGATGTTCCTGGATTCACTGGACGTTTCGGGTCTTTCAACTATCAGACGCCCTCCTCCAGGTGACCCAGCCGGGGTTGATCAAGTCCCGGCTTGTGTCCAGACAGCTAGCTAGCTACCATGACTCCATGGATCTCCTCTTTTGAGCCACAGCCATCTTGAGGCTCTTTCTGCCGCTTCAGTGGTATTGCGGATGGCTCTCCTTTTCCTCTCTCCATCGATGCCTAAACTACTGTAGGCTCTGGCCAAGGAACGGGCTGCAAATCCTCTGCAACCAACCTCCACAGGGAAACACCTTGCTCTCCAACCAGCCAGCTGGCAGTCGCTGACCAGTCCTGCGTACTTGGAGAGCTTCCTCTCAAAGGCTTCTTCCAAGCGATCTTCCCACGGCACTGTCAGCTCCAGCAGCACTGCTTGTTTGGTGGACTCCGATACGAGGACAATGTCAGGTCGTAGGGTGGTAACTGCAATATGGCTGGGGAACTTCAGCTTTTTTTCAAGATCCACCAACAACTGCCAGTCTCTTGCAGATGTCAGGATGCCTGCAGATGATGTTCTGCTGGCCGCGGTAGGCTTGTCCCCAGCTCTGACAAAGGCGATGGTTTTATTGGAGGAGCGGAACTGTTTAGCCCATGCCAGTCCTGCGGTAATGGCTTCCACGATAGTCTTAAGGACTTGATAATGCCTCCACCTGTACCGTCCATCTCCAAGTGCCCTTGTGCAGCCACTGAGGATGTGTTCCAGGGTTCCTCGCTTGGAGCACAGTGGGCACGCCGGTGTCTCTGCTATGCCCCATGTGTGCAGATTTGACGGGCTTGGGAGCACATCATAAACTGCCTGGATGAGGAATTTAATGCGTTGAGGCTCTGCTTTCCAAAGCTCTGCCCAGGTCACTTTCCTCTCAACTGCATTCTCCCATCTTGTCCAAGCACCCTGTTGTTTCATTCCCACAGCCTTGCAGGTTCTTGTGTCCTCCACTGCTGCTCTCACCTCGTCCTGGGCAAGACGTCGCCCCTCCTTCCCCTTGGTGTTCAGCTGGGGAGATGGAAAGGATCCTAGCCCAGCTCGACCTCGTGTGACCACTCCAGTCAAGCACCTGTGCCGGAGCCTTGCATCTGCCTCTTCAACCGCTTCCTCTGCCCTCCATTTCCTGCCAGTCCTCACTTGGATCCCAGCCTTAGCCACCTTCGGATCTCTTGAGTCCCTGTATTGAACCACTTCTCTGGCTCTGGTGACCTTAAATTCCTCCTCCAAGGATTTGAAGGGCAGTTGCAGTTTGTTGCTGTTTCCGTAGAGAGCGATGCTGCTCAGGCTCTTTGGAAGTCCTAGCCATCTCCGGAGGTGGCTGCTGACCTTCCTCTCTAAGGTCTCAACTGTCGAGATGGGGACGGAGTAGACCAGGAGGGGCCACAGGATCCTGGGAAGAATGCCGTGCTGGTATACCCAGGCTTTAAACTTCCCCGGTAGGCCTGACTTGTCCACTGATTTCAGCCAGCCATCCAACTCCGTGCATGTCGACTGGATAGATTTTGTGTCTCTCAAAGAGCAGTCGAAAACCTTCCCTAGGCTCTTGACCGGCTTCTCTGAGATTGATGGAATGGCTGTGCCTGAGATGGTGAACCGGAACTTGTTTTCCACCTTCCCTTTCCTTAGCACCATAGATCTTGATTTGGCGGGTTTGAAACGCATCCGGGCCCACGCCACCAGCTTTTCAAGACCCTTCAGAATCCACCGGCAGCCTGGGACTGATTCTGTCGTCACTGTGAGGTCATCCATGAATGCCCTGATGGGTGGTTGCCGTTGTCCGGAGTTCGTGCGGGGCCCTCTGCACTCTGGCTCAGCAGATTTTGTGAGCATGTTCATGGCTAGCGAGAACAGTGTCACAGAGATAGTACACCCTGTGATGATGCCGATCTCCACCTTGTGCCAACTGGATGTCATTGCTCCTGAAGAGATCCTCATCCTGAAATTGCTGTAATAAAACAGATCTCAAAAGTATACAAACGGCTTTGTTTAAAAATATCGAGACAAGAATCATTGACAGTTCTTTTGAAGACCATGAGGCATTACTAAATATGTCAAAAAACAAGGATGTATTCAAGATTGGTTCTTCTTCAGACTGAGTTTTGGATTTCATGATTGATGTTGATATCCCGGATCAAATCCTTTCCAACCAACCGGAGTGAATAAACAAAAACACTGAGCGCCGGAATCATTTTTCGATTAAATCAACACAGTAGAGGTGTACCTTCCTTAAGGGCTATTCTCGTCCTACTTTAAATTCAAACAGTTGTTCCAACGTAGACCCGTTTGTCATTCAAAGATCGCAAATGACAACACAGGTCACTGTTAACGATGGAGACAACACAAAAAAAATAAAAAATACAAATCACCGGTGCCCTCTGCTCTTCCTGGCTTCTCGCTTGTCAACACACAGTCACGAAGTGGGAAGAGCAAAATTAGAGGCCTTGTCAGTATTATGCATATGACTCCATAATGTGCACATTCACAGCTTTTTGTGTGTGTGTGTGTGTGTGTGTGTTTACAGCACCTTCTCTTTCTGTGAGAGTCAAGCTTGATGCTGTGCAGGCGCCCACACTCCAGCAATTAGAGCGAGAGGTTTCGGGATTGGAACGCTCCACTGCATATGGGTTTACCTGAGTCAACAGTGTGATGAGGCGGACTGATCGCATCGATTTACTCTTGAGGAATAAAAACAATGTTGCCTTCATGTGGAAACTTTGCCAGCACTCCAATATTATTATCTTTTTTTCCACCATTGAGGTAAATAGTCCTGATTCAATTTTACAAAAAGCATATCTCGCAAAATAGAGGGGACATAACGTGGCGAGGGAGCCAATGTAAATGTAATTCCACTTATGTTGTATGTTTCTTAGCAGGAATTCACATTGCCTGATGCATTTTTTTGAATAAAGGAGTCGGGAAGAAAAAAAATCAATAGACTACACCGCTCTTCTCTGTTTGCAGAAAAAGAACCTTACCTTACCTTGCTAACAGTTTTGGCTTTCACTTCAACCTTTGTCTGAGCTGTCACTGCTTCCTTGTGATGGGTCCAAAAAAAAAAAAGAAAACAGGTGACCTGGTTGGGAAACCTTCAAAATAAAATGCAGTATGAGTGCGCAAACATGCTCCCACACGCCCAGGACACATTAACTCAATGGCGGCAGGAGGATGAGTGCAGCTTCACTAATCGGAAAAAATGATCGCTTAAAAAAATTAATGCAAACACAACCCTCAGAAACAGTATATGAGACAGTCAACACAATGAAGAGGCACAACAAGGATGAGGCTGCGATGATGCACAGCCAATCAGAACACGGGATAAATCCACTCGTGTTCTTATTGGTCAATGTCACACCAGGAACCAATCACGCGCCTTGTTTGGGTGGACATGTACGGTAGAATACGGGCATTTACAAAGCCTCTGAGTCACCTCAGCTCTTTGTTCGGCATGCAGGGAAACCTCTGTCACGCATCAATATGAAACAATGAGTCTTTCCGCAATATGGCTGGGTTTTTTTTCATTTTTATTTTGGATAAATAATTTTTATGAATAACGTAGAGTGAAACTCCTCTACAATGAAACCTACATGGGCGAAAATACCCCCTAAACCATACAATGAAAAAAAACCCCTGTTGCATTATACAAAATCTTGTTCTCTGCTCTTGGCTCGCGATGAGATTCACTACACCGAAGTCTAATCCAACAGTGACCTCTACTGCTTCATTCAGAAAGAGCAACAGCAACCACCACACTGGTTTACACATGCGCAGTAGTCCAGGAAGTATTTGTTATTGTTAGTTTCAGATGCAGCATTGCTAATGTTGCATGTTGCATTGCTAAAATGGCTCAAAAATGGACCTTTGGATGTCAAGCAGCTAAGACAAGAAGAGCTCTGATGCCGGTTGAGAGGGTAAAAGTGATCAAAATGAAAGTTGGAGGAAGCAAAATAAAATACATTTTCCAAGAAATTAATGTGACAGTGAATGCTGATCGTAAATTTCGCAATTTATTTCCCTTTTTTTGTTTCTACACTGACTATATGAAGTGTCAAATAAGTGTATTCTTCTTACTTATGCACTATTGGAATAAAAATAAAGAGTACACATATGTTTGTGTATGTGTGTGTGTGTATGTGTGTGAGTGTGTGTGTGTGTTTACATCTGAGATCAAATTTGCTACAGTGAAAAACTCCCTGTTGTGAAAAATGTCTTGCTGCAAACATGATTTTATTGTAGTTTCACTGTATTTCCGAAAAACCCGCCAACCACTGAAGCCGAACACGAAAACACGAAGCGCCTCGTGAGATAATGATTGTGTCTCGATTTATTCAAAAGAGGAAAAAAATGTTTTGGCTATCCATTGCACGACGTCAACTGAATTCCAAACATTGCTCGAGTTGTTTGGCTGAAAGTAAAAATTTATCAAATTGGCAGACGTTCTACTCGCTGGCATGAATCACATTGGCTCATCTTGCTTAATGTGAGCATACACTTGGATTGCAGCTGTGCAATGTAATCTCTTGCACGGTATAAAGCGAAGCAAATGGTTTATCGACCGCTGCCTGTACGGGACATAAGAGTGCGAAATGAGATGCTAATAAAGGATGAAGCTTTAATGAGATCACACCCACACTTGTGTTAGTCAGCTGGCAACATGCTCGAGCCGAGGTGGGCATATTTTTGCTCAAGGGCCAATTTTAAAACAGATGGGTCTAATCAGTTGTAGTTTGTTGAAGTAATTCTCAGTTTCCAAAAGTTGGTGACCGTTGGTGTGAATGTGTCAGTCGCCGGATTAAAGAACGGAGCCATACTTTAACCAACCCTGCGCAAAATGGTATGTCCTGGTCAAGGTAGTAGTACAGCGGCTTCAAATGAACCTATTGTCAGTGACAACTGACATTTGGCTTTCCTTATTTAACACTGTTTTTCTAAGACTCAAACACAGTCTAAGTTGGCCCGTACAAGTTTTATTAATGAGATGAATCAGTCCGAATTGATCAGCGGGGCCTTAGAGAAGATTATCAAAAGCATTTGAGGAGAAAAAGCGAGAGAGAAAACGATCGATTCCCGGGATGCCTCGCAAGCTTTCCCAGTGAAATCTCATTAAGGATGAAGAGACATGCCGCAGCCCTGCTTTGAGCAGTTTACCATCTTCCGCATAGGATTTTCTAATTACACCAGCGAGATCGATAGCGACCTATCTAACATACTTTGAGAGTGTGGCAGTTAAAGAAAAAATTCAAAAAAATACCTTTCAATTGGAAGTGTCCTTCAAAGCTTTGTCTGACAGGCCTCGAAACAACTTAACTTTTTTTCTGCAATGTGGAATTCGGGTCAGGTATGCGCCAATAGAAGCATGATTAGCTCAAGGTTAGCCCACTTACATTTTGCCGTCTGCATTTGAAATCTTTTCACATGCTGCTCTTCGAGACGACATTCAATTTGGCATTGAGTTAAATGACTGTTTATTTGAAAAAATATATAGATGTAGGGGAAGAGGTCGTTTTGACGGTACAAGTAGCATGATTTGTACATCGAGTACAATATTTTGCAAAGACAGCAAAAGAGCGAAAAATGCTACACTGTTGACGACTGGTTAAAAAAAAAGAACACTACATAGTCACATTACTCTCAGATTATTTTGACTAGCGTACGGTATGCTGGCAATCATATTTTGTCAAATGAGGGTTTGAACAGCTGCCGTTTGAGTCATTGGCTCTTTTAGCGGCTAATGAAGCTAGCTAGCATCTGTTAGGCACATTAAGTGCTTATCTCATGTCCAAGCTGCATGTTGTATCAATGCCAAACCTGGAAAGGGGGGGGGGAGGGTGTTTATAAGGTCACCATTGGTGTAGGAGAAATAAATCATCTGGAAACACCACAACACAAATGCTGACTGTCGAATCGGTGTACAACCTCTGCATTTGATCCCTGGCATTGTGTCCGGAACACATTTCAGAGACCTATCCAAAAAAAAAATTCATACCACTTTCAACACTATACAGCAGTCAAATTAAACACACATAAATATTTGCAACATGAACCTTATCTCCAACGCCCACTCAAAGGGAAAATGCAGAATCAAGCCATTTTCTCGCGACCAGCAGTACGTTATGTGCCGACAAATTAACTGTGCAACAATTAATTCGTCTATGATCTGAGATAATGCTTCCTGATCGATCACAATGTGCTAACTGGCATACAGAGCTAGTCAACTGACCTGAAATTGAACACACAATCGAAAAGTGGCTCTTGGTAAAGGTGGGTGACTGAGCGATGAGACTGCTGTTGTTTTTGAGTGAAACAATCCCTCTGACCTCACAACACCCCCGCAAAAAACAGTGTTAGTGATCTGAGGCAGAGTTACTAATCAAGTTAGCAAGTTGCCAGCTAAGCTAACAAGGTTTCGTTAACTATTGTAAAGTTGATGAGTTTAGTCAAATAGTCAGCTAAATCTATCATAAATAAACAGGCCGTTTCTGCTGCTGTTGTTTTTGAGTTAAACAATCCCCACACCCCCAAAAAAACAATAATGTTAATGAGTAAGGTTGGGTTATTAATCAAGTTAGCGAGTTGCCAGCTAAGCCAACAAGGGTGAATATTAAAGACTGCAAGGGTTGAAGTTCAGTCACATAGTCAGCTAAATCCATCCTAAATAAACAGACATGCCTTTTCTGCTCCCCTCTGCCAACCCCCCCCAAAACAAAACTAAACAATGCTAGTGATGTGAACCAGAATTATTAATCAAGTTAGCAAGTTGCCAGCGAAGCTAACAAGGTTGTTTGTAAACTCTTGTAAAGTTTTCAAACGCTTGTTTGTTTGTTTGTTTTGAACAATTACAACTATAAATACCAAGGGTCAATGACAACATTATCCTCTGTGCCGTCATCCTTTTTGGGACACAAATAAGTTAAAGTCTCAAACCGCTCGCTTGCAACGTAGCTTGTGTTTAATGTGCGCAGAACCTATAACGCTGGGCAATCAAACCTGGAGGAATATTGCTGAGCACGTGCACGAGCATGCAGGAGGGAGTTGTAGAAACGGTATTGACACGCGGCGGATGTGCTGCCTTGATGCCCCTCGTCAAACTGTCTGCTTTGAAAACCCATCTGCTCTAATTAGCTATGGATTGTGCTATACAGTGGCTCCGGTTATTGGTTTGGCGCTGTGGCGTTTTTCCAAGCAGCAAGTGTTTGAGAGCAGCATCTACAAGCCTGTGTGAAGCCCCCAAAATGATAAAAACTTTGTAAATAAAGCAGCGGAGTTGTCCCAAGGATTTTCTTCGGGTTAGTACGCGACAGACGGTTGCCTGAGGGATCGGCCATTTGTCACACTGCAAAATGGGAGATTCCTCATTACCAGGCAAATATTCGCAAAATCCAGATGTTTAAACCCCTATTATGAATGTTTTTTACAGCCATTTGGAAAGTGAAACACCTCAAGTGACAGTGGAATACTTTCCACGTTTTCTCAGGTTGTCTGTGAGCACGTTACTGACTGCTGCCACAAAATTATGTCCACAATTTTTGTTTTTAATCATGGACAATCGAACTGGTTGTTAAATATAATTACTCTGTCTTGTAGGGTGTTGGATGTGTGCTTTTAAAGGAGTGTGGCCTAGTGAGTGACATCAAGAGTGGGAATCTGGTCTGGGCGTGTTACGAGGCATTCAGCGACTCCTTGCGAGTGTTTTCATGCTGTATTTCTGTACAGTATTTGATTGTTTCTGAAAATGCATTGGGGAAAAGTTGGCTCTCTTTTAAAGGCATCACATAACTTGAATAGAAACAAATCATTTTAGATTTTGCCCTGATGTACATTTTAGAATCTGTACTTCTTTTACATAAAGAGGGTTTAAAAAAAACAATTAAAAAAACCTTTGTATAATATTAGCTAAAATATGATGGCACAACATTATCCATCCATCCATTTTCCGAACCGCTTGATCCTCACTAGGGTCGCGGGGGGTGTTGGAGCCTATCCCAGCTGTCTTCGGGCAGTAGGTGGGGGACACCCTGAATCGGTTGCCAGCCAATTGCAGGGCACACAGAGACAAACAACCATCCACACTCACAATCACACCTCGGGACAATTTCAGAGTTCACGCATGTTTTTGGAACGTGGGAGGAAACCGGAGTACCCGGAGAAAAGCCATGCAGGCCCGGGGAGAACATGCAAACTCCACACAGGGAGGCCGGAGCTGGAATTACCTCTGCATTGTGAAGTCGGCGTGCTAACCAGTGGACTACCGGGCCGCCCGGCACAACATTAGAAAAAAAAATTGCCTACTCTGACCCATTTTGTACCTTTACATGATTTTGAAGAAACCACTGCATCTGAGGAAAAACAATAAACTAGAAACAGGATGGATAACTAACAGGTGTCAATCATTTGCCCTGAACTGTCACAGCCTATCGCTAACCTGTTAGCTTGAGCGTCACAAGCTTTTCTAAATCTATGGCAAAAAGTCCATAACCGTAAAATAAAATAAAAATGTCAATTTGCTCATTTTAAAAGTGTACACACCCCTTTAGACAAGTACCTGTTCTTCGACTTCAGTGCAGAGCGTGAGTTCCTTTCGCCAGCCACTCCAACCAAAACTATTGCCGTGCCAAAACAATTTGCTCTCGGTCAGAGCTAACAAATAAGAAACCGATGACTTTTAAGGTCCCAAGCGCTTCTCGTGACGTTACCGTAAAAAACAAAACAATGTGATATTCGGTATTGTTCATTAGTGATCCCGTCCCATTAGATTGATGATACCGCACCGCTCGCTATTAAAGCCCCATTAGCTGCCATTACAGCGGCCCAACAATAACACTGGAATAAGAGATTGCACTGGGAAAAGCGCGGAGGTGACATCACCGGCAAGGTGTACGTTATATGTAGCCCGAGCGCTTTGTGTCTGTCAACGGCACGCTTAATGACGAATGACTGGATTCATTTTGCTAAAGTGCAAAACATCCATTCTGAAAACGGGGCTTTAAAAGCGCCAGACAAGAAATATTGACTCCATGCCCGCAATCTTTTCCCTTTTCCCATTCTGCAACGGGGTGATAGATTAGCGGTGTAGCGAGTCAACGGCCGCTCATTACCACCGGCGAATAAAAGAGGGCTGAATTCAAAGGGCGAGATGCTAATGACTCAGCCCAACTCTTGCGTTTTCATATGAATATTTAAAGGACAACAACCAGAGGGGGGAGGCAATTAGAGGGGTGCGAGTACACAAGCCTACTTGTTTCACCTGCCTCCATTATTTCCCATTTTAAAAGCTTTAAAAAAAAAGACAAAAATAAAGACGTATGTGTCGTCGCGAACGGCTTACATTACCACTGCGCTTCACTGAGGTTCTTTGCCGTGTTTGCATCCCCGTTTAAATTCATTATTTAAAACAACGTTGCGCTTTCAACAATGGGGCTTGAAATCATTTCGAAACGACATTACGGCAACGTTTGTGCATTGCGGCGTGCTTGGTGCATTATTGAGGAAATGGGGGGGGGGGGGGGATGCTCTGCTTCTCTGCTATGGCTCCCATTTGTACGCGTGGGTGTGGTGTGCAAACGGTACAGTCGCAATTATACATGTTCTACGTTATTGTACAGCCATTATTGGGATGACTCACGAAATAAAAGCACACAAACTGTATCATGTGACAACCACCACCCCCCAAAACAAAAGCAATAAGAAATGAATGAGCAATTGATTAAATGTGGTATAGTCCCCATGTGTTTCTACTCACAAACATCTCTTCATCCGAAAATTTCAAGTTACGAAACATCTCAACAGATGAACAAATATGTTCATGAACATATATTTGTTCATGAACAAATATTGCTTCTTGTTACGAAAGGTAAAAATACAGTGTGGGCTGCTCCTAATGGCTTCGAGTTTCCTGAACGCAATATACGACTACTAGCGACTCTGCCGTTGGCAATTCCCAAGCATCATCCTGGCCTCCCATTGGCTAAGAGGGCCTTTGACCGTATGCGTCAATGCGTGTAGATCGAGAGATATGTGTCGATGCAGCGTCCTCGTCATTCGCCGCTCGGGTAATGAGGCATTTGGATAGTTTTACGTAAATGCGAATCACCCAGAAAAAGTGTTTACCAGTCGGGCGATCGCTCACGTCATGCTGATGTTTGCCTTGGACATTTTCGAAGGATTGTTAATAGCCGACAAAAGCAAACGTCCTTGGTTCAGTTTGTAACAAAACGGCAGACAGAAACCACTTGGGAGAGAGGACATGGACTAAAGAGGGCAAAAAACGAGGAGGATGCAGTTCAAAGTTAAATGAGCATAATTTTTATTCTTTATTCTTTGTTTTTGAAATTATGCACAAGTCTCAAATATTGTGCAATAATCTAATTGTAACATGTATAGTAAGGCGTTTTTAGCTGAAAAAAAGATGACCATGTATCGTAAGTTGTTTTTAGCCCCCCACAGAACGACCATGTATTGTAAGGCGTTTTTAGCTGGAAAAAACGACCATGTACAGAATAGTAAGGCGTTTTAAACCGAAAAAAACGACCATGTATAGTCAGGCGTTTTTAGCCGAAAAAAACGACCATGTATAGTCAGGCGTTTTTAGCCGAAAAAAAGGACCATGGATAGTAAGTTGTTTGTAGCCCTCCAAAAAATGACAATGTATAGTAAGACGTTTTTAGCAAAAGAAAATGACCAAGTAGAGTAAGGCGTTTTTGACCGAAAAAAACAACCATGCATAGTAAGAAGTTTTAGCCGAAAAAACCGACCGTGTATAGTGAGTTGTTTTTAGCCCTCCAAAAAAATGACAATCTACAGTCAGGCGTTTTTAGCCGGAAAAAAAAACTACCATGTATAGTAAGGCATTTTTAGCCCCCACAGAACGACCATTATACAAAGACATTTTTAGCAAAAGAAAATGACCACGTATAGTAAGGCGTTTTTAGCCGGAAAAAAAAAAACGACCATGTATAGGAAGGCGTTTTTAGCTGAAAAAAACGACCAGGTACAGTAAGTTGTTTTTAGCCCCCCCCCCCCCCCCCAAAAAGGAAGATTTCACCGCTTATAATCAAGAACGAATATACTTCCTAAATTGAATTTCCCAGTATAAATGGCAGCCGGCCGCCGAGGGATCGGGGCAGGCAGGGTCGATATTGACATTGTTATCTGCGGCAAATATGACAAGCGTGGCGGCAGAGACGGCATTTTTTTTTTTTTTATCGTCACTCGACAGCCCTCGTGTTAACTTGACCGCCAATATGGTCACCGTAGGAGAGCTACTGTAACACCAGAGGCACATTCGGTGATATATCGTTCCCAGATCCCCTCAGGCAAATTGTACAAACGCCATGACAATTTACTTCCATAAAGGCCCGTGCAGAGGAGTATACATTTTTGATTAGTGCTCTGCCAGGCAAATGTTTTAATGCACTATTAAAAGCGTCTGTAACAAATAGGCTTGTCACCGATATCCAACGCTTGCAAGTACTTAAACTAATTGTGTTTCCGTGCTATGAAAGAGTCATTTCGATGAAGAGGGTGGGGCACGATGTGGAAAAAAAGGATGCGACTGCGTCCGGGAATTTATGGATATGCAAAAAAAAAGTAAAATAAACGACGACGCAGAAAGCCGCCATAACACTAAACAGGCCTTGATTAGTCGGGATATTTTGTTTCGGGGAGAATATGCTCATATAAGCGATACGTCTGCTTCTTAGTATTATTACGGTGATTGCATCTCATACATCTCGGTCATCAGCTTGACGCTCACGAACGTTTTTTGGAGGAATGGAAATGAGGATTTTCCGCCAAAATGGATGCGTTGAATGATTCATATTTGGAGGTCCATTCATCTTCCACGATTGCAAAGTGGATTGGAAATATCAACCGTGAATCAGTCAGCCAACTTGCGGATCTCATCTTTTCACTTTTAATCAGTGCTAATATTCCAGGATATGATCAACATGTCATCTTTTATTAGAGCCAAGTTTTGCCTGTGGTCTTTTAAATATCTCATTTATGAAGAAGTGGAAAGGATTTATTTTTAATTTTTTGGGTGACGGGGGGTGCCTCAGTTTGGGTGTTCGTTGTCCTAAGTAACTGCGAAAAACAGGACTCGCCAAAACAGGGATGCGTTAAAAATGTATTCCGATATACAGTAGATACTAGTTACATGTTATAAAATGTATTTGGGTAATGTAATCCAAGTACCACCATTTTAAAAAGTAATGTAACTTTAATACGTTTTATTACTTTTCGATTACTCCATACCAAATGTGTTTTACAAAAAATAATAAATCTATATAATATGTCATTTTACATACCGTATTTTCACGACTATAAGGCGCCATTAAAAGTCTTAAATTTTCTCCAAAATGGACAGGACGCCTTATGATGCGGAGCGTCTTGTGTGTGCGCTGAGCTCCAAAACCTGACTGACCTTATATAGAGAAAAGGCGGAAGTGACTGTGGAAAGGCATGCGGCAAAGAAGTCGGCCAATCGGTGAAGGGTGGGCGTGTATATATACATATATGGAGAGAGAGAGAAAAGGCAGACGTGAGTGAGGACAGGCATGCGGCGAAGAAGTCCGCCAATGAGTGAAGGGTGGGCGAGTAAGTGGACGCGAAAGGGACGCCCCAAGCAGGTACCAACACCTGTATAGACTAGTGTGGCTATGTGCATTGTTGCAAAACAACTTCGGTTTTGGTTTCTAAGAACCCCCGAAAATAAATTCTACAAAGAGACACGCCTACGAAGCTCAGTTCAAACTTCAAGCCATCGGTTATGCTTTTGGCATGCGTGCCCATCTCACAGCTGTGGTGAAAAACCAAGTCAAGCAAATGAACTCTGAGCTTGCCGTTCTTCCCGGAGGCTTGACTAAAGAACTCCAACCGCTGGACATTGGCATCAACCGGGCATTCAAAGTAAAGTTGCAAACGGCATGGGAACAATGGATGATCGGTGGCAAACACAACTTTACAAAGAGTGAGAGGCAGCCTACGAAGCTCAGTTCAAACTTCAAGCCATCGGTTATGCTTTTGGCATGCGTGCCCATCTCACAGCTGTGGTGAAAAACCAAGTCAAGCAAATGAACTCTGAGCTTGCCGTTATTCCCGGAGGCTTGACTAAAGAACTCCAACCGGGCGTTCGAAATAAAGTTGCCACCGGGCGTTCAAAGTAAAGTTGCTAGCGGCATGGGAACAATGGATGATCAATGGCAAACACAACTTTACAAAGAGTGAGAGGCAGCGCTGGGCGAGTTACGCCACAATTTGCGAATGGATTGTGGCTGCTTGGACGAATGTGTCTGCTTGCACTGTTGTTCGAGTTTTTGGCAAAGCCGGCATCATTTCTGTGGAGCCACGTGGCAATGAGAGTGACTCTGACAACGAGAGGGAACACAGCGTTTTTGATGGATTACCGGTACTTGCACAATTGTTCAATTCTGATACAGAAGATGAGGACTTTGATGGATTTCTGGGTGATGATTGATCGAAAAACGTGAGTACATTGTACGATGGCTAAATAAAATACAACCGAACTCAGTTTTGCTTCCGTTGCCTTTTTAAAAACGTGTTTTTAGCTTGTATCTGTATGTCTTGGCATGCTACCGTATGCTTCAAGCTAACGTGTTTTTAGCAAGCGCATGCATGCCGTATGTTTAAGCTGGTGTATGTTTTACCACTTTAAAACTGCGGCCAATAATACAGTGCGTTTTGTCTATGTGTAAAATACAGAAATAGCACCCATTAATGAGACTGCGTCCAACAATACGGTGCGCCGAATGGTTGTGAAAATACGGTATTTGTCTGATATTTTCTGTCCTCTGGTCGTTTAATATTGCACGGTTTGGGGATGTCAGAGTCTAAAAATGCTGCCGCGTACAGACAGAGCTAAGGCACAGCAATGACGCCATTTAACAGTAGTCCCATATTTTCCGCACTTTAAGGCGCACCTAAAAGCATCCAATTTTCTCAAAAGCCGACAGTGCGCCTTGTAATCCGATGTGCCTTATATGTGGATCAATATTCTGATTTCTTGATGTGGTATTTTAAACATTCTGTAAAGCGCTTTGTTACAGCTGCAGCGGTTGTCAAGGCTCGATATAAATAAAGTTGTATTGTATTGTATTCCCTTTAGCATCACTCCATCTTGTGCATACATAACGCAACAGCAGCCAGGGCTCGATATAAATAAAACTGTATTGTATTGTATTGTACTGTATTCCTTTTAGCGTAGCTCCATTAAGTGAATACATAACGCAACTGCAGCCATTAATGCTTCTATTCAATGCGCCTTATAATGTGGTGTGCCCTATCCAGTATCTGAAAACGGTTACACTCTTTATTGAATGTGCACCCTACACTCCGAAGGGTCTTATAGTGCGGAAAATACGGTACATTAAGTTTATTTGTATAAAATGCTATCCGTGGTGCTAGCAAGCTTAGCCAGATAAGCTAACCCGAATAGTTATATGTTCCTGATTGTTTTCACAGGCCTAAAGCGAAAGCGCCGAACAAGCATGACTGGCTGCCTCACTAATGTCATTTCCAACACAACTTCCTCATGTAGCGTGAACATATTCATCACCGTAACAACAAGAACCACCCACTCCAATGATCAAATCCATAACAGAGAGGCAATCAAAGAGCGTGTAGTGCTCTCAAGCGCACTTGGCAGAAAGGGGCTAACACGTCGGAGTGTGACGGCTTCATCACTTTGCTAAATTAACATGACAACGATGCTGCTTTCTGTTGCTGGCCATTTGGTATTAACTGATACACAGGCCAATATAAATCACCTTACTAAGTCTAGAACTACTTGTGAAATGATTATTATTATTTTTCTTTTTAATTACAGCATTTATTTGTTGTGGTACCGAGAAGAACCCGTGAGAAGAAAAACAATCTCAATTTCGTCCGGATTATCGTTGCTGTATGCATCTTAATGTTATTGGGAACTATTAAATCTCTCATACAGGCAAGGCTGTGGAGTCGATCTGGTAAATTTAACAAGCTGGATAAGTTCACATATTGAAGGCCAAATTGGATTTCTTGTGGTTCCTCCCGCTTGTGTATTTTATTCATGAGGCCTTTCGTGTGAATGGAAAATGGGAAAAAAAATTCTTGGGTTGCCGGCCCGGTCATGACTGGGTCACGGGGCTTTCTCTTTACGTTCCCGCTAAGCTCCCATGTGTATTATTTTTACAGTATATGACATCACACCCTGACTGACTTCTAACAGTGTCGTCTGAAATATTTTATCCTGCCCTTGAGATGCTGCTGAGGGCATCATAAGGTGGACATAAACTGGCACAAGAGGAGATTTATGACGACTGGGTTAAAGCCAATATCTGTCGATTCATGCGGCATTGTTGTATAGTTCCAGACGGACAGCACTGGAGGTTTTCTTTGTTACCGTGAGAAAGGCTGGAAAAAACCAAGAGTTGTTTTTCATCTTGCAATAAGGGGAGCGACTGCTTGAAAATCCCCAGTAAAGACAATCTAAAAATCATTTATTGATGGTTTTTAATCATTTCTACAGCTCCACGTTGAAGGGCAAAACTTGTTTGTAGTTGGAAATACATTTTCACTCTTCTGAAAACCAATTTGTTACATCTGCAGCTGATGTGAAAGTGTGAAATAAAGCTGTAATGTACTGTATTGTATTATATTTTTATCCTCCCACCCGATGTAAACACATTTTTAAGATATTCCAAGACCTTCCGTTAATCGCACGGTAAGGTTGCCGCCCGTCCCGTAAAATACGGAATCGTCCTTTAATTGGGAATTAAATGTTACGTTGTAATCAACACGGGACGCGGTTTGTTCCGTATTTTCCATATTGTCCCATGTGTCTGTCCCACAGAAACGTGAACAAAATAAAAGACAGGGACTATTCAAGACAGTATTGGCAAGAGATACGCAAGGACCTCCCACGGACCTGCGAACGTAGCCTACATCTCTGCCCTGTGCCAAATCCTCGGTTTATCTGTCAAGACACAGGCAGCCCAGCCCCGACACTGACTGTCACGACCGTACAGCTGGGACAGCGCTGTACAATAAATGCATGTAAAACATGTAATTAATTCACTTAGCTCAACCTCAACTTAGTTCACTCGATTCAGCCTTGAACTTGTATACACACAAGTGTTTCAATTGTTTTTTTCCTTCCTCTTAACGCTTTATGCACCCTGTCACCGGATAACATGATAAGCTGTCCACTCTAGTGACCGCCATCCCTCAAAGGGTAAAAAAGTAAATGATTTGATGATTCAATTCATTTTTTATAACACCCCTAACGATAAGTATACCGTAAGAACCCCAAAAAACAATATATATAAACGTGATTCCTAAACCCCAATATAATTCTGCTTGGCTCTAGATGAAGGCGTACGCTTTTTTGCACTGCTCCTGCCCTCACCCCACCCTTTCCGTGCTCGCCACTTAGTCTTTGTGCTGTCTTTGTCTAATTATTTTTCTTAGCCTCCTACCTTATTTTTCATCCGAAGAACTAACCATGCAATTAGTTGGCTGGTCTCTCGATGTAATGGACAAAATTTTTTCGACGGAAAGAGCAGGCAGTAGGGAGCCTCCGGGGACACTTGCTGCCGGATACGCCCTGGATCCATGGAGAAAGTGGAGACCTGTGTGCCTGGCAGTACTGTCCGTGGAGGATGTGGAAGACATCTACATTATTGGCCTTTTGATAACAGGTATGCTGCTGTTTAGTGTTGGCAGCTTTCTGTTCTATCGCAAAATTCAACCGACGGGAGCGGCTCTATTGGAAGTGAAGAAGCTGCCGGTCATTCTGGATGGCTTGGCGCGAATGTCCAACACATAGACTCAAGCGGTGACTGAGCTCAACCGCAATATTGCTGCGGTTTTGGAGCGACTCAACGCGATCGACAACAACATGGAGAAGTTGGAATCCGCGCTGCGGAAAGAGTTTTCTGATTCGGGCTGATCGGCGCCAGTGAAGAGATACAGACCACGCACTCAAGGCTGTCTGAAAGTGTTGGCGGCCGTCCCTCCAAAACAAACAACGCTATCTGGCCTTTCCCCTGGATAGAAGTATGCATGGAATCTAGGGGCCCCACCATCACCATGGATTCAAATAATGATTTTCCCGACTGTAGCTGTGCACCTGCGAACAAAATAACCGCAGCACCAGACAAAACACTGCGTTTGACTTGTGCAAAAACAATCCACTTGGGACACTTTGAAAGCATACGCTCTCAAGCAAAACGGTAACATCGCAATAGCAGCTCACCAAGTTTAAGGATTGTATGCTTCTGTAAGATCAAGCGTAAACTCGGATTTGAGGATCTACTGGCAGATTGGCCTCATTTGCTGCTGACAGACTGTCGACACCTTAAAGCGCCGGCACCATCAAAAGTTGAACAGTTTAGTCTGTTAAGTGGAGGCAGGTATTTATTTTTAGGTGGATACCGCACCGGGTGACTAATAGGACCACCACATCAATTGAAAAGGGGGCATCTGCTGGAGTTTGGACTTTAATTTTTCCAAAGTGATGCACCAAGTGACAAATTGGTATCTTTCAGAGAGATGAGCACGACTTGAAGGAATCTGATCTCACAGTCAACATTGGTTGCATCGTGTTGATAGACTCGACACTGTTTAGGTGCTGCTGTTTTCATAAGCAACAGACTTCGAATGGGCTCAGCAGTTAAATATTTAACATCCGTGTCCATGAGCAGAGATAAATGAAGAAACAAAGCAGCCAATTATTATTATTCTGGAGTGGACAATGCAGCCGGTGTCAATGAGAGAAACGGAGGCTGAAATACGGAATAAAGCAGGGGTGTCAAACTCATTTTTGTCGTGGGCCACATTTTAGTTCCTGTTTCCCTTGGAGGGCCAAGATGACTGAAACTATATAAAGAAATCAGGAATATCCATCCATCCATTTTCCAATCCACTTATCCTCACAAGGGTCGCGGGGGAGGAGGTGGGGGTGTTGGAGGCTATCCCAGCTGTCTTCAGGCAGTAGGCGGGGGACACCCTGAACCGGTTGCCAGCCAATCGCAGGGCACACAGAGTCGAACAAACCATCCACACTCACACCCAGGGACAATTTAGAGCAGGGGTGGGCAATTATTTTCCCGGTGTTCCAAATGAGAAGCAGAAAATATTGTGGAGGGCCGGGCCAAAAGTTAGAAACAGAAAATAAAGAAGATAGCACAATGTCTTTGTATGCCAGTAATAATGTAACATTCTACTCCACCGTTTGCGGAAAGTTTTTAACATGATAACAATCAAACCATTCTAGGAAATGTTCATTTACTCGAGCCACAAGCAATTCACTCTGAGCATGGAAATTGCCAGAATCGGACTGAGTAAGAATCGCTTCCTTGTTTTTCAAAGTCTCATGGATTTGAAGGCGTCTCCTGAATGTTTCGTACTTTCTTACCCGCTACGTTTAATCATTACTTTCTCCCTCTTTCTTTGTCTTCCCCTCCCTCCCTGTGCTCTGCAACTTGAAGTAACTGCGCCACCTGGTGTTGAAATACCTGTCATTACAAATTCAAACGAAATGAATGCAATCAAACCTTAATTATGCACGACTCTTCGGCGGGCCGGATTAAAAAGACCAACGGGCCGGATCCGGCCCGTGGGCCGTAGTTTTCCTATCCCTGATTTCGAGTGTTCAATCAGCCTACCATGCATATTTTTGGAATGTGGGAGAAAACCGGAGTACCCGGAGAAAACCCAAGCAGGAACGCGGGGAACATGCAAACTACACCCAGGGAGGCCGGAGCTGGAATTGAACCTGGTACCTCTGCACGGTCGATGCACTGAATCAGGAATAACGTTTCATTATTGTTATTAACATTTTATTAATGTTTAATGCAAGAAAATATGTCACTGATTTATTACAAATTAACATTCGAAATTTTGGTGCACATTTTAGCAAATATCTTGGAAGTTGTCATCTTTGATTTGCTTTCACAGGCCACTTAAAATGATGTGGCGGGCCACATCTGGCCCCCGAGCCTGGAGTTTGACATCTGCTATACAGTGTTTGTTGTTGGTTTGTTTACTGTTGAGGTGGCACATTTTTAAACACAATTCGGCTTACAAAATTGTGTGTGTGGGGGGGGGGGTATGTGTGTGTGTGTGTGTGTGTTTGTGTGTCCGGTCACGGAAAACATCCTTGTGGGAGTGGAACGATAAAAGCGTGATAGAAGTCGTGCGTGTGTACTTGCGCCCGCTGTTCAGACGCCTTTTTCTATTTCTTTTTTTTTTTTTTACTTCCCGCCACCCTCCCGCCGCAGGCTGTGATTCAGCGGCGCTGACCCACATGTCACCTCTCCCCCGCCCCCCGACATTCAGCAAGGCCACCGAAGCGTAAACGCGGCATGCGGCGACGGATGAAATTTAGGCGGCCGATGCGGCGCCTGATGCGAAAAGACATCTCTATTTATTCTCAAAAACATTCTCAAACGCGCTGACGCGAGACGTTAACGCGAAGCGACATCGCCGCCGAGCGCGGTGATTTGCGCTGGAAGTGTTCCACATCGCAGCGTGGCGCCGGTCGAGCGTGCACACTTCAAAGTCGCGCGCGATTTGCTCCAGTTTCATCCCATATCAAAGGATTCCGAAATGGAGCTCTGTAACGTCCCCTTCTCCCCGACGTCAAATTATTGAGAGGAGCTCAGATTCTCTTCCGGTGTTTCTCGCTCACTCGCGTGATCAATATCGCTATGAGGCTTGTTGTTTGCGAGCGCCCGCAGCCTTTCGAGAGTCCGCCTTCTCCAATAAAAATGATAGACAGCATTTTATTACATGTACAATTTCTCTACCTCTCAAGGAATAAAATACCCACACAAAAGTGATTCTCTCTCTCTCTCTCTCTCACACACACACTCACACGCACCCACACCCAGTCTGTAGTAGCGAGGCCTCCAGGTGACTGTTTAAGATGAATTAGTCCACTGCAAGGAAGGATGACTCGTTTTTTTTTATTCTGCTCAGATTTCCCTGACATAAATAATAAAGTTTTTGTACCTTTTCCTCACCTTGGCTAGCAAAAGAGATGAGCGTACCCATGCATATTGGTTGTCTGTGCCCTTGAAACACAATTCTCCGTCTGACCGCTGTCCTTCGAATGTATACAAGTGTGTGTGTGTGTGTGGGGGGGGGGGGGGAAATGGAAAGTATTCCATGCACACTCACTGTTAAGATGATGAAACACACACACACACACGCTCGCTGGCAAGAGGCTAAATGCTAATTCACCGAGCGCCGCTAAACATTAAGCCACAGGTGTCAAAGTCAAGGTGCGGGGGCCAGATCCGGAACGCCACATCATTTTATGTGGCCTGCGAAAGAAAATTTTGTGTGTCAACTTATATGATGCTTGCTTAAATCTGTCCTGAAATGCCAAATTGTCATGTATAATAAATGCCTTTATGATTTTGTAATAATTTTGTGACCCTCTTCAGACTCACTTCAACAATAATGGAACATTCAACAAACAAATAGCTGTTTTTAACCCATTTAATCCCACCGGTCACGTTTGTGAAGGACAACAACGATTTAATTGAAAGGGTTCTAAAAAATTGTATTACTGATTACTTAAAAGGGCTACCAATGACATCTGACTTTTAAATGTCTGGGGAAAAAAATGGGATTAAATGGGTTAAGACACATCACAAGGAAGCAGTGACAGCTCTGATGAAGGCTGAAGTGGGAGCCGAAACTGTCAGCCAGGTCGGAGTTGAAGAGAAACATCACCAAAAAAAGACCATTGACCAAAAGACCAAAAAATAAATAAACTTGACACCTAATTTAATGATGAGTGATTTCAAAACTCATAATCCATCAATTGGTTATAAACAAGTTATGCGGAGAGACAACGAAACATTAATCCGGGTTCAATGTCATAATTCCAAAGTGGCCTGTGACAAAAATGAGTTTGACACCCCTGCATTAAGCGGAGGCGGCCAGACGTCCTCAGCAGAACCCACCAATGAGATTCTACCTGCCGAGGAACTTAGGAGATGAGATGGCTAAAGGCTGGAATGCTATAAAACAATAATAATAATTACATTTTAAATATCATTCACCCCGAGTCCAAATTAAGAGAAAGCAATCTAACTTAAACACCAATCAAATTTGTTACATGCACCACGGAGGGTTTTAAGTCTTATGTCCATGTCCATTTTTGTTAACAATGAGAACTTCCGGCTTCGGAGGCCATTCCTCCACAGCCACGCCCTGAAGATCAATGACTACACTGGCCCGGCCTGCCAAGAGAGAAGATCAAGTCTATAATAACACGGCCACTCCATCTTGTTTCGCCGCAGTACATTACCTGACCCCTCACCCACTCCCACGTCCCCCCCCCCCCCCCAATTTCATCACCCTGGAAGGCTCTTCATTAATGCCCCACGATTTAAATCAAGTACAGTGCGCTGGCCTGGTAATGAGATCACAGCCCAAATGTACGGCCCAATTTCAATGCTAAACCCAGGTCAAAGCCTCAACCGGGTTGCTGCGGCGCACTGAGAAGGACGAAACGTGAAAAAATTGGAACATTTTGAAGGACTTCTGCGGGTTTGATAAGGTATTAAAAAACAAAAAAGGTCTGTTAAAATGTTATATAATTGCCTTTGTGTTATTATAATTAAATGGTGATCAATGAAGTATTTTCCGGGAAATCATTGTAAAGGCTATCCATCTTTTGATTTATTTATTTTATTTTAAATAAATATAGGTCTACTCCCAGGGTCAATAAAAAAAAAAAAAATGTTAATATATTATGATTAGATTATTGTTATTAGTAGTAGTAATACTGTACATCCAAATGTGTTTATTATTTTATAAAAAATAATTACAAATGACTGATTTAAATGATTTTTTTTTAATTTTAAGGTGAATTCATCTCAACAATAAAAATGCATTTTGTTCACAGCCATCATTCAAAACAGGACAAACTGAAATGTTAATTTTATATTCCAAATATAATTTTGCATCTCAACAAATAAATATTTTTAATTATAATATTTTATGTTGTCACTTCTGAATTGGCTCGGTTGATCAACTCCACCCCGCCGCCTTGCTTGAGGAGCAAAGTGGGAGGAGGCGGCTGAAAAGCTGAACTGATTAAAACAGAGCACAATTGCTCTCATCAAACATGGAGACCGGGTGTGCAAAAATTCCATCCTCAATATTCTCACGGGTGACGACCCCACCCGACTTTTTTTGCGCTTTCATTCCAGCACGCATTTGAGCGGAATGTACCACTGTAAGCAAACGGTGGCCGGAAGCAACGTCCCTGAATCCGTGGCCAAACAACAGAAACCTAACTGAGGCAATGATGAGCACAGAGGGGGACAAATAAATAAAAAAATTATAAAGACCACTGTCTAAACTTTTTCACTTTAAGACTCCAATTATAAAGTGTGGGAGTTGTTAGTACGGCAGGGCATCGATTCAGATTTGAATGTGTTTTCCATCCATTTTCAAATCAATAAAGTTATTCCTTTCTGTAACCCTCCAAATAAATCAGCAACTTGCTTGGAACAACAGAGCCTCATCGGCTTCAAGCGACGTGGGCCATTTATTGCGCCGGACAAGGATCAAAATCAAGAGAGATCTTTGTTATCTGTTAATAGGAGGGAGAACCAAGTCGGTCCTTGCGAGCATCCGTCAAGCCGCCAATGGGATCCCGATCTTCGTTTTTCAGCCGTTCGTTCACGAATTCGCACAGCTTTCAATTACACATTGCAAACTCACTTATTCATGTCGGCCACGGAGGACAAGCTATACACTCAATAAGGGCAACTGTTTTCTCTCCCGTTTCTATACAGATCATTAGCTTTTAAAATCAGAAAATCGATTCCAGGAATCTATAAACCGCAGTGGGGGACTTTGGGGGGCTAAACGCATTCGTAACGAGTATTCAGTCGCACAAAAGTAGCATGAGTCAGACCAAGGACTCTCACTGCTCCAACGCCCACCTGGTTCATTGCCGGCAGCTTTGGGTGTTTAGTTTTTAATGAAGGGCTGAAGAGCGAATATGAAGTAATTGCACGTCTGCGTGGCTACAGATGAACAGAAGCCGAAACAATGTAGATATTTTATTACAATATCGTATACGAGAAAAATACAGTGTAGGAATATTTGTCTTATGGAGATTACCGTATTTTCCGCATTATAAGGCGCACCTAAAAGTATTCAATTTTCTCAAAAGCCGACAGTACGCCTTAACATCCGATGCGCCTTATATATGGATCAATATTCAGATTTCTTTTACGTAGCATCTTAAACAGGCGCAGCAGTTGTGAAAGTGCAATATAAATAAAGCTGTATTTTATTGTATTCCCTTTAGTGTAGGTCCATAACGCATAACGCAACATTAGCCACAATTGTAGCTTCTATTCTACTATATCCGCCTTATAAAGACCTCTATATTTGAAAACAGTTTTAAAATAGTTCATTCATTTGAAGGTGCGGCTCATACTCCGAAGCGCCTTAGAGTGCTGAAAATACGATATTTACTACAGTACATTTAACAAAAAAAACAAAACTGTATTTACTGGTTCTTTATCTTCCAGTATTGCTTAATATATTATATTTTTTAAACTCTCTATTGCTCTTTCTATTTTTATGACTTTTATGATTTTTATGTTTTGGGTGTTAGCGAGGGGCCAGTCAGGCAGCCTCCTCAGCCAGGGTGCTCTGCACCTCACACCTGAGACTCATCAGCTCATCACCCACCTGTTGCCTATCTGCTCGTTTGGACTGGTACAAATTGAATCACAGACCATTCCCCAGTGCAAGTTTGTGCCGTAACCACACCAGTGGACTCTGTTGCCGTCTCCTACAGCTTCTTGTTCCTTGTGCGGACATTTCCTTGTGGACTCCTTGTGCTTCTCCCTGAGTGTTTTTGTGAAGACTCTTAAATAAACTACGCCAAGTGTTGGCTTCCACGATACCTGCCTGTTGTCGTGCTATTGGGGTCACATCCAAACCCTAACATTGGGTTTTTTAAAAAGCGAGCAAAAATGTCTCAACAGAGCCACCTCTACGTAACAGTTATAAGACGACGTGTCACCACATTATTTCAGTGATTTAGTTTTCACATCCTATCAAATGAAAAAATACACAGTATATATAAAAAAATTAAGATTAAAGTTCACAATTATGCTAGAAAAAGAATGATGGACCCCCACCCCCATTTGCGCAGTGTCCGCTCCAGTCCAATGGGACGAGGGTAAATGCAGCAAACAGCCTGTCACCGCGGCTATCGGGCAGCCATTTGTCATGCCATCAAAACAATGCAACGGCCGAGACCTGCGGCTGTCATACCCGTTGGCGTGTGAATGGCTCGCGCAGGAAACGGGCCTTGTCATTATCCTCTCCACCACTTGTTTCTTCCCGCCGCGTCGCGACATCAGTAACCGAGGTACAGCGTGTTGAATTCTGATTGAATCTCGCGAAACAAAAGCCGCTTCATGTGTTGCCTTTGCTGGCGACCGTCTCCCCCCCCCCCCCCCCCCGCCCTTCCCTGCCATCGGAACAGTGGATCAACCGCCGAGGGGTTCTTCCTCATATTGGTATTCCAATCATGCACTCTATGAACAATGAAGCAAGCGACCAATGTGTAAGAACAACTGGATTAGATAGCGCTGTCACAGCTGATCGAAAGTATTGCCACCATGATTTTGGCGGTGTCACATCATCAGTAAGAAGTTAGCATAATGTGAAAATCTGGCGCGCTAAATTGAATGTCAAAATGGGACAAAGACACCGGGGGCTCACCTTGGACGGAATGCAAATGCAAAGCAGCACCCAGATGCATGTCCAAATCTACTTATTCAACACCAGTGTGCAGCGACGTTATGAAAAGCAGCAACGGTGACCTTTAGTATGCTAATGCGAAAGTGTACAGCGACAAGGCCCAACAAGAAGAGACGGGGGAGGATGGCGACATTTTATTAACAGGCCGGCACGGCGGGAACGCAAACCCAATGTCACTTAACTCGTGAAAAAGGCTGTTTTTATCCGAGCCTTTGGGCATTTGAAAACCCATTTGAAAACTTTCATGCTATCATGAGCTACACGCACCATGCAACACCGCAAGCACTGCTTTGTTCACTAGCTCCTCCCTCTTCTGTCCTAATTGTGTCACATGACTCTCTTCCACCGATCCAACAGAACTACTTGTGACGTTCGACACCATTTTTTTTCTTCTGACACTTCAGTCTTAGGATCTACATTCAGTCTTGTAAAAAAAACTATGACAGTTTTTGATGTAAACTATGACTTGTGAAAACAAGATCTGCTTAAAGTTTGAATTATAGTGATTTCAATGTAAATCAGTGAGCTGGAGCCTATACTAGCCGAGAATACATCCTGGACTTGTTTACCAGCCAATCGCAGGGCACATAAAGACAAACAACCATTCACACCTGATCACACCTGATTATTTATCAATGTCAAGGTCAAGGTCATCTTTATTGTCAAATATGCTTACATGTGACATGCAGCATCGATTAAATGTCTTTCTCTCAATCCTCAGTCAACCTAACATGCAGAGAAATGAGATTCAAACCAGAACTTTCGAGCTGTTAGGCAGATGTGCTCATCAATAGGCAACCGGGCTTCCAAGAATTTAGCCCCATCAAAGTTAACTCGGAAAGTCGATCCATCCATCCATTTTCTGATCCGCTTAATCCTCACAAGGGTCGCAGGGGGTGCTGGAGCCTATCACACGGGTCAGGCAGTAGGCGGGGACACCCTGAACCGGTTGCCAGCCAATCGCAGGGCACACAGAGACGAACCACCGTCCACGCCCACATTCACACATAGGGACAGTTTAGAGCAGGGTTATCAAACGTACGGCCCGTGGGCCGAATCCGGCCCGCAAGGAGGTTCAATCAAGCCCACCGGATAATTTAAAAGTGAAAAAAATGTATAAAAAACACAGAATTAATATTTTTAATAAGGTGCAATTCATTGAGTATCCGCTAGGGGACACTGTTTTGATCAGAGAAGAAGACAACAGCAGCCTCAGTCCGTCACTGAGACAGACCAATGACAGCCGACGCTATCGATAGCACTCTCCTTAGTTTTTAAGGTGTAGTAGGCAGGGATTACATTTAGATTTTATATGCACGTGTAAATGGTTTAACATTTCCTTTCTTTATAAATCTTATTTAATCTTCACGTGTATATCTATATTTTTCAATATCAATTACTTGTTAAAGTTTGTATAATCAGTAGGATCAATTGCAATGGATATATGTGAATGATAGAAGTAAATTGCACATTTGTCGAAGGAAATGTAAGGTGCTTCATGAAATGTTTTGTAAAAGATATGTTCATTAAATTTCAACATTTTCCTAATGTTCATGTGCTTCTTTATACCAAAACAAAGGAAATACATATTGTTTTGGTTATTTATAGCAAAGTATGGTATCATTTTGATGGGCCGGCCCACTTGACATCTGCCGAGGCCGGATGTGGCCCACAGTGTGAAATGTGTTTGACACCCCTGGTTTAGAGTGTTCCATTAACCTCCCATGCATGTTTTTGGAATGTGGGAGGAAACCGGAGTACCCGGAGAAAACCCACACAGGAAGAACATGCAAACTCCACAAAGGAAGGCCGGAGCTGGAATTGAATTGGACTCTCTGCACTGTGAGGTCGACGCGCTAACCACTGGACCACCGGGCCGTCCTACTAGGAAAGTACATATTTAATCATTTGTGTCAGGGAATAGAGCGACCAATGAGAATAACGACCACAGTGACGCGGAAGGACTCGGCATGATGCCGAGGCAGTGCAGCTAGTCATGACCAAAGACCATCACGGAAACGCCCACAAGCGTTCGGCGGGAACTGACCTTGCTCTCTCTTGGGCATCGGGGAAAAGTTATATTTGTATTTTTTTTTTCTTCAGCGTGTAGTTGAGATGTGCATGAGGAAGAAGGCGACTGTGCCCAGGGCCAGCCATGTCGCAGCCTGTTTGCGCCAAAGAGAGGCGCAAACAGGTGACTTCACCTGAATCAGATTTAAGTCACCAGTTTAAGGACTTGGGTTACATGCTAATATGTGTAGAAAGAGAGCAAAATGACATGAAACAAAAAAATGACTTAACTCTGTCATGTTGTGCATTGATTTGTTTTTCAGCTGAAGGGGCGGTTCCCTCCGGCAGACACACCTGTGCTGGATGTCCTCATCAATATGTATTTAAGGACTGAAAAGCTGCCTGGCGCTCGTCGGATTATTGACCTTGTTGCTGCTCTTGCTCAAGTGTTGTTTTTCTAAACCTCTCGATCTCGTCATAGTCGTTCTTATTCCATTTGTTCCACGTTTTGTCAGTGCTGTTTAGTTATTTGATCTTGATTTTGTTTGGCATGTGAATTGGAGTCTCGGCATTTTGTTTGTTTTCTCTGTGTTCCATTACCTTTTTGATTCCTTATTTTCCCCTGGATTCTTTTGACCAGCGTTTTCTGTTTTGGTCGGTTTTGCCTTTTTTGAGAGTGCATTGTTTTTGTCTGTGTCTGCATTTCTGGGATCCTAAACATTATTCGGTTTGCTTCAAACCTAACAGACTCCGCTTCACTTGATTTTGTAATTTGGGACTTGCTTGAACTTTAAGGTTAAGATTTGAGACTTACAGTATGTGACTTATTCACACTCTGGTTCAAATGCAATTCACACTTGTTTCACACTTGTTTCCCACCATACTATGGATGACATAGCCATCAAGATATACGCGAGGAGAGAGAAGGCAGAGGGAGCTGTCAAAAGCAGCTAAAACAGATTACTTTAAAATCATAATGTCACCATCTTCATTCCCGTTGTTGCCGAAAAGAAAAGCAGGGCCCCCAAGCGAGCCAGATAAGGAAGCCGGTTCGGAGGAAATATGTTGCAGAAATGACGAAAAAAAAGACAATCTGTTCTTCCCACCATTTTTCTTTTTTTTTTTTTTAAGAAAAAAAATGTCAGGTTTGTCCTTTTAAATTAAACCTAACTGACATTCATTATTCCGAGTCTACGGGCTTTTCTTTCCGCTATCGTCTCAGCTTTGCCTGTTGAATTATTCAAAAAGCTGCTCCACTGTGGTTCTGTGAGGCCATGGAAAAACAAGAAAAAAAATGTCACACTACGATCCCGCATGTGTTTCAAAATATAATAAATATAATATTTGATTTATTATTTTTACAGGAAAAAAGTATGGATCAGCAAACTTTTTTTTAATCTTAAAAATGAAATGGATCTACAAGAAACCTTCTCCATTCAGCGTTTTTTTTTTTTTTTTTTGCCTGGTCCCTGTGCACTGAAAAGCATGATTTTAAATGGACTCGGCGGTCCACTGCGGTCCACTGCATCAACAACTTTAGATAAACAATTAAGGAAGTTCTGCTAATCATAGGCTAACACTGTTAGCCCATGCTAATGAGCAAATCCAACATCCACAGTACTTTTGCGTCGGAAAAGAGAGCAAGTCCTGTCCAGAAGCCAGGGCCAAATTTGGTCAATAAAATGTTGTCTCTCAAGTCAAACGTAACACAAATTATATGTTGAAAGAATTTAAACGCAAACCTACATGCCTGCTTTGTTTCAAGGCACTATTAATCAGAAAAAAAGCATTTAATCTGGCAATTAGCAAGTATTAGCAAAGTAATTGACCAGTGAAACACATTCTGTATTGTCATGTTTTTCTTTTTTTGTGACTTTACCTTGTTTGATGGATAAAAGGTCGCTATCAAACATTTAGCAAGAATATTGCCACCTCCCAGAGAAAAGCAAGTGCCGTATCGCCACATTTTGTGCTTGACATGTTAAGCTGAAAGAAATTTTAAAAAACACTATGTTTACAGGAGACATGTACATTAAGCAGAAATTCATACATTATACTGTGTGTACGTCGCAAACTGACTCGTTCCTTAACACCCGAGTAAGTGACATGGATGAGAAGCTAACGCTAATCTCAATATCCAACATTACCATCATGCCGATCTGCTTAACTCTCATGGAGCCGCCACTTAATAATTAAACTAGATCCCAAAACATTGGAGAACCATGTATTTTTCTTTTTGACAGCAATGCCTTTGAATCTGGCCTCGCAATCACACACTGTTGGCGCTATAGCACTTCACATGTCCACTGAAGTCAAAGCTAATTTACTTCTCTTGTCTTTGCTGTGCTCCATGCTAATTTGTAAACTATCAAGGGACCACAAAAAAGAAAAGTAGTTTCTCATTAGCCTTCATCACAGCCACCCGTCCCTGCAAAACGATCCGTGCGCATCATAAACCTCGGATGCAACCCTAAAACAAGTGTGACCTTTATGCAAATCCTTAAATCAATCAGTGAGTCCGTTAAAGCTTTAACAAGCTCGGGCTGTCCCGCCGTTCCCTTCGCCCTGGTAAACGGGTCGTTAAAGGGTCTGCCTCAGCCTAAAGGTGGGGCCTCTCGGCCTCGGGTGCCACCGGAGTTCTTAATGATGCGGAAAATTAAAAAGGTTTGGGGTGGAACAGTCAAAGCTTGTTACCTTGTGTGAAGGGCTTTGTTCGCCGTTCACCTGCTTTGCCGCGCCAACCGTGGACTTCAGCCAACAAGCAAGGTCTCACAAGGTTTACTATTAGCATTCTAAACACACAAAAGGAAAAAATAAGCTTCTCTTTCAAAGGAGTGGTGCCACATGCGACGCGCGGGCCTACTGTACTAGCCTCCTATTGGCTACATTGCTTCCAGTACAAGTGTGTTGATCCAAGCCTCGCCGTGGTGCCATTTAAATCTAATCTGTCCAGGACCTTCAGAATCACATGACGATGTGGCGCGTGGGCTACAAACGCCGCCGCGTCGGCAACTGCAACAACCAATCAAGTCAAGTCAAGTCAACTGTATTTATAGAGCACTTTCAAATAGCCATCGCTGCATACAAAGTGCTGTACATGGAGCAATTTAACATGCACAATAAATAGTAAGACAAATCGGTAATAAAGGCGGTAGAAAGCACCAAACAGTAAACCAAGAAAAAATCTAAGTCATGCTGAGTCGAATGCCAAAGAATACAAGTGAGTTTTGAGGAGTGCTTTGAAGATAGGCAGTGAGGAGGCTTGCCGAATGTTCAGTGGGAGGTCATTCCACAGAGAGGGACCAGCAACAGAAAAGGCTCGATCCCCTCTGAGCCTCAGTTTAGTTCTTGGTACGTCTAGCAAAGACTGGTCCACAGACCTGAGGCGCCGGGCAGGTGTGTAGGGGCGGATGAGCTCAGAGAGGTATGGTGGCGCGAGATTATTCCGAGATTTGAAAACAAAGAGGAGGATCTTGAAAATAACTCTAAAATGAATGGGTCGCCAGTGAAGGGATGCCAGAGTAGTAGTTATGTGCTCCCTCTTACGAGTACCAGTCAAGAGCCGAGCAGCGGCATTCTGGACCAGCTGTAGGCGGTTAATGGAAGACTGGCTGACTCCAAAGTAAAGGGCATTGCAGTAATCGAGCCGGGATGTGACAAAGGTATGGATTACTGTCTCAAAGTGTTCATGAGAGAGGAGAGGTTTTACTTTGGCCAGCTGTATAGGTGAAAGAAGTTGGATTTAACAACGGCACCAATTTGCCGATCGAGTTTGAAATCACTGTCCAGTTTAAGGCCCAAGTTTGAAACTGTTGACTTAAGATAAGGAGACAGGGGGGCCAAGTCTACAGGATGGAATGTACAAGGGCCACTGGGACCAAACAATATCACCTCTGTCTTCTTTTCGTTGAATTTCAAGAAATTTTGTGCCATCCAGGTTTTGATTTCTTCCAGACAGGATAGGAGTGGCCTTAATGAGAAGGCGTCTTTCTTGCTCCGTGGGACATAGATCTTGTAGTCATCTGCATAGCAGTGGAAGGGAATACCACGTTTCCTTAAGATGGAACCCAATGGGAGCAGATACAGCGAGAACAGCAGAGGCCCCAGAATTGAGCCCTGTGGAACACCACATGACACCACATGGGAGCAGTGCGTGACTCAGAGCAGCCAAGGCTGACACAAAAGGTTCTGTCAGCTAGATAGGACCTAAACCACTCAATCAAGTAAGTAATCAAGTAAGTGCTGCTTAGCAGAAGCTTACGACGTTAGCTAATGCTAATCTGCGGGTCCACCAAAGCTAGGTGCATTCCTTGTGTTACACAGAGACAGTGAGATGGCAAAAGAGTCCTTGGTTGCTTAAATTCACACTTAATGGGTGTTGTAGGCACTCGGGACAATATTTTTTATATATTCTTTAAATACAACAGAGGGCGGCCCGGTAGTCCAGTGGTTAGCACGTCGGCTTCACAGTGCAGAGGTACCGGGTTCGATTCCAGCTCCGGCCTCCCTGTGTGGAGTTTGCATGTTCTCCCCGGGCCTGCGTGGGTTTTCTCCGGGTGCTCCGGTTTCCTCCCACATTCCAAAAATATGCCTGGCAGGCTGATTGAACACTGTAAATTGTCCCTAGGTGTGAGTGTGAGTGCGAATGGTTGTTCGTCTCTGTGTGCCCTGCGATTGGCTGGCAACCGATTCAGGGTGTCTCCCGCCTACTGCCCGGAGACAGCTGGGATAGGCTCCAGCACCCCCCGCGACCCTAGTGAGGATCGAGCGGTTAGGAAGATGAATGAATGAATAAATACAACAAAGTCAGATTCCTATATTGTGTCCCCTTGAACTGAATCCAAATAGCGATTTCAACTGTATTGTGAGTGGCCTAACCCTACTAAGGGGGCGACGTCTCCCAAAGAGAAAACATCAACATCCAGTTGACCGACGGCCATGTAATATTAGCTCGCGCTGCACAAGGGTCTGCACTCATGCCGCTAATAAGTAGCCACATGATGGAGGCCAAATGTGGTGTCACGTCTAAATGCCACTTGCCAGCGGTTTAATAAGTACAACTGATACAGTCCTCAGCATCCCTGGGGGCCGCTTAAAAACAGCCAACTGTTTTGTCTTCATAGTTTTTTTTTTTATATAAAGCCATAAAGTGTTTTTTTTTTTCTCCTCCAGAAAGGGGGGGGGGGCATGATAGGTGTGTCAATTTCACAAGCCCTCACGGTGCTGGTTAAATTCGGAAAGAAAGGGCTGGATTGTACTGTTGATGGATGCAAAAGAGGCCTCCGCAGTTCCTCTGATTGGTTGCAAAGGGAGCGGGAAATTGCTCTGAAAATGAAGACCTTTTGCATCGACCTCAATCACTCCGCTTTGCAGCTTCCCCGATGTGGCTCTCGGTGTTTTCTCGCATTACTGCCTTGGAATTTGCAGACTGGGTTTATGAGAAATATGTACCTTCTGACCTCCAGTCAGTCATTCTAGAAAACATGTCCAGGCACTTTTACAATCGGCCATCAAAGTCAGATCGGGTGAAATTGTTTGATGTTTCTGAAAGATGATCCTGTGAGAGATTTATCCTGTTGCACAAACAGGTGTCAACAATCATAATGGTAAACCCATTCAATCGTTACGATGACAAATGTTTACATCTGTGGTCAAGATCAACTTTTGCCGACTCGGTGATCCCGACGGGAAATGGAAAGATAGCAAATCAGCAAGTGAGGAACAACAAAAAATCTGAACAAATAAATAAATAATTATCAGAGTTTCTATTTTTCTTACAATGGTACTTTTTTCTTATTCCGCAGGATACCTGATGATCTTTCACGCCACACTACGTAGCTGAGTGGCTGGGATTTATTGAGCCAGTAAGTAATTTAGCAAAAGTGAATATGAACAAAAAAAATAAATGAATTGAATATGAAATATGAAAAGGTAAATAACTACATAACCAGCCTGTTGGAGCCTTGGCCTTGGCAGAGTTCAGCATCCTGCGGCTTTTCTACATCATACCGATTATGCCTTTAGTATTTAGCCCTTTACAAATACTATTTCGTTGTGTTCGAAAGTATTAAAAAAAAAAAAACGTGTTATACTTTTCCCACCTTTTGTCCATTTCAGTAATGTTGGTCCTTTCAAAAAAAAAATTAAAAATACTGAAAATGCATTCACACTCTTAATGGGTGTCGGAAACGCATTCTTAGCAAATAAATGGAAGATCTTGCAATGCTAATAAAAGCGCCATTCGTAAAAACCCAAAGCGTCAAGGTCCTGAAAACGGTCGACAATTCACTGGCTCGGCAAGGAAAAGCTTCTGTAATGGAAAGAAATCGAAAGTGATACCTGAGAACCTGTCCTTGGCTCAAAAGCACATGTTGTTCTTGGCAGAACATTTCACTGATTTAGTCATCTTTCATTAAAATCCTATTAGCTGCTGTTGAGATGACATGTAAAAGACTAACTACCTGCATGGTCGGATGCTCCTTACGTTTATGGGAGGAAAAAAAAGGCTTCTTCGGACGAACTGACCTTCAGCAAGATGCGTACGTGTGTTATCTAACAGTATCCTTCCTGTATACATCCAGTACATCAATTCCCTTGATGGTGTTTGTACTGTGCTTCCCGTGTCGTTTAATGTTTGGTCCGTCGGGACCTTGATGCCATCACTGTAAGACGATAAGAAATGGATGTTATCCTACCCGAGGGAACCGACATCATCTACCCGCGCACTCATTCAAACTCCAAACAAAAAAGGGCCATGTTGTGCCCAACAAATTCTGTCTAGCAGCAAGCTACCTATTACGGCTAACCAATGATGTCACCAGGAAAAAGAATCCCAAGCAGTACAGTTGATAAATGTTCACACATCATGGATTTGCAAACTCCTACAAATATATATTATATCATTTCACATGTTATTTTAAAATTAAACCACAAGAGGTTGCTCAAAGGAATGTGTTGACACTTTCCACATTAGCGGTTACTGATAAAAATAATTGAGTTGTATAAGGGGAAGCTCCGCATTTTCTCGCCCCGAAGTTCACGGAAGTGACACAGAGGATGAAGATTTCATTAGATTTAGTAATTTGAAGTGACACTCTTGGTTTGGTAACACTTGTTAGCTTGTTCTTTATGCTATAGTTATTCGAATAACTCGGAATGTTTTATGTCAACATAGCAGGCACGTTCTCCGTTCGTTGTTTATGCGTCATGTAAGGTTAGCATATCGTACCTTTATTCAGCCTGTTGCTTTTATTATAAATTGCCTTTCAAGATGACTTGTCTGTACTTGGTGTTGGATTTTATCAAGCAAATTTCCCCCCGAAATGCGATTCATACTCCAGTGCAACTTATATGTTTTTTTTCTTCTTTATAATGCATGCAGGAGTGGTTTGTAGTCCGGAAAATACGGCACATGTTGTAAAATCTTATTGTCGAATAAATTTCTTTGCACATCTGTGAAACTTAACTGGAGAGTCACATGGATCATATTTGACACTGTTTTTTTGTGGCAACAGCACTCGATACGTGCTGTTTTTTTGGTTATCAAATGGCTGCGGCGCACCAATAGCCTATAAACTGAGCTATACAGCGATCCCTCGCTATTTCGCGGTTCGTTTATTGCGGCTTCAGTGCATCGCGGATTTTTTCATATGTACATACATACATACATACATATTCATACTTGGCGGATTTTCGTTTATCGCAGGTGGTTTTGGTCCCCATTAACTGCGATAAATGAGGGATTACTGTAGCTATGACCTGATTTTTTTTCCATAAAGGAGGTAATGGAACTTTTGAATTGGGTCTGGTAGTCTAAAGAGATGACCACTGGTTGAGGTAAGAAGGTAATTGCAGTCGGAATGAAAAAAAAAAAATGAAAAGGAACAGCAATAGAAGCTACAATCTGCCATTCTGCGTTTCTAATTGGAAATGTGTTCGGAAGCCATGTCTAATAAATATTGCATTCGTGCAAAGAAAAGGTGATCAAACACTTGCGCCGTCGCGGCATGAACAAAGACAAGTACTGACTGTCACCTTGATGTTACTGTTCCAGTTTATATAACTCGTACCGTAACGCACATCGGCTGGTACATCATTCGCTCTCTTTTTGTGCTCTTGATATTTGAGCGGTGGGTGTGATAGGAAATCTCTTTCATTCCACTTCCACCATCAGCAGTACCCACCCCCACGTACCCCCCACCCCCATCCTCTTCTGTACAAATGGAGAGCTGCGGGGGAAGGAAGGACGGGACAGTGGCAGGCCACGGCTGGTTCCATCACTTACCCACCACTCATACATGATTGAGAGCCTTGTGCAAGCTTGAAGGAGTGCATCATTTATACTGGGCTCCTTCAGAAATCAAGAGGCAGGCGACAGCTAGTTAATATTGACAGAGCAAGAAGAAAAAAAAAAATAAAAAGCCAAGAGCAGGTTAAGCCTAAAAAAAGCCCACGATTATCCCTTATGCTTTCCCATTGCTCCTGTTCCAATCTTTGCCGGGGAAGCCGAGTAACGAGAATCCAGGGATACGGAGTTGCTATTAGACAGACAAAATGATCCATCAAAGCAGCTGCCGGGGAAGGAAGAGGGAATTAAAGATGGTGACGGGAGGGACAGCTATTTTGGTTGGAATGTTGTTTTCCCACCAGCGTTCTCCAGGTCCCTGGCCTGCCTCATTCCAAAGTAGATCATCCGTGTTAGACGTCACAATTAGAGTCCATGGCTCGGCTGAACGCAGTGTTGACCGCACACACACACACACACACGCACACACACACACACACACACACACACACACACACACACACACACACACACACATACACACACACACACACACACACACACACACACACACACACACACACATACACACACACGCACACACACACACACACTCAACCCCGCTCAACCCCGCCTCAATAGCTGATTTCGGTCTAGGGCAGTGTCTTTTGAACTGGGCCTTCAATACAAACTAAAGAGACCTATTGATGCACCCGTTAACCCCACCACTATTTTGTCACAAATTTTCAAAACAACATACAAAAATAGAGTATAAGACTGTGTGGCATACAGAGAGTACATTTTGAAAATGTGTTTTTACCATATTTTTCGCACTATAAGGTGCACCTAAAAGCATTGAATTTTCTCAAAAACCAACAGTGCGCCTTATAATCCGATGCGCTTTATATATGAATCGGTATTCTGATTTCTTTTATTGTATTGTATTTAACTCATTCAATCCCAGCCATTTTCACTGGAGCAACGAACCTCAATCCCAGTGTTTTACTGGATTTTGACTGATTTTGAAAGGCCCACAGAATATTTGGTTCTAGTGCTATATAAACATGGAGCCTATCAAAATAAAGTTTGGACTCTCTTCTTTCAGCAGAAAAAAATGTTTCTATTTCCATTCTTCAGCAATCGGCATTACAAAATGGCTAAGTTTCATGAAAATGGAGATTCCTGGGCAAAAAAACTGAGCTTTTTGTAAAAGCATGCATTTCAAGCACGTGAGGCACCACTGCCACCTCCTGGTCACTTTTTTACATGATTTACAATGCAAATGGCTTATTCTCATGCATAGATTGCATCAGACCCTCCTCCTCTCTATGACGCAAAAAAATGACTTAGACGTACAAGTACGTCCTTGGTAGGCGGGGCCTAATTTAAAAAAGACGTACAAGTACGTCTTGTGGAATGAAAGATTTAAATGAAAGTGCGTTGTTACAGCTGAGCGGTTGGGAAAGCTGTGTTCTATTGTATTGTATTCCCTTTAGAGTCACTCCATCTAGTGGATGCATAATGCAAACACAGCCACTATTGTAGCTTCTATGCGCCTTATAATGCAGTGCGCCCGAAATATGAAAAGAGTTTAAAATAGGCCATTCATTGAAGGTGCGCCTCATACTCCTTGTCTGTGCCTTGTAGTGTGGAAAATACAGTAATTATGTCAACATTTGTCCTCATGCAGTCACTTACGCGGAATTATGAAGTCACTTCAGTTTTCTGAAGAACACGCCCTGATGTTATATGATTGAATGCACGTCACAGAACTAGTTAGTCAACCAGTCAAGAAATTTAACCGCCTGTTCAGCGCTTCCATTGGAGCATATTCGCAGGTCGGTGAACTTTGCCAAATGTGTCGCCAAAAAAACAGATGACATTAGATCAGGAAAATACTACGCAGCCGCGAGCAATAACGCAGAAAAAACGAGCGCTTTTAAGCACCCAAAGAAGCACAAGTGGCATCAGTTGAAAGGCAAGCGCGCTTTCAAAGCTTCACTCTCATCATCCTCATTGCCGTGTTGAAAATGGTGTCATCAAGGGGTGCCAAACCTGGCCGGAAGCCATCAATGAATTTGAACTCGACACTATTTACATATCAAGAGGGTAACGTCTCCCCGTGAGAAGAGAAGAACCCAAACAAGCACCTTGATAATAATCTGAGACCACGTCTGTCTGACATTTCCTCAAAAGATTACAAACGATTGGTGTGGCGACTTTTGGCGTTACACCCACAACAATTACACGTTTCTGAGTTATAACCGGCCCCCTGAGGGCAATCCCAACTACAAAGTGGCCCATGATGAAAACAAGTTCTTTTTAGAGCCATGATCTAAGGTGTGCTGGTCTAAAAACGCCCTAAGTAATGTTTCCAATTGTTGCCCCAACTTGCCCACTATCCACTGATGTGGTAATTGGATGATTTGATTAATGACTGCAAGCAGCAAAGAGCCATTTTCATCCAGTTGGAATGACAGAACTGGCCAGAACATTTACTGTTGCAGGATCCCAAGATTTATCACGTTGAGCTGTTAAACGCCCTCCATCGCTCAGACCGTGAGACAACGATCACTCAACTCTGTTTTTATTTTGTTTTTGTGGGAGCTCTCATCTTCTTCCCCCGGTTGCAGAAATGCAAAATTTGCATCTGTCAGTCACACTAACAGTGCTTTTAAAAGCACAACGCGGTGCTGTGATAGGAGATAGGAAAGCCTACGCTCAGGTTCTGACTGCTGGCCTCTTGGCTTTCCGTTGGGAAACGGAGGCCATTGTGGTGTTTACCGTTTCCTCTTTGAAGCCTTTGCTCGCGCTCCATCGAACCCCCAAGACCGGCAACAACAATGGAGGAAACATCCGCCGGCTTTTTTCTCTTAAAAACAGGACGCGTGAATCAATAGCTGTTTTCCCAGTTTGATGCCTTTGGACTCTGACAAACTGGTACGAAGGTCAGAAAGATTGAAATTTCTGAGACTAAAGCTTGAGGTCAAGGAAATTCTGTTTGAATGATGAGAGGGTCATGTTGCAGAGACACTTTTAATATAGAATATTGTTCAACCTTTGGATGTCAAGTCAAGTCAACAGTATTTATAGAGCACTTTCAAACAGCCATCACTGCATACAACTGTACATGGAGCGATTTAACATGCACAATAAACAGTAAGACAAATCGGTAATAAAGGCGGTAGAAAGCACCAAACAGTAAAATCAAGAACAATGATGGAAGGATGGGAACACAGGCACAAATAAAATGAATATCTGAAGCGTAATCAATTTACCAGATTTTTCGGACTCTAAGTCGCACTGGGGCGGCCCAGTGGGCCAGTGGTTAGCGTGTCGACCTCACAGTGCATTGGATCGGGTTAAATTCCAGCTACGGCCTCCCTATGTGGAGTTTGCATGTTCTCCCTGAGCCTACGTGGGTTTTCTGCGGGTACTCCAGTTTCCTCCCACATTCCAAAATCATGCATGGCAAGCTGATTGGACACTCAAAATTGTCCCTAGGTGTGATTGCGTGTGTGAACGGTTGTTTGTCTGTGTGCCTTGCGATTGGCTGGCAACCGGTTCATGGTGTCCCCTGCCTACTGCCCGAAGACAGATGGTATAGGCTCCAGCACCCCCCGCGACCCTTGTGAAGATAAGCGAGTCGGAAAAGGAATGAATGAATGAATAAGTCACACTGAGTAAAAGTCACATTTTTAGGGGAAATGTATTTGATAAAATCCAACACCAAGAACCGACATGTCATCTTGAAAGGCAAATAAAAATGAAAATAAAATAGAGAGCAACAGGCTGAATAAGTGTACGATATGCTCATGTTACATGACATATAAATAACGAACGGAGAGCGTGGCTGGTATGTTCACTTAGCATATTGTTTAGATAACTATAGCATAAAGAACATGCTAACGAGTTTACCAAACCATCAGTGTCACTCCAAATCACAAAATCCAATCAAATTTTCATCCTCTGTGTCATGTTTAAAGAACTCCGTCGCTTAAGTCAGACTCGTCGCCAATTTATCAACACAGGTCTAGAGCGCCCTCTTGCGGTTTAATGTGAAAATAACATGTCAGATTATATAATGTGTTAATCATTTCACACGGAAGTCGTTCCAGAGTATAAATCGCTTTACAATCCGGAAAATACGGTACATGCGTTCTCATTTTGCAAAGCAACTGAATTAGTTGTATCGAACCCGCCATTTGTTGGGGGCTGTTGTAAACCAAGTCGCCTGCTGTTTATCACTTGGCTTTTGGCTAGACAACAGCACAAAAGCAGAAGCAGAATGAACTGGCTAGCTGCAAATATGGACAAGCGTCACTTGGAATGCTGAACAGAATAAACTCCATTCGAGTGGGTAGTTGATTGTGGCCTGATTGCTTGTGATTGCTCTGTCAGTAGTCCAGTCATTGGAGGGAAAAAAATAGAACAGGTTAAGCAATTGCCTCCTCTTACTGCCAAAGGATCGGGCCTGACAGAAAAATTGTCTCAAAGATCTTTACAAATGCAAATGAAGGCCCCCTTTCAAGCTTTCAGGTGAACCCCCGGATGTCCGTTCGGATTCTACGATATGCAAAAACAACCTCAAGCAGGAATATGGAGCGTCTGGCTCCATAAATCAGCGTGGATTTCAGTCACGTGGAATTCCCTCGAGCAAGGCGGACGAGAGGTTTGGCCTGGAAAAGACGGGGCGGCACCAAGAGGACGACTCACGCCCGCAACTAGAGAAACGGCGAAGGGCAGCAAGGACAGTCATAAATAAAGAGTTAAAGGGGATGAATAAAAGATCGAGGGCGGAATTCTTCCTGGAAAGCAATCTGGAGTGGGCCCGTCTCCCTTCACGCACCGGCCGATTCCGAAGAATCAAACCATGTGGTTGGACCTGAGCATGCTGTCATTTGGTTGCGTTGCAATCCCGTGATAATACTGCAGCAAAGATCTGTCAGCTGGAATCAACAAGGAGAAAACTCCTGCCAGTTGGACCGAGGAATAACAGTCACAGAAATCTGATAATTAATGCCGCGATTTGAATACGCTTTTAAAACGAGGATCATTACTGGCAGAGGAAATGCGGCGCTGTCAAACCGAAGGGCGGTCAAAGTACTTTAATTACACTCTGTTCAAGTCAGGCGAAAGGCTTCATTGTAAGAGCTTTGCAGCTCTTTGACTGGACGTACTGTGGCAACATGACAACTGTGACGCATCCGGGAAATTATCGGCCCGAAATTCTCCGTGATACTTTGCTTTCAGACTTTCAAGGACTTTAGCAGTGGAGTAAATCCTTTATTTGGGTTCAAATGCATGCTCCCCAACATCCGACCATTACAGGACTGTTCCACATTTTGGGGTGTCTTGAGAAAAATCCACTTCGTTACAAGTTTTTAAATTCTTGGACAAAAAGAAAATAGAATAAAAGTCTATGTTTCGGTACGATGCTGGGGCTCATGCTTATATTACACCTCTCAAAGACACACAGCTTTCAACTCCACCCACACCGCTCGGCATCACGAAATGTTGAAAGAGCTATTTTGGACCACAAAAAACAAAAAACAAATATGTCTGAAAAGTTAGATGCCTTATATAAGCCTTACGATGAAGGCAACACATGCTGTATGTATCTATATTAGCTAATTAGCCTACTATCAAAATTATTAAGTTGGCGACAAATACACAATGAGCCTTCATAAATATTTTTCCCCTGCAGTCATCCTGTAGAGCAGAGGGGCCGGGAATTTTTTATCCGAAGATAAAACTAGATACTTTTTGATCACCCGACCTCCTGCGATCGACTCGTTCCCGCACACGCGCGCTCTTACCCCAGCAGTACCCTCTGTGAATTGTACATGAAACGCTGCTAATAGAAACATGTGTCGCAGGCTATGACGCAAATCTTTGTTGACAGAAATGTTGACATTTAATTGATATACTGTATTCAACACAATTTTCCAGCATTGGAAAACGTTTTGAATGTTTGTGTCATGTTTGTCCTCCTACAGTGGGGTCGGCAACAAGCGGCTCCAGAGCCGCATGCGGCTCTTTAGCGACATCTAATGGCTCCCTGGAGCTTTATGAAAAATGTTTGAAAATGGAAAAAGATCTTGATAGTAGGCTAATATAGCTCAAATAGATATAGATACATGTTGCAGCTCTGAAAAAGGAGAGCTGTGGTGTTGGTTTTTGAAAACGTACACTTTATTTATGCTTTTAACAGTCTTGATAAACACAGACACATCTGCGTCCGACTCCGTGCCTTCTCTTTTCTCGTTCGACTCAAGAGGTGTTAAAGACAGCCTCAGAAAAACGGCAACTAATGATCACTTCACTGACACTAAAAAAAGCGAATAGAATGCACCAAAACAAAAAATCAAACGAGGAAATCACAAAATAAATTCTATAGGGCTTTTGTGAACACACAACAAAGGAATGAATAACATAAACAATTCTGAGACAGTCCAGTCTCCTACATACATACAGAATGTGTTTCCTTCATTGTAAATTTTATAGAAGGCTTTTATTTTTTGCGGCTCCGGCTGTACTTGTTTTTTGGGGGGGTTTTGTCCTATATGGCTCTTTCAACATCTTGGGTTGTTGACACCCCTGTCCTACAGAAACCATATTCAATATATATATAAAAAAAAGAAATCCTCATCTCACCCCTCGGCTGGTCTACGTCCCTCATTCAGCTTGGGTACTCTACCAGAGGCCAGGAAGCTTGAGGGTTCTGCGCAGTATCCTTGCTGTTCCCAGCACTGCACATTTCTGGACTGAGATGTCCGATGTTGTTCCCGGGATCTGTTGCAACCACTCATCTAGTTTGGGGGTCACTGCCCCGAGTGCTCCGACCACCACAGGCACAACTGTCACCTTTACCTTTCAGGCTCTCTCCAGCTCCTCTCTGAGCCCATGGTATTTCTCGAGTTTCTCATGTTCCTTCTTCCTGATGTCTCCATCACTCAGGACTGCTACATCCACTACAACGGCTTTCCTCTGCCCTTTATCTATGATCACGATATCTGGTTGGTTCGCCATTACCATCTTGTCAGTCTGGATCTGGAAGTCCCACAGGATCTTCGCTCTGTCATTCTCCACCACCTTCGGAGGTGTTTCCCATTTTGACCTTGGGGTTTCCAGTCCATACTCCGCACAGATGTTTCGGTAGACTATGCCAGCCACCTGGTTATGGCGTTCCATGTAGGCTTTCCCTGCCAGCATCTTACACCCTGCAGTTATGTGTTGGATCGTCTCAGGTGCCTCTTTGCACAACCTACACCTTGGGTCTTGTCTGGTGTGGTATAGCTGGGCCTCGATGGCTCTGGTGCTCAAGGCCTGCTCCTGAGCAGCCAGGATGAGTGCCTCTGTGCTGTCCTTCAGGCCAGCCGTCTCTAGCCACTGATAGGATTTCTTGAGATCGGCCACTTCAGTTATGGTCCGGTGGTACATCCCGTGTAGGGGCTTGTCCTCCCATGATGGTCCCTCTTTCAGCACCTCATCTTCTGTTCCCCATTGTCTGAGACATTCTCTGAGTACGTCATCCGTTGGAGCCTTCTCCTTGACGTATTCACGGAGCTTGGATGTTTCATCCTGGACAGTGGCTCTCACACTCACTAGTCCCCGGCCTCCTTCCTTTCGGCTTGCGTACAGTCTCAGGGTGCTGGATTTGGGATGGAACCCTCCATGCATGGTTAGGAACTTTCGGGTCTTAACGTCCGTGGTCTGAATCTCTTCCTTTGGCCACCTTATTATTCCTGCAGGGTATCTGATCACTGGCAGGGCATAGCTGTTTATTGCCCGGGTCTTATTCTTGCCGTTGAGCTGGCTTCTTAGGAATTGCCTCACTCGCTGGAGGTATTTGGCCGCAGCCGCTTTCCTTGTTGCCAGTTCAAGGTTGCCATTGGCTTGTGGTATACCAAGGTACTTGTAGCTGTCCTCAATGTCTGCTATTGTTCCTTCAGGGAGTGAGACCCCTTCAGTGCGGACTACCTTTCCTCTCTTAGTCACCATCCGACTACATTTCTCAAGCCCGAATGACATCCCAATGTCGCTGCTGTAGATCCTGGTTGTGTGGATCATGGAATCTATGTCCCTTTCGCTCATAGCATACAGCTTTATGTCATCCATGTAGAGGAGGTGACTGATTGTAGCTCCATTTCTGAGGCGGTATCCATAGCCTGTCTTGGTGATTACTTGGCTTAGGGGGTTCAGTCCTGTGCAGAACAGCAGTGGGGAGAGTGCATCACCTTGGTATATGCCACATTTGATGGACACTTGGGTAAGTGGCTTGCCATTGGCTTCAAGTGTGGTTTTCCACATCCTCATCGAGTTCGCAACGAAGGCTCTTAGGGTCCTGTTCACCTTATACAACTCCAAGCATTCAGTGATCCATGTATGTGGCATCGAGTCATAAGCTTTCTTGTAATCAATCCAAGCTGTGCACAGGTTGGTACGTAGGGACCTGCAGTCTTGTGCAGACTATATATATATATATATATATATATATATATATATATATATATATATATATATATATATATATATATATATATATATATATATATATATATATATATATATATATATATATATTACCCTCCCCCATCATTTTCCATTTTCTAACATTTTTGAAAAAGGTCCTGGGAGCCACTAGGGCGGTGCTAACGAACCGCTTGCGGCTCCCGAGCCGTGGGTATCCGACCCGCAGCCGAGTCCATTTGCTTTTCCGGAAATAGCCTTTAATATCTCCCCAATGTGGTTTTTGTTGCCCACCACCACACACACCTTACATGTGTGTGGTTGCCCTTCACCGTGTGACCCTGGTGCCTCCTGATGTATCACTTATGGACCGGAATGGATGACACCTCCGCCTCTCGCCACCACCCTGTCGTAACTACTGCAAATTCGGTCTCAAAGTACTTAATCCATCGCTCATTTGCATTTGCCTGCATGCACCTTGAACGTTAGCAGCAGATGGGTTGCCACCGCAGCATGCGCCTGCAGCTATTTGTTACTCTTCGGATCAATATGACGCATCCCAAATCGTCTCCATTCGAGCCTTCTTGCAAGGTTACTGCAGTAAAAAAAAAAATAAATAAATAAATAAAGCATACTTTGGAATGGAAAGGTGAAAATTGGTCTGTCAGACCGGAAGAGGGGGAAAAAAAGCAAAAATTGCTCAGTGAGTATCTAATAAGTGCGATTATGCGTCAAATGTCAAGTCACACTTTTTATTCTTTCAAAGTTCCTGGTGGCTGAATAATGAAAGCCTGAGTCAAGCTGGGTTTTTTTTCCTTTTTTTTCCTTCTGACTCTTGTATGAGGATCAGCAAAGCATCCAAGGCACAGCAGTACATGGCACTGCATGCAGATGGATATGTTCTTCCGTGTGCGTGCAGCACGCATTGTTGTGCGGTGTTCTAGATAAACCAACCCCCAAGAAACATACTTCAAAAACAATGGCACAATGTGTGGCGGTTCCAGAGGAGGATTGTTGGGCCTTGGAAAAAGCTCAATTTTGCCCCCCCCAAAAAAAGAGTATTTTTATCACTCAAGGAATAAAGGAAATGACTGCTTACCAGGGAGTTGAACTAACGAGTCGATTTACGGCTGACGACAGCCGATGGCATCCCAACGATGATCACAGCTTGAAGTCAATAAATCGGCACGCCCGTTTTTGTTGACATGAACAACATGGACGGCGTTTGCTGAAATCGAAAGTGAGCGAGCTTGTCTTTGGAGAGAAAAGCAAGCGACCGAAAAATAAATACATCAATGACCACCCATCGATTAATCAACAGTGACATTCAACAGTTTGGTGTCCAGTACAAAAAAAAGATAAGTTGCTCAACTCCTACGGCTAACCGGAAGATACTGTAGTTCGTTTTTTTCCCGGACTATTTATCATAATTTACTTTCTGCGCAAAATCCAACTTAATTCTCATGAGAACGGGCTGTGACACTTAAACGTGTATCCCAACCTTATTGAGTTTTAACAATGTACAGTGGAACCTCTACTTACGAACGTGTCTTCATATGAAATATTCAAGTCAAGTCAAGTCAACAGTATTTATAGAGCACTTTCGAACAGCCATCGCTGCATACAAAGTGCTGTACATGGAGCGATTTAACATACACAATAAACAGTAAGACGAATCGGTAATAAAGGCGGTGGAAAGCACCAAGCAGTAAAATCAAGGACAAATCATGATGAGTCGAACGCCAAAGAATACAAGTGAGTTTTGAGGAGGGCTTTAAAGATGGGCAGCGAGGAGAACCCAATTCAAGTTACGAAACGCCTCAACAGGAAAATATTGCCTCTTGTTACGAAAGAAATTACAAGTAAGTAAAAATCCAGTATGGACTGCTAATCGCAGCTCAGAGTTTCCTGAACGCAACATACTTTATCGCTGCTCTGCCATTGGCTGTTACCTAGCATCTTCATGGCATCCCATTGGCTAAGAGGGACCTCTACCATATGTGTCTGTGTGTGCAGATAGATAGGTTGATATGTGTCGATGCAATGTCGTCATCATTCGCCACTCGGGCCATGAGGCATAGTTTTTTCGTAAATGAGAATCACCCGAAAAAAAGTGTTCACCATTCGGGCGATCGCTCACGATGCTGATGTTTGCCTCGGACATTTTCGAAAGATTGTTAAAAGCCGACAAAAGCAAACGTCCTTGGATCAGTTCTTTCCAAAACGGCAGGCAAAAACCATTTCTGACAGAACGTGAACTAAAGAGGGTAAAAAACGATGACGGAGTTCAAAGACCATAATTTTTATTATTTTCCTCTTTGATTTTTTACATGATGCACTTTATTGGGCAATAATCTAATTGTAACATGTATTTGTTCCATATTGTGATGCATTTTTATGCTTTAGGAAACATCTATGTCTGAATTTTGGAGGCCTTGGAACGGATTAGGGCATTTACATGGAAAACGCATCTCTACTTACAACATTTTCGAGAACCAATTAATTTCGCAAGTAGAGGTACCACTGTAAATCTTTTTTCTTGTCTCTTTTCAACTATTTACAACGTCTTACTGGACTTGATGAGAAGAGAACAGGATCCTTCGATAAAAGGGTGGCATTGTAATGAACATCCAACTGAAGTACATTTGTAGACTGGAAGAAAAATGCATGCTTGGATGAAAAAGCAGGCCAGAGGGGGAACACAGCCCACAGCCTCTAAAGACTCAACAGTGAACTGAGCGACACGGCGCATCAGGACAGGGCTCCGGAAAACAAACTCCAGCCTTCAGTCCTGCAGCTCTGCAGCCAGGAATCTCCTCAGGAAAAGAAAGGAAGCCGTCAAGCGGCTGACCGGATTGCTATCAAACGCAAACAAACTCCTCAGCCTGAGGAAATACAAGATCTATCTTTCGCCTCGGCTCTGCCACGCTGTTTTTCTTTCAGTTCAGTTCAAGTTTTATGGTGCCTGCGCGGGATTTGGAGTGCGTTGGGCCTTTGATCCACTGGAAACCCACCAGAGACTCAACCCCTACCCGCCCCCACCCCAAAAAAAATGCTCTGAAGGAGCGTTCTACGAGGTAACACGCCTGTGTTATCAAGCTTTTCGCATTTTATGCTTTCTGTAGGTACGCAACTCAGATTCAACCACCTTAGTTACGGTAGCTTACCTCGCAGGCAACAACCGTGGCTCCTTCATTGTAAAAATTGCAGCTTGAAATTGCAGCCGGTGGACTGCGGTCCACGGGCGAGCAATTTATCAAATACCTTGAGGGGGAATCAGTAAACACCCAGAGAGCTCTGGTGATTCTACATTCGCCTCCCCCCACACCCCCCCCATAGGGATTTTCTATTTCACCCTTTCAGGCACAGTGGTCACTACAGTGGACAGCGGATCAGGTTATTGGGTTATGGGTTATCGTTATTAGTGTATGAGAGGGTTAAGTGTACAAAGCAATTTGGATGATTTTCCGTTTACTTTTGCCTTCAAAACTTCCACTCAGTACACTTGTCTTGACTTAAGTTTGATTTGTTCCGTGACTAAGGACACAAGTTCGAATGCTCTGATCACGGCTGAACACTCGGAAACATGCCCGAAGGCTGTCCCCCGCCACCCCCCCCCCCCCAAAAAAAATAAATAAACCAAAACCAAAAATGGCATTCCACCAGTGTGTCTGACAGCACCGTATTTTCCGGACTATAAGTCGCGTTTTTTTTGTAGTTTCGCTGGGGGTGAGATTTATACTCTGGTGCGATTTATACTCTGGAGCGATTTATGGGTGAAATTATTAACACATTATTACCATATTGGCCCGAATATAAGACGGCCCTGATTATAAGACGACCCCCTCTTTTTCAAGACTCCAGTTTGAAATAAGACTTTTTGAACACCAAATTAATTTCTATACAGAAAATAATTACAGTACATCTGAAACAAATGATTATAACTATATATTTGAGAGAAAAAGAGAAAAAGTTATTTTGCCTCATTCAAATCTTCATATCTGAACATTTAAATATGTAAACTAAAGTGCAATCACATTCGTAAATGAATGGCTTCTGATTTTTGAAATGCAAATTACATCATAACTTCCACTCAGCTGCCGGTTAACCTGGCCCTTCTTTGACCCACTTTTCTCCAGATTGTCGTTACGTTTCTCCATTTTCTGTTTTCTATTCTATTATTTTCTTCCCTTTTCTTTCTTACTGCTATTTTTTATTTTCTTCTTTGTCCTACCGCTATTTTTATTTTTATTCTTTGTGACAGGGTTTTTTTGGCCTGGGGAGTCAAGTTCAGCATTCGCTTCAATGGTATCTGGCGCCATCTAGCCTCGTGAATGGGTATAATGTTTAGACCCTGAATATAAGACTTTTTCAGTCTTATTTCAATGCAAAAAAAAAAAACACCATCATATATTCGGGCCAATACGGTATATCATTTCACATGTTATTTTCACATTAAACCGCAAGAGGCCGTTCTAGACCTGTGTTGATAAAACCACGATGAGTCCGACGTAAGCGACGTAGAAGAGGTAGCGCTGCTTTTTCTACTTCCGGAGTTGGTGTAGTTGCTTTAAAGTGACACAGTGGATGAAGATTCCATTGGATTTCGTGATTTGGAGTGACATTGATGGTTTGGTGAACTTGTTAGCATGTTCTTTATGCTATAGTTATCCGAATAAACTGAATACTGTATGTTACGTGAACATACTATGCACGTTCTCCGTTCGTTGTTAATGCGTCATGTAACGTTTGTATATTGTCCACTTGTTCAGCGTGTTGTTTTCAAGATGACGTCTGTTCTTGGGGTTGGATTTTATCGCATAAATGTCCCTCCAAAATGTGACTTATGTATGTTTTTTTGTTCTTTATTATGCATTTTATGGCTGGTGCGACTGATACTCAGGAGCGACTTACAGTCCGGAAAATACGGTCGTTGTTAACTCCTCATTGATTTTTGGTCAAGTTTTGGGCACGATGGGGCCCCTAGAAAGGCAACTCCTTTCTGATCAGAACTCATTTGGTTGAATTCTCTCGTAGGTGAAAATCATTAAATTTGCCCAAAATAGCTGCTCTGAAACAAAATGGCAAACGTCTGACACAATTTCCCGCAGGTAAATGAGACTGTTTTTTTTGGTGCATCCTACCATGATAAGACACGTCACCCAATTTCATGCTGGGGGCCAATATAGCATCGTGGGCGCCACTTAATGCAGCTTCCCAGTTCCGTGCTACTTGAATCCATCAATTGTTGAAAGAACCAAGCTGAGGAACAAGGGCTGCATATCCCTCGGCGGGAGCGCAACGTTCCAAAACAATATCTGCAGCCGATAACTTCAACGCTGAATGGGGAGTGTGAGATTTGCTCCGGTGATTATTCCGTCAGACTCTGCCGCCACTTTGATGCGTGATCATACTCTCGATGGCTCAGGAAGCGCACAGATAAAATGGCACCTCCCCGTATTTGTGCCACCCACACGCTTGCATCGACGCACCGCTCTAATCCCCTAACTGTTTGCCCTATATGCTGGAGTAAAGAAAAAAAAGTGCGCTGGAAATGTCAAGGCTGCTTTGAAAGCAAAAGCGGGTCGCTTCACGTGCCCGAGGGGGGTCGCGGAAAGCGGACTGATGCGCTTCACTAGCGGGTAGGAGTGTTTGTATAACATCATTGTTTTCACATAATCCGTCCTATCCCGTCTTGTTCTCGCTTTCTCGTGCCAGGAGGGACGAAAGATGCCACGGAGGGTGTCGAAACGCACTGACAAACACTGGATTACGTAAAGTTGCGTTTGAGTTGTTACCTAACATATACGAGTCGGAGGTAGATTGTCAAAAAGTGTTCTCGTGTGAGATACGTCTTGTGAGCCCGGCATGGTTGAAACGTGAGTTTGGAGTTCAGAAAAACGATGGAAACTCAGATTCCCGCGTGACTGACGCTTAAAATTCATTTTTGGATGCAATGTCGTGTAAGACCCCTTGACCAGGGGTTTTCAAACTCTTTCAGTCTGGGTTTTATACGTACAGTGGTACCTCTACTTACGAACCTAATTGATTCTAGGAGAAATTTCTGAACTAGAACATTTTGTAACATTTTCTATGTAAATGCCCTAATCCGTTCCAAGCACTCTCAAAATTCAGACATAAATGTTTCTGAAGCATTTTTATGCTTTCGAAAATGCATCAAAATATGTAACAAATAGATGTCAACAGTGAGATTATTGCACAACAAATGAGAGTTGTGCATAATGTAATAAATAAAAATAAATAATAAAGAATAAAAATTATGGTCATTTAACTTTTAATTGCGTCCTCATCATTGTTTGTCCTCTTTAGTCCATGTTCTCTCTCAGAAGCGGTTTTTGCCTGGCGTTTTGTCACTAACTGAATCAAGGACATTTGCTTTTGTCGGCTTTTAACAATCCTTCGAAAATGGCAAACATCAGCATAGTGAGCAATCGCCCGACTGGTGAACATTTTTTTCTGATGGTGATTCACATTTACGTAATCATAACGCCTCATGGGCGAATGACGAGGTCGCTGCATCAACACCACGATCTAGCTACACACACAGACACATATGGTAGAGGTTCCCTCTTTGCCAATGGGATGTCAGGAAGATGCACTCTAATAGCCAATGGCAGAGCAGCTATAAATATGTTGCGTTCAGAAAACTCGGAAATTGCCAATAGCAGGCCAAACTGTATTTTTACCTTTCGTATCTTTCGAAACAAGAGGTAATATTTTCCTGTTGAGGTGTTTCATAACTTGAAAATTTCGTATGAAGAGACGTTCGTAAGTAGAAGTACCACTGTCCTCGTACTTATTTTGTCAATTGGACCACAGGTGGAGAACCGCTGCTCGATTTGAACGTCTCTGACCCACAAAATACTGCCTGGCCAACAAAAGTGAAGCTGAAGAAGAAGCATATGAACCCTTTCGGGCACAGTGGACAGCTTATCGTGTTATCAAGTTACACGGTCAGACTCCAGGATTCAAGGTAATAAAAAACCTGTTGAAGGAGTGAGAACCTTTGAGTTTTGAAGTTAAGGAACTTGAAGTATTTGAATGTTTCCAACAAGAACAGTTGGCCAAAATCCCCACCGCCCCCCTGGCCCCATGACCTTTGTGAAAATGCGCTCGCTGGCCAATGATAAGGAACACCTTATTGATGTGCTCGCCAACAAGGATTTCTCCACGGAGCACTAACTTGAGTTTAGCCTGAGAATCAAGGCGAAATTCAAGGCAAAAATCAAGCACAAACTCGCGACTACAATGTCCCCGTCACACCAGCCGCTTTCCACTGTACTCTCGGTGATGACTCGACATCACGTCCCACGAAGAGAAGCCCAACAAACAAATTTCAGACTGGCCTTGACATCATTTGCTCATATGCTCGAGGGCTTTCTGGAATCAAATAGAATGATGTCGGATTAGTTGCCTCCACCCCCCCCCCCCCACGTAGTCCCGTAAAGGCCATACTATATTTAAAAAAAAAAAAAAAAAAATCCGACGCCACAAGAAATCCATCCATTGTGTATCCCACTAACCTCTCCGGGGGTTACGGTGAGCTGGAGCCTACCACAGCTCATATTGTGCAAAGAGGCAGCAATCGACCCCGAAGACGCCCCGGAGGCGATTGCAGGCACAATAAATACATGTTTAAGGCTGTCAGCCGCATCACGTGTCATGCAAAACCCAAACCAGCCCATTAGTCAATGGCATCTACCATCCATCCATGCAAACTCCACAAATGAAGGCCCGGAGGCAGAAACGAACCCACGACCTCTGCACTGTGAGGCTGACATGCTAACCGATCGACCTCTAAGCCACTCTTTTTAATTTTATGCGAATGTAAAATTTGAAAAATGTTTTCACAGGACAGTGACGATATGTCCAGCCATTCTCACTCACAATATCACACCGATAGAAAATCAACCGAACGTGCTTGTTTTGGAACTGTAGGAGGAAGTCAGAGTTCTCGGTAAGTTTCTGGGTGTGCTTGGACATCTCCTGGGGTCCTTCGAAAACAGACACATCGTAAAAAAAATTCTGTTTCTACCAAATTGGAAAGACATATCGAAACAAATGTACCATAACTTATATGCACTGTAGTAACCGCTGTCCCTGAAAGTTTAAAAATGTATTCATGGTACTCATGAGCTGAGCTAAAGGGCAGCTGCTAAGACATAGCATGTTTTTCTCATAGCGGGTTTGATTCATTTCATTCACTCAAATAGCTTATTATGCTAGCATAGTGATTCCCAAATGCAATGGGTGCATTTTTTGTGACAATATGTATTCATTTCATTTCAAATGCCGAGCGCTTACAGTTGTTGTACATTACTCTTCCATTTTCCCTCAAAATTCCATAATTGTTGCTAGTTTAACTTTAAGAAGTGCTAGCTTGACTGTCTGCTTCGACTGTATAACTTTGTCCTAATTTAAAATGCAGATTCTAATTTTGCTTTTCACTTGCCCCAAAAGCTCACTAAAAGCTCATGTAGCCTGGTGAAAATGTTTGCGCCTCACCCATCTAAAAGCAGCTCCTCCAGGGAAAGTTTAGAAAACAAAAATAGCCACTGACACTTTACTGGGACACAAAAAGTCGACAATGCTTCTGAGCGCAGGGTCGAATTGTGATGTGCTCATGACGATTCGCGATGACGAGGTATGCAAGGACCGTTTACGGTAATCCCTGATTGGGACTCCAGTATTGCCTTTGATATTGTTTGAAGCTCCAGTTTCACTGGAAACGTAATGAACGTCTAATGTGGTTTTAGATGATTCCAAAATTGCATCACCGAAAAAATAAACAGGATTTACAAGCCAATAATGCTCACCCGGGTTTAAATGGGCGGCAACAACAAAAAAAGGTATGTTTGCTGTACGGCCAGCAGGGAGGAACTGTACAGTGGCAGCCAAACAGTGAATTATCCCGCATGTGTGACCACAAACTCGCCCTCTCTGATGAGGCGGTGACTGTTATGTGTTTTGCAGGTGGTAACATTCACCTAGTAAAGCAAAGTGTTCTACTGTTACATTACCCCAGAGAGTAGTAAAACGCCGAGGGTACTCATAACATGTTCCAAGAGTTGTGAGAAAAGCAACATTTTAAGAGAAAATCTTCTGCAATCTTTCCCTGGATGCCAACTTGGGGAGCCTTAGTTTCTTGCCACTCTGTGCGCATTAGTAAAAGGGAGCTATTTGGTGGCAAAAATGAAAAGCTTTTTTTGGGGGTGGGGGGATCACACTACTTTCAAATCTCAAGCTCGGGGATTCGCATTTCGATGTCAGAAAGACTCCAGCTGAGTCTGACCTTTGCTGTCTCGGGGTCATGTTTGGCATGGTTACCGTTTTTACATTTTTGGAGATGTCTACTTGCCATTGCTGGTTCCAGATTTGAGCGGCTTCTTGAAAACAAAAACAACAACAAAAATCTGATTTGTAATTTTTTTATGTAACTGTTTGTGTTATTCGTTTGCCAGGACGGAGCACAGAGAAAAGACGTCAAGCCCTTTGTTGTTATTCCAATTTTCATACAATCTGTGTGTGTGTGTGTCTCTAACTTTGTTAGATGAAGACTGGCATCATCGTGATTTAAAAAAAAAAAAAAGTCCCATCTTGGGACAAACTGTTGTATCTTGGCACCCGAACCCAATTGGTAGGGATTCACTAATAGATGCACTTTTCATAATGAAGCCACGTATCTGCGAAAGGAGAGCGCGCCGAGGTAAATTGAGGTGAGTCATTCTCGCCGTTGGCTGATTAGCAAGGCCCCAAAGCAATATATTATAAAAGACGCCGTGACTATCTGTAATAGTCTCCAATAAAAAAAGAATGGAAGAAGGTCTTTGTCAGCAGATAGGGCATGTGTCGGCTTCCTTTAACAGCTGCCGGTTTCTTTAGAGATAAAAAAAATAAGAAAAAGAAAAAAAATTAGCAAAGATGGCAAACGGGATCTTTATGAGGCAAATTAGGCCGTCGCTGATAATTGCTTTTCTCAATGTCGTGTAAGTGCGGTTTGAGTTGGCGCCAGGCATTCAGGGGAGCTGATTAGCTGGCTCGCGAACAACTCTTTGGAATTGGGACGATCGCCGCGGTTTGGCTCCTGAAGTAATACGCTACGCTTACAACAACAAATACCCCCGCAGCATTTTAATGGCAAATGTGTGCGGATTTTTCTTTTTTCTCGTAATCCATTTTGTAAGAAAGCATTTTAAAAACAGAAACTCGAGATAAATGTCAAAATAATTTTTTGTTTAGCTAGTTGATGTCACTTCGTTTTTCGTCATTTCATTCACTTGGTTGGTTTGTTAAATTGGAGCGCACGGCGATTCAAATGCTCTCATACAGAACGGAATTTTTGAACACGACTATTGCATGGATCCAGTGAGACCAACTCTTGCTTTTAATTTTTTTTTAATTAGCGTCCCAGCGGATTTCCAGCCCACCTCGTCAATCCACCTGAACTCCAGGCCTTGCCATTAATTGACTCTGCGGAGTTGTCGCCAAACTTCATTTCCTCATCTCGCACACAAAAATCCAAGCGTTTAGCGGTGACATATAAAAAAAAGTCCCGCTGGTGCTTTATTTTTTATTTTTTTTACGCTCCAGTTTTCCATCCTCTCTGTATGTTTTATAACTTGCCGTCTCTAGTCAGGCCATTACAAATTTAATTGTTCTTTTGAACTGCCAGCTAGTGGCACGCTGCCCTCACTCACTGTTTTCCATGCAACCGTCAAGAGGATCTCCATTCCGCCTGTGAAATATCACATGGGCTGCGCTGGAAGCAAGTCAGGATGAAACTGGCCAGCGTCAGTTTTGGATCGAATGAGACTACCGATGCAATATTTTTTACTCATCTACTTGATTCGCTGAATTAAATGATGGTTCCCCTCCAAATGATCAAGCAACGCATTTTAATTGTTTCATTTTGGGCGCAAAACGTGTCCATTGTTTAGTGTTTTGGCACCTGTCAAACTCATAATGAAGTCGTAATTCATGTGGCGTTCTGCCCAATCTGTTTGTACAAGGGCAGTGATGATATTGCGACTTTCTTCTCACAACATTGAGAAAAAAATATTTGACTTCACTCTCCTAATTTTCTGACTTTTTTTTCATGACACACTTCTTGAAAATGTGACTTCACTGCCATTATATTACAAGGTGATCGTAACATTACGACTTGATTGTCATATTCATCTTTTTTTTTAAATTTTCGTCATCTTAAAACTTTATTTCCCGTCACGTTATGACTTTCTATCCATCCAGCCATCAAACCTTGTAATTTTACATGACCTTCTGCTGATTACACGTGCTTTAATTAACCCTATCATGCACCCTGTATCCTGATAATAAGATAAGCCACTGTTGTCAAACATATTACCTGGGGGCCAGATCGGGCCCACCCTATCATTTAATATGGCCCGCAAAAGCAAATTGTGAATGCCAACCTTATGTTTTTTTGGCCAAAAATAAAAACGTTTTTTTAAAGGTTGCGGCAATTTCTAATTTCCTATTTCGTTACCGGTGAACACTTTTCATAAGCTTCTGATTTTAAATTTAGTTACCCCTCAAGTTGTTATGTTTTTGAAATAATATGCGGCGAACAAACATTTATATGCTTTCACAGTTACAACGACCTTGTGATGTGCCCACCACAAAAAATACGTTTGACACCACCTGTGACAAGCCGTCCACTGTCGTAATCGCTGTCCCTGAAAGGGTTAATACATACATTCGAAAAAAGCATTTACGTGTTTCGCAAGGCGCGACATATTTCAGAACTCGTCTTTCGGTTCAATGGGCATCGTGACGCAGAAATGCGGTGCGTTAATCTTCAGAGGCAAGGAGACACTTGGAGGAAGGACAAGCACATAGATTGCAAATAACTGTCATAAAAAAAGTATGTACCGACTGTATGGGACAGTGGGGAATGATATACCCCTGCTTTGAAGGAACTCCTGCTTTGACTTGATATGCCGCCATGCAGTTTAGGGGAAGAGGGAGGGGCAACACTTGGAATGCGAAAGGTGTGTTGGGGGTGGGGTGTGGCGTAGGCGTCGCAGGGAGCAAAGCAAACAGACGTGTTCCTGCCGGAGGCTCCGCTTGATCCTATTTTTAGACGTCGGCACTTCCAATAGTCATGTGAGCCAGGAGCGGTTGAGCCTCACAAGCCATGTTGAACTTGGGAACTCTTGAGGGGATTTTCTCAATGAAAGCCAGACATTTTTTTCCTGAGCCTTCGAGTGAGTTATTCATGGCTGATGGGAGGTACCATCAAACCCGGCCCGCTGCAGATTATCCACTTTCTTTGCCGGAAGCTTTGTTGATCATTTAGACATGAAATACGATGTTACATGTCGCAACTATCAATTTTTTTGTGTGTGTGTGCAGAATTTTGCTCTGTTTGAATTTGGGGGTTGTTTTTTTCAGTATTGTGAATTTCTGTTGTCAAAATGTCATAGCAGATTAACATAGTGATAAAATTATCCACAAATGTTTCTGTATTTGACACTGAAAATTCGACACAACGTAATACAACGATTGCCGTCTTTTTTTTTTGCCTCCCCCCTCCGAGGACACAGCAGGACTCATTTTTCCGAAACAAGTGCTGAGTATACACAAATACAGCTGCTTCCGTTCTCTCGGCACAGAGCACGGGGGGAAAAAAATATAACAACAGCAGCTTTTCGACACTTGGCAAAATGACAGAAGCGAGTTGGTGTTGACTTGGGTTGATTTGTGTGAACAGGCAGAACAAACAGTCAATCCTAATTTAGTAAATGAAAGCTAACGCTAATATGAGAGCCACCGCTAGTCACTGTAGTGTTTGGAAGCCTTCGGGATCTTCTCATCTGATCAAGTCCATTCGCCATCATATTTCTCCTCAAAGTGAAGCAAGACATCATTATCTCGTGGCATGAATGCGAACGGTATGCAGCATTCCACTTGGCTCTTTCTGTGTCCGTTAGCTGTATTTTCTAGCGAACGCAAGCCCCGCCGCTAGTATTGCAGTGCAACCTGCAGGCAGAGCAGAGGTGGAGCGAAGCCTAATTGACATCCACGGTCATCTCTCAGCTTCCTCAATGTCGCTTTTTTGGAGACGGGTCAAATAGGACGACGTCCACAATTGTATCTTTAGCATCCACCGCATTCGACTTTTGACAGAAGTACGCTTCTGTCAAAACGCTAATCTGGAAGAAGAAAGAATCCATGCAAATGCCGGCAAGACAGTTCATATGCGGAGCTGGCTTGATGAGGGCCGATTGTCCTGGCTGCTTTTTTCTTCCTCTTTTTTTTTTTTTTGCTCCGCCGTGCTAGCTAGTTTGAAATGTAATTAGCTGTCAGGGCCAGTGAAAGCTGGTGCCTAATTCTCTTTCGGTATATTTTTTTCCCAGCCACACCATGAGCGCAGGCCGCGTGCGGCGAAGGCTCACACTGACAATAATTAAAGCTCTGCCCGGCCGACTCACATGTGCATTTCTTTTTGTGTGCTCCACCACACGCGCACAAACACAAATCCACAGGAGTAATTCGCTTCCCTCGAGGGATTTGACCACTTGAAAACACAAGGCTGCGATACTTAAACACCCTTCCCTGACTCTCTTGTCATTTTTGTGACCAAACCATCATGATTTTGGAGTTGTTAAATGCTGCATTGCTCATCACTCATTCGAAAGTTTTCCCACTACGATGCGGTGTGATTACAACAGTTGAACAGGACTAACATGCTAGTTCCAATCCAGTAGAAATGTATCACATATCCCAATGCCCCTTAGCGACAAATTTCGATGCAAGTAAGTCAGAGGGCATGTACAGGTCCGCGGAGGTCTTTGACGCATTTGTATTCACTTGGGAGAGGAGGGCAAGAGTCAGGTTGTCGACAGCAGATAGGACATTGAAGGGATACCAAATCAACTCCTCATCGAACATGCCACTCTCACTGTCCACACACCTGACTCAAGGCGGGCATCTTGCTTTTAATCCCTGACCCCATCGAAGAGGGCACACTTCTAAAGCAAGTAGCCAGTGAGGGGCAGCCTCAGAAAAAAGGAGGTCGAGACTCCAAGAACAGAACTGAGTCACAACTTCGACATTTATTTGTCTCAATTATAAAAATATGAGAAATCATGCTGCTGAAAGCAGAAATGGATAACCCACATGAAAAAAGGGGTTATAATTGCAGAGAGATGTCAAAAAAAGGGTGGTAAAGAATTGATTTTGTCAAAATGAAGCGCCTCAACTCGTGTCAACCTAGTTCTTTGGCACCAAGCTGCCACCAAAAGCCGTACTGTTGTTATTTTGGCCTCAAAACTCACTAGTATTCTTTGGCATTTAACTGAGCATGACTCAGATTTGATCTTAGTTTTACTGTTTGGTGGTTTCTACCATTTTTGTACTGATTTATTGCTTTATTGTTGTATATGTTAGTTTGTTTGTCCATGTACAGCACCAAAAAAACATACTTCTTTCTTGTTATGAAGTCACCCTAATTTCAGGGGCTTTTAAACTTGATACACTATCATGTCGACCTGCTCCATTTTTCATGGCGACACCATTTTAAACTTTAGCGGATGCCGTGGTCCTCCGGCAACGGCTCGTCGTGGTACGAAAACATCTAAACATTGAACAAAGAGCACAGGCGGACAACTTGTTGAAAAGAGCGGCTTTGAAACGACTAGGCTTTGATGAGCCCAAAATTCATTTTCCTCTCCAGTTGCCGCCGTTAAACATCTGGGCTAGTGGGTGGCAGTCAGGCCCACATCTGTTGCCGTACGATTATCTTGCAGTGCCGCCATCATCATTATCATTGTCAGCGTGTCATTGGGTGTGCAGCGGGCAGTCAGCCTTAGCACCCGCTCACCTGAGAAGGCGGCTCGGTGGAGGGGTGCGTGGGTGGTCCACGTTTTGAAAGACAACCAGACGCCCTGACGACAACCGTATTCACTCCCAAGGCGGTCTGAGGAGGGAAAAAAATGCTTCAACCTATTAGGTGCATACTTGTCACCATGGTAACGCTGACAATGGGGCACGCTTGCGATCAAGATGTTCTGCATTTGCAAAAGAGGTGCGCAGATGTTAGCAGTAATTAAGGGCGCAGAATTCATTAGGCCACTTGTGTTGCTTTTTATGAGGCGGTGGATTGTTCGAAATTCATAGTCACGCTTTGTATGGTTGGTGAACGATCCAATTTCTCCACCTGAAGCGCAATGTTGTTTCCCTCATTAACAATGCTTATTATTCACTATTGGTAATAATAGTATTTTTGTGCTATAGTCGCAGTGTACTGTTATGATAATTTGCCTTTCCGACATGATTTTATTTAGTCCAAAAATAAGGAAGTGGCTTGGACGAAAAGCAAAAATAACACTTTTTGGAGTGGAGCAATGAGGGGGTCGACAAATGTTCATTTTCCGTGAACCAGGAAGTGGCTGATGAAAACAAACACCTTCAGACCAATTACTCCTCAATTTCTCAAAGGCAACTTGCGCTCAGAGTAATTTGCATCGCAACCTGTGAGGGTCCAATAATCAGCAATTCGATTCTGATAACACGCGGGAGCACAAGACAGGCGCAAAAGAGCAGTCCGCTTTGCTGGGCGCGTTTGCGTAACCCTCGCGTGCACACCCGCGTGAGCGGATCACGATGCCAACGATAGAGCAATAATCAAACGTGGTCCCGTGGGGGCTCGCCTCACTCGCTACAGAAAAATTAAGTGTCCCTTTTGATCCGTGCGGCTGAGTCGCGGGCGAGTCGAAAATTAAAAAGAGATGCCTGCCGCACCTGCCTGCAGGACAAAACAATTCTTCCTTTTTACGCTCCGTCGTCTGAGACTTTATTATCTTTTCTCGAAGCGGAGCAGAGTGGGATGGGAGTAGATTTTCTGGACTAGGGTTTCTTTGCTGTGCCGGACAATGGGGGTGCGCCAACCTCAATGCAAAGATCAAGGTGGCTACGTTCACTTTTGAGTTGTCAGAGAGCAGCATAAGAGGAGCAGGATGTTTTTTTCCATAAAATGTTTGGAAAAGGCCATTGAGGCAGTGGGTCAAAAAAAGGTTGGGCACTCGTAGCTACAATGGATAATATAGTTTCGTTTTATTGTTTGTTGTTGCTAGCAGGCTAACAAGGATATCATTGCGTGGATTTCAAATATTCCGAAAGCGAGACACACTTGACAGGGGTGTTTGGAGCGCATAATTGCCCATAACTGTAAAAACATTTATGAGGAATCATTTTTCTCCGCTTCATACATTTCCCCTTCCCTGCGCCCTTGTGTGATACTTCCTTGTGTCTACATTAGCGCAAGTGCAGCAGTGATCCACTTGAGGTTGTCGTCTTTTAATGGGGGGCACTATTTCCACTTCACAGAGGACACAAGTGGTGGTGGGGTGTCAGGGTGGGCAGAGTCGGTTGAAGGGGTCGGCGGGGTCTACAAAGGGAATGGCAGAGTGGCAGAGAGGCCTGCGTGCACCACGACCGGTCCTACCGCCACTTAATAATGTAGCGAGCTTTGAAGGCGCAAACTAAGCAGTAGTTATCCTCAAGCAGGTGCTGCACTTTTGGCTTTCCACAGAAGCGAATTCCATGCAGTAGCTTAAAATAAATAAAAAAATCTTTGCTGAGGATAAAGAATATATTTGTTTACATCCTTTATCCTTGGTAAAAATGTTTTATATTAGCTACTGAGCGCTCTTAATTTAAAAAAAATGTTTTTTTGCTACCGATAGATAGATAGATAGATAGATAGATAGATAGATAGATAGATAGATAGATAGATAGATAGATAGATAGATAGATAGATAGATAGATAGATAGATAGATAGATAGATAGATAGATAGATAGATAGATAGATAGATAGATAGATAGATAGATAGATTCTTCATCATCAGCAAAGAATGTTGTTTTTTTAATTATTAGCTAATGGATGGAATCTACATTGCTTGAAAAGGTTGATCGCTGTGTGACACTGATGCTATACTGAGCATCAAGCAAAAGACAATTTTCCCATGTCACATTCCCTGTGACTGTTTTGTATGCACAAAGTGCTGATCGCCAACTTGGATTTATTTTAGCCACATGGTGAAGAACTTAAAAAACGTTGTCTCATCACACAGGTTTGGGGAAAAAAGGCAATGGAACGATCCGTCGGCGGGTCTTGTGAGGATTCCGGAGCCGTGCTGCTCGTGTGCATCATCTTGGCTGTGATTCAGCCTGACACTTTTGGAAATGTTTGTTTCGTGACCAGAATTTGAAATGCATGAGGCCCTGTTTGTGGTTTGGGGAGGCCCTACCCGAAGGAGAGGTTAAATCTGGGTGCGTTAAGCAGAGTGGTGGCAAAACGGCAAAACTGACACGCTCAAATGAAAAAGTTATTTGAGGAGTTGTTGCATTACACTTGCTCGGCAACAGGAATCTCCAAATTCCGTGACTTGGAGGCGACTTCCCCCTCCCATAAAGTGGAAAGAGATCAATGCTTTCACAGCTAACTTGTTCATCAGACAAAATTGTGGATAAAAAAAGTAATTTCGAGACATTCAATTTGAGTTTTTTTTTTTTTTTTAATAATTGAACACTCTAAATTGTCCCTAGGTGTGAGTGTGAGCGTGGATGGTTGTTCGTCTATGTGTGCCCTGCGATTGGCTGGCAACCGATTCAGGGTGTCCCCCGCCTACTGCCCGGAGACGGCTGGGATGGGCTCCAGCACCCACCGCGACCCTAGTGAGGATCAAGCGGTACGGAAGATGAATGAATGAATGAATAATTGGTATTTAACGTTCAAAATTCAGCCTTGGTCGATTTGACTAATAAAAAAGGTTGTTTTGACAGTCAAATTTCAGGAGCACCACTTCAACCAGAATGTTCACACTTCCAAAACACTTCCAAGTAAACATGCGCAGGGCAGACGCTTTTTGGATCGTACGGACCATATGTCCACATCCTCACACCACGTGGGACATACACTATGTGTGTGGGTGTGTGTTTGTGTGTGTGCATTTGTTTGTGCCACCTCATTGAAATACACCAATCCCACGGTATTTACTGCCTTCTCTTTGTGCGCAGCCCACCCTCAACATTTTGGCAGCGCGGACACAGTTGCCGAAAAGAGATATCGGATGGAGCGCAGCCCGGAGCACACTTCCAGCTCAACTAAGTCATTTTTAGCACCATTGTGTAACAAACAAAACAGCCAGGCAAGAGACGGTGGCCGCAAGCAATGGCTAAACAAATGTATTTAAAAGCAGTGAAATCGAACAATGTCGTTCTTCATATTTTAGAGGAGATTAAACAGTATGATCATGAAATTCAGGAGTGCTGATCTTAATTTTTTTTTTTTATTTGCCAAAGCCCTCTGTTGAAAAAGGAAAAGTCGTAAATGGTGAAGAGAGGAGCTAAACGTAGCCTGGGTTTTACATAAAGTCCTGGAGAGTCTTCGCCACACTGTGCATGTGCAGGTACATGCACATTTTTTTCAAAATCAAGTCATCTGAAAGGTATGTGAAGGGTAATCTGGAAGATGAGTGGACAAATATGGAAGTACCGTATTTTCCGCACTATAAGGCGCTTAGGAGTATAAAACACACCGTCAATGAATGGTCTATTCTAAAACTGTTTTCATGCATAGGGCGCACCGCATGATAATTATATTGCATTTTCACAACCTCTGTAGATGTCACAAATCTCTTCACAGAACATTTAAAATACTACGTTCAAGATATCAGAATATATCCATACATCAGGCGCATCGGATTATAAGGTGCACTTTTGAGAAAATCGAATGCTTTTAGGTGCGCCTTATAGTGCGGAAAATACGGTCATTTGTGGGGTGGACGAGTAATAATTTGGGATATGTTTACGGTTTACCCCTCCAAGATTTTCTACCCGGCAATCAGACGCCTTTCCCAGGCCCTCGCCGAGGATAGCACTTCCAATGTTTTCCTACCCGACAATTTAGGCCAGGGTGTTGGATCCAAACCATTCTCTTGCATTTTGCAAGCTCTTTTAGTTAGAAGCATTACTTAACCCTGGGGTGGTCTCAGCGATTTATGTTGCACTTTGTCTTTCTCGCGACCTGATTTATTGTAATAAATTATTTTTTTGTATACAATCCACTCCTGCTCCTGATTGGTCCGGAACTCCAACAAATCTCCCTTAGAAGGTTGAAAAGGGGGGGAAAAAAAGCCCCTGACAGAGGAAATTCGAAATTGGTGAACATGTGGCTCATGGCAGGCACATGGTAACGTCCGAAAGTTCCATACGTGAAGTTGACAAGAAAATCAGCCATTTGGGGAATTCCACGGAATCCGACTCAAGAAATTGAGATATTCTCGATGAATCGCAAAGCTTTTTTGCCGAACTTGGTGTCAAATTTTGATGAGCCTTTTGAGGATTCAACATGGGAAAAAAAGGGCCTGTTCATCAATGCTTACAGCTTTCTGGATGGACTCCCAGAATATTTCAGTCTCTTGGAGGCTACCTAGTCCAACCTCAGTCCAAAGAAAAAGGAGCTATACAAACAAGCACTATTGAGTAACAGATGGATGTTTCCACTTGGCTCACATGCAACACATTTTTTTTTTAACTTTAAGTCCAAACAATGATAAGTCAGGCCTAAGGAGCTGTGACGTCTCGCCTATGTGGAGCAGATGGTGCTTTATGCATTTATAATAGTGCAAACATTGTAACACACTCTCAGTATTCTGAACCCTTGCACGCTAATTAGGTTGATGAATGTGATTAACCCTTTCGGTGCACAGCGGTTACTACAGTGGACAGCTTATCATGTTACAGGGTGCATGAAAGGGTTCAAGTCCTAACATGTTATTTTTTGTGAAATATATTTATTTCTTTTTTTTTTTAAATAGCAGTGGGATGTTTGCATTGGCACCATTTGGCATTTTGGAACAAGGCACTCACTTGTGTGTGAGGAATGTCTCGGAAATATGAACAACATTTCCCAGCAGAGTCGTAAAAACAGCGGTGAAAGCGCAGCGCTCGATGAAATCACATACGTGCCGCCGTCATCGTTCCAGTGCGACTTCCTGGCCAATTTATTGGCTTCGTTTTAATAGCCGGAGCTATTAAAGACCCGTGCAGGTGATAACGGGCTCGCTGTCGCCAGAGAAGACATTAGACATTTATTTGCACTCCGTCAAATCATCTAGAAGGACTGTCCAATGATTTTTTTTTTTATATTCTTTTTTAATTATTCTGAATTGGCTCAAGCCCCTTTCATAAGTCGTGATATTGCCAAGGAAAAAAAATGTCAGGTCTGTCGAGTAATTTCTACTTCTTAATATTCTTACTTCTTATATAATAATTTAAATATTTAACATAACTAAAACACATGACTTTTCCATCAGGTACATTCCCTTACAATATTGTGACTTTAAAAAAAATTAATAATAAATAAATAAATCCTGTTCTTAAAATATGAAAAATATATATTTTTAAAAGCACTGACTTTATTCCAATACCTTTTTGACACTTTCTGAAATAAATAAATAAAAACACGATAACTTAATTGTGTATAGATAGCTAGCTAGCTAGATGCCTAGCTAGGTAGCTCTCTAGCTAGCTAGCTAGATGGATAGCTACATAGATAGAAATGAGTGACATTTAAAAACATCCTGATTTTAATCTTCTACTTTGACAACTTTTCTTCCTAAATTAATTCACTGTATTTTTGTGCCTTCTGTTCCACAAATTCTTTTAGTCCAAAATTGAATACATGTTGATTTATCATTCCATTCCATGCAATCAATGAACACATTAAATGCATTGCTAATTATAATAATAACGTGTTATTTGGCCAAGAAAAACAGACCAATTTATTTTTAAAAAATCCCCTCTGGATAAGTAACGTACAACAGAAAAAAAAGTCCTTCTTATTGAAAACCAACTCGTTCCTCGAGTATTATCACAAGAAATTGGACGTGCGTGGCGCGAAATAATCAGCCATTTAATTCCACCTCTTCAGCTAGCGCAATGCGACGTGCGAGGGAGGGTGAGATTTATCTGGAAGCGACAGACGGCGAGTCTCGCCGCGCATCTTTTTTCAGCGTGACCGAACCTTCTCCGGTTCACGCATGAAAAGAAGTCCATCCATGTGGGTGAAAAACAAAACAAATCCAAAAGTCTGCCAAAATCGGAACCCTGCCGTTTGTCATCTCACTGCGAACTTTGCGTAGGTTTGGCCTGTCGGCTTCATATGAATTAGCATCAAAAACTGCGAGACCGGAAATAAAAAGACTTTTTGGCTACGCGGTTCCTCAAATCAACATTCAAGAGCAACACGGGGATACCCAACCGTAGCTCATGAAATGGACAAACTTTCTACATAGCAACACGACTCAAGTGATGTAACGTTGGGAGCGCCACGGGTGGTCGGGTGATTGCTCTGGCGCCCTCTATTGACTGGCCGCCAGTGCAATAAAGGCCCAATTATTCAATGTATCAAATGGTGTTTTCTGCCCTTGATCTGCTCAGATAATGGCCGACAATCGTCAACCTTTCCAATACAAAACATCTTAATGTGGGCCGTATGGTCAAGGACTTGAGTCCTTTTCGTGCCGCCCTAGCTCACTTTGTGCAACAGAGCGAAAAGAGGATGGTGCCCTGGTTTCCAGTGCGCCCACATTTGGAAGGAGCGGCACCAAGAAGGTTTGAACGAGAAGTCGACCGCACTTGCTCTCAGTAATGATGAGAATCAAAATGTGTCAGTTCCACGCCGAGTATGGCATTTTATTTCACACTCCGCCATCTTTGAAGAGGTCCTGACTGGCGTCCCACCATTTTACACTGAGGCAACATTTCTAAAGGCAAAATCCCACATGTGAGGGTCAAAGCGCTGACCAAAATCCAAGAACCTTAGAATAAATATTTTATCGCGGATGGAAAGCTAGCTTAAAAATAAAGCCTTTCAGCACTGGGGGGACGAGCTTGTTGAAGTTTAAAAGCCGCCCCCTTGACTGCCAGTCTGCCGCTCTTTGCTTTAAGCTCTTTACGATAAACTCTTTATATTTAAGTAGCACAATCCAACGCGGAGAGAAGCTGCTATTGGATCTCGGCGGAACTTTCTTTAGATTTGGTCTTTGATGCAATTCTGTAACGCGCTGTGTCCTGGCTCGGCTCGCCGGTATTATCCCGGCTCCGACTGCGGCCCCTAGCAATGGCGCCATTGTTTTCTTGGATGTGTCGATGGCCACTTTCCAACGCAATCTCCTTTTTGTCTCATCGTCATATCTTTCAGTTACGAGAGGCACATCTCTTATCTGTCTTCCGTAACTTTAATGTCTGCGAGGCTCAAGATTATGCAACTCTCAAGGTTTTTTTTAATTCTTTCTTATTCCCTGCCTTGACCCTTTACTTCTTTACCCCCTCCCCGCCACTCTCTCATTTTTCCCCACAGATAGTAGGTCAATATTCACAATAAGCTTCTTACCCGAAACTCTTTTTTTCTCTCTCCGCATGAGAGTTGCGCGACGCGAGAGGAGTCACTCAACCCTATTTTCCTCGTTCCACCCATCCATCCCAAGGATGGCATCAAGGGGTGTCTTTCAAAAACAGCAGACCAGACCGTTTATATCAGTAGCTCCTAAACACTGTGTTGGGAAATCATTCAATCTGACTTTATGGTTGGAAAAATCTCGATTATCACATACATGTCTGAGTGATGCGTTCAAAGTGAAACAAATATTAGATGATGGGATTCAGAACATTACTGAAGATTTTATAGGGTAGTTTTAAATTCTCTTTTCTTTTATTCTTTTCTCCCCAAAAAATGTTCTGCTAATTTTTGGTGTATTATTCTCACATGTCAAATCTTTTCAGCGAAGAAACAGTAAACATACCGTATTTTCCGCACTATAAGGCTCTTCAAAGTATAAGGCGCACCTTCAATGAATGGCCTATTTTAAAACTGTTTTCAAAAAGAGGACGCACCGCATTATAAGGCACATAGAAGCTACAATAGTGGATGTGGTTGCATGATGCATCTGCTAGATGGAGCTACGCTAAAGGGAATACAATACAATATGGCTTAATTTACATTGCGCTTTCACGACCACTGCAGCGGTAACAAAGCTCTCCAGAAAACATTTAAAATACGACGTCCAAGAAAACAGAATATTGATCCATATATAAAGTGCATCGGATTATAAGGCGCATGTTGGTTTATGAGAAAATTGAATGCTTTTAGTGCGTCTTTGAGTGCGGAAAATACGGTACTTATCACTTCTAAACTGACTTTTCTATTACACTCATCGGTGCAAAATGTAAATAAAAAAAGTTCCACTGATAGGATTGCACATTGCAAAAAAAATAAACACTCAAGTCTCAAATGAAAAACCAATCCGCTCCTGTCGCCGACTCAATTACATTTGGGTTTATCAGCACCAGAATACATAATCCAGAGCAAATTCAAACCCATTTCACTTAACACACAGACACATACACACAGAGTGTTATTCAATTGGACCTCATGCAGAAATCACTTCCCTGACTTGCAATCTCCCCGTACGAGAGAATCACTATTTCTGAACGTCTAATAAGATGAACCCTCACACTCGCCAATGCTAAGATAAGGAGTCGCTCGGGTGTGAGCTGAACACGCACACAGGCGCGGGCGCTACCCTTCCTAAGTGATTCTGTTCTACATTTGTCTCACAATGCATTCGACGTTTCAAGCTGTTTTTTTTCCCACTCACCCCTCAGCAGCACGCCATCTGACTAATGGATGCTATTTGATTCTGGTGGCAGTCACCGTTTAGATTGGCTACTTAAGGAGTTTTAGTGGGCAGTGCTTGAGGGAGATTCAAATTCATGGCTTCCATATATCTTGTGATAATAGAACAAAAAAAAAAAGAAATTATTAACGTAAAAGTGGAGGCTCAGTGTTGAACAGAATTCGTGATGCCGGTCGACTTCAAGTTGTTAAAACAATAAAACTAAAATTGGAAATAATACACAAACTCAAACTGGGATTAAAACGAACAGTTTAAAGAACCCTCCGGTTAGGTTTCATATTCACACCCGTAGATTTTTACTTTATTTTCAGCTCTATGGTTATCATCATATTTTCCTTCTGGAGCAGAATTGAAAAAATAAAAATAAAATCTGTTTAAATTCATCACCTTTACAGACAGTACTTTTTATTTTAACGTTAAATTGTGTACGAGAAATATTTGTTGTCATTCTATATAGTTTAATGATGCGGTTTAGTGCCGCGTGTTAATGGAATTGTAATTAACCCTTTAGGGACAGTGGTTGCTACACTGTACAGCTTATCAGGTGTAAGCTGTTATTTGTGAAACGGTTAATTAAATATTTATGCAAAATTGCTTATTTCACAAATATTTACTGAATAGTTTGTTGTACACAAAGATCAAAAGAAATTTATATTATACATAAATAAAAATGATTTTTTAAAAAAAACTGACAAACATTATACATTTTCGGATTACGGAACCGTACTCTGCCCACTTCTGATTTCGCTGCTCACTGAAGGTTCCTCGCCAGCCGACCGCCGCGTTCATCATCACCCCGTTGGAGCGCAGCGGGGAGGCTCTTGCTCTGCGAATGCATTTGAATCTTCAAAATAACTGCAAGCATACAATGTGCTGGATAGTAAGTATACACTTAAAGACTAGAAAATACGATTTGTCATATATGCACACATGCATGTTTGTATTTCAGACATTTGAACAGGACTATGTCGACTTTTTACAGCCACCGTTTGTTAAAGACGCACTCGTGCCTATTTTTGGAACCACCTTCCAACCATGACAAACGTCTATTTATAACCGCTGATTACCTGATTAGCAACGCACAAACTCCGGCGAGCTCACTTGCACGCAAGCCTTTCCCATAATAGCTGTGCACGGTCGGGCCGAGCAAACGTGACGAAAGGTTCCAGGTGGAGCCGACGGTCAAGCGGGCCCGCTTAATCTACTCTCGTCTCCAACCTCTGTAATCCTCTTTTTCCTGCAGCGGAGAACACAAAGCAATCTTATTTCAATGCCGCGACCGTGATAATCATCTCCATCTCCATGTGCGGCCAACACGCCACCGTGCATCCTGTAATTATCCTCCTGCTCGCAGATGGCAACGTTTGATTGAAATCGCTTTCTTGTGTGTGCGTGCGGGGGGCTAGGCTCCGGCCTTGAATAGTACACCGGCGGTCTATTCAGTAGAATGATATGTTATCAAATGAAGATGTAGGTCAGAAAGTACTAGCCTCTGATGGGGTCGTGCCGATCCCGGCAAGATAAAGACGGGCTCGCTTCAGGACACTTGCATACATGCAGCGACTCCCGATCAGATCTCCAGGCCCCTTTCTGAACTTCTTGTGTTCCTTTGGAGTGGTCTGTGTCAGAGTAATTACCGTACCGCGATAGCATTCCATTTTATCCTCTGGTGCAACTAAGGGCCCGTGGCCACATGCGGCACGTGACCACACTCTGAGTTGCCCCTTGATGAACTCCCTGCCCCACCCCCCAGAAAACGGTGGCGGGGGGTGCAAAACAGTTACTGGATGTTAATCAGTGTTTTTGAACCATTTTGGGCGTTTGTCAAAAAAAAAAAAGGGATTTTTTTTTCTTTTTCCAGGAAAAGGTTTTGCACAAAAACACAGGGAAAATGGTCGCAAAAAGAGAAATAAAAAAAGAATCATAAAAGTATTGGGGGTGGGGGGGGAAATAAAAAGTCTAACTTGGATATCCAGAGTACAACTGTAGTATCACCACTCAACCTTAGATGGCAGACACGGTTTAGCCGCGCTCAGGCCGGGTCTCCTACAGCCCTATACTAAAAACATGAGTACCGGTATTTAAAAAATATATATATTTTTCAGATTAAAATTTTACGTTTCAAGAGCAATTTTGTTGAATAAGTTCACAATATCACCCACAGGAGGCCCCCGCTATTCACGAGGAATTGAGTTTCAAGAATAGTGAAAAAAAATGCCTATACTGTATTTGACATCCACTGAAATGCAGCGGTGTATATATATTTTCAAAACCTCCCAAATTGTATTTTCAGGATACCTTTTTTATTTAAAATGGAAGGAAATGCGCGTATTCCGTTTTTGTCCCCGTAAACCTCTCACCAGCTATTCACGTTTTTTGTCGTAGCACAAGAACCCCCGTTTAAGCTAGTTTTGTTGTTGGGTTTTGTTTTTTTTTTTTTTTGTTGTTGTTAAATGACAAAAGTTGTGTGAACACTTTGGCCACAGTAGTTGCATTTTTAGTATTTTTTAAGACAAAAAAATAAAATAAAAATAAAAAACTAACATTTTACTAGCAAAAAAATAAGCAAGATTAACGGACAATCTGAAGTGACAAAGCTCTTCAGCCATTTTTTTTCCCGCCCAAACATCTCTGGTAAAGCTTTGGTGCATTAATGCAAAGGGGTTAACAAGAAGCTTAATAGTGTAATCCGAATCCCGTCTGGCGCGCACACACACACACACACACACACGCACAAACACACAGTGTCCTCTGTGTGACTTCATTGCTGAGACAAAGGTCAAAGTTCAGGAACACTTTTTGAAGTTGGGAAAAGTTTACAAAACCAGCACAACCTTGACATTCCCAGAGGTGACCTCAACCCCATTCGGGAAGGCCTCGAGCTCAAACCGTCTCTCGCTGTCTCTCTCCAGTTCTCAAAGCTGTGACCCACATTTATCTCTCAGGCTAATCCTTTTGTTTCCCCGGTTGGCCTACGAGCACCTAACCGTATCTAATCCACGGCGGCGGCTTTATAACAGCGTTCGATTTCATCTCATTCAAGCGTCTTTCCCAATGATCGCCTCGTTTCCTTCTCATTAATCGCTTCTTATGCCTCAGGCTGCTTTTGTGAAAACCCCCTTCTCAGTCGGATGTTGTACAAATATTGAAGCGCCATATTAAAACGGGCCATATTGTGGAAAATAGATTTTTTAAGAGCTTGTCATAACAGAAGCCTACCGATAAAATGTCAAATTACACAACAAATTAAATCTTAATTTGCTGCCGTTTCTCAAGATTTTGCCAAATTCTAATTTATTTCAACTACCGTATTGGCCTGAATATAAAACGGCCCTGATTGTAAGACGACCCCCTCTTTTTCAAGACTCAAGTTTGAAAAAAGACTTTTTGAACACCAAATTAATTTTTATACAGAAAATTACAGGATCTGAAACAAATGATTATAATATATTTGAGAGAAAAAGCATGTTATTTCGCCTCATTCAAATCTTAATATCTGAACATTTAAATATGTAAACTAAAGTGCAATCACATTCATAAATGAATGGCTTCTGGTTTTTGACATGTAAATTACATCATAACTTCTCCTCGGCTGCCGGTTAATCTGGCCGATCTACGACCCACTTTTCTCCAGATACATTTCTCCATTTTCTGTTATCTCTTATTTTCTTCTCTTTCTTACCGCTATTTTTTATTTTTCTTCTTTGTGCTACCGCTATTTTTATTTTTATTCTTGGTGACAGGTGTTCACTTCGGCCTGGGGAGTCAAGTTTAGGATTTGCTTCAATAATATCTGGCGCCATCTAGTGTCGTGAATGAGTATAATGTCTAGACCCCGAATATAAGACGACCCACAGTTTTTCGTCTGATTTCAATACAAAAAACACCGTCTTATATTCGGGCCAATACGGTAATTTACAGAATACCACAGATGACCTGGATAGTTCGTCTAGGTTAAGAGGCACTTTCAAGCTACTGTCTGAAACACGTGCACTGCCTTCTGGGGACACCTGCCTTATGCTGTCATGTCAAAATAGGACAGCTTCTGTGGATGCACAATAGGGTTGGGCGATATACAGATTTTGACACCGTTTCACCGTCTCCTCTGACTGCAATTGTCGCTAATCTTTTTGTGTAGTCTGCGCGGCCGCCGCTAGTCAGTCTGGATTGGGAAACCAAATCCACCATCGATGTTCGTTTACCTTTTAACCAAGATCGAATTGACGAATAATTGTACTTTGGTTGAAAAATATGTCTGTGGTGTCATTGCGTACAACAGAAAGAGTGTGATGTGCGATGACGTCACGGGTGTGCGTCGGGCGCGGCAGGAGAGGAGAGAGGACAGAAACACTGAGAGAGCGAAATAATAGTCCCCATGTGAACAAAAGAGTGCGTCATTCGATAGCCCGACAATGTCAAGAAAAAAATGAATAAGAAAAAAACAGATGTCGTCCTAAGTGCTTTTTTTAAAAAGATACCAATGCCCTAACGACAACCCAGCTTCAACCTTCGGTTTGAAATAACTAACCTCCAGGGTCCCTCGCCGTCGATGGACAGAACACGGGGTGTTCCTCCAACCATCAATCAATTCTTTTAATTAAGCATCCTTTTGGACTAATTCGAAATCTACTTGGTTGTCGTCAAGATGTGATATAGCGCAAAGCTAACCTGCATAGAAATGGCCAAACGCGATTCGTATCAGTATTGTGAGGCCAGCAAACTAACAGACAAAGACAAACGTGTTCGTAAACTAGCTGGGCCCCGGTGACTGCTTAAGAGTTAAGTGAAGCTCAACAACCGACAGTTCTGGTTCGCTTGCTCTCAAGTAGCAGCCACTAGCCCAGGAGTGTCAAACTCATTTCACATTGTGGGCCACATCCGGCCTCGGTAGATGTCAAGTGGGCCGGACCATTAAAATGATACCATACTCTGCTATAAATAACCAAAATAATATGTCTTTGTTTTGATCTAAAGAAGCACAAGACCATTAGGAAAATGTTGACATTTAATGAACATATCTTTTACAAGACATTTCATGAAGCACCTTAGACAAATGTGCAATTTACTTTTATCATTCACATATATGCATTACAACTGATCCTGCGGATTGTACAAAGGCATAAAACTTTAACAAGTAATTGTTTTTGAAAAATATAGTCATGCACTTTATGATTAAACGGGATTTATAAAGAAAGGAATTTTAAAACCATTTACACGTGCATATAAAATCTAAATCAGGTGTCACCAACATTTTTGAGGGTGAGAGCAACTTCATGTGTACCGATTGTGTGAAGGGCTACCAAATTGATACACGTCTGAAATAACATATTTGTCCAAAATAGCTTCAATAATATGAGGATGTGTTATTTTTAATACTTGATTTAAATTGTCAGACTTTGATCGTGTTTCGAAATGTCTCACAGTACTGCCAATGTTTGCATTTTTAAATCATAATTTCTACTAGCAAATCACAATGTCCAGGCACTGGCGGGCTACTCAAGTGGTCTTCACGGGCTACCTGGTGCCCGCGGGCACCATGTTGGTGACCACTGATCTAAATGTAATCCCTGCCTACACTTTACAAACTCAACAAACAACAAAAGGAGAATGATATTAAATGTGTCAAGAATCAAGTATTCACATGTACTTGATAGCGTCTGCTGTGTTGGGTCTGTCTCAGTGACAGACTGAGACTGCTGTTGTCTTCTACTCTGATCAAAAACAGTATGTCACCTAGCGGATACTCCATGAATTGCACCTTCATAAAAATATTCATATCATGTCTTTCATGCAATTTTTCACTTTTAAATTATCCTGTGGGTTTTATCGAACCTCCTTGGGGGCCGGTTTCCGGGCCGCATGTTTGACGTCCCCTGATATACAGCGTTCCGCGCGGCATACCGTGTCACCGAAATACTGTACAACCCGACATGCTCTACTCACCATACCTTCCATTTACAACCCGGCTAAATTTAGCTCCTCTGCAACAAGGCGAGATGTTAGCACAGGGCATTGGGTCCCAAAAATTCCCCAAATGATGACTCTGCAAATGCTGGCTGAAAAATATATGGACAACATGAGTCATCATCATGACTGTTTATATAACTGAAGTGTAAACGTTTGAATAAAACAAAACTTCTCTCCAACTTTGCAGTCTTTTGCACGAGGAGCCTTCCACCCTCAACTTGCCTCTGGCTGAGTTCAATCCGTTTCTTAACATTCCTTCCATGCACCTGTGCCAATAACGAGCCTGCAATTCCCTGCACGACTCCTTCAAGAGGTGGATTTTGTGCTTGAAAGGTTGAATAAATCCAGTCTGGCAAGACAAAAAAAATATCACTTTGACATTTAATTAAAAAAAAAAAAAACAAGTGAAGGAGACACAAAATAGAGTTGAAAAGAGAGTAACCAGAAGCCAGGTTAACCAATGAATGAGTTTTGATTCACAGGTGGCAGGAAGTGAAGAGCTTTTAACACAAAGAACTGGTTTGAGTGCCCCTACTACTTGAGATGGGAGTAACTTGGCGGGAGCTTGTAGGGCGACTTTGCAGGCATGTAAAATTTCAGTCCATCCCAGCACACTGTGTTCCGTACAGTTTTTTTTTTATCATAAAAAAAAGTTCCCACCATGTATTTTGAGGCTGCTCCCTCAACATAATCGTGGTTTTGTCCTCAAACATCTTTTATGGAGCTCCAGACTGATGCAGGGGGAAGTAGCAGCAAAACGAGCCAAAGTTCAAAGGTCAAGTGGTACGGCAGGGCAAGTGACAGCTTCGAGTGTTGACCGAGGTAGTTAAAACTAAGAAATGAAAAGCTAAGAAATTGATTTCGAGAATTGCTGTACTTACTGTTCATTTCGGAAACACAAATTATTTCAACCTAGTCTTGAACTCTTTCACGTCACGGTGCAAGGTGGTGATGGACACCAAAAAGCAGGCAGGAGGGAGGAGCAGGGTGTACTTGACGAAATGAATTTAAAACACAGAAAACTAAAATCCAAAACAAAATCCAAAGTAACAAACAAAAACCATGACTGAAACAAAAACTATCAATAACCAAAACACTACGAGAACAAACATGACAGCAGCAAAGGAACCGCAACAAACAAACATGACAGTAGCCAAGAGCAAACAATGACCCGACAATGAGTGCTCGGGCTGTGAGTCATTTTAAAGCCACTCATTATCTAACGACCAACAGGTGTGCAGCTGCAGGGAAAATCCCCACAGTGCCACCCGTTGGTCACAAACCGAAACATGACATTTCAGGCACAGCGGTTACTACAGAGGACAGCTTTATCATGCTATCAGGTTACAAGGTGCACGAAAGGGTTAATCGAACTGCGGTTGACGACTTGGAGAAAGTGATGTGTATGCATTACAAACCATATGACCAATGAGACTTAGATTTTTTTAACAGACTCAGAATATTTTTTGGAATCTGACCTTGAAAAGCAACTTTTATTTGCTTCTTTGTAGCATTGTTAGCATTAACCCAGTCATGCACCCTTTAACCTGATAACATGATAAGCTGTCCACTGTAATCACCGCTGTACCTGAAAAGGTTAAAGTATCGGACACAGTGGCGTCCGTCAGGGACAGCAAGGCCTTCTCTGCTGGCATTCTCAGAAAAATAAATTTAATAAATTAATTTTTTACTCAGAAAAGTAAATGTAATGAATTTACTTTTCTGAGAATAATCCATCCATCCATCCATTTTCTGACCCGCTTAATCCACACAAGGGTCGCGGCGGGTGCTCGAGCCTATCCCAGCCGTCTTTGGGCAGTAGGCGGGGGACACCCTGAACCGGTTGCCAGCCAGTCGCAGGGCTTTTCTGAGAATAACATAAATTTAATTTATGTTATTTTATTCTCAGAAATATGGAAAAAAAATTATTCTCTGTATTCTTTACGTCTTATTATTTTCACTTAGTCGATAAATAATTTATTTATTATGGTAGAGTTTTTAACCAATCATAGTTCAGCTAGCTTGTGTTGCCAGGTAAATTAAACTTGCTCGGGGCCTTCAGATTAAACAGAGCATGCCCCTGTGCGCTGTAAGTGAACGGACACAGTCAGGTTGCAATAGCCAATCAGATCACGAGTCTGCGCACCGGAGCCAGCGAGAAGGCCTTACGTTGAGATTGGACGTGAGCGTTCGGTGATTGGATTAGCACCTACTAGAGCTATCAATGCATTTTAACCCAATAGTAACTTTATTTTCAAAGAATAGTTTGTTTTGTTATTGTGTGGTTGGTGTCTTATATGAAACTGCGACATTGCACAATTTATTGGACAGACTTGTTTAAGCTCACACAGCGTAAATTGGGTGGCATTTTATTTAGTATTTTTGAATCATCTTTTTATTTTTGACAATATCTTTAAATTTAGTTTCCTTCTCTTAATTGTGAATGCATACTTGATGGTTTTAAATACTCGTGAAATTAAGTGCTGCTTGACGAGCCTATACAGTATTGTGTTCATGTATGTGACGTCACTGAAGGTCTACGGTTGAAATGCACGACATTGCACCACTAAACTTTAGAAGTGAGCAAACTTACCAATTGAGCACAGGATGAACTAATTGTTCTCCCCGCTGCAATCAGCTTGAGTTGAAGTTGAATTGCCCCTCGAGGAACTCGAATCAGTTTCATAAATCAAAATGCAATGAATACAAGTCCCCCCCCCCCAAAAAAAACATCCACCTGTTGGGCCTCAATGATACACCTGCTGTTTGTGCTTTTTGTCCACACAAAACTCGCCAAGAAAATGCAGAAAACACAAACGCCCGGCAGCCCTCCAACAAAAAGAGCTGCTCAGCAGAGGGTATAACAAAAAAGAAAAAAAAATGTCAATACGCCATTGACTTTGGCTCTCCAGTCAGTGCTGAAAAAGCTCCTTTCACTCTATTTATTTTGTCCTCGAAACCCTAAAAATACCACCCCTGAGAGTAATTAGAGCGCAACTATTTGCCAACATTGTCTTTGTACGCAAACAATGAGTAATGGGATTTCATTTGGACTACAATTTTTTTTTTCCAAGTCCAAACTGGACATTCGCATACTGAGGAGATATGCAAACTGTGGTGGGCTGTAATATGTCGTGGAAGTTAGTACTGAATAATGAATTGATCTATTGAGATCTATATTTTTTTCCGCACTGAAGGTAATGTGCCCTTTTGGAGCGTCAAAGGTGTTTGTAATTTAAATGTAGGAGACTGGACTGTCTCAGAATTGTTTGTTATTTATTCCATTGTTGTGTGTTCACAAATCCCCTGATAGAATTTATTTTGCGATCTCCTCGCTTGATTTTCTGTTGTGGTGCATTATTTCAGATTTTTAAAAAAGTTTCATTCACGTAATCATTAACTTATGTTTTTCGGAGGCGGTCTTTGAACGCCTCTTGAGCGGAACGACAAGGCACCGGAGACGGACTGAGACGTGTCTGTATTTACTTGGGTGCTCAACAAATGAATAAAGTGTATGTTTTTAACAAACAACACGACAGCTCTCTTTGTTTCGGAGCTGCAACATAAAGCACATTTGCCTTGAAGGTGTGGCAAGTTGGCATTATTTTAATCCGTGCGTCCACTTGCCAGTCACAAAACACGAGTCAACAAAAAGGTCGTTTGGCCCGCTTTCACGGTTCGTGTCTGAGCATTCAGAGAGCGGCTTTGACTTGCTGATGACACGTTTTCCACTCAGCCGCCGACGAGCGGCTAGAGCCGGCTGTCATTTCACTCCTCTTGGTTTGGAGGCTTCAACCGCCGTCGTTTGACGCGTGCCTGTGACGTGGTAGTCTGCTGCGTCACAACTGACAATTTGATGATCATCCAGAGGCGCCCTTTCAGGAACCTGATAACACAATAAGCTGTCCACTGTTGTCATCGCTGTCCCCGAAAGGGTTAAACATATCTAAAAACGTTTCTCACGGATATATTTGGTGTATGTGTTCGTTGTTTTTAGTGGATGGCTCTACTTTAAGAACCGGCAAAAGGAGAGATGGAATCCTTTGAATGCAGATTTATTAAAAAGGGAAAAAAGACATCTGCACCGCAGCACGCCTCTTCCGCAACTAATTTCCTTCAGCCAATCAGACGCTCTCAACACAAACATGTTATAAGAAATTATCAAAATGAATATAATTTAGGTAACTTTAACATCAAAGACAATACTGTCATGTTAAAACATAAAATGATAATAATGAACATTTTAAACTTAAGCTTAGCTGTATGACTTTACCGCTAAGCTAGCATAGCCTAGCGATAGTCATTGGAGCATTCCGATTTGCAAAACGTCACCATCATAGGAACGGAACCATGATGTATTGAGGACGAGTCACGTTCATCGATTGATTTCCACCGTAACCTCATGCAGTAGCTACAACCCCAAAAAAACAGGCAAAAATGCTGGCTGCATTGCGCCAAAATCGCAACAAGCTGCGTTCAGCTCTAGTGTCTCATTGAACCTCAGATGGCTGATGAAAAGAAAGTGAAATTGCTAGTGTTTTGTTCCTGAGATTTCAATTTTAAATGCCTGTATGAAGTGGACTTGCTCAAAGAAGCTCCATTTTTTATGGGGGGGGGGGGGGGGGTAAATGTTATGAATGACAAGGCAGTTTTTTAATTCCTTTAAAAAAAATCATATGTATTTATTCTCAAGGCAACCTATTCATTTGTATGTTTCATTTGAAGTATTAAAAAAAACCCACGGTAGAATTCAATGTTCAAATGAAGGAGGTGAAATAAAATGATTTTAGTTTAATAAGCAGTTGGGTTACGTTGTCCTTTAGGAAAATCCTGAGTCAGGGGATACTTATGGTTTGACAAAAAGTTTGGGGGTACATCAGTTAAAAAAAATGTTGTGAACCACTGGACTACAGCATGTTCCAATTTACACACAAATCATTGAATTTTGGCAACCCAAAATGTTGAAAGAGCCATGTCGGACCAAAAAACAAAAAACAAATGTCTGGAGCCGCAAAAAAATTAAAAGCCTCATATAAGCCTTACAATGAAGGCAACACACGCTGAATGTATCCATATTAGCTATAATAGCCTACTATCAAAATGACTAAGTTGGCTACAAATACATGAGCCTTAATGATTCAATATTTTTTCCCCTGCAGTGCATCCTGTTGGGCAGAGGAGCCCAAACTGCTTTGCCCGAAAATCTACTTTTGGATCAACCAACCTCACGCGATCGACCCGCTTCTCTCGGCAGTATCCCACCCTGCTTACGAAACGCGTCGCAGACTATGACGCAAATACTCGTTGACAGAAATGTTGAAATCTAATATTTATTCTACACATTTTTACAGCATTGGAAAACATTGAGAATGTTTGTGTCATGAATGTCCTCTGACAGAAAACCATCTTTAAAAAAAAATTCCGTTTACAAACATTTTTGAAAAAGCTCCAGAGAGCCACTAGGGCAGAGCTAAAGAGCCACATGCAGCCCTGGAGCCGCGGATTGCCAACCCCCGAGCTAGACAAACAAGTGACGATAAATGTACACGGTCTGGATTTTCAATGTTTTGGTTTGGTTTTTCAAAAATGTATGGACATAAAAAGAAATCGCCTTGGCGCATATAGACGTTCAAAAATGAAATTGCTTGGTCTTGTGAAAAACAAACAAACATATACAACAAGAATGGTAAAAAGCCGGGTCGTCACCTCAATATGCATGGTGAACGTCAGGAGTTGCTGCAAGCATTTCTTGGGTAAGTTGCATCCAGAGTGTCCTTTCGTTCAGTTTGTCATGTGGGAGCTATTCTTTGTGCCAAAGGGTTTCACAATCCAGAAGTGCCTAAAAGGGACAAGCTCTGTCAAAATGAATCCGCGTCCTCGACCTCGCAGGGAAGCTCAGAGCAGGTTCGGGCCATGTGGGTTGAAAGTTTCCGTGCTGTTGCTTTTAGTCAGACGTCACCCGACAGAGAGTGGACAGTCGGAGTATGTAAATGTTCCACTTTGGCTCGCTCGATGTGTCGAGAAGTGACGGATGCTTCCCGACGGAAGCCGGCTGCTGCTTATTGCCTTGAGGAGGGGCGGTTGGGGGTTGGGATTCGGGAATGTCAACCGAAGTTTTGGTCACAGGCATCAGGAAAGATAAATTTGCTTCTTAGCTACCAAAATCAGGCCGCACCATATGATGTCAAGGACAAATGTGTTTGAAGCACCTTGGATGAAGTCTTACACGGAATAGGAGTCGAAAATTAACCCTTTCGGGGACTGCGGCTACTACAGTGGACAGCTCATCTTGTTGTTAGATTACAGGGTGCATGAAAGGGTTAAAATGTGTGGCAAGCAATTTAAAAAAACGGAACCCTGACAAAAATTTACTAGTACTTGATGCCAACTTGGAAAAAAAAAGTGCGATTGCCAATAAATGCCACATCATGGGCGACGAAGCATTTTTTTCCCTATTAGACAAGGCAATGGTGTGACCAAATGAAGCTCCTCCCCTCACATCAACATAGTTTATCCTGGCAAGGTGACACCAAATCAATACTTTGACGTAGACATGGGGCACCATATGTTCTCAAGTAAAGTGTGTTTTTTTAAAAAAAACGTTTTACAAATGAACTTCATTTTACCCTTGTGCACAGGTGTCAAACTTAAGGCCAGGGGGGGCCTCATTTTATGTGGCCCGTGAAAGCAGCTCAAACACGTCAACTTCCATGATCCTTTCTAAAATGTCAACCAAGATGTGAAATTCTCATATGTAATATATGAGATAGATTTTAAGCATACCCCTCACAATAGCAAGGCTCTCCAACTGAAATGGTAACTAAAATGCGGCCTGTGCCAAAAATGAGTTCAAACACCCCTGCCCTAGTGCAACAATTCAAAATATATGCCAAACACTGAGGACAATATGGGGGTGGAGTTGCAGGGGTGTTTCCGCGCAATCGGCGCAAATGTCATCATCTCCAACATGCCGACTCCTCATTACATTTCACTAGAGTCAGAATGCGCCATATGGAAAGACATTCATTATGCAAAAAGTATATGAAATGCTCCAGGAGATTAAGCACCCCCTCCACCTGCACCCCCCTCCGCCTCCTGCAATGTGATCTTGTCATTGCCAGGTAATCGTTTGTTTTCAGCAGGGTGGATAATTGATTCTTCCAAATTTTGTAAGACTTCAAATCACAGCCCATGTTCTTGGCTTAATGTCTCTGGGGAGAAGAAGATGGCGAGCGGTGATGATGATGGGGGTGGTTGGTGGTAGGGGAGGAGGAGGTGATGATGAGCTTCCAATGGTCGGCGCAAGCGAGTTCTCCCGCGGCAGATGATAATGCGCCTTGTAAACGGCCGCACGTCCCGGGATAATGACACGGCGAGGCGTGTTGGGCTTCTGCCGGATGGCGCTCCGTCTGATGGTGCCGATGACCTGTTCCTCTTAAGACACGGGAGCCGCGGCATGGCTCCATTAGCTGGGGTGTCATGGAGGGAGGGGAAAAAAAATAATCCAAAACAAGAGGGAACGTTTGAATGTAACAGTGATCTTGGTCAGCTCACAGCGAGCAGTGACTAATGGCCAACCCAGTGAACCGCGGTGGGAACGGAATACCAAATATTTTGTGGCTGTACAAAAGTCGATTTTTCAGATCGGTGTGCCTGGACTCGCAAATGTGGAATACAGTGAAAAGGTGAGAATGCTCTTTAGAATTTGGACACTATTTTGATGAGCGGCCCAAGTTTGGCGCAATGGATGCTCTAAATCCGTGCAAGAGCTCGACTTTGCCCTTGTTGCTAAATCGCGGGCGGAGAAAAGTGTTCGGGTGGCGTTATGTAAATTATGCATCATGTCAAAACACGCCAAAATTCAGAAATGGCTCGCTCGCAGACACAAATTCAGAAATACACGGATAAAAGAATCACTTTGCTGTTTCATTTCCATACGTAAATGGGGAGGCAGGCACTCGGGGAAAATAAGTGCCGACAAGCAATTAAAAAGTCAATTCTACATAAAAGGTCATGTTTAATATTCAGTTCTATTTTGTGGGTTAAAATTAACAGCTAGAGCAACCAGTCGGGAGAGAAAAAAAGAGCAAAAAAATGGAAAGTCAAGCTATTCGTCAGAGCCGTTAGCTTCAACCTGTTGCTCTCCGCTAGCAAAGCTTGTAATTATTTCCCCTGATGCGCCCTTGGGACACATTGACCAATGAAAGCAGCGGAGAATGTCTCTCCTCCATCGGGATGGACTTAAAAAACCCCCAAAACAAACGACACTCTTGCATAAAAATACTCACACAGAAAGCGTCCGACTTCCAAGGTGCGTTCTCGAATTAGCATCACCATGTCTTCGAACGTCACTTGGCCTATTTTACAGGGCGACACGTCGTCGCTGTGTCATTTGGAGACGCGGTGCGTACGTACCACATCGATCGTGGACCAGAGGAAGCAAAATGAGCGTTTTCTCTGGAGATTAGAAAGACGATTCTAGACAAGCGGTAAAGGCTTGTAACACCATCTCCAGGAAGGTACCAAAATTTTGTCTGCGTGTTGAACCGTCATGAAAATGCAAAAAGATATTCCAAAGGGACTCGTACAGTGAAACCCCTCGACAATGAAACCTACATGGGCGAAAAAACCCCTAGTGTGAAAAAACCTTCATGCATTAAAATCAAATTTGCTACAGCGAAAAACACTGTTCTGAAAAATTTCTTGCAGCAAACATGATTTTGTTGAAGTTTCACTGTATTATCAAACCAGTAGGTACTTCACTACTTGCATCTCAAACCTTGGTTTTAGTGCTTGCCAAAGCCTGCTCAAGCGGCGCTTTTTCAGCGCCTTTGTGGTTTTGTGTCGAGACTTGGATGCTCGATGGCTTATCTAAATGAGGCATAGTGGACGTGTGACATAATCACGTTGGAAAAGATGCAAGCGGCGTGCCAGGAACATTGCTCCTTGCAACTCCTGTGTGTTGCATTAGTGATGATTTAGCAGGAAGGCTCCTCGGGCCCCCGGATTTTTTCTTCTCCTGAGACGTGGCCAAGTACGGAAAAAACCTGCCCGCCCCGCTCCCCCACCCCCCTCCAAAAAAATAAACAGGCCAGGGTGCGCACAAATAAACAAAGACAAAACGCTTCACAGGCTGTTGTTCATAACCTTCCACTCACAAAAAAACACCTCCTTTTCAGTTCTGCAAAAAATAAATATAGGTCATTCCAGGACTAAAAATGGCTCTCTGGGCCCGAGGCTTGCCAGAGCATGAAATAGACTTTACAGCACGTCCACCAAGAAACTTTTGCTTTTTTTTTTTTTTTTTTGTGGTTGTTGTTGCACATTTTTCATCCCGCCGCGTCACTGTAATCTTAACATAAGGCGTCCACATCCACCCCCGCTAACCGCAGTCGCACCAGCCCGCCTCCGTTTTACCTTTTCGAATAAGATATCAGCAGTTTGCCAGGTTCTGGAATATGACAGGCGAGACGCGTGCATCCAGATAACACGTTTTGCGGAACATTCCGACAATGATACCCACCTCTGCCTTTCACACTTGTCCCGCGCTGATAAGCACCAAGTCGGTGGTGTGGATTTAAAAAATGCGGCCTTGAAGAGCGGCATCGATTCAGTGTAATTACTACGTAATAACGTGCTTGTACAAACTCGACAAGATGAACTTTGACGACGGCAGGCAATTAAACATTAATGCATTATTCTGGGCTGCCCAGGGTTCGGGAACCTATGGCGCTAACCATTAGCGCGTCGGTCTCACGGTGCAGAGGTGCAAGGTTCGATTTCAGCTGCGGCCATCCTCTGTGTGGCATTCGCATGGTCTCCCCGCGCCTGCGTGGGTTTTCTCCGGGTGCTCCAGTTTCCTCCCACATTCCAAAAAACATGAGCGGCATATGAAGAGAACACTCTAAATTGTGAGTGTGAGCGTGGATTGTTGTTCGTCTCTGTGTGCCCTGCGATTGGCTGGTTACTGGTTCAGGGTGTCCCCGCCTACTGCCCGAAGACAGCTGGGATAGCCTTCAGCAACCCCCGCAACCCTTGTGTGGAGAAGTGGATCAGAAAATGGGCAAAAAAAATGGGTGTAGTATACGGTGGTGGGATGTAACAAAGTACTGTTACCTACTTTCCTTTACTTGAGTATTTTCTGGACTTTTTACTTTTACTCCCTACATTTGAAAACACTGGCAGGTTTAAAAAGAATGTTTACCAATTTTTTTTTCACCAAACATGGCATCATTTAAGTTGGTGTTGGGAGTTTATATTATTCTACATAAGTAGTATGCGAGTACTTTTGCAACCAAAACGAATCAGACACATTCTCACTAATCTCATGAATGCAACGCAGCACTTTTTTTGGGGGGGGGGGGGATCAAACCCCTGGTGTGGCGATATTAAAACACATATTTGACAAACAAGGAGATTGTTATCGCCTTGAGTTAGGAAATTCGAGCTTGCGTTGCTAAATACGTGTTGCCATCTGTTGAAACCTTTTTACACAATATCCAAAACGGCTTCAAGTGAACACACAAGATGACGCTCTCAAAAAAGAGAAACAAGAGGCAGGAGTGACTCACGAGCACAATTCCGGGTAAAGAAGCGGCAGCGTCGCACTGATTTGTCTCAAAAGCAAGATGGGTGTACCTAAAGCTTGGGGTTAAAAAAAAAAAATTTGAATTCATCCAAGAGTCATTCAAAACCGAATCGCACAAAAACGGGGCGTAGTCAAACCGAAGTTGTACTTAAAATGCTTACAAAAATAAAGAATTGCGGGAAGAGGATTTGACAAGTTTTAGACGACTGTGTCCTTTTTTTAAACTTTACAACAGGGGGGAGGGAAAGGCAAAAAAATATTTTGCCTATTTTTGGGCGGAAGGGGCTAAGGGTAACGATTATGTCACCACACTAATATTTTGTCCCACCCCTTGTGCTAATATCTACCAAACCTAAGAGCAAACCTGCAGCTAAAACCGTCAATAGGGACATTTTCGCAGCTCTATTTGCTTTCCACACACTCAGCAAACTCTCAAATATTGTTTTTTTTTTCATCTTTCCAAGCATTCTCGCCTCCCCAAGTCTTAATGCGTAAAAACTATCATGACTGCGTCTGAAAATGGCCTCATGTTTATTTTAACCTTAAGGAGAGTGGCGGGGGGTTGCGCGTCTCTGGTGTTTTCTTACATCCAGCCAGCCGAGCCTGGAGCCATTCATCTGGCCAGTCCAGGATTTTAAAGACTTCAGGGGCTGCAGTAGGGGGGAGGTTGGTGGGAACGGCGCTCACCACACAGGGTGTGACGTCATGCAAAATACCGCAAACCAAAGGGTGTGTCCAATAGAGAAAATTACAGGACTGGAAGGAAGAAAAAAAAAGTATTTTTCTTTCCATGAGAAATAAGTTAAGCTTTGATTTGAAAAAGTCTACACCCCCTTGTTCAAACGCCAGCCTTTGAGAGGCTCGAGGGGGGAAAAAAATAACTGAGAATGTGGTTGCACGCCTGTCCACACCCTCGTATGAGCGAGGCCGTTTGCTGTGGTCAGAATCGAATTATAATTATAGTCATGTAAAATGGGAGTGAGCGCACATTTGCTATCGCTTAAAAGTGCCACTGATCAACCTCAAATGAAGTTCAGATGTTCTCGTTGGCTTTTCCAGACTTTTTTTGCCTTCCGTCAAGACACCGAAAGCTTTTGTGATTTTGCAATTTCAAACTGTTAATAATTCCGGCCAATTTGGAGGGAAGTCAAAAAAATATGTTACGGTCCCAACAAAACTGGTTTGGTGGCCAAGTCGTGTTTTTTAAATTCGATCCGATGTTAGTGCTTAGTACAGTGCACTCCGCTTAATAGAACACCATTGGGCCGAAGCGCTTCTGTTCTACTAAGCGGGGTTTCTATTAACCGGAGACACTTTATTAGGTACACCTTCAGACACGTCGACGACCAAGTTATGCACGCAGAAAAACCCCTGCTGACGAGTTAGAAGAGATATTTCGACTGTGGACGTCCATATCTTTAATCAAACAACAAAACAACAACTTTAATCAACTTCTGTCAAACATCTCAAATCACGAGTAAAATTTCGTTACTTTTGTCTGGAAACAGGAGTCCGTAATTTTGCGGTTGACTTCCCTCTCAATGCGCTGCATAAGAGGGAAGTCCTGGAAACCGCGGGCGTACCTTCTGAGAATCCGGCAATGCATCGTATCGTCTGAGTATGTCCTTCTTATCCGCAGGTGATAGCACTCGTCTCTTGAATGAAGTTGAAGCCATTGTGACGTGGTGTGTCTATGTGTGGAGTGACGCGTGCTACCTGTTACTGTATACGGCTAGAACTACCGCGTTTTCTCGCGATAGTGGTACAGTATCGCGATAGCTACACTTCGTCTCTCTCTCGTCTCTTGAATGAAGTTGAAGCCATTGTGACGTGCGTGTGTCTATGTGTGGAGTGACGCGTGCTACCTGTTACTGTATACGGCTAGAACTACCGCGTTTTCTCGCGATAGTGGTACAGTATCGCGATAGCTACACTACCACTAGTTTACAATGTTCATTGCTTACGGCCTGTTCTATTAAGCGGAGATCTGTTCTACTAAGCGGAGTATCTTTATAGGAAATTGCATTAGGCAAATCGGTTCCAGAGCCTTTTGCTCTATTAAGCGGATTACTCTATTAACCGGTGTTCTATTAAGCGGAGTGCACTGTATTCGGGCCTGGAAAGACAAAAACAGGAAAAGCCTTGGAGAACGGACATCTTAACTTGAATTGGGGTGCAATTTAATTAAATTTAATTCTTAATGCTCCAATTGCATTCATTGCGTTTTTCGGTGCAGAATTGTCGATTTCTTGCGTTCAAACGTATTTTTTGAGTGACTTTCACCTTCAGTCTGAACACATTATGCAACTGAGCTGAATTACAAACAGGCACATCTCCAGTTATTAAAGGGTGTGCACACTTGTGCAACTACTATAGAACAAAACAAAATTATTATTTTTTCAATTGAATACAAGTCTTACATTGCATTAAATTGGTGGAAGACGTGAAACGGTACATTAAGGAGTCATTTTTGAATATCACAAAAAAAATTTTTTTTTAACAGGGATGTGTAGGATTTCTATATCCTCTGTACAGTCTTTGGAATTGCGATGTGAAGAGAAAAAAAAGCATTGACAGGGTTCCCGATTCACTATTTAAAGACTTCACGCAGTCTGGCTCAAAAAACGGTCTTGTGTGTAGACAACAGGCGGATCTCGGCCAAAAGGAGCCCAAGATGTGAGGAGGAGAAAGGAATTCCAGCCAACATCGGACTCTGTGGAGCCAATTTTAGCGTGAAGCACGTGCGCCAGAATGCGACTCTACGTGGTGTCAAAATAAATCTCAGGACAGACTGAAGAAGAGCGCAAACACAGGTGTATCGTTCTCTATATAGATTTAGATATCTTCTTTTATTTCATTAATTAAACCCACTAAAAGTTGTTCAGTACAACTTTTCAATGAAAGGCACAGGAACAATCAGACAAGGCTGATAGAATATTACTCCAAAAGAAATGGGACAGTACAAAAGTCGACAGTTAAGTCACACACGTAAAACTCCTCAAGTGTGGAAAAAGTCACTTGGATGTGACGACGGTTAACGGATCGTAACACAACAAAGAGGCAATTTTCCAAAAAGCCAGGAGCCAAACTATTCGTATGTTTTGTTTTTTTAAATCCCCTTTTATATTGCTTTTCCCAGAAACGTTCACGGGTGACCTCGCTACGCGACACTGCGCAGCGCACATTCGATTCGCAAAATCGCGAGGAATGACAAACGAGGCGGATCGGGCGACAACGTGGACCAAAATATCAAAAGTCTTTATGAGAAATTTTTTTGCTGACAGTGAAGGGTGAAACATCCCAACGGTGTCAAATGAAGATGGCAAAACAAAACAAAAAATTTAAAGATGCCGACTCCAGATTTGGGACGACCTCCTAAGGTGTTGCTGTTTTGGTTAGCAGCTGGCTTTTTACATGGGACGAATCGAGTCTATGGACTGAAGTATGAACTCATTCAATACCAAAGACGTTTTGAAACTTCTTTTCAGACTTGGTCCACAATTGGCTGGTACTGACTGCGTAACGGCCACTATTTGCGGAAATGGTCAAACAAAAACGTTCCTCGGATGATAAGCGTGTGAAGACGCCGTTACCTGGCGCCGTTTTCTCGTTTACCTTTGGCCTCTTTGGTACGTTGGCTTAATCGTCACAGAAGTGAATGCTCATCTTTTCCTACGTGGGTCATCGGTTCTTCTCGCTGGTTTGTATGAACAAAAGGTGGTTTGTGGGAGGAAAAAAAAAAAAGATGATTGCCACCACCACAATAAAAGCCCCTGAAAATGACGCGACTGATTGGAGCAGCGGACGATTCCCGAGTCATCCGAACTGTCACATTGGGGGGTGGGGGCCTCCTCAATTCTACCCGACAGCCGGAGAGTCACGCTACCTCTGCATTCCCTCCCGCGGCATGCTACTGAGGCAAAAAATAAAACGGAATCAAGATCAGCGGTGCGGCAAAAATGTAAATGCGTACATCAATTTAAATCTCACCATGAAAAAAAAAAAAGAATAGCTCCCGCGGGCAAACTTTCATAGGGGATGAAATGATGAAATGAGGCAGCAAGACGAGGGATGCGTGTGTTCGCGTGGTGGTGGTGGTGGTTGGGGGAGGAGGGGTTGGGAGGTGGGGGCGTCGGCGTCAGCGCCGCTCGGTCGCACATGTTGCGTTAGCCTGCGAGCAAAATGTCGCTCAGAGCCCACCCACTTTCCTTTCATATGGCGCAACCAATCCGAGGAGGTTGCTCCTCATTCCTATCCTGACACTCCCGGCAGATGCCCGTTCGTGGCAAACTCTTCAAAAGTCATTCGGTCCATAAAACCAAAGGGGTCTTCTTCCTAAGGCAGGATTCGGGACCTGCCCCCTGTGCAAAAAGGGTAGCTAATGACATCAAGGATCTCAAGAGTTCGGAGCTGTTCAGGGCGCTCGCGATCCAGTCCTTCCAAGCGTCGGGCTGACGCCAAACTCCGTCGATTACCTGGCGGGCGAAGAGGCGGCTGACAGCCGCGTGAGGTACTCGCGCAGTTCTTTTGCCGCCTGGAAGCGTCCGTAACGCTTCTTGGGCTTGGTGCACTCGTCCAGCAGGGCCTCCAGCTGGCCATCTTTGGCTATGTGAGCGGGCGGATGGTGGAGGAGGCCCCCGGTGGTGCCCCGCCATGTGGCGTAGCGGGACAGCAGGTTCTGACACACGGCGTAGTAGTTGTGGTCCACGGTCACCCGGGAGCAGAGGGAGTCCTTGGAGAATGACAGGCAGGCCTCCCGGTCGCACTCCTCAAAGCGGCTCTCGTACCACACGTCGTAGTTTTCCGGCTTGTCTGCAGGGACGAGGGGGTGGGGGTGGGGGACAAAGACATATTGCTATGACAACACAATTCCTTGCAGTGGGCAGGAGGTTATTTTCAGGCCGGCAATTTTTTATACCTGCTGTTTTGTTAGACTGTATAAACTCACCATTCGAAAATAAATACAATGAAAATCTAAAATATTTTTAAAATGTAAGAAAATAAATACATTTCAAAAATATTTTAGATTTTTATTGTATTTATTTTCTTACATTTTAAAAATATTTTAGATTTTTATTGTAAGAAAATAAATAAAAATCTAAAATATTTTTAACATGTAAAAAATAAAATAAAAATAATCTATAATGCTGCTCGTCACATGTAACAATAACAACTACAGACAAAACAATTCCGGTTTAAATGGGAAAATTCCCGTTTCGCTACCCAGGTCTCCAGTTTAAATGTTGGGTCCGAAGGTTGTGATGTGAGGTCAAACCAAGTTGAGTCCGGAACTGATCCAGGATACATATTTGTGCAGCTAACGTACACGCCAGAAGCCGTGATGTCGACGCGGCTTCACCTGAACGTGATGCTTGATTTGGTTGCAGTCCAGCTCCAACGTGGACAATCCCCATTTCACATTTTCACAAATATCTCAAATCTTCTGTACATACAGCAGGACCACGTTTGGAAAGTGCCGTGGGGCAGGAGGAGTCTGAAGGTGAAACGTAAGCTTCTCAGAAATTTCATCTCAGTCAAATTTCCTCGGCACAGTTTGTCCTTACACAGGAGGATTTTTTTTACAACTATGCCAACTGCCGTATACAAATGTAAATATATTCATCTGTTCAAATACAAAGCATCTATCAAAATTGAGAATGCAAATTTCAAAAATGGAGCTGAGGGAGGTGGGGTGCAAGGTGCAAGGTATCCAGACTTCAAAGTGACAAACCGGGAACTAGATTTCATCCCACATGGGCAAACAACTCACTTAATCTTTTCATTTGGCACAAACGTGCCACACGCTGAAGATTGAGCAAGCAAATCAACATTCTGATTTGAGTGAGGGGGTGGGGGCGCTCCGAGAAAATAAGCGGGAAGGGTCGCGGGGGTGGGAGTTGGGAGTACCCACTAGAGGATGCAAAAACTTACTCGGGGCTTCGGTGTTAATGCACTTCTGCTCCGGCTCATCACGGCAACTCAATGAAACCATCGAGTGCTGCCCTGCAAGGAAATGAGTCCACGCCTGCATCCTTTCCTCCCGCAAAATAGGGGGGGGGGGGGCATCAACATCCATCAGCGAGCTTTGATTAACCATCTTGTTGTGATAGAAACGACCACCACTGTCTGTTGTTTGCGGGTCAATTTTTACCCAGGGTCTAACTTAGTCCTAATCATTAAAAAGAAAGGAGTATCACTCAATATTGTTAATACTACATCCTAACTAACATTATATGCATTCATAACCATAAAATCCTATTGTAATTGGATTTTATGGCCCCTGAGACACATCATGTCCCTTATTTTTTAGCTGAAAATAAGGTTGTTTAACCATATGTTAACTAAATGTGAAACCCATTGATAATAATGTTTTCTGACTATAATAGAACAATATTAGAATATAACTTCTGGAAAAAAAGTTTAACATATATATATATATTAATCATAGTTACATTGGTGGTGCTAGGGTCAAATTTGACCCGCATAAATTTGTTAGAAAAAAGGAGCCTTTGTTCTTCAGAAAACAACTTTATTTACCAAAAACACCAACCTCAGAATAATGATGACTGCATGAACACAGAAAACATTTTTTTTTTCAAACATCAACACTATTTGATTCAGAAAATAAAAATTCAATCACCAACTTTATTTGATTCAAATAATATTAACAGATCAATTATGATTAATGAACACAAACTTGAAGATGTGTGTGTGTGTTCACCTGCACGAATCACAGAAAGCAAATGTTTGCATGTGCTCCCTGCAAATGTATTTTTTACAATTGTGGCAGGTTGTCGTCGTTTTTCTGTCTTTGTTTGAAGGGCAAAACTGGCACCTCTTTCTTTTGGTGCCTTTGGCATCCACTGGCCGGAGCCCTGTAGACCCTGTAGAAGTCGCTGCCTTACTTGCTGCCTGCAGCTCTCTCACCAACTTGGCACTGCCAGGAGCTCGGGGTAGCCGCTGGCGTCTCTCTATATGTGGCCTCACCAGAGCTTTCCCCAGCTCCTCCAGAAAGAGCCTCCTCCTGTTGAACTTCCCAATGTTCCATCCAGTACTGACCTCCGTCCACACCACAAACGCATTGTAGGCCGACACATCCAGCATGTTGAAGAACACAACCATTGGCCACCGTAATGTTTTTCTCTGACAGGTGTATGTGGCAGTGACCTTATCAAGAACATCAACTCCCCCTTTGCAACGGTTATAGTCCAATATTATTGCTGGCTTCTTGTCCTCCCTGCTGCTCACAGCAGCGTCCTTGTGGAGGGTTGAGATCAGGGTGACATTCTTCCTCTTCTTCGGAATGTAGGACACCATTGTGGTGGTTTCTGTGAAAGCAAATTTTGAGGAGAGAGGAACTCTGTCTTTGGTGTCAATCAGGGCAGGAGGGAGCTCTGGTTTATTTTTTCTTACTGTTCCCACCATGGTCAGTTTTCTCTTCAGCAGCTCTTGGCCGAGGGCATAAGAAGTGAAAAAGTTATCGCAGGTGATGTTATGCCCACGTAGACCCTCTGTCAAGTCCAGCACCACCCGCATGCCCTGGTTCCTTTCGGCCATTCCACTTGCAGATTTGCCTGTGTAGATCTGCATATTCCAAGCATAACTGCTCCTGGCATCGCATGCTGCCCAGATCTTGACTCCGTACTTTGCAGGTTTGCTTGGAATATACTGCCTGAACGGACAGCGGCCTCGGAATGGGACAAGTCGCTCGTCTACAGTTACCTCTGGCCCAGGATTATACATGGACGGCAGACGCTCCACCCACTTGTCCCAGACTTCCCTGATGGGAGCAAGTTTGTCAAGGGCACGCCGTGCTACTCTGGTCTCCCGGTTATCAAAGCGGATGACTCTCGACAGGACATGAAAGGTCTGAAGGGACATTGTGGCACAAAAAATATTCCGACCTGACTCAGCATCCCAGAGGCTCGAGGTGGCTTCATTGTTGGATCTGTCAAGGCAAGACAAGGAGAACTTATTTATAAAGCACATCAACACGGGCAATAGAAACACATAATGATGATGATCAATAATAATATCATCATCATAATTCATTCTATTCATAAATATAGTGCATTTACATATTACATATCATTACATATTACATATTATAGATGCTTTACATCGAGAATGAGGTAAACCACAGACTTAGTCGTTATCTGTGGCTATTCACAAACACATTACATACAGGGATGTTTTACTGGCTAGGTGGCCAGTGAGCCAATTTTATAATATACAGTGTAAAATAACATTTGAGTTTGTAAGAGATGATGCAGAATACACACCTGTACACCCCAGCAAGAAGCAGAAGGCCGAAGTAGGCATCAAGTTTGATACCATCAATGTCCTCCCAACTTTGGCTGAAGACTTTCCTCCCCTCCAGGTTTGTCATCTCAATCAAGATTGATTGGATGGAGCTTGGTATAAATAGCTGAAATGCAGTCTTTATATCTTGAATATGTGACTTCGCAAATCGAGTGGGTCCAGGGGTCATTTTTATAATGTTTGCAGATGTTGCTCTGCCTTCATTTTCATATGGAATTGAGGACCAAACCTGCCCATTCTTCGAAACAAAGCCCTGTTCTGGCTCATTCAGTCCTACTTCCTCATCTGGATCGGATGTGTCTTCATCTGGATGTGGATCATATTCCACAAAATCGTCCTCAGACACGTCTTCCTCTATTTCAGCCTGATCCATCTCCTCCAAAGCCTCTCCCTCCTCGAGGATGTGATCCAGAATCTCACGGCCTGTATAATGCCTTTTGCTCATGATGAAATTGACAGATGCTGCTGCACAATGAAACTCAAATGATCCAGGCTCAGGTATTTATAGATATTTCTGCGAGAAAATCTGGGCACTGGTCAAATCAAGTTCCCATGGACGGGAGGGGAGGGGGTTGTCTGTGTGTGTGTGTGAGCAAGACAGGTGTCTAGTCAGGTCAAGTTTATTTGTAAACATTGTAACATTTCATTACAAGTTCTCACGCGCGGGGGTTGGGTCACATACTGTACTGTGAGAGATTTGTTTTCTTGGAGAAAGAGTGGAGGTTGGGGTCAGATAATGTCTGAGTTTTGTATAGTTTTACCTTGCCGGATCAAAAATGACCCTAACACCACAGTTGTAACATTTTTTCTGACGATACCTTCAGAATTTTCAAAATGGTGAAATGTAGTTTTGCTGTGCTTATGTAGGTGTTGTGGAGGATATCATAAAGCCTTGTTCTAATAAAATCAACTACATGGTAGTTATTACATATTATAACCTTGAAACGGGTCACTGGAGACCCTTATATTAATATAAGGGTTAAGATGGATCGCCTCGGGTGACACACACACACACACGCACACACACACATTAAATGTGCGCTCAAGCACCCAAGTGAGGTGACATCAATTTCCGCAACAGCTCCTCACCGCTGATTGACGGACGGCATCAAGGCAACATACCATTCCTCTTCGCCACACTAACACACTCACACACACATGTACTCGCATACAATTCAAGCTGAAGGACCGATTGGATAAAAAGACGACAAAAAAGTGCTTCTCAAAGATGAAACTCAGCTCAGCGCAGACACACACACAAAAAGAAAAATAAAAACGGGGGCTGGATCTCATAACAGAACGCAAAAGAAAGCTCATCATTTGCTTTTGTTCGGCTGGGATGGCGGGGCTGCGAGGGTGACGAAGACGTACAGTTCCAAAAAGTGGAGAAAAATGATTTGGTGTCAAAACGGATGGGAGAACATGTGAGGTTAGCATGGTCGGTCGCGCCTCTTCCGGCCTCCAAACTCCAGTTCCATTATTTAGCAAGCACCTCGAGTCCGTGACTCAAGATCACGTCTATACATGCAGCAAATGTACCCCGCGACAATCTTATTTATCGTCACAGTCTGTGAAAAGTGGCTTCTATGTGCGGTATTGTCCACATTATAAGGCGCAACCAAAAGCGTTCAGTTTTCTCAAAAGCCGACAGTGCGCCGTATAAACCGATGAGCCTTATATATCGCGTTAGTCTGGCTTTCTATTATTCGCCATTGAGTTGTTTCCCCGTTTGTGTTCCTCTGCCATCTAGTGGTGATTATTAGCAGCAACCAATTGTAACCCAAAAGGACTCTGTCCGACACTTGTTGACATGTGCATTCGCCAAAACACTTTGTGAGCTCAGCGCAGCCATTATGAAACGAAGATAATACCAAAATCTGACTAAACGAAGGAAAGAGGAGACAAGCAAGACTTCGAAGGATATTTTAGCCCCTTGTGGATGTGAGCCCAAAAGGTTGGTGTGCCTTTTTGTTGAATCAATTGTCTTCATAACTTTGGTCTTACATTCATTGTTTTGTAATGCCATTTGGATTTATATGTTTCATGTCCCCGTTTGTGACCAGTTCTGCATGGCTTTGCTCTACATGAAGAAAGCTGTGTTGTATTGTATCCCCCTTAGGGTAGCTCCATCTGGTGGATGTATAGCACAACCGCAGCCATTGCCGTCTATTCGGATTCAGAAAACTATTTATCCCCGTGGGACAATTAGAGTGCACCTTATAATGCAGTGCACCCCATGAAGGAAAACAGTTTTAAAATGGGCCATTCATTGAAGGTGCGCCCTATAATCCAAAGCGCCTTCTAGTGCAGAAAATACGGTACATTTATTTTCAAGCATGTTGCTATTAGTATCGACAACCTAATCATAAAATTATGACGTATGCAGGTGGTAGTTGGAAACAAGGACCCCGACAGAGGCTACGGAAAGAAGCCACGCAGGGTACGGGGACATGCAAACTCCACACAATTGGAACCCACAACCTCTGCACTGTGAGGCGGACCTGCTAAGCAGTCTAGCACCAAGATCGTAAGAATACCTTCACGTCAAAGTTTAACAAAGAAAAAATAACTGGCAAATGCCTAGAAACAAATAGGCTGATACTCTTATTAAAAAAAAAAAAAAAAAACTTTTTGGACTCGCTAGTGTGGCGGCACATTAGGTTGGACTCAAGTCTCCAAAGCCTCGTGAGGGTTGAAACTTAGGTGACCACAGTGACAAGGAATGACCTCCATTCGTAATGGGACTGCGAAAAACACGCTCGATTCAAACGCAGGTTTGATTTGCCTCACTTTAAACGGATGAGACTCAATCACCAGACACTTTGACGTCGCCCATCTTGTGTGTTAACGGATGAGACTCAATCACCAGACACTTTGACGTCGCCCATCTTGTGTGTTGCTTTATGCCAATGTCCTCCCACCTCCCGCCCGACATGCGCCGGCGAACTCTTGAACCTGATCACCGCCGGCGTCGCTTGCAAAGGCCTCCTCCACGCTGAGCCTCGACACTTGGCGCACGCAAACCGACGTAATGGACGGCCCCATAAACACTCTGGACGCGCTGGCCCCGCCGAGGGTAAGCAGCTTTTGAGTTGTCAAGCTCTCAGTATCTGCCAGACAGAGAGCGTCAAGAGGCAGGATCGCATTTTAAGGAGAGTAGAAGACAGCGTGACAACACGGGGAACTTTCAGCTCTCGGCTATGAAACAAATACACGAACAATGGTGGCGGGGCGAATGTGGTGGTTCGAAGTGATCATCAGGACCAATTAATCTTTTTATCTGTAAAGGTATATAGAATAAAAGTGCCCCCTCACCCTCTCTTAGAGATGCACAAAACCAAGACAACACTTCATATATGTCAGCGGGGAGCCTGAGCATCTCGCGACACAAAACAGTCCATCACTGTAATAGGATTTTTTTGTGGGGGAGAAAGGGACGAATCAAAAACAAGTGGCTTGGTGGTCCTCCCTTTCTGTGAAGAAGCAGCCCCGGCGAGGGCTCGAGATTTGTCACGCACGACGTGTGATGTATCGATGCGTCCTTGTTATGAGGTTGACTTCACGAAAGTGGGGGTGGGGGGACCGCTCGTTATCGCGACCGGCTTTGATAGGGATGTTGAGGGCAAAAGAAGCGCATGCTGGATGACGATATTCATAAAAGAGGAGGTTTGGACTAGGCAACAGTACTCCCTAGAGATGTTCCGGAACAGCTTCAGCCTCCAATTCGAAACTTAATAGGTCGCACACACATAGTAGAGTGCCGTGTTTTACATACCACGTAAGCTGTGGTCTGTGCGTGATTGATTTGCGCTTTTTTTTCACGCCCAGTTGATTGCAGTGGTACCTTTACTTACGAAATTAGTTGGTTCTGGAAGAAATTTCTTCACGAGAAAATAGAGACGCGCTTTTCATGTAAATGCCCGAATTCAGACAAATGTTTTCGAAAGCATAGAAATGCATCCAAATATGGTACAAACACATGTTACAATTAGGTAATTGCACAATAAATGAGGTGTGCATAATGTAAACAACAAAGAATACAAATTATGGTAATTTAACTTTAAACTGCGTTCTCTTTAGCCCATGTTCTGTCTCAAAAGTGGTTTTTGCCTGACGTTTTGTAAAGAACTGATCCAAGGACGTTTGCTTTTGTCGGCTTTTCACAATCCTTCAAAAACGTCCAAGGCATACTTTAGCATAGTGAGCGATCGCCCGACTGGTGAACACTTTTTCTGGGTGATCGGAACACCTCATGGCCCGAGGGGCGAATGACAAGGATGCTGCATAAACGCATATCTAGCTATCTACACACACAGATACGAACGGCAGAGCTACCCCTTAGCCAGTGGGAAGCCAGGAAGATGCTCGGTAATAGCCAATGGCAGAGCAGCTGTAGGTATGTTGCGTTCAGGAAACTCTGAGCCGCGTGTATTTTTGCCTTTCGTATCTTGAAATTTATTTCAAAACAAGAGGCAATATTTTCCTGTTGAGACGTTCCGTAACTTGAAAATTTCATGAGAAATGTTCCAAAGTAGGGGTACCAACTCTATGAGTTTTAGTTGAGTGACAGTTTCAACACATTAGCATAAGTTGCTAACACTTCCACAAAGCAAGCATTGCCCCAAGGCAGCCGAAGCAACACGTGTCATGAAAGTGATGATACTCACTCTGCTTGATCAGTCGCTTGTCGGCCACGAGAACGTTCTCGGCGTCGACGACGATGACCTTTCCGTCGCGGGGGCCGACCGCAAAGTTGTCGAAACTGACGTCGAGCAGGTAGAGGGCGAACTCGAAGTCGTTGTTGGTCAGCTGCTCGGCGATGTCCATCAGCTGACGCGCCAGGTCCACGCGCTTCTCCCAGGGGGCGTTGTAGTAGCTCCACAGCTCCTCGCCCACGTAGTTGACGGCCACCACCCGCCCGCACGCCCCGAGGTACTTGGCGAAAGGCCAGCCTTCGTCCGATGGAAAGCTCTGGAAAACGACAAACATCAGAAACGACAGCTTCAGTTGAAATGCAGACCACAAATGTTTCTCACCGAGCAAGCACAAGTATTTGCAAAATAAAACGGGTTTCCTTCGAACAAAGACACAGAGGGAATACGCCCCAGACATCAAACACCGAGTTGCCGTGCAGCCTTCGGTAACATTTGATAACAGCGGCCTAAGCAGAAGATTTGAAAATCTGCCAAAAGGAGTGCGTGAAACAGAGCCAGTGCAGGGCTACAGCGGATTAAATCTAATAGAGAACGAGCCGGCTTGCGTTGGAAGCCCTAAAGCGACGAGCCGATATCTTCTTCCGCCTGTGATTGCAGAAAAACTGATAGGTTGAGTTGCGGCAGCCCAAGGTTTGCGTTGTCATTGTGTGCTGCATCTTGTTTGCCTCTCACTGCGTTCACGCGGCTTGGGCAGGCCAAGATGACGACCCCGTCTCATGTATGGTGAGCCTGATGAATAATTGCACAGAAATACTCCCACAAGGGTGAAGCCTCCCCCACAACTTCACTGTCATCGTACCTGACTGACTGGAAAATGAACTGGCACGTATGCAGCGTATGCAAAAGCACATAATCCAGTTCCAGCGACAAATTCATCCCGAAAAAAGTATCACAAAAATCGGAGGACTTCAGACTGCTCTTAAATGATGCCACTTTCCCCCTAAAATTTGGGACAGGGCAATGACATCACCCGCATTTTTCGGATTATAGATCACTCCAGCGTATAAATCGCAACAGCCATAAAATGCATAATAAAGAAGTAAAACATCATATCAGGCGCTTTTTGGGGTAAAATGTATTTGATTAAATCCAACACCAAGAACAGACATGTCATCTTGAAAGGCAGTTAAAAATAAAAATAGAGAACAGGTTGAATCAGTGTCCGATATGCTAACGTTAGATGACGCATAAATGGCGAACTGAGAACGTGCCTGCTATGTTCATGCAACATTCAGATAACTATAGCATGAAGAACACACTACCAAGTTTACCAAACCATCAGCGTCACTCCAAAAATCACAAAATCCGCCGAAATTTTCATCCTCGTCGACAATTTTGAGCCACCAATTCCGGAGGTAGAAGATGCGACGCTTCCTCTTCTACGTCGCTTACGTCAGACTCATCGTCGATTTATCAACACAGGCCTAGAGCGCCCACTTGGGTTTTAATGTGGAAATAACGTGAAATAATAATGTGTCAATAATTTCATACATTAATCCCTACGGAGTATAAATCGCACCCAAACTATGAAAAAACATGTGTACTCCGGAAAATACGGTACTCGCGCAGATGTGACCAATAAATCATCTGGGGTTTTTTTTTTCTGAATTCATCAATATTTTTTGTTGTAGCCGAGTTCCACGCTTGCACCTACTTATCAGTAATATGCTAAAAAAGCAGATATGAATATTTTAGTCCATTTATAATTCGTGCGCACCCATGGGTATGGAAATGTAATTTCAGGGGTGTGCACGAAATCCAAACTACAAAATACAGCGGTGTAAATGTAATGTAGGGATCCCGAGCTCTGATCTACGGTTCTCACAACAAAAAACGTGTTTATGCTAATTGATTCCAAGGCAATATTCCGAATCGCAGTTTTGTTGCAAATATTCTCCATTAGCCGCTAACACATGCTGCGCCCAAAACACTGCCTTGTCATTAGAGCCCGATTATAATTTCAAAGCAGTTGAGGGTCTACCGTTAAGCGAGGCTCTAGTTTTCATGGGGAAAAAAAAAATCCAGACGCCACCAACATGTTGGTGTATCGCTTTCAGGAACAAACTTCAATTGCAATAAAGCGCCGCATTCTCCGGGTGTATCATGTCCCGGAAAGGAAGCTTAATAACCGGGGGCAACTTCCTATGTAACGAAGACCGCAAAAGGACGCTTGCTTGTTCCTGCCAAGCCGGCCGCCACACAGAGTGACAGTGGAGGAAGGGGGGGTAGAGAAACTTGTGCTTCCGAGTGCCGAAACCCGATAGCGTTGGTGAAATGTCAGGGAACGCGCCGTGTCACTGCCGGCAAGGTGTGAACTACTCCTGACCGCCGTGTCACGCTGTCACCGGAGGTAACGCGACGCTCTGCCGGCTTTATCACTGCCTGCAACGAGCCTTTTACATATGCATGGCAAGCTCGCATTAAACATTGACGACAGACAAATTATTTATGATGTATATGGTTATTCTCACCGATGGCTGCACACCCGACAGCTTGGAGAAGTTAATGCATGACCGAAAAATAAATAAATAAATAAATACTAGGCTCAAATTGGTTGGATTGAGGCTGATACAACACTTCACTCCAACTCGGAAGCCATCCACAAAGTTGGACATGCGCAACAGCCACATTTTGTTCCGTATCGAAACCATTCCAGAGGAACTCTGGTGTTGGGCCCCCGGGATCAAATTCCAGGGAACTAATTGGAAATTAACCCTTTCCTGCACCCTGGAACTGTAACCTGATGACAATGATAAGCCGTCCACTGTAGTGACCGCTGTCCCGTAAAGGGTTCAGGATACGTGCTTCCAATTTTTATTATGTTCCAAGTTATCCCCTTTTTCAAATGACCTCAACTCCAAAAGAATGGAATGTCATCGGAAACTGAGCCCGCCGTGTGCCAAAGAAAAACATACGCCGGCGAGGAGGAAGCAGAATGTTTGACGCACAAAGTCCATCCATCCATCCATTTTCCGATCCGCTTTACCCTCAAGCGTTGCGGGTCATGTTGGAGCCTATCCCAGCCGTCTTCGGGCAGTGGGCGGGGGACACCCTGAACCGGTTGCCAGCCAATCGCAGGGCACACAGAGATGCACTCCTCGGGACGATTTTGAGTGTTCAATCAGCCCGCCATGCACGTTTTTTTTTGGAATGTGGGAGGAAGCCGGAGTACCCGGAGAAAACCCACGCAGGCCCGGGGAGAACATGCTAACTCCACACAGGAAAGCCAGCGCTGGAATCGAACCCTGCACCTCTGCACTGTGAGGGTGACGGCGCCAAGTCCCCAAAGTTTCGCGCTTCAAATTAGAATCAAACAAGCGACCTTGTTGCAGCGAGGCAGCGGCGCTAACCGCTCTTTGCATTGACCGGGCTGAAATTTGCTAAGTGAACTCATGTTATACTTATGCCCCCCCACCCCCTCCCCACCACACACACACACACAAAATGTTTGTTGGCTTCAATGGTGTAAACGGAGCCCATCCGCCGGTATTTTGTTCCGATTAGCATGACCAAAATAGATCCAAAACCACAAGGGGGGAGGACAGGGACAAGTTGCAAGCTGTTCAGCCTCGGCTGAATCGTTTCCCAGAGGAAAGCCAATCAATTGTGGGCACAGGCTAAAATTGTGTCCAGGATGCACAATGGGGCTCAAGCAGCCTGTCAACTGCGCTTGGCCTTGTCATCCTCTCTTTCTTTGGCAAGGACTCATTCTAAATTCTACCCTTACTTTTGGGTTAATAGCCTCCCCTCCCCCTCCCCTCAACAACTTTCTGCATTTGGGAAATTGACAGCCAAGTGTAACGGCACGAAGCTTAAACGTGCACTGCTTTTGTTCCAGCTTGGTAAAAAAGACGGACTATTTGAGATCCCAGAGGAATTTTAAATCGGGAGAGCGAAAGAGGGTGAAATATCTAACATGGCTTTCGAAACGGACAAAGTGGGTATGGAACGATTAAATCGAAGCTGGATGATTTGGCTTGTACAGCCCTATAAGACCCGCCTCGTTTGACCCAAATCCAAACCTTGGATCGATGCAACTCTAAGCAGCTCTTGGCCATGTCAAAACTTAGCCTGTCCAAAGTGATGGCTAAACCGGCTTGGGGGGGGGGGGGGGGGGGGGCCAAAAACATCCTCCCAAACCCTGGAGCCAGGTTGGAGAGATGAGACGGGAATGGAGGAAGTGCGTAAACCAGCACAGACCTGCTTGCTAAACGCTATCTCCCCTCTTTTGTTGTCAGCTTACAGCCTGAACGGGTGCAAGAGCAGAGCGCCGGGAGCTTGGGAGGGTGGGGGTGGGGGGTATATGGTGGTAGGGGTAGGAAAAGGATGATTACCCCGAGGCTGCTTTCAGACTTACTGTCAGTGTCTGTTATGAGAAGGCCTTGATGTCTTTCGCCGCTCGCATGGCCTATTCTGAACCTCGACAGCGCCCATTCAACACGCCGACGGCTCCCGGGTGTTGCTGCGTCAATTATCGGAGTCTTGACGACTCCAATGTGGGTGGTGTTTTCAATGAGCTGCTTAGATTGAATTCTGAAGAAGCAAATTGGGCTGAAGACAAGGCCGACTGACTACCGGGGGGGAGGGGGGGGGGGGGTAAAAGACTCGACTTGCTATTGTGCGTGTCCCCACCAATCATTTCACCCTGGTGCTGTTTAAATGGTTATTCTGTAAGAAGTTGTTCCCCGTCTGCAATTAAGCGTGGCGAGAGGAGGGGGGAGGGGGGGGGGGGGGGTCAGGATACAAAAAATTAGTTGGAGACACTGCTGTGCTATCTCCGAGCAGAATCGGGAAGTTTTCGGTGGGAGCGCACAGGTGGTCAATGACAGCATTTGCCTCTGTTGGTGACGCAACGCAACTTCCAGAAAGTGCAAATACTGGCGCCGACGGATCCCGGCAAATCGTAACGGCTTTTGTAATACCAGATTCTGCTCCTGCCAGTGCATGACAACCCGCTAAAGCTGGGCATCCGCAGAATGTTTCTGAAGATTTGGTTTTTCAAACGGCGGGTCGCAGTGCATGGGCGATGCAAAGACATCTTGGAAAGGTCAGGTGAAAAACAAAGGGTATCAAAATTTTTTTTTCTTTTTGTGTGTAAGGGTGACTAAAAATCAAAAGGGAGAGAGGGACACATGTGCCGTACACGTAAGAAAACCTTCCCGAACACGCTCAATGCTGGGAAAATCAAGTCAGAAAGGACAAGATCTGTTGTCATAAATCTGTTGCAGCTGCTGTGATCAACTCATTTGATTGGCATATGATGGCAGTTGCCAATCGTTTGTCAGACGTTTGACAAGGACGGGGGGGGGGGGGGGGGGTGGGGGTGATGAATGCATTTAAACTCCTCCACAACAAAATTATATTTGCAGCAAGAAATTTTTCACAACAGGGGGTTTTTCATTGTAGCAAATTTGATCTCAGATGTAAACAAACACACACACACACTAAATTGCGAAATTTACGATCAGGATTCATTAACATCAATTTCTTGGATAATGTCTTATTTTGCTTCCTCTGTATTTTATTTTGATCACTTTTACCCTCTCTTCCATCATCAGAGCTCTTCTCGTCTTAGCTGCTTGACATCCAAAGGTCCGTTTTGTAGCCATTTTAGCAATGGAACGTCTGAAACTAACAGTAACAAATACTTCCTGGACTTCTTCACATGTGTAAACCAGTGTGGTGGTTGCTGTTGCCGTTTCCGAACAAAGCAATAGAGGTTGCTGTTGGATTTGAGTTTGTTGTAGTGCATCTCGTCGCGAGGCAAGAGCAAAGAAAAAGATTTCGTATAATGCAACAGGGGTTTTTGTTGTTGTATAGGGGCAGGAAAGTGGGAATGGTGTTAATGCATGAAGATTTTTTTACACTAAGTGGATATTTTTGCCCATGTAGGTTTCATTGTAGAGGAGTTTCACTGTAAATAAATGCAAAATAAGAAACCTCTATACAAAATGGACAAATTGCCTGGAACGATTTCCAACTGCATGCTCAAGTATTGTTAGAACCGTAACGAACACAGCTGCCAAACACGAACACACACACACACACACAAGCATGTTCTTATTGCAGGTGACCTCCCAGTGACTTCCAAGCCCAGCTCTTACTAATCTAATGTAGAAGGTAGGGCCGGTGCACAACAGCAGCATTGAGTGGGGACGTGTGTGCTTTCTGCCGGCCTCCCTTTAATGCAACAGACACACTGGCGTCCTCCCGAGGGGAGCCGGAGGGGGGGAGGCTGAAATGAAAACGGGGCCACGGACAAATGGTCAGCCTCGGGAGGAGAAAGAGGATGAAACGAAGAGAGCGAGCGGCACGGCGAGCGCACACACCTGCGGCTTGACATCCGCCAACAAAGACGTGCCCCCTTCCACTGGACAACTTGGGGGAGGGCACAGCCGTGCGCGTGGGACTTCCAAAGAGGCTCTTTGTTGTGTTGACGTGAAACTGTATGCCACCGCATGTGAATGGGGGGGGGGGGGGGGGGTGCAACGTGACCGGGCCTGATAACAACCTCTTTTCAGGGGCCGAGTAAACATCGGCGGCTCCCATGATATTGCCCTGGTTACCCGGCAAAAACATTGGTCAATCAAACAAGCACGTATCAACGCAAGTGAGCAAATACTGTGGCTCGGAGCTGTATTTAGAGATGAAAGCTTCATTAAAAAAAAAAAAAAAAAGCTACAAAGGGGAAATTACCGTATTTTCCGGATTATTAATCAGTTGTTTTTAAATAATTTGCACTTTTTACTCTGGAGCGAATTGTGTGAAATTGTACATTATATCATTTCACGTATTATTTTCACATTAAGCCGCAAGAGGGCGCTCTCAGTCTGTGTTGATACTTTCCACATTGGCGGTAAGTGATAAAAACAATTGACGGTGAGTCTGACATAAGCGACATTGAAGAGGAAGCGCTGCATCTTTTACCTCCGGAGTTGGCAGAGTTGTTTAAAAGTGATGAAGGTTGAAGAGGATGAAGATTTCATCGGATTTAGTAATTTGGAGTAACACTGATGGTTTGGTAAACGTCTTACCATTTTTGTGATGCTATAGTAATCCGAATAAACTGAATATGTTACGTGAACATATCAGGAACATTCTCTGTTTCATGTTTATGTGTCATGTAACGTTAGCATAGCGTTAGCATATTTTCTTTTGACTTTATATTGCCTTTCAAGATATCTGTTCTTGGTGTTGGATTTTATCACGTAAATTTCCCACCCAAAATGCCATTTATAATGATGTTTTTTCTTCTTCTTTATTACGCATTTTATGGCTGGTGCGACTTATACTCAGCAGCGGAAAATACGGTAGTAGTTAGCCACAGGAGTAGTTTAGAGTGCGGTTTCAATTCTCCACATTTTCTGTCCTGGACTCAACCCGACTGTTTTATGAAAATCAAGTCAAGACAGGATTGTGCAGCAGATCAAATGGCAACTCTGAGGAAGTGTGCAGGGCAGACGTGTTCGCGTCAGACACGACAAGTGAACTTTCCGGCTATTACTCAGCCAGCTCATCTTTTAGGTGGCGTCAGTGAAGCTGGGACTGCCATGCCGAAGTCAAGAGGAGGAAGGAGGGGGCAGACGTTTTCGGAGTCACCTTGTGCATATGGAGGATGTGCAGTGAGCCCCTTCTGGCATTTCGGGGGCAATTTGAAATCCAGTCTGGTAGGCACAGCTTGCGCTGAGCTTCATCCTAGCACACACGCGGCAAGACATCCACCCCCGCTAAACTTGCTCATTGCCATCTTTGTTCCAACTACGACCGGACTTGCCTTTAAGGAGCAGCAATGTTGTTCGTTCCCCAAAGCTGTAACTTTCCTCGTCAGCAAAAACTAAGTTTGAGAAAAGTATTTGCACATTTAAAGTGTCCCGGCATATAGAGACAAAAGGATGCAAAGTGTGGTTTGATTACGAAGGGCCTCAGTCTGCCTCATTACTATGGACGCTGTTCAAAGACAGCAAAGTCACCCAGTGTCAGCCTTCCTGGGAAGGGGGGGGGGGCGAAAAAAAATGTTCCGTAAATATGAGTCCAACTCAGAAAATAATTCAAAGTGAATTTGGTCTACTTTACATTTGACCCGATTGCATATTGGAAAAATATTTTCCATAATCATTGGTTTATCTGTATGAATGCAGTCGCTCCCCTCGCTCCTCGAGCCACACACACACACACACACACACACACACACACACACACACACAGCGCCTCCTTATGTATTCATTGCGCTTCAAAGCGCCTGTCAAAGCATATCAATTAGCTAAGCTTTAACACGGAGCTTGAAATCCCCTTTTAGATATTAGTTTGTGGCGCTTGCACTAAAGACGACTTTTATGCGCCCGCGTTAGTGAGCTGCTGCTTGAACACTTGATTTTTGCCCTTTCGAATAAAATGCCACACGTGGCCAAGTGGAAAAATCCATATTGCCAATGTTAATAATGCCGGGAGGGAAAATGGTTGTCGTGCACCCCCCCCCTCCCCCCCTCCACACATACGCCATTCTGTGTGGGGAAAAAAAGCGAACCAAAAAAATGGAGCCAATCTGAACACCGATAGAAAAGGCTGGGCTACATTTCTATTCTATTTCTACCTTTGTGTTCAAAGTGTCCTGGAGAATGCAAATGAAGAATGGGAGGAGGGGAGGGGACAGACCTCGAGGTTTCTAACCTGACCTGAACCTGAGCCACTGAGCACAGACCTCATAAATCCACTTTACTGGGAAACCTAAGAATGTTTTAAAGTCAAAGGCGGTCCGGTGTTAAATCCGTTTGGGTGGTAGCTCTGTCCACGGGGACTGGGGAGGGACCCGACTGGAACTCAAAACTCGGCTCGGAAGGGGCTGTGCTTTTGAGGTATTGCAGAGCGGCAAGCAATTACCTGGGGGGAGGGGGGGGAGACAATGGAGCGGCATCCATTGCTCTGACGGACCCTAGCGCCACCTAGCAAGAGAATTGAATGAACCAAACGGGTCACAGGAGGTTCCACTGTCCCAAAGCAGCTGCACTTCCAGTGACCAAGAGTGAATACCGATACTGCTGAATTCCTGGAACATATTTTCTCTGACAGGAAACGAGTGCCTTGTTCTTTATATCAGTGGTCCCCAACCCCCGGGCCGCCGACCAATACCGGTCCATGGGTCCTTTGGTACCGGGCCGTACAGAAAGAATAAATAATACATTACTTCCGTTTTATTTATTTCGGAATCTGAAAGCAGTAAACTCGTGTGCGGTGACTTTATTGGGAAACCATTTTTTCGGTACACCGTTACAGTGAAATCCTCAGGCCTGCCTTATTTGTTTTTGTTTTGACAGAAATTTCCTTGCGCCCCAAAAACGCACATTAGGAACTGTGCGTCCCGCGGGAAAATTATGCGTCGAGGATGCGGGACGCAGAGGTAACGAGATGGCTGTGCAAACTGTTTTATTTTGAAAAATGACGTATTTTTTGTTACATCCATCTACAGTATGTCACTCTTGACGCAGGCCAAGGAACGCTTCTCTGTCACGTGTTAGATTACCGCTAAAATGAAACTAGGATCTAGCAAAATGAATGAAAAAATAAGGTCTTTGGAATATTTCTTTGGGAAAGGGGAAATGCCCAGCCAGGAGACAGAGGAGGAGCTTACGACTTTCAAGAAAAAGACGGCTACGTTTCATAGACACGTCAGAAGTCCGACTTAAGATACAGCTTTATCACAACGGGAGATTCCCACGCACCAAGTCCACTCTACATAATATGCGGCGATGCTGAGTTGTTTTTTTCATGCACTTCGTATTTGCGGGGTATTTTATTTTGAAGGCACGTTCAAACGTTACCATAGCAACCGGTGAGCTTGCGGTCAGATACGACGTTCCTCGTGCAATTATTCGTGTTTATTATTATGTTTTGAAAATACCACAGGTTTCATTCAGGTCATATCATATTATTTTGTTGTATTTATGCGGTCTGAAAATATTGTCTGACATTAAACCGGTACGTGGGGCAAAAATAAAATAATAATAATATTAATAAAAATGTTGGGGACCACCGCTTTGTGCTATGATCGACAATTTCATTCCTGGGAGCTAGCTGACGGAGTAAAGAGCATCGTCTCGCTGTAACGTAAAAACACTGGGCACGCGGAAAAGCTAATGTATATTTTGTTTTGTTTTTTGACTTATCCATAATGGTTGTGGTCATGTTAAGGGATCCACGGGAGCTTTTAATCGGGTTTGACTCGCCGGTGGTGGAGGACGGCAGGCCAATGGACAGAGCGGCGGGTTGGGTAGCATGCAGGACAGAAGGAAGCTTGATTTTGGAAAACGGGGGTAAGCCGGTGGGTGGTAGAGGATACTTTGGAGGGGTCTCGACCACAGGCGTTTACACCTCACTAAACACAGCTGTCGCGCATGTGTGCGCTAAGGATTACGGTGACACAAAGCAGAAAGGTTTATTCAAATGGGAGACAACACCACAAGCCCCTTGGCTTGTACCAAACAGGCGCCCGTCAAACCTTCGCCTGCCCTGCGCCTTTCCAGCGGGGATGCCGTCCAAAAGAGGGGAGTTGGGCCCAGATAACTCAGCTGTCCTAACAGGATTCAGTCTGTACACAAAGGCCGAGAAGAATAACCAAAAGGGGGATTGGGAACACTTGAAGCCGGGTTAAGCGGCGTAAACAACTCCTCTTCTGTGCTAAAAGGAGTGTCACGATCCCAAGGAGCCGGAAACCCAAATGAGATATTAATCACCGGACTATTTTCTGGTGGGCCTCAACCGCTGAAATCTCCTCAAGGGAAGGGGAGGCATACGCGTCACGGGATTGCGTGTGTCTGCCGTTGCTAGGAAAGAACTATTGGAAGGAAAGCAAAATGAGGTGTCCCCTTTGCCCCTCGGAGAGCCAGGAATACCCTCAACGCTTTGTTTGGCTCCAGTTCCCAAAGAAGGCAAGGGCTGGGTTCGATTCTGCAAAACATCATTAAAATCAGTGGGTTTTCTCCGGGTACTCCATTCTCCTCCCACATTCCAAAAAAACATGCATGGCAGCTTAATGGAACATTCTAAATTGTCCCAAGGTGTAAGTGTGAGCGCGGATGGTTGTTCGTCTGTGTGTGCCCTGCGATTGGCTGGCAACTGGTTCAGGTGTCCCCCCGCCTACTGCCCGAAGATGGCTGGGATCGGCTCCAGCATGCCCCTGCGACCCTTATGAGGGGAAAGCGATTCGGAAAATGGTTGGCTGGATCATTAAAATCAACAAGGGAAAGAGACACCCCATTTTTTGTGGCGGAAGGGGGGGGGGGGGGGGGGGGTGAAACAAAAATAGTGGCGCCAGATTGTTTGTCGAGAGAGCATTGAAGGTTGACTTTCACATTTACGCTGAGATCCTGCTGTCAAAATTCTCCGCAGGCCTCAAAGATAAGGTGATCCATCAAATGTGTGTGTGTGTTTTTTTCTGCAATGCGGTGCTGAGGTCACATGTTGTGCAGGAAAAAAAACAAAAAAGACAGCTGGCCACGCCACGGGATGGGTTCTGATGAGCATGTCTGTGTTAGCCGAGGACCGGGTGTTAAGTGAGGAGGCGGTTCTTGGGAAGGCGGCGACGCAAAGGCAAGAGGAAAGCAGCACAGATTTTGAATCTGGAGGAGATGAGAGTACCGCTGGCTGAGTCGAGCCCGCAGCCTGTCAGGTCCTATTCTCAGCTTCACTGAGCAAAAATGGAGCAGAGGACCAAAAAAAGGGTGCGAGTGCGGTCACATGTTTCTGGCCCCCTCGCAAGGCTTTCATGATTTGGAACGGAAAACCGGGCAAAAATTAAAACTCATTTCCGATTGGGCTCCAGTACATCTGGCCCATCAAACACGCGCGTCACCTGATGACTCAGTGAGTCATTTCACCCCCAGGCCCCCACAAAAAAGGAGAGGCGCCAAGAATGGTCAATTAACTGCAAATACAAAAGAAGCTTTATGACGAAGAGTGGAAGGAGAGAAGGGTGAGCAGGCATGTTCCGTCTCAAAACAAAAAAGTGCAACAAGCGTTTGCGGCGCTTTCGTCCTTGTACTGCTCTACCCAATCAGAAGCGACGACGATATTCATCTGCTCTTTTCAATTCATTTGGAAAATGTCCACATATCATTCCACGTGCATTTAGGACAGTGGTTCAATGTGGTGACAGACTTGTAAAGTGTACTGGGTGCGTGACAGTTTTTTTTCCCCGAAGAGCTCCAGGGGACCAATTGAGTAATTTTATCATCGAATCACGTTCAAATTTGTCTTACCATCAAAACGAATGGAATGTTTGTGAACTGGGCGGGTCAGTTGCTAAGGAACCGCTACCTGAACGCTTGGTAAACTAATTAGAAGGAGCATCAGTGCGTAGTAAATTTGTGCATTGCACTAAGCTCCCCCGCCCCCCCATGCCTGAACTCGAGAGGCACTCATCAGTGCGCAAATAATTTTTCACGTCTGCTAATGCGGCGGAATGCTCACTGAGCCATCTCTCGCTTGTAGTGAAGGAGGGCAACGCTGCAGGCTCAGCATGTCGGTGGAGAGAGTCCAGTGGGGGGGGGGGGGTTAGAGCGATTCAAACATGCCTGAATCGATTCCCCAGAATTAGCCCCCGGACTGTCTCTTTACGACTTGATTTTTCACCTCAACTGAATTATGACGCCACGACTTGAATAAGAGGTCAAATCATGAGCCAACATGTGACTTCTCTTGTTAAGGAAGAATGCAAACCCTTGATAAGAGCTTAATGCACTTTACTTTGGAGTCAGCCAATCCTCCATTCAGTGTCTCCAGAATTCTGCGGGAGTCAGACTCTGGCATCCTTTCACTGACTCCCGATACATTTTAGCGTCCTTTTTAAGATCCTAGGTCCAGGTGTACGGACCAGACATTATTCGAGTTAGCAAGAACTAAGCGGAGGCTCAGAGGGGATCGAGTCTTTTCCGTTCGAATGACGTCCCACTGAACGTTTGGCAAGTCTCTTTGCGGCCCATCTTTAAAACTCATCTCAAAACTCATTTGTATCCTTTGTCTTTTCATTAAGCATGAGACTTGTTTTTTTTTAGTTTTTGACAGTTTTCATCCTTTCTACGGTCTTTATTAATTTATTGTCGTATCGATGATCTTTGCTGCACGTACAGCACTTTGTATACAAGGGTGGCTGTTTTAAAGCGCTCTACAAATACAGTTGAGAAGTATATCCTCGCCATCTGATTATCTTGAGCAAAAACAAATGTAGTTTTTTGTTTTTTAAATTATAGAGCTCACTCCACGACGACGCGGGATAATCATTAACTTGGAGATGAAATCTTTTCACTTGATAGCAGTGATATTTATTCAGGGAAAGCGCCGCTTTCAGCGGAGAGGAAACGAGAGAAACAAAACCTCTTCCTCCGCTTTTGCATTTCGCCACAGTCTTTTTTTTTTTTTTGGTCATCTAAAAATATTTATTCCCCGTGGCCAAATGGTCTTACACGTGACAGAGGAATGGAAGCTGTGTTTGTGTATGCCCCATGTACTGCCCAACACACAAAAATGGGCCATTATTGGCCGGAGCCAAAACAGCACAGCAGATTGTTTCCCACGGACAAAGGAGGTCTGGTGTCTCATCGTGAAACAGGGGACGATTTACTGCCAGTGTCTTAAAAGAGCACAAACACAAGCCAGTTCGGAGAGAGATCGAGGGGGTGGTGTGGTGGGGAACTCGGCTCGCTGAGCAGACAGAAATGTTCTGCACATGATTCGACTGAATAAAGCCGGGGGGGGGGGGGGGGGGGGGGAGGCACTGCCAAACAATGAGAGCGGGAAAACGGCTGTGCTTAAAGACGGCGAACCTGAACAGTATAAATATTAGCGTGAAAACCTCCAAAAACTCACTGAAGATAGCAATGAGGCAACTTGAAACAGCCTGACTAAAACGCTCATTAACTCAGTCCTGGCTTATCATGCGTAGAAATCAAATCTCGACACTGAGACCACGACCTCTGGCCAAAATCAGACACCAAGATGCTCCGTCTCGATAAGGCCCATTAATTGTTCATGGTTGACTGCAGTCCGAGGCTGAGGGTTTTGGATGCATTTTGACCAGCCATCAGAATGTGTCACTCATTTGACACATGGCGTGGTACGTCATCGATGCCGACCAATCTGCCACATTGGTTCTACGTGCCCAAAAGCAGCAGTCCCCAATCGGTTAAATGTCAGCCAATATTTTGAAGGACCAGTGTGATGGATAAATACAACAATATGGCCTGCATGAAAACTGTGATATTTTCAAAACATAATAAGAAACACAAATCATGACATGAGGAACGTCCCATATGGCCGCAACACTCTCTGGTCGCTATGGTAACATTTCAACGTGCCTTCAAAATAAGATAGTCCGCAAATACAAAGTGCATGAAAAATACGACTCACCATCGCCGCATAATAAGCAGTGGACTTGGTGCGTGGGAATCTGCCGTTGGGATAAATCCGTATTTTAAGTAGGGCTCTTGATACTTATACGATTAAATGTAGCATTGTTTTTCCTGAAAGTCATAGGCTCCTCTTCTGTCTCCTCGCTGGGCCTTCTCCCCTTCCCAAAGAAACTTCAAAGGACCCGCGTTATTTACTCATTTTGCTAGCTCCCGGGTTACATTTTAGCGCTAGCCTATCACGTGACCGAGAAGCGCGTGTCAAGAGTGACATACTGTAGAAGGGTGTAACAGAGAATCCGTTTTTTTTTCTAAACAAAACGTCTTTCAGATTCCGAAATGAATAAAAATGTATGTACATTATTTATTCTTTCTGGTACCAATTGATCCATAGACTGGTACTGGTCCGCGGCCCGGGGGTTGGCGACCAATGCCCAAGAGGATCCCTCGAATGCACACAGATGAGAAGGTGTTGGGATGAGCCATATGCAAAAGCAAAGAGTAGAAGGGATGTGGGTGAAGGGGAAAACGTGACTTGTTGGAATGGGCGATGTCTGTAGTGTTGCGTTTGGGTGGGGAACGTTTGCCGTTCTACCCCTTGCCATACCTTTTGACGATAGGTAGAACGTTCAGAGTCCAAAGTGATGGACTAGTGCGGCCCATAGTTTGTGGAGCAGATATTAATAAACTGACAAAAACAGAAAGACGGACACAGAGGGGAAGAACAACAGAGGAGACAGAAAGGGGAGGGCAAGCGACCGTGCAACGCTAATCAGACGTTAGCCGGACATAAAAGCTGATCTCGCTTTTTTTCCTTTTTTTTTGTCTGGTGGAATGCCCGCAGGTGTCCGACCTGATAGTGTACAAAAAGCGGGGGCCACGGGTTGTAGGTCAGCCCTGAAAGTTATTCAATGACCGCACGTGACTGTTGTTGTGTCGAGACACGGTCAATGGCAGATTGAAATTGCAATGGATTGGACGCTTGTAAATTCCAGAGGAGGGTGGTGGGAGTGTGTGTGTGTGTGTGTGGGTGGGTGGGTGGGTGGGTGGGTGGGGGGATGACACGCCGTGCTCTTCTTGAGATGTCAGCGCCAGCTGTGCACTTCCAACACCTACAAGACTTGGTAGTCAAGGCCTTCAGTTGGTCTGTGACCACTTCAGGTTGTTTTCTTTCAGCACATGGCCACCGTCAAGAGTTACAGCAGAATAGTTAAAGTCTGAATGAAGGGTGGGGGGGAATAGCTGGCATTCTTATGACAGCATCCAGCTAAAATAAACAAAACAAGACTTGCCAGGCCCGCGTTATCCTGTTAGTACTCCATTCCAAGCAAAGTTGCCCGCATCTGACGACAGCCCACTGGACACAGACGTGAATTAAAATTAAAAACAACTTGGACCGTTTGCAGATGCAATCTTGAATAATTCAAATATGCCCTACATATAGTGTTGAATATGTAGTATAGCCGCCAGCCAATGCCTCTCATCTTTCGGGAGGCCACGGCTCTCAAAACTATGTTCTCGAGACTGCGAGAGTTGCCAAATGTTCTTGGAGGCTGCAATAGTTCTTCCTAATTGTACACACACACACACATATATATATATATATGGGAGAGGACCACAGGAAGTTCGACTCAGCATTTCCCCCACCAAAAGAAAAATGGCTTCACTTGCTTTGTACTGGTGATCTTAGCCAAAGGTAACTCGGAAAGAAGCAACCTTGTACTATGACTCCGGCCAATCAAAACAACAGTGAATGGAAACTCCAGATAGTGGAAAGTCACAGGAATTTGAAAATATCATGTCACTCAGGAGAGCGCAGATCTCCCAGGCAGCCAAGGACAACAACAAAACAGACAAATTTTATCAGCACCATGTTGTCCACCTTCAGCTTCAACTCACCACCTCCATACGCCTGAATTTTATGATTAGGTTGCCGATACTAATAGCAACATGCTTCAACAAAAAAAATAAAGAAATGTACCGTATTTTCCGCATTAGAATGAAACCCCCATGGGCGAAAATACCCCCCAGTGTGAAAAAAATCTTGAAATGCATGAAAGCCATTCCCACTTTTCTGCAACAAAAAGTCCCCCTGTTGCGCAATATGAAATAATCTTCTCCACCCTTGCCTCGCAACGAGGTTCACTATAACGAAAACAAACCTTCCGCAAAAGTCTAATCCGACCTCAGCCTGCCACATCCTACTGCTTCACTCCGAAACGGCAACAGCAACCACCACACTGGTTTACACACGCGCAGTAGTACAGGAAGTATTTGTTATTGTTAGTTTCAGACGCAGCACAAACGTGACATTGCTGAAATGGCTACAAAACGGACCTTTGCATGCCAAGCAGTGAAGAAAAGAGTTCCGATGCTTGAAGACAGGGTAAAAGTGATCAAATGAAACATGGAGGAAGCAAAGTAAGACGTTGTGCAAGAAACAGATGTAAGTGAAAGTGAATGCTGGTCGTAAATTTCGAAATTTCTTTCCCGTTTTTTTCTTTCTACACTGGCTATATGAAGTGTCAAATAAGTGTATGCTCACACTTATGCACTATTGAAATAAATATAGAATACACGTATATGTTTTGTATATATGCGTGTGTGTGTTTACATCTGAGATAAAATTTGCTGTAGTGAAAAGTTTGATTTCGTTGTAGAGAAGTTACACTGTATCAGGCGCACCTTCAATGAATGGCCCATTTTAAAACTTTTCATTCATAGGGTGCACCACATTATAAGGCGCACAGAATAGAAGCTACAATAGTGGCTGAGGTTGCATTATACATAAAACTAGAAGGACAAAGTGCTTTACAGAACATTTAAAACATCCAAGAAATCAGAATATTGATCCATATATAAGGTAGACCGGATTATAAGGCACACTGTCGGTTTTTGAGAAAATTGAATGCTTTTAGGTGCACCTGATAAGTGCGGAAAATAGTGCTCAACCACTATAATCGATAGTCATGAAGATTTAACCTTCTCGATGAAGGTTAACAATACCTGTAGAACAAGCGGTTCCGGGTTGAACGCCAACGTCATGAGCAGCTGCATTCTCTCCGTGTCCTTCAGGTTCTTGAGCAGAAAGCTGCCAGAGTCTTTGGTCTCGGCGTACCGCCGAACCACACGGTCCAGCAGCCGCTGCGACGGGCAGTGTACCAGGTCTGACCAGCCCTCGACCACCTCTGGAGTCAGAAGACGTACGTCGCCATTGATCCGGGCAAATTCCGTTTTGTACATCGCCTGGATGAGATCGCAGCGCGGCCTGCCCGTAGCCCTCTTGCAGATCTTTTGATCGATCTCGGCCAGCTCCTGGTTGGAGCCCAGCCGCTTCAGGACGATCCGCCGCGTGCCTTCCCTGGGCTCCCCGTACTGGGCGAAGTAAACGTTCTTGACGTTAAAGATGTCGAGGAAGCGCAGGCGGCCCCACGTCTCAAACGAAACCTGGCCGTTCATGAATTTGCGGCACCAGCTGGTGCCGAAGCAGGCGGGACACTTGTTGAGGTTGATGAAGCGTCGGTCGGTGAGCTCGTTCTTTTGGAACGAGGCGAACAGATTGTGCGTGTTCATCAGCAGGATGACAAACAGCCCCACCACAAACAGGAGCTTCAGACAGCGGTACACGCGGCCAAGTTTGAGGGGGAGGAAGCGCATCATGGTGGGGCGAGGACGAAGTCGGGGGAAAGGGACGTCTTGAGGAATTTGGCCGAGGGAGGAAGTATCCACACGGGTGTCAGCGAGTTGATTTTAAAACCTCTCCGTCAGGGCGCATCGGGTTGGCATCTCGAGCCGCAAGCTGGGGCGAGGTTGCGAGTCCCTGGCTGTGGCTGATGAGTCATGTTCAACCGGGATTCCCGTTTATGGGCTACCTTCAGTCAGCAAGCCTGGAAGCAAATCAAAAAATAATAATTAAAAAGTAGGAAACTCGTCAGAATAGTGCACAATTGAAAACACATTCACAGAAATGTAATTATCCATTTTATTCATGGCTTCCTAGTAAACGACTACTTAATATGCGCTAGCTCACAGGAGGCCCCGTTTCCGAGAATACACGATTGCCAGAGGAAGTCGAATTGTTCCAGATCATCCCGGAGCTTTCCGTACCTTAGTCCTACGAAGGGATGGCGCACGGCCAACGTAATAGAGCTGCCAGTGTTGTGTTCTCTTGAGGAAAATCATTTTATGTAGACTCACAGTAAAAAAAAAAAAAAAAAAAAGATAAAAAGCACGGATACAGTGGGGGATCATCGGCTATCGAAATGAAGATTTAAAATGCCTTCTGATTCGTGTAAATCAAAAATGTGCCGCACCGGCCTCCTCGCGCTGCATTTGTATCAATTCCCCGTTCCCGCCTTTTTTCCTGGCGTTTAAAACATTCGCCACGTCTGGCGCTAAAGGACCCGTCAAGAATCAAGCGCGAAAAAGAGACTCAAATCTGGGATCGGGGACATGAGCTTATCCGAGACCAAATCATATTAGACTCCCAATCAGCTTTTGAACAGCTTTGAGCTTCAAGATGCTTCGAGACAGACAATGAGGCCAGCCGTGCAAATTAGCATTCTTCAATTAAGAGCTCATTAGGACATGCCTATTAGAACGGCTGATGAGGGAGAGGGCGCGGCTAACGAGCAAGCGGATTAGCGTGGCCTGCGCTGACTGATTCGGCCTTCGGGCCCAGCGGCCGAGATGCGGTCTCGCCCGGAGGCGCCCGACGTGAGCGGTGGCGGCGACTGGAGCAGCTGTGGGGACTCCGATAAGAAACTGCACGCCACCGCCGTCTGAGTGTACCTAGGCCAATATCACTAAAAATAAACCAAACCCATTTAACTCATTCAGTACCAGCCAATTCTAGACCAAGTCTGAAAAGACGTTTAAAAATGTCTTTGGGAGTGAATGAGTTAAAGGGGAAGTAGACAGCTGCAACTGTACTTATTATTTTTTTTCCTTTTGAGTGGAAACAAGATTTATGCATGTTGTCTGTCTGCTCTTGCCGTTAACTCGTTCAGTACCAGCCAATTATAGACCAAGTCTGAAAAGACGTTTAGAAACGTCTTTGGCAGTGAATGAGTTAAAAAGCTGGTGGGCATATAATGCGCCGTGAACAAGATGGAAAGCCTCAATGGTGATCCGTCACATCTGGATGGCATTTGTTGATTTATTTAATTAATCATACAAAGAAAAAAAAGGGAGGCTTTTAGGGCTTTACAGGTGAATAATGTTAAGAGCACATTTAGTATCCAATGTCAAGCGGCACAATACTGTGAGTGATGTCAGATAAGGCATTCCTTTTATGCCTTTTCAAGTCTGTGAACTGCAATACACTGAGCGAGCGAAATGCACTTTTAAAATGCACTTTGGGCTCACGCTGACTTCCACAAAGTGTCCGCGGTGTGATGGATGAACAATAAAAACAAACAATTTTAAGAAAAAGAATAACCTCTCAGGAGCAAGGCACGTGCTAAAAGCCCAACATGATAATTCGATTGACCCCCCCCCCGCCCAAAAAAAAATCTATTTCTCCAAGATAATCGTATTCCATCGGGAAAGGGAAATGAACTGGCGGAGAGAAAATAAGAACATCAAGTCAGCCAACAGCAAAACGTCGATAAGACGGCCAAGAAAGGATACATTTTACATTTCACTACAAGGAGTGAGGGAGTGAATAGCTTAAGGGGTGGGGGCCGGGGGGTTGAATATCGCGTTTCTTTAACATATTGAATAAAAAGCCACTCAGCTCCTGACACAGACTGTTAAGGGCATCGATGTGGCAGCCCAGATCTTGTGAGGAGATATGAGATTCGACTAGGATCAGCAAGGAGCTCAAGCGAATGACGAAGGGGAGTGGATACAAGTCACTCTGCTCCGCGGCGAGCTTGAACAACCCCCCCCCCCCCCCCAAGGACGGACGACACTGTGGGGCAAATGAGAAGGCACAGGCAAGCGGCTAACGCGTAGCGTTTTGCCGTCTTGTCCAACGAAGGATTATGTCAATGTTAGATGCGCCGGCCAAAAATAGAATATAATGCGCACCCAACGGTTTTGGTGTCCGTTTAACGAGAGGAAACCGGAGGTCTCAGCGATGGCCAAGAAACTTGCGCAAATAAACCAACAACCCGGAATAAAAGAGAAAAGCACCAGAGTGACACGGTGAAACACCCACCGAAACCTTAACGCAATACCGTGAATGGCGAGTCGTAATCTGGCTATTACTCCCCGTTAATGACCCTGCTCTGGCTTCTGCTTGTGAATTTTACACCCTCTTTTGACACTGCGGACCACCGAGCGGTTTGATTCTTTGGCGTTCCCGTTGGCAAGGTCGCCTGCTCGGGTTCCTGACAAAGGCCACTCTGAGCTTTTAAATGGGAGCCAGACGCTCTTGCTCGTGTTCGGCACCAGATGTCGCCCCGACAGAATACAAAGGGGAGGCAGGTCACGGAAAGTTAAGCTTTGCGGACCCTCATTGTGGATACGGTGTCAAAGCCCCCCCACCCCCTTGCATTGCATCCCACCCCGGCGACGTCACGGTCTCAATCGGCACTCCGCTCAAAACGGTAGGAGGAAGAATCCATCATACAAAACGGAAAAATACCAAATATCATGAGGGCAGGGCAGCCCCCCCCCACCCCCGCTTTCTCCGGTGAGCACGAAAGTGAGGCAAAGTAAGGCGGGCAAATCAAAAGGGCGCCCCACTCCTCATGCATAGCAAATGAGCCTCGCATCCACACTGAAACTTTCAAGTTGGGGCGGATGCCAAGAGCTTCAAAACGCTTCATTACCGGGAGAGAACAGGGAGCTCGACCCCTGTGTAGACACGGAAAAACGGAATGACAAAGTTCCAATCGGGCAACGGATAACGCTGTAGTTTTCCGATCGTTCCACGTCAAGGTTTGACGGATAAGGCAGATAAGATGGGGAGTTTCCTCTCGGGATAATCTCCTTTCTTGGCCGAGTAAAACTGGATTGAGATTAAGATATTACAGGGCTGGCTGGGATCCTGCGGGATAAACCGATTCTCTTTTTTTAATGGCATCTGAGGTGAACGTTCAAGCACAAATCAGAAATAGCAAGAATTGAAATAGTCATTCGATTTTTTTTCGTCAATGCCGGCATGAGCAAAGCTACCACATGATCACCCCAAACATCCATTTGAGAGTCAAACGACTGGCATTGATCTGCAAAGTGTGTAGTTTTTCCTGGGGTTTTGCTGCGATACGTTTTTGTATTATTTTTTTTTTAAGCAAAGGAGAAAGAAAATGACAGCATTCTGAGAGAGCAATACGAATTATGTCTTAAAAGCAGTTGCGGCCAAACAGGGTGCCTGACCTAACGGCAACCTGCTGAGCTGTCTCCGCTTCAGTTTGAACTCGTTTGCGGTCTCCCAAAAAAATTGACAACCTGTTGTCATTCAAAGGAAAGCTGGGAATCATACACATGGTTCAGTGAGCACGATCCTACCATCTAAAATTCATCGCGGAATGCCTATCTCAATTTCGAGAACCAATCTGGAACTCATTGGCAGAAACAACGAACAAGGGCAGAGCCCCCGGTTTACCACTGTGGTCCATTTCTTCTGTAGCAAAGCATCCCTCATTTCTACCAGTTGGAATAAGCCCGGCTCAATCAAATCGCTGAGGTACGCTAAGGCAGCAGAGCTATTTTTACACGATATATTTGGATGAAAAACAAAAGTTGCGGCTGCCCAACTTTTGCGAAATGACCCGACTTGTTTTACATCATCTTTTGGGAGTTCTTTTCAAAGCAATGGGACAGAGATGACCACAGTTTCAGGTGAGACGTTGACGTCAGCAATAGTGGCCGCTCCTGAATGACGTTGACTGGGACAAGTGGATTCTCATTTGGCTCCAATTCAATATTTTCCGCAAAAGGTTAACAATAGGTGGTGCAAAGGTGAGGAGGCTTTACTTTCCAAAAGAGGCCATCGAGTTTCTTGATCTACTGGCCTGCCCTGCATATTGTAACGGGTCTACAGTTCATGACATTCCATGTTTGAATGTTTAGAGTGGCACGCACGACCGCATTGAATGATAAACGACGACGCAAGCCGACGTGTGCCAAAATTCAAGATCGTTTGCCGCCTTAAGAATAGAACTCTGTCATAAACCTGTACAGTTTTTTAAGGTAATTTTTTACGCCTTGATTTGACAACAGCATCGTGCAAACCAGTTTTAGCTCCGTCATCGTACCTTCAACGACCCAACTATACAGCGGAACTGAAGTCTGAAAGCGCACGCGTTAAAAAGAAAAAGCGTTAAACACTGTTTGCTGGCGGCTTCAGCCGAAACATCAGACGAACCTCACCCCGGCTGTCATTGCGATGGCGAGGCTCCAGTTGCCAAGGTTATCGACTGGGGGAGTCAATAATGTTTGAGCGCATGAAGAAAAAAATATTTTCCAAAAAAAAATAAAAACCTGCATGTTCTCCCCGGGCCTGCGTGGGTTTTCTCCGGGTGCTCCGGTTTCCTCCCACATTCCAAAAATATGCATGGCAGGCTGATTGAACACTCTAAATTGTCCCTAGGTGTGAGTGTGAGTGCGAATGGTTGTTCGTCTCTGTGTGCCCTGCGATTGGCTGGCAACCGATTCAGGGTGTCCCCCGCCTACTGCCCGGAGACAGCTGGGATAGGCTCCAGCACCCCCCGCGACCCTAGTGAGGATGAAGCGGTTAGGAAGATGAATGAATGAATGAATGAATGAATAAAAACCTCACAGAAAGAGCACAGGCCGGCCCGGCAATGAGAGGGATCCTAATCACTGGAGCACTTCAAACTCCTCGAGGCACATTAAGTCTTCAAAAATCAGCAGCAATTAACAGAAGCCTCCTTTTTCTCCTCTCCCGGTGACATTATTAATCCAGGGATCTATTTGTTTTTGAGGATCTCGGGGTGATAAAGTGCAAGACTGTTTGAGGTTCGCAGGCTTATTTAGATTGATTTTTTTTTAAAGACTCAGCCGATGTTTAAAGGCTCAAGGAAATCAAACGGCCGCTAAAACAACCAAAAAAAAGCAGTATCTTCAATATTGAACCGTTTTAAGTCCCAAGCCAGCTTTCCAGCAAGCCGCCAATGTTCCTGAAAAAAAAAAAAATAAAAAAACAGAATTCTATATGTAGCCACTGTGTCATTTTGACAATGACGCGGCCGACATAAGGTGATTATGAAATCTCCCCGGCTCTTCTTACAAATTGTTCATACAGGACAGCGGTTCATTGATTCATTAACAACACTTCTACACACTTGTAATTTGGCTTCAGGGCTTGATGTCACAAAGCAAAGTGCGTTGTTATTCCTGGGAGAGCTTTGAGGCTACAATTACAAGGCACCCCCCACCCAACCACCACCACCACCGTGAGTCCTGACCAACAGTCGCCACAAATATTCTCATTTGAGGGGAACTATGTCGAGTCTTTGTGAGAAATGAAGTCCCACTATGTGGGTAAAAACAAGGATCGCTGCAGGCGTTGTGGAAGTTAAATTTGTATGCGCACGGGTCTTGTTTCATTTTTAAAGCCGGTACATTTCTAAAACAAATAAGTCATGCAAAAACAAAGCAAATAGATGCAAAGTTCACTGACAAGTAGGTGTCGAAAATCATAACAGGTTATTTTCAAAAAGGGCTTTCCACACGCTCGATCAGAACGTAAAATGGGATGGACTAAGAGTGAAACACTAAAAGCTCGTTTATTTATGGGCTGTTTTGTATTGATTTAAATACTGTTTGGGAAAGACCTGATCATGTCTGTTTTTTGGTCTTGAGCTAAAAGAGACACCAAAGTCACGGTTATATTGATTTGCTCTGCATTTCAAACATCCCGTCTCCAAATGCAACATCGTCAGATGATTCGACCAAATTTATGGCATTTTTTTTCCAAATGCAATCGCCGTACTATGTTCTTAATTGACTCAAAGTGTTCTTTTGCTGTAAAACGTAACACAGCCGTTTTTAGTGGTTAAGTTACCGTCTTGTACTACTCAGAGGATGGGGGCATCAGATAAGAAATGTTCTTATCGGCTGCTCTCATCAAAGAAAACGCAACAAAAGTGTCACGCGAAGCCTCGTGTAAAGGAAAAACACGGAGCCAGTCACAATTACTTTAAAGGCTACAACATTAATGCTGATTTCGAACGGACTTAAAACGATGAAAGTCAAATTAATTAAAGCCAAACCAACAAACCTGCGTTGCGTGACATTAACTTCTTTCCTGGATGAGTGGAGAGGGGGGAAAAGAGTAACAGCGGACGCTCGACTTTCAGTCGGTCAATTCTTCAAAGTTGAGGCGTGGGGTGATTCGGACCACTTCAAGGCAACAAAAGGCAATTTCTACTGCGTTCGGTTCCCATCGATCCGAACACGCGAGCTCCGTTCCCCGTTGCGGCTCCCCCCACCCCCGTGCATGTACCCAGCTAGCCTGCTAGCCTCTCAGATAAACAGTTAGGATGTCGAATCTTAACTCTTCGTATACCAGCTCCTCCCGCGTTCTCCTCACAAAAGAGCCGAGGACTGGCGTGGCGCGAGGACGTCCATATGTGTCCGCATAGCATGAGTGTCTTTAAAGGGACGAGAAAGGTGGTTGTTCTCCGCTCCTCTTGCCCGAATAGCGGCTCGGCTCACTACTCCGCTCTTCTAACCACAATAGGTTATCTCGCCACTCGTTTTCTACAGCAGCCTTTTTACGACAGCCGCCGTCTGTTTACGGCCTTGTTTCCATAGCGACTCGTCCATTGTTTGCCTCCACTAGAACCCTGCCTCCCGCCAAGTGCAAAGTTTGTCTTAAATTTGAATGCCGTATTTCGCCCACTTCCTTTGACTAAAGACGCAAGTTTATTAATCTATGCTATTTGTAATAAGAATTTTAATTATTTCCCCCCTAGGTGTCGGGAAATCGTTGGTCCAACACGTGGACACACAAAAAAAATAGAACCCAAACGCACCATATTTGCACATTAAAGCGAGACGCTCGTTTGTGCAACCGACACAACACTTAAGTTAATTGGACTCCTTCATCATAGAGGCGACGTTATTACTATCGTAATCAGGGAAGTAATGCACATGCCAAACACAATTAACAGTAGCCGGATGACTAATTGATTAATTAGTCGCTAATGACTGGCTCACTCCCACCGAATAGGACAATGAAAACGGCGAGTCGATATTTCCGGTTTAACGGTGATGGATTCAATCTTTGAACGCCGGCGTGAATTAGTTTGCAGTCACCGCCATCTCGTGGTGAAAAGTGAAAAGCCACTTGAAGGCCTGTTTGTTTTTTTTTTGTTTTTGTTTTTTTGCGGGAGAGTTCCCCCATCGTATTTGCCCCCCTACGTAACGTAAAAAAACAATGGATGAAAGATTTACGAGAATTTGAACACAACACGAAATTATGAGGAAGTAAATTATAATTTAATTGTCCCCTCAACCAGTTCGAAATATCTCCCAAAAGAAGTGTTGCTCAGTGTAAACACTTTAACAGTTATCTCAGCGATTTTACTGGGTGGAAGTCCACAATGTCCAAATGTAAATTAAAAACGAAACGTCGGAGAGAAAAAAAACAATGTGATATGATAAGTGGCACATGCTGCTAATTTGCAATCATAAGTTTGTTGCATGAAGAAACCAATATTTGTGGTTTTACATAATCGAGGGTAGGCTTCTTTTTTAATTTACTAACTCATAAGGAAAATTGCAATTTTAATTGAACATCCCTGCAAACCTCTGCTCCCCAAACTGATGCATCAACTATAATTAAACAAATGGCATTGTTAGTTTGTTCACGGCTGAATTCAATTATTTGTGTGCGTGTGTGTGTGTGTTTGTGTGTGTGTATGTGTGTGTCAATCAGTGGTTTGCCTCGAGATATTTTTCTAAATTTACATACTAAATCCCTGCAATGAGATTTGGGTCAAATTAGTCATTGTTTGATTGCATTGCATTGCTGGAGAGATGAAAGTGCCTCAAGTAATCTTACAATAACTATAAATGTGTTCCCACCCCATCGTCTTTTTTTTGATCACATGGCTGCCTCTAACAAAAGAATCCATTCATCCATCCATCCATCCATTTTCAGCAACGCTTGTCCCAAATTGGGCCACAGGAGTTGAACTGGTCCCCAATCAGTCCCAGGGCACTAACAAAAATAATGACAGGAAAAATATATTTCATCGTTTTAATGACACATGCAAATGTTTTAAGGGAAAATTTGACACAAAAACAGTAGTTGGGTCTCAAGAGTTCCTGCCCGTCCATAGTAAGCACTTCCTTATTTGTATAACTGCCCCCACTTTGCCTTGACATTGAGGTTGGCTGGGGGAAGATCCATAGCCACTTCAAAGCAACTAAGTAGTCAAAAAGGTGATCATGAAAGAGTCATGCAGAATTCTCTGACCCCAATCGCCACTGGCCAAAAAGTACATGAAGCGGATATACAGTCACGCACTTTGGTCAAATGCTAAAATAAGCTAATTTCAGCAAGACAAAAAATATTCTTGATCCAGGAAGTGGTTCAAATTACCGGTACCTGGGCCAAATGCATCTCCCCATTCCCTCTGCTGCCTCATTAGCAAACGTGCAAACCACAAAGTCATATTACGCTGGCTGAAACCATTCTGTGTTTACTCACGTCATTAAGTCAGATTCATAAGGGGACTTTCCAGGGCCAGATAAAGATTTCATTGCATTAACGTGTCCGTTATGCGCCACTGGGGAGTTTGTGGTCTGATAAAACATAATGTTCTGCTTGGCCGAACGGGCAATTATTGTCTACGCTTGCACCACCATACCCAACTGTGTCGCAGGTGACCCTTAAAATAAAGCCACGAGCGTCATGCATAATTAATCAGGAACAGTGTCTGCATCGGTTTTATGCAGACATTGTCATACCTCTGCTCTGCAGATGAGGAGATAATCAAATCTATTCTGCAATGTGAGTAATAGCACCCGCAATAACACAAGACAAGCTTGAGCATTTTACAGCGCGTAGCACCAGTAAAAAGAACGGGAAGACTAAGTCAATCACCGGACTTTCACCGTGAGGGGACACTTGGGAGAAACCCCCAGACAGAAACAAAATTTGGAAGAAAGAAAAATGCAATCGTTTGGTGAAGCCTACAATGGCTTGTAGGCTTGATTCAGTTATGTTAAGACGGGGGTCGGCAACACGCGCCTCCAGAGCCGCATGCGGCTCTTTAGCGACATCTAGTGGCTCACTGGAGCTTTATAAAAAGCTCCATTTGAAAATAGAAAAATATTTTGATAGTAGGCTAATATAGCTCAAATAGATATAGATACATGTTGCAGTTCTGAAAAAAGGAGAGCTGTGCTGTTGTTTGTTTTTGAAAACGTACACTTTATTTATGCTTTTAACAGTCTCGACAAACACAGACACGTCTACGTCCGACTTCTCTCTTCTGTTTTTCGACTCGAGAGGCATTCAAAGACAGCCTCAGAAAAACGGAAATTAATGATCACTTCACTGACACTAAGAAAAGCAAAAATAATGCACCAAAACAGAAAATCAAGCGAGGAAATTACAAAATAAATTCTATAGGTGTGTTTGTGAACATGCACACAAAGGAATGAATAACATTAACAATTCTGAGACAGTCCTGTCTCCTACATACATATAGCACGTGTTTCCTTCATTGTAAGGTTTATAGAAGGCTTTTTTTTTTTGCGGTTCTAGACATATTGTTTTTTTGTTTGTCCTATATGGCTCTTTCAACATTTTGGGTTGCCGACCCCTGTTTTAAAGGTTATATGCCACCAAATGTTAAATGTTAAACACTTGAAGTTCTTTTAACCCTTTCATTCACTGTTCCAATACTTTTGCTTACTTGAAAAGTGACTGGCAAAAACAGAAGTCCCCAACCTGTTTAATCGGTTAAATGTCAGACAATATTTTCAGGGACTGGCCTTCAAGGCCGGATAAATACAACAAAATAAAATGATATGACCTTCATGAAAATTGTGGCATTTCGAAACAATAATAAACACGAATCACGACATGAGGAACGTCCTATTTGGCCGCAACGCTCTCTGGTCGCTATGGTAATGTTTAAACGTGCCTTCAAAATAAGATATAACGCAAATAAAAAGTGCATGAAAAATATGACTCACCATCACCACATATTATGCAGAGTGAGCTTGGTGCGTGGGAATCTCCCATTGAGATACTACTGTTACTCTCTATTAAACGGAGCCTTCTTTTTCTTGAAAACTGGAGACTCATCTTCTCCTGGCCTGGGTCTTTTCCCCTTCCCAAAGACGTTTTTTGTTTTGTTTTTTTACTCATTTTCCTCGCTCCTGGGTTTCAATTTAGTGGTAACCTGTCACGTGACTGAGAAGTGCGCCATGGCCTGCGTCAAGAGTGACATACTGGAGACGGATGTAACAGAGAATCCGGAATATTTTCAAAATAAAATACCTTTCAGAGTGAGAAATAAATAAAACAAAAGTAGTGTAAGTTATTTATTCTTTTCTGCACGGCCCGGTACCAAATGACCCAGGGACCGGTATCGGTCCACGGCCCGGGTGTTGGGGCCCACTGTCTTAAAACAAGAAGTGACCTATTTTGATTTGGAATACTCCCTGTCACTGCTTGGGCTGTCAGCACATCACCACAAGCAAGCAGTGTGTCAAAAAACAAAACAACTCCTTGGCCTGTTATTGACAGTGCAGGTTACAGGAATTAGCGGCCGGCTTTTTGTGCGTCGTTTATCGGACGAATAACTGCGAGCGCGGTTCTTATTCAAATGAATTCAGTGGTGGCGGCCGCCTGCGTGTTTAATCATCTCTGGAGGCCACGGTCAGGGATGTGGGATAGAATGAGAATGCAGTCATAATATTACAGGCTAGCTAAGGGACATTGTGTTCCATAATCCATCCCGCGATCACCCTGAAGATTGACATATGAGTTGATTGGCATGTTTTGAGGCGAGGAGATGGAGGATTTGGTGTCAAACAATATGTTCCTCTGGATGTTTATAAGGAAAGAGGACAGGGTACAGCTGTTGTAAACACTGACCTGGAGTGAATGACTTGTGTGTGATATGTGTCAGTCACTTTCGGGAAAGCAGAATCCCTGAGGGAGGCCCGTCGCCTTTCATTTTCCGGAGACCAAAGCAGGCTGTCCTGTCATGCCTGCAAAATGGGTGGCCGGTAAAGAATGAAGGGAAATGTTTGTCAATTAAAAACGGCCTCAAAGTGCATTAAAAATGGGCATCATCAGCAAACATGTTGAGCAGGCTCGCTGGCTAGCTACCATGACAGTAAACTGTCGCTCTTCGCCGATGATAAGATAAGATAAATTAAAATAAGAAAACCTTTATTAGTCTCGCAATGGATAAATTCCCAATTCACAGCAGCAAAGTTATGAAAGGAAGAAGTAGAACAACAAAATATAGGAGCTGCTGGAAAGGCAGCCACTCTCGCAGCGCCATTTTTAAGTCAAAATAACACAACACAACACAACACATAGGAGACACAGTCGTGCAATCTTCACCACTTTTCCGCATACACTTTGTTGTCTGAAGCAGTTATAGATTAAAGAGAAGAGGATCAAAGCGTCCTTTCACGAGTGGTCAGAGACGTCACATGCTGAAAATATGCACACGTCTGCTACAAGCTAAGTTTTGAAAGCAAACACGAAGCTGTAGGCGTCCATTGACGAAAATCCTGAAGTGTGAAAAAAGCAAAATGGCTCCGCAGGTCTGTCTTGCGAACACTAGATAGCGCTGCTATGCCGTGTGAAGATGCTCTTAGCTGCTCGACACAAGACAACCGTTATTTTATTTATTTTTTTTGCTTGTTACATAATAGTTCTATTTTATTCTCATCCGACTAGAATTATTGCACTCATCATCACTGTTTTTTTTTTAAAAAATAATGTATTGTCTCCTCTGACACGTATTCATTATCCTATCTGCTATATTTTGATTTACATGTTTTTCCAATGTGTGAAAGCGTATTGTTGACGGCCTTTTTTCAACCTATCCTGTCTTTAAAGACTCTCTAGTAACCCCGCCGCGATAAGTTCTCCTTGCTCCTCGAGGGAAAACATGGCAGATTTGGATAAGTCGGATCACTTTGCATTCTTTGACGTGCTTGTGTCGCTTGTTTTGCGAGTCAGTGGAAATGCGGGAAGAATGACTGACGCAACCTTCCCGACTCCCGTTCTAGAGCGTTCGCCTGTCACTCGCTTTCTTGTTCCATCACGAAGAGATGCACTTGGTGGTCAGTCAGTAGTACACTGCGTTCCATAAACCTCACTTCATATCCCTTCGAGACACTGCATCGAGTTGTTCAGCTTCAAAAAGTCTAATATTCACACGAAAAGCACTTTCCACACATGCCGAATTATCGGGTCAGAGTTTAGTATTTTTCCTCTCACCCTTCTGATCAAAATCAGAAAAAGTCGCATTCTCGGATGTCCTCGGCAATTATCCTGTGGTGTGGAGTGTGTTCAGAGAGATTTCCACACATCCATGTAGTCAGAACTGTGTTGGCCATTTACTTTTTTAAGAAACAACCATCAGATAGCAGATAAGCTAACAGTTAACTTGACAGAAACCGTCTGGTCTACTCTAGCGTGTTCACTCATTTACGCCAGTACGCAAAGTACATCATTTACTTTAAGAGTATTAAGCGAACATGGCAGCTTTTACATCCGGGCATGTTTAGTGCCTTTTGACAGATGTTGTTAAGCTGTTAAAAACGCTGTTTGTACTCACTGTACCACACTTTCGATACACTTCTCAATCGTTCTCTTAATTTTCAAAGACAAATGTGGGGCTTACACTGTACATTTCACACATCTTATTTTTTTCCCTATATTTTGTCATCACAGGTACACCCCCCGGAAAAAAATGCATTCGTCTTTGCTCCACTTAGTAACCCACGATAATGTTCTCGTTGCTAACCTTCAGTTCCGAACGGGCCCAGGTAGTCAGCGTTTTAAACAGAGTCCTGCGGCACGGAATATTTTTTGGTTTCATGCACTTCAAACAAACCTCTCACAGTTTGTGGCCGCGTGCATGAGAATGATTTCTGGCACATCACAGGGATCTGCCTCAGGTGAGCACATACAAATAAGAAATGTGGGGGAAGCAAGAAGAACAGAATCTAAAATGAAGGTGTCACGTTCCGTATTTGACAGCAGGGGGCAGGTGTTCTTGCTTGCTGCCTGCACACCCGCCACCCATTTGTTGGTGGATTGCACCTGCTATATTTAGGCGCTCCGGCAGTCGACTCACTGCCGGAGTATTCCACGCTGTGCCATTGCTATTGCCTATTCCGTCTCGGTTAAAACATTGCCTTAAAGACTTTTGACAATTGTTGCGTTCCTAGATATCCTCTCGTGAGTGATCATAGTATTTTGCCTAAACTTTCTCCTTGCCGTTTTTTTTTCCCGCAAGCGTTTGTTGCCTGTTGCCTCGTTACAATTATTTCCTGGTTCTCTTTTTGACCAGCGTTTTCTTTTGCCCGTTTAGACGGGGATTTTGTCTTGTACTAAATATAATTTTTGTGACAAAGTTCCTTTATGTGTCTGCTATTTCGGTGATCGACTTATCTCCAGTTTGTTGCGCACGAAGCGATTACTCTGTCGCTTCGGGCACAACGTGACAGAAGGATGTGTCATGAAGAGTGTTCCCACAAGTTTTTTTACCCTCCAAGTTAAGGATTTTTATTTGATGCCAGAAATGTATAGAGTACAATCGGTTAATGCGTTAAAATCTTGATTGAAAAAATATATATTTTAATCACCACAGATGAATATGACTCAAGGAAGCTTTCATATGACCTTCTGATTTTGTGCATGCTAGTATGTCGCCGTGGTAACAGATGAGCACTTCTCAACTGTAGCACAGAGGGAGCTATGGCAACACAGCCCGCCACTGTGAGTGTGTGTGTCCATTTTTGTGAAAGCCTTGTGAGTGGTGCATGAACACGTAATCTATTTTATCTGCAGTCATTTTTTTTTAAACGTCTTTATCCATCGGGATCAAACCTATTCTTCAACTATCATGATTGATCTCAAATTAGTTACGGCTCGGGATTAGGGTGCTTCTGAGGATTGTGTTTATGGTGACCTTTGAGGAATGGTAATTAATTTTATGATTTTGGTTTTGGTAAAAATTCTGTTTATGGTTTCAGAATATGTTAATTATATGGATGGGAATTATATTGAATGATTATGGCTACTTTCAAAATGGCGGTCAGGGATTATCTTTGGGGTTATGTATTACATTTAGTTTTAGATGATGGTGGTTAGTTGTAGGTTTCCTGAAATTAGGATTAAGATTTGGTTTAAAATGAAGGCAGTATGTTCAGGTTCTGGTTAGGTTTTGGGACAATGGTTGTGGTTAGTATAATAGCTATTGTTGTGCGCTTATAGTTGGGGTTAACTTTAGGTGCTAATGGTATTATTTTAGGGTTTATGTTGGGTTGGTTAGGTCTGTTTTTTTTTTTCCAGGTGCTTAGGCCTTTTTTTCAGGGATGACTTACCTCAGCGCATCCTTTTGACTTCAACCACGATGAAACTCGTGGCCTGGATGGCAGTTGTCATTCCCTTTGTGCCGTTTTGTCTCTTCAGTCTCAGCATCTTGCTTGTCTTGTTGTCAGATGCCGCTCTGGCCATTTGACTGTTTTACAACCAAGTGTTAAGTCTGTTTCCAATTTTAATTTGATGAATTTGATGTTTATGATTGGCAAAGGACGAGGACAGAGGCGGAAAGGACAAAGCGAGGTAGGTGATAGCATCAAATCAGACAAGACTTCCTCTGTCAAAGATGAACAACACTGATAGGAGCCGCTTTGATGCTGCTTGTAAAAGCCAAATGTAATGGAACATGGTTGAATTTTTGCTTTCAGAGGTAGTAACAGGATTAGTGTGTGTGTGTGTGTGTGTGTGTGTGTGTGTGTGTGTGCGTGCGTGTGGGAATTTTTGTGACCCTTCTGAAATATAACTTAAAATGTAAAATGTATAATAAATGCTAAACTGGCGAATTTTCATGATCTCAGTTTTTGTGAAAACAAATTTTCCCTAAATTTGACCTTTTTTGACTGGTCCAATTTAGCAGGAAAAACGTTTAAAAAAAACTTGGCAGGAAAGAGCGACGGAGCGGCAATACATCAAGTCATGGTCACAAATGAAAATCTGCGATAGAGTGAATCCACGACAACCGAACCACAAAGTAGGGAGGGAACATTCTACATGCGTTTTAAGGTTCATTTTTCATGTCTTTATTTTCTTATTGCTATCGCACGCGGTATCGCGTTGACCTCACAGAGCAGAGGTCGTGGGTTCAATCCCCGCTCCGGCCTCCCTGTGTTGAGTTTGCATGTTCTCCCTGAGCCTGCATGGGTTTTCTCCGGGTACTCCAGTTTCCTGACACATTCCAAAAACATGCATGGCAGGCTGATTGAACACTCTAAATTGTCCCTAGGTGTGAGTGTGAGCATGAACAGTTTTTCGTCTCTGTGTGCCCTGCAATTGGGTGGCAGGGTGTCCCTTGCCTACTGGGATAGGCTCCAGAACCCCCGTGACCCTTGTGAGGATAAAGCGGATTGGAAAATGGATGAATGTCGCACACGGTGCCATGTTTGTTGCTTGAGTGACGCGTACAGACCCTCGTGCAGCATACTCGTCACTTGACCGGTTCGTCGGCCTGCTGTTTTGCCTGGACCCGCCTACAAAGACGGAAGGGCCCTCATTAGGGAAGCCACTCTGGGCCCCTGACACCGGAATGTTAACAGGCTCTTGGGAGCTGCTTACGACTTTATGCCACATGCCCCTTCTCCCAAAGCCATGTCAACTAGACCGCTCTTGAGCCGGTTGATTGCAAGTTAACAAAACGGCTGTCGTTGCTGTATTTTTTTTACCCCCAAGGTGGCATTGAGAACACTTTTAACTGAAAATTGATTTTATTTGTCTGAAGCGTATGATTTGAGAAAGGTTGTTTTGTTTTTACTTCCATTCATTCATTTCTTTGGTATTGTCCTCAGTCGGTTCGCGGGTAAACTGGAGCCTGTCCCAGCGGACTTTGGACGGGAGGCAGCGAACAACCTGAACTAGTTGCCAGCCAATCACAGTTTTTTTTGAACACCGATATATGTGTGCAAAGAGTGGACACTACGGTAAAGTCAAAGCTAGGCACTCTCCCAAAATTTTTTGTTAAAAAACTGTTGTCTTTTCTTACAATGCGTGCAATTAGTAAGAAGACAAAAGAGCATGGATTGCAATTATCTTTATTATCAGTGAAAGTTACTGTGGAGAGAGAAAAATGTCACAGAGTCACTCTGGTAGAGGAATTCATGTTGCGCAACATATCACAATGTACCCGTGATACATGAATACAGTGATCCCTCGCTATATCGCGGTTCATTTATTGCAGCTTTGGTATATTATTTTCCCCCCAAAGTACTGTATTCAGAAAAATAAAAATAAAAATCCTGAATGACTCAGAGGTTTTGTACATGCCTGGACCAATGATAGCACGATTTCGATTTGGCAGCAGCAATTCGCTCTTCGCCTCCTCCTCCTCAATACCGATTAATTGTCTTATCATAAACACATCGGCTACGTGGGGAAAGCTGGCCAGGAGCTAGCAGCTAGCTAGTTAGCCTCCAGCTAGCTGCTAGCTGGAGGCTAACGGCGGCCAGTGTCAAATGAGAGCCGTCCGTCTTCTACGCCACCAACACAAAAGTCTCTTCTCAGAAGGAATGTTGAGGATTGTTAATTACTGTATAAGGTTTTATAATTCAATATTTAAATAAATACGTTTACTGCTGTAGTCTTTGTCTCAAATATGTCAAGTATAAATACTGTTTACATGTTTTAATCATGCTGGTACCCACATATACTCCGGTCCCTATGAACCGCGTTTAAGTGAGGGATCACCGCACAACAACCACGATGCTAGCACACATTCTCGGTAAATAGATAGAACACTTCCTAGCAAGATAGTAAAGAGGACAAGACACTACCTTTTAGTTATTTTTAGTATTTGCGGCCATGTGGTGTCTGTCAATGAGTGATGCCGTATCACTGCGAGTGAACTTTTTAGCATGTCGATATTCATGTGCACAGTTGGCAAGTAGGAGGGCGAGATTGGGAGAGGGGTGGGGTGTAGCACTGAAAAGAAAAAAATGATTTGTTAAAGTTACAAGGAAAAAAAATAAAGCAGTAAAGCAGTCATATGGGTCATTTTAGCAACACAGACTACTTTCGTAAACAGATTTTGCTCACTTGGAGTGATGACACATTTTCTCTTTGCTTTAATTGTTCCAAAATGACGGCGCCTTCGTCGTTGGGATCGCTCGGGCAATATTACAGTCAAGTGTACAGAATCATCAAAGTGGATTTCTCTGCAATTCTTCACCAGGACATGATGTCAAAGCTGGCCAGTGGCACGAAGAACAGAACATTCAGGTACGTCTGTACTGCGCAATCACGCAGCCGCTGTTCTATGAAAAGCATGTCTTCGGGACTTTTTTTGTGTGTGTTTAGAACCAATCATGGCGAAGAAACCTTTGTAAAATGATTGAGATGAATAACTGCTGTTCCATTTTTCCCGGTCATAAACTTACTATTTCTCAAAAAATAATTCACGTTTTATTAATTCAATAGTATGACATGATTTGTATCATGTTACATTTGTATTGGAATACTAGAACTTTGTTCTCGATGTTTAATTAATTATTCAAAAATATGGAATTAAATAGCTTTATTCTTGTAAAAATACATAAAAAATGAATATGACTTTCGTCTCATTCAATGTGTAAATACATATATTTTCAAAAAAAATAAAAGTAAATTCTGAATAGTCTGAAAAATAAGAATGTCATTGAAAAATTGTAAGAAAATAATCACATTTTTGTCAACACATGTTCTTTTGCTGTAACATATAACTCAATTTTCACGGGAAAAATATATTGTTCTAAAAATACATTTCTCATTACATTGTTATTTTCACATAATGTATTCTCAAATATCTATCCGAAAGAGAAGGAAAAATAAGCAAGAAAAAAGTCATACATTTGTGAGGGGGGGAAAAAAAGCAAAATTGCATTGATATTATTCCTGCATAATCCGAAATGTTTTTTTTTAAATGAACATAATAATCTTATTTTATCTTCCAATTTTTTTTAAAATACAATTTTAAGTCTTTGGGGACCCTTTGTTTTTGCAGTGAAACAGACATGCTTTGCATTGAACGACTCATCGACTCACTTATAACCCGACTGAGGCATCCTATCAATTCAGGCCCTGGACAAACTACGGTAGAGGTACCTGAACGCCATCTTTGGCCACTGGAAGACTTGCCCGACACACTTAACGTGAGTGTGTGTGCATATGTATGTGTGTAGATGTATATTTTTATATATATATGTATATATATATTTTTTTTTACATATAATGAGAGAGAGAAAGAGAGGAGGTGCGCGGCCTTTACTGAGGCATCGCTTTGAGGATGGCGTTCACCTCCTCGGCCACGGCCGTCAGCGCGAACTCAAACTGCTCCTGCGGGAAAACAAGAGGCGGCAACATTTGTGATGTAAGCACACACACACACACACACACACACACACACACACACACACACATACATAAATACATACATACACATATAGAGGAGAGAAAGAGGTACGAGTAGAATTCATAAAGTCCAGACTCTGAAAAGTACAGTATCAAAGTATTTCTAGCCACGCAGGTGAGCAAAGGAACAGCGTGATTGATGTTTTCCTCCACAGAGCTCCCGCAGCTTTTTTTACACTCTTCTCCCCAGGCTCAGGGCCAACAAAAAAAAGAGAGAGAGAGGAGGAGCGTAGGAGTTGATGTGTCAACACACAGCAAGGCCTGAAGAAAAATTTGATCAATACGCGAGAGCCGCCATCAGATTTTATTTATTTATTTTTTTGAAAGTTGTGTGATGTCAGAAATATGTATCCGTCTGTCGATGCCTGGATTTTGGGGCTTTTAAAGTCTGTTTGGGAGGAGCGTCGCACTTTTGAGTCCCACTCTCGCCGAGTATATGTGGTTCCAATTTAGGAGCAAACGGCCAAATCTCTCGCAGTCACACCAAAATGACCGACTTGCATTTCAGACAAAGCTTGTTGCGACTTTTTTTGTGACTACCCGCCACAGAGCGAGCAAATTTCATGTTGCTGAGTGATAAGTGGCTTCAGAGGCGAAATTTTCTTTCAAGGAGCCCTGTAAAATGTCCGACTGTTAATGAGTGGAAAATGACTGCTTCAGACCAAAATGGCAGACTAGACGTGTCTTGTCAGACATCTTGACTTTTTTGGTGGTTCTTGAATTGGATGGACTCCTCTTCCAAGGTTTATGGTGAGACATGAGACTGGCTTGAGGGGCTGAATTTAGTTTTCAGGGCACCTCCAAATGTCTGAAATGACGGCTGTTTTTTTTGGGGGGGGGGGGCAAAAGGTCCCAAATTTATTGTCATAAAATGATGACATATTTATATTTATAAATTTAGTTATTTTATCATCATTTTGAAATTGCAACTTTATTCTTGTAAAATTTGGACCATTGTCACAACTTTCCTTTGTCACAAATCGAATTACATGAAAAAATAAATAAAATAAAATAAAAAATCATTTTTTGAATTCAAATTTTGAATTCAAAATTACAAATGTACTCTCACTCTCATAACATTAGAAATGTAGTCTCCTAAAATAAAGGTCCTACCATTATTCTTGAAAAACTATTATTAATATAGTACAACATTATTTTTTGTGAAATCCAGACTGGTCAAAGAATAATTTTTTGGGTCATTTTATTCTTATTCATAAAAGAACTTTTGTCCAGTAAAATTTCAATGTGACAGTCGACCCCCGCACTGTTGGGCACGCCCAGATCATTAGATTTTTATTTTTTTATGAAAAAAATATATATATTCTTGGATTTCTCTTTTAGCCCTTAGCTCTTTTTTTCTCCTTTTTTGTGGAATGTGTGTTTCATGTATTTTTTAAAACATATTTTGTAGACATTTTGGGTTTGATTAAAAAAAAAATTCCCCCAATGCATTTTCAGTGGGTGTCAAGTTATACGCTGACTTTCACCCAAAAGTGGGCCAGCCCATCCCCCACTGAATCGTTGCCATTCACGAACAACTTTATTCTTGGAAATATTGCTGCAACTTTTTGCCATAAAATTACACCAGTTACAACACCGACTTTTATCAATGATCACGTGTTGGCACCTTTTCTTTTTGTCAAAGAGTTCAGATTTGGTCTCCAAATAAATTTGTCGCTGGCATGCAATCAAACTTTCTGGATGGTGAAGTTGGCAAACAATAGTGAAGTGCTTTCTTTTCAACTCACCGCCCCAATAAACAGATGAAAGGCGGGTGTTGGGTGGGGGGGGGGGGGGCGAGCTCCTTACCTTTGTGTGGACCATGCCGGCTCTCTGGTCTCTCAAGTGCTCCAGGGTAGCGGCAATATCAATCTCTTTAGCACCTGCAACGCGCACAGACAACATTGGAGACGGTTCAAAGCAAGCGGGCGAATAAAGCTCACATCTGTCAATCTAGTCTTTTCTCCGCGCCGTTCCCTTTCTAAAGGCCGAGTGAAAATGATTACATTCGTCCAAAGGGGGGGGGGGGGGGGGGTGATTGGACCGCGGCCCGCCGACTCGCTAGTCTTGATCAAATATGCAGGAGGAGGTTCTGTGAAAGGTGCGACGGTGCTCTCCAAACACAACTGCGCAACTCGGCTCGGCTGATGACGAGATTTCTTTTGAGAAGGGGGTGGGGGGAGGAAAAACTACTCCAAACAAGACTTTCATGTGTAACAAGGGAGGGCCTAATTCCAGCGTCGAAGAGAAGCCAGTGAAAAACTTTTGAGGGCCAGATTATGTCCATTTTCTACACGGAGGGGGTTTGGGGTAGGTGAGTCGGGGGGCAGGGGGTTGCCACTGTGTAGGACACAAAAGGTTAAAAAGAGCGCGCCGATAGGCTTTCATCGCCGTGGACAACGGAGACATTTGTCACCCAAGAACCAGCGCCGGACGTAACCCCTTTCTAACGAGCGGCCATTTTGAGTTGGAGGGGTAAGGGCAAAGTTGAAAGGTCAGAGGGCAGGGATGGAGGAGTTCTTCTAATTGACACAGTTCGACCTTATGGGGGTTTGCTAACATCCACAATGGACGCAGAATCCATTTGGAATGGCAAACATTTTTACACATTGCGTTTCAATTCACGTTACCGTAGCAGTTTTCTTCTGTGTTATGCTGTCCCCTGGTGGTCAAGCCATGCACAGCACAAGCAGCCGCACAAGAAACGCATGCAATCATAAATCGCTTCATATTATCTATGTTTTTTTTTCTCGTCTTATGACTTAGACAGTAGAACACTGTAGAGTGCGTGCAACACGCAACGTTCAACTCCCAGATGAAAAAGATCACAAAAAAACAAAAAAATCGAATGAACACATTGCTTCTATGAAACATTGATGCCAATAGCGAAGCCGTAAACGAAGGCAGTTTCATTGCCATGCATGTGGCATCTAAATTCATGTGGCAATTGTGATGCGGGGTCGATACGGCGTGACAGTAGCATAAATGACTACATGCTCATGTTCATATAGTCCCCCCACCCTTGATTTTTCATTTGTGTGGGGGGGCTTTTGTTCCCTCAACTCCCTCCAACCCCGTGCAACCCCGCGTCACCCTCCAACGCATCAACGGGACCCTCTCTGGAAAACCAGAGCGTTGCCACGGCAACACACGCAGGGGGGAGTGTGAAAAAGCCAAGCGTTTACCTTTTGCCATCCTATTGAGGACCATGTCAATCAGAATGTAAGTCCCGCTCCTGCCGGCGCCGTCACTGCAGTTAGACATAGACAAGGAGGACACAGATAATGACGTTGAGCGACTCCGAGACAAACATCGCTGGTAAAATACAGCTGGACACGCAAATATCGAAGGCCACGAGTTTGGACATTAGCTCATTCACTCCCAAAGACGTTTTTAAACGTCTTTTTAGACTTGGTCTAGAATTGGCTGGTACTGAATGAGCTGTTGAGACTTTGCTTTTCTTTTTGAATTTTTTGAACATTTATTCTTTTTTTTGGGGGGGGGGAGAGAGAGAGAGAGAGAGATACATTCACACACACACACACACACACACAAATTAAAAGAAAATATCCCTTTTTGTAATACAGTATTGCAGAGTTTTTCTTTTAATTGAGCAAGAGAGACGTTGTGAATATATTTGGCCTGGACATTTGAATATTGGATGATGCAACACATGTGATTGACTCATGTGTGGTCTGAGCAAGCAACGCCACGGGAATGGAGAGGGATTGGGGGTTTCTGCAAGCCCACCAGAGGACAAAGGCTTTTAAAAGCATGCACGTCGGGAGCACAGGAGAAGGTTGAGAGACCAGGGGCGGTTTGAAGAACCGCTTCTTTTTTTTGAAGCCTTGCAACCCCCCACCCACCCTCTCGCTCTCTCTCTCCAGTACTCCAGAGATAGTGTGTTGAAAAGCCTCCCTTTGTGCCCGCCGGCCATTCAGCGGCGCTGCATGTTAATTGCAAACAAGGCGTGCACATCTCTCCGATAAAGGCGCGGGCCAACAGAACAGGGGGAGGGTGGGAGGCGCACGGCGATCTCATTAATCCACGCTTGGCGCAGCAGTGCCGGCGCTCCCGCCGCACGCACGACTTCACAACTTGCGGCTGTTAAAAACGTGCTCGGGCGGGACATTGAGGCTTTACAATAAACCGACCTTTGGCTAAACTCTTAAAATACAGAAAAGAGTAAGAAAAATAAAATAAAAGCTATGGTGGTCTGTGCGGTGTTTAATAATTGAATGGCTTTAATGTGGGGGCACTCTTACAATGATTTCACTTCTCTTTTTTGTGATTAAATCCAAGTTCATGACTTATTTGACAACTGAGTCAAAATAATAAAGTGCTACTCCATTTTTTCTTCAATTATGTTGCCAAACCGTAATCATGGCAATTTTATTCGTTTTAATGCTCTTTCAATTTCTGTGACGCTCTCGAGGTTTTGAACATGAATGAGGAAGTTTAAACTGAAAGTTCACATCTTTTTAACCCGAATTTGAGCTGGAAATCAAAATCAAGCATAAACAACCAACAATGACTCAATCATAATAAAATTGTCTTTTTCCCTTTTTTTTCTGGTGGTAAATTGTAAATTTTGGGATCCCATGGGTGAGAGTAAATTTACAAGAACACATAAGCACAACCATCGCCGAGGGATGATTTAATGCATAGTCTTTCAATTTTAATATTCTTTAATTGCCAAATTTGACCCACTAAAAAGGTTTGCCCTGACAAGATGTTTGATTCAATCAAGAAATATGAAGGCACTTTGCCGTGTGAAAAGTGATAAGGCCACAAATTTGTTTGATAGTCGATGTCATGTGATTTCTTTCTTTCTGTTCAAACCACACCGAAGTCGGCCATTTTGATTTGAAGCGAACCAAATGGCAGACGCCTTTTTGTGTCGCGCAATTGAATGTGGTCGAAAACAGTGGCGCCCCTGGGATGGAAGCAGAAACCCAATCACCATCAACATCTTGATAATCATCAGGTTGCAATACTTGCCTGCAGTGAACAATAATTGGGCACGCTCGACCCCGGTAGCACTTGTTAACCTTTCTGGAATAAAAGAAGACAAAGAAAAAAAAAAGAACACACGTTATTGTGGTCGGGGATCATGTTGGCAAAACAAAGATGAATGGCTCCAATTAAACGTGACTCATGCGGCGCACCCCGACGAAAACAAACGCGGCAATAATCAAGCCGGCCCCGCTCGCCCTCGCCTGCCAATCAATCACTTTAACCGGAGTGGAGGCACTTAAAGGAATGGAGAGTCATTTCCCAGCGTGTTATTGTGACAGGCGATGTTTTTGCCAAAGGGGGAGAACGTCATTCATGTTAGGTCCGTGTCAAGGGGTGCAGCGAAAAGATGCGCCGGAACTTCCCATGCAAAAAGCAAGAGGGTCGAGAGAGCGGGGAGGGGTGGGAGAGCGTGAGCGAGCGAGCAAGAGAAAAATCAGGTTGTGCACAGGCCTGGCTGAGGAGACGCGGTTTCCAATGATCACTTTTGTGACTATGCAACTGGGCTCATATTACTAGCTGCAACATCACAAAAATGACACTGGCAACTGCAAAATAGGGCCGAAACATCAAAAAATAGACACTCTGTCGTCAGGGCGTACACACACACACACACACACACACACACACAATCAAAGCACTCTAATCCATACAAGCTAATTGGGAGGGAAATAAAGCACCAAAGAGGACATTGTCCCCTCACTTTGCATCAACAAGCATGGCGGGGGACATTTTCCATCCCTAAATCAGATGCATCTCTTCTCATTTGTTTCCCTGAGGAGCTCGGGCGAGCTGATCCCGTTGCTAACAAATGCCCAACACTCTCTCCCCTCTTTTTAGTCAGGCGGCTCGCATTTAATTGGCTCTTTGAATGAGGTGTTCCCCCCCCCCGCCCCCACCCCCCCCGCCCCCCAAGCTAAGCCAGGCAGTGCGGGGCTGTTAAGTTGCTGCATCGCAAGTGCTGGAGGGAGGTGAGGAGAAGGAGGTGGTGCTAGGATAGTTATCAAAAATTCACGTTGGAACCCCCCCCCCAAAAAAAAACAAACAAACCCAAAAAAATAAAAATGTCTTACATTTTTGTTTTTATCAATTAATACGCTACTTGAGCTTTCAGGGTTAATTAAAAATTGTAATTATGTATTTTGGTAACTACGAAGACGCTAGGTCAAACTGTCATTGAAGTAGTCTAGATGACTTTAATTTATTACGCAGTAAATACTTGACAAATACTCCATATATTCCCAAAATTAAAACTAAGACTAAAACTAATAAATAACAAAAAGCACGCATTTGTCAAATATAAAAATGACCTTACAATGAACAAATCTGCTCAAAAGAATAATTTAAAAAAATATATATATTATCGTATTATCGAATGAACTATTATATATATAATATATATATAAAAATTTTTTAAAAGAAATGTCAAACCAACCCCCCCAAATTATTATGACCCTGGAGGAAAGGAGAAAAACAGGGGAGGGTGAGCGATTTGATCGGATGAGGGGGCAGGGGGTCGACGCTCTGCCATACCTGCGGAAGTCCAAGAGGGTGCGCGCCATGTTGGGGACGCCGCGGTCCATCCAGGAGAGGAAATGGAACTGCGTGACGGTGCGCGTCTCATTAGTGTGCAGGTTCTTCAGGTAGAAGCTCCGGACCAGGAAGTCCTCGCACCAGATGTGCTCGGAAACCAGGTTGACCTGGATGCACATAAACACACACGGCGATACCATTAACGGCATACGGTACAAATTCCCAATCAGTGGTGCGCACCTCGCGGTGGGTACGCGCTCATCTTAACTCTTCAACTCCACAAGACGTACTTGTACGTCTTTTTAAAATTAGGCCCCGACTACCAAGGACGTACTTGTACGTCTAAGTCTTTTTTTTTTTGCGTCATAGAGAGGAGGAGGGTCTGATGCAATCTGTGAATGAGAATCAGATGTTTGCATTGTAAATGATGTCCAAAAACGACCATTAGGTGGCAGTGGTGCCTCACGTGCTTGAAATGCATGCTTTTACAAGAAAAAACGGTTTCTCCGTTTTTTTGCCCAGGAATCGCCATTTTCATGAAACTCAGCCATTTTGTAATGCCGATTGCTGAAGAATGGAAAAAGAAAGAAATTTTTTTCTGCTGAAAGAAGAGAGTCCAAACTTTATTTTGGTAGAGTCCATGTTTATATAGCATTAGCACCAAGTATTCTGTGGGCCTTTCAAGAGCAGTCAAAATCCAGTAAAACGCTGGGTTTGAGGGTCGTTGCTCCAGTGAAAATGGCTGGGATTGAATGAGTTCAAAGAGATCGATTCGAACAAAGATTCCCAAACTGTGTTGCGTGCGCACACCCTTGGGGGTCCACACAGTTCACTCGAGGTGGCGTTTGACGTTAAAATTGATAAATTGCAGTCTAGATTTCCAAACTCGGGTGCGGAGGTGCGTGCGATTAATAGGGGTTGATTCGAGCAAAGATTTCTAAACTGTAGTGTGCGTAAGACCATGAGGTAGAGATTTCCAGACGATGCAATATGAGCAACCCCCACGCCTCCGCCCTCCCCCTCTCTGGGAGTGTGCAAGATTAAAAGTGATTGATGAGAGATTTCCAAATTATGAGTTGCAATGCTTGCTCTCCATGAGGTGCGTGACCTTGTCATCAATTTGACTGGACATTCACAAACTGTGGGGCGCGCGCGTGAATTAAAAGCGATCTCGCCGTACGTACCTCGTAGAAATGGTAGACATCGGAGCCCTCATCCGGCCAGTAGCGGTGACACTGCTTGACGCCGTTCTCCGAAACGGGAGTGAGCATGACGACGACCACGCAGCCGCTCTCCCACACCATCTGTGTACCACAGGAGATGCAAATCGTTCAAGGCTGACGAGCGGCGGAATACGAGAGGATGAAAAGGATTTTTTAATCCGGGTGCGGGGGCCTTGAAAAAAAATCGTCACTGACGCAGCCGATTGTAACGTGAGAAACACACAAGCCCACAGCAGCCATTAAAACTCATTCACTCCCAAAGACGTTTCTAAACGTCTTTTCAGACTTGGTCCAGAATTGGCTGTTATTGAATGAGTTAAGGGAAAGCGGAAAAAAAGCTCAAGATTTTACGAGTGTTCAGTGCGTTTATCTAATATGTTCAGTGCGCATAAATTCAGTCGATGTGGGGTTTTTTTCCGTATCTCGTTAGTGACAAAAAGGGAATTAGAAACTTTTACAGAACAGCGGTGAGGTCATGTTTAGGTGGTGATGTAAGTCATGTAACACATTACTCTTAATATTTTGGGGAATATTATTACAATTACTCTGTCCAGTACTGTTATGCGTTACAACATCGGGGTCACAAGACAAAATTGGAAGTAAAGAAGACATGAAGAGAAAGCGAAGAGAACTTCGAATACATGACCCGCCGATACTAGCCAACTTGCATGGCCACCGGTCCGTTTGAAATGCGATTTCAAGGTTTTGCTACTTACTGAGAAAACAATACACGGCTGAACACCTTCCTAACTCGCTGACTTAGTGACGCCGCCCCGAGCTCTTTGTTTACAACACTCTGGTCTTTTAGTGATTTCTTGAGCCAAAAAGAAGTTTGTGAATTTTCTATTTGGGCTCCAGTGCTCTGGAATGCCCTACCCATGCCAATTGGAGCAGCTACAATATTTAAATCCCTACTTTAGACTCATTTGAATTAACAAATCTTGCATATAGTTGAACTGCACGTTGGCCTTTTTAACTGCCTCTTCCCCTGTTCGTCCTTCCCCCTCCTCCCTGGTCTGGAGACGGGGCAAGGTGATGATGACCCAATTGAATGTCGCTGTACGGATTCTGCTCCAATCATTATGGACAGGATTTTCTCCGACTGAGCTGAAGCCCGGGTTTTGAGGGAGATCCACCTCTCTGAAGGTGTCTCTCTGCAGTGTTTTCATCTTGTTAAATTGACTTTTATATCATTCTAACATTGTATAGTACAAAATTGTGTCAGATACAGCCCGGAAGGTGGATTGTCCCATCTGCAACCCCTTCTCAAGGTTTCTCATTTTCCACAGATGTTTTTTTTTTCCAGTTTTTTTCCCCCCCAAAATCTGACTTGACAAATCTACACTGATCACCACAAGCAGAATTATAATTATAGTTGAATATGTATTCCAAATAATCTCTCTTTAAGAACGCATTTATTATTTTGCAGCGCGGTCAGCAAATAACATTGCCCAGAAGTCATTGCTTGTTATCCCACCCACAGTCATGATTTCATGAAATGAAATGCTACGCACATATAAAATACAAGCAGGAACAAACCAAACTAAAAAGCAGCATTTGGAATCGTAAAGAATTAAGAGTCACTTTCTGACAATAACTGACATCAATCTCGTCCAATGACATTCACTGACTCATTTTTGTTTAGGCCTGAAAGAGTGAGAAAACTACTGTTCAACTCAGTGAATGCAAGCCTGATTTTGCATCCCTGACCTCCAAGGCCCCCCACCTACGTAATTGGAAAAGATGCAGCATTGGGTTCATGGCATGAGAATCTGTGTGTTTGGGTGCCGATAAAAAATTGACGCTAGTCTATTCACCTGGCACAAACACCAACAAACAAATACAAAACAATTATCGCTGTTTCATTTGAGCCACTCAACACAGTGGAATAGAATGAGAGGGGGTGGGGAAACTTCCCACACAATTTGCAGTTAAAAGCTAGCGAGCTATTGCGTTGTTAATTAACTTCGAGCCTATTGTCGCCTATGAGAAGCCATTTTTCCAGGAAGTCCCAGCTTGAGAAAACTTTCTGCGTGCGATGGAGAAAGGAAGAGAGGGTTCGTGCCTGCTTCGCACTCCCGTTACGCGACTGCGCAGGCGATGGTCTCGCTAATTACTACAGTGGGCGTCTTATTAACACACAGGGACGCCATTTGGCCAGCATGCATCATTTAGTGCGCACCTCCACGGAAGTGGTCGGCCGTGTTTAACAACGGCTTGTGGCTCCGGGTGATTAATGGTGCATCGGGCAAGGAATGGGAATACATTAGCCTTGTTATTGGCACTGCAAGACTCGCAAATCATCAGCAGTTTTATCACAAACTGCGTTTGTGATTTTGCATCTGGTGTGTCTGCCTTGTCCACCTGGGGGCGGCATCGCACATACAGATGGATATATTGCTCATTTAGGTGTTTTTATGAATCCCAAAATTTCGTAGCCGTACTGCCTGAAAGCAGCAGCCAATCATGTCCTAATTAAAACTTAAATGGGATTTATTATAATTCCTCATTGAAATCTTCTCTCAGCTCATCGGTACGGCACTAATACTGGTCTTTGTACAGAGGATATATAATGTACTAGCTGGTTCGCCGCCCTCCGGGCGGCTCATCAGCTAGTTCCTGCGGAAGGCTGGTAAGGTGGGCTTCCGGCCCACAAAAGTGTTGTTGCTTGGTTCAACTTTTTGTTCATCTTCATTGCTTATCGTGAAAATAAAGAGATGTTTAGCTCTACTAAATAACTAACAATTTTATTGCAATGCTTGTGGGTAGACAACATTTTTTCGCTAAGATGCCCGCGCGATTGTAGTGAGCCACTGTCTGAGCGGCGCGCAGTGGCGGCGCGCAGTGGCGGCGCGCAGCGGCGCGGTGAAGTAGGTACGTTTTGAAAAGGGACAGACGGAAGGACAGACCGCGTGCGGGATGACGCGCAATATATATATAGATATAATGTAATTGCGGTTACATTGCCCCGCTACAAGTGTTGTGGACTTTGTGCTTCAGTATAGCACATGTCAGTGAAGTATTAAACTCGTACTTAGTGCATCAGTACAAAAATTAATTTGTCAAATGATCTGCCCCCCAAAAAAAAAAAAAAAAAAGAAAAAACGGAAACCGCAAGCACGAAAGACAACTTCAAGCTGTTTCTGCTCCTCATCACGACGTAACGTAACTAAAACAAACAACACATCGGATCTTATTCTTGTGCTTCCATAGGTGCTACTAGCTTGTTTAGCAACAGAGGTCAAATAACAGGTTCAGCAGTTTCAGTTTGTGGAGCGCATACTGAACGTTTGTGGTTAAGGTGCCGGTCACCTTCGAACGATATTTTGCAGGGGACTTGTTTACAACTTTGATTCATCTGAGAGGCTGTTTACACGCCTTAGTAGGTTTTATTGTTTTGCTTAGCAATAGAGTTTACGTCCAGCAGTTACGTTGCACGTCCTTGGAACAATAGTGTTCTTTCTACTCTTTGATTTGTCTTTTTACAAGTGGGGAAAAAAATCTTATTTTTTTTCCGAAGTAGGGAAAAAAATGCTTTTGTCATCTTTGAAATTGGGCCACAGGACTCCGACTGTTTGAAGAAATGTCATCTTGTGAGAAGTGTTAAGCATTGCTTAAAGCGTCAAGCTTGTTAAAAATATTGTTGAGAAAATATTTTTAGCAGGTACAATACACGAGAGGCGCAAAGTGGGGGCTTGCTGATCTCCCACTGAGAGCTCCCATCACAAAGCAAAGAATGTGTAACCCACATGTCCCCGCCGTCTTTTCTCCCCACTGTGTGCGTCTCCGCTGCGATTATTCGGAAACCTCACGGCTGAAGAAGCAAATCACTTTGAGTGATGGGAGCGGCGGCAGGACGAGACTTACCTGCCAGAAGTCGGCCACGGTGGAGGGAAGCGGACCCTGCGATGCGATGTAAGTAGGGTTGCGAGGGTCGTGGTCCATCTGGGAGTGAGAAAACACAATGTCACGCAGTGCTTGGATGGAAAACCCGCAGGTCGGACACCGGCTTAAATCCGCCATCTGGATGGAGACCATCACGTCCTCCCTTTACGTTCGCGGAGATATTCGGCACCTCCCTCTTGTCCGCCAATGAGATTTATGTTTGAACGCGTCATCAAGCGCAAAAGTGATTGTTGAGCGCAAGTCTCAAAGTCCTTGAAGTGCCCATGCAGTTTTTGCCAAAAAGACACAAACTAACATTGCGTGATGATGTCATTGCGTCATTACGTCGCACTGTGGTACGTACAGCTTAAAATAGTTATGCTGTAAAAGTACCAACAACATAATCACTAAAATACATATTCATCAAAAACCACTGAAAGCCACTTTAACATTCGACACGGTTTGAACATCAACATGGCGCTTAAATTTGGAAAATGATTCAATTAAACTGTGTTGTACAGAAAGTTAAAAACAACAAACAGAATTTTATAAAGGTTGGAAAACAAATATTCCTTATCTTTAAAATCAATTCAATGATGTACAGTTTCTTAAACATCACAGACACGCACAAGAAGGAGATCACTGGAACACTGTTGTAATTCAGCAAAACATTTTCTTTTTCATGCTTTCTGCTTTTAAGATTCTTCACATGTTTTTTGCTAGAGGAGAAATGTGAGGGTGGGGGCGAAATTGCCCTAGCTGAAATTAAAGGCAAACGCGAGCGCCGCCGTTTCGTTTTGCCAATCTCAAGGACACAGACGCGCTGCAGCCGCCGTCGCTGGAATACTAAAACGCAAACATGAAAGAGTGGTCCTGTGTTTTCGAGCCGTCCTCTTCTCTGCCGTGGCGAGAAGAACGGCGCGGGCGGAGGAAGTCGTTTTTTGTCATCTCTTTTGGTTTGGTTATAAAACTGCTCGCAAAAAAAGTCCTATGCCCATTCGCCACTTTAGCCTCGTGTAATTATAAATACTGTTAGGTACTACTTGAAAAACACAGTATGCATGTGGCTGGTTGGGCTTTGACCTATTAACTCGTATATAAACGTTCTATAATAATTAACGATCACAATCTTAAACATTGGCACCTCACGTTCGGCGAGACGCAAGGTGCATTCAAACTCAGTTGAACAAAACCGAATTAAGTCCCTAGAAGCAGTAAATGTTAATTTTGTCACTTCCTGGTAAGTCATGATACCTAATCAAACCACGAGGCTTCCATCCTTCCGTCTTCAATAATATTTTATGACACAGAGGCTGAAATAAAACAAAATCCAAATATTTTGCAATCCTTACGACTTTTTAAAGTCCTGGATAGAAGTAAAAATATTAAGTGTGTAAAAAGAAATGTTCGTGAAAGCATTCAATCGCGTCGTTTTACACTGTTTTGTTGAACTAATACGAATAAAATGAGTTGTTTCGCTGTCAGCTATTATTTCACTGCTTTAACTGATATTTTTTACTTCCTACTTTTGTTTTCGCTTAAAGTTACGCAAAAGACTTGATCCGTTTTGTCAGCTGCGGCTTGTTGCAAACAAAGCTGTTGTGTCCGTAAAATATTTCTCTTCAGTCAAACTCAATCTTATATCATACAAAACCACAGTATTGAGACCATTATACATCAGCAAATATGATCAGGCTGTACCCCCTCCCCCCAAAAAGAATGAGACCAAATCTGTCCTGGTGTAAAAAAACTTTTCGGTTTCTACCAGTGCAAAAGTTCGTGTGGAGCCCCGTGGTGCGAACAATACGGGTTTTGTTCCTGACTACTTAGGTATTGCTGCTGACGACCCCGGTATTGTACTGGGCTCCCTCAGACTCTCTTGATATCGTCCAGGACAGCTCAAATGTACTTACTGACTACCCGATTATTGTTTCTGACTACCAAAGTATTGTCATTGCCTGTCAGGGTATTATTCCTGACAATTCCAATCGTGTGGCCCAGTGCAGAGGTATGATTCCAGTTAAGCTTCCTATGTGGAGTTTGCATGTTCTCCCTGTGGGTTTTCTCCGGGTACTCAGTTTTTCCTCCCACATTCCAAAAACATGCATGACAGGCTGATTGAACACTCTAAATTGTCTCTAGGTTTGCGTGTGAGCACAGATGGTTGTTTGTCTCTGTGTGCCGTGCGAATGGTTGGCAACCGGTCCAGGGTCTCCCGCGCCTACTGCCCGAAAACAGCTGGGATAGGTTCCAGCAAGCGACTCAGATGAGGATAAAGTGGATCAGAAAATGGATGGATGGATGGATTGTGGCAAGTATCATGGAAGTCGTCATCTTTGATTTGCTTTCGCGGGCCACTTAAAATGATGTGGTGGGCCACATTTGGTCCCCGGGCCTTCAGTTTGACACTAGTGCAATGTTTGTACCTGAGAATTGCACCTAAATACTTCAATATGTTCTAACTCCTTGAGTATTGTTTCAGAGTATTGTCCCTGAATGTCCTACATGACGACAAACTACTACAGCATTACTCCCAACTTTTTGGCTCTCGTTCCTGACAACACGATGAGAAATGGTTGTGAATGGGACCCGCTGTCTTTCTCGGCCAAGTCGTACCGCATGCAGTCAATCCTGTGTGTTTGCGACGTTTGGGTGACTGGAGACTGCTAGTTAGCTCATTAGCTTTTGTGAACTCCCCGGGAAAGAAAAGAGCCCGATTATTTTTGGTGGGACGTTGCTGCCTCGGAGCTAATGAAAAGGAAGAAGCCACATTGACAGACATAATTATCGGTTTTGCTAGACACAGCCAGGGGTCCCTATTGTGGTGTAATTACCCTCTTTGCATCCGCCCACCCCTTCTGTGTCCTGCCCTTCCTTGCCCACTTGCAACCCTTCGGTCGTTTCACCCCCCCACTGCACAAAAAAAATGTTTTTGTTGTTGCGCGCAACCTTGAAAAAGCGAGGTGTGAATATGCCATCTGAGAAAATGGAGCATGTAAAAGCGCGGATTGTTTGTTTGAGAGGCACATTAAGCTTTTAGCGCAGCTCCCTCCTTTATCTGCTCGGAAAATTCCGACTACTGTGTTTGAAATGCATAGCTTCCTGTTGATGGAGTCCCTGCGCAGCAGCCTCGGGGGAAATCACAACTGACAACATGTGGTGGTTGTGGGAGTGCTAAAAAAAATAGCCTTGGCCCTCTCCCACCTACTTTTGGATATACTGTATCGGATATGTATTTGCCTGTAACAAAAGATGCTTATGTGGTTTCTTTTTTCTTAGTTTGTACAGATGAAAAAAATGAGGTTATCTCAAAGCACTGATAGATCCACGTGGATTTGAGCTTGGAGAAGTTAAGTTTTGAAAGAACAAAAAAAAGGATCAATATACTCAAATCTATGACAAATCAAACGGGAACGGCAGATCCAACCTAACCCCTCGAAAAAAAAAAAAATACAATACTCACGATTGGACTGGCGTTGATGTAATCGGAGCCGCTGTGGTTATTCTCCGCTTTCAAGGTGATCCTGGAATGATCATCTGAAAGAAAAATGCATAATTCATTAGTGTGTTTTCCCTCCTTGGCACCCCGCGTTGAAAAAAAAAAACCCCACAAAAATGAAACTGAGAGAGGATGCGTGTGGAGAAGAGCACTTTCATCACTCTTTCATCATGGCACAAGTCCGGAATCTCTCCACCTCCAATAAGAAAAAAGTCCCTCAACTCCTTTATATCTCCATGAAAATCTCCACACTCAACGTTCCTGTTTTAACACGTCGCTTTGAGTGACAGCCAAGCTTCTAATCTCAGATCTTCAAGTGTTATACGCAGTCAAGAGTGGACGGTTGTGTCATCATTGATTGACAGTTAACTTAAAAAAAAAAAAGAATAAGCCCATTGCTACTTGGCGTCAACTAATTCCCATATTAGGGCACGGCAATGTGTGACGAGAGCATTTTGGAACATGCCGCGGTAAGAAAACAGTCTCAACACAGCAGCCCCCAACCTTTTTTTTGCCCCACAGACCGTTTTAATGTCAGATATATTTATTTTCAGGGACCGGCTTAATAAATACAACGGCCGGTCCTATCTGGCCGCAACACTCTCTGTTCGCTATGGTAATGTTTAATTAAACGTGCCTTCAAAATAAGATACACCGCAAATACAAAGTGCATGAAAAATACCATCGTCGCATCTTATGCAGAGTGGACTTGGTGCGTGGGAATCTCCCGTTGAAATAAATCTGTATTTTAAGCATCTTTGGAAAGAAACTTTCTAAAGTCGCTTGTATTTGCTAGCTCCTGGTTTTCATTTTAGTACTAACCTATCACGTGACTGAGAAGTGCGTCTTTAGCCGACTAAGAGTGACATACTGTAAATGGATGTAATAGAGAATCCGGTCATTTTTCAAAATGAATCATCTTTCAGATTCTGTAATGAATAAAATGGAAGTAATGTCAGTTATTTAATCTTTCTGTGTGGCTCAGTACCAAATGACCCACGGACCAAAACCGGTCCGCGGCCCGGGGGCCACTGTTGTAACCGACTACCTCGCTATGTATTATATTTACTATTCTTACCGACTACTTGTGGAATAATTCTGACCACCCAGGTATCATTGCTGACTATCCAAGTGTCTTTATAGACTATCTTAGCATAGTTCTAGACTAGGTTTGTGAATGAAAGCTGCGGTTTCCCACTTTGGGAGGGGGGGGGGGCGGCACTCACATGCTAGCACGGCGTCTGAGCGGTTCTTCCTGGTGCTCTGCTCACTCTGGGCAATGCTGCAGGTGGCGGGTTCTGCCTGGTATGAACACAGGGCCTCCCATTCGCGCTCCAGACGGTTCTTGTCCTTCAGGTGGTCCTCCATGTACGACTGAGGGGAAAACAAGAGTTCCATTTCACACCGCAAGCCTGAAAAATGCCTAGACTGGCAGTAGCTGGCAGGTGGGGGAAGGGGTGGGTAGTTTGAGGGGGTGTGGAGAACACAATTAAGACTTTGGAGAGGTTTGTCAGCTGTGAGAATACTTGTGAGGTGTGTTCCAGTCTTGTCCTTTACCGTTTGCATTGCCACTGATAAGACTGTCTGCGTTGAAGGCGTCGCTTGCAGAGGACAAAATTGAATTCGCTCAAGAGACAAAGACGGCAAAAGAGAAGGGGGTTGTTGTGTGTGTGTGTTTGTGTGTATGTTCTCTCAAATCAGGGCAAGTCTTAGGGAGCTTATGGGATGTAGCTGGCAAGGCAAGAATGTTTATTTATTTATTTTTAAAGCACACACCATGTTACCCCCATTTCTGTCCAGTATTATGGCTCACCTCCGGATGGGGGGGTTAAATGGTTTAGTCTGCTATTGTGCGGGGCCGAAGATTACAGACTCATAAACTGATGTCAGGGATCAGCTGGCTACTACAATGAAAGCGATACTCACACGCCTGTCGGGTTTATCCCATATTAAAGACAGCGTAAGTAGTCTGAGCGGCTTCATTGTTCCAGTCTGTGCTGTCTGTCAAACGCAAAAAGCACATCTTTGCGGAAAAAAAATATATAAATGCCGCTGAGATGATAATCACAAATAGGCCTGTCCAGCACACAATGGGTAATTACCTTTTGATGGTTAATGAATTCACATCTCCAACAGGATATTAGGCGAGTCCTTAAGACGCATACAAATGGAACTAATGATGGGAATCAAAGTTTATTGTTAGATATGCAAGCTAAATTGCCACAGAGGTCCTAAAATCAAGCGCTCATGATTAATGCAGGGGACATAATGAGACAGAACAGTGTGTTCCACCGCCATCTTTAATAGCAGGCTCCTAAAAATCTATTTGTTCTCTGCTGTTGCCGGGAGCTTTTAATTTCATGAAGGAAAATCCATATTTTCTCAGTATTTGGATGTCATCCAGAAAAAAACACCTTTTCTCTGAAATAAATTTTCAATTTTTTTTCCAATAATAACTACAGTCATATATCAGTTCCGTTCAAAAACCGATTTGTTCGAAAACCAAAACCACAATCTTAAAAAAAAAAAAGATTTATTGAACTTGTCTGCTCACAATTACTCACGTCACTTCCTCGTGTAAGGAAGGCGAGAGGACTCAAGCGGCGCATTCAAGTGTGCTCAGTTTGGTCGAGAACCGATTTTTGGTTGCAATCGAGGCATAAAAAAAAACCTAGAAATTTTTGGTCGAAAACTGATTTGGTCGAAAACAGAGACGATCGAAAACCGAGGTTTGACTGTATATTCAATTTTTTATTTTTGGATGTAATTCTACTTTTGGCCACTGGCAGGCAGGGCACAACTGTGTTAAACACTGTGTACATTTGAAGGAAGAAGAGAAATCAGGAAGGGTTTCAAGTGCAGCCTCAATTTTCCTGAACAGATTATTATTGAATATCTATGATCCTGCATTTTACGCCTACAGCAGGGCACAGCTGTAGGTTCATTATTAAATTATTTCGAATGTGTTTATATTTCTTTAAAGTGTGTTCCAAGATCTTAAAGAAATGCCTAAAAATACCATGCAAACATGCCTGGAAATATTTAAATCGGGTATTGATTATCATGGACAATCCCTTGATGGAAGGGAATTAAGCGTACTATTGTTCCTTCCTACAAATTGGTTCCTTAGGCCTATCTGAGTGTTCTTTCCAATACATGAGTCATAGAGTATATTTACATGAGGAGAAAATTTGAATCCTTTTTTCCATCACTGCCTGTCACCTGTCATGTTGTATCCGACTCCCCGGCATCACATCTGCTCCCAAGTGCATCCCATTCCATTCAAACGACACAGTGAATTGATTGCCTTCTACATTCAGATTTTTCCTTTAACGCTACGCAGCCAACAGGGCCCCTTATCAAGGCAGTGAGCTCCCGGCGGGAGGCGGTGGACCGCAGCTTATTCCGCAAGACAGGCTCGCGAAGGTTTAGCGAATGTGGGAAGGATTACGTGTGCCAATCAGGGACTTGGTACGGGGGAGGCCTGAGTGTCAGGGAAACAATGTCTAATCCCATAAGCAGTCTGCTCGGCGGCCGAGGCTGCTGGGTGAAATCGGGATGAAGGCGGACGACAAACAACAGGTAACACATTACTGTCAAATTAAAACTAACAGTAGCCTTCGACAGTCTGCAAAAGGAAGGGCGGGGGTAAGGGGGATGTTGATGTGATATGGCTCACGCTCTGTTCTTTAATACAACGCACTGATCATCCTCAAGATTCCGGAAATATTTATGGGTTTCTTACGGGAGCTGTTTCCTCTCTCTAAATTGGTTCATGGTGCCTTTGAGTTACAAGAGTCGTTTTCTTCATTAATCTTGATTGTATGTTGTGTCGACCCACAGACTGTTTTTGCCTGTGACATTCATTGGAGGAGAATATGTTGTAGCAGCGTGTTACTCATCAATAGACAAACTTTCAGCTGTTGGAAAAATAAAGTTGCTTTCAAACTGACGTCGTCGCTAAACTTGGCCCATCCCCTGTGGCATATTTGAAATTAAAATGATAACTAATTGAGCTCTGAAATTAAATTACAGAAATCAGGAGTATGAGAATGTGAACGTCATGCCCAGGGCACTATGAATAAATGCCTGGGTCCTATAGGCTCTCCGAACTGTCCACAAGAGAAATATTTTTGCATGCAGCCTGTGAGGTGCTGTCCATGGTCCTGAAATGAGCATCAAAGGTCCTGGTGTGTTTGCACAGTACAGTGAAAACACCATTCATCGTAAGGGGGGAGACATACGCACATGCTTTTAATTTTAGAACATCTCAAATGAAATATTTTTATGTCATAAATCAATTGATTAAGTACGATATATGGAATTAAGCATGGGAAAAATTATATTCCTTAAATTAGACTCCGTTAGTAATCGTGTGAGAACCTGACGGGTGACAAACCCGGAAATGTGACGTCACTTTAGGAAAACAATAGTGGGGCTCGATGGAAAGTGTACAAAGGCAGTCAGGAATCGATTCTGAAAGAGACGTTTCAAATTTATCGAGGGGGATCCAGTAGTATGACGAGTTGGAGGAAGGGGAGATTATTGGCAAGACCATACATATACAAGCCATATACTCAGAATGTGGAAAATGTTGTGCCCGAATGGCTGGACATGGAGTGGAGACGAGACCCATCAGAATTGTAAGAACGGTAAGCTATTTCGGCTACGGTTATTAGCCTAGCGCTATTGTTTGCGAAGAAATAAATCTGCCATACAACGGATTGGTCCAAAGGATGAACCACAATCTAGTGGGGGAACATTATCGAGCCATTTTGGCGATTGGGTCATCGACTCTATGCAAACGAGCAAACGGCATATCGAAGCAGCTCCGAATGAGCAACAAGGAGCCGATGACTCAGCACACGTAGGCCTCCAATTTCACTTTCAAAGTTACACAAGACCTTCCTTTTTCTTTTTTTCTTTTTTTTTGCAGTGCGAGTGTGTGAGCTTTGGAACGCTGCGTATTCATCACCCGTCTCCACACGGCGAGCCGCTCCAAATAGCGAGAGTGCGACAGAGAGATGAGATCAGAGGGGCAAATATAGGCCCGAGATGAGCGATAAGGAGGCAATCACACACACGGTTTGATGGGAGATGACGGCAGGGGAATGTTAAGAAGAGCCCCGCCTAAGTCCCCCCTTTCCAAAATCCAGCCGTTCCTCAATAATTCCTCTTTCAAAAACAATAGCACATGTACAGTATATAAGTATACAAATGTTTTCAAAATCCATGATTTAAAAAAAATATATATACTGTATGTTGAGACCTCATGTTTGCTACATACAAAACGTAGGCTTAGCGCCGGGTAGCCGGCCATCAGCGTAAAATATTAGCGCCCAGTGTGGAATCTAATTTCAAACTTGGACTTTTGAACTGAAGAACAGATCACTCACGACACTACGCTTGGCAAATAATAAGAACAGCCCGCCTCCTCGAAGTGATTCACAGGGCCCCTTATTGTTGTTAACGCCGTGCTATTGTCGCCACGTTCAAAAAGGAGGGTTGGGGTAGGGGTGGCACAAACAAGCCTTGACGAGCGTGAGGAAAAGCCATCTATTAGCAACACTACAAGGCATTACTCACATTCCGTCTCATTCATTACAGCACCCCCCCCCCCCCCACATATAATAGGCAGACGTGGCATGTGATTAATGCGCCCGCCATTATTGGAAACACTGCCAGGCATCTATCCGTCTCTTTATCAAGCTTGTCTCAAATGAATGACGTGCTGCAAAATTAAAACAATCCATTGTGTGGATGTGTGGAAGGAAAAGCTCTTTTCCATCCAAAAAGACAATCATTGGGAACAGCCACATCGGGGAAAAATATATTTTAGGAGGGGGGAGGGGGGGGGGAAGTTGAGCTTATTTTGCTGCAGCGGTGAGCAGGTAAATGGCCAGATAAAGAGAAAAATCACACACACCCACACACACACACACACACATTCCTGTACTTGTGGCACAGTGAGGACTAAGTTTAAAAAGAGCCTACAAAGCGAGGACACACACACACACAGACAAGCTAACCTTACATTCGAGAAACCGCTACGAACCTCCACTCAAAACATCAGAATGTTAAGAAACCAAATGCCATCAACCTTCGATGTTGGCAGTTGCTGCCGTCAGAACAAAAACAAGACGGGTTTTTAAGAGCTCTTGTTCGTCTGTAGAGTAACAGCGAACGGTGTGGCGTGGTGTTTTGAAATTGTGCTTCTTCAGACAGCAAAGTAGCTGAGAGCGACGTAGCACACCCCATTTGGTCCCAATTGCATTTCCAAACGGAAGATCTGATTACGCTCACCAGTATCATGTGACCTGTGGAGATGTCCATGTTGGACGGCACGGGCTCCTCGCACCAGGAGGAGGTGCTGCTGCGCGCCGATGGGCTGCCGGCCCCGGGGCCGTCGCTGAACTGGGAGGACACGCTGTTGAGACGCGAATGGCGCAGAGTCTCAGGACGCTCCACGCGCTCCGACGCCCGGATGGCCATACGCTGACGACACAGCTCCTGGGAGGAGAGGGAGGGGATGTTATTTAAAAAAATATTATAATTCAGTCATTTGAAAATCAGGGCGTGGCCGTTTGCTATTCACACCTGCATCCAGTACAAAGTCTTGACTATGTATGTCCTGCTGCCTGCCAATCTGCTGACTATTCTTTCTGCTGTTCACATTGTCTCTATTTTCATGGATGCAGTACTGAACCATCCACATCTGATTCTTGATGTTCACACAGTACAGTACATTAGTCTCTGCTCGATCTCATTCCTTGCTGTATTATGCAAGATATTTGTGGATGACTGATTATTTGACGTCTCAGTTGCTGGTACTGTGCACTTTACTGCTGTGACACTGGAATTGCCCACTTGCAGGTAAGAATAAAGGCCGATTCGACTATCGTGTTCCATTGTTAAGAAACATGGCTCTGATTTTAAGATTCTCCTCCCCACCCCTCCAAATAAACAATATGCTACCCCGCACACTCCTCCAAAACAAATCAGACATTTAAAAGATGGATTAAGGAACCTTTCCCCCAAAACAATTCAGGAAAGCTCATCCATCATTCAAATAACCAGCCGGGACTGGGATGCATTCATGAATTATATTCTGGTGCATACCTCCAGTTTGCCAACAAAAAAATGCTTCCCCCCTACTTTGATCAAGATTACAAAGTGACTCAGCTTCTTCTTTTCTTTTCCTTTATTTTTTATTTTTTTAATTATTTTTTGTTGTAACTATTGCTCTCCTGTGCAGTCCAAATATGAAGACGGGCCATTTGACAAGCAAAACGTGTCACTCTGCTGAGCTGTAATTACCGGTTTGGTTCGTGACATGTCAGAAAATGAGCCAAAATGTCAAACGTTGTATTCCAAAATGTCTTATTTTGAAAATACAATCAGATAACAGTTTTAAAGTCAACAAGGTGTCTAAACCATTCATCGATTATCAAAATTCTATTTTACATGTGCACACACAAACACACACACACGCTCCCACACACACACACACACACACACACACACACACACACACACACACACACACGCACGCACGCACGCACGCACGCACGCACGCACACCCACACACACACACACACACACGTATTAAAAAATACATAGATACTGTATACGGTATTTATTGCTATAAAGTACACTCACTACATACTCTTGCCTTTTGGTTACATTCCCATTTGCCTGTCAGGTATTGATTCATGTGGAACTGCCGCTGCTGACTCTTGAACGCCTTATGTGCTGTATGCATGTACCCTATACATTTTATTGATCCATTACAGTACAGTTGCTATATACAATGCTGCAGACTACCTTCCGGATTGTTTCTTCATGTACACCTGACAAGTACACAGGAGCTGTCATTTAAAATGGTGCTTGCACGCTGCGTAATGTAATTCCAACTAAATGTGCAAATTTGATTCTTTGTTACTCTTATACTTGTGTCTTTACCCGCCACTGTCTGTATGTATCCTGCAGTTAAAAAACAAAAAACAAAACGTAATTTCCCCATCACACGAGTAATAAAGGCTTTTTCGATCTTATTTTATGTCTGACACTCTGTCTCATTTCTTATCTGTTCCAAGTCACCATAATCTTTAAAAACCATCGTGTACCGTTTTCGGCCAGACACTTCCTTTAGAATTCATTTCCATGCTCAATAACGGCCGAGGCCTCCGAAAGGCATTGTGGAAGGCAACACGCGCTATCCGCTGATCTATCAACGTGATATTTCCCTGAGGGCTGCAGGGCCTGCTAAGCCCCTACTCCTGCATCTCCCCCACCTCTCGGCACCGTCAAGACTTTAATGATTAGAGTCATGAAGCGGCACCCTGAGTCTTGGCCTTGGGGTAACATCCAAGTCCACCTCATAATTCATTCGACTTCTCTGCTACAATGTGGGAAGGAGCTGGGTGCGGAGGGGAGATACCGACGGGGTTTTTATGACCCGGGTCTCTTGTCATAGTGTGAAGAACAACGAGAGGGAGCATCAATAATCCACACTCGTGCACCGCGGATGGACATTTTGGACACATTTGACTGAGGTTTCAAGTGGTGGCCGGGAGTTTCACATTATTCGTTGGGGGTGTTGGGTTACTGTCAAAGTCAACATCAAACAAAAGGACATGTTGTATATTTAAAACGACAGCTTTGCCACAGAAAAATCTGATTAGCTTAAGGCTAACAAACAATGCAAAACTCTGTTCGCTTGCTAACAGTGAGCAATAACTGTGGAGCGTTGTAAAATATAATGTAGTCGAGTGATGTTTTCATGATTAAAAAACAGATTACAAACATTGTTGTCAACTAAAATTATTATTTTTTATAAGCAATGGAATAATCAGAGAGATCTGGCATGCTAATGTCATATTACATAGTGTAGCTGTTGCTCGGCCTCACATACCTTACGTCACATTATTGTTTATTTTACGATCAATTGCTCAGTTTTTTTTAACTTAACTTTTCAAAGGATGTGATCATGAGATCTTAAGCCCTACACCTACATTATTTATTGTTCTTCGGCTTTACAATTGCTCGTATGTAAGTAATTGCTCGTAATTTACAGCTAGTATGTCCTCTCACTAGACTGCTCACATGAAAAAACAAAAACAAAATGAAATGTCTGTAGTGGGCACGACAGATCCCTTTTTTTGTACAAATGTACACCAACTTCAAAATAGCAATATTTTTTTTTGCCGGGAGTGGGCAAAGTTTGGTGCCTTTTTATTGATGTTTATACGGTCAAAAATGCGATTCTACACAAACCATATTGATGACTCTATGACTAATATTACCGACGGCAACAATAGGAACCTCGCAGTTGTTGCTCCTGGTTTCGTTGTTTCCAAGACATATGTGATCAAAAACTCCAAATTGTCTTTCCTGAATGCTTCTCTTTCAACAGTCTTGCAAGAGTAAACCTGATTAAATATTGAAAATGTTAACAAGTCACACAAGCTAAATGTGTTCTGAGTGCCACACCGGTCACAGCTGAGCCCCACCCTGGTGAATCAATATTTCCCCTTGCTACTGAAGCCCAGGGAGGGGGCCTGGGGGGGAGCAATAGGTCAGAGGGGATTCGAACACGTCTTGACAATACAAGAGTTCGTCTGCTTACCGCGGTTTAGCGTTCACTCCACCAACGACGCTTAATCCAGGAGAAGAGCCGCATTTGTAAATAAAGCCTCTTAAAGAAACTACAATGCATACGTTTTGGAATATATTTTTAAATTTGCACTTTTGTGTTGAACTACATGATTTTTTTAGGTGGTTAGAGTGTGTAGGGTGGTAAAACGAAGTGTTTTTTTTTCATATAATTTTTTTTGCATTTTTTACATAATGTGTTCTGTTGGACGACAGCGATTTTATGTTCAATGTGCCGGAAAGTGCTACGTTACAGCTGCAGCCGTTGTGAAAGATGAATTGGATTTGATTGCGGACAGTCTCTCCATACAGAGACGGCTCTCAGTGCTCTTTATGCTGGAGGTAATTTTCTGCTGCCGCAATTTCGATGCTGCTCTGAATCTGTGAAGGTTAAATTATTTAAGGTGGTGATTCTCATTCACAACCTACTCTAACTACGGCTTTGTTGTGTTCAACTTTTAAGTTCAATCCACTTGCCTTGAAGAACTGCTTGTTTTTAAATGTTCATTGAGGTTTACTTTTTAAATGGAACCTTGATGTGCCATACATTTCATTTGAATTATTAGTGAAGCATTTATTTGATAATGAAGTGCAGTGTTGCTGATCAAACTGTTCCTGACAAAAGAGTGACTGGAAATAATATAAAATCAAATTAAACTTCCCCGGGACCCTACTGAGGATCGAGCGGTACTACTTTAATATAATGAGAGAGTTCACACCTTTTCTTTTTGATGGTATAAAACCCCTGATTTACAAAACACTGCCAATGAGAGCATTATAATTCCATACAACATTTGTTTTAGAAAGTAGTTTCACGGGTTGCGGGCACCCTGTAGCCCATCTCAGCTGTCTTCAGGTTGTAGGCGGAGGTACACTGAACCGGTTGTCAGCCAATCACAGGGCACACACATGAATGAACAACCATTCGCACTCACAATCACACTTTGGGACAATTTAGAGTGTTCCATTAACTTGCCATGCGGGTTTTTGGAATGTGGGAATACCCGGAGAAAAGCCACGCAGGCACAGGGAGAACATGCAAACCCCACACAGGAAGTCCGGAGCCAGAATCGAACTCTGGCACCTCTGCACTGTGAGGCCGACGTGCTAACCAGTCAGCCACCGGGCTGCCCATCGTTGCACCTGCGCGATGTTTATATAGTATGATGCATGAGGTTGAGGTAAATGTTAGCTAAAATCCCTTTTTTTAATGGGTGAGGGGGGGGGGAATGATTGGAATCACAATTTTACAGTATGTCATGTTCTTTCACATTCTCAGTTTTATCGTATGCTGCTGAATAGCTCTTGAGGAAATATTTTACAGTTTAACCAGATTTTCTTTTCTTAATTTTGAACTTGACCATGACTTAGAAATACACAATTGTAATAAATAAGAATCATCCACTATTTTCAATGTGGAGTAGAAAAGGGAAAGTCTAAATCATGGACAAAAATGAGGCTGAGCGCGCATGTGCCTGTCCAGTGGCAGATTCGAGCTCGAGCATGCCGGCTCCCAATTGGCTAACGGCAAGTGTCGAGGGGGGTGGGGGCGTCTCCAAACCTGATAGGTTGCCGTGGCATCGCTGCTGGTGTCAGTGCCCAAGCCGGAGAGTTTCTCTTTCATGTGCAGGTGAGATTGCTGGCGCACACAGAAGAAGGTGGCTGACACCACCAGCACCACCAGGATGATGAGCACGCACAGCACCGAGAGAATCGCCAGCTGGCCCGACTCCACCCGGGTCTCCTTCACCACCGGGATGTGGCTCAGGCTTCCCCTCTGCAGACGACACAAGAGCCGGAAGCGTCACAGTCCAAACAGTACAGCACAGATGAAAAATCTGCGGCCATTGAAAGCATTTCGAAAACCCTCATAGAAACAAACGAGGACTGAGGTTGTAGTTACAGTTGCCCACGGAGGGTTGTTATGACTGTGAAACCACATCAATGTTTTATTCCCTTCTCTTGTTATATATGTTGTTACTGTCAAAATGTTGTGAGAAAATGCACGCAAGATCGCAACATTGTTTATTGCTTTGAACAACTCAAAATTTGGGTTCAGATTTTATCAAGCGTTATTGAAAGGACATGTTTAATTTGCTTTTGCGGTCCACATAAAATGATGTGGTGGGCCAGAAGTGGCCCCCGGGCCTTGAGTTGGACACACACGCTTTACAGAATCTGAATCATTTTGCTCTGTATGCGTCAGTAAGAGAGAGGGAATCTGCGGTAAGCGTATTACCCCCCCAATCATAAATAAAATCATAAAAAGGTTATGATTATTTAGTGATTAATAAATCACTAAATAATCATAACATTTGACATAATTTGGAAAGGTGTCTAAATATAGTGTCATTCAGGTTTAACCCCTTCAGGGATGGCGTTATCAGGTTACAGTGTGCATGAAAGGGTTAAAAGTTGATTTGAAGATTTGAATATATTTTGTGATGTTTCGCTCTTTTGACTTTACCAACAAACAAAATCACTACATGCAACCTGAAAAAAAAAATCAATCTCTCAGTAGCTGCCATAAAAGCCCGAAATCATTTAACCATACATGCTTACCACATGCCATTACTCTTTTCATACTTAAAGGCTTCTCTTTCGGAACAAAAATGGGCTTCATCTTGTCCAGCTCAGTCCATCAACTTCCTACTAATTAGCCAGCTAATGCCGGTCTCATAATGTGCATTGAGACAAGCCCCCATAACCCCCCCACCCCCCACCCCCCTTGTCCACTACTGCCTCCCACTACAGACATTCACAATCCCATTTAGAGTTGACAAGGCCAGGCCAGGCGCTGTGCAGCTGCATAGAGGTCGGTAGCCTAAAAGCTTGTGAGTTTAATTAGCTCCTGGCTGGATTAGGCTGCGAAGCGAGCGCACCGCCAATGGATAGCAAAGTCGTACGGATAGTGCGTGTTGGGTGGAGGAAGGTAAGATCTGAAATTATTTTTTGCCGCCACATATAAGATTGTTAAACCAGGGATCCTGTTTCTCTATATTTCTGTAAATACCACTGGAAAAGGGGTAGAGAAGAGATTGCAAAGAGCGGACAGAATGCAGTGTTTAAGGTCATATGGTTTCACCATGGCAACTGTTGTCACACTAGATACGGAAACGAGTCGCCTCAAAATTCATAACATGCAATTGTTTAGTCATGAAAACGCGGCAGCTCCTGTCACCCATACCCCTAAAAAACTCAGCCGACACGTGCAACATGACTGAGGGTTAGGGTTGTTCAGGGACTTAAAAGAGAAATTTCATAGCAGCTCCAGTAACACCCTAAAATAAGCCGCCATATGATCACCAAACACAATTGTTCAGTGACTTAAATTTTACGACTATGAAGGGAGCTGCTCTCCCATGTACGTTGAAACGAGTCGCATCATGATCACAAACATATTAATTGTTTCAATCCTTGAAAAAGTAGAAATTGCATAGTTTGGAAACACAAAGACTTATGGCTAGCTATCTCAGGAACTGCTCCCTTGCTACCCTAAAATGAGCCACATTGTGAGTACAAACATACAAAAAAAAGGGAAATTGTATATAGCAGACACACAAGGTCCGATGAGTAACACGGTAGCGCAAATAACACCCTAAAATGAAACGCCACGTGATCACAAATGTGCAATTGCTCCATTCCATACAATTGTTTACAGATACGCCGGGCAATGAGCCACATACTGCTTCACCAAGTCTCAAAACCAAAGCTAATTTCCACTGCAATACGATGATGTGACGTCTTACTTCGATGACATAACCTGACGCCTTCGTTGACATCCTCGTTTTGGCGGTTGCTGCTGTGTTTTAACATTTTTAGCAAAGCGGCATAAAGGTCAGACACATACTGTATGCCGATTAAGTGATCCATTCGTGGCCTTTTGCTTGTCATGATAAATACCAATGGATCCGATTCTAACAGCATCATCGAAAGCACCAATTGAGGAGATCTGTAAGGAGATCCGTAACAAGACATAACACCCAAAGACACACGTCAGCCAAATCACCACATTGTGACCCGAAAAACAAAACAAACTAAAAAAACTCAGTAATGAAATGTACCCCGATGTTCAAAATCAGGCGAAATCAAGTCAGAGCAGGTTGGAAAAAGAAATTAAGCTTCTCGATTGACCTTGCGGCTCGATGGTTTTAAGAGTTTTTTTTTGGACGGTGGGCCAGACGGCTGCTGAGTGCTCGCCGTTTGAAGAGGATCAGACTCAGGGTGGGGGGTTGGGGGGGACGGTGCACATCCACACGGCAACATTTCCGCTGAGAGCTTTAGTCGTGATAATGCTTTCTGATATAACAAATATATGAAGAAAACAAATCACTGTATCGTGGGGAAGAAAAATAAGACTCAATTCTACTTCGCCAAACCATTATCTCGCCCCCCCCCCCCCCCCCCCCCCGCCCGGTTTAGCAAAAGCATCTGCATTGTGAGCTGTAAGTATCTTCAAGCTCGAAATGCAATTTAGTATTTGGAGAACAACATGTAACCACCGGGGGTGTGCGGGTGATTCAAAAAGTGGAGAGAGGGTGAAGCAAACTCAGATAAAAGAAAAGAAAAAAAAAAGATACCTGCGGGTAGGGTAGGGGGTGTGCCACCTATGTCTAGATGATGAAGGCAGAAGATTTTTGGAAAGATCCTCAAAATTAGAATTATTATTTGTCAGAATGTCCGGTTCGTGGCTTCATAGCTTTGGAGGATTCAATTAGGCTGAATGCTTCGATCTTCTAAATACTTTTGTAATTTTATTTTTTTGGGAGGGGGGCATGTTAACCTGATCTGGATGTTGAAGTGTGTGGCTTAGAAAGACTTCTTAAATTGAAAAAAAAACTACATTAGACTGAAGGTTTGGATGGTTGATTTTTTTTTTTTGGGGGGGGGGTGCCAACTTGATATTCAAGGATGTGCGTGGCTTCAAATGATAAAGAAATACTCCATTAGACTGGATGCTTAAATCATTTTAAGGAGTTTTTGGGGATGTGGTTTTGGGCTGAAGACGTTCAGGAAAGAATTAAAATGAATGTTTTAATTTTCCAAATGATTTTTTGTTTGTTTGGTTGGATATTTTTCCTTGGAGGGGTGCGTATCTCAAATTTTATGGGAAAGACTCCCAAATTAGATATTTTTATTCGCAAAGGGTTGAGATTCATGACCTAATATTAGAAAAAGGCTGTATTATACTGGATGTTTTCGTCGTATTTTTACTTTTTTTTTTTTGGAGGGTGTGCGCCAACTGGATGTCAAAGGGGATGCGTGGCAAAAAAGCTTCAAAAGTTCAATCAAGAGCGAGCAATTACACCTTCCGATGAAGCCTGTGTAAAAGCCCAATCAAATCAATAAAACCACATCCTTCCCTTTCTTTGCATGTGTGTGACAGAAAAAGACCTGAATGTGTGTGACAGAAAAAAGACAGAAAAAGACCTGGGCTAGATGGATTTTTTTGGGGGAGGGAGTGCCTTGGATTATCCAAATGAAGGGAGAGGAAAGGTCAGGCTTTGATGCGTTGACGCATGCCAAAATTGTCTTTTTAGCGCAAAAAAAATTACCGCATGTGTCACATGCGGTAATTTAATACACTGGATAGTTTTATTCAATCATGGGTCAAAATTATGAATTCTGGGCAATAAATGAACTCACATAGGGAGGAAAAACAATCTGAATTTTTGCTGTTTGACTTACTCCCTAGTGGGCAGATTTGCAAAAAATATATTTAAAAAAATTATGGTAGCATTTGCACAAGCTACACACCCCAAATAAATGGTTATGGCAGGAGTGCGGGGGGATTGGAGCATCAACACAACGTGATGTTCACAAGTTTTCAGCTATGTTCCTCGGCGGGATGCAAAATTTCACACACGACGTGCAGAATAGATCAGGCGGGAACGATAATAATAGTTACCGTAATCCATGTCGCAGGGCAGGATAGATGGCGTCTTCTTGTATTCCAGAGGCGCTTACTACACACTGACGCCGGTCGTGGCTCCGAGGCACGTTTATGCGTCCCCGGGCCGCCCACTCCCTAACCCCCACCGGCACACGAAAAAAAAAAAAGTTCCCTAGTGAGGGTCTCAACAAAGGAGCCAGAAAAAGAGGGGGGCATTGGAAAAAGGAGAGAAGAATGCGGGATATGCCCGCCTGATTCTCCGAGCCGCGGAAGAATGTGCAGAAGCCCCCGAAGAGCGAGTCCATTCACCACCGCCGCCGTCCTGATGAAAAGAGACGGGGAGGTGCTGATCTCCCTCTTTTCTCGCCTCAATCATTTTTTTTCCTTCTCTTTTTTTTTTTTGCGTTAAGGCTGAGCCCCTCCTTGGATCCAGCCCCCCTCCATCGGTCGCACATGTCATATCCAAGGGTTGCCATGGCGACACCTCCACATGTTGTCGACGGTGAATGTCGGAGGAGCGATGCTTGGCTAATAGGCTTGCGGGCTGAGGTTGGGTGGGGGGCCGGAGGGGCTTTGGGGTTGTGAATGGACCCCGGGGCTCGTCGCTCATTTGTTGAGCGACCGGGGGTCTCTGTGTTTGCTGTGCTGTTTTCTCAGGCTTCTTCTTTTTTTTTTCTAGGGAAGAGCCTGCGTGATACTTCAAAAGTGGCACCTTATATTTTTTTCCATTTTTTTTGGCATTCAAGTCCAGCAGAGGTGTTAAAAGTACCCAGACACTCTACTCAAAAAGAAGTACAGACACTCCAGTTCCTATCATAAGTAAAAAAGTACAGACTGAATTGTACAAAGTACAAAAAAAAGACCATCATTTCTGCACAGAAGTTTCCTTTTTTAACTTACGCAGTGCTTGTACTGCAAAGAATCAAAAATGACGTAGCATGTTGCCGTTGAAGTGCTAGCTAGGCGTTCCCTTAGCTTTGCTAACATTGCCAACCATGGAATGAAAAATGCTTAATTATTGAATCTACATGTCTGTCTTCTTTCTAATTCGTAGCTTCAACACAAATCAACAATTCCCCCATATAAGGCCACAGCATATCTACCGTTGCCAACACAGAAGGTAACATATTGATGTTAGCTAATTTAACATAGCATACCATTGATAGTTGGGACTTACTGTAATGGCCTAGCAAGTGGTCAAGGATAGACAGAGTTGCTTTATTGAACAAATTAACACATAAGCACATTCATATCACAGTTGCTCGTGTCAAAGAAACAATCGATTTTTAACCGCTTACTCAACTGGCTAATCGGTAGAATTTGCCATTTTTAAAAAATGCAGCCGTATACTTTATTACTGCTTTAGTGTAGGTTAGCAATAGAATAGGACAAGATAAGATAAGATAAGATAAGAAAACCTTTAATAGTCTCGCAATGGAGGAATTCCCAATTCACAGCAGCAAATATATGAAAGGAAGAAGTAGAATAACAAAATAAAGGAGCTGCTGGAAAGGCAGCCACTCCTGCGGCACCAAGTCAAAATAACAAAACATTGCACATTCCAACCTTGTGCATAAACTGGTGTTACGTCAGAGAACGGAACTCCATTTTTGTAGACAACATTAAATGTATTGGAGTTAGTTGGACGAATTTTTGACCAATCCCGAGTGTTGAAAATGGCTTCCACCCTTGGATGATGCAATGTTAATTGTTGCGCAAAGATGCCGTTTTGGGGTCTCATGAAAAGTGATTCGTTTGGCGAGACCCAGATTCTGCCCGACGCTTTGTACTTAAAAAAAAAAAAAAAACAATTCTCCTGAACTATTTGCGTTTCGTTACGTCCCACCACACTTCAAACATGAGTTTGAGAGACTCGTGTAAAAATCCAATGCAACAACTCTGCATACTGTGCGTAATTCTTCAAACACCTCTATTATCTGCATGCATCTAAAAGAAGAAAAAGTGCACATTTTTTAGCTAAAATGCTATCCTAATTAGCAATCAGCGAGTTTCTTTTTTTTAAGTTCCCTCCAATGGAGAGCAACAGCTGCACTTAGCAGAGAGAGGAGAGAGAGGAGGATTATGGAGAGTACAGAGAAAGAAAAGGGGCGGTGAAGAGAGGAGAACAGGGGTCCTGTCAAATGCAGATGACGAGTCTTTGGGGAGGGAGGTGGAGGTGGCGCTTCGAGGAATGGTGAGGGGAGGGGGCTGGGGGGTGCGCTCCAGTTTATTTTTTCCCATTCAGAGAGCACCCCCACCTCTCGTCTATTGTCCCTCTGTGTGACAGCTGGAGGTGGCAATGTGAAGGGGAGAACAAAAAAAGGAGAGAAAAAAAGCTAGCTCGCAGTGTCCAAAATGTCGCGAAAAAAAAAAAAAAAACATACGCAACACCTTTCGAGAACATCACAAAGATTGGAGAAGTCCCAAAGCGAGCGGTCCTTGGATGCAGCTTGGGACAGAATATTAGGGACATCATCGAGGCCAGGAAGTGCAACGAAATGACGAGAAGACGGTTGGCAGGTTTTGAGCCTAACTTTACATTTTTTTGAGAAACAACTCAGAAATGATAAATTTGATTCTCAACGAATTTCAGGTCAAGTTTTTTTTTTCTTGGACTATTTGTGACTTCATTCAGGTAATATTTTACTTGTGTCTGTCGTAAGGCGACCTTATCGTCATGAAAATGGAATTGTCTTGTAATATTACGACTTTACTCTCCGAATAATAACATAGTACATTCAATTTTTTTGCTTGTAATCTTTCAACTTTATTCTTGTCATAATACACGGGTGCCAAACTCATGGCCCGGGAGCCAGATCTGGCCCGCCACTTCATTTTATGTGGCCCGCGAGAGCAGCTCAAACATGATCCTTTCTAAAATGTCAACCAAAATTTTAAATTCTCATATTTAATAAATAAGAGATACCGTATATTCTTAGTATTTCCTTGCTGCCAAACCCCTCATGACAGGAACTTATACAGTAGTTGAATCTTCAGTTATTCTTGACTCCTTCATATGGTTTCAATCATAACGACCCTCCAAGTGAAAATCTAACTAAAATATGGACCGCGCCAAAAATGAATTTGACATCCCTGTCATAATACGACAAAGATAGCAAATTTTACTCTCGCCGCTATATTCTTGGTAAAATCCGAACTTTTCTTTTACGATGACGACTTTCCTCGGATAACGGTCAAATGTTAAATTAGGACCCCCCCCCCCCCCCTTCCCTGTCATATTAATTTATTCTCGCAGCAATTTCTTCATGTGAAATTGCATTTTTTTTCTTAATTATCACTGCATTTTTGTCAACAATTCTTAGCAAAAGCAGCATTTCAATGTTTTTTTTTTTTTTTTTGCCCAAGTGTATTTAATCATTTTCCATCAAACCGCACTGCCCTTCTCGAATGCAATTTGTTAGCCTCAGTGACAATATCGCTCATGCTTTCTGAACACTTGTACCCTCATTTGGCAGGATTTACGGTAGACTTCTTTTTCCTGCCCGCCATCGGGCATAAATGCGGTCCATTTCAGGCTTATCTTCAGCTGAAGAGACGAATTTTGCAAGAGATTGCAGATGGATATGAGAGCCGACGATTCGTGTGACTGACATTGCAAGGCTTTTTTTGTCTGACTGGAAAGAATCCAAAGCCATCATTTCTGTCCTCTATTCTTTACACCCCCTGGTCAACCACCTGCTAGCACAAGATGACAAGATTTTAACTCCTCCCAGCGCCATGGCCAGGTGTGTCAACCAGGTCAGACAAATAAATGCCTCCCCTTCAATAGACACCTTGGTTTTCTCGTCGGGGGAAAATAAAAGAAAACAAAACAAATTAACAGCTGTAATTCCGTCCTCTCTGTCGTAGACAGAGTAAATTGGAGCTCTTTTGCTCAACGAAACAGCAGCAATGTAAACGTTCTGCAGCGGTGCTTTGAGATACTCGTTTTACATGATCATTACAAAATTACCCTAAATGTTTTTTTTAAATATATAAAGAATCTGATGCCTGAACAAGTCAGAGAACCATACAATTCGACTCCCTGTTCAGCCCAGCGAAAAGTTGCTGGAGCTTTACTTATGAGGCCAGACTGCATTGACGCCATACTTTATATCCATTATAATATGTACCGTTTTGGATCTTATCTTTTATGCTTTTCTTTCTTTTTCTTTTCCTTGTATGGACCTGTGCCTAGAATAAAGGAAAATAAATAAATACATACATACATACTGCATATATTAAAAAAACATTTTAGATATAGATATATACAGATGGATAGATATACAGTATATATATATATATATATATATATATATATATATATATATATATATATATATATATATATTTTCTTTTTTTTTATCGGCCGGGCCTTACAACTAACAACAGAAAATAAATTAATGGGAACATTGTTGACACTGGAACAGATAAAAGAGTGACAAAAGAGGGAAAAACGATCGCACAGACTTATCGTTCAACCAAAAGAGCAAAAAAAGTGTTTCTGAGAGGGAGTGGGTTAGCAACGGGCCAATTAAAACTATGACACTTGTTTCCCATTCCTAGTGCGAGACCCAGCTCAGCATGCTGTCACAAGTCACGTCGCATCCCTCTGGTGGGCTCCAGCTACTAATGGCTATCACGCTGGCAGTCTTTGACGTGCATCGATACGTTTGGACAAAAACCCAGGCGAGAACCGACTGAAACTCTCTCACGGTCACTCGCTGTAAAAATTGAGATATATTTATGGCGTCACGCCTGCTTGTTCTGGAAGATGTTGCGTGTTCCGGCGGTCGACGACAATCCGGCGAGGGTTATCTGTCCGAACACTCCTCACCAGACGCCTCGTCTGCCTTCACGACACCCTTCATATTTCTAATCATGAAAAAGTAGAAGGAAAAAGGTGGTATGGTGCTTATCCACGTCCGCTTCACAGTGCAGCGGCACAAGGTTTGATTCCTTAATGTGTGGGGTTTGCATATTCTCCTCCCGCCTGCGTGGCTTTTCTCCGGGTATTACGGTTCTTCCCACATTCCGCCCAACAAACATGCACGGCAGATTAATGGAACACTCTAAATTGTCGCTAGGTATGATTGTGCGAGCGTGCATGTATGTTTGTCAACCGGTTCAGGGTGTCCACCGCCTCTTGCCAGAAAAGAGCTGGGATAGGCTCTATGGCATGCCCGCGTTCCTCGTGAGGATAGGCGGATTAGAAAATGGACGTAGGGAAGAAGAAAATAAAAACGGATGGAGAAGCAGAAGGCCATGTTCAAACAACAGCGTTGGAAAAAAAAAGTGAGTGATGATTAATGTTAAACAAATGTCAGGATCAAGTGCAGTTCCTGGGATGGTGGCGGTAGGCACCAAGGAGGGATCAGGATACAATAACAAGTTTGATTGTTTGCTTTCACCTTTGTATGAATGTTTACAAGCACGCCATCGAGAATGAAGCCACAGCCATTCATGTTTTGCTTGGGAAAATGAACACAGTGAACCGCAGTTCGTCAACCGAGGAGCGAATGACGAGGACACTGCATAAACATCTATCAATTTATCTACACACATACATATGATAGAGGTCCCTCTTAGCCAATGGGATGCCAGGATGATGCTCGGGAGTAGCCAATGGCAGAGCAGTTATAAGTATGTTGCGTTCAGGAAACTCGGAACTGCAAGGAGCAGCCTATACGGAATTTTTACCTTTCGTATCTTGAAATTTATTTCGCAACAAGAGGCAATATTTTCCTGTTGAGGCGTAACGTTAACATTTTGTATGAAGAGACGTTCGGAAGTAGAGGTACCACTGTATATTACTTTTTGATTATGTCCATGATTAGTAGATTCCTCGGAGCTAAAAAGAAATGTGGATTTACACGCAGGATGTGAGTTTCCCATTCTGCCACATTCCTTTTTGAAGAGCACATTCTCGCGCAAGTGTGGGCTGCCTCCTTCAAACGTCGCCGACGTGACAACAGTCGACGGGATTTACCTTGATGTGTGCCACTTTGAACCGCTTGGCACGGCTACAAGACAAAGACGCATTTGACTGGAGATGGTAGCAGACTGACACGCACATGCATGCAGGCTGAACGCAATTGGGCTAAATCGGGACCATTTCTCTGTGTTTGATCACCAAATATTTGGAACCACACACACACACACACACACACACACACACACACACACACACACACACACACACAAGCACGATACATTCAGGGCATTCTATTCTTTCAATTTATTTATTTATTTTTTTTAGCTGATGATTGCATCCCAGGGATTGAGCGGTGTCATTGTTTGTTGCATTTGATCTCTGTGCAAGTTAGGAATCAGCACCGGAAGGCATCTCCTACTGCAGCGATATTACATCAGTGCGATGTGCATCAAAATAGTTTGGAATATATCGCGGATAAGCAACGCGCTTTAAAATAAATTTAAAGCCCACAAGGCGCACCCCATGTTAATATCCTTTGAACAATACCAGCTGATGGATGGGGGGCTGGGGAAAAAAAATAAAAATATCTTTCTTTACCACATTGTAGTTCAAAGCCAAATCCTCCCTCACCTTCACAAATGGAGCCCCTGCACTCATTATGGTTTTTTATTTTTAAATGAATAATTTATTGCAGCCAGTTTCAAAGAGCCCCGCTGAATCTCAACTATTTTGGGTGTATTTCACGTTGGTTAAATCTGCAGGTACACAATGTAAACACTATTTTAATGACATTAGAGTTTGGTTGTTTTGTTTGCTGGTAGCATAAAAATATCAGCACGCACACAAAATCCAGTTTGATGTCCATCATGACAGGATTTCCGAATAACAATTAACTCATTCACTCTCAAAGACGTTTTTAAACGTCTTTACAGACTGGGTCAAGAATTGGCTGGTCCTCAATGAGTTAAGAACCCGCCCAATATCGAATTAGAATTATAAAATACTTTTATTTCAAATTATCCAAGTTCAGTCAAGGCTTATAAACACCAAGTCAAATCAATTGCAAAATTTGTGAGTTTTCTTCACAGCTTCTGTTTGAAGCTTGGCGTCAGAGTTTGATGATTGGCCATGAAAGATACAATTCTCAAAACTTGCCTCCAGAATATTCAATCCTGGCCCATTCAATGCCATTTTTTCAGCATAAAATATAGTGGCTCGGTCCAAAATGAGAAGAATGATTATTATATCAGGACTCGGTATAAAAGGACATTTTAGTTCATGATTAATTAGATTGTATTCCAGATAAAAGCAGTGCTTGCCACGAAAAAAAAACTCGTCCAGAGATAAACGCAGACAGGAAAATAAGGAGCCTTTAATTGTTTAGTTTGAATACAATCCAGGCTACTTTTAAACTATTATGCTCTCGGCAGGCTCGGGGAGCGATAAAGCTGCAATTAATTTTAAAAGGGACGCAAACAGCAAGACAATACATCAAGTCGCACAAATAGCGGCGTCGGGCAGGGCCTACGTGAGCCGCGGCATGAGGTTGGCACAAGATAGTGTCCATAATTGCGACCACCTTTGCCAGAGTCTTTGGTGGGCTGGTTAGGTATGATAGTGAGTGCTTTGGCGGTGCGGCAAAGAGTCACATTCAACCACGCAGCGTGTGTCCTCTCCACGCCAACTATGAAAACAAGCATCTTCCAACCAAATTAAAAATGTGACCGCGTCATATATTCTTTATCCTCTACAAAAAAATGATGAATATTATAGCAGCTTTCTGAATCATTTACAGTCACGGTATAAGGACTATTCTTCATTTGTGTCTGCTTGCCTGGCAGGCAACCCAGAAGGAGCAGTAAAACCAATTGAATTGCAGTATTAAATCATGATGTATGAATTGTTGATTACATTTTATTTAATTATGTCATGATGCTCTCCCAGTAACGACATTCAAAGCGGGGGGTTGCATTTCGTAGCGCTGCGCGACCTTCGGGATCATCATCAAGTCACTGCAGTGACAGCAACAACAGCAACTCCAACCAACACCAAAATGGCGGTTGTCAACGACAAGGCTGTCCGGTCGAGGACAGCTCCCATCACAGCATGGAATATACACTCTTTAAGGGTGGCGAGTTGGACAACATGCTAGCTGAGATGGAGAATCTGAAAGTCGGCTGATTTGGCCTCTGTGAAGTCAGAACGACCAGTGCTAGGGAATTCAATATGGACACGAAAATAATTTTCTACTCTGGAAAAACCTAACACTACCTTGGTGTTGGACTGTGCCCTGCGATTGGCTGGCGACCAGTTCAAGGTGCACCCCGCCTACTCCAGCACACCCGCAAACCTTGTGAGGAAAAGATGGATAAATGGATGGGTGGATGTAAGATGACTTTCATATTATAGTCAAGGTTAACGGAATCATGGGTTGGGGGACTCAAATACTTTGAGGTTTTTCACTATTTGTGGCAAATAAATAAATGGTCAGTGTGTGCGGAAATACCGTCTGTTTTTGATTGCACTTGACTGGTTTAATGATGAAGGGCCAGTGTTGCTCCTGGACTTGAGACATATCGAGTGCACCTGCCTGAGCATATGCCTCCATGATCAACCAGGGCTTGCGCAAGTATTGCAACTGATGTCGAACCACAGGGTGCAGCGTGTTTCAGACATACGGGTCGCGTCACTGGTCGTGTCTGTTTCTCAGCTTGTGGGAGGTACCCGCAGCGCTTTATTTTTAATATGCAGTGATACCTCTACTTACAAACATGTGTTCAAAAGAGGGATCTCAACTGCATGTGTCTGTGTGTGGAGATAGATAAATGGATAGAAATGTGTCGATGCAGCATCCTGGCAATTTGCCACTTGACCATGAGGCGTTATGATAATTTTACTAATTGTAGCATGTATTTGTTACATATTTTGATGCCTTTTTATGCTTTAGACAACGTTTATGTCTGAACTTTGGGGGAATGGGGGCCTCGGAACGGATTAGGGCATTTACATTGAAAATGTGTCTTTACTTAAAACATTTTCCAGTTAAGAAATTTCTTCCAGAACCAATACATTTTGTAAGTACAGGTACCACTGTATTATTATTTACTTGTCCCCGATTTCTTTTCTGTTGTTCTTTTAGGTTATATTTAAAGCTGAGTTTAGGGTGTTGAATAAATATCATCCTAAATTTCAATATCAATAATTGAGTTTTTTTTTTCACTCAGGCTAATTTTTTCGAGACCTTTGACCAGAGGTCCCCAAACTACGGCCCGCGGGCCGTATCCGGCACATTTGACCCGGCCCTCTAACCCTCCTGTTGTCCTCGGGTCAAAATGACCCGTCACTGTGTTAAAAACGCCCCCAAAAAAACCTAAATGATAATTTTTTAACTTGAAATTTTATGACTTTTCCTAGATTGTCCCCAACTGCAGAAAAATTGAAATGTTTTTATTCACATTTCCATGGAAGCTGTACAAAAAAAAGTATCCCATGACGCAAATAGGGTTGAAAAAATGACCCATGACGCAAATAGGATTGAAATCAAGGTCACAAAGTTATTTACACACCATAGAATGTCTCAGTGTTTTAGTTGTGTCTCAGATCAATTAGTAGAACACGTGAACAAGACGGTAGCAGACATAAACAAGTGTTCTTGTAGATGGCAGAACTCTTTTTTTTGTAGATTTCAAGGGGCTATAAAGAGAGAGAGTTGTTTAGTTATTATTTATTTCCTGTTTTTTCCTGTGAAGAACTCAGAGAGGGTTATTTAGTTATTATTTATTTCATTAATAGTGTTATTATTTGTTTCCTGACTTTTTTTTCTGTAAAGAACCTGGAAAGGGTTATTTGGTTATGTGTGGCTTTCTGGGAAACAATAATTTTTTAAAGCTCCCCTACGATCGTTGATGTTACTGACACCGGCCCCCCATCAGAGAAGGGAAAAGTTATGTGGCCCTCACAGGAAAAAGTTTGGGGACCCCTGCCTTTGACAGTTGGGCTATTGTCGACATTCTTCAGAATGGGGGAAAAGTGCTCAAATTTGGCCTGAAATCAGTATGTGTATTCCACGCTTTGGAAGACAAGTGTGCCCTCAAGCTAAAGCGAGCCCATCTTAAAAAAGTCAAACACCCCCCCCCCCAGACTCAGCAGCTCAGAGCTGTCTGCCCGCCACTGCTTCAAACTCAGGGCTGTTCGCAAACACAATTAATTATGACTTACGTCATGGTTTTTTGGGGGGGGGGGGGTTTGATAGCTTGGCAATGTGCTGATAGATTGACGGCTCATTGTTGCAAAAGGCATACAATCAATCTGGCCTATTTTCACCCACCAGCATAATTACAGCGCCTGGCCTCCGTTGACGCCGTGGTGATGCCTTCCCACTCCCTCTTCAATGTAATGAACTGTGACTGGCGTGTGATTGCATGCATTCAAGGACGCCACTTTCCAAGATCAACAACCAAAAGGCAATTAAATGCAATCCTTTCTTCTAGTTCTGGATATTGACTGCGGTCTAAGTACGACATTTAGCGTTGAAAACGGGATACAAAAAAAAAAAAATCAATATTTCAATGACTTTCTGCAGCTCCGCTAGTGTCAGCCTCTGCTAACGAATAGATACTCCCATTTGTCGGTCGAATCAATGTTCATTCATGTTGGGGGGTACGTGAAAATCTCCGTTAAAGAAAGACTGTCAATAAAAACACACCAAACACCAAAAATTGATTCGAAGCAGAAAAAGTATAGAAAACACTCTATGTATTGTAATATCTGTTGGCTAGATATGTGCCTTTAAGAGGCGGAGCCCAATGAGGTGGCTTGTGACTATTTTGTCAAAAATCCGTAAGAAAATTTAAAAAAAAAAAAGCATGGCCCGACGGTTATGGATTTTGAGGTGGATGCCGGTACAGATACAGGGATTTGGCAAAATAAAATTGAATCGAGCCCTCTTAAAAAGTACGTTGAATTAAAATTTCCGTTTTATGCCACTCGTCGTAATGTTGGCATTCCTGCATCAATTACAATTTCTAGCTTTTGATCGCAGGGTTCAGTACCTATCCTTGCAAATAGCAGTGGTTGACTTTATTATCAATTTAGTCCACAGAAAAAAATAATAATTTTAAAAAACGATGGTTTGCGTCTGGATGGGCAATTACGGTCGTTGGCATTAGTAAACGAGGAGCTAACATCTGATTACATTCATTTCATGGGGAGCAAAGCATGCTCAGTGAGGGATAATTAACCTCCTGCTTAACGTCCGCCGCTAATCCAAAACGTGCAATTCTGCCAGTTAGGTATTCAGTTAGCGCTAATTTTAACATGCAGGCAGACTCCAATGTTTTAATTAAATAGCAAACCTTCTTGTAATTCAATTGATATACATTGTAATAAATGTCTGCTTCTATCCAACAACAACTAAACTGGATTGAATCATTTGCCATTTTGCGGCGTTTGCCTGCAGCGAGGGCTTTTCCAGCATGTAACCGGTAGCTGAGTGCCAGATGTGCTAGGCGAGTCGCTGCATGATAAATGGCAGCGGGTGAGCCCCCTGCTCTTGCATCCCACCGCCAGTCCCTCGGCATGCAGCTTCTTGGGCCAAATGGCATCCGCGTCCCTCCCCAGCTGACATTTAAAGCCTCTGCCATGCTACACCAGCTGTGGAGACCACAGGGTCCCCCCCAAAACCCCCCCGGCGTCCCACACTTCACCTTCGTTGATTCACTCCCATGCTAAGAGCTATCGGGACCCCAATGCTAGCAGGCTAATTTGCATAATCAGCCAGCTGTCAAAGGTATGTGGCGGGTAAAAATCATACTATACAATGCAGTCATTTGTCATTCATCACATAAAAACTAGGTTCCTATGATGGCAAAGCAGCGCAAATAGTAGTGTACAACCTTTATTGGTCTTATTCGCCCGCTTTGCATTTCCTCATTGTCCAAAACAATTAAAATTTCCAAATACAGTGTCGACTTTTTGATTCGATTCATTCCATGACCATGCTCGTGACAAAACGTAGTTACTCACGAATACATTTTAGAAAAAATAAACCATTTTTGTCACACAGCATCAATTAAATGGCCATTAGTGACTCTTCACAGAGGATAAGGAATACATGACTGATTACAGTGGTACCTCTACTGACGAACGTCTCTTCATACGAAATTTTCAAGTTACGAAACGCCTCAACAGGAAAACATTGCCTCTTCTTACGAAAGAACTTTCAAGATATGAAAGGTAAAAATACAGTATGGTCTGCTACTCGCAGCTCTGAGATTCCAGCACGGAACATACTTTTATCTGCTCTGCTATTGGCTATTACCTAGCATATTTCTGGCATCACATTGGCTATGAGCGACCTCTACGGAATGTGTCTATCTGTGTCGACAGATAAATAGAAAGATATGTGTCTATGCAGCATTGCATATTGCATATTGCATATTGCATATGCAGCGATTGTTGGCCTCATTACAGAAGGGGACGATCGGGAGTACAGGGGACTGACAAAGGACTTTGTGGACTGGTGCCAGCAGAATCTCCTCCAGATCAACCCGAGGAAAACTAAGGAGTTGGTTGTGGATTTCTGCAGGAAAAAGTCCTCACCAGCACCGATGAACATCCAGGGTATGGACATAGAGAGGGTGACCTCCTACAAGTACCTTGGTGTTCTTCTGAACGACAAACTGGACTGGTCTACAAACACGGACGCCCTGATTAGGAAAGGATCAGGAAACTGAGGTCTTTTGGGGTTCAGGGGTCACTCCTTAAGACGTTCTATAACTCGGTGGTGGCCTCGGCCATCCATTATGGCATTGTCTGCTGGTCAGGCAGCATCTCAGCCCGGGACAGAAAGAGACTGGAGCGACTGGTCAGGAAGGAGAGATACCAACGCTCGTTCCTACCGACTGCTGTCAGGCTGATGAATAAAAAATAACAATCATAATAATAATAGTAATTAAATGATGTGAAGGAAAATTGTAAATAGTACTGCGATTTATCCATTTTGTGTTCATATTGCATTTAATTGAAAGATGTTTGTTGTTTTTTTCTCTTTCTTCTTTCTTCTTTCTACATACATTCTTGCTGCTGGAGGCTGTAAATTTCCCCAGTGTGGGACGAATAAAGGATATCTTATCTTATCTTATCCTTATCAATCGGCCCTCGGGCAATGAGCACGAATGGGCGATTTTTACGTAAATGGGAATCCATCCATCCATCCATTCATCCATCTTCTACCGCGGCCGGGTCGCGGGGGCAGCAGCTTTAGCAGGGAAGCCCAGACTTCCCTCTGACCTAACTACTTCTTCCAGCTCTGCCCGGGGGATCCCGAGGCGTTCCCAGGCAAGCTGGGTGACATAGTCTCTCCAGCGTGTCCTGGGTCGTCCTCGGGGTCTTCTGCTGGTGGGACATGCCGGAACACCTCACCAGGGAGGCGTTCAGGAGGCATCCGGATCAGATGCCCAAGCCACCTCATCTGGCTCCTCCCGATGTGGAGGAGAAGCGGCTCGACTTTCTGGGAATCACCCAGAAAAAATGTTCAGCAGTCCAGCGATCGCTCATTATGCTGATGTTTGCCTTGGACATTTTCGAAGGATTATTAAAAGCTATAAAAAAGCAAACGTCCCTGGATCGTTTCTTTTACAAAACGCCAGGCAAAAAACACTTCTGTGAAAGAACATGAACTAAAGAGGGCAAAAAACGATGAGGACGCAGTTAAGTTAAATGACCGTCATTTTGATTCTTTCTTTGTTTTTTACATTTTGCACAACCCTCATTCATTGTGCAATAATCGAATTGGAACATGTATTCATTCATTCATTCATTCATCTTCCTAACCGCTTGATCCTCACTAGGGTCGCGGGGTTGCTGGAGCCTATCCCAGCTGTCTCCGGGCAGTAGGCGGGGGACATTCTGAATCGGTTGCCAGCCAATCGCAGGGCACACAGAGACGAACAACCATTCACACTCACACTCACACCTAGGGACAATTTAGAGTGTTCAATCAGCCTGCCATGCATATTTTTGGAATGTGGGAGGAAACCGGAGCACCCGGAGAAAACCCACGCAGGCCCGGGGAGAACATGCAAACTCCACACAGGGAGGCCGGAGCTGGAATCGAACCCGGTACCTCTGCACTGTGAAGCCGACGTGCTAACCACTGGGCTACCGGGCCGCCCTTGGAACATGTATTTGTTACAAAATTTGATACATTTTTATTCTTTAGAAAACATTTCTGTCTGAATTTTGGGGGGGCTTGGAACGGATTAGGGCATTGACATGGAAGACGCGTCTCTACTTACAAAATTTTCTAGTTAAGAAATTTCTTCCAGAACCAACTAATTAATAATTAACAAAACCTAAACCCGAGCCTTGGTTTAACGACAAAACTCGCGGAGCTAGGCAGGGGTGTCGCAAAGCCGAACGCAAGTGGAAAAGAGACAAATTGCAGGTCTCTTATCAAATCTGGACAGACTGCTGGCGTAACTACCAGCTCACAGTAAAAGAGGCCAAAAGTGAATATCTGTCGGACCTTTTTCAAGCGAACCGTCAAACCCACGCGCATTATTTAAAACGATAGATTCTGTACTCAAACCCCCTCTGCCTACTTGCTTGGATTCTTCACCCGAGACGTGCAACAGATTTCTTGAGTTCTTCATTGATAAAGTCTCTACAGCTAGGACTCCGGTCTCAAATACCACAACCGACCCTTCTGTCCATGTTCCGTGTTCAGCTGTGCTAAATTCTTTTGAGACTGTGTCCTTGACGCTTTTGGAGGATGTAGTTCGCCAGACGAAGCCATCTGGTTTCCCCTGCGACTCCCTTCGCCCGCATTTCCTTCAGGAGGTTTTCCCGAGTGTTGGTGCATCGGTCTTGGACATCATCAACAGCAGCCTCTCTTCTGGTATAGTTCCCCAACAGTTTAAACATGCCGTGGTCTAACCCTTGATCAAGAAACCTGGTCTTGATCCAGATGTGCTGTCAAGTTTCAGGCCCATTTCCAAACTGCCTTTCATTTAAAAAATTCTGGAAAAAGTGGTGCACATACAGTTGAAACTTCTTGGGTGAACATAACATATTGGAGGTCTTCCAGTCAGGTTTCAAGACGATGCATAGCACGGAGTCAGCCCTGTTAAATGTTTCTAATGACATCCTCCTGACAAATGACACTGGAGACCACGTGTGTATAGTTTTATTGGACTTAACTGCAGCATTTGATACAGTGGATCACTGTATTCTGCTGACTCGTTTGCAGCACTTGGTGGGCATTAGCGGTAGTGCTCTTGAGTGGTTTAGGTCCTATTTGGCTGACAGAACCTTTTGTGTCAGCCTTGGTTGCTCTGAGTCACGCACTGCTCCCCTGTCATGTGGTGTTCCACAGGGCTCAATTCTGGGGCCTTTGCTGTTCTCGCTGTATCTGCTCCCATTGGTTTCCATCTTAAGGAAACATGGTATTCCCTTCCACTGCTATGCAGATGACTGCCAGATCTACGTCCCACTAAGCAAAAAAGACGCCATTTCTGTCCTGCCTGGAAGAAATCAAAACCTGGATAGCACAAAATTTCTGGAATTTCAATGGAAAGAAGACAGAGGTGATACTGCTTGGTCCCAGTGGCCCTTGTACATCCCATCCTGTAGACTTGGGCCCCCTGTCTCCTTATCTTCAGTCAACAGTCTCAAACTTCGGCCTTAAAGTGGACAGTGATTTCAAACTTGACCGGCAAATTGGTGCCGTTGTTAAATCCAGCTTCTTTCACCTATACAGCTGGCCAAAGTAAAACCTCTCCTCTCTCATGAACACTTTGAGACAGTAATTCATACCTTTGTCACATCCCAGCTCGATTACTGCAATTCCCTTTACTTTGGAGTAAGCCGGTCCTCCATTAAGCGCCTTCAGCTGGTCCAGAATGCCGCTGCTCGCCTCTTGACTGGTACTCGTAAGAGGGAGCACATAACTCCTACTCTTGCATCCCTTCACTGACTCCCGATACATTTTAGAGTTATTTTCAAGATCCTCTTATTTGTTTTCAAATCTCTAAATGACCTCGCGCCACCTTACCTCTCTGAGCTCATCCGCCCCTACACACCTGCCCACCGCCTCAGGTCTGTGGACCAGACATTATTAGAAGTACCAAGAACTGAACTGAGGGGATCGTGCCTTTTCTGTTGCTGGTCCCTCTCTCTGAAATGACCTCCCACTGAACATTCGGAAAGCCTCCTCGCTGCCCATCTTCAAAACCCTCCTCAAAACTCACTTGTATTCTTTGGCATTTGACTCAGCATGACTTAGATTTATTCTTGGTCTTACTGTTCGGTGCTTTCTACCGTCTTTGTTACCGATTTGTTTTACTGTTTATTGTATATGTTAAATTGCTCCATGTACAGCACTTTATATGCAGCGATGGCTGCTCGAAAGTGCTCTATAAATACAATTGAATTGAACTGAATTGAATAATTACGTAAGTAGAGGTACCACTGTACTGCTACACTGTCTGTCATTATTCTTATTGCATTGTACCAAACGGTTATATCACCATTACATACTGTAGATGCTATTAAGCATTAGTGTTTGGATTGAAAGGCTCAGCGACAGTACGTGGTTGTTTGAACACAAAGTGTGTTCAGTTTTTAGTCTAGTTTGACACACAACGCAAGAACTCAATCCGATAAAATACAATCCTGTGTGAAAAGTATGCCTCCCCGCTGGAGCACAAAATATAGCTCACCACTGCTGCATCCAATTGACAGTGAAATCAGGCAAGAACGTTCTTTGTGACAGCAGGAAAATATAGCGCAGAAAATATTCGGGTTTGCAACATTTAGTTGGTCATATTGTGCAAAAGATGAGACTGAAAGTCCCTTTCATCTTTTTATCATGGCTTGTTGACATCAAATGCACGACACAAACTTGAACAACAATATATTCATACTTTCAACGGAAGTTTATGAATAACAAATTTGTATTTTGTTCTACTTAGAAGAGTTTGTCTAATGAATATTTATTCCTGGCATTTTTTTCCCCTCTTAAAATCCAGCAAACTCTTGTTATCAGGCGGTATCAGTCCCATTTTGTTCTTTAATCTTATAAACAAAAACAAAAAAAAACAAAAAACGGAATATTGCAAGCATATTACTAACAAACACCAACCGGCAGCGAATGCAATTGCTCTAACCAGTGAGGAAAAATCATTACGACTCGGGGGAAACATCAAAGGAAAAGCGCATATTGACCATTTTCCGACACAAGAGTGAATAAAAGCCACGAGGGCTGCGCATGTTGATCTGGATGCAGCGTGTATTTTTATGTATGCCTTACTTCAAAACATGTCTGCCAAGCTGAATGAGAAGAGGATAACTCAATTTTACGACAGTGTCTTCTGGTCTCCGTGTAAAAAGTTGGCCGACGAGGGAAGGCTTCATCCACTTTAGGTTACCGTAATTTCATGACCATAAGGCACCCTTTAAAGTCTTAAATTTGCTCCAAAATGGGCACTTAATAATGTGTGTCACCTTGTGTCTGCACTGAGTTCCAAAATCTGTGAATGCTATTGTGTGACTTCGATAAGGGTGTCCGCTTGACTGACGTGCCAACACGCTGCTTATATAGAGGAAAAGCGGACGAAACTGCAGACAGCATGTCAACGTTAAACTGGGAAGGGTGGGAGTGAAAGAGGGTTAGGATGCTAAAGGCATGCCCCCATTAGGTGTATATGGTATAGTATATAAGACGTGCATTGTGCAAAACAACATCCCGAAAATGGCAAGTACGAAGAGACACGCTTAGAAAGCACAGTCAAAAAAAATTGTATATCCAGCCAGCTGTCAAAGGTATGTGGCAGGTAAAAATCATACTACACAATGCAGTCATTTGTCATTCATCACATAATAAAGCTCCGTTCCTTCGATGGCAAAGCAGCGCAAATTCGTTCGTAGCGTACAACCTTAATTCGCCCACTTTGTATTTCAACATGTCCAAAACAATTCAAATTTCCAAATACAGTGTCAACCTTTTGATTCGATTTATTCCATGACGATACTTGTGACAAAACGTAGTTACTCACGAATACATTTTAGAAGAAATAAACCATTTTTGTCACACAGCATCAATTAAATGGCCATTAGTGACTCTTCACAGAGGATAAGGAATATATGATATACTTAGGAACGTCTCTTCATACTAAATTTTCCAGTTACGAAACACATCAACAGGAAAATATTGCCTCTTGTAGCAAAATAAATTTCAAGATACAAAAGGTAAAAATACAGTATGGTCTGCTCCTCGCAGCTACAAGTTTCCTGAACGCAACATATTTATAGCTGCTCTGCCATTGGCTATGAGATAGCATCTGCCTGGCATCCAGTTTAAATTGCAAGATGTCAGTTCCGCGGAGGATCATGGGAATCGAGCAGCCGCGAGAGAATTCATCGATCCATCAATCCATTTTCTGATTTGTTTTATTCTCACACGGGTCGTGAGGTGTGCTGGAGCCTTTCCCGCTCTCCCGGCCTCACTTAGCGTCCATTACCCACTGTTCTCTCAACCAATCCCCACATTCCAACGTACCCGCTTGGCCTACGGCAAACGATGAGGGACAAACATACTTTGCATTTTGAAATCAAACCAAATCGAATGCCAACAAACACATCCAGCCCAACTACATGACCAACCTGGACGAGGTGCCGTTCATTTTGGACACCCCGGTGAACCACATAGTAGAGAAGAAGGCGACCAGCACGGTTGCGATAAGCAGCGCGGGGCGCGTGAAGTCTGCTTTTTCTGTTGTGCTTGGTTGCTATGGTAATGAACAAAGTGACATTGCGAGCGGCGTGGGAGCGAGGGCGAACACACTAACACCACAAGTGGATTCTTAAACATGCGCAAAAGTGTGTGCTTGCACTATTGTTCGAGCTTTCCCAAAATCCTTTCTGAGAAACTGCACGGGATTGAGACTGACTGATAATGACGCGAGGGAACCCGGCGTGTTTGATTGTGAACTTACCCAGCTGTTTATTTCGGATGCAGAAAATTAGGGCTTTGATCAAATTGAGGATGAGGATTGTTCAATACTTCAATGAAGTACAATTGAACTCTGTTTTGCTCCTGCTGCCTTTTTCCGCTGGTGTGTATAATGCTAACGTATTTTTAAGCTAGCATACGTTTTACAATGCGTCCTGTATATGTGTTAAATACAGAAGAGCACCCGTAACTGAGCACTACGCCTTTTAATACGGTGCGCCGTATGGTCGAGAAAATACAGTGCATAGTTTTGTTGTTTTTTTTTAGAATGATGTGCTGCAGTAGATTTAAAATAAAATGGCTGTGTTGTTTTAAGAGGTTTAAGAAAAATATGGCATTTGCCATTTTGGAATTTACTACGAGAAGGGGAGAGGCATAGTCGTGGATCCTACAAAATATATTAGACCACCACCATATGAAACATTTATGCCTCAGTAGCCCGAAATGAACTGCATTTGTAATAACTAACATCATAGTTCATGTTGCTGTAATGGTTATATGTCGAAGCCTATTCTCCAAAATTACAGTACTTGGACCAACTACAGGCTATAAAAAAGGGGACTTCAGTTTGAAGCTCCTCATTCCCGTTCAGTATTGCGAAACATCAAGAGCTCACTGAAATTGAAAAAAATAAAGTTCTTGCTGTTGTGGCAGGAGGCCTATGAAATTGGTTATGGCGTATAAATCCATCCTTCCCTCCATCGATGGTCGATTCTGTTTCTTTGTTTTCAACTCACTTCCCCTCCTGTCACGTCCCTGCTTCAGGGTGTCATTGCTTATTTCGGTCAGAACATTGCCAAAAATGAAATGTTACTCGTTTTATGTTGTCGATTTGGACTGTACAATCAATTGAAAATACATTATAGGTGATTAACTTAGCTGAGAGCGATGATTTTGGTGGTGGGTTTCCAGGCCTGGTGATTTACCCTATAAAAGCTCATCTTAATAATATTCTATTGTCAGGTGACACAGACAGTATCATACCGCTACTACTACCGTTGATGGCATTTTGCATTAAAATTTAGCTCACAGACATTAAGAAGAAGTTACGAAACTATTTTAAATACACAACGTGCAATTCACTGTTTTACGTTGAGTCGGACAGCGGACCTCAACTGGGAATGGCAGTAAACAATTGTTCACTCCCAAATTCCTGCTTGTTTGTCATGAGTTGAGCTCAATGCCATCACATAGCGCTTCTCACTAATTTTCACTTGCAATGGGCAATGGGCAATCCGTCTCTCAGACGGAACAGTCTGTCCAACCATCTTGGATGAACGTCCATTTTTGGAATGGAAGAGAAGTTTTTTAAAAAGGACGGACTAAGCGAGGATGAATCCCCTAATCTGGTTAAGTATGTGGTGTCAGGAGGCAAACTAACAAAGGCAAAGTGTAGCCAAACACTTTATTTTTATTCATATTGCCACATAGCGTCAGAGAACATAACAAAGTACCTCCGGACACCCATTTTACAAATGATCAATCCATCCGGTTAAGAAAACTGGCTGTGTTGTACGTCCCTCATTTTGCGCCCACCAAGATGCTTAATGTTATTTTTGACAGTCTTATCGTCAACAGCCAATCGCTGCATTACTGAAAATAAGGTTCGGTGACATACACGCGATGATTTCGACTTTGTTTGCATGTGAGAGTCCTGCGCATTTTTCAAAGTGTATCAGGAAGCGCTTCAAAAGGACGGAGGGACGATGACGGAGGACGGACTGGCAAAATAGGGTAAAATGCCGATCTCTGCAAGGCACCACTGTATAGGCACCGCAGCACTGATGGCACTGAACACATATGCACAATATTCTGTAGATATGTGTTTTTTTCCCCATCATTCCACTACGGCTAAGGAGTAATAAAAAAAACAATGAAACTCAATTCAACTACTTGTGGACTGAACTGAATGGGCTGTGATGTTATGTGCGCATTTACAGGCATGTTTCCAATCAATTGCACATTGGCCTTCAACTGCCTTTTTTTGTCCCAGCATCTATGCAATCTCCTTCCGACGCTGTCATGAACCCAAACAATAAAAGCATCGCCTGCTTATAAATGTTTTCAGCAACATAGTTGTGTGCGTGTGCGTGTGTGCGTGTATTTCAAAGTGTGGCTCAAATGCCATTAGCGCGGCGGATCAGGATGTGAAATGTCACCGCCGAGCAGTCCCGCTGCGCCCGCGAGCCCTGCCCAAGTCAGTCGGCCTCTTTGCAGGACTCCAGCTGCCTCCCCCGCTGATGAAAGCCCGACTGCCGGCTTTGCTTCTCAGCAACCTTTCACCATCACGTGACCTTTTGTGACCGCAGAAATGCTTTTGATAGCATGCCATACAGTTTGGTATTTGCCTTCTCTGTGGAGCAGAATGCATGTTTCTTTCAGGCGGCGGGGAGAAGAGCGGACTTTAATGAGTGTCAAAACACGCGCTTCCCTTCTTCGTAGGCATAAATAAAAGGCATTTCTTTTTTGTGTGTGTGTGCACTTATAAAGTATTCAGTTATACCATTTTATGAAAACTATTGGGGGGTGAGGTGGGGGTCCCTCGGTTTATGACCATCCTGACATTTTCAAGGTTACAAACGGCGCACGGCATCTTGCAGAGCACAAGAAGGCAAGCTCAGTTACCACTGAACTGACTGTTTTTATTGCGTTGGTTTACGGTTATAGCCTAGAAGTGGTTTTCATACCAATATTTACTATAATACGACATTTTGAGCAGTATGCATTGAAGTAGTTTGCGCAGGTAAAAACGAGCAGGTGGCACAAGCACCTTTCCCCACTGAAATAAATGGGGATGCCATTGACACATTCCAGCCTCACACACTAAACACATTTTGCTGATTTTTTTTTAAAATAGAGAAAGCAGCACTCCGTATTATTGTAGTTCCTAAAACACAGGTATCAAAATCAAGGTCCGGGGGCCAGATCTGGCCAGCCACATCATTTTCTGTGGCCTGTGAAAGCAAATCAAAGATGTCAACTTTTACGATGCTAGCTAAAATCTCGATCAAAATTTCAAATTCTCATATGAATAAGAGTGATACTGGAAGGATTTTCTTGTTGTTTCTTGATTAAAAAAAAATATTGTATTAACATAAGGAAATACACATAACGATACAGCAGACGATACAAATAAAACCAAAGAGCAACAAAGTGAGAGAGAAAGTCCAATCAAGCTAATGACAATGCCAAGAAAATGCTAAGAACTAAATAATGATGTACAAACAAAAGTTTGATATTGTTCTCAAACAATCCACCAGAACTGCTTTGGCAGACTTACTAACGACATCCCCACATATTGACTCCCCCAAAAGTTTGATATTCTTCTCAAACAATCCACCAGAACTGCTTTGGCAGACTTACTAACGACACCCCCACATATTGACTCCCCCAAAAGTTTGAGGCATACCCCCCCTCCCCCCAATGTTTTGGATACCCATCGTACTGCGCATACACAAGACAGCGAATGCACAGCTTGCCTTGCTGCCATATATGATTTACAACCAAGCGGTTGAATCACCGGTTGATATGCAGCTCGGGGAAATGGGCACTTAACGAGAGCCTCTTAACATAAGCAGTATGCCAGAGTTATCTCCCAACACGAAGCCCGCTGTCAAAATGTCAACGGATCTCAATTCGGCCACCGACTCGCTCCCACCGGGAGCGCCACGCTCACGCCAGCGGGGGCCTCACTGTGACATCAATCCAGGGGCAGAAATGCAAAGGGGAAGTAGGGAACAAATGCCCTTTTCGGCGGGACGTGCGGAGACGAGTTCAAGCAAAAAAACAGACGAAAGATCGCTTTTGAAAAAATATGAAGAGAAACAACAAGTGCCGGTTTTCACCAGGAATAAAGTCTTTGAAACTGAAATCCCCTTTTTAGGGACAATTTGAGGCGGCTAACTGGCTAATTTTACTGATCACCAACACAAGTCTAAATCTCTATCCAGTGGTACCTCGGCAGATGAATTTGGGGGCAAGTGGCATAGCCCCTGGACTAGTTGCTATCCAGTCGCAGGGCACATGTAGACAAACAAGCCTGAACACTCACATTCACACCTATGTTCAATTTAGCCTTCAAAGAACCTAAGACGCATGTGGCAAGAAGCTGTGATTAGGAACCAGGACCTCTCGTCTGTGAGGCAGACATGATAACCACAAGGGATACCGGTTACTACAGTGGACAATTTATTATGCTAACAGGTTACAGAGTGCATGAAAGGGTTAAATAAACAGAAGAAATCACAAGGCCGACTATTGGCGGATGTGTCGTCATTCGCTCCTCAGACGGTCTACGAGGCTTCTCAGAATTGTGTCTTTTTCTTTGTGGAGTCTTTCTGTTCCAACCATCGCCAAAGCCTCCTGGAAAGACTCTGAAGATCACATGGCTTACTTTCAAAAATACCCTTCTGAGCATCCCTTCTACTCCACTCACCTCTGCACGCCGGAGAAAGTAGAAACGGCGCCTACCCCCACAAGACATACGCCATCCGGGCCTTTGGGGAGTAGGTTAGCGGGGAAAGCGAGATGCTTTCTGGTGATGTACTGTATGTGTTTGTAATGTATATGTGTGTGTGTCTGTGTGTGTGTCTATATTTACAATACAGATAGATAGATAGAGGGCGGCCCGGTAGTCCCGTGGTTAGCACGTCGGCTTCACAGTGCAGAGGTACCGGGTTCGATTCCAGCTCCGGCCTCCCTGTGTGGAGTTTGCATATTCTCCCCGGGCCTGCGTGGGTTCTCTCCAGGTGCTCCGGTTTCCTCCCACATTACAAAATGCATGGCAGGCTGATTGGACACTCGAAATTGTCCCGAGGTGTGAGTGTGAGCGTGGTTGGTTGTTCGTCTCTGTGTGCCCTGCGATTGGCTGGCAACCGATTCAGGGTGTCCCCCGCCTACTGCCCGAAGACAGCTGAGATAGGCTCCAGCACCCCCCGCGACCCTAGTGAGGATCAAGCGGCTCGGAAGATGAATGAATGAAAAGGATGAATGCATAGATAGAAAGAGAGACAGAGAGAGAGAGAGAGAGAGAGAGAGAGAGAGAGAGAGAGAGAGAGAGAGAGAGAGAGAGAGAGAGAGAGGAGTGAGAGGGGCCCGGTGGTCGAGTGCTTAGCGCGTCAACCTCAGAGTACAGTGATCCTAGCTCCGGCCTTCCCGTGTGAAGTTTGCATGTTCTCCCTGTGCCTGCATGGGTTTTCTCCGGGTACTCCGGTTTCTTCCCACATTCCAAAAACATACATGGCAAGCTGATTTAACACTCCAAATTGTCCATAGGTGTGAGCGCGACCCCCGCGATGCTGGTGAGGATAATTGGAAAGGAAAATGTGTGTATGGGTGGTGGGGGGTATATATATATATATATATATATTAGTGCTGTCAAACGAGTAAAATATTTAATCGTGAATAAAAACGAAACTATCATCATTAACTCATAATTAATCGTGATTACTCACATATTTTTTGTCGTTTCTAAATTTCATTTTATATTTTTTGTCGTATTTTTTCCCATTTTAATGCTTTCATCAACATGAAATCATGGATCAGTTTTCTTTGTGCAAAATGCAATTATTTACTGAAACAATAAATTTAGATTTTTAATTTAGTTGCATTTTTAATCACGATTAAATATTGTAATCGTTTGACAGCACGAATATATATATATATATATAAAAAATCCTCGTCTCACCCCCCCTCGGGTGGTGTCCGTCCCTCATTCAGCTCGGGTACTCTACCAGAGGCCAGGAAGCTTGAGGGTTCTGCGCAGTATCATTGCTGTTCCCAGCAATGCATATTTCTGGACTGAGATGTCCGATGTTGTTCCCGTGATCTGTTGCAACCACTCATCATCTAGTTAGGGGGGTCACTGCCCCGAGTGCTCCGACCACCACAGGCACGACTGTCACCTTTACCTTCCAGGCTCTCTCCAGCTCCTCTCTGAGCCCTTGGTATTTCTCGAGTTTCTCATGTTCCTTCTTCCTGATGTTTCCATCACTTGGGACCGCTACATCCACTACAACGGCTTTCTTCTGCCCTTTATCTATGATCACGATATCTGGTTGGTTCGCCATTACCATCTTGTCAGTCTGGATCTGGAAATCCCACAGGATCTTCGTTCTGTCATTCTCCACCACCTTCGGAGGTGTTTCCCATTTTTACCTTGGGGTTTCCAGTCCATACTCTGCACAGATGTTTCGGTAGACTATGCCAGCCACCTGGGTATGGCGTTCCATGTAGGCTTTCCCTGCCAGCATCTTACACCCTGCAGTTATGTGTTGGATCGTCTCAGGTGCCTCTTTACACAACCTACACCTTGGGTCTTGTCTGGTGTGGTATATATGGGCCTCAAAGGCTCTGGTGCTCAGGGCCTGCTCTTGAGCAGCCAGGATGAGTGCCTCTGTGCTATCCTTCAGGCCAGCCCTCTCTAGCCACTGATTGGACTTCGTGAGATCGGCCACTTAAGTTATGGTCCGGTGCTACATCCCGTGTAGGGGCTTGTCCTCCCATGATGGTCCCTCTTTCAGCGCCTCATCTTCTGTTCCCCATTGTCTGAGACATTCTCTGAGTACGTCATCCGTTGGAGCCTTCTCCTTGATGTATTCATGGAGCTTGGATGTTTCATCCTGGACAGTGGCTCTCACACTCACTAGTCCCCGGGCTCCTTCCTTTCGGCTTGCGTACAGTCTCAGGGTGCTGGATTTGGGATGGAACCGTCCATGCATGGTTAGGAGCTTTTGGGTCTTAACTTCCGTGGTCTGAATCTCTTCCTTTGGCCACCTTATTATTCCTGCAGGGTATCTGATCACTGGCAGGGCATAGCTGTTTATTGCCCGGGTCTTATTCTTGCCATTGTGCTGGCTTCTTAGGACTTGCCTCACTCGCTGGAGGTATTTGGCCGTAGCCGCTTTCCTTGTTGCCAGTTCGAGGTTGCCATTGGCTTGTGGTATACCAAGGTACTTGTAGCTGTCCTCAATGTCTGCTATTGTTCCTTCAGGGAGTGAGACCCCTTCAGTGCGGACTACCTTTCCTCTCTTAGTCACCATCCGACTACATTTCTCAAGCCCGAATGACATCCCAATGTCGCTGCTGTAGATCCTGGTTGTGTGGATCAGGGAGTCCATGTCCCTTTCGCTCTTAGCATACAGCTTTATGTCATCCATGTAGAGGAGGTGACTGATTGTAGCTCCATTTCTGAGGCGGTATCCATAGCCTGTCTTGATGATTACTTGGCTTAGGGGGTTCAGTCCTATGCAGAACAGCAGTGGGGAGAGTGCATCACCTTGGTATATGCCACATTTGATGGACACTTGGGTAAGTGGCTTGCCATTGGCTTCAAGTGTGGTTTTCCACATCCTCATCGAGTTCGCAACGAAGGCTCTTAGGTTCCTGTTCACCTTATACAACTCCAAGCATTCAGTGATCCTTGTATGTGGCATCGAGTCATAGGCTTTCTTGTAATCAATCCAGGCTGTGCACAGGTTGGTACGTCGGGACCTGCAGTCTTGTGCGACTTTTCTGTCAACCAGTAGCTGATGTTTGGCTCCTCTGGTATCTCTACCAATGCCCTTCTGTGCTTCGCTCATGTATAAAAAATATCTACTTGTGTATTGTGTACTCAGACTCGAGCGGTGACTGAGCTCAACTGCAATATTGATGCTGTTTTGGAGCGACTCCGCGCGATCGACATCATGGAGAAGTTTGAATCCGCGCTGCGGAAAGAGTTTTCGGAATCGGCGCCAGTGAAGAGATACAGGCCACAGACTCAAGGCTGTCTGAAATTGTTGGCGGCCGTCCCTCCAAAACAAACAACGCTATCTGGCCTTTTCCCCTGGATGGAAGTAGGCATGGAATCTAGGGCCCCCACCATCAACCCCCTCCTTCTCGGCCATGGACTGATAAGCCGGGACTGTCTTCATGATGAGCAGACCTCGACGAAGCAGCTATGACCTGTACACGCATACACATACACAACTGGACAATCACACGCGCATACATATCCTTATTATCATCGTCTTCATCGCTCAGATTCTTTTCCCCCTTGACGTAGTATTATCTGCAGAGCGCATCGGGGACCATGCAGCTGGTCAGTTAAGCTGCGTCACGGTCGCCCATCCCCCTCATCTCCCTTCCCATCCATCCGCCCTCTCATTACATGTTATGTCTCGTGACTTGTTGTATGTAACTGTCATATGCTTATTTATGTGCTTGGGTCTTTTTTTTTATCCTGGACCTAAATTATCCTCAGAAGAGGATAGTTCGAGTGTGGTTTTTTTCCCTCTCCCTATCCAGCATTTTCCTCTCTGAATTCTGATTGTAATTTCCCCATTGCGGGACAAATAAAGGATATCTTATATATATATATAAAAAAAAATCACCCCCACACACAAGACGACATCCATTTGTTACTTGGGTCCGCGCGTTTGTTTCCACTTGGGACGTGGCTGTTAATCACGGTACCGCCTGCCTTCCTTCCTCACGGGCATACTTCATTTACGGAAAACAAAGTTGACATTTTGTCGTTTTGGGTGCAGACCTCGCCGGGATCTAGAATGGACTTGGTAGTGCTCCGCCTTTTGATGGATGTCTACTATCCCCCACTTTGACATTTGCTTATCCTTGTCCGCATCTACAGCTATTGACGTGCGCTCTATCCGGACATCTTTGCTAAGCTGTTTTGTCATTTGTCACCTCTTCAATAGAAATAGAAGAAAAGGGGCGGGAAGGGGAAGGGGGGAGGTTGCAGGTGATAAGACTTAATGACACCAACCACAGTCTCAGTTTGTGGAAATGTGTCGTTCACACTAATACTTTGCTACGCTTAATTTGTGCCCTTCGGCATTCTCCAAGCAATTGAACGAGCATATCCGCCCCACTCCCACCACCACTTATAGGTAGAAAGAAAAGCCCACTCTGCAAGGACCTCGCATGCAGTCGCTCATAACTGTCAATTTGTGGCAAATTTTGTGAAAGCAACCTTTTGATTTAACACCTTCTCAACTTAATGCATTTGAAGAGGCCACTTTACAGCCCTCTCCTGTTCAAAATATTGCACAACTTATTCTCAATTCTCAATTTTTTTTTCTCGCGACAAACAGCTGACGTCATTGCAGCCAGGGAAGTGGATCTCGTCGCTGCCAATGATGCCAAACATCCACGCGTAAAGGTATTGATTACTTGATTCATTTCGATGACAATCTGAGTCACTTATTTGAAAAAAAATGACCTATGTCACTTATTTATACAACATTACACTTCAAGATGTATTACAATGCAAATCACTCCTATTCCGATACCATTCACTGTAATAACGAAATGACTCTTTTGCCCCTTAGCCCTTTCAGGGACAGCGGTAACTACAGCGGACAGCTTGTCAGGTTATCGAGTTATCATTATTTGTGCATTAAAGGGTTAAATCCAATCATATTCACTGTAACTTGGATATGATACTTTACGATAAAATGGACGCCAATTAAGATATGATCCATTCCAACGACGATACGGTTCACTCCATGTACGATATAATAGGACAGAATAGGATTCACTCTAATCATTTTAATTACGATTCCAAACAATATAATTTATGACAATTATGGTTAAATGTGGCATGATAATATGATTAAAATTAACATTACGATTCTCTTCAATTACCAAGCAAAATATTCCTCGTAATTATGATACAACGTGAACGTGTATGATCCAACTTTGATACGATTGATTCAAATGACATTTTAGTCCAATTATGTCACAAAACAACGCTTCACTCCAATTCCGATATAATTCGTGATGATGCCATTCAATTAAGTTCACTCCAATTATGGTCAAATGTGATGCTTTCAAACCACAATGTGACTCGAATAACTCCAATTGCAGAGCAAAACTATTACCCCCAATTATCTTCCCAAATACATGATATGACGAGATTCACTCCAACTATGACAAGATACATGTCACAACTATAACTTTAAATTCTGAATTATTAATCTAGTTCAAGGGGAAGGCAAGCCAAATGTTATTTGAACAAGAACATGTTTTATGCAGCCCCACTCGTCTAAACACGGCATTCTGATTCATATTGTGTTCGTGGAATATTAATTTTGCAACAAACCCTACCCGTTTTTAGCCATCTCAAGGGGCGGCCATTTTGGCACTTCCTGTCGACTGAAAATGACATCACACTTGCTCTGGGCTCAGGTAATAACCAATTATGGGTCAGCTTCAGAAAACAGGTGAGCCATGATTGGTCATTACCTGAGCCCTGAGCAACTGTGATGTCATTCTCATTCGACAGAAAGTGGCAAAATGGCCGCCCCCCTGAGATGACTAAAAATGGGTGGATTTTGCTGCTTATACCACAAAAGCAGAAAGCCGTGTTTCTACTCATGAAGGCGCATAGAACATTTTGTCAAGAAAATTTTGGGGTTGACTTCCCCTTTAACTCATTCACTCCCAAAGACGTTTTTAAACATCTTTCAGACTTGGTCCAGAATTGGCTGGTACTGAATGACTTTTAACATGAGACTTCCAGTCTTCATTTCGATGATGATGACACCACATCACATCCACTGCCAATTATGGCAATCCCCACCCCCCTGCACCCCCACATTCCATTCCAGAGAAAGTGGCAATCGACAACTTTTTTTGTGTGGGAGGGGAAAATGCTGCATGTCCTTGATGTGCATCTTGACAAACACAAGAAGAGGCGGATATTTTCTCCCCATGAGGTGGAAGGCAGGCAATTTCACCCCCTTTATCCCCCCCCTCCCCACACCCTCTCCTGCAAAGGGACTATTATTGCAGCTAATTATCTACAAATAGGCCTGATATGACAAACACAGCCCCCGCCGCTAAGTGCACTAAATCAGTCAGTGTGGGTCTAAATGAATGAAAGGAAAGCAAGGATAGGAACGAGATAAAAGTCACTGTGATAAGATAAAATTTAAAAAAAAAGGGGGGGTGGTGGTGGAATCAGATGAATGAATCCGATATAATAGAGGAGAATATCAAGAGACTATGTCGATCGAGCAAGATGAGGCATATAAAAAGCGAGACAGATGGGCAAAGAAAGACACCAAAAGGGACAAACGGAGCAAAATGATGGGTGTCTACGGCGCGGGTGACGGCTGTTGCCAATGGCAACCGTCCCGCGATGCACAGGCAGCATCCATCTCAGCATGCCTGGTGATCAGGGCCAGCTCAGGGGTCTACGAGGCTGTCTGTCTCATTTCCGCATAGAAACTCATTTACTAACCCAGCTATAATGCATCAATGGGCGCTTGATTAGATCCTTACCTCTGACACATATGAATATTTATCAGCGTGGGGTGAATACACATTTACTCTTCCTTTCATCTGGATCACTCATGAGGGTCCTCCAGTTCCCCTCTTAATTTTTGTCCAATGAATATGTCACGGGTGCATCGGCGGGGTCCAACAAGCCCTCCGGATAATCTGGACGCAGCAGCGGCTGCGCATATCGCCTGAGAACAAAACGCCTTTGGCTTTTTTGTCTTGTGTTTTATTTGCCATGGCGACAAAAGCTCTCAGGGCCACCTAAAGGATATGAACGCGGGGACGGATGGCATTCACCGCAAAAACACTTGAGCGGGGTACGTGCCGGCGACACGTCGGTCGGCTTAAGATGTCGGCGTGCGGCTGCACAAATGAAGCTGCAGGTGTGAAATGGATGTCAAAACTGATGCGGCTGTTATTTCGTTTCCCATGAGTGCAAATAAAAATATGCTAAACCATTGTGCTCCAATTGCGGGGGGGGGGGGGGGGGGGGGTCACATTTTCAGTTAGTGGTGTGCTGCGAGATTTTTTTCAATGAAAGAAGTGTGCCTTGGCTCAAAAAAGTTTGGAAAAAACATGACCTAAGAGACTCAAATGTGTGGTTGTCTACGTCTTCGTCAAGCTCCCCCGAAGAGCATAAGCCGTGTAGAAAATGGATGGATGGATATTTTTAGTGACTGTAACTTACGTCACTGACTCCAGCCTCCACTATCTTCAGGCCTGTCTCCTTCTCCAGCTGCTGTTTCCCTTGGACTGCACAGACAAAAGCAGAGGCGGTGGTGAGTATGAGCAGAGAATAACAAAGTATCACTTGTTTTTGTTTTTTTGGTTTTATTCCCACATCCAGGGGCGGAACGAATTGGTCAGTGATACCGAGAGTGATGCAACGGATGAGACGGCGTGAGTCAGATGACAAAATGATGGTAAGGAACGAGTGGTTCACGCAGGAATGTGCGTCATTTAGCGCTCGGCTGCGTCAACCGAGCGCTAAAAAAATATCACTGCTGTTTCTGCGACGGTCATTCAATCTGAAGGATGGCGAGCGCTGGTTCGGCGAAAAGAGTGTCGGTCACAAGTTACCTATCTATGTCACAAACAGTTAGGGATGATCTCCGGTCGTCGTGTGGTATGGGTATGGCTGATGACTAAAGTGGAGTTCAGTGGTGCCTGAATGACACCCAGCTCACGAAACAACAAGAAGCGGTTTGGAAGAATAACAATTATAAATTATAATAATTTAATTATAATAATTATAAATAAAGAAAAACAAAAACTAATAACAAGTTAATAACAAGCCTCATGCTGTTTATTCCACGTTGAAGGCGACAGTCAGATATTTCATACAATCACGTCGCTTTGTTTTGGTTGTCTGTTGCTATAATGTTAAAAAAAAAAATGCAAAACACCGCAAATGAGCTAACATATAGCATAGGCGTTGCGGTGTTAAACAGTGTATGTTTGAAGACAAAAGTTGCAGCAACCCCTCACAGGTATATATTCTTTATCCTCTCTGGAAAACAACTAACAACTAAAAGGTGATTTTAGATGCCACAAGAGGCCGCCAAAACCCCGTCGAAGCAGTAAAGTAGTACAGGAATTGGCATCAAAGAAGCATGTTGAAGTAATGATTATTGTCTTGAGGTGGAGTTGAATCATTTCGCCTTGATCCAAATGACTTTCCCCTCCCAATGGTTCAAGAAAAAGTTAAATAAATGTTCTGAACTTTCCAAAGAGGCCCGCTGACCGGAAAAGCGTCACTAATGAGACAACTATTGTGACCGAGAATCTTATCAAGCGAGTAAATGCAGTTAAACAAAAACAAAATAAAACCAGTAACACCCATAAAGGTGACTTTGTAGAAGCAAGAAAATACACAACAGGATTGGACAACTTTTAGGGCCATTTAAACTTCAAGCTACCACTAAAGTGCGATTGGTTTAAAAGCCTGCAAATGAGCTAGGAGCAAACTGGCCCCATTTCCTTCTTGCAACACTGTAACGACGCAAACCATTTGAGAACGCAACCGACTGAAGCTGAAGTGTGTTCGTTAATAACTTAAGCCCCCCTCCTTTTGTCCTTACAATAATTAATACACCGCGCATCTCGCAATCTCATCAAATGCGCCGAAGCCATTTCCACCGGCTCGCTTCGTCAGACATATTCTCATGTAAATCCGACACATCCATCACTTCCTACCTTTGAAGCAAACACGTAGGTTGAAAAACAAAATTCAAAGGGTGGGGGACTTTCATAGATAACGTAAAATTAAATAATGCGCGGCAAAGTGCCGCATCTTTTTAATTGAGTTTGTTAGCATGTGAATGCGAGTTAAAACGAGTAGGTCCTTAAAATCCCATTTACCCCCCCCCCCCCCCCCAGATGAAGGCTATGCAAATGACCCTGCAGAGACTGAAGCTCACCTCACACTCCACATCGGGCGAGGGCCTGTTTTAATTAGTATTTTAATCTATCCCAGTGATTCCACTCGGGCCACAATGTATGCAGCATTCCATCTAATTAAGCATGCTACTTTTAGGATAATCATCCATCTCTTTGGTTCGCCGCCGCGCCCAAACCCTCTCGTCTTGCCGGTTTGAGAAGGACGCACTGATCATCCTATCATCTCGTCAATGTGCTGGCATATATTACAGGATGAGAAATTGAGGTTGGTGGGTGGGTTACTGGGAAAGGATGCATATACATTGTGACTCAGGTCCTATTCCCCTGGGGTTCAATGTACTTAAAAAAAGAGACTTCCAGAGTACAGTGAAGATTTTCACAACAGATATGTCTAAAATAATAATCATCTAAAAATAAATATATACAATAAAGCTGGTGCGCGAATGATGGCACACGATTAGGGTCCAACCGATTCATGGGCAGGCCGATGATATGCACCACTTTTTGGCGTATTCAAAATAATAAGTTGTGTGTTTTCGAATGAAAATACCTCTCGGTTGTAAAGTAAAACAGATATTAACGGCCAACGTTCTGTAAAACAGTCAAATGTTGTGCCTGTAATTTAAAAAAGAAAATTGGGGGTTTTTTTCTTTTTTTAAATAATCAGGCGATCGATGAGTTATTGCAATAGTTCTGTGTCAAATTTCGTTTTCGTTTGTTTATTGAACATAAAACATATACAGTAATAATTTGACAGAAAGTAAGGTAAGTAAAATAGTAAAAAGGAAAGTGAATCAGTCATCATTCAACACAATCATTATGTTCAAGGGAGTAGGAAGAAGTAAAAAAACGTATCTAGTCCTACCCCGTGTTATGTGTTTATATATAAATAGATCATTTTTATATCAATCAGAAAAGAAAGAAAGTAAGAAGAAAGATGTCTCCATTAAGGCTCATGCATTTTTTTTTCAAATACTGGGATCAGCCTATAATTATAATAATGTTTTTTTTTTTTAACAGTCAAGCCCTAACAGTATAGTAAGAGAGAACTAGAATGCTCCCTTTATGAATTTTCTGACATTAAAGTCAAACTTGTATCTGTGTCAACTAAGTCAAAATGCAAACCATGACTAATTGCCAGTTAAAGATTGTGGGGCGCGGGGGACACACGACACCCTTGTACGTTGAAAGCGCTAAAAGTCAGAATGCCACGTAAGTCAAGAAAACGAGCCATTAGCGCCAGGAGAAAAGTCTACAACCCACATGTCTCAGATGAATGTCATTTTCAATTCGTGTTATGTATTTAGTCGTCTGGCTGCCAGGGGGAGCTACCTGGGTACTGTTTAGGAGGGGGTTAATGAGCGAGGTAATTGGGCCTAGCTGGACGAGGGCGTAGGTGGCGGGGAGGAGCGAAGACGCTCAAAAGGTCACGCAACGTTTCGCCGCTAATGAGGACCCCTCTGGGGTAGCGGCAGTGGCATGATTCTTAACGGTGAAAAAGATTAGCCCTGCGTCAACACGAGCCGTCACGTGACCGCCGCCCGGTTCGCTGACTGACATGGCGTAGCAGGCCGATATTTACCGGCCAATCAAGGTGAAGGACTCTCCAATCAGTGGCGAGAACGGAACAGGGCCCATTTGAAACGGAAAGACAATCTACTCACTGAGCTCATTAAGCTGCCGGCTGGACGGACGAGCGCTGGAAGCGAGAGTCTGAATAGCTCATTGCTCTTGATTTTGCTTACAGCGAACCGTCTCTTTTCGCGAAACAACACAGCTGGGAATGCAATTAGAATAAACAACAGTCGTGGGAAGCAACAAACGCTAAATACTTTGTTACTGTATAATACCGGACTTGGTTGTTTGAGCGTCTGGGCTTTACTTGACAATTTACTTTTCAGATAATTTTTATATTTATTGTTACATTTGAAAACATATACAGTCACTCACAATGGGAGACTTCCGTATCACACTTTCTGTCTTTTCATGGAACACGGTTGAAGAATTGACACTTTGTCGACTACTAGCTAGCTCGAGGAGATAATACTAAGGCGGCCACTCCAAAAAATTCAAGGTCACCTTACTTTATGCTGTATAATGTTGCCTTGAAATGTTAGTGACCAGCTACCAGCGTTCGCGTGTCCAGATTCTGTGAAATAACTACTATCGACTCACCAGTGCGGCTGATAGCTAACTAGGTATAGCTAACGTCAGGTCATTTCCAATCGTTGCGTCACAAAATGGAATAAAGTAGAGACGCTATTCAGTTTTGTAGAAATAAGCGAATTTAATGTGGATTGTCTTTTGAAAAAAAATATTTTCTTTTGACGTTGACTAAGTACGTATGGAGCATGTTCAATGGAAAAGAAGATATTGAACAATTTCTTTTTTAAATAAAACATTGAGAACCAAAAATTTGGTTCCAGGTTATCGTACCGTCAGAATCGTGGCAAGGCTGCAAAGAAAAGTGAGTACACTCCTGAGTAAAAATGTCCACACTGAAATCCTATATCAGTAGTTACCAATCCTTACTTTGAACAGATAGGCTCATTGTGTTTATGTCTGTTACTTATGCTTTAAGTCACAGTCATGTAGTTTAACCCTTTCAGGGACAGCGGTTACTACAGTGGACAGCCTATCATGCGATCAGGTTACAGGGTGCATGAAAGGGTTCAGTAGGGGCGTAATGGGACATGCTACAACAGTGGATCCTCAGATTGTGTCTATGAATAACACATTCCGATTCAAATGGTACTAAAACGGATAACTTTTAGAAGACAGTAGCTAGTCCGATGTCATGCATTACAGTGGGGAAGCAACTCAGGCCAGCACTCCAAAGCGCCAGGAGCAATTTCATGAGCTTCAAATGAGCCACCAAATATCCCTGACAGACTGTGGAAAAAGAGACGTCAGGTTTCATTTCAAAAGAGACTCCTCCAGACATTCTTAATCGGCATTGTCCGAGCATATCTCATCTCATCTCTGATGGGATCCCATCGCCGCTGCTCCTTTTTTCATCTTTGCGTTTTTCCCAGTGATGCTGGGAAAAAGAATCGAGCATGTGCTCCATTTTTATCAGCTTTCAATAAAACAAGATGGATGTTTGTTGGGTGCAGAGAAGGCACTCCCTCTTCAAAAAACTGCTGTTTTTGAGTAAAGCAGGTTAAAACATACCAACAAACTCACTGAATTTCAGCCTGCAAGGCTGATTTATTTTGACGTTTCAAAAAGATTATCCCGACTGATCATCCTGTCATGTGTGTTAAGAGTGATTTTTTTTTCTTCCTCTCGATGATCTGATGGGGAAAAAAACGCCAGGCAAGCAATTGTAACTATGTTTGTGTGCTTTGTTTCTTGCTGTACGTTCTGGCATTTGTCCTGGTAAATTTTCCTACTTTTACTCCTCCTTTGTCAGTTGCCGTGTGTTGTCGGCTATTTTTTTTTCTGTAACCCGATAACACGGTAAGATGTCCACTGTAGTAACCGCTGTCCCTGAAACGGTCAATATATACAGTCAAACCGAGGTTTGACTGTATATATTGACTGTCTCTGTTCTCAACCAAATCGGTTTTCGACCAAAAATTTCTAGTTTTTTATGCCTCGGATTACGACCGAAAATCGTTTCTCGACCAAACTGAGCGCACTTAAATGCACCACTTGAGTCCTCTCGCCTTCCTTCCACAAGGAAGTGACGATTCCTCGTGTAGCGTTCCATTGTGAGCAGACATGTTCAATGAAGATTTATTTTTTTATTTAAAAGAGCGTGCTTTTGGTTTTCGAACAAATCGGTTTTCGAACAGCTTTCTGGAACGGATTATGGTCGAAACCCGAGGTATGACTGTACTTTTGTCGACTTGTGACATAATTCCTGCAACTTTTCTGAAACACTTCGTGTGCCGGGACCATCAGAAACCAAAGACTCACCGTACGCTTTTAGCCTAGAAGAAATGACAGCAATCCCGTACTATTTGGGAGGATAAGATTGAGCCCGCCATTGATTAGCTCATTCAGTACCAGCCAATTCTGGACCAAGTCTGAAAAGACGTTTAAAAACGTCTTTGGGAGTGAATGAGTTAGTGAGAAGACACAAGTAATTGACATTCAATTTTTTTTTTAAACAGAGTCTTTGAGAGTTGAATAATAAGTAAAAACTCTATGGATCACAGTTACCTCCCTGGCAAGATTGCAAAGGCCAACGTCCAAATCAAATAACAGCCTATTGAAAACGTTATTTCCGAGCCTGTTGCAGATCACTGTCACATCCACTTCAGGTTTGACACACGCGTGCAAACCCAATGTCACTTAAAATAATAATCAAGTACTTGTATTTCACCATAACAACCAGGATTCAAATGACAAGCTCAACTCTGGGAGTTGAAGAACACTTCAAAAGTTCATCAAGGACTTGTCGGGAGAGGAAGAAAAGGCCATTTCAATCACCGGTTTGCCTTGGAAGTGATTCAAAATCCTTGACGCGCGCAACGAGGAGTAGAAAGAGCGGGCGAGCCAGACTTTATGCGCCCTTTAAATTGCTTGCAAGCATATGCACTCAACATCATTATCTGTTGTTCAGTATAATTTGATTAAAATGCACCGCTCTGCCGCCATATGCTGCCGGATAATGTGATGACGTCCCCGCCCTCATCGTGGATTCTAACGGCGATCCCCGAATGATTATCATGAAGTCATCGGACCTTAAAGTCATGAATATATATGCTCATTTCTCTGACACATGGCATGTGGTTTGTTATTGTTGGAAGCAATCTAAATGCGGCGCGGCGAGATGGATCACTTCCCGTGGGCCCCGAAGTATTCGTTATTTCGGCGTGTCATAATGCCTCCAAATGGGGGAATCGAGTTGGCATATTTCAGCTGATTGATTTGTTAATACGCAAATATGCCCCTCCTCTATATCTGGATCCTCGCTCCCGCCTTCGTCTATACGTCAGTCCCGTCGAAAACAAAATGAAAGTGTTTATTGGGAGGGCGGGAGGGGGGAAGAGGGGGGTGTACGCAGGGGCGCTCACGCCTCGCTCTCTCCAAAGCCGTTAGCCTTATCAGTAGGCAATCGCTTCGATATTAAAGCCGCCATTCCACACATCACTACCCATCCCCAACGCGCACATATAACGACAGTCTGCACCTATCAGGAGACAGAGGAGGGGGAAGCAGAGGGGGGAAGGGAGAAGGATGCACCTGATCCCTTTGCCGCCGCTCCTTTCCAAACAGATAGGCAGCTATCCATTTCTCACTCAAAAACAATAATGTGACTGCCCGGCTCAGAGTATGAAGACACACCGAGCGGCAGCGTACGATAAATCACACATTATCTAAGACCCCCCTCACCACCTCCCCTGGCCCCCAGATGTGACTTGTACACGACGATACTTGTACATCGCAGCAGATGCGGCTGTCATTTTTATGGGCCTTATTTGCATGTGTTCTGCCACTGCCCCCCTCCACCCCGCCCACTGCCCCCCCCACCAGCATATTTTTTACAGTATTAATGCCGAAAATAAATCACGACGTGATAGCAGAACCAAATACAATAAAATTACTGCTGATGTTTATGTTCGGCATACAGGGTTATAATTGATTTAGATTCTCCATTATCGTTCATTTCTATTTAGTTTTGACTGACGCCCCCCCCCCCCCCCCCGCAGCTTGTTTTATTTCGCTTTTAGAGCAGGTTTATTAGTTTTTTGGTATAGTTTTGATGTACACAATGCTGACCACTTCACTGTTTATTCAACACGACCGATGGCTTCACGCGAATAAGCCAGAAGTATACTCGCATCAACAAGCGACGCAACACAAACAGTGGCTTTGCAATATGAGTGCAATATATTTTTTAAAATATATACGTAAATATATAAATTAGGACTGACAATTACAAATGATGTCGAAGGTAATAGAGTGCGGCGGTGCCAGTGGTTTGTACTCAGTAATGGCGGCAGTGGCGTAATTAGAATGCAAGGGTCCGCCAAAGACTCTGCGTCTGATACCAAACATATTTCGGGCTCCTTCCTCATTCAAACGGAACCCACATGACACTTTTATAATTGCATACCCGCCCTTCCTTTTTCTTATTCACTGGGCTTTTTTGGAAGATAGCTCAATAATAAACCTTCACAAGTCCGTGCCACTGCTGCACATATCTCAGTCGCCGTGCTTCTAATAAAGGTAATGGAAAAATGCGGTGGGCGCATTTGAGATTAAAAATAGAACAGATGGTATTTGTAAAATAACGCATTTCTATGGCATGTTAGTTTGTTTGTTTTATTTTTACTGTATTTAGACACGAGCAGGGGAAGGGGTGTGGGGGGTGCGCCAATTTTGTCAGAGGAAGTTTAAAGGTTTTGGGACAGGCAGCTCTAAGAGATCGCACGATAGTTAATTTGAAAATGCCTCCTTTTTGACAGATTTTTCATGTTGTCTGAGGACGGACGGGCACGGCAGGGGGTGGGGGGGTGCACCAATCCCTCACTTTGAAGAGGGTGCGTGACTTTGGTAAAGCCTGCTCTAAAAGACACAGAGCCTCATTTAGATAATGAAAAAGCCCCCCTTTATTCTTTTTTTTTGGAGGGGGGGCGCCATATCTGTTGAAGGGGGTGCAGAGCTTCAAAAGTTTCTGAGCGATAATTCATACTGAGCCCTTGCCCAATGTGCTTAATAAATGTATCCCTCAAAATACTGTAGATACCTCCTTTGGGGCTGGGGGGTGCCAACCCTGTCATGTGGGGAAGGGGGGTGGCTTAAAAGGTTTGAGAAAGACTGCATTCCTGGAGTGTGCAAATAAAGAGCTCATCTGCTGTTGAGTATTCCCACTCTTTGCATAAATATGGTCCTGTATATGCACACACACACACACACACACACACACACACACACACACAATATTAGTTTCTCGGCTGGCTGCTTGCTAAATAGATTGTGGCTGTTCTGACACTGGGTGCAGAATGGGCATTTTGGCTTTGATAGGCACTGACACCAATTCGTCACGGACGACGGCGGCAAGAGCGGCGGAGCCAGCCAATGACTCCTGTTTTGCCGCCACCTCCAGATGTGGCAGAAAGCCCCATTGCATGTCAATCAATGACAATCTTTCACAAATGATCAGATGGCAGTGAAGAATGAGTTTTTGAAGAGAAACAAAGCGCACCGTCCCAACTTTTAACACCTGAATCGCTTTTAAGATAAGATAAGATATTCTTTATTTGTCCCACACTGGGGAAATTTACAGTCGACAGCAGTTCACACAATGCAAGTGTCTTAACTATCTGTCCATTGCACTTGCTGACAAAAAAAAAATCCAAAAATAAAATCTATATGTAATAACTGGGAACCAGACGCCAGTTTTTACATATAGGTAAATTTCAGAAACCACACGTACGCAATGAGAAAAATGTGGCATGGGTTCAAAGTGGCAAACTATGACTACTGGGGGGAAATATTTTGAAGGTTGTGAGCAACTGTTTTTGTTTTGATATGGACCGATTTGGATTTTTGGAGGACGATGCCAATTCCAATTTGTGACAGAAAAACATTTCCAATAACCAAGGACAGTAAACCTCCACATATTCGCGGCTCAGCACATGCAGATTTTAATATTCACCACCGCCCCTGGCCAACATGAATAAATATACAGTATTATTAAAAATCACATTTACCAGAAAACAAATATTAAATGTTTAGCATAACTGAAGATCTTTTGGGGGATTTTTTAAAAATTAGATTAGATTTTTTTGGTTGTATTTTATTTTTTACAAAATGCATTTCAATGGCTGTCAATTATATGTGGATTTTCGCTATCCAGGTCCGTAACCCACCAAGGTCTACTGTAATTGGTCAATTAAAAAAATTAATTAAAGACAATCCCGTATAACCTAAATTAATTAATAATATATATATTTTTAAACTTGAATAAATCTTTTAACATCGAATAAATGGTATTATCATTGTATTATTTGGAATCTGTTAGCTTGTTAAAAACAATAAAAAAAACTTCCATCCATGATCTGAACTGCTTTATCCTTACGAGGGTTGCGAACTTACTCAAGCAGATCCCAAACAGCAGTCGTACATCCTCCACTGGTTGCCAGCCAATCACAGCGCACAAGCAACCATTTATCGGCAAAAATCAAAAATGAAAAGCTAATATCAGCTGATTAAAAAGGGTTCTCGTTGAAGAGATGTGGCCCTGATTTTTATTGGTTCTTTCTTTTTTTTTTTAATCACTGTCATGTATTTAGTGTAAACATGCATACAATGACAATAACTGAAGCTGCCTGAGATGGTCCAATACAAATTTTCTGTTGCTCAAAATGTCTTTTATCAGATTTACAGTAGAAAAAGAAAACAAACTTAATTTTGAGAGCATGCCGTCAAGCAAATGGAATCAATTTGGTTGAACGGCCGAAAACACCAAACTAGTTTATTATTTACGATTGTCGGGGGTACGGGTCCATCTTAACACATGCTGCACCACAGGATAAGCACCCAAGTAACAATCAACAATCGGGCTTTTGCTGATTTGGATGCTGCAAATTTGTTGCGACACATGAAAATCTGACACAGACCAAATAAAAATTCACCATCTGCAGCTGAGCAAACACCGAACACAACACCGGGCCACTGTGACCTGAAATTGCGCTCGTCTCATTAGGGACGCTTTGTATGCGTGCTAAAATTAAAACACGCAACAAAAAATATATATATCACTCGGCTTCGTGTCTTGTGGTTAAAAGTGACATTTTAAGACGTGCCGATGATTGACAGCGGAGGAACATTTTGAGATGTCGGCTACCGTCTGAAGAGAGCCTACTGGGGGAAATGCTTATTGGAGGAAAGGATGGTGATGCGCACACACGCACCGGCACACACACACGCACACACACACACACGCACACCGCTACTTCCCCACTGAGGCAACTATGACAGAGGCAGCCCTACCTGTCAGTGTGGCGGCAATTATCCTGCGGGCTCTCTCCACGGACCATCTCCTGCTAGTCTCCGCATTACTAACCACATCACTGAGCGCATACATAGGCGGTGCGCGTACTGATGCACGGGTGAGCAAGAGGCACACCGCTGACAGTGGACATGTTCGCACGTACGAACGCGGACACAAATGCGCTTTTCATCCACAATTCACTTTCGACAATTCAATGGGCCGCGCTGACGATGTGTTGGTGAAGACATCCTGCTCAAGCCGGGAGAGGCACACATCATTAGAATGATGTATGAACAAGGGTTTTTTTTCTCTCTCTCTCACACACACACACACACACACACACGCACGCACGCACGCACACCCACCCCCACCCACCCACCCACCCACACACACACACACACACACACACACACACACACTTTGTTGAATGGGATGTAGAACTTGTGTTTGGGGAATGTGCTATGACTAGATTAATAAACATCTCCATTAAATAGACACCTCACTTTTTTCCTTCTTTTTTTTGGACTACACGTCGTGGAAGGAAACTCTTTCGAAGGTAGTGCGTGGTTTAAAAAGTTTGGGAACCACTGCTCGAATAGATCCGGTGAAGTAATTAGGTAAATGAACACCTCTCTCAAAGAGACATTTCTGTTTTGATTTTTGTTTTAGGATGTGCAGGGTACATGAAGTGCTTGAACTCTGTTTAAGGGGGTGCACAGCTTATAATTGGTGAAATAAACAGTTGAGGGAGTGCTTTAAAAACCGTTGAAGGGTGTGCGAGAGATTGATTGACTGCTCTATTGTTTCCAAATTGTTCATAATTAATTAAAATAAAAACCTCCTGGACACTGACATTTCCGTTTTTGGAAAGGTGAGTAGAGGGGTGCGTAGGTGCGCAAACTGTTTTTTGAAGCCTGTGCCTGTGAGCCTGTGCCTGAATTACTTAAATAATCACCTCCATCAATTAGATATTTCTAGTTTTGACTTGTTTTGGGGGTATATAAAAATGTTAAGACATAGCCTGTACAGTTAAAAATGGTTTATTTTGTTCTTTTTGTTTTGTACACCTACGCCAAGGTTGGAGATGAATCAAGCTCATGTTAACACGGACAGGCGATAGTACAAAAATAATGATTTTTTTAAAAAAACAGACAAGGCTTCCAGTTTGGCTGCAGGGAGGTCTCGCAGAGGAAGCAATTGATCCGTTCCTCGCTGGTGCGCTGACTTGTTTTTCAGGAACAGCTTGACTGTACAGACAGCGGTGTGAAGGGTCATTTCAAAAAAGATTTCTCTATCCTTTTTTTTCCTCAAGAAAGGAGGCGCAGGGAGTGGGAGGGGGTGGGAGGACAACCCACGCGACCTCATTACTGAAAATTTGTTCCGACTGTCATTAGCAATCACAGACACCATCACTCAAGTCAGCAGTACGGGAGAGAGGGGTGCATGGGGGCGTCTGCAGGGGTTATGACAATTATCACATCACATTTGATAACTTGATGTAGACAGGGTGTTGAAAGATTCTGTATGTTCTACGCTTGATACTCAAAGCTAAGAAAAAAAAATCCAAATCACAGACAAATCTATTCAGGGTGTAGCCTTTCTCATGTTTCTTACGAAAAAATGAACGTCACATGAACTTCTCTGCCATCTGAAACTTCACTTCAACAAAAATTACTACTTTCCCATTAGTCAGGGCTTTTTTTTAATGGCATTTACAGAAAGAGCCCCTGTAAGCACAGTGAGGTTGGTGTCACTTGGAATGTCAATGGAAATGAGGCATGAAATCAGAATTGGGTACTTGCACCTGCAGTGTAAATTTCTTTGCTTGTTTTCGCAGCAATTTCTGGTCCGAGGCTATTTTAGAGGTGACGCCTGCTCGTTTTGCCGTCAGCTGCCAACCAAAAAGCTCGGAAAACCTCCTCCGCCACGTGAAGTAACCTGAACCGTCTCTCAGCACGTCGTCGCCGAGCATCCGGGCGGCGCGTCAGCCCGCAGTGCTCGTCAGCTGCATCTGCGGCTGCGAAGTGGTGGTGGGTGTAAAAAGAAGACGCAACACAACCACCTCGCTTAGCTGTCAGCATGATAAATATGACATTTCATGTCAGAGATGTGATTAGGACTGATATTATTTCGTGCTCCTCCTTTTTTTTCCCCAGGAACAAAATGACATGGGGATTGTTTTTACCTAAAGCACTGGTGTCAAAGTCTAGGCCCGGGGGCCAGAACTGGCCCACCACATCATTTTATGTGCCATTAAACATGGCAACTTCCATGATGCTTGCTAAAATATGTACCCAAAATTCTCATATGTAATAAATAAGAGAGACATGGTAAGAATTTTCTTGTTGCCAAACACCTCATTACAGTAACTCAAACGTGATTCTTAACTTCCTTATATGATGTCAGTCATAATAGCCCTCCAAAGGGAAACGGTAACTAAAATGTGGCCCGCGACGAAAATTGGTTCGACACCCCTGACCTAAGAGCCGTATTATAATTGGTGTGCACCAAATATTTTAGAGCCGCAAATAAGTGTTTGTGCACACATTGCATCTATTTTGCACCTATTTTGTTGCCATTACGGAGTATTTCATGATCAAAAATTGGTATTTTGTAGCCACAAATCAGTATTTTGTAGAGACCTTATACAAGGGAGTATCAAACTAAATTTTTGTTACAGTTTCCCTCGGAGGGCCGTTATGACGGAAACAGTTTAAGGAAGCCAAGAATAATTTACCTATTATTTCAGTTACTGTTATGAGGGGTTTGGTAAAAATAAAACACTTCCATTATCTCTCTTATTTATTACATATGACAATTTAAAATTTTGGTTCAGATCTTAGCAAGCATCATGAAATTTGATTTGTTTTCGAGGGCCACATAAAATGATGTGGCGGGCAAGATCTGGCCCATGGGCCTTGAGTTTGATACCGGTGCCTTATACCTATTTAATGACTACAAAATAGTATTTTGTGAACATAAACTAGAGTTTGTGACCACAATTTAGTATTTGGTGGCTAAAAAGTTGGACACATTTCATGACGTCAAATTCATTTATTGTTCATTTATTGTATTTTGTGATCGTAAATTTGGCTTTTGTGATCAAAAAGGAATGTTTTGTGGTTCCAAATTCTATTTCAAGTACACAGCAAATGAGTTTCATGGCAGGAAATGAGTATATATGATCACCAATAAGCATTTTGTGTGTACGTTACATGTAGTTTGTCTTGACATTTTAAGATTATGTGACCCAAATAAGTGCTCCATGATCATAAGTCAGTCATTTGCGATCACCTATTTAGAATTTTGCGATGACCAATTAGTATCTTGCGGCCATCAAAGAGTATTCAGTGACCACGAATGAACCTTTCATGCACAGATGATACGGCTCTTATGGCCACAATTATTTTTTTCCCCATGTCATGTCAGCGGCACCATAAAAAGCCAATAATCATCACAACAGGACCAGAAAACAAGGCAAGGAAAAACAAGAGCGAATAAAATGCACATTTTGACTGTTATTTTTTTGACAAGAGCGTGGAAGCGAGACTCCTATTTTATTTTTATATATTTAATTTTTAAGGACACCTGTTGAGCTGCCACGGCTCATCTACTCCTCATTTAGCCATCTGTCAGGGCTCCGCGGGGCTGATTACAGCCAAGATCTGATTCCACTTACCCTGCTTATCAGTGTAATTAGGGGCCCCTGGCAGGTGACTTGAAGAAAGTTGCCCACGTCACCCGTGTTCAAGGCACAAGGATTTGTAGCAGCTACTCGAAAGCCAGGGATTGCCAAGGGGGTACGCCAGACTAAGAACGGAATGCTGTTTGGTAGAATAATTACACATTTACGTTGTTCATCCACTCCAGCGATTTTACTTTTTCTACAATGTCACACTGTACAGGGGTTTTAACGACGGATTCAACATAACTTGAATTTGTACACAGGTCTAAAGGTGCCGGGGTCTGTTACTTAGCTAACGCAGGAGTAATGTCATAGTTCAAGTAAGCATTCTAAATTAATATTCATCATCAAAAATGTGTATTTTGTGGCTACAAATGAGTGTTTCATGACTACACCTGAAGAATTCATAGCCACAACTTAGTATTTGGTGCAAGCCTTCATTGTATTTTTTCCACATTACATTTTTGGTCAATACAATAATACAGTTAATTCCCACTAACATTTTATTGCAATGAAATCAGGTTTGCATAAGTAAATATGAGGGTCTGTTTTATCGGTGATCGAGTGGTTAGCACGTCGGCCTCACAGTGCAGAGGTCGTGGGTTCGATCCCGGCTCCGGCCTTCCTGTGTGGAGTTTGCATGGTCCCCCGGCCCTGTGTGGGTTTTCTCCGGGTACTGCGGTTTCCTCCCACATTCCAAAAACATGCACAGCAGGCTGATTAACCACTCTAAATTGTCACTAGGTGAGTGTGAGCATGAATGGTTGTTTGTCTGTGTGTGCCCTGTGATGGTGCTTGGATAGGCTTCAGCATGTCCGGCGACCCTTGTGAGGATAAAGCGGATCAGGAAACAGATGAATGGATGTTTTACTTTTAGAAAATGGAGGTACTATGTACCAACAATGTACCAAATTTATTTCGTAATCACAAATAAATAATTCTGGCCACAAATTAGTGTTCCACCTAATTTGTTTACATTTTTTTTATTTTATTTTCCGGGGGGGGGGGGGGGCAATAAAATAAAACTGTTGATTGACACTACAACTTTCATCTCTGCATTCGAGAATTGCAAGTGCAATCGTTGGGAGAAAAAACGTTTTTCTTTCATTATGAACAGTCATTAAAAGGGAGAATTTCTGCGGCAGGCGATGGGTCCGAAGAGGGCGCCTTCATAAGAAGCTGCAGAAGACAAATGGCCGCAAATGACAGGAAATGTCGGTTAACAAAGTGTGATAGTGGGAATTGTTGAAAGAAGGAGTAGAGGATTTCACGGAAGGAGCGCAGATTTCTGTTCGCACATCCAGGTGCTAATGTAACACCTCTCACAACATTCACGCTCGCCCGCATCTGCGGTTGCCTGGCGGCTTAGTGGACGGACTGTTGTTTTCTCCGCAATAATACTCAGTAATCCTCCACTCACGCGTTGCCTTAACACGGGGATCTGGTGTGAGGATGCCACTGGCAACAGTCGGGCTGTCTTCTGTGAAATTGACTGATTTGAAACTAACACGGAGACAGGTGGCTAAATTACTCACTCGGCTCTACTTGGTCGAATTACAGATAGTTGTGTCAAGAATATCGGGGTTGAACTTCAATGTTGTGTGATTTACAAGTCCACGAGCTTCATGTGAGCATGAAATGCAGAACGCCATAAAAGGACAAATGAAAGTAGCATCGTTGTTGGGCTACATCTAAAAACCTTAAAACAACTTATATTTGAACACCACCCATAGGAACACAAGCAGACAGGCATATATTCTTTATCTTAAAAAAAAACACCCCAAAAATGTTGCATCTTATAAGTGAAGCTCTTCTATGTTGCATTTTAACCATCATTTATACACAGTGTACAATGCTCAGTTTGATAACTTGGCTAATGGGGAGAAAATAAACACTAAATGGTTGGCTCTTTTTTTAACATAAGCCTCGGTCTGAAAGAGGGAAAAAAAAATCTGACACAGCTTTCCCGCAAGCTAAATTCCAACGAGATCTCAATCGAGGAGGTTGGGGGGGAGGGGGGGGGGGGGGAGACAGATGTCTATTTTCATATGGAGAGAGTGTAAATAAAAAGTTGTCATAAAAATAAATACTTATGTACAGATAACTGCGTGTCGATCAAATTGCCAACCAGAGCTCGACGATTAATTGGCTGGCCGATTTAATCTGACATTATTTCCTCATTTGTATCTATTTACACATTAACACATGATAAGAAAGCTAATGAAGTCAACCGGCTCAAAAAGACGATTTTTGCAGATTTTCCGTCGGCCAGGAGCATTTTTTTCAATTATCATAAAACCAGACTAGCTCCAGAGCAAATGCTAATTCATAGAGCATGTTCGGTGCAGTAAAACGGATTTTACAGCGTATATGAATGACCACTTAGGCGGCCAATTTAACAAGTGAGGCTGAAATCCCATTCCAAGTCCTCAATCTGAGGCGGATATTGGAGTTGAATTGAAAGGGGTTGGGTGTCCTTTAAGGAGGACTCGGAGATAGAGACGAGTTATCACCTCAGCATAGAGCTCTGGGAGAGACAACGCAACTCTGTTGGCGTCTGACCTCATGTATACAGGGCAGTGACCCGTGACAGTCAGCCGGTATCGATTTAAAACGAGGCTGAGGGCAGAGGGAGAGTGAGGAGGAACCAGCAAAATCCCTTTTTAACGCATATCCATAATTTAGTGTGGTCTTTCTTTCTCTTTCAGATGGCCGAAAGACAGGAAAAGCTGATTTTAAAAAGAAATGGACGGAGAGAGAGAACATATTGATCGAGTGATGGATCGTGATCATGGTTCAGTCTTGATGCGGCGGAATATGCTGTGTGTCGCTGCACACTTAATAACAAGTTTGTGTTCTGTCAACACGATGTCATTAAGGCACTAATGACAAGGGTGGGATGAAGCTCCAAGTCTCAACCTCTTTGGAAAAGAAACTCCGAAGTGTTCAAAGCAGAAGACGGACAATAAAATAGATATTCATTGCACTATGAGGGAAGGCTCATAAAGTAACCTTGAAAATTATGAGGTCATGTTGATTTTTTTTTAAGACAAAGAAGAAGAAAATCACAAATATATTAATCACTTAGTCATAGTAATAGTAGAAGTAGTAGTAGTACTGTCATGCTAAAGTTGTATCATGATTAGCTGATTAGCTAATCACGTTTTTTTTTTTCATCTCATCTTCCAGTCAGCCTATTTATGGAAGGCTTTCGACTCACCCGCCTGCTGCCATCACCGAATTTTAACATTCTGTGGCACAGCGAAATGTCTGCCCAACAAAATGTCAACCATCAAACATTTACGCAGGTCACAGGGTACAAAAAATAAATAGCTAAAAAGCTAGTGGTGGAAGATCACAGTGGTTAGCTTTGCTAGCTTTAGCTATTGTGATTGTTGCTTGACCTAAAAGAGTCATACGGTGTATTTTTAATCTTTTTTTTTTGTCGATCGGTTCATATAATATCCGACAGTGAGTACGAACCTCACATTTTTTGTAAAAATGTGATTATATTTTTTCATGAGACAATGACTGAAGAAAGACAGCAACACTGGCAGCAAAAGTGAGTAAAGTGAGACAATCATTTGGTTTTGCATGTTACTTGATTCCCACCCCCGCTCGATCATAGCGACGAGGCTTTCATCAACTTCTGACAAGTCCGATGTGGGCATCGATCAATCATGGCCGTGACTTCGTATGCCAAGTGACCACAAGACCGGATTTTGCATTTAAGAAAAAAAAAAGGAGCATCCAAAGCACACTAGAGAAGAATGCACAAAGGAAGCAAAAATTGAACATCTGTTGATTTTTTTTCTCTTTCACGCGCATGCCAATGAAAGTTGCTGCTGCACCTGGTCATGAATTATAGACAGGATGAGAGGGTGGAAGAACGTGTGGAGTGTGTGGAGAGGGTTACAGGTGAATGAAAATGTCGGGGAGGGGGCATGCGATGCGTCTCTCGGCCATCTGGAGACCATCACTGGGGGTTTGGTAAGATCGGTTATAGGGTGGCAATCGCCATGTCAGATCCATCGATCCATTTTTTTAAAAGCACTTGTTCACATTAGGATATTTTAAAATGTTTTGGTTCATTATAAGTGCACAGTAATGACACAGACAGTATTTGTGGTGGTTCAAGATATAACATATACAAAACATAATGGCAGCACACTGAACATCCTCTATTGAAAATGTTCTGAAAGGGAACCCATAGTGCAGCATGATTGCAGACAGCTGAAACCTGCGGTTAAAAAAAAAAATGTAATCACCCCCCCCTTAAAAAAAGGAAAGTACAAAAGCAAAAAATAGCACTTTGAAGATGGGAAAGGCAGGAAATGTCACGCGTGTGCTTTGAAGCTCGCCGGTTCCCTTTTGTTTCGCTACACTTGTAACGCACTAAAACCACTGGCAGGGCAGCGCATGCGGGGGCCAATTAAGTACCACAGGCGCCATTAGTAGGCAATGAACATGCATGAAAACAGGGAGGGGGCTGAGGGGGGGGGGGGTTAGGGGATACACAAGGTCTTATATTGTTTGCTGTGTGGAAACAACAGTATGCCTACACATTCACTGTCCAACAAATATACTGCCACCTCCTTTTGTTAAATAACAATAATAAAATATGACACAGTTAAATAACACAAAAGTAGCACCAATATGGACGTCATGTTTGGTTAATGCTTAGGGTGGTTCTGTTATCTTACCAAATGTTGACGGAATTTAATTATTGTGTATGTAGATGCATTGTGCTGTAATTTCCACACTATAAAACGCTTCAGAGTAAAAAGCGCACCTTAAATGAATGGCCTATTTTTAAACTTTTCATATGTAGGGCGCACCGCATTATAAGACACACAGAATAGAAGTTACAATAGCGGCTGTAGTAGCGTTATGCATCCACTAGATGGAGGTAAACTAAAGGAATACAATACAATACAATACAGCTTTATTTATATCACGCTTTCACAACCGCTGCAGCTGTAACAAAGCGCTTTACAGAACATTTAAAATACTATGTCCAAGAAATTTGAATATTGATCCATATATAAGGTGCATTGTATTATTATGGGGCGGCCCGGCAGTCCAGTGGTTAGCGCGTCGGCTTGACAGTGCAGAGGTACCGGGGTCAATTCCAGCTCTGGCCTCCCTGTGTGGAGTTTGCATGTTCTCCCCGGGCTTGCGTGGGTTTTCTCCGGGTGCTCCGGTTTCCTCCCACATTCCAAAAACATACATGGCAAGCTGATTTAACACTCTAACTTGTCCCTAGGTGTGAGTGTGTGTGCGAATGGTTGTTCGTTTCTGTGTGCCCTGCGATTGGCTGGCAACCGATTCAGGGTGTCCCCCGCCTACTGCCCGAAGACAGCTGGAATAGGCTCCAGCACCCCCCGCGACCCTAGTGAGTATCAAGCGGCTTGGAAGATGAATGAATGAATGAATGAATGAATGAATGAATGAATGAATTATTATGTATTTGAGAAAATTTAATGCTTTTCGGTGCGCCTTATAGTGCAGAAAATACAGTAAAAATAATTCAAAATATTTTGTTTTATTTCATTTTTATTTTGATTTCGTGTTGAGTGGTCGGGCCAGCCGCTCCCCCGGTAATTCTCTGATGAGAATTCCCATTGATCACATGTTAAGACCAGAAAAGATGATCTCATATTATAATGGACTCATGCAGCTCAAAAGGGGCGTGTCTTCTCTACTATGTTGATATGTATCAGACAAATCACTCCTTGAGGACTTGGCGCAGAGTACAGCGATTGTTATTTATTGGAGTAGTGCAGAGAGGACGGAATAAAATGAGCACCCATAAAGCGCCGTATATTTGTGATTTTTGTCTTTTTTAACCCATCCTCCTTTATGTTCTGAAAAAGTCACTTATTTGCTGTTTTTGTATTCAGGCCAAAACAATAAAAGAATGACTGATGCACCATTTTGTGGTCACTTAAGGCCAATTAAGGAGATTAATTTAAACAAAAGTGGTGTTTTGCCAGCATCATCTTGGTGCCAAGAAACTGTTTGGGTGATTCGAGGAGCTTGATTTTGAGAAAAGTAGCGCACGATGAGGAAGCTGAAGTACAGAGCGATGCCCCGCAGTGTCAAATAACACAGTCCCGCTTTTGAACAGATTTTTTTTCCATTTTGAGTGTTAAAATGCGTTTACAGGGTGTTTAAAAAGTGTGTTTTCAAGCATGTGGGAGAGGTACTTTAACCTACAGCGTATTGAGTTGAGGGTGACGATGTTTTTAACATTGGTCTTGGTGGGTGTTAATGCAGCGAGTTAACGTCATTTTACCCCCCTGTTGAGTTGGACAGAGGGGCGTGATTGAATCAGCACTACATAAAACCCTTTCGTGAACTCCTCCAGAAGATCATCTTCACAGCTTCTTTCGATTTAGCATAATGGAGGGTGGTGCATTTTTTTTGGGTGGGGGGGATATCATTACATTATGACTCTTAGCAAAGAGATGGGATGATACTCGTTTACTGGGCTGTTTGGACGAGCTGCTTCATAATGTGGAAAAGAAAAAAAGGAAAAAAAAACATGCAAGAACCCGTTGCTCTCCACATGGTAAGAGCCATCAGCGAGGCAGCGTTCGATGCGGGAAGATGAAGGACGGAGAGAACAGAAGAGATGAAGGCTGAGAGGGTCGGCGCAGAGCGAAAAAAAAAGGAGAAAAAGGTGGGAGCCGATGGGGGCCGCCGCTGAAGAGGAGGTTGGATTTTCTGCTCAACATGGTGCTTTAATCCTACCGTCTCTCTCTCTTTCTCTCTCTCTCTCTCTCTCTCTCTCTCTCTCTCTCTCTCTCTCTCTCTCTCTCGCTCGCTCGCTCCTCCAACCTATGGAGAGCCATGACAAAAACTCAAGGAGACTCCTAAACATAGCATAGAAGGGGACTCATACACCGAGCTTGAAAGTAATGGTGGGAATGGATGCTGTTGCTTTGTCACTTGGGGGCTCTATATCGCTATTGACTATGCCAGTGAACCTCCATTTTGTGCTTTCAGATGCTGTAGTTGAAACGAGTCGTACCCCTTAAACACGTTGAACGCATTCAATGCCAGCCGTTTTTCTCGAACTGGGAGAGCCGGAGCCAGCTATTTTTGACTATTTTGACGAATTCTTCGAAGGCCGACAGAAGATTGAGTTCACTAGCTATATAAACAAACCTACTCCCCCAAAATAAATAAAATAGCCCTCTTCTTTGACTAGGAAAAAGTACATTCGTACCTTTTACCATTCTTTCGCAAACAGCAGTTGAACACTGGTAAATCTCTTGAGAGCACGCTTTTCTCAGAAAAAAATCTGAGTAAAATATTTTTTGGGAAAGGATTCATTTCAGGCAGAACTTTCACTTTGATGCTATTTTGTTTTTCATTTGTGATACCTCGAATCTCTCGACAATGCTTTCCGACTAAATAATATCCACTTGTCCTCACAACGGTCGCGGGGGACACTGGAGCCTATCCCAGCCAATCGCAAGGCAAACACGGATAAACAACCATCCGCGCTCACACTCACACCTAGGGACAATTTAGAGTGTTCAAACAGCCTGCCATGCATGTTTTCGGAAAGTTGGAGTAAACCAAAGTACCCGGAGGAAACCCACGCAGACCCAGGTAGAACATGCAAACTCCACACAGGGAGGCCAGAGCTGAAATTGAACCCGGTACGTCTGCATTGTGAGGTCGATGCGCTAACCACTCGACCACCGGGCCGCCCTCCTACTCAATAGCAAAACAAAATGTCACTTTGAATGCAAAATTAAAAGTTTCCAAACAGTTTTCCAAACGCTGCACTCACGACCACACTGCTTCTGCACGCCACGCGTCGCGTCGCGAGATTGCCGCACCACACCCCACACCCACTCGCGCTGTGTGTGGACCAAGATCTGATCAAAGTCACTCCTGTCACCTAGTGGTGATTTATCATACTGAAATCATTCCCACAGCCTCAAAGCTGACTGAGGAAGTGCGCCAAGCTCTTTCGTAATATTTTTTTCATTAAAAAAATGAGTTTAAACATTCAAACACGACTTTGAATGATAAAAAGAACACTTTCAAATGTACCGGTAAGCGAGCCACCACAGGATGAGGAAAAACAAAAATTTAAAAAACGACGTGTGTTGCTAATGCTCTTAAAGAATCATTATCAGAATGTGTGGTTGCTAGCACAAATAGTAATCAGGCCTCACGCTTGCCTAGCATTATTCTACAAATAATACAGTGAACAAAGATAAGATTGTTGATTTTGGCCAGATTTTAATCAAATTAAGCTTTCGCCAAAGCCTGCACTGATCTTAAATCGGGGAAATTGACATGAGGAGAGTGAACAGTTTATTTGAATGCTTTCGCTGGTTGGAATCAGTTGATGTAAAGTCGTTCCGTTCCTTATGAATTGCCAAAAATGTGACACAGAGCACAATTGTTGTTTGTTAAGAATTTACACACTTTGTCATAAATCAGAAAGCAATTGAAGCCATTAGGCCGCCGTCGTCAGCTATCCGGCAGGGCTCGGCTGGAAATGAGATTCCGACCATTGTCTTTAGTCTGACTTTTTTATTGTCCTGTCCAGAGAAGCTTGATTCCAACATTTAGTGTAACGTAATGGGGAACAGTTTACACCAAATAAAAGAGGCTGATAATGAGCTTTGCTTTTATAATTTCAATGAGTGGGAATCTTATGAGACATTTGGATCCATCCACAAATGTTTTCAATCGTGCAGAATCATGATGAGGATAAATAGACAACATTTAACTGATGATTAGCCGTGTGGATAAAATGTCTCCCACTCACCCAATTTATAGTCCAATTATAGAATAGTTTTCAATGAAAACAACTTATGTGTCAACACTGCTGGTTTGGTTTGGTTTTGTGTGTGGAGAACAGGAAAGGGCCGAAAATCTGACATTTCCCTTCAAATTTTAGACAGTCATTCAAACGCGGGTCGATACGCTTGCTGCCTGTACAAAAATGTTTTACACAACAATAACACTACGAACCCTAACCCTAACCTACTGAATTCTCGTTAGCGCAACAAAGCTAGGTAAGGGCCAGGAGTTACGGGGAAAACTTGAAGCTTACCTTGAAATTGATCACAAAGTCAGCTGTAGAGTAACATTATGTGTAGGTTATGTAAAGTGGCCTTGTGACTTACCTTGGGTTGAACATACAGCGGTACCTCTGTTTATGAACGTCTCTTCATACAAAATTTTCAAGATACAAAACGCCTTGAGTGGAAAATATTGCCTCTTGTTACGAAAGAAATTTCAAGATACAAAAGATAAAAATACAGTGTGGGCTGCTCCTCGCAGCTCCGAGTTTCTTGAACGCAACATACTCATAGCTGTTCTCCCTTGGCTATTACTGAGCATCATCCTACCATCCCATCGGCTAAGAAGGACCTCTACCGTATGAGTCTATGTCTGTCGATATATAGACAGACATGTGATGTGACGATGCAGCGTCTTCGTCATTCACCATGAGGCATTCTAATAGTTTTACGTAAATGTAAATAACCCAGAAAAACTGTTCATCAGGCAGGCGATTGCTCACTATGCTGATGTTTGCCTTGGACATTTTTGAAGGATTGTTAAAAGCCGACAAAACCAACATCCTTGGATGAGGTCTTGACAAAACGCCAGGCAAAAACCACTTCTGAGAGAGAACATGGACTAAAGAGGGCAAAAAAACGATGAGGACACAGTTAATAGTTAAATGACCATCATTCTTATTATTTACTTTATTCTTTGTTTTTTACATTATGCACAACTCTCATTTATTGTGCAATAATCTAATTGTAAGATGATTTGTTACATTTTTTGATGCATTTTTATACTTTAGGAAAAAATGTATGTCTGAAATTTGGGGGGCCTTGGAACGGATTAGGGCATTCACATGGAAAACGCATCTCTACTTACAAATTTTCTAGTTACGAAATTTCTTCCAGAACATATTCATTTCGTGAGAGGTGCCATATCCGATAACATTTCAGGCCAGTCTCATTTCGTCAATGAACATTCGCACAGGTCTCGTCTTGTTTTAGTAATCAAAAAGCCGTGTTTTGGGAAAGGAAAAGGGCCATCAATATAATCATTGCGTGTTATTTAATGGTGGGAACACACTTTGAGTTACTCCAGACAACCGCATTACAACATTAATATATCATCTCTGTTATTTTGTTATCAAATGCATATTCTATTTTTTTTTTTTTTTTTGGTTTTGTTTTGTCTCTGCGGTTCGCTCCAATGCTTCAATTTGCGTTGCAGCACATTTCTCATTAATCTCCCGCCATTTGCTGATAGCTCGGTTTCATCCACTAGAAATCACTTTCAATTATTCATGACTATTTCCCTGACAAATACCTCAGAGATGGAATTAGCAAACAAACAATGCCAGGCGACACTAATCCCCATCTACGGGTGAAGATCCTTTAATGCACTACAGATCTGGCTAGCTATTGACGGGAACCTGTTACAATCGCGAGCTTCTTCGCAACGGCCACGTCGACACAGTAATCATGCTTACGGGAGCAACGCTGCGGTGAACACTCGAGCTCGGAGGAGAGGAGTAACCAAGAGCAGGAGAGCATGGAGAAGCACCAAAGCAAAGGGGGAAGTGCATGACCGACGAGGACAAACAGGATAAAAGGGAGCTCAAGACACTGCCCGAATCATTAATCGTCTGGAACGTTCTCAACTTGGTGGTACAATAGAAATGTTTCCACATGACAACTTTCCAATAAGAGGTGTACAATGAAAGAGTGTTTGATGAGAGCTCACTTTCTCCCGAGAGTGTACAAAGAGAGGATTCCCAAAGATTTGTGTGGTTTTTTTTTAAAGCAAATGTCAGAAACAGCTCCTTGGGGAGAGATCAGTTTGGAGAAGGAGAGGAGAATACAAGTGGAATGACCCATCACGGCCTTGGGAGAGCTTTCGCAATGTGACCCAGCTTTCGCTGGTCTGCATTGGTTGATGGGTAGCGGCTCGGCTTCATACGACACCAAAAATAAAAATTTAAAAAACGGCCAATCCAAATGTGTCACAGCAAACCAAGTGAGACTGTTGTCTTTTCTTACTGGACATGAGTATTAAAAGGAGTTCACGTGCAAAAACAGGGTGAAAACAAAAATCACATTAGCTATATATTACCGCTTATGTCGGAACATGACATTGACTTTGACTAACCAACGCAAGTAAAGTCATGATTATAATTAAAAATGATCATTGCTTTGAACTGAGTGGGAGAATGTAGTCTCGGATGTCAAATTTCAGACTTCTGTCATGCAAAAAGTGACTGCCGCTTTGCAGGATGCAAGTAAAAACATTTTTCTAAAACCTTTCCCAAGTACACAAAACTTCACAAATGAGACATTAACTCATTCAATCTCAGCCATTTTCACTGGAGCAACCCCCTCAGCGTTTTACTGGATTTTGACTGATCTTGCACGGCCCAGAGAATATTTGGTTCTAATGCTATATAAACATGGAGCCTACCAAAATAAAGTTTGAACTCTCTTCTTTTTCCATTCTTCAGCAATCGGCATTACAAAATGGCTAAGTTTTATGAAAATGGCGATTCCTGGGCAAAAAAACTGAGAAAAAGAAATTTCACCTAAAAATGTCACTTATACTTAAACCAGTGCAATTTATACATGATTTTTCTTCTTTATTATGTATTTAATGGCGAGTGCGACCTATACACCGGAGCGATTTATAATTCTGAAAATATGGTAGCTCATGGCAACAACTGAAGAACACGCCGTATGACTATTTTTTTTAGACTACATTGAGATTTTTTGAATATTTGAGTGTTAAATTGGAACCCCAGTTCGTCTTCAAGACCACCATCAAACAAACCATCTGAGGCTGCGACGGTGGAAAGTTTGCATGGCTACAAGCATGCAGCAACACGTGTTCTTTCCTTTGTCGGCCTATCAATGCAAAAACGTGCGGGAAGGGGGAAAATGCGGAGCGCATCGTATCGCATTAGCGTCACCGTTCGTCAACGTGTGTGTGCATCTGTCCGTCTTCGTGCGCTACGTGTGAGTGCCTTGCGGCAGACGGCGGATGATGCAAAAGAGGATGGAGCGTACGACACACATGCTTGCCTCTTATCCAACACACACTCAGAGCCAGCGGCAATGGAGGAGAAGAGACCGAGGAAGACTTTGATCAGCGAACTGAGGACATTCAAGCACTCAAGCGGAAAGGGTGGTAGCCGGCGATGGGGATTGAGGGGAGAGTGCCCAGGGAGAATCGGGATGAAGGAGGCTTCTTTTCTGACCTCTATGCTCACTGATACAGATGTTCAGGGAGCGGACACAGTGCTGTATATTGTTTTAAAAAAAATCCATTTCACCACAGCACGTCACGGACAACAACAGAAATGTAGGCGAGAAAATGTAATTCTCACTTTTTTTTTCCCCAGCCTTTGGTGGTTTGTTGGTCCAGAGCAGTAAAACATTACAGTGGCAAAATGGAACGCCAGCAGCTCAGATTGGCCACAACAAACGGCAGGAACACGGGCGGCTTGTAAAACTCCCCAGATGAGGGGCTGTGCTGTTTTCGCCAAAGAGAGAGCAGGTAATTATCATTGGCATTTTGACAAGTGTTCACCACAGTGAAGGTCAACTCTGGCTGCGTGGGAGATCAATGCTAATATGCTCAGCTGGCAGAGGACTAGCACTCAAACGGCAGCCGCCATTAATGTGGCCGTGGTTTTTATTTTTTCCCCAGATCAAAAACTGTCCACGCATTCACCAGGAGATCTGAGCTGGACAATGAACATGCTAGCTTAAAACGGGGATTCGTTGCGCAATGAAACCCTGTCCTAGCCTTTGACTCCATTACAGTCTTCCACCACTTCGTCACGATTCAGCATTCACAAATTTACAGAATTTAGTTTTTTTTTTTTTTCCGGAAACCTACAGATATGCTTTGATATTTGCGAATAAAACGATGTACCTGTTGTTGTGTTCAGGCGCAAGTTTTGTCTTGTCCAAAAATATTACTTTGGTGCAATATTGTGGCATCTCAGGGCCAGGGAACGATGTTAAAGTGAGGGGAGGAGCTTCATTTAGTCAGGTCACAGCCTTGTCTCATCAAATAAAGTGCTTTGCTGCCATCTGGTAGCATCGATAAGGAATAATAAACTATTTGTGGTCCCATTATAGTGTTTCATCTCTTCCACCTGCTTAGAAACTTAGGAGCTGTGACTGACAGCAGGCCCGACATGAGTGTGCTCATTACGTTTGCGCATTTACTATTCTACTAACGGCTGAAAAATACACCGCCACGGTGGCTCTCCTTTCCCACATCAAAGGGCATTACGGTCAGTAGACTGTAAAAACCAAGAACATATGATCGCAAATGAACTGGCATGAATTTATTATGACAAACGGCAGGCTCCTTAAGCATGTGTTATAGAATCACTTGACGACACAAGCCAGAGGCTCCACACTGTGGCCGAGGATGTCCAGGCCAAAAATCGGGCTCTGGCGATTTCTGAGAGAGACTGCGAGTGAAGTCAGTGGGAGCCGGGTGAAGACGCTCCTTTTGTCTCGGCTGTCACGCCCGGATGACCCCTGAGCCCCTCAAAGGGCACAAAGGCCCCCAGAGGCCAGGCCGCAGCAATGAGTCTGCGGGCCCCCGGGCCGTGAGAACCCCGGCCCCCGGTCAATGAAGGCTGGGAGCCAGGGGACCCTGACCGCAAGTGGCTGGGCCATCTGGAGCAAGCGAGCAAGAGACCCTGACACACGGCTGTCACCCCAGGGAGGCACACAGACAATACCCCCCAACCCCCGCCCCACCCCGTGTTGCTTCCTCACACTTCAGTGATGACAGGAGATCTGTGAGAGTGAGATTATTATTCAAAGAGGCAGGAAGACGCGTTCCTAAAAGGCCACACGTGACGGAAAATCTACGGACCAATGGGAGAAGGTCATGCCTTCCACCCAATGAGAAAATATCATGATACCGTCAACCCGTCAAACCAACCCTCAATATTTGCTAATGGCATAAAATGGCCAAGCAATAGGGAAGTTGTATGTGTCAACAAAGCCTGTTGATAGATTAATATACACAATACAGTACTCCATTGCGAGGTTCATGTTTCAGACCAACCCTGCATAAATGCGACTTGATTTCCTTGCACGTACAGAAAGCAAAATCCAACCTGGAATTCCATAAAATGGCCGCTACTTGGTGAGTCTGAGAAAAAGCAAAGAGTCCCGGAGTTGCACAGCTGCACAAAAATAAAAAAATCATGCAAACAAAAAACACATACAAGGACACACACACGCGCACACACACACACACAAAACGCCTTGCAGTTTCGATAAAGCGGCAGCTTTCCCTTTTGTTTTGCAGCCGAGCAGGGATTAGGCAACGCGCGTCTTTGTCCTGCGGTTTTCCAGTTGAGCAGAACACAAGAGCCTCTACCTCCGCTAATACAGTCAGACCTCCCAGCAGGCCTTTCACCAACGCTGCCGCTAAGAACCTGCTGCCCCAAAGATGCTTTTCAATGAGTTATCAAATCTCCACAATACTGTCCGTGCCTTTCAACGGAGTCTCTTTGTCTCGTCTTTTCAATGGGGCATTGAGCACATCAAATGGAAAGTGATGGGCAGATAGATGGACAGCAGTATGCGGCCGAGCCATATTAACCTCTGTCGGACAATGCCGGGTACAGTCAAGGTAGCCCCAGTGGAGGTTCGCCTTTGTACAATGTGCTTCTGTAGCAGAACATGCACCCGTGCAAAACTGCAGAAAATTGGTCGAGGATAAAGAATTGAGGCATAACGCTGATAGGTCTGCAAGGTCAGAAAACAACTCTGCATTAAATTCAACTACCTGCATATACAGACATAGTGTCGGTTTTTTACATGGACGAGAAAGACACCTGTTCAGGTAATCTCACTTCCAGGTAGAGGATAAAGAATATATGACTTGAGTACTGTTGTATTGAACATCTAAATGTGTCATCTCAGCTGTGTATTCTAAACATATGAGTACCAGAACTTAATTTGACATGGCAACAAACTACTAAATGAACGCTCTATCTTCCTGATGTATTTCAAAATATATCAGCTGTCGGGGGGCAGTGCAATGCTTTTAAGTGTGCCTTATAGTGTGGGAAATACGGTAATAGTATTTGGAATCATTTGACATTTGTTGAAAATTCGTCCTCAAACTGTTAAAATCAACCCTGTGCAGTTCATCTTTACTTTATGTCAGAGAAGAAATTTTTAAAAAAAGTAGTTTACTCTTCTGATACTAGCCTGATTACAGCAGCTTGTGAAGACCGCAAGAAGGCATTCTGCGCAGGCTCCCAGCAGCAGGTTCAGGCCAGAATGCGGCATGGGGTTTTGATGAGTTCATTAGGAGGCCACGTCATTTATGCACAGTCACACGTAAGGCAAAGGTCAGTCAGCCGGGATTACTCAGGTGGCCGCTGCATGTGGGCGTCAGTTTGATTTTCGGATTCCATTTAAAGCATGCTGTTGCTTCGCAACCTGCTACCCACTTAAAAAAAACACTCATGGGGGGGGGGGGGGGAATAAAAACAAACACACACAAAAAACCATGACCCTGCCATGTTGCGTCCGAGCCATCGACGAGGATAGATTTGCAGTACTAAGGCAACACGACAAGATTTGAACTATGTATTCACTTTGCATCAGTGCTAATATAAGAAATGAGTGGGGTGGGGAAGTCCGCTCTATTTCACACTGTGATGTGCGAGGCGAGGCGGTAAAGGTATACAGGAAATGAAGCTCTGGGATGGGATTGATCTTAAAGGTCAGCTAGGGCACAAATGTTGCCGTTTAATATTTCATCCTTGTCGAGGCTTTGCATCCGTTGTGAATAACGGCCACCAATTAGAAGCAGGCGCGCGTTTGAATGGTGAACCGATTGCTATTCAGGTGGGTCGAGATTCATAATTCATCAACGTGGGTCAGGCGGACGATCATGTTGACTTAACATTTGGGCTGGCATTTCAGCCTCGCTCGGCGCCTTTCATTAGCGCTCGCTACACGCCATCTCATCAGACCGTCAAACTGGAGAGGGGCGTATAAAGGGCTTGAGAAAGGAAGAATTAGAGGAAAACGGCAAATGTGACGAAGGCCACGTTGTCAAATGGGTAGGTTACACTTTCCAGTGATCCCTCGCTCCAACACGGTTCACTTTCAGCAGCTTCGCTGTTTCATGGATTTTTTTAGGGCAGTTTTTTTAATGCTTTTAACTCATTTACACCGTTTGCCGTATAAATACTTCAATTAGTGCATAGCCGCTCCCTCCCCATGACGTATTAATACGTCAATCACCTTTTTTCATGGGGGAGGGTGCAAGAGAGTCTGATGCAACTTCTCACCAAAGGATTAGTCTTGACGGCAATGTTAAATAGCAAAAAAATGGCCATTAGGTGGCAGTGGTCCAAAAATCCACCAGGATTACGCCGCAGAAATAGAACGGCCGTATAGTGGAAGATAGTAGTGGATAGTGGATTGGAACATTAGCAAGTAGCAACGATGGAGAAAAGGAAACAACTAACTGAAAAGGATTGGGTTTTTTTCGGTATAAAAGCGTCCTCGAAACCAAAGAACAAAGGAGATGGTGTTTGTGTTGAAGAGAAGATGACGCTTCGGTCACGTAATCGAAAGCAGCACCCGTCAAACGAACGGCAGCCTGGGCAAACATGGCGTGCTGCACGCAGCCCGCATAGCTCACACCGAGTTTCGAGTTCATCTGATGAAGATAAACATGCTCCACGTCAGGGACCATCGCATGGCAGAGCATTTTGTGCCTCCCGTGGGGCACATCGCCCTCAAATCGTCTCCCTGGCGACTTTCAGCAATGCTGGCAAAGAGGCTGCATTGCTTCGCATGGCCAACGTCGGTCACACATCAGCGATTCGCTGGAATCGTCTTGTAATAACGACGGCGAAAACGATGAATTGGAGAGCGATTTGGATCCCGATCTGTCGGACGAATACGTGCCTTTGGACATAACGGAAAGCAGCTGAGAGTTCTCGCCAGAGCCGCTGGAACGAGGAGGTAAGTGCTGACTAGCTTGCAAGTTCCCATTCAAAACTTCATCACTTCTTATGCCTCATCAGTCACTTTTATGCACCGCTACATTCCCCGCTATACTATAAAGTTGCCAGTAACACTAATCACTTATATACGTTGATGCATCTCGTAGATGTGGATGAAAATATGCGCCGTAAATGTGCTGACTCGCGAGTCGCCATAGGTTTAAAAAAATAAAATAAAATAACAGGACATATTTTGGTCCGCTCAGCTCTGCTAACACCACTAGTGTTCAATTCATATTCCATTTCATTTCAAATTGGATGCTAGGCAACGTGGAATGAATAATGTAAATAGCAGTGTGCGAGCATGTATGTGTGTGTAAGAGATGTTGAAATGTACCGTATTTTCACGACTATAAGGCGCTATTAAAAGTCTAAAATTTTCTCCAAAATGGACAGGACGCCTTATAATGCGATGCGTCTTTTATATGAGCCGAGTTCCAAAATCTGGCTGAGACCCGACACGCTGTTTATATAGAGAAAAGGCGGAAGTGAGGTCGGCCAATCAGTGGAGTGCGGGGAAGAGGTCGGCCAATCAGTGAAGCGCGTCCGCGCACTTATATGTAAATTTGGAGAGAGAGAAAATGTGTATGTGAGTGACGACACGCACGCATGCGGAGAAGCGGTCGGCCAATCAGTGAAGTGCGTCCGCGCACTTATATGTAAATTATGGAGAGAGAGAAATGTAAATATATGAAGAGAGGTGGACGTGAGGGAGGACAGGCACGCAGGGGGTGGGTCCGGCAATGAGTGAAGGGTGGGCGTGTAAGGCATGCCTCTAGCAGGTAGCAGCACATGTATAAAATGTGAGTATGTGCATTATTGCAAAACAACTTCGGTTTTGGTTTTCAAGAACCCCCGAAAATGAGTTCCACAAAGAGACACGCCTACGAAGCGCAATTCAAACTCCAAGCCATCGGTTATGCAGTGAAACATGGGAATCGAGCAGCCGCCAGAGAATTTAATATCAACGAATCCATGGTTCGCAAATGGAGGAAGCAGGAGAACGAGCTTCGCCAAGTCAAAAAGACCAAGCGCAGTTTCCGTGGAAATAAGGCGAGCTGGCCAGAGTTGGAAGACCAACTGGAGCGGTGGATTCTTGATCAAAGAGCAGCCGGCAGAAGCGTCTCCACGGTCACCATTCGACTAAGGGCGAAAACGTTAGCCGAAGAATTGAAAATTGAACATTTTCAAGGAGGTCCGTCTTGGTGCTTTCGCTTTATGAAACGGCGCCATCTATCTATGAGAGTGAAGACGACCGTGGCTCAGCAACTTCCAGCGGACTACAAAGAAAAGCTGGCCGTTTTCCGCACCTACTGCAGTAAAAAGATTGTCGACAAACGCATCCAGCCTAACCACATTACCAACATGGACGAGGTCCCGCTGACTTTCGACATCCCGGTGAACCACACTGTGGAGAAGAAGGGGACCAGCACGGTTGCGATACGCACAACGGGGCACGAGAAGTCAGCTTTCACTGTCGTTCTTGCTTGTCATGCTAACGGACAGAAACTGCCACCTATGGTGATTTTCAAGCGAAAGACGCTGCCGAAAGAAAAGTTTCCAGCCGGCGTCATCGTGAAAGCAAACCAAAAGGGTTGGATGGACGAGGAGAAAATGAGAGAGTGGCTAAGTGAGGTGTATGTTAAGAGACCGGATGGCTTTTTCCATGCCTCGCCGTCACTCTTGATTTGCGACTCCATGCGTGCCCATCTCACACCAGCGGTGAAAGACAAAGTCAAGCAAATGAACTCCGAGCTTGCCGTCATTCCCGGAGGCTTGACGAAAGAACTCCAACCGCTGGACATCGGCATCAACCGGGCGTTCAAGGTGAAGTTGCGAGCGGCATGGGAAAAATGGATGATCGATGGCGAACACAGCTTCACGAAGAGTGGGAGGTAGCGCCGGGCTAGTTACGCCAAGATCTGTGAATGGATTGTAGCTGCTTGGACGAACGTTGCTCCTAGTACAGTTGTTCGAGCTTTTGGCAAAGCCGGCATCATTTCCATGGAGCCACATGACGACGAGAGTGACTCTGACAACGAGGGGGAACCCGGCGGTTTGGATGGATTAACGATACTTGCACAATTGTTTAATTCGGACACAGAAGATGACGACTTTGATGGCTTTCTGAGTGATGCTTGAGCAAAAAACGTGAGTACCTTGTAAATAAAATACACCCGAACTCAGTTCTGCTTTCGTTGCCTTTTTAAAAACGTGTTTTAGCATCGAGCTTCAGTGTGTGCTTCAAGCTAATGTGTTAGCGAACGTGTTAGCATGCATGCATGCCGTATGTTTAAGCGTATGTTTTACCACTTTAAAACTGCGCCCATTCGTACGGTGCGTCCTGTATATGTGTAAAATACAGAAATGTCACCCATTAATGAGACTGCGGCCATTGGTACGGTGCGTCGAATAGTCGTGAAAATACGGTAAGTGGAAAGAAACAATAACAAAATAGAAAAATAAAAGTGTGGTAACTGTACATGCTTCTATAAATTACAGATTGTCCAACCAGAAGCCAAAAGATGATGACTCCTTGCTTTGGTGGTGGAAAGAAAGGTAAATACAATTATTTCAATTCAATTCAATTGTATTATAGAGCACTTTCGAGCAGCCATCGCTGAACACAAAGTGCTGTACATGGAGCAATTTAACATATACAATAAACAGTAAAACAAATCGGTAACAAAGACTGTAGAAAGCACCGAACTGTAAAACCAAGAACAAGAACAAATCTAAGTCCAATGCCAAAGAATACAAGTGAGTTATTGTACCTCACTCTGCAGCAAGATATATTTGCAACTTTTTATGTTTCTATAATTTGTAGGTCATGCATCTGGACGTGGTGTGATGAATCGATGTGGTGACAAACTGGATGGAAGCCAAAAACCATCCTCTCCACAGCTGCACTTTCGTTCATTGTTCAATTTGCACTTCTGTTCATAGTTCAATAGTTTTGTTGTGTGCATATAAATTATTTTGCTACAAAAACATTATTTGTAATGTTATTTTATAGGAGGAACACATTATTGAGGTATTTGAGCTGTCACAAAAGCAAAAATAGTGTAAAACTTGAAATGATGCTTGAAATGCATGCTTTTACAAAAAGCTCATTTTCTCTGGATTTCTGCAGAAAATCTGCCATTTCCATAAAACCCAGCAGTTTTATAATGCTGATTGCAACGAACGGAGAAAGATATAAACAAGCTTTTTTTCTGCTGAAAGAAGAGATTCTCACCTTTCTTTTGACAGGTTGCATGTATATATAGCCATAGAACAGAATTCTGTGGGCCTTGCAAAGCAGTCAAAATTCAGTCAAATGTGAGGGATTGAGGGGGTTGCTCCAGTGAAAAGGGGTGGTATTCTATGAGTTAATCCTTTAAATCAGAATGCGTCGGCGGCGCCACGTGTCGACAATACAGTATTTCCCAAAACTATTATAGTTATTTGTTTTTTTGTAATTGGGCCTGAAAACGAGTTTTGGTCGTTTATTTCATTGTATATCGTTAAGTATTGTATAATAACTGTAAAAAAAATAATGTTCACTACAGATTTCACTTATCACTGGTTCTTTTTGGAACCTAACCACCGCGGTAAACGAGGGATTACTGTATTACAGAATACTTCATTAGATTAGAATTATGCAAATATGAGTTGCTAGAGGAAAACCGAGGGCAGATTCAAAATCAGTTCCAAAAAAATAAAAAAAAGTTTAGAATATGCACCAGTATAACTTTATTGTCACTGTACCACAAGGTGCAACAAAAAGGGAACAAACACAGCCCATCCAAAATGTCCAGGAGGCATCGAAAAAAGAAAAAAAAAAAGATCCCGTGACGCAAAACATTTGTCTGCAAATGTTGGACTTTAATTTATACAGCTGGTCCAGTGTGCCTGTAATTCATTTTAATCAAGGAAATATGGGTCGTGAAATAAGTCGTCACATAGTTTTTAAAAAATCCAATAAAAATTTTCAAGCGCAACTTCCACCCCAAAGGCAACAGTGACATACTTCTGGGCGGCAGACAAGCTTTGCTGATCTAATCCCTTTGTTGAACAAACAAACACTGCAAACAAAAGGGTGACGGTGAGCGCACAATGTAACTACATTCTGCAATCTTGTGGGAAAGTCTATTTTGCCACAAACTCGGCGAACCAAAGCTCACGCATAAATCTCAGCAAACAACTTGGCAGACAAAGAACAAGCACAATTTAGTGAACGAGAGTGGACGCAACGATAGCGTAGCAATACCTCCAGTATTTTCGATGAATAAAATGTCATCTTTCTTTCCAACGCAGATGACGATTTGTCGACGTGTCGAAGCGCCACAGTATAGCGCCAAGAACTGACAGGGAGGACTTTATTGTCAATTTATGGGGGGTTTTTCCGCTCTAAGTATTGGTTGGCCGGTATCGTCGGCCTCCGCCAGTACCTGATACCTTAAAATAATGCCGGCATCACCCCAATATGATAACTGGTATCAGTACTTACTCATCTCAATGGCTAACATTCTATATAACTCACACATGGAGATGCAGTGGCACCCCATTTGTGAGCGCAATAAGGACCAACCCTGATATGTTCAAATTAGAAGGAAACCTTGATTTAGAGCAGAATACGTATGAAATATATACAACTATGCTTTTCTCATTTCGACACTGAAACTTACACGTGACAATGGCCACTCTGGATCTCAGTGGCCCATTTTGCCTTGATTTGAGTTCCTGAAACCATGGTCCTCAGTCGGAAAAGGGTGGAGTGCCCCCTCCGGGTCGGGGAGGAGATCGTACCCCAAGTGGAGGAGTTCAAGTATCTTGGGGTCTTGTTCACGAGTGGGGGTAGGAGGGAGCGGGAGATCGACAGGCGGATCGGTGCAACGTCTGCTGTGATGCGGACGTTGTATCGGTCTGTCGTGGTGAAGAAGGAGCTGAGCCAAAGGGCGAAGCTCTCAATTTACCGGTAGATCTACATCCCAACCCTCACCTATGGTCACGAGCTATGGGTCGTGACCGAAAGAACGAGATCCCGGATACAAGTGGCTGAAATGAGTTTTCTCCGCAGGGTGTCCGGGCTCTCCCTTAGAGATAAGGTGAGAAGCTCAGTCATCCGGGAGGGGCTCAGAGTTGAGCCGCTTCTCCTCCACATCAAGAGGAGCCAGATGAGGTGGCTTGGGCATCTGATTCGGATGCCTCCTGAGCGCCTCCCCGGTGAGGTGTTCCGGTCATGTCCCACCGGGAGGAGACCCCGAGGAAGACCCAGGACACGCAGGAGAGACTATGTCACCCAGCTTGCCTGGGAACGACTCGGGATCCCCCGGGGAGAGCTGGAAGAAGTAGCTAGGGAGAGGGAAGTCTGGGCTTCCCTGCTAAAGCTGTTGCCCCCGCGACCCGGCCCCGGATAAGCGGTAGATGATGGATGAGTTCCTGCAATGCAGCAACCGTTTTTATATAGATATCTCCACCCCTTCCATTCGTCTTCATAAAAGAGAGCAAATAATGTGCTCTTAACACGGTCAATGCAAAGAGAATGGATGTGACTTTTCGGGAATGGATGGTCATCTATCACCACGGTGTTAATAATCTTCGCTGATCGGGGTTACACATTGTACATGGATGAGAAGCGACTATCAGAAGAGACGAATCCATGTTTTCATTTGCTCAAGCGGCGATTTGACGGCGCGACGAGAAATGAGATGATGAATGCGCTGTTGTCAGTGATTTAAATTTAAAAAAAAGCCACTCTCTTACCTGCGACTTGCACCAGATCTGCGGTGGTTACATTGGCAGGGTTGAGCCCGACCCGGAAAGTCAACGCCGGGCCAAGAACACTGGCGGAAGACAAGACAAAATGTCGTTTGAATTTCAGTTTTGACCCCGAGGACTATCAACAAAATGTTTCTGTGAAGAAAACTGCATCTCAAATTCACGGATGCAAAAAGCTAAGTAACTTGGCTCCATTTAACCCACAGGAACCTGTCTATGTACATACACTCTGCACTTACTCGCCGTTGTCCGGTCAGGAGACAGAAGCGAGCTTGTGCCTCCCTGGAGCAGAATAAATGTTTAAAGGTCCCTGAGCTTGGCCGTCAAGTTAAGGCTAACAACCGTGCTCTTGGAGTGGAACAACTCCCTGCGGCACACAGGGAAAATAGAAAAAAAGAAAATGTGTATCTGGTTGATGTGCATTACACTTTAGAACATGTTAAAACCCCAACGGAAATGACAGGGTTGGCCAAAATCACTTGTATCTGAAACCCTCTTTCTCCATTGAACTGAATGCAATCTCCATGAATTCATTCGAGCCTCGCACCAAAAATAACAAAAATGTTTTGTTTTGTTTTGTTTACACAACTGTATTTTGAAACATACACTAGTAACATAAATATATATATATAAAAATCCTCATCTCACCCCTCGGGTGGTGTCCGTCCCTCATTCAGCTCGGGTCCTCTACCAGAGGCCAGGAAGCTTGAGGGTTCTGCGCAGTATCCTTGCTGTTCCCAGCACTGCACATTTCTGGACTGAGATGTCCGATGTTGTTCCCGGGATCTGTTGCAACCACTCATCTACTTTGGGGGTCACTGCCCCGAGTGCTCCGACCACCACAGGCACGACTGTCACCTTTACCTTCCAGGCTCTCTCCAGCTCCTAACGGAGCCCTTGGTATTTCTCGAGTTTCTCATGTTCCTTCTTCCTGATGTTTCCATCACTTGGGACCGCTACATCCACTACAACGGCTTTCCTCTGCCCTTTATCTATGATCACGATATCTGGTTGGTTCGCCATTACCATCTTGTCAGTCTGGATCTGGAAGTCCCACAGGATCTTCGCTCTGTCATTCTCCACCACCTTTGGAGGTGTTTCCCATTTTGACCTTGGGGTTTCACCTCGTCTCACCCCCGGGGGGTGAGACGAGGATTTTTAATTTTTTTTACTGTATATAGATACATACATATCTTTTGGGGGGCTTCAATTCAACTGCATGGCTTAGACCGGCGATCGGCAACCTGCGGCTCCAGAGACGCAGGTTGCCGACCGCACTTTAGCGCTGTCCTAGGGCTCCTGGAGCTTTTTTCAAAAATGTTTGAAAATGGAAAAAGATGGGAGAGGGAAATATATTTTAATATGGTTTCTGTAGGCGGACAAACATGACACAAACATTCTTAATGTTTTCCAATGCTGTAAAAATGTGTAGAATAAATATTAGATGTCAACATTTCTGTCACGGCCCGGTAGTCCAGTGGTTAGCACGTCGGCTTCACAGTGCAGAGGTACCGGGTTCGATTCCAGCTCCGGCCTCCCTGTGTGGAGTTTGCATGTTCTCCCCGGGCCTGCGTGGGTTTTCTCCGGGTGCTCCGGTTTCCTCCCACATTCCAAAAACATGCGTGGCAGGCTGATTGAACACTCTAAATTGTCCCTAGGTGTGAGTGTGAGCGTGGATGGTTGTTCGTCTCTGTGTGCCCTGTGATTGGCTGGCAACCGAGGGTGTCCCCCGCCTACTGCCCGCAGACAGCTGGGATAGGCTCCAGCACCCCCCGCGACCCTAGTGAGGATCAAGCGGTTCGGAAAATGGATGGATGGATGGAACATTTCTGTCAACGAAGATTTGCGTCACAGCCAGCGGCACACGTTCTATTCCTTTTTAAATGGTACACGTGGGCTACAATAGTTAACACGCTGTAAAAGTGCACCCCATGCCTCGGCATGCCTGCGTAAGTGTGTGCGTATGTGCGCGTGCATAAACGGGTCGATCTTGGGAGGCTGGTTGATCAAAAAGTAGATCTTCGGTCAAAAAAGGATGGGCACCCCTGAACTAGAGGATGCACTGCAGGGAAAAAATAATAATCATGAAAGCTCATTGTGTATTTGTAGGCAACTTCGTCATTTTGATTGTAGGCTTTGTAGGTCATGTGTTGCCTTCATTATCATGCTTAGATAAGGCTTTTTTTTTTTTTTACGGCTCCAGACATATTTGTTTTTTGTTTTTTTGGCCCAATATGGCTCTTCCAAAATTTTGGGTTGCTTAGACTTCAGTTTTCTAGCCTAATGCTAACACATATAATGGGAAACGCCATAGGCAGCGATTAGCATCTATGTAGCAGTGTTATTTGCCTTCCGCAACAATTTCCTCAGGTGGCAAAGGTGTGGACACAAGAATGAGCAGCACGATGTACACTGAATTAAATGAGAAAATGTAATGACGGTCGACATTTGTTGCTCCATGATTTTTTTGCCTGATTTGTTAGAATTAAGCTAAACACACACTATAAGGCAAAGCTGGGTGGTTGGATCAAATGAGTGACATTAAACAGCTCGAAGCATTTCCTTTTACATATATTTATTCATTCTAAATGACAAATTGCTGCGTCACCAATTTTTACTCACAAGTCGAAGCAACGACTAAATAAATCCGGCGAGAGACGACTCTCATTTTGAAATGCTCCTGAGTTGGGTCATGCAGATCTGAAGTCACCACTGTATTTCCTGTCACACTGCATCCCAGATAACCACTGGAGTTCTACGACCATAAAGTCATTCCACCATTAGTGACCTGCAGTCTTCCAGGGCTGCAATCAAAATATGAGCCAATACTTGCGGACAGATGGGCCCAGCCATGCAATGATTTGTGAACACCATTCCTCATGCACACACGCACCCATAGTTCTTAAGGGGGGCAACAAAATATCCTACTCTAATGCTTCACTTGGGTTCTGTTTGCTCTTGTAAATGTCAATATTTCCACAATCTTTGTTCCCTTTGGCCGCAGATCACCAAGCATCTCAAATTGAACTGGTGTCTTTTCCTTCCCGTTTTAAATGAAGTTAAGGAGGAAGCGCAAACACAATGGAATGGGGCGGTGGGTGGCGGGGACTGGAGTCAAGGATGATAAGCTATCTAGAGGACTTCACACTTTCTCCTGTGTTATCGGATGTGTAAGCGCGGACTTCATATTAGCCCTGCTGGTGGGATGCGATTAGTGTGTGTGTGCGTGTGCGTGTGTGGAATAATGTGTGTGTGTTACCCACGCCCCCTGGTGCCTAGACCGGGTAACACCCTTACGTCATGCAACCGAGGCTCGTAAACCCCCTCACAGCCAATTGTCTCTTGAGGAAAAAATAAATAAATACATAAACGATTACAGCACGCTTGACTATCTTATAACTTCAGCCCCTTCATCAAAATGTTCGCCTCGCTTGTTTGTCACATTTCTCCCGTCGAGTCTTTCATGGAGTGCTTCAGAAAGAGCACGGAGAAGCGTGGCGGTGTGCTCTGACCCAGCTGCCGAGCATATTCAGACAGGGGGGGACGTTTTCAAACACTCACCTGCCGCGACCTCACGGGGAACGACACAATGGGCTCGCGTCGCACCGTGAACACCCTGTCTGGACTATTTCGACTCCAGTGGGTTTTCATTAAAGGAGAGGAAGTCGAGAGTGTGTATGTGTGTGCGTGTGTTGGTGGGTGGGATAAAGGAGGACATTTTCTCCACTTATCATTTGCATGGAACGGTGTGTGCTCATATGCCATCCTTAATAGACTGCGGCTGCAACATCTATGAAGCCATCGAATCCGGTGGTGCCAAGTAACGAGGTACAAGTGGTGCCTTGAGTTACGAGTGACCCTACTTACGAGTTTTTCTAAATATGAGTCGTCATTTGTCTGTTTTCCTTTAGCAGCTTTGCCAACTCTGAGCAATAGATATTTCAACACAAACAGTGAAGCAACACATGTAGACGGGCAATATCACAACTCTCACAGGCGTCCGTTTTGTATTCTCACGTTTAGTTATGAAACTTCATATGTGTCTCTGTCCGTTATCTGTCCGTTACCTCCGCCCTATTTTTTTGTGTTCTATTTAATTGTGTCATCACTGTTGTTTTTATGAAGTAACATACAATACATTGCTATTTTCTCTTAAAAACACAGTTAAAAGGTTTTCTTGGGGTTTTTTTGGAACTTTGTTGAAGTGTAGAAGTAGAGCGCATCAATTCCAGGCAAATTTTCACGATCAGAGCAAGGCTTGGTTTTGGTTTTGGTTTTGGTTTTTCGGGGCTCAGTCCCTCTCCCCCACTACTCAATTGTCTGTTACCTATTTTTGATTTAAAAAAAAACATTTTTAATGTAAAAAATATAGATATATGTAATGGAAATTATTTTGTATGATACAATTTTAAAATGGGGAAAATCAATCATTTTATTTCATACGTTTTATTTTTATTTTTGATTATGATACACGAGTTGAATCAGTATTTTTAATGTATGTTTTTTTAACACACATATTTAGACCTCCTTATGTACAGGATGTGAGTACTTTTGTCACATCTGGCCATATTTAGCGGCTCATCATCCTCATAAGAATATAGTTCGCCCTCATCACATGCGTTAGCATCAGGGTTGATGAGCGCTGATGTGATATGGCAGCTGTAATAACAGGATTAACTCAATCAGCGCTGGCCTGATGACATGTCCCCGGTGTTGCCGCTTGTCACAAATAAGTTGGAAGCTGGAACGTGAAAACGATCGAGAGTCTCCTTGGCCGAATTTCTTTCGAGGTCACGATGGTGACATTTGACGGTTGTGCACTGGATACAGAGTGGTTCCAGCATCTCGGGCCATTTCATTTGAGAAAAATCGACAGTCCTTGAGGTTGCAGAAGTGCGCAATGAGTTTGGGAGGATAGCAAGTCCTGCTGTGAATAAGGAAAATAAACGCATGTAAGCTTTGTGTTGAAAGCCACAACCGTACTTCCTTGAGACCAATTTCAGCGGTTTGACGCCATCTTAAAGTGTTACAGAAAGAGCACAAAAAGTTTTCAGACAAAGAATGGTTTCTAGAAAATATTTACAAATAGCAAATTGTGAATAGTTGGAGAGCGGCTCTGTGGTCCACTGGTTAGTGCATCAACCTCATGATGCAAAGGTAGCGAGTTCAACTCCAGCTCCTGTGTGGAGTTCGCATGTTCTCCCCGGGCCTGTGTGGGTTTTCTCCGGGGTACTCCGGTTTCCTCCCACATTCCAAAAACATGCATGGCAGGCTGATTGAACACTCTCAATTGTCCCTAGGCGTGAGTGTGAGCGTAGATGGCCCTACAACTGGCTAGAAACCGGTTCAGGGTGTCCCCCGCCTCCTGCCCGAAAATGGCTGGGATGGGTTCCAGCACCCCCCACGAACTTTGTGAGGGTAAGGCGGATCGGAAAATGGATGGATGGATGAATAGTTGGGGAATTACTGTATCTGTTCTGCTACTTTGCGTTTGATTGTGACAAAATAATGAGAGAAAGTGAGAAAGTGGAGTGAGTGCGTTTCATAGCTGCATAGGTGTGAAGAGAGACTTTTTGCACAGTACCGCCTGACATACGTCGATGTACGCCTACAGTAGAAGGTGCAATGTCGTTCTATTAATACATCTACACCGGGACGCGACTGCTTCTTGACGTATGTGCGTCCAACACGACTCGTCTGCCGCCTACATGGCCTGACACCGGACTCACGGCGGAGCTGCCGAACCAGAACAAACTGCGTACGGGGGTTCAAGGACAGGTTGATCGCTTGTGAATACATTAACCGCCTCCCGCTGAACAATGTTCTCTATTTGCGAGCTGCTATTCACACATCCACATCGCCGCTGCCTCCACTCACACTTTGACTCGAACTGAGAAGGATTTGATGGCTTGACTGTTCTTTTACTTTGACGAGGCGTACAGAGACAGAGGCGCTGCTTTGAATACAGAACACACATCACAACCGTTCCGGAGGTAATTAGGGCGGCTCGGAGAAGTCAAACACTCTGAAAGGTCAGATAAACAACAAACGCCTACGTTCACTGGTGCGACTGCAAAGTTTTGCCAGACTAGTGAAGTCCTTGCAATGTGACACAATGCTTTTCCCACACTGGGAGAGAACGTTGAAACGTTTCAATTGTTGTCATTTTCAACAGAGGCGAGTAATTTGAAAGGACCATATTTTCCGCACTATAAGGCGCAGGTAAACGCATTAAATTTTCCCAAAAGCCTATTGTCTATTCCATGCACCTTATAATGCAGTACGCCCTCTATATGAAAACAGTTTTGAAATAGGCCATTCGTTGAAGTTTTGCCTTATAATCCAAAGCCCTTTGTAGTTCAGAAAATACGGTAAATAATTGGAAAGTCAAAACATTTCCTGGAACTTATGGTGCTAAATTAGAAGAAAGCCCTTGGTGGTGTAGTGGTTCAGGTAGCTGATTTTCCACAGATTGTTTTGAAAGTCGAACAAGTTGGACTTCAGCTTCAGAAAATACAGTCCAGAAATTGAACCAGGGCTTTGGTTGTGCAGTGGTGTCAAATTTGAACAAGTTCGTTTCTATTGTAGTCATTCACGTAGCTGAGTTTCCACAATACATTTCAAAGGTTGAAAAATTTGAAAAAGTCCATATGGTCCAGAATTTGAGGAAGGTCGCAGGTAGTTTAATGGTTCACTTCACTGACATTCCTCTGCTATTTTGAAGGTTGAACAAATTGAAATGTGGTCTAGAATTTGAGCTAGGCCATTTGAAGTCTAGTGGTTAAAAAAACTTACTTTTTACAGAACAGTTTGAAAGTGAAACATCTATACCATTTTGATATTGTCCTTTATTTGAACAAAATCATTTGAAGTAGAGTAGTTCACATAGCAGACAGTTACAACAACGGTTCAAAGGTTAACAAGCTAAAAAGTCTTTTTTTTATGACAATTTGCTGCACATTTTAAACAAGGCCATTGGAAGTGTACTGATTCACATCGCTGATTTAGAATTGGTTTGAAGGAGAAACAATTCCAAGTTCTACAGTATATTGTCTCCAATCCGTCCAAGGCCATTGGTAGTGTATTGATTCACGTTGCTGATTTTGTGCAGCTACGGCGCCATCTATAAATGGCTTCAGTGATTACTTGTGACAGCGTGGGAGCATGTTACGGCACGGGTACTTACGATAGCTGCGTGAGGTCTGCGGCGTGGAGGTGCAGCTCCTGGGTGAGCCGTTCCATCAAGTCGATGGCCTGGTCGGATGTGAGGGAGCTGGGGGGGGAGCAAGCAGACAGTTGGGTGTCAAACTATGGAGGTCCGACACCTATTTTAACCTCCGTTGCCGTGATCGTAATTGCTTTCTTATTCACTATCCTCAGTGTTGCTGCTCTCGTTGTTCTTTAGAATGGTGGTCCCCAACCGTTTTTGGCCCACGGACCGGTTTAATGTCAGACAATATTTTCAGGGACCGGCCTTTAAGGTGTGATGGATAAATACAATAAAATAATATGATATGAGCCGCATGAAAACGGTGGTATTTTCCAAGCATAATAATATACATGAATCATGACACAAGGAACTTCCTATCTGGCCGCAATGGTAACGTTTAAACATTCCTTCAAAATAAGATACACCGCAAATACAAAGCGCATGAAAAATACGCCTCACCGTCACCGCATATTATGTAGAGTGGGCTTGGTGGGTGGGAATCTCCCATTGAGATAAATCCGTATTTTAAGTAGAACTCCTGATAATGTCTGTTAAATTTAGCCTTTTTTTTCTTGAAAGTCGTCGGCTCCTCTTCTGTTGCCTGGCTGGGCCTTTTCCCCTTCCCAATGAAACTTTCCAAGACCTTTGTTTTTACTCATTTTGCTAGCTCCTGGGTTTCATTTTAGCGCTAACCTATCATGTGACCAAGAAGCGCGCCTTGACCTGTGTCAAGAGTAACACACTGTTGACTGATGTAACAGAGAATCCGGTAATTTTTCAAAATAAAACATCTTTCCAATTCCGAAATGAATAAAACAGAAGTGATATCAGTTCTTTATTCTTTCTGCGCAGCCCGGTGCCAAATGACCGACGGACCGGTATCGGTCCGCAGCCCGCAGCTTGAAGACCATTGCTTTAGACCTTTCGATTGATCAAAATCTCAACCACCGTTGACTTGACCTCTGTCTACAAAGTGTCCCACAAATCACAATACTCTTCATTTTATTCTTTTTACAGCCGTCAGACTGTACCACCGCGTGGTACAATTTACACTATCCATGGCGAGTTTCTCAAAACAGCCCACGAAACAGAAGGCCTTGAACACGTATTCACGGAAAGCCAGAGAAAATCTATGTTAGAATGCTTGACTGGAACTGATATGGGGTTGTTCTAAGGTTTCAAGTCAGTAATGCTTCTCAGGGATGGAAAAACGTCTTGCCAGGAAGTGATTCTTGCCAGGAGTCAATTGGTGAGCCATGGGCAAGCGAACAATTCGCCTTTACAAAAGCTGCCAAGCCTGAGCTGTAAAATGCTGATAGCCTCATTTCTGTCCAAATCATAAGAAAAAAAAACAACACTCAAACTGCAGACGCCTGAGAAATCTACTTTAGTTCAGTCACAAAGTATTCACATTATCACTGTCTCCGAATCACACAAACGGCATCGAGGGAAAAGGCGGGAGGGATCAGCTGCCTCCTTGGGCTTGCTAAATCACCTGCTTTTGTTCCTGCAATGAGACAAACAATAAGGTGCAAATGGAACCTGCATGAGGTGTAATGGCTGCATCATATGGATGCGCCTCTCCGCCATTTCCCTCCTCCTCCTCCTCCTCTCATCTTTCTTGCTCTTTGCGCACCATCCTCTCTCTCTCGCTCTCTCACACCCAAAGTGAGAGTACACAAACGCGGCGGGGAGGAACACGCGCCCTCACCGCCAGACGAGAATAATAAGGTGCAAATGGAATGGAGGTGAAGTGTAATGGCGGTCCGATAAAGCCATGCCTCATCTCAGCTCAGTCCACGTCTTCTCTCGCTCCCTCTCTAACTCTCTCTCTTTCTCTCTCTGACTAAATCGCAGAGGAAATAGACCAAACAAAAGGTAATTTGCAGGAGGATGGGGTAGTGGGGTTGGAGAAAGGCACAAGGCGAAATAAATGAGAAGGACACACAAGAAAGCTACTTGGTTGCTGTCGATTTAACAGAGAATGGCGTCACGAGGCGGCAAGGTCAACAAAAAGTCAGGGATCGCGTTGAGGCCCTGCTGCAACGACATACCGTGGCTTTCAAAGAAGAAAATTATTCAAGGATTCACGGATATTTCCTGAATGAGTGTTTAGTTTGGACCGTGGTTAGTTATGTCATTCACTCCCAAAGACGTTTTTAAAACGTCTTTACAGACTTGGTCTAGATTTGGCTGGTACTGAATGAGTTAAGTGGAGTACACAAACAAATAATAGGGCCTAATTTGAGCACGACGACACACTTCCAATCAAAGACATTTGATTGTCAAACGTCGGTACAAGACAAAAAAGATTGACAATGGTGATTGTTAAAACTTTTTTATATTCACAACTGCCAATTTTTTATATGTATGGTCAACACTGAGTTTGGTTGAGCCACTGACTCTATTACTCGATTGTGAGGTAAAACAAGAGTCTCAGTTAAGCTGGTACACTTTGCTTTGGAAACTGCTCTGTGTACCAGACAAAAGGAATCACCGGGATTGTATTTTTGTTGGTTAAAGATACAAAGCGATGCTTGTACTGCACTTTGTGAGTTTGTAAGTTACTCAGTCAATGAGGTAAAATGTTACGCTTGGATTACAGTTCGTTGATAAGATGGTTAAAAGTGAAGTTATGCTAAGACCGCTGTTGGTTTGATTGGGTGGTTGGGTCAGTTGGTCGGTTATGCTGACAGCAAAGAGAAGCAAGTTTATAGGTTTCGTCAGTAATTATGCTTGGATGAAAGTTTAGATTCACTCATTTTTAAGTACGACATGGAGCTCAACTCGGCCGGATTTTTATTCTTGGATCGTCGGTTTGTGAATGACATAACAGGTTGTTAGTTCAATATACGAAGCTTGGATTGACGTTAGTAAGATGAGAATTTATTACACTTCGTATATGGCTGGTTGGTTAGTTAATTCGCTCTGGCCAAAGTTTATGCAAGAATTATGGGTGATTGGTTGGTCAGATTAGTAGTAACTTTGTACTGGAGTGGTGCCTGGTCCAAAGAAGGACCGATTACATTTTTTCTGGAAAAAGACGGGCCGCGACCCACCAAGCAGACCAACCTTGAACCAGTCAGACAGTTATTTCGGATTATTCAGATTTGGTGGAAGACATTCCAGGCACGTTTACATCCCTCCTCGGCAGTTTTGGCAAGCTGTGAGCTCCACGCCTGTTGATGCAAGCGCTCGTCCAACCCCCGCCCCCCATCTCTGTCTCCTTTATTCGCTTCCCGATCTTTCCTCCTATCTCCAAAGCAGCAGTTTCATGTCACGAGCTGTCAGTCAGATAAGCAGGTTGCCATCCACTCACTGAGAGCAGACCCCTCGGTAGGCCGATGACACGTCCTTTTTAAAGAAAAAAAAATTGTGCGCCTACTCATGGTGTGGTGACTTTACAGCGCGACACAGGTGAAGGACAACTCACATGAAAACGCCATAAAGGGATTGGAAGGAGGGCCGCAGGGTGTGCAAAGATGCAGTGGATAATAATTAACCCAGCACAGTTCCTCATGGATTATCATCATTAAATAGAGCACAGAAAAAAACGTTTTTTTTCGGGGGGGGATCTAGAATTTGCGCAGCAATTTCGTCCGGGAATGGACTGGCATCTCCAAATGGGAAAAACAAATGGGTCCGTCCAAAGAAGAAAACAAAATCATTACGCATTACGCAAAATTAAGTCAATATCCTACATTTAATGAAGTTTTAAGACTGTGCTTTCGGTATCGCCCCCAACCGAAAAAAGGGAAAATTACGAGAATAAACTAGTCAAGTATTTTTAGATAGTCGAGAGTTGTATACATACAATATTTGATTTTATTAAATTGAAATTAAAAATGCGCTTTGCAGATTTCACATTAATCTGCAATCTTTCAGACTCCCCAAACAACAGGTGTCAAACTCAAGGTCCTGGGGCCAGATCTGGCCCGCCACATCATTAATGGTCTGTGGCCCGCGAAAGCAAATCAAATGTCAATTTTCATGATGCTTGCTAAAATCTCGACTAAAATGTCAAATTCTCATATGTAATAAATAAGAGTGATACTGTAAGCATTTTCTTATTACCAAACTCATTACAGTAACTTAAAAGATAGGTGAATAAATCGTTATTCTTGACTTCTTCATATGGTTTCAGTCAGAACGGCCCTCTAAGGGAAACTGGAACTAAAATCAAGCCTGTGACAAAAATCAGTTTGACACCCCTGAACTAAGTATTGCTATTTGTAATTAGAAACAACTAACATTCATTTTTATTTCGGATTAATCTGAAATGTCACGAACTCAAATTCACAAAGCCCCTCTTTATGTACTCACTCTGAGCCGGTTATGATGTATCCAAAATGTCTGTCTTTCCCTCTGCTGGAAAACTCCTTCAGTCCAACGTGGACTAGCTGAGTTTTCACCTTCATGTCATTGCCGGCAGGTTTGTGCATCTCCTTCCCCATCTCGGAGTCAGGCCTCGCCGCGGTGCCAGTCAAGCGTACGGTGGAGCTTTCCCTGGCAGGTGCCGAAATGCCTTTCTCTGCACCTTGGGACTGCATGGTCCGGCTCCGAACGCTCTCCAGGCCCACCGCTTTTCCGCCAGGAGCAGGTTGGACTTCAGAGGAGTCGCCAAATTTGTCAAGATAATCAAGGAGCTTGGAGAAAATGGCCGTATGCTGCAATAAATACAAAAAGTCTCAAAATACGCGCGACTGACGTCTACTGCATTTGAAAATCTTATATGAGAAAATGTATATTATTAATTTAAAAAAATCTTATTCTCAAAACAAAAGGTCCTATACTTTTGATTTAACTGTGAAAAAAAATACAAGTTTAAAAAAAAAAGCATATGCTTAATTTTTTTAATGATGTTTACAATTACAAGCAATGACTATGAGTAATGGTCCAAGGTTTAGTGAGACTGTGAATGACTTTACTTTAATTAAGTCGGCAAAAGCCTGGATGGGTTGAAGCAAAATGTTTTCAGAGAAACCCTGTGACTTCATCAAAAACAGAATGAGCCATCACCAAACAGTTTCATTGCGATATATGCGGACTGAAAAAGAGTTCATTTAGTGAAACTCAATCAAGCTTTTGTCTTGCCGTTCCTGGAATTTAGCATGCATGCGGTCTTGATGTGCTCCCGATCAAGATCTTGTGACAAAGTTTCAGTGCGGATATATGCCTCTTCCTGCCCCAAACTAATGTGTCACTTTTGGAGACCAACCAATTGGAATTCACCTTGTCAACAGGCTCCTTGTTGGCTGTGTCGTCTTCTTTTTGGCCTGGAAACAAGCGGGAAAACAGAAGTCTTGAAATCGTGACAAAAAGCTAGCCACTTGTGTTAGCCACGAGCTCACTAGCGCCACATACAGGTATATACTGAATGTACCTTGTCCAAATATCAAAGGGACCTTCGGGTTGACATCCAGTACTTTGCTCGGTTTCACATTCAAGACTTGGTTTGATTCCATTCCAGCTATTAGGTCCCCGTCTCCCTCCGAAACCTGGTTACCCGGTTCCGGCTGGGTCCCAGGATCTGGTTGCCTCGCCTCGGCTTTTTGCAGAGCTCCGGTGAGGACGTTAGCCAGTTGGTCCAAGTCTTTGCTCATCCAAGGGTCCATGTTGAAGCTGTGCCCTCCCAAATGCTTGATCATATCCTGGAACAAATGATCTGGGACAGAAGACAAGAAATGGCATGCTGCATTTTTAGGGCGAAAAGTTAGCCTTCAGCATATTGGACTACAGTGTCTATGAACCTTAGCAAGCTGCTGTTAGCCTTTAGCGCAGGGGTGCCCATTAGGTAGATCCTGATCTACCGGTAGATCTATGACAGGTCCCAAGTAGATCCGAGGAGTGTCGAGAAGAAAAAAAACAAGCAACCATTTGTGTGTCTTTGTACATGTTAGTAATATATTTTTTGTGTTAATATACACTGCACACTAATCATCTTATCAGTCTCATTTTCACAAAAAAAAAATTAAAAATAAAATAAAGCAGGTAAATCTTAAATTTGTGTGTGTGTGTGTGTGTGTGTGTGTGCGTGCGCGCGCCGGTAAGGGTAGATCCCGGGAGGTTAGTTGATCGAAAAGTAGATCTTCGATCCAAAAAGTTTGGGCACCCCTGCTTTAGCGCATATGAGAACTTAAGAATCACAATGTTAGCTGTCAAGCAGGTTGTTACCATTCATGAAATTAGGGGGCTTCTTGGCGGTCAGTTGTTTGGACCCGCTCCTGACCAGCAATCCATCCAGACTGAGTTTTGGGGCTTTGGAACCAAAAGCCAAGCGAACCTCATCTGGGGGTGGGCGCACATAGCCGAGGTAGCGGAGCTTCCCTTTGGACCCCGATGGTCCGTCTTCCCTGAAGAGCTGCTCCAAGTGGTTGGAGAGGGTCTTGTAGGGGGCGCTAAGCTGAGGGTGCCTGCCCTCGCCGCTCTGAGAGAAGACCTTGGTGGTGGGGGGTTGGTCCAAATCATTCTGGAGGCTGTAGACGCTGGTCTCCTTCCAGCCCAACTTTGGTGGACCACGATCCGGAGGACCGTCAACGGTGAGACCTTCATTCTATGTCAGGCCACAACAATAACAGTTTTTAATGGATGGTTGAATGAGAGTGCTCACTTTAGATTGACACTTGTTGTGTCACCAGAAGTGCTGAAATGTTAATGCTGGAGAGAATGTTTTTTTGTTTAACTATGTTAACAGAATTGCTTGAGTTATTTCTTTTGGTTGTCACTTGTTGCTAGGCTGAATTCAATGGGCCGCATATATTGTCAATGTTAAAATGTGGCTATTTCTTACTGGGTCACCTTTTGCTAGGCAGAGTTCATAGTGGAACATGCAACAACAGAAATGCTAGAAATACGTACATTTAATGTTTCGTTTGTTTTCCTTGCCGGATTTTTAGGGCAACACAATTCCTCACAAAGCTCTTTTGTTATTTTGCCTCACCACAACTATGTATTAAATGTAAAATCCATATTTAACAGCTTCTGACCTGAGTGTTGGCTGCCTCTTGTTGAACTCCAGGCCGCAGTGGTGGTGGGAAGTGCAAGCCTTTCAGGAAGCGCTGAAAATTCTTGCTCAACTCCGCTTTCGCAGGCCTCGCATTCCTGCCTGCAGTCCCGCTTTTTGACTCGAGGAGCACCTCTGATGCCTCGTGACGGCCGACGGGGCTGCTCCTCAGTTTGGAGAGCTCTCGGGAGATCACCTGCTGTGTGATGTCATCGTGCCACGTAAGACCTGAAGGAGGTCAAAGCAGACTCATCGTTTTGATCATGCAAATTCATGCATATAACTATATCACACTATCCAATAAGAAATTAATACATTTTATCAGTGTCTTTGGTCCCGAGTGTAGTTTGTATGACGGGGCCTCTCAGTGTGATGCATTGTTGTGGGCCATCGAGAAATACGCACGCACGCACACACACACACGAGCGTGAGCAGACCATGGCCAGGCAGCAAGCTCGGGGAGAGTGCCACAGTGCCAACATCTCCGCTAATTGCCAACACATAGCTGCAGTACACAACTCCAGAGAGGCAGAGATGGAACAGTGCCAGGATGCCCAGGACCAGATGGAGCTACCCAAGCGGGGGGAAAAAATGACACCCCAAACATGGCCAACATGCTCAATGAGCCAAAAGGGGGAGAGCAGGGAAATACCGGAGATGGTCAATGATTATGTTTCTTTATCACAGGAGACGTTCGGTGGTTCCACAGTTTTTAGGCTTCATCGTTAATGTTATCGGGTGTGTTTGTTTTTTGTAATCACATACCAGTATGGGCTGAAATCCAGGCAGAATATAGTTACACAAATGTTCTTCTTGGTGGCGTTTTTTTTCACTGGTCACTTGTTGCTAGGTAGAATTATTACCGTATTGGCCCGAACATAAGATGGTGTTTTTTGGATTGAAATAAGACTGAAAAAGTGGGGGTCGTCTTATATTTGGGGTCGATAGATTATACCCATTCACGACGCTAGATGGCGCCAAATATCATTGAAGCGAATGCTGAACTTGACTCCGCAGGCCAAAGTGAACCCGTCACGAAGAATAAAAATGAAAAATAACGGTAGCACGAAGAAGAAAGATAAAAAATAGCACTAAGAAAGAAAAGAGAAGAAAATAATAGAGGAGATAATAGAAAATGGAGAAACATAGTGACGATCTGGAGAAAAGTGGGTCGAAGATGAGCCAAGTTAACCGGCAGCTGAGGAGAAGTTACGATGTAATTTACATTTCAAACACCAGAAGCCATTCATTTACGAATGTGATTGCACTTTAGTTTACATATTTAAATGTTCATATATTAAGATTTGAATGAGGCAAAATAACATGCTTTTTCTCTCAAATATATTGTTAGAATCATTTGTTTCAGATGTACTGTAATTATTTTCTGTATAAAATTAATTTGGTGTTCAAAAAGTCTTTTTTCAAACTTAAGTCTTGAAAAAGAGGGGGTCATCTTATAATCAGGGCCGTCTTATATTCGGGCCAATGCGGTATTATTATTATTTTATTGTATTTTATTTTTTTAACCAGTCCATGGTTAGTTGCTAAGTTGAATACAAAGCAAAACATATCAGCAAAATTGCACTTGTTGATCAGCAGAATTATTTTAGTTATTTATTTTTGCCAGGTCACTTGTTTTAGAGGAGCCCATCCATCCCTTCCGTCAGTTAATTAACGCCTCACCACCAAACGCTGCAGCCTTCAAATAAGTCGAATACACATGCTGGCCTGCTTTACGTGCATGAGCCTTTTGAGCATTCCGAGCTTATAAGACACGGCGCTCTAAAACATTCCTCATTCCTCTCATCGGATGGCTTTTTGAAAATGGTGATTTTAATTAGTTTGGTGTGATTTTTAAGGGCGTGAGTAGAAGAGAGCGTGAATACTTTCATAGTGTGCACAAGCAAAAAAAAAAATGAAAGCTGTCAAGTAGAAAGTGGAGGAATATACATTTATTTCAGTCCACCAATGTTATTTAACAAGTGGCAAGGAAAAGAGAGCATTTTAAAAAAGACCTGCTTTTGTTTCTGACTTATTAAAAATTCATCATTAATTAAAGCCGTGAGCGGTGACAAAAAGGCACTCCGACCCGCATTTTTAAGGTGGACCAAAATGATAAAAACTTGCTCACATTCGATGTCATAGTACTCATAAAAGCAACTAGCAAAGGCTATTAGTGAAGGCATTGAAGTGAAACGCAGAAAGGTCTCTCTCTCTCTCTCTCTCTCTCTCTCTCTCTCTCTCTCTCTCTCTCTCAAACACACACACACACAAACGCACAAATTAAAAGGAAAAACCTGGTTTGAGTGTTTGAGTGGACCAAACTATGTTGTAAGCGGAAACACTGCAGGGATAATCACTCCCATAAATCAGTCAATACCAGCAAATTATTCGCCAACACCTTCGTCAAGAAAAGATTACTTTTCTCCCACTTCAGCATTGTGAACAACATAGACCATGATGCATTGCGCCGCTGAGCTGATAGGAGCACATGACAATGAAATGATTGGCCAATCCTAATTCTTTGTCGGTACTGTTTTTAATTACACAAAATGTTGTGCTTTTTTTTTGGAGTTATGAGTTTTTTTAACAACATCATGAGTTTCGAAGTAAGCTTATTTTATGTCGCTAACCTCCCCACAATATCGATAATTATTGTCTCATGACGTTGAGATGATTTTTCCATCCCTACGGCACCCGAAAGTTAAAAATGCTTTTATGGTCTTTGTTTTCTTTCCCTGCATTCCACACAAATGTGCGCTCCAAATCAAATCTAATTGAATAAGCTGAGAAAAGTAGAACATGGTGCAAAAATGTATAGAAAAGCAACCCAGCAGCTTCCATGATGGTAATATAATACACACACACACACACACATATTATATATACATATTTTTTTTTTTACAACAAAAGCTCCATTTGTGGCATTTCTGACAGTGCGGCGATGCCTTAAAAGCATCATTATAGACTTGGTCGGGCTAAAGGCCAAACTAATTTGCATTACAAGTGCCCTGCTTGAGTCATTTCATATTGTAGTCACAGCAGCAACCTTGACAAGGAGCAAACAAACAAATGAACAAAACAACAAAGACGGAAATTATTTTGCTCACACTAAAAGCATGTTACTTTAAAATGACCCTGACGCCTACGCTCACACTCACGCCAGCTGAATGCTAACATTAAAGCTCGCTCTCCCGGCGCTAAATGCACCGTGCGACATGTACGCTATGTTCATCGTCACGGGCTTGCCTTGACTGATTACATTTTTTTTTTAAAATCAGAGTTTTTCATATTAACAAAACTTCACCCCACCCACTCCCCCTCCAGCTAACAACTGCTCGCACTTGTATGAACAGGTGACCGCTGTCATCGAGAGAATGAGGCTACCTTGGTGTAAACTCGCAATTGTCACCTCAGATGGATTGTCAATTTTTACTACTAGAAAAAGACAAAAAACGGCAAATTGCTGGAAAGGAACAAAGCCTAGAGCAGGATATCATTTTCCTTCACTGCATCATTCATCAGGAGTCTGTCTCAGTGAAAGTCTGGATTGCACCCTTACTTGCTCTTCATTGTAATGCTTTTGCTATCCTACCAAAACCAAAAGGTAAGCAGAGCTGCACTGGGATTTGTTGGCTGCTTTACAGTGTAGTATGTGAAATTCTGCCTCTTCATATTCAAATGCCATTACAGTGAAACTCCTCTAGAACGAAACCGACATGGGCGAAAATACACCGTAACCTACATGGCGAAAATACCCCCCAAATAATCTTCATGCATTAACACCATTCCCACTTTCCTGCCCCCCACACAATGAAAAACAACCCTGTTGCGTTATGCGATATCTTTTTCTCTGCTCTTGCCTCACGACAACATTCACTACAACGAAGTCTAATCCAACAGCGACCTCGACAGCTTTGTTCGGAAACGGCAACAGCAACCACCACACTGGTTAACACATGCGCATTTGTCCAGGAAGTATTTGTTATTGTTAGTTTCAGATGCAGCAAGAACGGACTTCAAAACGGACCTTTGGATGTCAAGCAATTAAGACAAGAAGCGCTCTGATGCGGGAAGAGAGGGTAAAAGAGATCAGAATGAAAGACGGAGGAAGCAAAATAAAATACATTATCCAAGAAATTGATGTAAGTTAAAGTGAATGCTGATCATAAATTTCGCAATTTATTTCCCTTTTTTCTTTCTACACTGACTGTATGAAGTGTCAAATCAGTGGATGCTCATACCTATGCACTATTGGAATTAAAATAAAGAGGACACATACGTTTGTGTGTGCGTGTACACATACGTGTGTGTGTGTGTGTGTGTGTGTGTGTGTGTGTGTGTGTGTGTGTGTGTGTGTGTGTGTGTGTCTTTTCATCTGAGATCAAATTTGCAACAGTGAAAAAACCCCTGTTGTGAAAGATTTCTTGCTGCAAACATTGATTTCGTTGTAGAGGAGTTTCACTGTATTTTCTTTTTGGACGCATGGAGTATTTTTTCAAGTTGAAGCTGTTCACCAAGTCGCAACAAGCTAGCAGGCAGGCCATTGGTCCACCCAGAATACGGGGTGACGTATACCGCCACTCATTTGCTTGAGCGAATATGCTAATATTAGCATTGTGTGAAAAGTGTGCTTTATCTCTTACAATACAATACATGCTGATTTATATAGCGTTTTCACAACAGCGGCAGCTGTAATCATTGTGGTATTTTGATGCCTCTACTTCTGCTTTGTTGGACAAAGCTGGAGCCCTATTGATGTGATGAACACACCATTTTGGAGATAAGGGGGATTGTCAATCGATTCCATTGACGTTCCTCACCATTTTTGCACACCCAAGCACAAAACCTCCCCGACAGCACAGCTGAGATGATGCTCCGCCGAATTTTTTTGTAAAAAGTAGGCACCACACGGTGCACTGTGGGGGGAGATAAAACCCAAAGCGATGACATCACCGCCTCAAGGTCAGAGTTTAAACGAAGGGCCCTCCAACGTTTAATTCACTTCATGCCAACCCTCCCCTTTTCACTTTTTTTATTCACCCCCCCTTCTCCCGGTTGACTGCTGACTGTTAATGGTTCACGCCTGTTACAAGGTATTAAGCTCAGAATGGCCTGCAAAAGCCAATTATGTTTGCACTGAGTAGGTGGGTGGGTGGCTGGGGGGGTTAACCTTCAAGTTTGTTGTCGTGTTTGTGTTGAAGGCATCTACTGCCCCCAGGTGGGTCAGCACAGCAGTTACAGTCTAGTCAGCGTGTACTATGCGACTTATGGTTTGTTTGACCCGTTGCGGCTACGTCACGCGATCACGTGAGTGCACCATGACGGGCAGCAAAAGTTAATGACTGCTGAATCAAGGTGGATGGAAAAAGGAGCGATTTAGCCACTCTATGAGTTATTTTTTGCCCATCTAGCCATGACATCCTCTATTTCAACTGCCGCCTGCTGCGTTCACTGTTTCAATGAAATCATCAGCTTTGGCGGAATTCACAGCGCACGACCTTTATTATTGTGTTTTCATATCCCTTACACTGGAGCTGATTTAAAAGCTTATAAAAGTCTGGACGCAGCCCTTTTTTTTTGGGTCGCTGGCTGGGTTCCTGGGACTAGATGCTACGCTCACACCAAAGGGACAAGATACATTGTAATGGTGAAGGTAAAACTTCCGTATGATGCTAACTGACATCCACCCCCCCCCCCCCCACACACACACACACATGATCCTGTTTGCACCCAGCAACATGTTGTAATTGAGTACAATATATGTACAATGATACTAAGCTTGTGAAAAATTATCCATGCAAATCCTCAAGTATTTTGAGGGTATTCAGTCCTTTCGATTGATTGCTGCTATCCATGGCCGTCTTTTATCTTCATGTGCTAAGAGCCAGGTTTGATTTACACCCCTGTCTAGTAGTACATCCGACCGCAAAGCAATATATGACCATTTTTAGAAAAGTGTCCTTGGGTGTCTTGAAAGGCTCTTATAAATAAAATGCATTATTATTATTATTATCGATTCTATAAACAGAGACAGGACTACACACTTCACAGGAGTTTCAACAGTTTTATATATATATATATACATATATATATAAAATGTTTTTTTGTGGCTGTCCGTCATGACGAAGGGGGCATTCCTACGAAGAATGTGATTTACTGCACAAAAGGTGAATAGCGGCCTCATTAAAGTTGTGGGAGAGACTGGGTGACTTTTGGGGAAGAGGGTGGCCATGGGACTCCCTAAAATGGTCGCCAGCCAATCACAGAAATCATGACAGGTACGCACCCCCACCCCAAAAAAAAAAAAAATTTACTCACAATTACCTCAATTACCGGGTTCGATTCCAGCTCCGGCCTCCCTGTGTGGAGTTTGCATGTTCTCCCCGGGCCTGCGTGGGTTTTCTCCGGGTGCTCCGGTTTCCTCCCACATTCCAAAAATATGCATGGCAGGCTGATTGAACACTCTAAATTGTCCCTAGGTGTGAGTGTGAGCGTGGATGGTTGTTCGTCTATGTGTGCCCTGCGATTGGCTGGCAACCGATTCAGGGTGTCCCCCGCCTACTGCCCGGAGACGGCTGGGATGGGCTCCAGCACCCCCCGCGACCCTAGTGAGGATCAAGCGGTACGGAAGATGAATGAATGAATTACCTCAATGAATCCAACATGCACAGGAAGGCCATAGCAAGAGATTCAAAACCAGAACCACGGGATTGAGATGCGGACGTGCAAACCACTAGTCCACCACTGCATTACATGTGTTATTTTAAAATATTTCATTTGTATTTAATATTTAAAAATATTTTTATGTGGAACCTAAAAAATGTGGGAAAGCAGGAAAGCTAGAGTAGCAGCCATTTGTTGCTAGGCAGGAATTGCAGCGTGCACGGGTTAAGATGTCAGTGGGTGTGTTCATTTTGACTCTGTCTAAATTATAAAACTCATTAGGAAGAAACAAATTAGAGGGAACATTTATGATGTTCTTTCAACACATACTGGAGGGAGAATGTAAAATCCTGATGAATATAACACTGCCTTCTCCACCATCTTGCTATATGTTAGCATACCAATGATTAGCCTGTTAGCTTTTTCTTTTCTAGCAAATTCTTTAAAAAATGGTACCAACTACAGGAAAGAATATAAAATCATATCAGGTTGCCTTTGTGCCCTTTATTTCATGAGAAATGGTACTACCTAGGGCGGCCCGGTAGTCCAGTGGTTGGCACGTCGGCTTCACAGTGCAGAGGTACCGGGTTCAATTCCAGCTCCGGCCTCCCTGTGTGGAGTTTGCGTGTTCTCCCCGGGCCTGCGTGGGTTTTCTCCGGGTGCTCCGGTTTCCTCCCACATTCCAAAAACATGCGTGGCAGGATGATTGAACACTCTAAATTGTCCCTAGGTGTGAGTGTGAGTGCGTATGGTTGTTCGTTTCTGTGTGCCCTGCGATTGGCTGGCAACCGATTCAGGGTGTCCCCCGCCTACTGCCCGAAGACAGCTGGGATAGGCTCCAGCACCCCCCGCGACCCTAGTGAGGATCAAGCGGCTCGGAAGATGAATGAATGAATGGATGAATGGTACTACCTGCAGGACAAGATATAAAATCATGATCAACCTACAGTACCTTAGTGCTTTTATTACGCAGGCGACTGTCTTGTTGCATACCGATTGTGATTTGTCATTTTAAAAATGATACGCGGCTACGGAGAATGATATAAAATCCTCATCAATCTAACTTGGCACGCTCGCAACTCTTGTGTCCATCTTGCTACATGTTAGCATAATTAACTTTCACATGGTGGCATACCTCTGTGAGCCAGTTTCTGCAAGAGCGTCCTGAGGCCCAGCAAACTGGAGAAAGACACAGCGTACGTGTTCAGATCTGCGCCGGCCAGCTGCTGACACCTTCCGAAGACACCGTCTGCGCACCAGACGAACAGAACCATGAACAAAATATACAAACAGCAAACAGAGGTATCCTCGTTCTGTGACATTCTACCCCGTTAAGCAGCTCCTTTGCTGATACCAACGACTCTATAAAGAGTTCGGGAAGTGTGTGTGCGTGTGTGTGTGGAATAGGGATGGAGGGGGGGCGAGGGCGCTACTATGCCAATCTAGCACAACAGGCTGGCTCAATTCGGGTCACCAGGCAACCAGAGCCAACTGGTTGTTCGGGATGACTGACCGGGACCTCTGGAGTAGGCTGAAATGTAATAAAGATGCATATAATTTCATCCGCTTGACCGGATAGAAATGGCAAAACCCAAAAGTGTAATCAGGCAACAAGCAGCATATCATTCACTGTGTTTTCGACAGGTGTTCTCAAGATAGCGATGCCAACACAACAAAGTTAATGCTCAGATTTGTGGACATTCTTTCTGTCGATTTCAGCGTCGCATGGCACCAAGCAGCCCATCATGCACTGTCTTGACTATTTTAAGCGTCATTTTTATTGTTGAATATGATGTAAATGTCCAAATGGAACACTTATGGAAGGCCACACTACTCGTCTGTACCAACAGAAAGACATCTAATTCGCTCCAAGTCTCTTGTGGCTCTTTGGCTTACTGCTTTTATAAGCCCAAGGCCAGCAGATAAGTGCTACATGTTACCTCCCCCAAGAGCGTGGCCAGGGTCCTTTATAAACAATTAACCAGCTGTGTTGTATTGATTTGGTGGTCACCTCACCCACACTCTGGGCTATTAAAGCCCACGCTGTATGTTCAATTCGAATGTTGTGAGTGATGATCAGAGTTTCGGAATCACTTGAGCCGCATCGGAAGCACTTTTGAGACACTGTTAAGGAAAATACCCCATTCACGAACATGTTCAAAATGGACAATAACCAGCATCCGTTCTTTTCGCAGGACAGCGACAATATGTTAGCATACTGACTGTTAGCATTTTAGCAATCGTCATTAGCAATGATACATAGCTATTGGGCAAGAAAAAAATCTCAATTTGTCGACATTTTATCAAATTTCATATGCATACATGTAAGCATCCCACCAGTTCATCTGTTCATTGGGGAACGAGATATTCCAGAATATTATGACAACAGGTTGTTAGCATGCAGGCTGTAAGCATAAGAAGCCTTTTAAGATTGTTTTTTTTCTTTTCTGTATTAACTCAGTCTAATTACTTCCCAGACAAAACAGTCCGATTAGATAAGTGTGGCACTTCATCAATCACACGAACCAGGAGATGGCTCTGTTTATCTGCACTCGACATCATGGCCTGTCTGGACATATTGATTTGCGCTGCCAATACACCCGTCCAAACATGTCCGAATATGTCGTCAGTTGTCTCCATCGCCTTTCTCTCTCTTTTTTTTTCTTTTTACATCATTACATTGCTGTCTCCTTCCCGGCGCATTAGCGTTCACGCTGTAGATAACAGGCTGCAGTGTGTGGGTGGAGTGGCGTCTGGATTTATGGCCCCTAACTGTTTAGCTACTAAAAAAAAAAAAGATTCCTCCTTCATAACTTCAAAATGATCAACAGAGGGACGGATTTAGTCATTGTAGGTGCTTTGACTGTTTAGAATTCATAGAATAGTATCCAATAAAATGGCTTGTCACAGAATGGAATAAAACAGAATAGAATGGAATAAGCTCTACAAGAGGACACAAAACGTGACCAAAAGAAAAAATTAGTGAGTCAGTCAGTGAATGAGTAAGTCATTGTTTCACTTGTGTTCATACTTCATTTTATCCTTTCAATAGAGTGCAGATCAATATGTTAGTGCTGTTGATGCTGTTTTGTAGAAGGAAGTCATATCTAAATGTTTGAAATGTCACAAAAGAAAAAAATAGCCACGCCATATTTGAAATTATGCTTGCAATGCAAGCTTTTGCATAAAATATCTTTTTCTCCGTTTTTTTATCCTCAGAAAATGGAAATCTGATGACATATAGCAATTTTCTAATGCTGATGGCTAAAGAAGGAAACAAAAAAAACGTTTTTTTTGCGTCGAAAGAAAAGAGTTGCATTCTATTTCTTTTATTACGCTTACACGTTTATATGGCAATAGAACACAATAATCATTGGCCCTTGCAAATTAATTGAACTCCAGTCAAACGGCTGAGCTTGAGGGATTCAATGAGTTCATCGAGGCCCATTGCCATGGAAACCCAAAAGAGATGCTGCACATCAAATATTTAACAGACCTGTTATGTCGTTGCCAGTCTGCCTGCCTTCGTTATATAACAATAAGATGTATTTTTTTTGTCCTGGGGAGACAAAAGCTTACTTTTATTATGTCGTGAGGCCTCCATGAAAATGTTATTAGAAACTGGGCTGAGAAAAGCAGGTTAGCGCTTTGGGGGAAGAAAGTGAAGTGGCACCACCCCCGCGTTTCCTGCGACTCATCACCAATGACGCCGGGTTACCAGGCAACTTAAACAGACTTAACTATTTCCATATCGGCTTCATACTAGGTGTCATAATCAGATTTTGAATATAATTAAAATACTAAATCATTTGGGGTAATTCGGTATTAACTATAAAACCAGCCCAAAATATTTTTTTCAAAAGTGGACTTACCGTTGACACAGAACTCGTAAGCTAGGCAAAGGTCATCTTCAAACAGGCAACCTGGAAGAAAAAAAATAGGATTCATAAGTTCAAGTAAAGCTAGTTTTTTTTAATCGTAAATGCAATGAAAAATAAGTTATCAAATTAAATGTAATGATTTTTGCTTTATTTACGATTGTACTTTTACAATGATGTTCTCTTCATTTTCTTACATCAATTTTTGCAATTTGTTTTGGAGTGGAAAAAAACTTTTTTCTCCAAATTTTCTGTCGCATGAGGAAGGGAAAGTGAGGCAAAAATGAACAAGTTTCGAACGATAAGAGGAGAGAAAGTGACAAAAGTATTTTCAAAGAAAGTGCACATCACTTTTTTTCCACCTTGTGAGTAGAAATAATGCCCAGCGGGGGGGTTTAAAACGCAATTTGCTTTTGTAGAGCGACAGGCCTACTTTACCTCCTCATCACTTTTTGCCTTAATTTAACCGAAGAGCGTGTCAGCTCTCAATATTAATTAGGACCTTCCATTAAATCAAGGATCCAGCCGCGCGTCGGCGTATGCACAGCTGATAAAAGCCACATCCTCTTCCCTCCGCCACTGTGGCAGAGATGATTAAAAATCACGCCTTTTAATTAAAAACGTAATCTACATTGATGCAGCTGATTAGCGATGAAGAATACAGGTGGAACAACAATTATCCAGTCTATATCTTAATGAAGCATCCAGACTAAAACAATGTCCACGTGCTAAGTGGTCAAATTTTGAAGCATGATAAAAAGTGTGGAGTCTTTGGAGGTTTTGCAGGAGGCTGGTAAATACAGTGCCGCCAAATGTTGTTGTTGTTTTTTTTAAGAATATTTCATTCCTGTTGACTTGTATTTCCAGATTAATATTTGTATTTAGGGCGGCCCAGTCGTCGAATGGTTAGCGCGTCGACGGGAGTTTGCATGTTCTCCTCGTGCCTGCGTGGGTTTTCTCCGGGTATTCTGGTTTCCTCCCAGATTCCAAAAAACATGCATGGCAGGCTGACTGAACACTCTAAATTGTCCCTAGGTGTGAGTGTGAGCACGGACGGTTGTTCGTCTCGGATTGGCTGGCAACCGGATCAGGGTGTCCCCGCCTCCTGCCCGAAGATAGCTGGGATAGGCTCCAGCACACCCCGCGACCCTTGTGAGGATAAGCGGATCGGCAAATGGATGAATATTGCATTCCTGTTGACTTGTATTTCCAGATCAATATTTGTATTTAGGGCAGCCCAGTAGTCGAGTGGTTCGCGCGTCGACCTCACAGTGCAGAGGTGCAGGGTTCAATTCCAGCTCCAGCCTCCGTGTGTGGAGTTTGCATGTTCTCCCCTGCGTGGGTTTTCTCCGGGTATTCCGGTCTCACATTCCAAACACATTCATTGCACGCTTAAAATTGTCCTGAGGTGTAAGTGTGAGCCCGGACGGTTGTTCGTCTCCGATTGGCTGACAACCGGTTCAGGGTGGCCCCCGCCTGCTGCCCGAAGACAGCTGAGATAGGCTCCAGCACCCCCCGCAGGCTTTGCGAGGATAAAGCGGATCAGAAAATGGATGGATGGATGGATGGCTATTTGTATTTACAGAAATGAAAAGTGAAATGAAAATCAAGTATCTCGCCATTCCTCAACTATTTTGTTTCCCCGCCACCCACATTTTCAGGATATTTATTGGGTTTTGGGGGAGAATTCTATGGGTTTCATTTGAAATATTTTTTCCAAATGCATTTCAATGTGCATTTATTATATGAGAATGTTGGTTATTCATGGGCAGGGCTGATGCCAAGAGTGTGTGGGGGGCTCTGACTGTCCAATAAATAAGTGGACCACTTCTGATCAAATCTGGGATGTTCAGCTCTAAAATCATGATCGTTTCAAGCCTAAAAAACACGCATCTCCAAATTTTACAAGTTGCCCCCCCCCCCAAAAAAAAAAACAGTGAAAACGTTCGAGCTGCAAGTTTGGAAGTCATCTGTGTTGTGCAATAAAAAGCACGTTGAGGATGAATATTTGTTTTAGGAAATATTTAGGAAATAGGAAATATTCACTCAAGTGTCATTTTCATCATTGGTGAAACTTAAAGTATCTCCAAATTTGGATGTGTGTGAGCAAGTGTGTGTTTTTAACAATATTTTTTTTTAACTCAAGGATTAATTAACATCTAGTCGTAACATTTTTGTTGTCCAGTCAAAAGCATGTATCTACAATTTTTCTCTCTGTGCCTTTCTGTGCTCAATTTTGGACATATTAAGATTAAGATATCCTTTATTTGTCCCACACTGGAGAAATTTACAGCCTCCAGCAGCAAGAATGTGGGTAGAAAGAAGAAAGAAGAAAAAACTAACAAACACCGTTCAATTAAGTGCAATATAAATACAAAAAAGGATAAATCGCAGTGCTATTTACAATTGTTTTTCACATCACACACATCACATCATTTAATTATTATTATTATTATTATTATTATTATTATTATTATTGTTGTTATTTTTATTCAGCAGGCTGACAGCAGTCGGTAGGAACAAGCCGGTATCTCTCCTTCTTACAGCGCGGGTGTATCAGTCTAAATATGGAGGGAAAAGAGAAGCAAATTCAAATTTTGATATTCTCGTGAACGCGCATGCAACCCAACCGAGAGTGCAGGTGCAACCGAGCCTGACGCATTCAACGCCGAATGTCTTCCAGAATTCCCATGTAGGTCGCTCTCTGCCAATTCCTGGCGACATGCCTGTCCGCCCGGCAACAGCCAGGCCACGAATTAAAGATGGCTGCATCGCCACGGCAACAGCGCAACTAGAAATCATCTGGCCCTGAATTGAATGAATGAACAACGGGCAAAACCATGCCGCCTTTGGGTTTGCATCTGCCACCTTCAGCTGTGCACTCCCCCCGCTGCAATGACAACTGGTGTCGGGTATTAATCATTCTGAAAGGAAGCAGACATGATGGCGTTCATTTCCACATGTCGATTAGCTCTCAGAACGGAAGCTACACGAGCACCACCACCCGTGTTTTGACGTCTTTTTGGTCCTGCTCTCTTTTTCAGAACCCAATGACTCAACAGAAAGCCCTTGTCTAAATGCATAAAGCTATTTTCACACCCCAAGCTCCGGGGAGGCGAGATCTGTGCTTCGACAAAGGCGCCAAGAGCGCTCTGCATTATTTTGCCAACAGCGTCTACGAGCAGGTCTAATTGAACTTCTTCACACTCCTTCTGTTGTCACACCAGCCAGAACAGGAAGGAACACGCTGAAATTTGTGTTATCGTCCCAGCTCTCTACCGGCACTTTTATATATTTTAGCAACCTATCAATCTATTCAGATTAGTACCAACTCAACTGATAACAGTAAAAATGGTGCCCATCTGTTTAATTATCTACAATCAATTCTCTCTTTTTTTTTGTTAACTCATTTGATACCATTGACAGGCAGCGAGATCACTGGGAGAGCTGACTGAGTTAATGCCGAGGGAGCCAATGGCACTCCCTTCGCGAACTGCTGGTCGCGCACAATCTCTGTGTGTTTATGGCAAACAAATTAGGCCTAAGCGATATGGCTAAAATGTAATACCTCGATATTTTTGCTATATATCTCAATAACAACACACTAACAATATTAGTATGGGCTCAGTGAAAGCAATGCTTTTTTTTAATGAGAACTTACTGACGCCATCAACTTTAACAAAGTCGGCGATCAATTAGAAAATAATTAGATTCACATTGTACTGTAACAGTGCTTTAATCATAATCACCACTTACCGCTGCACATATTCCATTTGTTGTGTGTGCAATGAGGCATTACATGGCGATGTGATGTGAGGACTCCCAGCGATGTGAACTATGCCTGGATAGCATTTTGAGGATCCCATTACAATATGTTATGTTGTATGATTTGTTACTAATCCACAAAAAAGATGGAGACAGTCAACAAAGACACGTGTTGCGACCACTAACTACATACTATGTCTTTCCATCCATCAACAACCACGACTAGCATAAGTGCCCTCTAAGGATTTGTTTCATGCTCTCATTCAAAACCAAATGCATACAACTGCCACGAAGAGAATTTATAACGGCTGCCACCGTTTTATGTCTCAAAGCCATTCATCTGCAGAAATCATAAAGCATTTTCTGCCTGCTGATACAATTTATGCGCCACACACTGAAGTTTCTTTCCCATGCTGTGCTGCTGACGTACATATGCACAGGACGCTTCTAAATATACACCGGATCTTCAATATGAAGCCGTCTGCATTAATAATCCCTCAAATTTGAGCTGTGGCTCCATAATGAGCATGTTAACACCATAATGTGTATATCCTTGAATGGGATGCAGTGGATGTCAATAAATTGTTAAATGGAATTATAAATACCATGTGTTCAGTACATATAGTGTATGCTTTTTAATATGTTTATGCTCATGCATCAATCAAGAGGCATTAGGCTACCGGCAATCAAAATGGATGCCACACTCTTTTCAAAAAGTTTAAGTTGTAGTTAATCACAATCCAAAACATTTCTATATTTTCACTGTAAAAACAATTAATTTAATGAATAAAAACTGTCACTTCAATGTTTCATTTTATTTCACAATAATTGCTTTTTTTCTACTACCCATGCTTTCTCTTCCGAGTTCTCATCCCGTGTCCACGACGTTACACACGCCTGGAACAACACGTGGATCCCGCCTGAAATTTGTAGCGCCCCCCCCCCCCCAAAAAAACAGTCAAATTGAGCACATGGTAACTGGTCCTGTGAAAAAACAATTAAAGCCAGACATTTACATGAATTTATAAAACTCATCCAGACGCCCAGACAGAGTGTAAAATAAGTGAACAAGTCTGGGCAGAAGAGCTTGTTTGGCCAACTTGTTCACACATCATTTAAGTTTATCGAAATGCTACACTCTTTAAAATGCACACATTGCCATTGACCAGCCGTTTTAGCAGTATTTTATCTTTTTAGCGGGCTCATTATTGCCATAGTGCATTTATATTTTACTTGCCTGATTGTGACTTGAGTATGACTACAACGGTCGGGCATGGCTAACAGTGGCGTCGAAGACAGGGGACTCCATTTTTTTGTTTGTTCGTTTTTTGCGACAGCGCGTATCCTCCCGGAGATGTTGAATGTGTGATAGTATCATAGAATCGTCTTCCTGAATAATTTATACTGAGAAGACATTTAATTGAACATAGTTGCAGCACACCTTCGTTCCGCCTAAATTCGACGGGCGCGGGAAGCACTAGCCCTTCGTTAATTTCGCAGTTTTTTTCCTTCGGTGGTTTCGCTGCTTCTTCGTTGGTTTAGCTGCTTCTGCTTCTTTGGTTGAACGTTTCTTCTTCGTGTTAGGGTTCCGATTTTATTAATCAAATATTTTATCGAAGGCATTTTTTAATTAATGATATTTAATTATCGCGTAGCCCTAACTTATACACTGAATATTTATATTTACATACATATACATTGTATTACGTCTATGCATAAATTAGAACTTCCCCATACTTTGTCCACCAACCAAAATATTAGACACAGCTCTTTTAAAATTTCCCAGTGGAAAATAGCACAAAAGGCGTACTGTTAAAGGCGTACCTCAAAATAGCCCTTTATCTTTTGAAATGTATTATATCCGGATAGTGCTACCTAATAATGTGACCAGTGGGAGAGCTTATTATGATGCTAACTGGGCCTTGTTGCATATTATGTAACTTTCTTATGGCGATGTATGGATTTCACCTTGCAACACAAAAACTATTAGAACACTTCTTTTGGTTTGGGGGAGGAAACATGCAGCAAATGCCAGCGTGGAACATAAACGTTGTCAACTTTTTTTCATTTCTTGCTTTCAAGATTAGGACGCATGTGATAATTTGAAGATAAATGTGAAAAGCGAGAAAGACGTGCTTACCATAGCTTCCGTCGGCTCGTGCTGGTGCGAAGCAGCAGAGGCAGACAGCCAATGCGAAGACGAACACGGGACACCACGGAGACTCCATCCCGCCGTTTAGCTCATTCCATGCCCGGTTTATGAGCGCATGACTGCAGCCAACGCCAGGTGGGAGCAGCCCCAGAGAAGTCGCTGGAGCTAGAGGGGCATGTCGCTCGCTTGGTTTGGGGGCATGGGGTGTCAGAAGAAGCTAAAATGGCTGCAGATTTGGTGTATGTAGGGGGGAAATGGGGGTTCGGCAGAGCAGAGGCCGGCCGTGGTTTTCAGCACCGAGAACAGCGATCGAGTCAGACGAAGGAGCCCCTCCTAAACGTGACGTCACAGAATCGTGGAGGGGAAACGTGCGCGAGGAGCTCAGGCAGGGCCGCATCGATGCAATGAGCGGAGATGTGAGGGGCATGTGAAAAGGGAGGGCCACCCAAATGGGGATTAAGGAATGGATCCCGCTATGGAATTTAAGGTGCCTATATACATACCGAGTGATTTATGTTGAGAGGAAATAAATTTAATCTGTGCTGTGTGTTACACATACAGTACATTTGACAATAAAATGTATCCAATCCAATTTACCTCCTATCTACCAACCAGTTCACCTTCCCATTCATTTATGTGCCTTGCTATCTGTCCATCGACTGGTCTTTCTAATCAGTTATCTAAGTACCTAGCATCTAACTACCTACCTACATACTGGATGTAACAATCTACCTGCCTACTCAATCATTTACTTCCCATACCAATCGATCCATCTCTCTCCCCAATGTAGCTCACAGTTGTCAACCTACCATCGAACTAACAATCTTCCAACCTACCCATCCATCTAACTACAAACCTAATTATTACATGCCCATTTACCAATCTACCTACTCATCTAACTACGGTATACACTGAACCCATCTGTTCATCTAGCTACCCATCTAATTACATCTATCTGCATGCCCACCATTATTAAGCTATCTACTCTCCATCGATCAACCAATCGATTTATGAAACAATCAGTGCTGAAAATAAAGGTGTTTAAGTACAACAGCATTATTATCTGCGTTAATTATTCACTGAGTAATCTAGTCAAAAAAAACATTGCCACAATTGAACAGGAAGTTTGCCATTTTAACTGGAAGCAGCCATTTTAGAAAAATCCTGTATTGGAGGATAGCAACACATGAATAGCATAGCTGAAGACATTAACAAATCCACATCAAGTGCAGTGTAAGATTTATTCTCCATTCTTAAACACACAAACAGGTTATATATACATGCAAATAAATGTTTTTAATATAAGAAATACAAAAACGGAGGCACTCTAACGTGCTATTTTTTTTCTTTCAGTCCGCCCAGAGTGTCAAGATTTCATTCAGCGTCATCACAGAAGACTGATAAATGACCCTGTAAAGACAAAGACAATTTTTTTGCTTCACAAACCAAATATTTCATAATTTGCTCTCATTTGATGTGATCCTACCCTTGGACATCGCCCTCCACATTTGCATGTGCGTTTATCTGCTGCTGCACGGTTATAGCGGCTTTCTCCAAGTACGTACTGTCCTGTGCCACTGCAAAAAGACAATTTTACAGTTAAATATGTTCATATTTAATATGACAAAGTAATTAGAACAAAAAATTCGACCCACCGTGTCGCAGGACCGCCAGGAGGTGGACAACAGCAGCCAGCTCAGTCAGAGTGCTGAAGGTGTCAGAGTCCAGCGAGGAGAGAACCTCAGCCAAAAAAGCCCTGAAGGCAACACGCAAGCACCATTGGATACAGAATCAGTTTTTATTGTTCTTTTTTTGTTGTTAATTAACACTACCACCTAATAGTAGCACTCTGATACATTTTATTTGTCAAGCTGTTTTCATGTTATCCTACAAACAAAGAAGCTAAATTGTGCTTGGTAGGAAGCAATAATGCCAAAAGATAAAGTTGATCACTGTCAAGGTCTTTCCTACCTGGTAACAGACTGCGACTTGAGGATGGCAGACAGGAGGGTGCCGGAAAGCGCAGGCAAGTCCTGCACGGTCTCTGGAGTCATCACTTCTTTGGGGTGTGTCATCTTGTGGGTTGGGTGGACAGACCATCATTCACTTCATAGTACCAAGCCCTCGATCAAGGTACCCATCAAACCACCTATCCACTGTATGTTCCATCTATTTACAGTCTATGTTCATTAATCTGATGTACAGTATATCACAATTGATGTATTCCGATCACTTCATCATATTTGCAACCTTATGGGAATATAGTTGATTATAGTGATGACAAAATGGGAATATAGTTGATTATAGTGATGACAAATCTCCCTTTTGAGGGGCTTCAACATACCTTCTGGAGAGTGTATCTTGTCTCCACAATGACTATTGCGAAAAGGGTGTCAAAGACGCCACCGATGTTACAGACTTGAGCCTCTTGCAGGAAGTCGGCGAGATCGCTCAAAGCCGACTGACACAGCTAAGAACCAACCACAACAACAACAACAACATCGTAGGTGGCTCTATATGACAATTTGTGGAGGTGATAGATGAAACGGTACGATGCAGGATAACAAATCGTGAATACAAATGTCAACGTACCTCTTTACTCTCTTCCGGCTTTTTCTTAAGTCGGCGAGCCAAGAGTTCGATCACCTTCTGGAATATGTTGGCTACCGCTACCAGACACCTGGTGGCGGCATCCCGCTCGTCTCCAGCCGGTTTGCGGTCGACCGGGGACGCACTTGCCATCAACGCTTTCAGAACCAGCAGCACGGTGGGAATGCACAGGTACCCCGCTTCTGTAACACACAGAGTGCAGAGGGAGGGAGACATACACACCATTACCGTATTTTCCATATTATAAATCGCACCAGCCATAAATGGCATAATAAAGAACAAAAAAACATACTTATGTGATAAAATCCAACACCAACAACAGGCATGTCTTTGAAGGCAAATAAAAATAAAACAACAGGCTGAATAAGAGTACGATATGCTAACGTTAAACGCATAAACAATGAACTGAGAATGTGCCCATTATGTTCACGTAACATATTAAGAGTTATTCAAATAACTGTAGCTTAATGATCATGCTAACAAGTTAACCAAACCATCAGTGTCACTCCAAATCACTAAATCCAATGAAATCTTCATCCTCTGTGTCACTTTTATGCAACTCTGCAAACTTCGGAGGTAGAAGAGGCGGTGCTTCCTCTTCTACTTCACTGACGTCAGAGTCATAGGTTTGTTTTTGTAAATGTGGAAAGCATCAACACAGGCCTAGAGCCCTTTCTTGTGGTTTAATGTGAAAATAAGATGTCAAATGATAGAATGTATGAATTATTTCACACCAGAAGTCGCTCCAGAGTATAAGTCGCACCCCCGGCCAAACTATGAAAAAACTGATTTATAGTCCGGAAAATACGATACTTACAAATATAGTGATCCCTCGCTACTCCGCGGTTCGTTTATCGCGGTTTCAGTGCATTGCGGCTTTTTTCAAACATATATATATATATATTTTTTTTATATACATGGAGTACAATACTGTATATGTTGCTCTGTGTGACTCGCTGTTGTTTCGCAGCTTCTCGCGGACCGTTTGTGGACTTTAAAAAAAAAAATATTTTTTTAACTGTTTATGTTAATTGGACGCTAATTTGCACATTTTCGTTTATCGCGGGTGGTTTTGGTTCCCATTAACTGTGATAAATGAGGGATTACTGTATATAACCATCACCTGAGAGTATGACAAGCGAGCACAGGTGCAGGACGTGATCATTCAAGCCACTGTCATCCAAACAGAGCACCGCGTCTCTGCACACCGTCAGGAAGGTCTGACGGATGAGTGAAAACCAGAAGTCACTTTCCAGTTCCAAGTTGCGTTTTGACATGTTCTCTGATTGTACAGTTACAGCGGGGGCTTTGACACACAAATGTACAACAGTGTTTGATTGAACTCAATAGTTCCAGGGTATATAAAACGTTTCTGATGAAGGTCACCTGAGACCACATGGCGCTCACCTTCGTTATTTCCGCCGCGAAGGCTCTCAAACTCTCCGCCTCATCACCGGCATCTTCCTGAGGACCGTTGGCCAGGAAGGGCAGCACGCTCTCGCCCACCCATGCGGCTGTGTGCTCCAGGGACTGCAGGTACTCGCGGCCTTCGGACAGCTAGGTAGGGGTGTCCTTCGTTTACAAAAGAAGGCTTTCCTTTCCGTGACTTAAAGCAGAAGGATGAGACTTACGTCATGTTGCAAGTGCACACTAAGGCAACCATGGGAGGTGAAGGCCTTGAGGGCTAGTTCTGCGCTGGCTGGGCCACCAGAGGAAGAGCTGAGGTGAGAGTACAGCCGCGACTATACAGTGACAAGACAGGAAGCAAAGAGAGTTAACGCTGATGCAAAACAAGGCGTGACAAAGTGATGGAAATATGGATATACAGCAGATTCTGTTTCGAGACCAGATCGTCACCAGGGTTCCCATTCTTCGACTTGCTTTTCATTTATGGACCTTTAAGGACCTTTAAGGGCCAATTTGCCCGTTTTAAGGACCTTTTCTCCATTCAGCGGGGGATTTATGGTGGATTTAATGCCCGTTCAGCAATATGTGGGCTGAACAATACAAACTCCACATAGGAAGGCCGAAGCCGGAATCAAAGCCTACACCTCTGCTCTATAAGGCCGACATGCTAACCAGTCGACCACTGTGCCGCCCGCCATGATATGATCGGAAGTTGAAATATGATTGCAACAAACCTTCCAGTTTCCAAGAAGTGTGTAGAGACGCTTGAGTGGACCCTGTCTGAGAGCCAGGACTTTGTTTCGTGTGGACTGGTAAAGGAGCAGATAGTCCAAGTAGGCCAGCGCCAGCTCTGGCTTAGCCTCCGTCGTCACCTGGATGGTCACCTTCCGCTTGGCATTTACCTGGTGGAGTGACCGTGGGCGACAAGTTGTTTGAGTGTTGCCATTGTCATGATGACAGACACAGACAGACTGACAAACAGACCACTTGATTCTCGGGCAGGGCTTCGGAAAGCCAATCGATGATGAGCTCCAAGACGCCGGCGGTCTTGCCCCAACTGCACATGCAGTCCAGCAGCTGGCCATACGCCGAGGGCGGGGCTCCGGGTTCCAACTTCCTCAGACGAGACAGCACGCCGTAGCTGGGACAAGACGTTCCCCACAAAGACTTCAGCGTCAGAGGCTGCAGATCGCGGCACTTGTCGGACTTACTCACCTAAATGTTGCCACTGCATTGGCAGGCATGAAGGATGCCATTTGCATGAGGGGAGCGAGGCATCGCTCATCCTGAACATGAGATAGAGTACATTAAACTAAGTCTGTACAATTACATTTGGTTTGTTTTAATGTGTACGGTATATGTTGCGAAGTGTGCAACGCAAAAAGGAAATATATTTGAGTATTCACTCATTGAGCGCTCACCTCTAGCTGGAGTACTTTTTATTTTACACAATGTCAAAAAAATGTGAACAACGACCTTTCTTTCTGACGCAGATGATGACAACTTACTCAAGGTCTGACTCTTTTGGTTTAAATATCGGTGACTGTTATGGGCTCCCTCCTGGAGTACCCAATAACTTAAAGGTACAGTGTGTAGAATTTAGTTTCATCTTGTCGTGAAGCATCAGAATGCAACAAACTAAGCTCAAAGCGCGTGCATTTAGAAGCGCACGCATAAATCCACATTTCAGAGAGAGTACACTTTGCAAGCCTATCACCAATTTCTTCAGCAGAGTTGTCATTCCAAACGACTGACGGAGGAAGTGCATGGCAGATGTTACTTGGGCTGTAGTGATCATGTTCAGGAGCTACGCACTCCAAGTTTGTCTTCTTCGGGTATCGGTAGCAGAAAGATGGCGGCGAAAAATTACAACCTCCTGAAGAGGAGACACGCCCGATGTAATATACCGGTAATTAGAAATTACATCAATTAATTGAGGGCAGCCCGGTGATCCAGTGGTTAGCGCGTAGACCTCACAGTGCGGAGGTACCAGGTTCAATTCCAGCTCCGGCCTCCCTGTGCATGTTCTCCCCGGGCCTGGGTTTTCTCCGGGTACTCCGGTTTCCTCCCACATTCCAAAAACATGCAGGGCAGGCTGATTGGACATTCTAAATTGTTTCTAGGTGTGAGTGTGAGCGCCGATCGTTGTTAGATTGTGCCGCCTACTGCTCGAAGACTGCTGGGATGGGCTCCAGCACCCCCACGACCCTTGTGAGGATAAAGCGGATCGGAAAATGAATGAATAAATTAATTTACGGTGTTGGGAGAGAACATATTTTTTTCACATTACTGAAATTAATAGTCTTTTTTTTAATAATGAAAATTGAAACATAAATAAATGCCACACTGTCCCTTTCAAATAAGGCATCTATCGGCCAATACCAGGTACGCCCATTCCTACTTCTCATAAAGCCATGCATTTGTATAATTTAACAAAATACTCACGCAAGCACGTACAGAAAACACAAACCACCAAACACAGAAAAGACAACAAAACAACGAAACACATGCACACAAACCACAAAAAGCTAAGATGAGAGATGTGACACGACCAAATACAGTCAAACCTTGATTTTCGAACGTCTCTGTTCTCGACCAAATCGGTTTTCGACCAAAAATTTCAAGTTTTTTTTTATGCCTCGGATTACGACCGAAAATCGGTTCTCGACCAAACTGAGCGCACTTCAATGCGCCACTTGACTCCTCTCGCCTTCCTTACACGAGGAAGCAATGCTTCCTCGGGTAGACGAGGAAGTGACGCGTCCTCGTGTAGCGTTCCATTGTGAGCAGATGTGTTCAATAAAGATTTTTTTTTTAAAGAGTGTGGTTTCGGTTTTCAACCAAATTGGTTTTTGAACAGCCTTCTGGAACGGATTATGGTCGAAAACCGAGGTATGATTGTAATTGGCAAAACAAAAAGGTAGCATATGACAGAGTACCGTGAATTTGTTGAAGTATTTGCTCAAGACTCGACCAAACTGGGCATATAGGTGCTTCTGGGTTTCGTCACTTTGCTGGAGGGTCCTGTCGACGTTCTTCCACAGGACAACCACCACCTCCAGTAGACTGGCCACCACATCCTTCTCCAGTGCCAGTTGATTCTCACCCTGAAGCTGAAGGAGAACAGCAGCCCTGCATGTCAGTATGTGGGCTCAAAGACTTTACAACAAGCTTCTCTGTGTGAGTGGTGCTTTTGTCATTTCGTACCCTCCTGTTTTCCTTGCTGCTATCGTTAAGCTCCGCGTCGTCACCATCGCTCTGGATGCTTGAATTCAGGACACGGCGGATGGCCAGCATCAACTTCACTGATTGCAAACAGACAACAGAGTTTCATCTGAAATATCCAGAAGCTTTAATGACCAAAATTGTGCATCATGGTTTTTACCTATATTTGTTGGGGCGGTGTGCATGTGAGCGTACAGATAAAACTTGCGGGCTGCCATGGGGTTCATCTGGATGAGGGTGATGCAGCGGCTGCACCAGTTCGATTCGGCATCGGCGGGGAAGAAGGAGTCGAAGAGCAATTCGGTGAGGCGCTTGGACACATGCGCCGTGTCCGAGGCCAGGCGGACCACGAGGTGGTCCAGGCTGCATATATCCCAGAACTGAGGTGGAGCGTTAAGAGATGTAGTCATTTGATAAGGTCATCATCATATCCTGCTTGGCAGCATCACTAGTTTCTAAGAGGTCCTGATCTGTGCAGGTGGGCCCCAGTTCACAGTCCCGAAGAATGTGCTCCATTGTTTATATTTCCTGGATTGGCATTAAGTGAGTTTTGTTTATAATACTCTGTTAGGTGTTGAAGAGCAGAAGAGCAGCTCCTTTCGGTGGTTTCAAATGATCGCGACTGGGTGGCAATACACAAATCATCGGCATATATAAAAAGTCTTCGGATGTTTTCAAACTCTGGCTGGTCATTTGTGTAGATGTTAAAAAGTACTGGAGCCAGAACAGATCCTTGTGGGAGAGCCTTTTTTTTGTGTTCGATATCTACTTTTCTTGCCATCCATTTCTACAAAGAAATTTGATACGGTAACCAAGCACCATTACATGAACACAAAAGCTGTATTCAAACTAGGGTTGCAGCTATCAAGTATTTACTGTATTGACCCGAATATAAGAAGGTGTTTTTTGCATTGAAATAAGACTGAAAAAGTGGGGGTCGTCTTATAGTCGGGGTCTAGACATTATACCCATTCAAGACGCTAGATGGAACCAGATATCATTGAAGGAAATCCTGAACTTGACTCCCCAGGCCAAAGTGAACCCCCGTCACGAAGAATAAAAATAAAAATAGCGAGAGCAGGAAGAAGAAAAATAAAAAATAGCGGTAAGAAATAAAAGAGAAGAAAATATTCGAAGAGATAACAGAAAATGGAGAAACATAGCAACAATCTGGAGAAAAGTGGGTCAAAGATCGTCCAGTTTAACCGGCAGCTAAGGAGAATTTATGATGTAATTAAATTTCAAAAACCGGGAGCCATTCATTTATGAATGTGATTGCACTTTAGTTTACATATTTAACTGTTCAGATATTAAGATTTGAATGAGGAAAAATAACATGCTTTTTCTCTCAAATATATTGTTATAATCATTTGTTTCAGATGCACTGTAATTATTTTCTGTATAAAATTTAATTTGGTGTTCAAAGTCTTTTTTCAAACTTGAGTCTTGAAAAAGAGGGAGTCGTCTTATAATCACGGCCGTCTTATATTGGGGCCAATACGGTATTCAGGTTGATTCTCAGCGATCACCAAATTTCATTTGGTGCACTGCCGCAATAATGGGATCCATTTTGGAAGGTTTGATTGTCACAAATTGTTTATTTTTGACCTACTCGGGGAGCACGGGAAAACTTATTGGACACTTGTCAGTCATAGATGAAAATTTCTTCTCTGGCTCACATGAGATGGTCGAAGTGTAGCTAATGAAGTGGTTCTTGGCGTGTTCAATTTACCTTGGCCGCACGGACTGCCTTGATCTTGAGGAGCATGTCGACAAAAGCCACGCGGACTTTCACGGAGTTGTCGTGGAGGCTGTACTTGAATTTGGGCACCAGCTTCTCCAGCACGGGATGGCTGAGCACGTTGTCCAGGACAATGCGCAGATACTGAGAAAAACGACACCATCAGGAATACTTGCAGGTTTCAGGGAGACTTTTCGCATTTTATCATAATGAGAGAGGAAGTCCCACCGTGAAGACGGCACAGCGGACGTCGTCCGAGCTGCAGTCACACGCCAGGTCTTTCAATTTCTTCAAGAAGTCCACGATAACGTCCGGTGGTAGCAACTCCCAGCACCTGTCGAGGATCTTGCAGACCCCCTGAATGGCGTTGCAGCGCACAACGTCGTGTTTGTCAAACAGCAGGACCTTGAAATGGAGATTAGCAGACACATTAGTAAGATACTAGAGCGGTGTGTCCCAACTTTCGGGCCAAGATAAAACTAACTAAATTTAAAACTATATATCACAGACAACCGCCCCCTGTCATGTGGAGGAAAAGTAATTTACACTGGTTTAAAAAAAAAAAAAAAAAACAAGGCCACCATGAGTGTGTCAAGCTGCTTTTGAAGGTCCTCTTCGATTTCCTTATCGGGGTCAACGATGGGGAAGGCATCCATGAACAGCACAGTGGCGTTGGTGCGGACCTCAAAATTCGGGACCTGTGGGGACGAGACGAGGTTCAGTCTTTGTACTCGGCCGGCGCAGAGATAAATAGAACGAAAAAGAGGCACAAAAGGATGTGCAGTACGCACTTTGAGATACTTCCAAAGAATGGGTTTGTAGAGGACACTGAGCATCTTTCCCACTGGGCGGCAGATTTTCTTCTTGTGAAAGTGGAAGATGATCTGCAGGAACGCGAGAGAAACAGAGACAAACATATTCAGATGATTATAAAATGCCCGTCCACTAATCAGGTGTGAAATTAAACAACCAAGTATGTCTCTTGATATCTGCTGATTTTTTTAAATGTGTCTACTCGCTAACTTGCATGAGACATGCCCCAAGTATTAACAATTAGAACAAGCTTCTCAAGCTAATGCCTCAAGAAAAAAAAACATGGAAATCCATTTCGTTGTTTTTTCTCCCTTTGCACCTGTTGGACTTTGCGGTGGACGGGTGACGACCTCTGCAACAGGATGGCACACTTCATGAAGTCCTGGATGCACTCACTTTCAATCTTCTCCTTGAAGTTGTCGCTGGCCTTTTTCCAGGCTCGGAAGTAAACCTCCGCCACGTGCTCCATGGTCATTCTGGGACGAAACGATGACATCGTGAGGACGTGTCACAATGTTAAAATGCTGAAATGTTATGCCCAGCCACAAAAATGGTCATCTAGCCAAAAACAAGTGTAAAAATACTCTATCAATATTTTTTTACCACTTTTAAATGAATCACTCATTTAAAAAAATACTTTACAAGTTTTTTCTGTTTTGTTTTTTACACCAACTACTTCTATTTGTACACCAGACATTACTAATATTCTTCATTCAAAACATGCAGCAAAATGTACACCTTTTACTGCTTTCCAAAGAAAAACAAACTCAAAAAAGATGCCTTGCTACTGACCTGATAACGTGTTTTGCTATTAATGTTGGATAATGGCAGGCACGGTATGTAAAAAGAAAGTGGGCGTGTACCTTTCTGTGTCAGTCATTTTCTCTTATAATTCCACACTTTGCATCGCAAACAGATCAAAGACTTAAAATGTGCAATATCTCAGGCTGCAGCCATGAGCTGATAAGTACTGAAGCATGCTTTTGAACACCGTGAAAGGTAACAAGTTTTGATGTGTAATTTAAATAGGGCAATACTGCTACCTGGTGGACAAAAAACAGATACAGATACTGTATCTAAACTGAAATCTTTAAGAGAAATATGCGCTTGAACTATTCCACTGTTTTTTAATGGGACACTTACACTTAAGGCTAATTTAAGGAGCAATTGACAAGTATTAAATTCTTAAATATTTTCAATCCAACACCCTCTGGCAAAATTCAACCGGCACATTCAAAAAGGTTTGAAAATAAAACGGGCAAAGTAAAAATACTTTCAGGGTGTAAGAAGGTAGAATGTGGCCCCTTACTTGTTAAAGAACTGCATCTGATTTTTGATGGTGCTGTGGATGCGTGGGATGAAGTCAATGTGCCAGCTGAAGAGAAACACCATCAACCTCTTGCCCTGCAGGGCCCGACAGACACAAACGCAGATGCAGGGTCACACTCTCAGCACGTTGACACCGAGATCGGTGCGAAACCCGACGTGCTCACGTCGTCGTGACTGATGATGGCGGGATGTCGGAAACACCGCGCCAGCTGCTCGCCCAGCTGTTGGCCCTCCTCAGACGTGTAGTCCACATTTGAGAGCACCTTGTGGAGGCTCCACGCTCTTTGGAGCTCGGCGTACTGGCAAGGTTGAATATTAGCAGTGTTATCCTCACACTTTATTGCGTGTCTGCATTTCATCAATTCGTACTTTAAACAGTATCTGAATACAGTGCAATTTACATGATTGACTACAGTGTCAGGAAAAAAAAGCGTCGCATTGGGCATCTTAATGCACTTTCAACAATTTGTGCATTTTGTTGTGAAGAAAATATTGCTGCTGTTTGGTTACTTTTCGATCACCCCTTGGTTGCCAAGATGCACTACAACGTGCAATGTTGAACTTTTTCTGTCGCAAGGGAATTCATCATTATTATCATTTGTTTTTTGTTACTCATGATTTTTCAAATGTCTGTCTCATTGAACATACTTTAAATGACTTGTTAACGTTTCTTGGCAAAAAAAGACGCTGTCGTTTGGGTACTTATGGGACACTCATTGGTTCCCATTGGGCATTGCGGCATGCGATGCTGAACTTTTCCCCGTACAAAACTCATGAATCATTATCCTTTTGGTGTGTTTAGGTTACCTAGATACACATTCAGCACCTTTTCCCTGACTGTGTATGGTAAATAATGAAACGATTCAAGTTGGAAGTCAACCAGCATGTGGGAATGTCTCGCTCAATTACTCACCGGTTTCTTTGAAAGGAAGCTCTTTTTCAAAGTGATGACCAAAGCTGTGTGGCCAAACTTATCTTTATCTAGCAAGTCTTTCTTCCACCAGGCCTCACACAGCGTGTGGATGTGGTGAAGCAAGTGAGCCTCAGTCACGGGAAATGACACCAGAACATCTGGATGTGAAAAATAAGACAAAATGGTCAGTGGAAAAATAGCTTTTTAAAGATAAATTTGCAATGTGATTCCAAACAAACCGTGAAGCTGGTGGGTAATATTAAGAAGCCCGTGGTAGGCGTCGCCGTCTTGCAGAACCTTTAGAGATATTGTGGCCACGAGAGTCACACCTGCTACGATGTCCATGACATGTTTCTGGGTGTAAGAGGAAAATGAGTTCGCTCCCCACGTTAACCTCCTACCAAACCCCAACTCCACTCCCAAGATCCGTAACTCACGGTTTCCACATCCATAGCCTCCTCCCAACGTTCCGGGGACACCTCCAGAAGGACATCCCGGAGGAGAGAGGCCAGTTTTAGCCACAGAGCCTCACGCTGATTCTTGGACATCTCCTCCATCACCTCCTCAATGTCAAAAGGATCCGATCTGTCCTTCTGCTCAGCAAAACCGCAAGAGGGGGAAAAAAAAACAACCGTGAAAGACACAATTCAGATTACTCAGAGCACAGGTTTCAACATTGTAGAATTAAAACCATGCTTAGCATACATTTTGTTCCCTCGCACATAATACGGTACTTTTACATTCATGTGTATGGTTTAAATGGTAAACGGATGTAGATGCAAATAAATATTTTCAGCCATCATAACATTATTTTGTACGAACACAGCATTTAAATGTGCAATGTGAGTCGTACATGGAGAGCTTCTTTTAGTGTGGCTCTGTATTCAAGTCTCACATTTTTATGACTTTACATCGTGACATACCTCTCAACTTGTACGTTTTCCCCGTACTTTATCATTTCAAATCATGTACGGCGTATTACAACTTTTATACGGGTAAAAAAAACAATTGTGAACCGATCTCAAAGACCATTTTGGCTCAAATGCAGATAGTCTCACCTGCTGGAAGCCAAACGACAGTTGAGTCGTTTGGCGTACTATTGAGGACGAAGTAATCCTCAATAGTATATATTTTTTTCATCGCTGCGTACGGTCGGATTGATAAAGCATGATGTGCGGATGCGCGGTAAGCTGTTGCTTTGTAAGGGGAATCGTAATCATTTATAAGGGCAACCGAGGTTGACAGGTATGTGGTGACAACGTTATTTCCATTTTACAGTATGTGGGACATTCATACGCTTACTTACGTGAAGTTGGATTAGCCGAAGGTAGTCGTCCACATTTTCTTTACAGGCGGCTTCAACGAAAGCCTCACGCTTTGTCATGTTGTCGCTTTTATTAGAAAAGAAACAAGTTCGGTCAAGTCAACTCAAAAGTAATAACAGGAAGGTGAATCACCCCCAAAAAAAGCATCAGTGGCTTTTTTTACGGCGCAAACAAACATGGATGCCTATTTGAAGAAAACGGTTGAAGGCGTTATTTTCAAAGGCAAACTAGTTCCTACCGTACTACTCTCCGACTATTATTTGTCTTTGAGTCGTAATATATTCAAACTCTCAGCTATCATCCTCTTTTGTTAGCTTTTTTTAAGCGATTATTTGGTCAACAGTTGTCAGACCAGTGGCCAAGTACGGAACCGCGCAAATTCATACGACCTGGCACGTCATTACGTAAGGCGTAAACGGTGCCGTCACAAAACCCGTACTTGTTATTCTTTGCCACTTGATGGCGACACTGATTTACATATGTTCGTATATGATGCCGTGAACGCCTCAGTTTTCGACTGTCCCAACCGTTTTTGACAGGCCTTATTTTTATTTTGCATAGAAATAATCAATATATCGATAATACTAGAATACGTTTTGACTTACTTTTACGTTCACAAATTGTGTGAAATTTGAGTCACATCACCATTCGCCACTCTCGTACATTCCGAGACCATCTGAGCAAGGACGAAGACATTATTTATTAATATTTTTCCTCATCATAAAATTAATATGTATCTAATATACTATCGAAGTATATATCATTTATACGCATGTACAAAAACAAATATATATATAAATATATGTTTATTGAAAAATAAATCACACAATTTTCTCAAAGGAAAGAATTTATTCATCAAAAAGTCACGTCATCTGAAATCAATAACTTTCAGAAGGCAAGAATTACACGGTGGTGAGGTTTTTTAAAAATGTTTAAGGCACGGGTTAGATTAAAAAGCTCCAATAAGCACAAACAGTTAAAACTGCATCGCAAAAACAAAAACACAACTGACAAAGCTTCAGTTTCTTGGAAGCCCTGCGACAACCGCCCCCACCCCACCAAAAAAAAAAGAAAACAAAACAAAAAACACACGTGAACAGTTGTCTCTAGTCTGGTTTCTTGGCTCGCATCTGGTCTGAATACCCACCAAACCCTAAATTCAAGTATATATATTTTTTTCTACATCATTTGCAGCCCTATAAAATGCCCACAAAAGGTTCTTGTCGTGGAGACCATGCATGTCCAAAACAATATTACACAAAGTCCACCTAAAAATTACACAAAGCATTCAGTTTGATGTGCATTCCATAGTTGAAATCAAAATACATATATACAAAACAAAAGTCAAACCATCCACTGCAGGACAAAATACAAACAACTGCCGACTTACAGGGTTCATTCCGCTGCTTTGGTAAGAATTTTGTCACTTTTTTAATGCCCTGCTACGAGCAACACCACAAACACCGACAAGACCTTTCATTAAGTTAACAATATGTTACAATATTTGGATGCGCCGACAAGAGTCAAAAAGAGAAAATGCATGCTGAAATGATTCTATATGACAAAAATGTACAGTACAGAAATAAGATGGTTGTAATTAGGGTCACTATGTACATGTCTCTTGGATGCTCCTTTGTGAAGACAAACCATCTTCGCTCAGCTCATACCTACAAGATAAAAATGATCATTTGTTCTCCTGATTTTGACAACAAAAAAACAAATTTTTTGTCATGCAAACATTTTATTTGCTATCAACTCCTGTATGTGCTTTAAATATAGGTGGTTTGACACAAAATGGAATATAACACAAAGCATGCATTCAAAAATAGATAATTTTTTTGACAAAATTTAATTCACATCAATTTTTTAATAGCACTTAATATTTTTCCTGTACTATTTTTTTGTTGTTGTTTTTGTTGAATATTTTGTTCCGGCCTTACCTTTCTAAGGTGATGTTTTGACAGTAAAACTGACATTGCCCATTAATAAATCATACAAGATCAAATAATAAAATGCAATTTTAAAATATACAACTCAATGCAATTTTACCATTGCGTCCATCCTTTCGCTATATCTTCTCCACTCAAATCGACCAGCACCTACAATTGTACAAGGTTAAGTTTTACATTGCAGACTGGAAATTATTCTGATTCCGATTCGAAAAAATAAACAGCCACACATATACAAGCGAGGAAATGTGCATTACTTTTCCCAATAGGCCTTTGTGTTTGGACAAGATGTTTCCTCCATTCTTTACAGCAACGTCCAGAGTTCTCCTGTGGAGCTCCACAATTGACACGCTGAATTCAAATCTGCAAGTATGCACACAAACGCGTTTGGACTAAACGAACAACATGAAGGCACAAGTGTATTGCACTTTTAATCTCCCCAAAACAAATTGTTGTCAACAATCTAAGGTGCCACATGGTTCTGATATGCAAAACTCACGTCTGATCGTAAACAGGGTTGAGGCTCTTTTTCACGGTGGCCGTCTTCCTCCTGCCCGTGCGGCTCTTGTCAGGCAGCAGGTAGAGGCGGATAAAGGGGTCCGAGGCATCTTTTGAGAAGGCTATCAAATTTCTGGGGAAACACACGTCCACACCAGACAAAAGCTGTGTTTTGTGACGTACCCATAGGCCACATACACAGAGTTTAATGTATGAAGTGCTGTCTCCACGATTGAAAGTGTGCAACCTTGTGTGTAAGTGTGACATCCCGTAATAGGTCCATGTCAAGTTTTGTGGCCTTTTGGGCTCACTGGTTATCATTGTGTGAATGATAAATTATTAGCGGATGCCACACCTGATGAGATGAACAAATGGGACGTACTTACTAAACATATACAGTCAAACGTTAAGCATTTTCTGTCAATTTGCAAGCTTACCGACACGCGTGAATCACCACGATGAGTTTGTTGCGTTGGGCGCTATGTCGAACAGTCAGGTGGACCTCACCCAGGGGGAACTGGCTCGGGGTCAAGCCACTGTAAGCACATCAGACATTCAGTCAGTCCGTCAGACCACAGCCAAGGCCTTCATCTCGTGTGCATATAACTAACCACTTCTGCATATATAAAACAAATGTTTTCGGTCAACGACAAAAATGAATTACAGCAGTACTTCTACTAACGAAATTAATTGGTTCTGGAAGAAATGTCTTAACTGGAAAATTTTGCAAGTAGGGACGCATTTTCCATGTTAATGCCCTAATCCGTTCCAAGCCCCCCAAAATTCAGACATAAATGTTTTATAAAGCATAAAAATGCATCAAAATATGTAACAAATACATGTTACAATTAGATTACTGTATTGTTAAGTAAATGAGAGTTGTGTATAATGTAAAAAAACAAACAAACAAAGAATAAAAAATATGGTCATTTAACTTTTAACAGCGTCCTCATCGTTTTTCGCCCTTGTTTGTCCATGTTCTCTCTCAGAAGTGGTTTTTACCTGGCATTTTGTCAAGAACTGATCCAACGACGTTTGCTTTGTCGGCTTTTAAAAATCCTTCGAAAATGTCCAAGGCAAACATTATCACGGTGAGCGATCGCAGGACTGGTAAACAATTTTTCTGGGTGGTTCACATTTACGTAAAACTATCGGAGCGCCTCATGGCCCAAAGGGCGAATAACGAGGACGCTGCATCAACACATTCTATCTACACCAGGGGTGTCCAAACTTTTTGCCAAGGGGGCCAGATTTTATGTGGTAAAATGTCGGGGGGCCGACCTTGGCTGACATTCTTTACATTGAACAACAATATTGTTCAGCAAATTTTAGTTTCACATTTCCATTTTTATTTTAATTTCAACAATCTTAAGAATTTCTTTTGGTTCATTTGAAACAGGTATATCACATGCAACTGCTTATTCACTTGACTTTTTCTTAAACAGAAGTCTCCTGAGTGCAAATTGATTGATTTGAAACATAAGATGTATCACCATGACTTTTCAATAGTCACAAAACCTTTGACTCGAACAACAGGGAAATGAACAAGCCATACACATATCCACAACTGCAAGGATCATTTGAAATATGACATATCAGTCAATATAAACACGGAGTGATATCTTGTTAACTCGTGAGTGATGCCCTCGGATCTGCAAGTAGCAGCCTGTACTGGATTTTTACCTTTCGTATCTTGAAATTTATTTTGTAACAAGAGGCAATATTTTCCTGTTCAGGCATTTCGTAGACTTGAAAATTTTGTATGAAGAGACGTTCGTAAGTCAAGGTACCACTGTAATTGGTACAGGAAAATGTCAACGGTGGAGGTAATAACCGCGTTGAAATAAAGTCAAGAGAGTTCTTGGCAATATAGCAAAAGGTCAATAAACAGGAAATTGAACCATAAATTATCAATGAGTGATTTTACTTGTGCAGCTGTCGAAGCCTCTGTTGAAGCTCCAGGGTGGCGAAAGGCAGCGAGATGTCCGAGGCCAAGCTGGGCGTGGACTCATTGTGGGCTAGGTGCTTCTGAGAGGCCGAGATACCGACGCATATGCTGGAGACACTGCGCAGCGGGCTGGAGGCGTACGGCTCGCCGTCCCGGTGATGCAGCGTAAAAGAGGATGATGCATGTGCGGGCGGGGGCGGAAGAGGAGGTGGGGTGAGCAAAAGAGGGGGCGGGGTGGGCGAATGAGGCGGCGGCGAGTCGGAGGTGGACGCTCTGGTCGAGGCGGCCGGTTGGGGTAAGCTTGACTTTCGGACCCGGACTGAAGAAGGTTGGTCTGACGAGACCTGCTTCTCCAGTGATAGGACCTAATGCACAGATAATGACACATAAGAGTATTGAGTCATTCAATATGAAATAGATTGTTTTACACTCATGAAAGTACAATTTCATGACTCCCAACAATGCATTTCAATATATTTATTTTGGCCTCGTGTAATTATGCGGTGGAAAGGCCCCGGGAGCAGTACAATGACTCATTACTTCAAACAGCACTACTGTTCATGTTGCTAATAGTGAAAAATGCAAGTCACCGACAAACCTCACCCAAATTGTGTATAATTAACTGTATTAGTAGTTTGAACCACAAATACATCACCAACTATGATCCCAAAACAGTTGAATTAGTCATTTTAAATTGATCTTATGACATTAGCCTTGCATAGACTTTTTAAGAGCCACTCAACGGGGCAAAAGACACTTCGTAGCTTTTAGCTCTGCCCTGCCATAAAAATCTTGACCTCTCAGTCATTTCAACACACTCCCTGGGCACCAAATACTACTTTCCGATTCAGTCATGGCTTTGGTGCCTTTACACTATTGTGGCATCTTAGGTCAGTGGTCCCCAAGCAATGGGTCACGGACCAGTTCCGGTCCGTGGGTCATTTGGTGCGGCCCGGCACCAAATGACCAAACAAAACTTATTTATTGCTCTATTGTGACAGACTATTTTCATGTTGCTAAATAACAGTGGGCAGGCTACGTGGCTGAATTTTCAAAATATGTCGACATGCATATTAAAGTAAAGTCCTCAAAATGCCGGCCCCTCCACAGTCTTGTTTTAGAGACTATAGTTGGTTTAAAATGTACGTGCACTGGACCAGTTTTACCCGCAAGGCCATTTTAAATCTGATGCTGGAGCTGGGACCAGAGTTCTTGAGCGGGAAGCACTGCGTCAGCGTCATGTCCTCTTCGGCCAGAAGGCCGCTCAGAGGTACGGTCAGATTACCCAAGGTGCACTTGCTCTTCTCATCTTTCACCTGCACAGAGAAGCAGGAAATGACATCAGAGAATTTCATTCAAAAATTGGTGCAAAGGTATAAAACCCCAAAACTTTCTCATACCTCCACCTCTAGCTCCTGCCTCCTGGGATTGTGGACCAGAAATGAGAAAGAATCCTCCCATAAAGGCTCCTTGGTCTTGTAGCGGACCTTTCAGAACAGGCAGGAAGTTTTTTCTTCAAAAGTGCAGCAAATTAGAGTGCTAATGTAGAGTTGTAACAGTTAATTCGAAAGGCTTCATTAAAACACTTTCAGGTGAATCTGCACAATCTAAGTAGATCCACACTTTGAAAACTGCCTTCACAATAATAACAGCTCGGGAGGCCACGATCGCATAAAAATGATCTTACGTACAATGACCGGTCACAACATTTCAAGTAATAAGAATGATGAATAAAAATATTCACTTTTCTGTTGTAAATTGCCTTTCAAAGAGCCCTAGGGCATGTGGCACGCTAGCACATATGATCACACGATGACATGATGGCACACACAACATCTTGAAGCCAGGTACACAAGATGACGATTTTAAAAGAGTGACTATCGGCAAATTAGGCGGCCCTACTTACAGTATGACCACACGTTCAGACAGTGACACGAGGCCATAGAGTGGTACCGCTACTTATGAAATTAATTGGTTCTGGAAGAAATTTCTCAACTAGAAAATTTTGGAAGTTGAGACGCGTTTTCCATGTAAATGCCCTAATCCGTTCCAAGCACCCCCTAAAATTCAGACATAAATGTTTTCTAAAGCATAAAAATGCATCAAATATACCGTACTGCTGTTTTGTAAAGAACTGATCCAGGAAAGTTTGCTTTTGTCTGCTTTTAACAATCCTTCGAAAATGTCTAAGGCAAACATTAGCATAGTGAGCGATCGCCGGACTGGTGAACACTTTTTCTGGGTGAATCATATTCACGCAAAACCATTGGAACACGTCCTGGGCGAATGATGAGGACGCTGCATCGACATCTAACTATCTATCTACAGACACAGACACATACGGTATTCAATTCAATTCAAATGTATTTATAGAGCACTTTCGAACAGCAATCGCTGCATACAAAGTGCTGTACATGGAGCAATTTAACACATACGATAAACAGTAGAACAAATCGGTAACAAAGACGGTAGAAAGCACCGAACAGTAAAAAAGTCGAATGCCAAAGAATACAAGTGAGTTTTGAGGAGGGATTTGAAGATGGGCAGCGAGGAGGCTTGCCGAATGTTCAGTGGGAGGTCATTCCAGAGAGAGGGACCAGCAACAGAAAAGGTTCGATTCCCTCTGAGCCTCAGTTTAGTTTTTGGTATTTCTAATAATGTCTGGTCCACAGACCTGAGGCGGCGGGCAGGTGTGTAGGGGCGGATGAGCTCAGAGAAGTAAGGTGGCGCGAGATTATTCAGAGATTTGAAAACAAAGAGGAGGATCTTGAAAATAACTCTAAAATGTATGGGGAGCCAGTGAAGGGATGCCAGAGTAGGAGTTATGTGCTCCCTCTTATGAGTACCAGTCAAGAGGTGGGCAGCGGCATTCTGGACCAGCTGAAGGCGCTGGTCTGGCTTACTCCAAAGTAAAGGGAATTGCAGTAATCGAGCCGGGATGTGACAAAGGCATGAATTACTGTCTCAAAGTGGTCATGAGAGAGGAGAGGTTTTACTTTGGCCAGCTGTCGAAGGTGAAATAAGCTGGATTTAACAATTGCACCAATTTGCCGGTCAAGTTTGAAATCACTGTCCAGTTTAAGGCCCAAATTTGAGACTTTTGACTGAAGATAAGGAGACAGGGGGCCCAAGTCTACAGGATGGGATGTACAAGGGCCACTGGGACCAAAGAGTATCACCTCTGTCTTATTTTCATTGAAATTCAAGCAATGTTGTGCCATCCAGGTTTTGATTTCTTCCAGGCAGGATAAAAGTGGCCTCAATGAGAAAGCGTCTTTTTTGCTATGTGGGACATAGATCTGCCAGTCATCTGCATAGCAGTGGAAGGGAATAACATGTTTCCTTAAGATGGAACCCAGTAGACCCGGTAGAAGTCCCTCTTAGCCAATGGGACACCAGGATGATGCTAGGTAATAGCCAATGACAGAAATGCTATAAGTATGTTGTGTTCTGGAAACTCAGAGATGCAAATAGCAGCCCATCCTGTATTTTTACCTTTCGTAGCTTGAAATTGATTTCGTAACAACAGGCAATAATTTCCTGTTGAGGCTGTTCGTAACTTGAATGAAGAGACGTTCGTAAGTAGAGGTACCACTGTATAATGAAACGCACAACATGCAGACTGGCAAAGAGCTGATAGCCAGACGCTAACCTGAGTTTACAACAGCCAACTCTAAACTCTCATTCGCTGACTCCCACGTCACTCACCAGGCCAGGCCCCACCTTATAAATCCACACACACTCGCAGATATTACAGGGTGGAAAGTGAAGACCTCAAACGGACATGGCGAGCTGTTGTAAAACTTCAACATGCACTCGAGCATACATACATAAAACATAATCAATATCTCAAACACAGCAGGCCGAAGGCAAGACCCACCTTGCTCTCTTGCGTTTTGTGCCCGACGGTTAATTGGACAAAAGGGCTTGGCTCACTGCTGCTGCTCTTCTTTGCCGACTATGAGAAGAGAGGAAATTTATATCAAGACGTTCATGCTGCAATTCTGCGATTGTATGTCTTACGAATAACCACCCGCCCTTACACATGCAAGACGACAGTCCCGTATTTTCATGCAAGATCTGAGAGGTTTTCCATAAATAATAGATGCTCAACAAGCCCTACGCATTATATATTCTACCTTATCTTAATGTAAATGATAATGCACAAAAAGCTAAGGGACATACTGTTGTGGAGCTAAGTAATGGTGTTAACCCTATACAGGTCATAATTCAAAAATATTGGGCATATGAACATAATGAAACTGTAGAATTTATTTTAAAATATTTAGTTGAATAACATTTAGATTAGGTTTTATTGAAAAATATTAATACCATTAAAACATATTTCAATACAATATTTAAACATTTTGAATGTAAAACTATGCAGAAGTATAATGTATAATTTTTAAGGCTGAATTTTTAAAAAATAATTTGGAAAATGTATGTACCGTATATGCACAATCATTTTGGGAAAAATATTTGGGTATGAAGTTACATGTTTTCAAGTTGATCAGTTTAGACTTTAAAAATACATAATTCATCATGTCTCGCTTCATTATAAAAATGAAGATGTTTAACTGGTAAATATTTGCACAATCACAAAATATTCCCATAAATATTTGGCCATTGAAATTGTTTTGACACTCCATTCCATTTCAAATTCTTTAAGAGGACAATCACGATGTTGTGACAATACAGTGATCCCTCGCTATTTCGCGGTTCGTTTATCGCGGCTTCAGTGCATCGTGGATTTTTTCAAACATATTCATAAAAAAATCATCATATACATGGAGTACAGTACTGTATATGTTGCTCTATGTGACTCGCTGTTGTTTTGCTGATTTTCGCAGCTTCTCGCGGACCGTTTGCAGACTTGGAAAAAAAAAGACATTTTTTATTCAATTAAATATGTTAATTGGTCACTACTACGCGGATTTTCGTTTATCTCGGGTGGTTTTGGTCCCCATTAACCGCGATAAACAAGGGATTACTGTACTATTATTGAAGATACCTTAAAAAGACACTTGAATACGTAATTACTGCCAAACCAAGGACCAAAGCGTTACAATTTAGTGCGGCGAGTCAGCTAGATTGAAAACAATGCAAACAAAAGTTGCGTGTCAACCACGTGAGTGCGTAAAACTATGAAAGCATGCCAGATGACATCACGCATGCATATCACAACTCCTCAACACAGTGCAGCAGCGCGCGGGCCCCGCGGTGTCATGTTCACGTTACCTTTAAGACCTTAAAGACCTGCTTCAACCCGTCACAGGTGAAATCGGACAGGTTGTTCTTTTCAAGCCAAAGAGGAGATTTTTCAGGGGAGACAAATAGAAACATTACACCCGACTGTTAGCAGGATGGAAGTTGGGAAAATGTATCCAAAAAAGATGAACGATATGAATCTGGAGGGGAGTGCAGGGAGGGACCGCTTTTAGACAAGCTCGTCTTGCTGACAGCCAGTCTAACAACATGTCCACTGACTCTTTCCTGTTATAAATCAGCCTTGACAAGTAATACAGTCATAAAAAAAAGATAACAGGGATCCTTCATTGAAAGTTAAAGCACAACGTCCGCGTTGTGACACTAACTATGGCTAATTCTATTCTGCACTTCCAATGTTTTAATCTGGCAACATGGGGATCCAAGCAGTTGTCTCCGAGTCAAAGCAAGGGTTCAAATCTCGGCTGTGGCTTTTATTGCACATTCCAAAAATAGGAATTTAAAGGTGATGATAAAAGTTTATTTCATGGACTCCATCTAGTGGCACCCGAAAGACTCATAGCTCGTCACGATTCAATTGTATTTAACTTTGTACTAAGTTCACTACATTTGCATGTTGTCATGTGTGCGTGATGGTAGTGGACACTCAAAAAAAAAGGGGGGAGGCAGGAGAACCAGGGCGTACTGAACAAAAATGTTTTTAAAAAAGGGATACAGTGGACAAACTAAATCCATTCATCTATTTTCTGATCCGCTTTATCCTCACAAGGATCGCAGTGGGTGCTGGAGCCTATCACAGCCGTCTTCGGGCAGTTGGCGGGGGACACCCTGAACCAGTTGCCAGCCAATCGCAGGGCACACAGAGATGAACAACCTTTCGTACTCACACTCACGCCTAGGGACAATTTGGAGTGTTCAATGAACCTCTAACACGTGCTTTTGGAATGTGGGAGGAAACCGGAGTACCGGCAGAAATCCCACGCAGGCCCAGGGAGAACATGCAAACTCCACACGGGAAGGCCGGAGCCAGGATCGAACCTACAACCTGTACACTGTGAGGTCTATGCGCTAACCACTTGACGCCCAAACTAAATCCAAAACACAAATGAAGACCTGAAAAACCGCAATGAACCAAAGTAACGAGTGTTAGCGAGTCAACCACACAGTGCAGAGGTACCGGGTTCGATTCCTGCTCCGGCCTTCCTGTGTGGAGTTTGCATGTTCTCCCCGGGCTTGCGTGGGTTTTCTCTGGGTACTCCAGTTTCCTCCCACATTCCAAAAACATGCATGGCATGCTAATTGAACACTCCAAATTGTCCCTGGGTGTGATTGTGAGTGTGAATGGTTGTTCGTCTGTGTGTGCCCTGTGATTGGCTGACAATTGGTTCAGGGTGTTCCCCGCCTACTGCCCGAAGACGGCTGGGATGGGCTCAAGCACCCGCCGAGACCCTTGTGAGGATAAAGCGGATCGGAAAATGGATGGATGGATTCTCAATCTTGTTATTTTACCATCAGTATTAATACCGACTGCTTATGGTCACTCCAAGCCAACCGATTAGTCAGCAGGCCGTGCCGCCAAAACACAACCGACATGCTCAACCACTCACGCCGATGGTGCGATACTGCGAGCTGTTGCTCTCGCAAAACACCAGGCCAGATGCTCGCCTCTCGCTTAAATTGCCGCAACCTAAGCTGCCGCTGAAGATGCTCTTGGGAGGGAGGAGAGGATGAGAGGCAATGAGTATAAAGAGGTGTGACTTTAAATAAATAAATAAATAACATTGAAATCCAGTAGATATAAAAAGTCTACACACCCTTGTTCAAATGCCAGGCTTTTGTCATGCAATAAGGTAATATAATTTCTTTTTTTTTCATGACCTATTACCTGTATAATTCAATAAATAAAATATCCAAACAACTGATACAATGTGGTTGCACAAGTGTGTACACCCTAATTTTAACTGAAGATTTGAATAAACCCATTGGTAATCATTGTTACCGATGGGTTCACTGATTACACGCAGCTCACCACCATTTAAAGTGGCTCCCATGAACCCCAAATTAGGCTCAACTCATTTTGCAGTAATTTGTAGCACAAAATTGAATTTGTGTTGTTTTTTTTTTCTCTGTGTATTACCACTGAAATTAAAAAAAAAAAAACTATAAAATATGCCCGAATGTGACTGTTCACCATTTATGGCCGATTTGGGATTTTCTTTTTTATAAACGGTGCTCAAGCATTTCAAATGCTGGCTCAGCCAGAAGGAAACATAAATTTGATCTTCAATCTGTTTTGAAAAGGTCGCCTTGAAGCAAAAGTACATCCAGACAATTAAGATGCCGATAGTCAAGAACGGGAGAGGGGATTGCATCACGCGGGTTCACGTGGAGTTCAGTCGTCACGGAAACCAAGGACAAAACCAGCAAACTCTAGAGGAAACGTAAGCCTTGTGGTAACACTAACCCATGCCCTGTATTTGAACAAGTGGGCATCGCCTACTCAACTGGTGTGTTTATGTATGACTTTTCTTACCGGCAGGTTCTTCGCCGAATCCAAATAGACGACCAGCAGTGCCGACGACAGGCCGTCATTGGCCAGACTCCTATCTGCTCGCACGCTCCGCAGCACCTGATTGATCCGAGACAAGGCCGGATCAAACGTTGGGAAATGAACGGCCCCAGATGGTCACGTACCTGCTCCAACTTCTCCGACGTGGATAGCAGAGACAGCCACTCCAGTTTCAAGTGGAGCTTCCCGGTTGGCGCCTCCTCGAGGTCGAACCACTGCCGAGCCACAAAAACATCTTTGGGATCAATCAAGTCGTTTGACTTAACAAACACATTCAGCCAAGACGCTCCGTTACTCGCTCGAACAACCCAGGAAACAAACTTAACTCCTGCCCAAAATTCTAAGAATCTCTCAGAGGGTCTCTCTCAAAATGTCTTGGTCCAGATGACATTTTGAATCATTGCGGAAAGCACAAAAATAATCAAGCCACATCTTTGAACAGAAACGGTGTAGCAACACACACTACTCAGAGGAATATATTCTTTATCCTCTGCAAAAGAGTGACTGAATATTCTTGCAGCTTATTGGGGTGTTGTGAGTGTCTTTTTCATGGATGTCTTTTGTGTAGTATCTAGTGGTGGTCAATTTAACCAAACAAGTGATGCATAACCTGTTTCATTCTTTACAATGTGTTTAATAATAGAAAAGGAACCAAAGCCCAGAACATTCCCAGAGATATTTTTCCAATATTTCAAAACTCTGCATTTTCTTACGAGAGGATCACTTGTACTTCTTGGAATGTGTAGTTCTTGGAACGCAAAAATCCTACCCCAAAGATTTCTGGAAAGACTCTCAAGACTATTATCCTCAAGTAGGGTCTTCTTTTGGCCTTGATAACATACACAGGAACTAAATTTAAACAATAGTTCCGGCAATTCAAACGTATAAAAAAAAGTCCTAGTTCAGAAGGGTACGATTAACCGCGCTGCATCAAGTGCGGTTAATGTCCTAAATAAATTGAGCGCTTTCTTTCACAATTCAACTTAGCCATTTCTGCCAGAATTCAGCTCAGGCATTTTTCATTGTGATGGTTCCAGGCAAAACAGTTGAGTCAAAAAAAAGAAAAAAAAGCAGACTGTAGGCGGATTTAGCTGCCTCTGCTCCATTATTCCCTCTGGTCTATTCAAAGCCGACTGGCTGTCCATTAATGCTCACTCACAAACACACACACACACACACACAAGCGGGGTATCTCAACACATTTGCTGATGTTGTGAAACTGATCCTGAAAAGACATCAAAGCGCATAGTATGAAACTGAAAGGAGGGGAAGAAGGAAACCACAGCAGGCACTCACCTCGTCCACCTTCTGTTCTTTGTGGAGTTCAGTCATATCGATCAACAGACTGCGGGCGACCAAAAAAAAGTTATCAGGTGTCTTCAGTCAGTCTTCATTTTGGTTTCAAATGGCCATTTTAGGGTCTGTTTAGTTATTTCCAAGTGTCTTTTTAAAAAAATTAACCACACCAGATTTTTGCTCTCAAATCTTAATCACTTATGCCAGACAAACGGCTGATGAAAATTTGCAAAGACAGAAAATCAGTTTTTGCGACTGGCCGCAGCACGCCAGCGATAATTGACAAACATCATGACGTGATAAACGAGAGGAAACCCACCTTCCCAGGAAATCGTCTTTGTCGGGATCCTCGTCGAACAACTCGATCTCGAGATGCTGACCCGAGTGCTCGTAAACCAAAGCCTGACGAGGACAATTACTGTTTACTATCGGTGCAAACAGCCGACGAGCACCTTTCATAAAAAAACACAACTCTGCAACTTGTCACCTCGTAAACTTCGTTCCATTTGGGGTGGAGGGTCTCCTTGATTGTCTTGCTCTGAAAGAGTTGATTGCCAATCTGCAGGATGCCGTATGGGTCCGACTTGCCCTTGATGAGCCCGCCCAGGAATTTATCCTTCCCCTCCAGATCCTGGGCTTCCAAAAAGTGAATCCGTAGCACTCCCTTCGAAGGTGTGATGAACACATGACAGATGAATGGAGTCATTGTAATTGTGTGTCTCGTTTCTAGGCTCCACTCATTATGTTTTAGTTTTTTTGAACCACAAAAACATGGCATGATTGTCAAGGAAGAAGCAGACTTTCACAAAGATAGGAAACAGACTGCTGGTAATGATTAATCGGGGCATTCACTTGCTACACCATTTCACTGCATTTTAGTTACAGTGGCTCTCCACGCTTTGCTTTCTACTTATCAAATTATTCATTTATTCATTCATTCATTCATCTTCCGAACCGCTTGATCCTCACTAGGGTCGCGGGGGGTGCTGGAGCCTATCCCAGCTGTCTTCGGGCAGTAGGCGGGGGACACCCTGAATGGGTTGCCAGCCAATCACAGTGCCTTATCAAATTATAAAATATGTAATGTTACATTGCCGTTCACAGGCAATTTAAATTTGGAATTACAGCAAAACCAGTAATGGTCGGCCACTCATTAAAACTAGTCACCAAATCCCGCAGACTGCACAACCAATCACCGATTCCCACACGGTTCAAGGAGTTCGACGACATTCCTCCGGTACCTTCGGCATGGGGAAGCGAAGCTGGGCGAGTTCCACGTCTCCAACCAGCGGGATGGTTATCCGGTTAGGTAAGACCAGATAGGATGAGATGATATCTTGAATCAGACTGTCAGAAAGGCCGCTGCGAGGAAAGCAATGCAAACAGAAGGCCTTGCATCATTTATCAACAAGATGGCGAAGAAGCACACCCCCTGGGTTATAAATATTTTTCTCTAATCTCATTTTAGGTCGGGCACGAGGGCTCTAGCCGACGATTTTCCATCTGCAAGGGATCATAACCCTGAAAAAAAATGTCTTCAAACTGAAATGGCTGATCAGCTGTGTGTTTCACAGTATAGGTCCTATTTTCATGTTTGGTTGTACTCTTATGATGGACATGTGTGCCAAATGACATGTCAGTCGGGTGCAACCAAGACCTTTAAAATCCATAGATACCGTTTTCACCAGGATACGCGTTTACCAATTTTGACGAAAAAGAAGGAACAAACTGCCCTCAACAGGGTGCTTGCGCAATGATCAAAACTCAAATTCTTCGCAGTTTAGCATCATGCATCAACTGAGTACATAATAATCACGTTTGGGCGCACCGAAAAACATTCAATTTTCTCAAAAGGCGACAGTGCGCCCTATAATCCGATGCGCCTTATATAAAGAGCCTGTAAATCTCTTTATTTCCCATTGAGTTGTTTCCCTGTACGTGTTCCTATGCCATCTAGTGATTATTATTGGCAGGGATCAATTGTAACCCAAATGGCTCCTGCCCAACACTAATTGACATGTGCAGTCACCAAGACACACTGAAACGGACAACTACTTTGTGAGCTCTGCGCAGCCATGATGAAAAAAAGAGAATACCAAAGGCGTTGTTGACTAAACGAAGGAAGGACTACAAGCAAGACCTCTAAGGATATTTCGCCCCTTGTGGATGTGAGCCCACAAAGTTTGTGTGCCTTTTTGTTGACTCGATTGTCTTCATAACTTTTGTTTTTCATTTCTTGTTTTATAATGCCATTTGGATTTATATGTTTCATGTCCGTGTTTGTGACCAGTTCCAATGGCTTTGTTAAAGCTACAGCGGTCACGAAGACTCTAAAATAAAATAAAGCTGTTTTGTATTGTATTGTATTCCCTTCCAGTCAGGACAGATTTAATGTGGCTTCGAGGGTCACTCCATCTTAGCGGCACACCCTGGCTGCAATTAATTGCTCGCTCAAAAATGCTCTTGAGGCTATGAAAAAAAAAAGAAAAGAACTTTGGTTCCCAGACAGTGATTGGGCAATTTGCTATTCCAAGCACACTTCCAAGCAAGGGTTAATCCCTTTCAGGGATAGCGGTTACTACAGTGGACATCTCATCAGCTATTAGGTTACAGGGTGCCTGAAAGGATTAAATGTAGCGCCAATATGTACAACACTTTATGATGAAATCTGCTGGAATAGCAAATGCAAGAAAAAGCGCAGTCAGATCAAGCAAAGAGAGGTTGCATTAGTTTACTTTTTTTTCTTCACTTAAAAGCTCAAAAAGAGCAAACTGGTTACTCATCCAAATACTGTATTGATCTTTAAAATGTCCCATGCCTCTGATTGATTTGATAAATAAGCAAGGGCCGAAATGTCAAACTACGTAAATGTCAACAGTTAGCCTTTATTCACAGCTAACTAACATGAGAAGGACAAAGGTTTGGAATATCAATTGAGTCCATTTAGTTACAACGATCGGTTTCCGCCCATCTGTTGCCAAGGTAACGGCAGGGCAAAGGTGACTGGCTGGGACTGGTGATTTTCTTGCGGGGTTTGTCACGAATTCTGCCTAGCAACAGCAGATCATTCTCTTGGTTAAGGCTTGCAACTATTTCATTATTTATTTAGCATTCTGAAGTTCTCTTTATATTTTAAAATTGATTGTGGGTTTTTTTGTCATGTATTGTGTTTATTTAATTAATTCATGCCATTGATATATATATATACATACACATATATATACTTCAAAGGCATGAAATATATAATATATATTTAAATGAAATTATTTAAATATCAAATCTCACCACAAATAGCACCCCATGGTGGGCCATCTCCCTCTGTTAAAACAACTGGACCACCGAAGTCATAAAGACATTGCTACGTTATTAACTGAGCACATGTTGCACAATAACATTGCGACCACGTGCGGCGCAGCCAGCTGATGCTGTCTGTCTGATTTCATCACCGCGACCTCTCCTTCACCGGCCAACACCTCCTTTCACGTGACCGCTCCTCCACCACAACAACCACACACACACACACACACAAGTATTGTATTGCTACGTTGATCTATTTTTTCACCCTCACAAAGGACATCACAAAAGGGCAGCAAGTACTTTTGTGCCAACATGTCTCCCTTTCTCAGAGATGGCAAAAGTTATATTACCGATTTGGCTCATGTAGTTGAGTAAAAGCAACAAAAAAAAAATTCAACATAAACAAACAAAAAAAATACACTTTGATATCTCTTTTTAATTGTAGGGACTAATTGTAAAAAAATAAAAAATAAATCAGTAAAATAAATACACATCCCGGTTTCTGAAAAATCTATTTAATTACTAAACTTAATTTCCAAACTAAATATTCGTACGTTGTTCCTTCCCACAACTAGCCATGAGGACAGTGCAATCTATGACTCCAAAAGAAAAAGCTTATTGGAACTGTTCGGGGGGGAACATTGAAGTGACATATTGTAATACCTAACAAGCAATTGTTGGTGTCTTTTTCATATTGTTTCATACATTTGGTGTAAGGCCTTCAGTGGGCTTTCTAGAGACTAAAATGGGGCCCCTGTCTCATGGTAAAAACAAGACAGCTTCAGGTTTATGCAAGCCCAAGTTTTTAAGAGCCTTTTTACGGCAAATTTACGAAATCTCATTCAATAAATCTGACCGCAAGGAGTGGGAAATATGTAATAAGGTTCGGTAGGTTCACACCGCCTTTCTGAGAAATAAGATTTTTAAAGTTTTTTTTGTGTGTGTGTGTGTGTTTCGGACTGCAAAGGAAGGTTCTTCATTTTCATCCTTTAACGAGTAACTGCATTAGACTCCTTAATTGACATCCACTGATTTGCTCATTAGCTTGTAATTTCCCAACCGCAGAAGGGGAGATTCTGTGCAGCTATTATCTCACTTGAAAAAAGGGAGAAAAACAAACAAACTTTCATTTCGCGATTCTTAGGTGACAAGCAAATTGCCTTACGTGAGCCCAGGAATGTCAAGTACGTTCGTGAGGCCCGTCCAGTTGACGTCGAGAAGCTGCGATAAAGAACAGACGAGAGGGTGTTTTAATTGAATCGCACATTTCCATTCACAACTTGACTCCACACTGCCCAACAAGCCCTGTGGATCTGCCGTATAATGAAAAGCGGAACGTGAATCAATAAATCAAGGCTTACGTGGATAGCAAGCTGCGACGGATCATTGACTACATGCATTTATTATTCATGGCCACGAGTCAGACTTTTTTCAGCTTGCTCAGTTAATCAAAAAGCCATCCAAACACAAGTGTTGATCCCAAGGGATTCGTTCGCAGGCCAGCTGGGAGACGTAGTCCCTCCAGCATGTCCTGGGTCATCTCTGGGCGGCCTCCTCCTGACGGGATGTGCCTAGAACACCTCACCAGGAAGCAGCAACTCTTGAGTATCTCCAGGATGACCGAGCTTCTCTAAAGCTCGAAGGGAGAGCCCGAACACCCTGCGACAAACCGATTTGGAGTCCGCATCACAGCAGACGCCGCGCCGATCTCATGCTCCATTCTGCTCTCACCCGTGAATGAGACCTTATGGTACTCAAACTCCTCTCCTTTGCGTAGAATCTCATATCAGACCTGGAGAGGGCACTCCACCCTTTTTCTAACTGAGGACCATGGTCTCAGATTTTAGAGGTGCTGATTTCCATCCGAATCGGTTCACACTCACCTTTTTTATGAAGTACAATATTAAGTGCTATTTTTTTGTTTGAATCACAATTTTGTTGTTGTTTTTTGGTGGAGGAGGAGGTGGCAGCACGGTGGTCGACTGATTAGCGTGTCGGCCTCACAGAGGTGCAGGTTTCGATTCCGTCTCCGGCCTTCCTGTGTGGAGTTTGCATGTTCTCCCCATGCATGCATGGGTTTTCTCCGGGTACTCCAGTTTCCTCCCACATTCCCCAAACATGCGTGGCAGGCTGAATGAACACACTAAATTGTCCATAGGTGTGAGCACGAATGGTTGTATGTCTATGTGTGTCCTGCGATTGGCTGGCAACCAGTAGAGGGTGTACCAAAGACAACTGGGATAGGCTCCAGCACACCCCCGCGACCCTTGTCAAGATAAGCAGAGCAGAAAATGGATGGATGGATGGATGGATGGATTATTGCTGTTGGCAGGCTGGCCTGCAATTAGCAGGAGTCCACTGTGTTGGACATTTCCATTAATTGAGTTAGAAACATAATGACGGAATGAATTGAAATCTGAATATCAAGGCATCACTGTAACATCAATCCATCCATTTTCCGATCTGCTTTATCCTCACAAGGGTCGCGGGGCGTGCTGGAGCCTATCCCAGCCATCCTGGGCAGTTGGCGGGGGACACCCTGAACTGGTTGCCAGCCAAACGCAGGGCACACATAGACGAATAACCATCCATGCTCACACTCACGCAGAGGGACAAAATGAGTGTTCAATCAATCTGCCATGCATGTTTTTGGAATGTGGGAGGAAACCGCAGCACCCGGAGAAAACCCAAATAGCCATGGGAAGAACATGCAAACTCCACACAGGAAGGCCAGAGCCGGGATATGACCCACTGTGAGGTCGACGCTCTAACCCAGGGGTCCCCAAACTTTTTCCTGTGAGGGCCACATAACTTTTCCCTTTTCTGATGGGGGTCCGGTGTCAGTTTGTAACATCAACGATCGTAGGGGAGCTTAAAAAATGTATTGTTTCCCAGAAAGCCACACATAACCAAATAACCCTTTCCAGGTTCTTTACAGAAAAAAAGTCAGGAAACAAATAATAACAGTATTAATGAAATAAATAATAACTAAATAACCCTCTGAGTTCTTCACAGAAAAAACAGGAAATAAATAATAACGAAACAACTCTCTCTCTCCAACTCAACTGCCATGATGTCCCAAATGAAGCACCCAGTGAATTTTTACAACTCTGCTGTGATCTCCTTTGGCTGCAGTGTATGAGCCAGATCCATAAGTGGGGCAGTGGGGCACACATTCTCACGTGGAAACATCTGCTTAAATTATTAAAAACATCTGTCGCAGCCCTCCCTGGGGTCTCATTAACATATTGAGTGCAAGGCTATGATGAACAAAATCCAATTGATAAACGTCCTCTAGGGTGGAGCTTGTTCAGAAGATAACACTGATGGAGACATACAGACGAAATGTTGCCAATAAAGTCTTCACACTTGAACCGACTTTGCATGATTTGCTTTATGAACCCACCCTAAAAACCCCATCCTCAACATATGCTGCCACTGCAGTATCCATGTCAGGGGGCATCTATTTTGGCCAATAACACCTAACGCCCGTCCTATCAGATGAAATTCACATCTCAACTGCCCTCGGGCTCACATTGCTAACAAAACACAATCAAACCGAGAAAACAGGTGAGCTGTGACATTGTCAATGCGAGCCCAAGGGGACGCAAATGTAAACAAGTAAAAGTGGAATTCATCCAAACATCCTTTCGAATTTCAGTGAGATAAAGTCAAAGATGATGTTTTGTTTGACTTTTGCGACATTTTTTCCAGTACATTTGGGTCGCTCACTACTTCAGATGCATTTGACTGTGTTACCTCCATGCTCATGTATGTTTTCCTATATTCAGATTTATTTTACGTTATTATGTCAACATACACACCGATAAAATCTCTTTACAGTGGATAATGACCGCACTGATCCACGAGACCTCTTAAGGTCCGGAAATTTCGTTTGCCACTCACACCTTTTATGGCTCACTGCAAAGAAGAAGCACATGCCGCATTGCTTTTACGTGACTGACATTCCTGGGTATACAGATGAAGAATTGATTGAAATGCATCGTGTTGAGCAAGCTTTAGTAATTTAGTGCTTCCGAGTCACAGGTGTGAGGAAAAAGCCAACTAAGTAGGGCTGCCTATTAAAAGCTTTGCTTTACAGCTCCACTGGGTGCCCCCATTTGCTGTAAATCGGTCAAAAGTGTGGATTTTTATAACCCAGCGAGGTGGTTAACGCTGTGTCGGAAGAGCAAAGAGAAATTAAACTAGATCGTGTGGCTGTGAGAAATAAAAGGAACTGCAGCACAGAAGCTGCAATGAGCTCCAGGACAGTGAGACAAGCTTGGCTGAAATATCATATTTCATGGCATCCAATTATGTCACATACACTCCCCAGGCACTCTATTAGGGACACCTGCGCAATTTTATTAAATGCAGAGAGTGGATCACCCCAAAAGTGGAAAGATTTCCTGTTCAATATTTCAATAGTTGAAAAACAATATTTATTAATCTTACTTTGATATCTACATTTTGCAATCTTATTTATTATGTTTTATTTAAATATTACAACATATATATAATTGCATTATATATGAAGTAATATTAATTTCTGTTTTATTATAATCAGTATGTATTATTTATTTATACAGTAGTGTTTTATTGAGAAAAATATGACTCTACAGTGTTATACTTTATTTAAAAAAAACATAATAATAATAATAATAAGATGAATAGATAAGTAGAAGGTCAAGAATAAAGCAGTTTGCACATCTTGAAAGAGAGATTTCTTCTAAGATAAATATGCTGCAGTCATATTAGTCGTTCTTCGGAAGGGATAAAGAATATACGGATTTGAAAATTGGTTATTGTCTACGTGTGTTGCTTTAATGTTTGTGTTCGAACATCCATTGTTGAAAGGACGATAAGTACCGCGACATCTATGCTAGTTTCACACTCTGGACTGGTCACTAGCCAATCATAGAGCATATAACCTTATGGACAATTCTTCAATCAACCTGACATGCATGTTCTTGGAAAGTGAAAGAAAGCCGCAGGATTTGGGATTCATCCCCAGAACCTCGTAGGTGTGATGCAGATGTGTTAATCACTACTCACCCTGCTGGCCCTTTAAATACACAATCATATATCACACTTACAGGCTTCTTGAGGAAGAAGAGAGAAAGCGCTCCGACGAGAGGCATGTCGCCCAGCAACGGCTCCATCAGCACACGCAACACGCCGTGAATCTGAGGGATTACAACAGGAACATGTCAACACACACACACACAAACACACACTCCCCCTGTCGGTTGGAAACTCAATCCCGGCATCATCCTCCACCTTCTCATTCATAACATACTGAGATAATTATGGGAGATTAAAAGACTGCCGGTTCTTTCGAGGACCCTAGCTGCTGTCATTGACCCCAGGCAAGTACAGATGCGTGTTTTTACTCTCTACTTTGCGAATTTCAAAATGTTAATAATATAATATTGCTGCACAGCGTCAATGTGGCAATCACAATGGCAACTGAAACTTAATTTCGTGAACTGTGGCCATCCTATTAGCATCCTAAGAGAATTGAATATATGGAAATTGAGTTCATGGTATATTATGTAGTTAAAAGTTTCTTTGATTCATCAAGACATGTCATTTATTTACCACTTGGTGAAATTTTGGTTGAAATAAGGTACCGCTATGATATCATTAGCATGAGTACCACAATTTTGCTGCTAAAAATGCTATCCTCGGAGCCCGGCGTAACAGAAATGAGCGATATTAAGATCTAATGAAGAAAATAACAAACCACTCTCTCTCTTACTGAGCCGTCTACGCGAAATACCTCTCATGCCGGCCATTGTGGCGCTAACCTGACAACGCTGCTAATGAGCTACAGAGTCTTTGTTGGTTACATCCCAAGGTGAGAAAGACGAAAGACAAATAGATCTCGGAGGAGACACATAAAAGTCAATAGCACAAAACACTTTCATGGACCGAAGATGATACACAGGGCATAGTTTGCTCCAAACGCATATGTACCTGAACGCTCTTGATTCCTGCTTTGCAGTAGTAGCGTTTGATGTCCACGTCGATCTCAGTGTTACCTACAAAGCTGGCAAACAAGTGAACAATATGCCATCTGTTAACGTTTCTGCCAATGGAATAAATTTGATTTGTAGTCGGGCCGAGTGAGCTTAGCTAACCGACTCGGGCTTTTTTTGTTGTCCCAAACACTGAAGTCAGCACAGTTATTTTCGTACCTGATTTGTAGGTCCATGACAATCTGTCGTCGGTCCAGGTTCTCGGAGTAAACCTTCACACCGTTGACCCTCAGAGGCTACACCGCAACACACAACTGAAACTTTCGTTTCTCATTTCTGTGACTTTGGTGTCTGTCTGGCCTGCTGGCGGCAACACTGTTTGTAGGAACAGAGCTGCGTCTACTTCCTCAGAGATTCAAACTCAGAACCTCTTAACGATGCGCTAACCACCAGGACGTTTACGCCCACAGACAACTCAGCATAAATGATACAATGAATGGGCAACATTCATTGTATCATTAGGGATGCTCACTTTGTCTCCGATGTCGATCCTGCTGAAGCGAAAGGTGCTGAGGTGGGCATTGGACTCCTTAACGGCAGGCTCCACCGAGTCGCGGAACAGCTTCTCCACATACTTGCAGATGTAGGGCCACATCTGCTTCACCGTCTGCCATTAAGGAGAGCAAAACTCATTGGAACAATTCGTATTCTAAAAGGCCATCACTATGTACAGTAACTGCTGCAGAACTCCTGTATATTAGATAGGGGTAGGATGGGGTGCGAATCGCACAGCAATAAATGAAAGTTGGATCATGAATATTTATGAAAGGCTTTGGAATGTACTGTACAGGCGTGGCTTCACTCAAGCGAATAATGCGAAAAGACGGCCCCTGGCTTCTTTTACCTTGTTTAGCCACTCCACTCGCTCAACGTCCGGGAAGTGGACCTGCAAGGAAAACAGAGCAGACGAGTCCCGAAGTTGGGCTGTAAGCCTGATAAATGCCAAAATGTCTTTAAAGGTCAACACCAAGGACAGAGACACAGACATAATATGCATCCAAGCTTGAATAAACTCATAACAAGTTCATAAAAACTTCAGCCAAACAATTTATGATGAGGTCATTAAATTTTGGCATCGAACATAACATCGAGCAAATATATCATGGCTCAGACAAAAGATTACATTGAAAACTAAAATACAGATGTTTAAAAAAATACAGTACTGTATTTGGATATTTTATATTATTGTGTATTTTTCAGAGCGAAAGTTTAGAGTCTCCTGACATCTATCTTTGAAGTCCATCCATCCATCCATTTTCTACCGCTTATCCGGGGTCGGTTCGCGGGGGCAGCAGCTTAATCAGGGAAGCAAAGACTTCTCTCTCCCCAACCACTTCTTCCAGCTCTTCTCGGGGAATCCTGAGGCGTTCCCTGGCCAGCTGGGTGATATACTCTCTCCAACATGTCCTCTGTCATCCCAGGGGCCTCCTGCCGATGGGACATGCCCGGACCACATCGCCAGGCAGGCGTCCAGGAGGCATCCTAATCAGATGCCCGAGCCACCTCATCTGGGTCGTCTCAACATTTTGAAGTAGTAATTATTTTATTTTTCCAATCTTCCTGAGTTTGATCTTCCATTAGCACCTCACCATGATGTCAAAACACTGCCAGTCAAAAGTGAAACTCAAAATTTTAACACAGGAAAAAAAAAGCAACACGGAAAAAACTAAGAGCACTGTCACTGGAAAAAAAACATGAAGGGGAACTCTGAATCCTGACCTTATATAACACAATATACCGTATTGGCCCGAATATAAGACGGTGTTTTTTGCACTGAAATAAGTGGGGGTTGTCTTACATTCCAGGTCGATACGTTATACCCATTCACGACGCTAGATGACGCCAGATATCATTGAAGCGAATGCTGAACTTGACTACCCAGGCCAAAGTGAACCCCTGTCACAAAGAATAAAAATGAAAATAGCGTTAAGAAAGAAAAGAGATGAAAATAATAGAAGAGATTATTAGAAAATCTGGAGAAAGGTGGGTCGAACATCGGCCAGGTTAACCGGCAGCTGAGGAGAAGTTATGATGTAATTTACGTTTCAAAAACCAGAAGCCATTCATTTAGAAATGTGATTTCACTTTAGTTTACATATTTAAATGTTCAGATATTAAGATTTGAATGAGGCAAAATAACATGTTTTTTCTCTCAAATATATTGTTATTATCATTTGTTTCAGATGTACTGTAATTATTTTCTGTATAAAAATTAACTTAGTGTTCAAAAAGTATTTTTTCAAACTTGAGTCTTGAAAAAGAGGGTGTCGTCTTATAATCAGGACTGTCTTATATTCGGGCCATTACGGTAATGCCTGTATTTTATTTTTCGATGCAATCTCTTTGGTGGTGTATTTATCTATCTATCTATCTATCTATCTATCTATCTATCTATCTATCTATCTATCTATTTATTTATTTATTTATTTATTTATTGTCCTAGTCCTGTTAGTGATCAAGATATTCTGCTGCTAGTGGGTTTTCTTAGCCCTGTTAAAAAAACGGAACTGACAGGATCAAATAATACTCAGAACATACGGGAAGGTCCAACCCAGAATTGGGTCAGGATCTTAGTCCAGTTCAACCAGCTGGCCTAGAGTCTGCCTCTCTAAAACCAAAGTACAAGAAAAACCCTTTGTGGAAGAGGTTGATGAAAACAAGAAATCTATGGCACAGCACCGTATATCAAAATTTGGAGACAGAACATTGCGCACAAACAAACTCATAAACAAACCCAGCACTGGCAAATGTAATTAAGACCAATTGGAGTGGACACCCGCAGCTTTTTCTTTTACGCTAAAACCCAATGTCATAAGGACAAAGAAGCAGCATGGATTCAAATCAAACCAATATCTCGCTAATAACAGCAAAAGTTCATTAATGTTAATGAGCACAAATCAAATCTATCGAGCTGCAATTGTCAGCATTGCTGACATTCTCACACCTTTCGCCCCACTTTGACGCTTAGCCAGATCGGCTCAAGCGGTCAATGAGGTACTAGACTGATTGAACATGAGCCATCCAGTCATTGCAATTACAAAGACCACACCCTCCCCAAATGCAGCAGTGCGAGTTGTGGCGCGCAGTCAAGCAGTCAGAACACGGTGTCATTCCCACCGGAGTCCCTGCCAAAGTGCTTGTACGGCGTTTATGTTATCGTGGGGATGAAAAGGCGACGGGAACATGAAGAGCTACTTAGAGCGACGTATTGACTCGTCTTGTTATGAGCTCAATAGCAACAAAGCGAAAAGTGTGAAGTCAGGACAGGGTTAAGGCAAGAACAAACGTGGATGAGGAGGCTGTGGATAGAATTGTGAGGGGCACGAGCACTCCAAGCTGCAGCGATTGAGGTTAAAAAAAAAAAAGAAAAAAAAAGGAAGCTGAACTAAGTGCGGCGGCCCGGTAGTCCAGTGGTTAGCACGTCGGCTTCACAGTGCAGAGGTACCGGGTTCGATTCCAGCTCCGGCCTCCCTGTGTGGAGTTTGCATGTTCTCCCCGGGCCTGCGTGGGTTTTCTCCGGGTGCTCCGGTTTCCTCCCACATTCCAAAAATATGCATGGCAGGCTGATTGAACACTCTAAATTGTCCCTAGGTGTGAGTGTGAGCGTGGATGGTTGTTCGTCTATGTGTGCCCTGCGATTGGCTGGCAACCGATTCAGGGTGTCCCCCGCCTACTGCCCGGAGACGGCTGGGATGGGCTCCAGCACCCCCGCGACCCTAGTGAGGATCAAGCGGTACGGAAGATGAATGAATGAATGAACTAAGTGCGATTTTAGCAGTGCATGTGCAGGTAGAGCCACTGCAAAATGTCACCTCGTGACCCAATAAGTCGTCGCTGATAGTGTAGTGGTACACCCGCCGGGCTTGTGTACGGGCAGCGCGGGATTGTTTCCCACTCAGTGATGGTGTGGAAGTGGGTGTGAATGATCATTTGTCTCAACATGTGCCCTGTGACTGACTGGCGACCAGTTAAGGGTCTAGTGATTATTCTGTTCGGAGTACACTGGAGAGGTTCCAGCAACTCCCCCGTGACCTTGTTCAGGATAAGCAGTGTTGAAAATGGATGGACCCAATAAGTCACTTTTTTTATCAGGGTAACAGGAGTAGGGTGCTGCACGATTTGGTATTAACTTGATAGAAAGCAAACTCATTGCCAATTCCTGAATAGAAAGTGATCAAAACATACTGATATATTGACTGCTGTATGTACTGCAAGATTCATAAAACAGAGAGTGTATGTGATACCGTATGAGTCGTATCAACCTGATACCAAACATATATTGTCAATATTGCAAAAAGTGATGAAAACAGATACTGGTATTCTGGTATCTCTGCTCTTCCTATTTTAGGTCACTTTTTAATCAAGGTAACACATAGTGGCATGAGATCTAACACATTTGGTCTGGTCAACGCCAGTATCATCGATAATGGTGGTATTGGTATCAGCAATACTGACATTGCATGTCTGATCGGCTGCATCAATATCTACCAGAATACTGTATCTAGCATTTTAAATCAAATTGGTGATCGATTATAATTAGATTATTTCCCACTCAATCAAGGACATCATTGATCGGAAAATATCAGCAAAATAAGATATTACAGCAAACACAATCTCTTTCACTCCAATGATGTTCTGAGCTACCGTCGTTAATAATGCAAGGTTTCTCAGCATGTACATTCCAATTATTTCTAAATTTATAGTATTTTTATTATATTGTTTTGCCGGGTGTGGGTATCGGGTCTCCCCTATTTTTCCATGTATTGAATGTTTCTCAGTGTTTTTTTTAAGGGTTTGGATTTTATTTTTTCGAATGCATTTCAATGGCTGTCAACTAATCATGATTTTTGGCTATTCATGGGCCAAATCGCACCAAATAGCGGCGGGTCATCTGTACAGTGTTGAATAGATGGGATAGATTGCCCTATCTTCTGATTGGATCAATGATCAGTGTGTAAAGCCGAATTGACTTGGTGTCAGACAATACCAAATCATACTGTCGCGTACACATCTGATATTACTCTATTCAAAGCAAGAAAAACAGAAAGTGCCATAGCCGAAAATATTTTCAATCACTTTTTATTGGGGCAAAACCAAGACCAGTATCGATGTGATAGCAGTATCTACAATATAGGCTATGTATTTATTTAGATACCAAATCTCACAGTTTCACGCATCACTACCTGATGCTACTTTGACAAAAAGTAACTCAACAATAATAAAAGGCTAAAGCCCAAAATACCAATATCTGTTTTAGTCCTTTAAACCATATCTCTGAAAAAAAACTGTTTTGTAAAGCGCTTTGTTACAGCTGCCGCTGTTGCGAAAGCGCTATATAAATCAGCATGTATTGTATTGTATTGTATTGTAAAAATGATTACTGTATCAGCAATACTGTACTGTGTTGATACAAAATCTTTGACACTACCTGTGACGGATAACAAAAGTGATTAAAACAGAGAAAGTGAGCAAACTCAATCCTAAAATAACAGGGTGTCTGGTTCAACATTGTACCCTGCTGTATTTAGCTCAGACTTGAACTATAGGTCTAACGTCACTGCCTTACGTGAGGGGGGTGAGCGTGGACAGCTGGTCCCCAGTCACAGCTTTACACCTCCAGTCAGCTGACAAGCAAAGTTATAGTCGTACATGTGGAAAACAGAACGTTCCAGGGCATCTTACCCACGGCGGGAGGTCCGAGGTGGTAAGACCCGTCGCGAGGCTCTTCTCTTCCCGCTCCAAGAATGCCAAAGCCCGACTCAATCGGCTGCGCTTCCCTCCGGCATTTCTCCTCCACCAGAAATATACCACGAGTCCGATCAACATCCAACTGAAGCTGAACTCAAAGTAGCCCAGGGCGTAAATTGGGAAAATGAGCACAAAGGTCTTGGCGAATTGCAGCCACGTCTGCGCCAGCTCTCTGGTGGCCGACACTGGGCTGTCATCGTCGGGCGTGTTCTCCGCAGAGGGGCGATGGAAGCGGGCGCCGGGCGGAGCGTGGCCGTTCTCTTTGGGCGACGCCGCAGCGCCAGTGCTGGTGCTCGCACCATGAGCTCCTCGCACGGTCGTCATGCTGTCTCTGGACATGTCTCCTTGTTCCGACGGTCTAAAACGGAAGGGAAAAGCGGTGCGGTTGCTTCACATGCACGTTGTTGCTGAGCCATAACCTTCAATGGAAACCCTTCGAAGCCATTCCTCTGATTGCAGCGACTAAGCTGCAGAGCCTCACGGCTCCCGAGCTTACTCAGGGGTGGGAATGAACATTCCCAAAATGTGCAGTGGGGATCATGTGCTTGAACGCGTCTATTCATCCTATTCGACTAAGTTGAAGCTCAAAGAAATGGTAAAACACCATCATCTACTGGCCTTTTATAGGAAACGCATGTTATCCGAATCGATAATGCAGGCTGCAGCTATTCATAGTTTCGAACTTTTCCCGTCCACGGCTGGGATAGACTGCAGCAAACTCGCGACCCTCGTGAGGATAAGCAGTTCAGATAATTGATGGATGGATGATAAGGTAAATTGTTAGGCTCAATAATTTCACATTTTAAAAATTAGTACTTGAAAAACCCCGATAAGAGCGTTCCAATAGATCGGGGCGCGTGCTCTTCTATTGATTAATAAGCCTGTTGTCAAGTGGAAAATGACGCCTTCTCCTTGGATCTTATAACCGCGCATGCGCAAAGCCATGTGTTTTTTTTTTCTTTTTTAAGCCAATTTCTCGTCATGGTTGTGTCCTAGCAAACATGTAAGCTTTCCTGCCCATTGGAGCTATTTTTCCGAACAGCGACAGCATGCATCACGAAAAGGTATATAGTTTATAGTTTATTATTTAATCTGGGGATTTGTGTGACTTGACGAATTCGCTAGCTAATTCCTAGCGTTAGTATGTCGAGAAATTGACGTTGTCGTGCGCTTTTCCCGCTAGCCTGTCACTCGTTTTAAGCGTTTCATACGACCACAATGTCTACACAGAAAATAAGCATGGAAGACACCTGGTCTGCTGCCGAGCTGAAAAGACTGCTTTCCAGGAGGAAAGAACCGGAGCATGACAGAAAGCATCACCGCGGTGGGGATTCTACGGAGAGACGTCCTAGGGACTCCCGAGGAGAAAGAGACCACAGGTGGCTAAATACTGTACTCTAAATTTATACTTAATTTAAATAAGTTGTCAGTAGAAGTACACTCACTTGTTTCTGATTCTGGTAAAGTAGAACCACTGATCCAACTACTCAAGTAAAATACAGACACAGGAATGTATTTGGATACAAAAGTAAAATGTGTTTATCCTGTCAATTTCCTACAAAAGCCATTTACTTTAACCCAGCATTTTTTCTGTCAGCATTAGGTTGAATATTATAACAAGCCTGTATTGACAAAAAAGGAATGAAAATTATATATACATTTTCAAAGGTAGGGAGTAAAAGTCAAGTCATCCCAAAATACAAACTCAAGTTAAAGTTCTGAAAAGCTGACTTTCGAACAGTAATGTTACCATGTTACTTTCTACCGCTGACAGAGACCATCACGGAGAGAGGCGGGACTTTCACGCAGAGGAGAGAAGGGGTGACCGGGACAGGAGGTCAGAACGAGATAGGCGAGAGGACACGGGCAGGCGTGCACACGACTCCAGAGAGGACAGAGACAAGCGTGATAAAGGGAGGCCAAGGGAGGGACAAGAGAAAGAGGAAGACAGACTTAGGAGAAAGGAGGATACGGAAAGACGGAGGGAGGAACGAGATAAGGAAAGACGACGAGAGGAACGGGATAAAGAAAGACGGCGAGAAGAATGGGAGAGAAGGAGACACGAAGAGAGGAGGGATGACCAAGACAGACGTGAGAGGCATGAGGACAGGAAGCATTCAAGGGATGAAAGAGGTAAGCGTTTCCAATTATTGCAATTACGTTTCTAGTAGGCTAACATTTCTTCTTCCCACAGAATACCGAAAACAAAAAGAAGAGCGAGAAAGAAGACACAAAGAAAGAGAATATCATGTAGGCATTTCAAGTTTTGCGAATGGACGTTTCACCCACACTTGTTTGACGATTTCTTAATGTCCGTTCAGGATGAGAGGCTGAGGCGAGAGCGAGAAGAGGGAAGTGAGCAAGAGAGAATCGAGAGAGAAAGACGGAAAGAAAGGCGACGCAGAGAGGATGCAGAGAGACATCACAGCAGCTCCAAGGAATCCAAGCCGAGTCACAGCCATGAAGCTAAGACAAAAAAAAATGAGGTTAGTGGGTCACTTATTTGTACGATACCGACAACTAAATACTGGTTCATGTTATCATTTTGTTTTTGTTTTCGGTCCAGGAGAACGTCATGCGTTCAGAGAACGTGGCAGCTAAAGATGCCGGAGACAAGGAAGACCCAGTAAGATTCAAACCCTGGTTACTTCTGGAATTTTCACCGTTATTTTATCTGTTCTTAATGAAAAGCACCGTCTTGCACAGTAGAAATAAACAACAACTTCAAAAAAATCATCTTAAAACCGCTGGGTCAAAAATAACCCAAATTTGGTGAAATAGCTAACCCGGTATAATGTTATTGTAGTTGATGAAAAGTACTTAAATAATGAAAACAAGAATTGACTGCACATTTTCATAAATCATTCATTCATTCATCTTCCGTACCGCTTGATCCTCACTAGGGCCGCGGGGGGTGCTGGAGCCCATCCCAGCCGTCTCCGGGCAGTAGGCGGGGGACACCCTGAATCGGTTGCCAGCCAATCGCAGGGCACACAGAAACGAACAACCATCCACGCTCACACTCACACCTAGGGACAATTTGGAGTGTTCAATCAGCCTGCTATGCATATTTTTGGAATGTGGGAGGAAACCGGAGCACCCGGAGAAAGCCCACGCAGGCCCGGGGAGAACATGCAAACTCCACACAGGGAGGCTGGAGCTGGAATCGAACCCGGTACCTCTGCACTGTGAAGCCCACGTGCTAACCACTGGACTACCGGGCCGCTTTCATAAATCATTTTTTTAAATTATTCTAGTTAATGAAAAGTACTGAAATAAATAAAATTGATTATTATTATTGTTCAAAAAAAAAGAAACGACATCTTACCTTGATGAAAGTATTGCGAAGATCTCCTTCATTTTTAGATTTGTCAATTCATATATACATGAACTTTTGGGGTTCATTTTAAAAGTATTTATTTAGGCATTGCTATTTGCCGTGCATCCATACAGAAGAAGGGAGGTCAAACAGTCCTAAGAACTGGAGTTTACTTTATTGCACAAGAGTTAGAGACTTTCCTTTCGTATTGCACTCAAAAATACTCCATACAAGGATCCGAAAAATCTAAAACTAAAATAAATTGAAGCAATCATGACAAAATAAAAATGAACAAACCTGCTCTAAAAATGAATTAACTGAATTTAAAAAAATCGAAATGAAATAAAAACTTATCCGAACTATTGTAACCCTGGCCCAGCCCTTTGGATTGAAGATTTTGAGCCATTAAGGGGTTGAAAACCATCCTGATGAGTCAAATCTACTAAGAAATGTGTAACCTGGTTACTGTTATTGCTGTGGTGAAAAATCATGCTAATTTTATTGCCAATGTTTTCCAAAAAGAAGAAAAATCAACTTTTCCCTGATATGTTTGGCACATTTTGTTCATTGGATGCCCTTCCTGATGCAACAACGTCACATAAAATTGACTTCGACTTCAGTACAGAACAATAGGGTAACCAGTTTCAGCTCTTCAGCCGGCTTGAATCTGCTAAATCAAAATGATAAACCCAACCTTGACTAAAAGTAACCCAATCTGTGAGGAAGCGACCTTGATTTTTTTTTTCGTGTGTAGTTGGATTGCTTGCATTGTGTTGTCTGTGTTTGTCACACATGTGCAGGTAGCCAAGGGTGAGCTTTCACACGAGTACGAGGAGGACTTTGAGGTAAGATGATAACGGCCACACTTGCATATCTGAGTGTTGTGTCTTTAATTGCATTCTTTTTTTGTGTGTGTGTGTGTGTCATGTGTTACGCTTGCATGCTCTAATTGGTTTACTTGACCAGAAAGCGGTAAGGAATTTTCACACCCGTTTGTACAAGTGTTTACCCGGATTTGGCGCATCCTTCAGTCAAGTGCATTTTTTTTTTTCCCATTTTGGCAGGACTACGAAGAGGATTTTGAGGAACTGGACGAGGATGATAAGGATGCCGAGGAAGAGCCCAGCAATCTGGAGCTGGGGGAGGAGGTTAAAGCCATCCAAAAAGCCATGGGTGAAGAAAATGAACGAGTCCGTGCCTCTTTTAATACTCTTAGCACAGAAGAAGAAGAAGGGGAGGAAAAGCCTGCGTCATCCAGAGGTAATTCTGACCTATGATTTCGTATAAAATCAGCGCATGTGGGATAATAATGCACCTTTCACTGTCAGTGAATACATCCGACGAAAAGGACAGTCGATGCTCCCAGCGAGGAAAGTTTATCGACTTTGTGGCGGCGAAGCAGCGGGAAGTCAGCAAGAAACTGGCCATGAAACAAAAGTAAGCGACGAATTTCATCCTTGATGTTCATCCTGTCATGCACCAATTCTGATAACATGATACGCTGTCCACTGTAGTTTAACTGCTGTCCCTGAAAGGGTTAAGATGAAAGTCAGTAAACTATCCATCCATCCATCCATCCATCCATCCATCCATCCATCTTCTACCGCTTATCCGGGGCCGGGTCGCGGGGGCAAGAGCTTTAGCAGGGAAGCCCAGACTTCCCTCTCCCTAGCTACTTCTTCCAGCTCTCCCCGGGGGATCCCGAGGCGTTCCAGGCCAGCTGGGTTACATAGTCTCTCCAGCGTGTCCTGGGTCTTCCTCGGGGTCTCCTCCCGGTGGGACATACCCGGAACACCTCACCAGGGAGGCGTTCAGGAGGCATCCAAATCAGACGCCCAAGCTACCTCATCTGGCTCTTATTGAAGTGGAGGAGAAGCGGCTCGACTCTGAGCCCCTCCCTGATGACCGAGCTTCTCAGCCTGTAGAGAAAACTCATTTCGGCCGCTTGTATCCGGGATCTCGTTCTTTCGGTCACGAGCCATTGCTCGTGACCATAGATGAGGGTTGGAACGTAGATCGACCGGTAAATTATAATAATGTAATCATAATAATGGATAGATAAAGGATTTGAGCTGGACAAACTGAGTGCGGCCGATGAGGTAGGAGTGGAAAATTGAGAGCTTTGCCATTTGGCTCAGCTCCTTCTTCACCGCGACAGACCGATACAACGTCCGCATCACAGCAGACGCTGCGCTGATCCGCCTGTTGCTCTCTCGCTCCCTCCTGCCCTCACTCGTGAACAAGACCCCAAGATACTTAAACTCCTCCACTTGGGGCAAGATCTCCCCCCCGACCCGGAGGGGGCACTCCACCCTTTTCCGACTGAGGACCATGGTTTCAGATTTGGAGGTGCTGATTTTCATCCCAACCGCTTCACACTCGGCTGCGAAACGCTCCAGTGAGAATTGGAGAGCCCTGCATGAAAGAGCCAACAGTACCACATCATCTACAAAAAGCAGAGATGCAATACTGAGACCACCAAAACAGACCCCCTCAACGCTTCGGCTGCGCCTAGAAATTCTGTCCATAAAGGTTATGAACAGAATCGGCAACAAAGGGCAGCCTTGGCGGAGTCCTACCCTCACTGGAAATGATTGCGACTTACTGCCGGCAATGTGAACCAAACTCTGACATCAGTGGTATAGTGACAGCCCGCATCAGGGGGTTCGGTACCCCATACCCTCGAAGCACCCCCCACAGAACTCCCAGAGGGACACAGTCAAACGCCTTCTCCAAGTCCACAAAACACATGTAGACTGGTTGGGCGAATTCCCACATACCCTCGAGGACCCTGCTAAGGATGTAGTGCTGGTCCACTGTTCCACGACCGGGACGAAAACCACACGGCTCCTCCTCAATCCGAGGCTCGACTTTCTGACGGACCCTCCTCTCGAGCACCCCTAAATAGACCTTACCAGCGAGGCTGAGGAGTGTGATCCCTCTGTAGTTGGAACAAACCCTCCGGTCCCCCTTTTTAAAAACAGGGACTACCACCCCGGTCTGCCAATCCAGAGGCACTCTCCCTGTTGACCACACGATGTTGCAGAGGCGTGTCAACCAGGACAGCCCCACAACATCCAGAGCCTTGAGGAACTCTGGGCGGATCTCATCCACCCCTGGGGCCTTGCCACCGAGGAGCTTTTTAACCACATCGGTGACTTCAGCCACAGAGATAGGAGAGCCCACTTCAGAGTCCCCAGGCTCTGCTTCCTCCAAGGAAGACGTGTTGGTGGAGTTGAGGAGGTCTTCGAAGTACTCTGCCCACCGGTTCACAACGTCCCGAGTCGAAGTCAGCAGCGCCCCAACCCCACTGTGTTAGTGGTGCACTGCTTCCCCCGGCTGAGACGTCGGATGGTGGACCAGAATTTCCTCGAAGCCGTCCGGAAGTCGGCTTCCGTGGCCTCACCGAACTCTTCCCACGCTCGGGTTTTTGCCTCGGCGACCACCGAAGCTGCGTTCCGCTTGGCCAGTCAATACCCGTCAGCTGCCTCTGGGGTCCCACAGGCCATAAAGGCTCGATAGGACTCTTTCTTCAGCTTGACGGCATCCCTTACTGCTGGTGTCCATCAGCGAGTACGGGGGTTGCCGCCACGACAGGCACCAACCACCTTACGGCCACAACTCAGATTGGCCGCCTCAACAATAGAGGCACGGAACATGGTCCACTCAGACTCAATGTCCCCCGCTCCCCCTGGAACATGGGAAAAGCTCTGTCGGAGGTGGTAGTTGAAACTCCTTCTGACAGGAAACTATCCCCCACTAATTTTTTGGTTTGTTTTCTTTAACGGAAAAAAAAAATCTCGATTTTGCTTTTTAATTACAGGAAGCGCAGTGCAGAGCTACTTCGCTTAATTGATCTGGATTTCTCCACTACAATTTCCCTTCTGGATCTTCCTCCCATCAGCGAATATGACATGTACATTCGGAACTTCGGAGCTGCAAATACAAAGCAGGTCAGTCGGCGTGAAACTTTGTCCGCTGATCACATTCTGCGATGCCGCGTTGTTGCCTTAATTCTGATGACTTCCTCGGCAGGCTTATGTGCAGTGTAACGAGGATAATGCAGATCGAGACGTCCAGACTGAGGAGGTGGACTCGAGTGACAAGTGGACACAGCATCCCGCAGAGCACGGCGGCGCCTGTGGCGGTAGGAAACATGCAAACAACGAAATCTCTGACTTGAATGCAGACTTTCTACACTTTCATAGATATGCACCTTCTGCATGTTCTCATGAAATTATAAACTGTCTCTGCATAAACACAAAATGTAAACATCTGTCAATTGCATTAAATTTATGACAATGGATTTAAAAATAAAAAAACACCGTCATTAGACCGCTTGAGTTTTTAATCTGGGATTTTTTTTTCCCCACATACCACTTGAAGGATTTTAGGAAGAAAAAAAGGCAGTGGTCGATTGCAGTGAAAGAAAGCAATGACATGTAGTCATTTGTGACAGTTTAACAGAACTACCATGTAAAATTGTGACATTGTTGTGTTAATATCCCCTTTTTATCCACAGATCCAAACCGGTCACATGAAATTCGAAACATGAGCGGAATGAACTTTGATTCAAGGCGTTTGGCCATCTTCCTGCGTACCGCCTCCCAGGTGACTTGTCTTTATTTGGAGGGGAATCGAGCTTGCTTCTCTAAAGCTGTTGTTGTCAATTTTTGCACCATGGTTCCCTTTTTTTTAATATGGAGACTACAGTAGTGAAGTACTTGTACTCGTTTCTTGGGTTGAATAACTTTGAGAATTTGAAAAATAACCCAATAGTCAGTATTGCGATTTAATGTGTACCGTATTTTCACGACCATTCGGCGCACCGTATTGTTGGGCGCAGTCTCATTAACGGGTGCTATTTCTGTATTTGACACATAGACAAAACACACTGTATTATTGGGTGCAGTTTTACAGTGGTAAAACATACGCCAGCTCAAACATACGGCATGCATGCGCGCACGCTAAAAACATGTTAGCTTGAAGCATACGGTAGCATGCCAAGACATACGGATACAAGCTAAAAACACTTCCGCCTTTTCTCTATATAAACAGCGTGTTGGCTGTCAGTCAGGTTATGGAACTCGGCGCATACACAAGACGCTCCGCATTATAAGGCGTCCTGTCCATTTTGGAGAAAATTTAAGACTTTTAATGGCGCCTTATAGTTATGAAAATATGGTAATTATTTTTTCCAAGTCATCTTCCCATGTATTGTGAAGAAACACGATCAATAAATTAATTATTATTTAATTACAATAAATCATCCAATATTTTTTTTATACAAAAATGTTTTTTGTAGGTTAGTCGTATGCTAAAATAAGTGCAAATTGAACCATGAATGAATTTGAAAGACAATTTATTTATCGACTTAAGTTCACTTTGACTCGCACTCTTTTAAATGATCACGATGACGCCTTCAATAAATTCTAACAAACAAGTATGGTGTAAATTTAAGTCATGACTTAAAAAATAAATCATGACTCAGATTATAGCCGTAATGCAAACAAATCTGTGGCTTCATCACTTTGACTTTTCATGAAATGGGAATTTTGTAGACTGTACTTCTTGAGCAGAATTTATAGTATCCGAACAGTAAAAAAGTAAATAAATTAAACATACATCAAATAAGACAAAGAAAGAAAAGAGAACCTATCAACCGAATTGAATGTTGTACTTTTTTCAAAATTGTAGCCGTTGCGATTTGGAAATTTCATTCCACTACATTTCCAGGTGATGGCAGTGCTTCTGGAGGAGGATCACGCCGAGCGGAGTTCCTTCCAGGGCCAGACGACACAAACAGATGGTCTGTCGTTTAGTGACGGAAGTGTGCAACTCAACACCGACTTGCCTTTTCTCCGCGGTGCGCAGGTGCCATCACATCGGCTTGTATTGACCTTGTACATTCAACTAAACGAAATTGGTTTTTATCCAGGTCGCACCATCAGCCAGGTGCTTTTCTCCCAAGCGCATAGACACATGCTCCTGTCTGTCCACAAGCCCCCAACTTCACCCATTGATATCGTGCAGCATCACGACTGCACCACCATCTGCGTGTGGAACATGTGGGAGCCATCCAGACCCCAGAAGATCCTGCTCTGTGAATCAGAGGTGCCTTTTGTGGATTATTCCTAGTCCTGTTTTTTTCCAACTCAAGGATGTTTCAAATGGCCAAGTATGAGTACACTTGTACTATTTTAGTTTAAGATGTAACTCCTGCCGATTCCTCTCTCAGGTGCAGTGCTGCTGTTTCAGCCCGGGAAAGGCCACCCTGGTGTTTGCCGGCACGTCTGTCGGCTCCGTGGCGCTGTGGGACCTCCTCGAGCCCGCTGGAAACCACGAACGCCTGAAGTTGGGCGACGGCGAATGGACCTTCAGACGGCCTACATTCTCTACCGGTATGTAAATTTGGCCGGGTCATGTCCCCATGAGGAAGAGTTTGCAAAATGGCAGCCCTCCATCGGATTTTCGTTTTTGTGAATCCTATCATGATATGTACAAATGCCTCAAGTCGTACACATTTTCTAAAACTGTCATCAGATTTAAATTGAATTAAATTTATAGGCTGCAATTTTGGAAGAAAAAAATCTGTAGATATAAATAATCTGATATTGTTTATTTTAAAATAGATTAATTTATTGCTTGTGTTGGTTAAAAAAAAAGACATGGCAAGTTGAATTTGGAAAATGAAATGTATATTAAATCATTGGTTATGAGAGTTGAATTTATCCCACAAAATCCCAATGAGAGGCATTACAAAGACATTTGGGGGTGTTCATATGTACTTAACGTGTTCGCAGAGTGTGTGTGGTGTGTTTTCCTTCTTCTCCTTTCCACAGTTATGGTGCAATATTTCAAGCCTACAGCAGGCTCCACTGCAAGTCAAATATTGGTTTAACTCTCATCTGGAGTCGGTGGCGATACATAACAGGGACAGCTGTTGAAAGTCTCTCCTGTTCGTGTGTGTGTTGGGGGTGTGTAGATGCAGTGCCCTCTGCCCATTTCTCGGCAGTGACGTCCGTGGAGGTGGTTCCAACCAATACGACTGGGATGCCGGGGTCAGAGGTGGCATTTTTAGCATCCGAGGAAGGTGAGACATTCTGTCTGCAGGGGATAAGGAGGAATGTTGTGTGTGCTTCAGACTGTCATAATGGCTACAATCTCCCCATAATATCCAGAGTTGTTGGGGTTGTCCTTCCAGCTGGCCTCGCAGGACGACAGCGGGCGTTTGAATCTTTGGGTACGTCTCCATTTTATTATTATTTTTTTAAGCTTTTTTTTTTTCGTTTGTTTGTTTTCCAGGCAATGCCTTAAAGTGTGTTTTGTCTGTGGCCTGTAGGTGGTAGTGCAACTGCCAAAAGCCAATGAGGCGGGCTCCCAGACAGATCTCGGCAAGTCCTTTTTGTCTTTTTTTTTTGCCCCCATGAACATACTTAAGCTGTCAACCAGGGCTGCACAAGTGACATCCACATTTGAACTGCATATTAGTTTCAGTTACATTTAAAAAGCAGCACGTCCATCCATCAATGCGCTTTCTGTACACTACGTGAGGTTTCAGATTTACAGATTCAGTTATTCACCAATGACTTTGCTGAGAAACATAATATGACCTTTTTTTTTGTCCACACACAGTCTAAACATGTACATTGACATAAACATACAATACAACCTTGCCGGTCCAATCACAGAAGCACACGCTTTCTCTCTACAGAAGACATTCACAAAATGTAAATGTCTGTGCCCCCTCACATTCGAACATAATATCAAGATTGATCTTTACATAAACACAGATAAAGTGAACAACTGTCGATTTTCATACACACAATGTGAACTTCTGTCTGTCCGCTCCAAAACACAAGAAATCAAAGTTAAACATCTGGGCATTCTCATACGCACTTCATGTGAAATCCGTCTCGCTAATCGGACGGATAATTTAATCAGCCAATATTAGCTCCTTTAAGAAGTCTTTTTGGCTAAATTTTGAGATTTTTTTTTAAACTTAACACATTACAACACACGACAAAGATAAGGGCAACACCCCCCAAAATCTCTCTCTTCTAAAGTTAGACAAATGCTAAATGACAAATTATGTAAATATTTATTATTTTATTCATTCATCAATCACACAGTTTTTATTCATGATTATATATCTTGTTTTATTCATTGGCCACTATATCGGTTATCTGAATTTTATTCCGCTAAACATCTAATCATTATCATTCTCAAAAGATCCACATCAGTCGGGCCCTAATGTGAACTTGTCTTCACCCATTAAATGTTAGTCTGAGCGGCAAAAGAATGTACACAAGTCAGGAGCTCTGAACATCACAGCAGTCCCGGCTGGTGAACAAACCCTATACGCTCGTATTTCTCACACGTGCGCGTACACATTTGGTTTTGCAGGTCTGAGGCCAGGTGGCAAAGTGAAGCTGCTCCACAGTTCTGCCTGCGTGACAGCTGAGGGGTGAGATATGATAAACAGCGTGTGATGATCGTTTGTCGGCGCCAGGCGAGCCCTCTCGAAATAGGCTATAAAGCGGCACACAGCTGCCGCAATGGAGCTAAGGAGGGGGGGGAGGGGGCAAAGATCTCATTTGTTATGCTGTTATGCTATTTTGTCGTCTAAACATATCTGCGTAGAAGCGTTGAGTGTTCCGGGTTGTTTTTGGATGGGAATCTTATAACCCCTCACCTTACCTACCTCGCAGGGTGTCGCTGTCGCATGCGGACAAAACCGGACCGCCGCAGTCACTTCATTTAAAATTTCTCTCCACTGACCCCAGTCATTTCTTCGTCGGCACTAATTTGGTGAGCATGAGCCAAAATACCAAACTAAAACTCGAGCACGCTTTAAAATGATACATTTCCACTCAAGGGTTTAGTCAGTCACGGCACCACTCAGGGATTGAAGGCCCTGCCCAAGTGCTACACTTCGCAGGAGTTGGCCACCCGACTTGTAGATGTCACCGCCATCAACTTTTCTCCTTTCAGGCCTCAATTGTTTTTGGTGAGCAACAACCACGAATGTTCATGCAGAAAAACAAACTACGGTATTTAAAAACCATGCATCTCTGTGTATTTTGTCAACTCTATACATAATGCACTTGGGAAAAAAATGAGACTTAATTAAGTGTACATCAACAAAAACTGCACATTTTATGCACATATGATTCCTTTAAAAAAAATTATTAAATTAGCCAAAATGCCAATGAAATTATAAAGTGTTGTGTGTGGAATTTTGAGGGGCAGGGGGTGGGGAAATTAAATCCCCTTTGAAATGGAACAGAACAAATATTTGAAAAACTAAACTGCGGTGAACACTTTCCGGAGTGCACACTCCTATCTGTCCATTTTGAGATATGATTTAATATGACAGAAGGACAACATTAATGAATCTATAAATGATTGCACTGTAACTTAACCGAGATTTTGAACATTACCATGATCGTGTCCCAGGTGGGCTGCAGTGACGGGAGCCTGCGCTTACACGAGGTCAGCCATGGCAAACCGGCGTACGAGTGGATGGACGGCACTGCCGGCGAGGCGGTGGTCTCGCTGCAGTGGAGCCAAACCAGGCCGGCGGTGTTCTGCGTGTTGGATGCCTCCTCCCGCCTTCATATTTGGGACCTGCTGAAGAGCGATACGGCGCCTGTGGTCACAGAGCAACTGGATGCAGACAGGTGATTTTTAATATTTTGTGTTTAGCTACAGCACAGGTGTCAAAGTCCAGGCCCGGGGGCCAGATCTGGACCGCCACATCATTTTATGTGGCCCGCAAAATCAAATCAAGCATGTCAAGTTCCATGATGCTTGCTAAAGTCTGAACCAAAATTTCAAATGGTCATATGTAATCCACAATAACAGCCATTATTCTTGACTTCTGAGAACTAAAACTAGTTATTCATCAATTTGTTTTGCGCTGCGTATGTAATATGTGGAGGTGACTAAACATTTATGTGGTTACCCAAAATTCATAACAGCCCTCCAAGGCAAACCGTAACTACAATGTGGCCCGCGACAAATTTGAATTTTGACACCCCTAATCTACAGTGTAGGGACAGAGCTTTGCTGCCAATCGTGAAAATCACTGAGCAACAGACACCCCCTCCCAAAAAAAGGGGTTGTAATTGTATTTACATGCCAAAAGGCGACAACAAAAGCGAGAGAGAGCATGAAAAAGACACTCAAACAAACTTGCGTACTTCTAAAAAGTGTGTTTGAACAAGCTGAAATGTGTTTCAAGTGTGTCCGAAAGATAAAACTATTACAAACATATGTATTTTTATTTTCTCTCGAGATCAAATATTTTCATCAAATGCAAGTAGGTCTGGAACGTATCCGAGCAGACGTTGACTGCATGATTCTACTCTCTCAGGCTGACGGCCATGGCTGCGTTTGGAGATCCAGGACAACAAAACACCTACTCAGGAATTGCGACAGCACACCAGTCGGGTAAAATAGAAATGCACTATTTCGCAAAGGAGTTTACCATCCAAAGTCGTGAGGAAGAAGAAACATTCGATGGGAAGATTGTAGAATCTTTTTGAAACCCTTGAAGCACCTTTTATGGTTATTTAGGACTCGGGATGACCTCTACAGATTGTGTACATTTCGTCACTCGTGTATTTTTATAGTGTATATTTGCATATGTAAATATAAACGTTTACGCTTGTCGATCAATATGACCGAATCATGAGAGTTTGTTGCTTTGTGCAACGCTTTGTTCATTTACACACACACACATACACACAGAAGCAATAATTCAGGTACAGTGTTAGGTCAATTCAAAATGTATGCGGAGTAATATTGACTAACATCACCACCCTTTCAGGTATGTTGGGAGTTGGGAAAAAGGTGAAAACAGGTTTTGTTGTACTTGTTGTGGCCTATACAGTACCTCAGCTAAAAAGGAGTGCAGAGTAGTCCTGTAAAAGTGGCGTCCACTTGCCTTCCCTATGGAGGACATGCAGTAGATGTAGTAACTACAGAGGTCTGTTGACATGCATAATAATAGTGATACATTAGACGATGTATATCGTACTTCATTCAGGAGAGGTAGTATCTGCAGTATTTGACACCTGTGAAGACTGGATCAGGCTCTCGTCTTCCCGCTTGCGACATTATTAGCTTGCTTAACCCAAATACGGACCCGCTCGCTAATGGACACCGTTCCTCAATAACAAGAGAGATGAGATTACCGTTTCCTCAAATTGGGAGTTTGCGGTAACAGACGCCATGCCTAAAAAAAAAGACGTTATTGAAAGTTGTTAAAATACAGTCCTGCATGTCCTCAACTTGTGCCTCAATAACAAAAGATAAGAATATTAGAGTACTGTCTTTCCTGACATCCACGCTGTAAAAACAAATGACAGGACACTGAAGAGTATTCAAATGAGTATTTAATGTAAATTAGGGCTGTCGCTATCCTAGTCTTTTTAGAATTGATTATCCTCTCAACTGATCCATTGAATAATCGAGTAATCGGGTGGCTTTGTTGGATCAACTTTCCACCAAAGGTGATTATAGACTGTGAAAAGGTCATGAGTCATTTCGATACAATAGAATGGACGTTTACTGTATGTGGACCGGAAAGTGTGTGTGGATGGTGTACAATGGTGCCTGCAAAGCCTCGGGGGGGCCAAAATTTTGTGTGACCTATTTTTGTGATATACTTTTTCTTCCTTCCAGCCCAAATGTAACTGTGGAATCATGTAAATCATCCCCCCTCCCCCCCAGTATGTTTACACCATGAAAGATGATATCATTGTTCCATAACATTTTAAAATTTTGCTTTTTTTTAAATAAATAAAATTACAAATGTAGTTAGGGTGTTAATTGTAAGAATTAATTTTAATTAGGTTTTTTTTTGTTTGTTTTTGATGCAAGTAAAAAAAAGGTAGCTCTAAAATCTGTCGACAGACAAGCCGTTTAGTGCATGGGACACAAAATGAGTTGCAAATGCATGTCTGATATACATTAATATATTGCACACAAATATGACAAAAGTTACATTCTGTTCATATTGAATATAAAAATTTTGAATAGAGTAATAGTGCATTCATGTCCATCACTCTGCTGAGTCTTTCTCATAATTGAGCAGGTCGCAAGTGAGAACAATGTCCGAGCGTCCGCAGTCCTTCAGCACTTTATTGAGGAGGCTGCTGGTGGCGTTGATGTCCTTTGACTCGTCCAGGGGCCAGTCCAGGAGCTGAGCGCTGGACGGCAGCTCGGGAAGTCCCGGCTGGTATTCCTCCAATGGGTTAGGATAGAGCAGCTGGCGCATAGAGGGCACCCTGGACACCATCCTCACCGTCTTCACCAGTCCGGCTGTGGACAGCGGGTTGAGGGCGAGGGCCAGGCTTCGCAGGGATGAGCAGCAGCCAAGGGAAGGCAGCAGTGGGCCCAGCAGATCGTCGCTGAGCCCGCAGCCGCTCAACGACAGGTGGCGCAGGCTACCCGACGCTTGCGACAGGAGGCGACGCATGGAAGAGAGCGTGTGGGTGTCAAGTCGGTTCTCGCTCAAGTCCAGCTGCTGCAGGGAGGAGGCATGATGGCTGCATGACAGGTAGGACAGATCGGCCGCGCTCAGGCTCAAGTAAGGCAGCTCCAGCACCTCCAGGGGCTGAGACAGGGAACTGTAACGGGACAGGAAATTGAAGAATATTACAACACTGCATTTCTTCAATTTACTTCTACTCTAATGAATGGCATGCCTCAATAACAAAATACATCAGATTTTCAATATCTTGAAATACATTTCTTCTCATAGATGCCTGAGATGCTCTGCAACAATAACAATTAACAGGACATTATGTCCTTAATGGATGCAACGTTTCAATCAAAAAAAAAAAAAACAGACAAGATGCTATTCCTCAAATAAGGACCTCCGTTCAAAAGGACGCGATGCCTCAACAACAAAAAATAATGGATGAGGGTTAGAGTGGGCGTGTCCCAACCCGGAGGTTTGGGCGTGTCCTCCTTGGGTGTGTCCTCCTCCACAGTTGCTCTGGGTGCTGCGTCACCAGTAGGTAACAGCCCTTTGAGTACCCGAGGTAGAAAAGCCCATCCAAGTCAAATGTCCGCCAGAATGGATGACTCAATCACAAAAGACATTCAGCATATCTTGAACTTAATATTTTCATACCTGAGTAGCACACAAAGTTGTCCTGGCAAACGTAGTGCTGTGAGGCTGAGACGTCGCAGTCCGGGCAGCTGTGCCAGACCTTGGGAGAGGTCTCGGAGCGCCTCCTCCTGCCCCGGCTGGTCCCGGCGAAGGTCCAAGTTGCAGTAGTGCAGGCAGAGAGAGCTCAAGTCGGGGAAGGCGGCGAGCCGAGGCAGCAGCTGAGCCAGGCCCGCCACGCCAAGGTTGCTGTAGCGCACGTCCACCCCCAGCAGGCCCCGAGGTTGCAGGAGGTCCAGCAGAGTCCCAATGCTGGACACGGAGACCTCCTCCACGTGCAGGTACCGGCACTGCAGTTCCAGGGGTCCCGTCGCACTCAGGGCCGCGCACACGCGCTCCCAAGAGCGGGCGTTGACAAAAATGTCGGCCCTCACCTGCAAGGGCGCACAAATTTCCTTCCCGTCTCCTTCCATCCCCGAGCTCTCCCGCCTCCTCCCTGTTTCTATCCTCCTCTTCATCCCCTTCATCAAATCTGCTTCCTCCAAGACTCCCGCGGACCCCTCCTTGCGGTCGCTCTTGTCACCAGTTGCCTCCTTGACTCTCTTGCGCTGGCCTCTCTCTCGTTTCACATCATTGTCTCGCTCCAGAGTGCAGACCCTCTTTCGTTCTCCGGCTCGCGCCTGCACCACCATGGTGCACAGCGCTATGGTTAGGGACCAGCCCCCCATCGAGTCCACCGTCGGACCCTCGTCTCCTTGCAACCCGCAGAGGTCCAGGACTTGCAGCGCAGATCTAGTTACAAGTGGAGGGGGTGGGGGGGGGGGGTCAAATGTAGCTTACAAAACATATAAACTCTTATGCACATTCTCACTTTACACATTCCTGTCCATACAATGTGAAAATCTAAAAGGAAAGAGCAAATTTGCTGTCCCACCCTCTATCACGCCCATGCCGGATGACATCAAACCTGTGCCTTTGTTAGAAATTAAATGAAGTTTCAAGATGGCTTTTGGAAATCTTATTTAATAATTCATAATAACTCCAACAACACAATTTTGTTTCAATTTTTACTTAATCTCTTTTGAAATATTAAATACTGTAGAAACTGGTCCTTTTATTCCACCGGACCATTTTCTCTAGCGTGTTCAAGACCTGGAGGAGGAAGCCAATTCCAACGATGCTACACTACCATTCTAATAACACATACCAGTAGAGTGATGACCAGGATTCAGTAGCTTGGAGTCACGCAGATTTATTTCCCTAACAGGTCATCTAATACAGACGTCTGTTCCTGAGGTTCCCTAACAAACAGTCTAGACAAGCTGCACCGCCACTGGACAGACTCTTCACCCTCAGGTGGACAGACAGAATATATTACAACAGATCATTGTTTATTCATGAGCCTAGACTAACGCGGATTGGTCCACGCATTCTGGAGCCCGGTCTTCTTGGTGTTTCCACGTATTCTGGTCTTCTTGGTGTTTCCACGTATTCTGGTCTTCTTGGTGTTTTCCCGCCACTGCCCGCGCAGCAGTGGCCCGCACGGACGGCCGTTATGTCGCTCCCTTGGTGTTTTTCACTGAGATAAAGAACTGCCGTTATGTGCGTTACTCCCTGAGATGAAGAACTGAGAGAACATGTCTGTTATTCTTACACACTGAATAAAGAGCAATAAAGCGTGGTTAACATAAGCAAAAGCATAAAATGAATTATTCCTTCATTCCCCCTTCTGATCTCTGTGAAGAGATCATTACCACAGTTATCCTGGGGAAAGAACTTAGAAAATTGTTACCATGGTACCTGCAAGATAGAGCACAGTACAGCAAAAATAATCAACTTCATGAGTAATGATCACCACATCGTCCGTCGCATCCTTCTTGCGGGCCTGACCATCCCACCGCCAGCAATCTGGCCCTCAATTCGGGTGGGAGTAGGTCTGGGTCACCCCCTTCAACCAGGTGAGCCGAGGCCCCACTATTCACATCCATTTCCATCACTAAAGATCAAGTCGTCTTCTACTGTCTCTTTAGTCATCTAGTCTGCTTTGTCATTCCCTACTTTTACGTGGGAAAAGTCCTTCTATGTTCATTCATTCATTCATCTTCCGTACCGCTTGATCCTCACTAGGGTCGCGGGGGGGTGCTGGAGCCTATCCCAGCTGTCTCCGGGCAGTAGGCGGGGGACACCCTGAATCGGTTGCCAGCCAATCGTGTGTCCTACATTTAATAACTACTTCTTTTGGTTTTAGCAGAGCCTCTCTAAGTTTTTGTTTATTTGTTTTTTCTTCACTATGTTGAATCGATGTTCCTGTGGCAGTTTTTTAAATTTTTTATTGTAAACATTTGCCTCATGCTGCCGCATATCTGATGCATGCTGAATGTTTTTGTTCAATTGGGTCCAATTGCATGCTGACGTATGTCAAAATTCGTCAAAATTAGTCTTTTACTTCCCTGTTGTTCACATTCCTGCCATTCACGTTCCCCTCTCTTTTCTGAAAAAGAACAACAGAAACAGAACCTTCTTTTTCAGAAACATCTAAGTAAATCAGCTAGACCAGGCTGCACACAAGAAACCGGCATCGCTGTACCTTCTGATGTGTTCAGTCTCCCCAAAAATATAAAGACAATTCGCATTGTAATTTTTCCGCGCGATAGTTTGAGACTGCAAAAAGCCAAACGTCAAAGGAGCCAACACATGGCATCCAAACAGCAAATCCATCCGTAGGTCGGAAAGAGTAGATTAGGTGTTTAAGCACTTGAATAAAAATTCCAGAAGACAAAATCGAATACGTGGGGCAACCGAGTGTAGTAAAATTTAACTCCAAGGTGAGAGAATGAGAAAATTCCCTATACGATTCTGAAAGTGGTATATGGAAAAAAACCTTAGCTAAATCGATTACAAAAAAGGTGTACGAATGAGAATTTTTGGATATTTGAGTAGACGGCAAAAAAGTATGAGCGGCGCGGCCATGTCAGGCCTAGATACCAGTCAATGAGATGAGATCCTCTGACAGGTCCACTCTGGCTGCCACACCCTTCAGGACCTACAATAATTGAGGAGGATGGAACATTAAATAAATTGCCTTGTGTTTCACCCAACCAGGCCATGCGATAAATTTCAATCTCTAGTTTGTCAAAAGCATTGTGCATTGGGAAGGACCGATCAGCGGATGGTAAGGTCATATGGAGGAAGTCTAAGGAGACCAAAGCCGATACTGTTGGAAGACAGAGTTCAGTGGTGGGTCATCGGCTGACTTTAGCAATAGTCAGTCCTGTATCAGCCTGCATTGGGAGCAAGCGTAGTCCAGCATGTTCAAGTTCATGACAGTCTTTCAGTGAGGCCAGCAGTGATCCCTATCGTTGGGGATTCGGGTACCCATGGAGCAGATGGGTATTGTCCATTTGGGGGTGCCGTATCCTGTCATTGTTGTTGGTTTTGCGGAGGAGGAGTCAGAGCTTGTTGATCATAGCCTGATTGATGAACAGGTGGGTGCCGGCGGTGCGGGCATTTCCTTGTCCAATGATTCACATCACCACAAATGAAACAGCCAGCTTGGCTCCCGTGACTTCCTCGTCCACGCCCACCTTCCCGTCTCAGACCTCCCCCCAGCCATGCGTCTCGGCCCTGCCTTGTGGGCAGGCCGTAATGTTGAGGTGTGGCTTGGAGCTGCGGTGTGGGTGTGATCAGCCGTGGTGGAGCCTGTTGAGAGACACTGATTGACATTTGATTAGATCTCCCAAGTTTCTCTTTTTTGCATGCATTACTGGAGGCTCTCTTAGCCTCTTGTATTTGTGAATTCAAAAAGTTGTTCTGTAGCTTGGATGTTTTCTCAGTCTCTTCCTCGGCTCTCATTCGAGATTGTTGCACATAATATAGGAAATGAGTTCGCCAATTCACGTCATCTGAAGTGGGGAGAGAGTGGGAGAGTTAGTCATCATTTTCTGCACATCAGACGGACAACCCCCCAGCACTGCTTGCCTGAACAAAGCTTGATTCAATGGATGACTATTGGGGTCCTGTCCTGTGACAGTCACCCAAGCATCCATACAATTAACCAAATACGTCATTGGGTGTACCTCAGATAGCAATTCAAACGCCAATTGTTGTGAAGGACCCAGAGTTGTTGGATAAATGGAACTCAGCGCGTCTGATTTTCTATCATTCAACCTAGTCAATTTGCAAGAGACTATTCCCTCTCATAGGTCCATAATCTCTTTGGGTAAATACTTACCGGTACTCTTAAGCCAGTCTGTTGCCCACAACTGTATGTCATAGTCAATTTTAGGCATATCCAGCAATATTTGCCTCGTCAATTCAGTCTCCTTAGTTACAAAAGTGGTCGCATCCCAAACACTCATGCTTTCATTATCCTGTTTAATTTGCCTACATTTTTCTACTTTTACCAATTGTTTATGAACCAGCCTGGGCAGATCAGGGGGAAGCTTGGCACACAAGGGATTCAGGTGGGTGCCAGTAAAATGGCTAGTATGTGTTATCCCCCTTCCTGTAGGTTTGTGCTTACAAACCTGCCTGTGGAGCCTACACAATGATTAAAGTGCCCCTCTGTTAAGACGTTTATAAATTTTTTTTTTAATTCACTCAATATCTTTAACCCTCACAACAGTGTCTGCGATTGTGGTGAATATAGACACATTTTCGTGTGTGTGGTGAGCTCAGGTCTCTCTGCCTGCAGATTGACCATCCGCTCCAACCTCTTCTGCCCTGTCCATGTATAAGTGACCACTCGGCGCTTGTAGTGAGGTCATAATTTTAGCGCTCGTCACCTCATGCGGTGAAGGAGGCATCCTCGCTGCCTTGTTTATCATAACTTTGTCTGAGTTACTTTGGTTATATATTTTTTCTTTTTCCTATGTCGAAGGCAGTGGTCAAACTGCCCATGAAATGCAATATATAGAAGAACCTCTACTTGTCAACTTGACCCTCTCTTTTCCCCTCGCATATCAACCACATCATATTATCATCTTAGAAACATCCACCGGCTCCGCTCTTTTCTCACTCCTCACATTCAAAGCCATCCATAAACTAGCCCCTCCATACCTATCGGACCTCATCCACATTCCTACACTTGTCCGCTCTTTTCGTTCCTACTCCTCTCTCCTTCTCTCTGCCCCCCCTGCTCGTCTCGTCACCATGGGAAACAGAGCCTTCAGTCGATCTCCTCCCCAGCTCTGGAACACACTCCCCGCTGACCTTCGTAATACAGACTCATTAACACATTTTAAATTCCGCCCCAAAACACATCTGTTTGGACAAGCCTATTCACTCGGACCATAAAGCCATTATTCTTTCTGTTGTTGTATTTTTTTTCTTATTTTATTTGATGTTGATCTTAACATTGTATTCGTGATTTTAACTGCTTGTTGTAAGGTGTCCTTGAGTTCATAGAAAGACCCCCACAAATAAAATGTATTATTATTATTATATTGTTATTATAGCTCAAATTGAATACACTTAGTTTTTTCTTTTTATATTTCAAACTATTGTCTTATTCTTACAATTTATTCTTAAGACCTTGTTTTCTCGCTTTACTTACCCCTCTGCGCAGTGCATTCGCCCTTTTCTCTCTCTGCGCAATGCATTCGTCTTCCTTTCTTTCCTACTTACCACCAGACGGTATTTCAACTGTTTTCTTGCCTTCAGGCGTTCCGTCCATCTTACAGTTCACCATGTTTTTATCATACTCACCGTCCAATATACTCCCTTATGGACTGTGTGACGTCACGTAATTCTCCAATTGTAACATGGAGCTGTCCCTAACTTTCCCTAAATATACAGCTGTTTACTCAGACCGCGATCTCCAGTCGTCAGTCCTACAATTTAACAGCATCCAGAATAATAAAAGTTACCTGGACCTGCCTCAGCAATTAACCACTAATTTTTTAATTGCCTACGAACTCAGTATGGTCTTTGCTCGTCAGCTACTAGCCATACCTACAACTCAGCGGTTCTACCTAATTTAAACCGCCTACTTGGTGACTCAATAACTGTGCCAATTCAGTTATCTACTACTCAGTGGCAAAGTTTGGACGGTATATTGTTTTGAATATACCTCACACCTATACTTTAATTCCTTTTTCCTGTACAGTACTTCATTTTTCCATTGTCACATATTTCATACAACTCATTATCAATTTGTTATTTGCCACCTACAAGACCCAACCACTATACTTGGTTCAACACATTCAGGATCAGAGCAGTTTGATTTGATCGGTCCTTATTGGACATAAGCCGAATCTTGACACTTTGCCCGTAATAACAGGAACAGGTGTGTCTTACCTGGTATTAGTGGAGCGCTCCTTGGTTACTGCCTGAGTCTGAAGGTCCTGAAACCGGTGTCCGTCTTTTTCCAGAGAGATCCTGTTCGTGACGCCATTTGTTGAGGAATGGGAGCTGTCAATTTGCTCTTGGCCCTTCCTTGGTTACAGATTCTTTTATCTCTCTATAAGGTGGAAGAAGACCCAACACCACGTAGTCTTTTCTTCAGTTTATCACAACGCAACACGAATCGATTCGGGCTCTTGTGAGTCTCAGATTTCATCAGGGAGCCCTGAGCAACTACAGTCACACGTACATATAGGCATAGTATGTTAATTATGTTAATTAGGGGCGGGTAGTCCTTCCCCTTATGTAAAAATCTGAAACAAAGAAAGTCAAGCAAAGTTCAATGTTGGCATTTTGACAAAGTGCAGACCATATCTGCTGGTTCACAAACCTTGAGACTAGGTTTACTCCTTGAAGGCACGTGACAGCCTTCAGGGACTTTTACGATGTGGGAGGCGGAAAGAAGATAGCCAGGTGGCTGTTAATCAACCAAGGGGAATTAGGAAGAAGAAGAAGAAGAAAACCTTTATTAGTCTCACAATGGAGAAATTCCAGATTCACAGCAGCAAAGTTATGAAAGGAAGAAGTAGAACAACAAAAAAATAGGAGCTGCTGGAAAGGCAGCCACTCTCGCGGCGCCATTTTGAAGTCAAAAAATAACAAAAATAACAACACAACACATAGGACAGAGACAGTCGTGCAATCTTCACCACTTTCCTGCATACACTTAGGGCCCCAACTTCACCCTACACTCTTTGTTTTAAGTACAAGCAAATGTTCAGGACAGAGACTAGTGTCAATAGTTCTCATAGCAAGATGAAATTCATCAACAATGTTCTACTACTACTTCTAGCGAAATAATTCCTTAACACCTTCTTTGGTCTGGGTGAAAATTCTGTTCATCTCAGTCCATTTGGCGACAGCCGCCTGTTTAACAGGTTCGGCGCGCTCTCGCAGTTTCGCGTACTTTCTCATTTTCAACTCACACAGTTTTATGACCTAATTAATTTTGTAATTTTTCCGAATAGGTGACGTGGTATTGGCCTATATTATTCTAAATTGACTAGCATTTAGAGGATCCCTTCCTCACGGACTCCAACCGGGATACTTTAGACGATGCCCGAAGTCGTCAACGCCTATTCCAACGTTTTATTTTTAGAAACTGGCCCAATAACTACGGGCGGTCGCGCCTACGCACCTTTCGGCTTTTAAAGGGTAGAACCCAGCGCGCCGACCATTATCTCAATTCACTTCTCTTACTTTCCACAGTGCGGTTTCGAGCAGCTTGTTTTTTATTTTTCCAATTATTTCAATACCACAGTCACGATATTTTAATAATTTGTACGTGTCCTTAATTTGTACGTGTCCCTTCAATTTTCCACCATCAATATAGATTTTACCATTCGCACTTTTCCCCGTGTTGTAGCTAAAATTTGGGCAATTTCCAATTAAGACGTACTTTGAGACTCTTTTTATTAAAATAGAGTAAAGTCGTCTTACCTTATTCTATGTGGCCGGCCGTGGGGTGAAGGTTGAATGGTCGTGGAAAAAAGACACTGGTATGTCTACCGCGATCAAGTTTACCGGATCGGACCTTTCGCCGTCGTCCGCGTTGGTCTCCACTCCCCCCTTCAAGCACGTCTCGGGGTCACCATTTGTAGAAACTGGTCCTTTTATTCCACCGGACCATTTTCTCTAGCGTGTTCAAGACCTGGAGGAGGAAGCCAATTCCAACGATGCTACACTACCATTCTAATAACACATACCAGTAGAGTGATGACCAGGATTCAGTAGCTTGGAGTCACGCAGATTTATTTCCCTAACAGGTCATCTAATACAGACGTCTGTTCCTGAGGTTCCCTAACAAACAGTCTAGACAAGCTGCACCGCCACTGGACAGACTCTTCACCCTCAGGTGGACAGACAGAATATATTACAACAGATCATTGTTTATTCATGAGCCTAGACTAACGCGGATTGGTCCACGCATTCTGGAGCCCGGTCTTCTTGGTGTTTCCACGTATTCTGGTCTTCTTGGTGTTTCCACGTATTCTGGTCTTCTTGGTGTTTTCCCGCCACTGCCCGCGCAGCAGTGGCCCGCACGGACGGCCGTTATGTCGCTCCCTTGGTGTTTTTCACTGAGATAAAGAACTGCCGTTATGTGCGTTACTCCCTGAGATGAAGAACTGAGAGAACATGTCTGTTATTCTTACACACTGAATAAAGAGCAATAAAGCGTGGTTAACATAAGCAAAAGCATAAAATGAATTATTCCTTCAATACAAATTTTGAGTTTTTCATATACATTATACTGTATATACAGTATATATACCGTATGCATGTATATAAATAATACACACACATATTCATACACAAATTTAATACAATTAAACAAATATCGTTAAACAAATAAATCTTCTCTCTGATTTCCAGATTGTAAAGACGCACCTTATAAAACGATCGGTGAATGTGCAGCATGCTAATAACAATCCCTCATCGATAACCAACCTCTGATCGGAGAGTCCCCGAACGACGGCGAGCAACAGAGCCTGCACGCACAGCCGACTCGGGGGCCGCTGCCCTTGCTTCCTGCGGCCGCCGATGCGCAGCCGACGCTCGGGCCACCTTTGCACCAGCTCCCCGACGGCTAGCGGTCTGCATCCGGCGAACGAGGCCTCCAGTAGCGGGCCGTACAGCTCTCGGGGCACCCAGCGCAGCCAGTGGGGGGACGAGCTGTGGTCGCTCACCACCTCCTTCGCGCACAGGCTCAACAAGGAAAGCGCCATCTTTGGTAAGACATTAGACTCTTAAAAAAATAATAATTTTTTAAAAAAGATTTTAAGTACACTACGTTAACATGTACACCTAGGATGCCGTTCTTTGGTCCATGTTAGCGACCGATTGAGGAAGCTACAGCATCTGTTTACACTTTTACACTGTCGCATTCTTGTGACGTAGACGCATGAAACAGACGTACAGTCATAAATTCATCCGTCAAACACAGAACCCGTTTCTCGTCGTGTTTTGTATTTATTCAACCCTTGATACAATTTATTTTTGTAAATATTTGAATTAACCATTGTTGTTCTAATTGGGGGACACTATTTTAAAAGAAGTTTTCATAAAGAACGTTCCAGCCCCCCACCCTCCGCCCCCATTTCAGTAGCTGGAAGTGTCTCAACTTTGCCAAGTGGGTGTGCATCAAATACAGTACATCTTAATGATGATCAAACGTTGTCACCCCCACCCAGCATTCGCTAGGCTATTCTTCGACCGGCAGCCACCTCAGAGACGTTTTTATTTAGTGCTATTAGGTCAGAGGCAAGAGGTGAAAAGTGTATATGCATCCTGCTACACTACACAACCCGTCAGCAATGTGAGAACTAAGTGGAAAGTATCACAAGTTGATGAAACCTTCTGAGAGGCATCCTAGTATGGGCTTGTACTATGTTGTAAAAATGATGTACTGGTACAGCCTACAAGTGTAGTGTTACAGTCGTAAGAAACTGGTTGGGTGACATTCTCTTATCTTATGGCACGTATTAAAAGTGTAATTGGTCAGTCATAAAAGAAGTTATTGTCAAGAGTGGTCTATTACGTTAGCATCACGACGATAATTTGACCGCTAGATGGCAACAGAGTCTCAAGCTATACGTTTATGAGCTTTACAACTTTTTCCTCTTCATTTTTTTCTAAGATTCAATTATGTTTTTCCCCCTTAAGTAATTGCTAAACACTTTCTTGAAAAATATTACTTTTATGTGGACATTTTATATGAACTACAGCCAGTTTGGTGCATATTCAAGTATATGTACATTAATATACAATTTATTTAGGTGGGTTTTATTTATTTATTTATTCATTTGATCATTTATTTAGTAAATGAGCAACATTCTGAAGAGAATGTTCAGAAAATCTCTTATCCTCAATTCAAGCTAGCCAGTTAGCCTTGATCTCACTTTGCATCGGTTCAATGAAGTGCCTCAAATCAACCAAGCAGGCATATTGAGTAAGCGCCATAAAAGCCATTTATGACTGTTTACGACATGCTGGAGCACAAAGTCACACCGAGAGTCTCTCCGGTATAAAAAGTAATGTAGAGAACATTTGTAGGAATCCGTTATGCTGTGGGAATTTCGACAAATGCTACTGGCGTCCTTGACTTTGGCGTTCTCGACTGACGTTGGTTTCAGTTTGCACTTGACCTGCGCTAATGGTGCTCATTTCCCTGAGGATTGCGTGTGCGACTTCACTGACGATTGCGGCGATGGTGGCGACGAGCGACACTGTATGTCGATACAACACACACTACTGAAGATAATGCATGTGTTTTTATCGTACTCATGTTTGTCATCGGTTAAAACAGAACAAAGGAACCATATTTGGTAACATAAATTAAAATGCATCCCACGCTCACCAACATGGCATCAGCTAGGAAAGGTCTAAAAGACATGGAACACCCTAGTTAGTATTGGGGTGTTTCATTTTTGTTTTTGTTTTTTTTCTCTGCAGGTTCCAACTATAGCAGATGTCAATTTGACGAAAGCTTCTGTCACCTGATCCAGCCATCACAAGCATTAGCTCAATGGAACAGAATGATGGCGGTTGGGCCCATCCAACACGATCACACCGGCAAGCAATCAGGTTTGAGAACTTGTTTTTAAAAGTCTAAATAAAGTGAATGTGTGTGATTCACTCAGACGTATGTTCAATTCTTCAGCACATTTCCTGTCCCTTGTGCCTCAAAGAGGAAACGCTACCACAGCACAACTAATAAGTCCTCTGTTTGGACCTGCTGACACCTGCCAGGTAACACATTTTCAGAACCCACAATCGAGTAATAAGTGAGTACCCATTAAAACAAAACATTTTCACAATCGGCGGCAGCACTACAGTTCATGTACATCGGATATTAACAGTCTATAGAACCTTGTACAAATGCTGAGTTTTTGTGATACAAAAAAAGACCTATTTTTTTCCACTATTATTGTGACCTATAATATGTACAACTCAATTTGACTCTTTTTAAGAGGCGAAGTAAAAAAACAAACAACTGAAATAATATAGCTTATTCCCAAAAGAAAAAAAAATATGAAGAAAATCATACAAGAACACCAGAACTTTAATTCGGGTTAACTTTATATAATAACAGCTGTGTGCTGACTCCCATCTAACAGGAGTTTGAATGTGACTGGTTATTTCTGGACACAGCCATGACTCCAATAATGAGACAGTGTGAACACTTGGGTCAACCTTATAAACTCCAAATATTGTTTGCCAGTGATCCGACTAATCTGTGTGTGTACATTTTTATCACTCATTATATCTGTCCTTATTAGATGAGCTTCTACTATTACGTCTCAGCCCAACATGGAGTTCTTCAGGTTCTGATGGAGAGCGGTCCACTGTTTAACAGCACTGTGCTTTGGGAACAGTTCAATCAAGCGCAAGTGTGGCAGCGGGCTGTTGTCCGCTTTTCCAGCAACAGCAATTTTCAGGTGCGTACAAGTTTTACATTATTCTTATTCTTCTATTATTGTTTTTTTATGTGTCTGTTTTGCCCAGTTTTGTAAAATATCGAGAGGTAATTTTGTTTAATTTGGTTGTTTTTGTTCTAAAATTATAAGACCCTCTTGTATTGGCCAAAAAATACAAAGCTCAAAAATTGATATTTTGATGATTTGTTGGATCTTATTTAACATATTTGAACCCTTTCATGGACAGCGGTTACTACACTGGACAATTTATTATGTTATCAGGTTACGGGGTGCATGAAAAGGTTCAATAAAGTAAAATGTGTTGGTTTTTTTTAATCATTGAGGAAAAAATTAAGGTAAGATGACCCATTTTGAAGAAAAAAAAGAAGAAAAATACAATTAAAATGATTAGCAAAAAAAAATGTTTCACTCGAAGCTACTTACAGTTCCTCCTCCCCCTGGGGACACACACCATATATGGCAGATCATAAAGATCCAAAGTCACAGATAAAGCCTCTCCGTGGACTTTGTCACCGCGTGTGTGATCTCACCCCCATCAGACCTCAGGGGATGAAGCAAAAATAAATATGAACAGGTTTTAATTTTGTATCATGGAAACAAATACTGTACATTCAAATCAAATCAAAAATTAACATTGAATCCATCCATCCATCATCTACCGCTTATCCGGGGCCGGGTCGTGGGGGCAACAGCTTTAGCAGGGAAAAGCATAACATTGAATCGATATGTTGAATTGAAAAACAAAAATGCAGTGTGTGTGTCTGTGTGTGCGTGCGCGTCTGCGTCCACCAGGTGGTAATTCAAGGGACTCTCACGGCCGACAGTGATGCATCAGAGGTGCTGGCCATTGATGACATTTCCTTTCGCCCCCACTGTGTGCCATGTACTGACATTTTTAAGAACATTTTTTAATAGTCACACTTCAAAAACGTTTTAACTTGTTGCTTTTTAAAGTTTTCGTTCCTAGCGTGCCCCCACCTACCAGTGGTTGCCCTCCGTCCTGGTTTGCTTGTGGAGGCAGTGGGCCGTGCATAGAGAGGGACAAAGTGTGCGACTTCACCCGCCATTGTCCCCACGGCGACGATGAAAACGACTGCCGTAAGCATTTTGGTTAAATTTATATACAGGTACTTGGAACAAGAATTATGAACAGTAAAAGTGTTACTTCAAGATTTGTTTGAATGCTCAAGAATTCAACTCACGTCTTTTTCTTCAAAATCCAAACAAACTTTCCTGTTAGAAATACTTTTAAGATGTATATATGTATCTTAAAATTGGAAAAATACCGTATATAACTTTTAAATATAGGAAAAATAAAAAAGGAAAAAGCTGTACAAATAATAAAACACTTATGACATTAATATTGAAAATAAATATAAAATCACAATAAAAGAAAATTAAATGAATTAATTATTACAAGTTTAATAAATGTAACACTTGTAATTAATTGCAAAAGGCATTATGCAGTATGTGATGAAATAAATGTGTTCCAGAATTATCCATTTAAGAGTGGACCCCACAAACGATTATGGTCCAAAAAAAGGTTTATCAACAAAACTCAAGTACAAATAATGACACTGGTCAAAGCCAGGATGAAACGAGAAGAACTAAAAGCGCTTGCATAAGGCATGGAAATTACAAACAGAATTAAGTTTATTCGTTTTTTAATTAGTTTGTCTGAAAAGGACAACAGGACCAAAACCCGTGAGATTCAAACCAAGAGTAAATTTACAAACTGAGAACACTACTAATACTTATACAGAGCAAAATATGGAACGACTAGAAAACTGCAACTTGAACGAAGGCTTGAGCAAGGCGAACTCTCCAACCCTGAATGGTCGGAATGAAAGTCCTTATCCCTTTCAGGGACAGCAGTTACTACAGTAGACAGCTTCTAATGTTATCAGGTCACAAGCTACCATTACTGGTGCATGATGTGATCATGATGAGTGAATAATGAGAGACAGGTCCACAGCTGGAATTAATCAGTCCACCTCTGCCAACCTCATGCGTACTGAACTGGTTGCCAGCCAATTGCAGGGCACACATTGATGAACAACCATTTGTGCTCACAATCACACCTAGGGAGGATTTAGAGCAAGGGTGTTAAACAGATTTTGTCGTGGGCCACTTCGGAGTTACGGCTTCCCTCGGGGGGCCGGTGCAAAATCTCAACGTTATTTATTACCCATGATATTTCGACATTTTGGAACAGATTTCAGCAAGAATCATGATTGTTGACACACATGATTTGCTCCCGCGGGCCACATGAAATGACGTGAGGGCCGGATCTGGCCCCCGGACCTTGACTTTGACACCTGTGGTATAGAGTGTTCCGAGGCATGTTTTTGAACTGTTGGAGTGAATCCAAGTATCCGGAGAAAGCCCACCCAGGCACGGGTAAAACTTCACACAGGAAGGCCAGAGCCGGAATCAAACGCTGCTCCTCTGCACTGCGAGGCGAATTGGCTAACCAGTCGTCACTGTGCCGCCCAGATTCAAACTGATGAAATTAAAAAAACTATAAAATTCAACAAACTTGGAATTTAAAAAAAATAAACATTCGGTATTATTATTCGGTTTTTGATCAATATTTCTCAGATTGGTAAATTTTTATTATTATTATAGTTGCCTTGCATCATGAAAGTATCCTTTATGCCTTTTTCCAGCCTCCGAGTGCGACTTTGAGGGCGGCTCCTGTGGCTGGTACGAACTCACTCTTGGTGATGGTTTCGACTGGGTCAGGGGCTCGTCCTCGGATGTACCGCCAGAGTATTATGGTCGGCCACCCCCTCCGGACCACTCCAGTAACAGCACAGAGGGTACGAGCATATCCCTGAGAACTCAATAGTCCGCCATATGTTGTTTTCGTCCCTGTCTGCTCTGTTTTCTGATATGCATTTTGGTCCCATGAGCTTGTTGAGTGGCAGTCTTACTGACATGACACATTTCCTAAGGGTAGCATCTGCTTGCATATCATGAAATGTGGTTTGCACTGGTATACTACTGTATTCAGTTTTGTTCAGATTCCATGTGATACAGATGGTAAGTTCTTAGTAACTTTGGAACATATTGTGCCACTTATTGTACAGGAAATAAGATAAGATAAGAAAACCTTTATTAGTCTCACAATGGAGAAATTCCCAATTCACAGCAACAAAGTTATGAAAGAAAGAAGTAGAACAACAAAATATAGGAGCTGCTGGAAAGGCAGCCACTCCCGCGGCGCCATTTTGAAGTCAAATAGGTCAGGTCTCGGAACAGAGTCTTGAGGAACACCAAATTAATGATATTCAGGGGTCTCTTTGTAAGATGAATTGTTGCTCCGTTACAGGTCACTTTATGTTCATACTGAAGAACAGCAGCAGTCTTTATCCACGGGCGGTCCTCAGAGGACCGTGGTTCCAGCAGTCGGCTTCCGGGTGCACTTTGACCTTCTGGTGAGGCAAAGCTCTAGCTTCATTGTCTTTTGCCAAATTTCATTCAATTTTTCAATTTCATTCTCCTCCCTCAAGGCATTACAACTCAGGCATATCAGTCGGGGCCGCCGACATGTACCTACGCATCCAAGGAGTCCAAAACAACACCATCATATGGAGGACTTTGTACGACCAGGGAAACCGCTGGAATCGGGTCAGTGTACAACTTGGTCGAATCACCCGGCCCTTCCAGATTGCACTGGCAAAAATCAGCCTGGGCGTTTTTGACGGTATCTCCGCGCTGGACGACGTGTCTTTCCACAACTGCTCCCTGCCACCCGCCACCGCCGAGTGCCCGCCGCACACACACTTCCACTGTACGCGCACCAGGGCGTGTGTGGACCGGCTGCTGCTCTGCGATCTGGTGGACGACTGTGGGGACGGTTCAGATGAAGAGGGCTGCCGTGAGTGAGATTTTCCATCCTAAAATATTGCCTTTTCTTGGTACAGTAGATATCATGAGAAGATCTACGATTAGCCTGAAAAGAATCAGCCATTTTGGTCCGAAGCAGCCATTTTGGTGGCTGCCATTTTGGCCATTTCAAGACGGCCCACATAAATGAATTACCCCTCCAGATTTTATCCATGTTATTTCCCACTCATCATCCATCCATCTATTCAGATTATAATCTTTATTAACCAAACACAGTTCAGTTGGTAATAACTGATTCCAGCCATTGATATTATTTATTTACATTTTTGGTGTTGTAATTTGTCACAGTCCCTGAGCTGCAGTGCAACTTTGAGCAAGGTCTGTGCAGCTGGAAACAGGAGCAAAACGGTGCCGGCGACATTTTCGATTGGACCCGCAACCGAGGTCCCACCCCATCGTTCAACACGGGGCCCTGGAAGGACCACACGCTAGGCACCAGCTACGGCCACTACCTCTACATCGAGTCGTCCGTCCCCCAGAAGTTCAAGGACACGGCGGTGCTGCTGAGCCCGGCCTTCGAGCCCACCCACCGACGCGGCATGAAACCCTTCAACACCCGCCAGCCGTGCGTGTTCCGCTTCCACTACCACATGTTTGGCTCGCAAGTGTTCTGCCTGGCCATCTATCTCAGGACCACGTCGACGGGCCGCGGCCAGTTGCTGTGGGTAGGATATGCCGACCAGGGGAATATTTGGCACAGGAAGACTCTTTACCTCACCAGCGCTCGACCTTTCCAGGTAATATTCCACCTGTAAAATCTAGCATTTGGCTCCTTCTTAGAGAACAGAGTGAGACAAAAAGTTTATTGACGGACCGATTATGTTCACCTGTAAACGTTATAAGTGTATTTGAGGTTCACCTGGAAGCAGAGTACTGGTAACTTTTTGCAAATAGCTAACTTTTTGCAAATCGTGTCAACACAGAAAGTGGTCCTCCAGAGTTCTAATACTAATCTCTATATAACAACTTCAACATCGATCTCTCTGTGATGGATGATGCTGTAATTCATGAGCGAATATAACCTCACAGGCAACGTAAAGATTTCTCCTTCATCAGGGTTAGTATTATTGATAACAGGAAGTCCTTTTTTAAAAATTATTTATTTACTCCACAGCTAATCCATTCCACACTGATGTATTTGCATTTAGATGGGTCGACAAGATGGAATAGAAATAGCTGGTTGTGGATATTTTGCCTGTAGGATCTGTGCGATAGAGCGCATACTGTATGTCTTACCGTATTACATGAATCATTTCAGTCGAGCTCTTCCCAACCTATTCTTTCCCCTCCACCTAAAAAAAACAGCAAACAAAAATCAATAATAACATTTAGTAATGATCATCATCATCATCACCATAATAATAATAACAATAATAATAACAATAATACATCATCCCGGAACTCGTCACCCCCAAACTTCTCCTCCTCGGTGTGTCCCCTACGATCTGCCAGTGGATCCTCAGCTTCCTGACGGGACGGACACAACAGGTGAGACTGGGAGCAACAACATCATCAACATGCACCACCAGCACTGGAGCCCCACAGGGATGTGTCCTCTCTCCACGGCTCTTCTCCCTCTGCACAAAGATTGCACCTCAACAAATCCAGCTGTCAAACTCATAAAGTTCGCAGACGACACCACGGTCATCGGTCTCATCAAAGACGGCGACGAGTCTGCGTACCGACAACAAGTGGAGCAGCTGGAGCTCTGGTGCAGCCGACACAACCTCGGGCTGAACACGCTCAACACTGTAGAGATGATCGTGGACATCAGGAAACATTCTTCTCCACAGTTGCCCCTCACACTATCCAACTGCCCTGTGTCAACCGTCAAGACCTTCAAGTTCTTAGGAATCACAGTCTCCCAGGACATGAAGTGGGAAGTCAACACCATCTCCATCCTGAAAAGGGCCCAGCAGAAGATGTACTTCCTGAGGCTGCTGAGAAAGCATGGCCTGCCACAGGAGGTGCTACGCTAGTTCTACATGGCAGTCATCGAATCAATCCTGTGTTCTTCCATCACGGTTTGGTTTGGGGCCGCCACAAAAAAGGACAAAATCCGACTTCAACGGACAGTTAGGACGGCGGAAAAAATCATTGGCACCGCCCTACCCACTCTTGAGGACTTGCACACTGCAAGAATCAAGACCAGGGCACGGAAAATCCTCCTGGATCCCCCGCACCCTGCCCACCACCTTTTCCAGCTACTCCCCTCAGGCAGGCGCTACAGATCCATGCACACCAAATCCAGCAGACACTTAAACAGCTTGTTCCCTCCAGCCATTAACTCCCTAAACAGTCACTGACGTAGTCACTCTTCTTGTACTACAAATACTGCTACTGGTCACTCTAAAATGGTTCAGTGATTTTCTGCACCAACTATACAAACTGTCATCGTATTGTATTCTACCACTGATCACTTTAGCTCTGCTTGATACTTTGCACGTTGTCTCTCTTACATTACGAAATGTCCTTGCATACCTATTTGTCATGTCCTTGTTTACGATGATACTAATGCAGCGTGTTATACCGGAGACAAATTCCTTGTGTGTTCTACATACTTGGCCAATAAAGATGATTCTGATTCTGAATAATATAAAAGTCTTATTTTCAAACCAAGGCCAAATTGAAGTTTTCACAAGTTTCCTTAAATATTAAGGATGGGCCCTAATTTAGTCATGCTTTGCTTCCGGGTGTTTTCTTCTACATTGTTGCCCACACAAGTTGTGTTTTTGTCCCTGTGGCTAGATTGTAATTGAAGGTACAGTTGGAGATGATTTCAACGGGGACATCGCAATCGACGACCTCTCCTTCTTGGGCTGTGTGCCACATGAAGGTACGCCTGCGCCTGTGAGGTCAGCGTATGTGTTCCGACTGAACATTAAAGATGTGTGCCACTTGACAACAAAGGTGAGCTGCCCAAGGCGAACAACACTGACCCCACAGGGACCACGCCGACGCCATCGGTTCAGCCCCATCGTTGTCCCCAAGGGGAGTTTGCATGCGGTTCGGTTGGGGAGTGCGTTACCCCCGAAAAAGTGTGCGACTTCAGGCGCGACTGTTCGGATGGCTCAGATGAAAGCGACTGTGGTAAAAATGGGGAAAAAAACCCAGACACTTTTTAAAATCAAGTTCTTGTCTGTTCATCAACCCCTTAAACCTAATTAATTGACCTTTATAACTCTACTCCTAATCCCAACCCGCACCATAGCCAAACCTGAACTCTAATTTCCTTACTCTTTTCATGCAGTGGCTGAGGAGTGTGATTTTGAAGGTGGTAAAACATGCGGTTGGGAGACTATTGTCCCCATCCCAGTGTCTATGCATGCATTTCGCTGGTCCCCCGACCGAGGGGAGAGCATTCATGCCGGAGAGCAGTATCATCGTCCAGTCACCGACCACACCCTGTGAGCAACAGCAAATTTATATTTTTTAATCTACATTGTATTAATTATTTTTCATGTTATGCATTTTCTTCACCATTTAAAACCTTTCCCAGGTGTCTTACATTACTAGTCTCTGACATTCTTCTGTCGAAATGAAAAAGAATGACAGTTAGCATCCACTTAAAACATCTATGTTGCAACAACTTGGTTCTGTGGGTGCTGTTTTGTTACATGCAAATGAGGCACTGCTCACCACCTTTACCATGCAGAGTATACTATATGTACTTGTATATACAGCATAACATAAACATATACATACATATGTCAATGTATGTTATACTGTACAGTGCGTGTGTGCGGGTGGGTGGGTGTGTGTGTGTAAAAAGTGTGACAATCGCATGGGGTGTCTCGACATCAACACATAAGCAGATGTGAACCTTTTTTGGGGCTCTTAACAGGCACAATTGATGAAATAAATAATAACCAATCATTTTTCCTCTTACCTAATCATTTTGGCATTAGTTCATTTTTTTTGTTTGTTTTTTTTTTTTTTTGGACACAGGTGCATCGCAGGTTTTATTTAGTTATTTATTTTCGGGAGGGGGGGGTGTTTCAGATAGGGCTCAGACTTCAGAAGGGTGGGAGAGTATGTTACGTTCTACGCATCTACAAGTCTGGATCACGTGGCCAGACTTGGGGAAAAAAAAACAACCCATAAAAAACCCCATCTCTTTTAATGTTCATGGAGCCGGGCAAAATGCAGCAACAGGCTACATTCGGCCCGCGGGCTGTAGTGTGGGGACCACTGATTTACAGTGTTCCAATCACTTGCCATGCATGTTTTTGGAATGTGGGAGGAAACCGGAGTACCCGGAGAAAACCCACGCAGGCACAGGCAGAACATGCAAACTCCACACAGGAAGGCCGGAGCCAGAATCGAACCCGGTACCTCTGCACTGTGAGGTCGACGTGCTAACCAGTCAACCACTGCCCATTTTATATGTATTTATATAGATGGATAGATGTATCAATACTTTATTTTATCTTTTGAAAATGACTCCAGCTATCTGTCTCAGATGACCTGTCTTTTATCTGAAACTAAAGGCTAACTCACCACTTCAATCATTTCTGGTCCCAGGGGCAGCCCTCATGGTTGGTACATGTGCGCTGACAGTTCTAACGGCGGCTACGGCCACATCACCGACATCCAGACGCCCCTTATTGCATCCACCGGGCCACATTGCATCCTGGTCTTCTGGTACCACATGGGCGGATTTACTGTGGGCTCACTACAAGTAAGTACAGAGAGCCCTGTCATAAGTCGTAGTTCCACCTGTCAGCATCTGCAGTTGTCCCTGATCTCTTTTGCAGCTTTTGCTGAGGCGTGGAAACATCACTCATGAGGTTTGGTCTCAGACTGGTAACCAAGGCAACAAGTGGAGACGTGGTGAAGTGTTCTTGGGGTTGTCAAATGACATTCAGGTTTGGAAATGCTTTTCTTCTAATATGGTGTTTGATTCATTCATTTCATTAATTGCTGAAAATCTTGCCTTCCAATACAACGGTGTTATTGCACCTATAAATGTCTGTCAGTGAGGAGTTTCTCACTTTGCAGCAACTCATGAAAATCACCCATGGGTCTAAATATCTTGTTAAATTTGTTAGCATGGGACAAAAGCTGTCGGAGCAGCTAATCTATGAAGGCGATGAAAGTGTCCACAAATTACCCAAAAATGGCAACTTCAAACCAAAATGACAGACTTCCTGTGTCTTTTCAGGCACGAGTGCTTAGGACGTTTTTGTAGTTCTACTCATAATAGACTTTTTTAACCAAATTTTATGTTGCCATGTAAAAGTGTTTTTGAGGACTCAATTGAAGATTCTGCTCGGCCTTGGGCTGTTGCTTCATGGTCTGTGGTGAGTCTTTTTTTTTCCACCACATGCAATAAGAAAAATGATTAATTCTCCAAATGCACCCACATGACCAATATACACAGTTCAAATTTGACAGCAATTGGATCTATAAATCTATAGAAGGGGTCTATCTTTGAAGGACCCCTAGAAAGGGCCAAGTAATGACCACATTGAACACAAAATGGCAGACTTCCTTTGTGCTTTTTAAAGACCTTGTTGTGGTTCTACTTATGATAAATGTTTATCCCTAATTTCTTCCCCTTCTTCGAGTTGATTCATACTGCATATCTGGCAGCAAATGGACACAACCCGTTGGAGTTGATGTTGTTCGAGATCCCCTCCAAAATGGTCAAAATGAACCGAAAATAGCTACTTGAAAGCAAAATGGCAGACTTCCTGTGTCTTTTCGGGAAGGGTGTTCTTGAGACTTTTTTGAGGTTCATCTCATGATAGACACAGTTACCAAATTTCAAATGATTATGTGAAATTGAAGCTGAATTTTCAAAAATTTTCTGGTCTTTTTGTTGTTATTCGAGCTTTGTAATCAACAGCAAGTCATACTTTGCTGCCACACACAATGATGAAAATGTATAATTATTGCTGTTTTAATGTCTCCACACTGTCGAGTACATCTGCTTCAAATGTGGTACAATTAGGAAAAATTCCTTGCAGGAGCTTGTGTGGAACATTGGCAACAACCAATTTTATCCGAAAATGTGTTCTTGAAACTAAAATAGTCTTTTTAGCATGTGTTCTTGAGACTTACGATATTTGCGAGTCTACTTATAATAGTCATTAGAACCAAAATTAAGGTTGCTAAGTGAAACTAGTTTTGAAGGACTGAATTATTTTCTCCAAAATGGTAATTCATTTGGCCTAAAAACCACCACGATGGGGAAATGAGCCTGATGAAGTATTTGAATATGTTTGTCCAAATAATATAATAGCCTTCTATGCTGTTTGCGAATCAAATTACTTCTTTCCCACACGCCGACATGACTCATTATCTGATGGACTTGTTTAATGCCAAATCCATCAAATCCAAGTCTGCCCCAAATGGGCAAAAGTCCTGATCGTGGCACTAATGAGTCCTTACTTGGCGTCTGACAGCCGAGGTCAGTCCAGGGGCAACAGACTTTGTGTGTGTCAGCCAAAGGTTTGATTTGTCTCTGGGAGCAACATCGCCGACAGTCATTAACCTTTGTGTCAGCCGTTGTCTCCACGCGTATGCTACCAGCCGCCAAGTTGATGAGTCGCCGTTTTTTTTTTTTTCTTACTTCTATAGACGTGCAGAGTGTGCTAGTGGCCTTTTCAAATGAGCCTCATAAAGACTTAACCTGACGATCTTAAATTTTCGTGCCTGACGGGTGTCGTTGGTCATTTCACTCTGCCTGCTCATTTCTGTTCTGCAAAGTGGCAGTTATCATGACTACTCCAAAAGGTTAGGAAAGCCCGTCTATAAAATGAATGTCAGCCGTGTTGTTGCCCCGTCAGGTGGTGTTCCGAGCCAAGCGCGGGATCAGCTACATGGGCGACATGGTGATTGACGATGTCAGCTTCGTGGACTGTGCGCCTCCGCTGCCCACACAAGGGCCATGTACCCCCGAGCAGTACACCTGCGCCAATGGTCGCTGTATCCCCCGAGACAACCTATGCGACTTCATCGACCACTGCGGGGACGACTCGGATGAGGAACCCTATATTTGCAGTGAGTGGAAATCTAAGGACAGGTTAGGGTCCTCCGCGCAGTAAGCGGGAGGGAAATGGGATTTTCTTTTACTGTCTCACCGTCTGGTTTTCAGAGGTGTTTAGCGGCCGCTGCAATTTTGAGTTTGACCAGTGCTCCTGGCGCCAGAGCTCGGAGGATGATTTTGATTGGCAGATCAAAGCCGGCAGCACTCCCACTTTCGGCACGGGCCCGTCCACAGACCATACCCTGAGGGATACCTCTGGGCACTACCTCTACCTGGAGAGCTCCTTCCCTCAAGTGGCTGGAAATGCCGCCCGCATTTCGGGGCCATTGCTGAGCCATAGGAGCTCCCAGTGCAAGGTCAGGCAAAAATTGAATTATTTCAAATTGTTTTCTTTCTATTGCACAATGCACAATGACTTGCGGAATATTTTTTTTCCTAGCGAGCGCTTACTGAAAAAGTCTAAGATTCAACGACTCTAATTGAAGGAGATAGATACATTTGTCATATTAATTCATTGTTCATTTGACTTTATTTCAGCGAAAGCCTAACCTAAAACGCCCAAAATATTTATGGATAAGTCTGATATTGTTTTTGCAGAATCAATTATTGCATGTGTCTGTTTAAAAAAAAATACACGGGAAGAGGACATTGAAAACATATTTACCTATTAAATCGTAATGTTGGGGCAAACAAATTGCAATAAAAATTGTTTTCAAAATGGTTCCTTTGAAAAGAAAATAACATGCATTATTAAAAAATGCACACACACACACACACATATATATACCCCCCCCCTCACACACACACACACTAGTCAGTATTAATTGCCTCTTGTGTCATCGCAGCTGTCAGCCTGTTGGCGGGAGAGATCGACCGCCCAGTTCATCTGTCATCTCCCGCCCTCGACCTGTCAGTCAATTCGTCAATCACGCCAGCGGTTAAATTAGTGGGAGGGGGGCGGCAAACGAATCAGTCTGCCGTGGCTGATGGAAGCTGGTATAATCACGCCCCTTTTGAGAGAAAATCTTCCCGTGAAAAAATGGGTCCATACGCCATAAGCAAGTTTTTTTATTTAATGCTATTGTCGAGAACATCACAAAAAAATCAGGACAAATCTAAAATGATCATTTGGACTACGCTTCAAACAAATTGTAACGAGCCCAAAAAAAGTGCATTATCCACACATAAGACAAATAAACGTCTACTTCAAATGGATCCTCCTTTTTCTCTGTGCCCCCAAACCCCACCAACAGACATCCCCACCTGGAGTTGAGTAAAGAAATACTCTCAAGCCAATATTTGCATAAATCTGGAATACAAACCAAGGTTTTTGGTTACATAATGACAAATTACTAAATGCCTCTCCACAAATCAACCGCCCCAAATAAATCACTCCCTCTCTGTGCAGTTAGTTGAATAAATACATGATGCCAACTAAATACAGTAAGCGGCTTGGCCACTATTTGCAGGAATACGCAATATCTGCACTTTTTTTTTCTTGGTTCATTACCTCAAACAAAACAAAAAAAATGAACACCTCCCCACTAATTCTGGATAATTATGACGTTTCCCTCAGATGCGCTTCTTCTTCCACATGTCCGGAGATGGCATCGGAGCACTGGGCGTGTTCCAGAAGAGCCAAAGGGGTCTTGACCTCCTCCTCAACCTGACGGGCAACCACGGCAACTACTGGCAGATGGGGGAGGTCCCGCTGAGCCACAGCGAGGACTTTCGAGTCATTTTGGAAGGACGAGTGGGCCGAAATCCCAAGGGGGACATCTGCCTGGACGACATCACCTTTTCGCCAGGGTGCCTGCTCGCCTCCTCAGCCGTGATAGAGGACGACGCCACTCCCCCTCCTCCTGAAGGTATACTTTTCAAGGTCATTTCGAATGCTCTACTTCCTACATTGCACCCTTATCTCTTTTGACACGTTATATTCGCCCGCAAAGGTCTTGTAATTGCTTTGCTGCCACCCTCCTCTAGGCACCTCCATTTGTCCAAGTAGCAAAAGCACATGTTTGGCAAAGTTCTTTTTTTTTTTTCTTCAGCCAGTTTGACGATGTGTCCCTTAAGCAACACTTACAATTGAAGAATACTTTTTGATTGCTCACATTTCACTATTTTATAAATAATTTTTCAAAATCATATTTTAGATCGGGCGGCCCGGTAGTCCGGTGGTTAGTACGTCGGCTTCACAGTGCAGAGGTACCGGGTTTGATTCCAGCTCCGGCCTCCCTGTGTGGAGTTTGCATGTTCTCTACGGGCCTGCGTGGGTTTTCTCCGGGTGCTCCGGTTTCCTCCCACATTCCAAAAACATGCGTGGCAGGCTGATTGAACACTCTAAATTGTCCCTAGGTGTGAGTGTGAGTGCGAATGATTGTTCGTTTCTGTGTGCCCTGCGATTGGCTGGCAACCGATTCAGGGTCCCCCGCCTACTGCCCGAAGACAGCTGGGATAGGCTCCAGCACCCCCCGCGACCCTAGTGAGGATCAAGCGGCTCGGAAGATGAATGAATGAATGAATATTTTAGATCTCCGCGACCCTTGTGAGGATAAAGCGGTTCGGAAAATGAATGAATGAATGAATGGATATTTTAGATCTTATTTTTGTGCTCTGTATACATTTTTAACAGTTACCGCGTATTTGCCTCCCTCCCGATTTCAGGGTTTTTTTTTGGGTGGGATATCTATCTTACACAAAGGTTTCAAATCCTCAAACCAATTTTAATATCACTCTGAGACAACCCAAGGACATACAAAATGCATTTTTCAAATAACAATTCATTTTATGAAGGCACAAAAAAAAATCCAATAAAATGCACACAAAAAAAGTGAAATCAGGAGGGGGGAAAATATTTTTTCACGGCACTGTTTGCTCTATTTCTAATTTATTTTATTTGTGATATGGGATTAATTGAACATTTTTAGATAATAAACCTATTTAAAAATGTTATTAATTTTTGTATTGTAATTCATTTTTTGTAGTAAAAGTAGTGTAGTGAAAAGTGAAAATTGTATTCATATTGTTACTGTCCACTTATTTTTTTTTTTTTATTCCTCAATTCTTTGTTTATATTTTATTCATTTGATGCTTTATTTCTGAGATTTTTTTTCAAACTACTTGTACTAGTGGTGGGTATTATATTTTGAATGTTTTATATCAAGTGTTGAACTTTATTTTTGACTTCTTTTTTCTACTCCCCTCGCCAAGAGAGTCCTCGGTATAGTTTTAAAAATCAACTTTGGGAATCAGTCAGCAGAGCCTGAGGATGATGATGATGGAGGAAACCCATGCTGTCAATTTGGGAACTCAATTGCTTTTGTCCATTGCTGTGTGTTCTTTCTAGGCTGGTGTCCTCCAGGGTCCCTGCCTTGCGCAAACGGCCGCTGCTACTCCCCCGGCCAGAGCTGCGACTTCCGCGACGACTGCGGCGACGGCTCAGACGAGGAGAGCTGCGGGACATCCTGCTCCTTCGAAGATGGCCCGTGCGGCTGGAAGAACTCGCTGGCGGACAATTTTGACTGGTTGCTGGGAAGCGGCTCGGTCCAGAGCATACGGCCGCCGTACGACCACACGTTGAAGGATGAGAGCGGTTTGTTATCCGGCCAGCGCCTCCTTGCAAGGCTTTTTTTTTTTTTTAGCTCCACATCGTAGCCCTTTTTTGTGTGCTATTATTTCATCTTTACTTCTTCCTTATCTTTCCTCTTCTGTCCTACATCTCTTTCTATGCAACGCCTTTGCCTTCCGTCTGTGGTAATACGAGTTAGATGCCATTCAAACATTGTCTATTCTGGCAAGAGTATGTGACACTCATGAAAAACAGGCCTCAAAATGGATTCTCCTTCTTCCTCAGGTCACTTTCTGTATTTAGAAGCCACACCAGTGGGACTGAAAGGCGACAAGGCTCACATCAGTAGTTCGGTATGGAAGGAGTCCAGCTCCATCTGCAAGCTCTCCTTCTGGTACTACATTTCCCACAAGGCCTCAGGAACCATCCGTCTGCTCGTGAAAGTAAGCGTGTGTGAAAACCAAAACGTGACGATCCTCCATTATTACATATTTTTGTAATACCTCCTGTGCGCTGATATCACCCTCTTGCTTTTCCCCTTCATTTTTTCAATTTTTTCAACGTCCTGTGTGGTCATATCACTTTCTCCCCTTTATTTTCTCCTTCCTTCCTTCCATTCTTGTTACAGTGATCCCTCACCACTTTTCCCTTCGAGTTTTGCAGCTTCGTTTTTTTGCGGGTGGGGTTTTTTCCCAACGTTAATCATATATGAATAAATAAAATACAGCCATATTGGCACCCACATTGCGGGAAGACACAATCTCATCGTTGTTTCATGTTGATGTGGAGACAGAGATTTCCCTGCATTCTGAGCAAAAAGATGACATGACTCTGAGGCTTTTTACATGCCCACTCAAACAAGGAGTCTGATTGGTTTACCGGCGTGGCATCGACCAATGAGAGCACAAGTGGATTTTCCCCCTGAACTGATTGGTAGCGTATCATCGCTAGTGTGTCGACTGTCTCGCTGATTGTATTTCAGTATTGTGTTTGCGATCGCTTTTTTTGTTCAAGCGATCGCTTTTCCTGACGAGTAAAGCTGCACTCCAACCCCTTGCTCCCTCGCCCCCTGACTCAATGCGTCCCAGCTGTGTGAAAATGTGTTAGCACGCTCGTCGGAGACGGGCCCATCAATCGACACATTGCTTTCACGGCGGCGGCAGGAGCAAGGGGTTTTTCGCAGCCTTGACCATAATGGCTCAGGCAAAGGCTGAAATGACAGCCGAAACTGTCAGCTTGGTAAAAGTTTCTTCACTCAGAAAAAAAAAAGACTAAAACCTATTTCAACTAATAAGAAGACAAGATGAGCGTCATAGCGCTACCCACCACCGTGTTTTTCCTCCAATTTAAAAACCTCAGCTACACCATCAGCAGCTCTAACAGAAAAGTCTTGAGTGATTCAAAAGCCTTCAAGTCAAGTGAGAGCCATCTTCTATGCCACTAACACAAGTCTTTTCGACTCTCACAAGGGTCGCGGGAGGTGCTGGAACCTATCCCAGCCGTCTTCGGGGCAATAAGCGCGGGACACCCTGAAACGGTTGCCAGCCAATCGCAGGGCACACACAGACGAACAACCATCCGCACTCACACTCACACTTAGGGACAATTTCATATGTAAAGTGTAAATTAATATTTACCTACTGTATTGGCCCAAATATGAGACGGCCCTGATTATAAGACGACCCCCTCTTTTCCAAGACTCAAGTTTGAAAAAAGGCTTTTTGAACACCAAATTAATTTTTATACAGAAAAGAATTACAGTTCATCTGAAACAAATGATTATAACAATATATTTGAGAGAAAAGGCATGTTATTTTGCCTCATTCAGATCTAAAGTGCAATCACATTCGTAAATGAATGGCTTCTGGTTTTTGAATTGTAAGTTACATTCTAACTTCTCCTCAGCTGCCGATCTTCGACCCACTTTTCTCCAGATTGTCGCTACGTTTCTCCATTTTCTGTTATCTCTTTTATTATTTTCTTCTGTTTTCTTCCTTACCGCTATTTTTTATTTTTCTTCTTTGTGACAGGGTTTCATTTTGGCCTGGGGAGTCAAGTTCAGCAGTCGCTTCAATGATATTTGGCGCTATATCTACCCCGGTCAAGGATGATGCCTCGTACTGATGTCCAAAAAAAAACGTTTACTCGTGGAACACCGTGAAAACTAAAACACATTTCAAACAACAATCAAAATTACAATACATATTATTACATACATAATAATTGAACAGGACATTAAATAAATAAACACAAAATGACATACCGTGTGCACCTTGGTAAACCGAAAGTAGATCAAATTACCGGTAAATCACGTAGACCACATGGTATCGTAGCTCTTCACGAACTTTCTCTCTAATTCCTCGCTATCCACGGCACATGACCCGGAAGTGATTCTTAGCAAATATTCCAAATAACATTTTCAGAGGATTTAAAGAAAAAAACAAATATGAAAGTTCACATAGAAATACAAAATACTTTTGCAAAACAACAAGCCTAAAATAAATTGTATTTACGTTGTCATGACAACCAACAACTCAGTCTTGGCGCCAGTTACAGGCGCCACATAGCGTCGTGACTGGGTATAATGTCTAGACCCCAAATATAAGACGACGCCCACTTTTTTAGTCTTAATTCATGCAAAAAACCACCGTCTTATATTCGGGCCAATACGGTATTTTAATTTGATACCTGTGATGTTTCTTACAGCAACATCAATGATCAGACAGACGGCACGTAACTAGGCTGTTGTCACTTGCATGTCATCTCAGAGCTTCACCAACAGCCGCGAAATTCCGGTTCACGTTTAACTGTATGCAAACATTACACACAAAAACGTGAAAATTTCTAAAGGAGGCAAATCCTGCTTCACGGTTTTTCACTTTTCGCGGGGGTCAGGTACCAATTAACCGCTTACCTTTATTTACTCCTCCTCCTTCCGACCATATTTACAGTGTATTCATTCCTACCTTCTTCATTTCATCCCTCATACCCTTCATTGCCATTATCTTTTTGTTACACTTTTTTTTTTTGCTACATTCCTTCCTTCCATCATTTTGTAATTAGGTGTGCATGGCTCAAATTTGGTCACAATTTCTAGGTGGAGTTCTCCTTTTCAGGAAGCTCAAATGGTCATGCCAAACCGAAATAGCATTTTTTTTATCCTTGGAAAGTCAGATTTACTCGTAACACTTGTATTACGTCTCATTAGCGTATTTTACATGCACCAACAGTAAAGGCTTGAGAGCCATTGGCACTTAATGGATATTTCCTTCGTACACGGCAGCTTGTAGTATTTTGCAAGAGCAATGTTCACATGGTTTTCATTTCATTTTTTCATGATGTGATTCTACATGTAAAGGAAATATGGTGACAACTGAAGAGCGGCTTGTGGTTGATTGTGACAATGGATGAGTAGGTGGAAAGCCGCTTCCTCTCAGACATACTTTTGTGGTGGGCGTACAGTATTCAAGCCAAGAGGAAACTATTTTTTTTTTTAATTCATGTAAAATTCTGTATGAAGGCCGTGTCCTTGTTTGAACGAGAAACTGCTTGTCCCATTTGTGTCTGAGGAAATGTAAAACGAAAGGCATCAAACTGCACTCCGTCGTCATGGGCTTGTAAAATTCTTTTGTAATGGTAATCCTAAATGACCCTTGACCTCATCGAGTCCACCAATCAGGACTCATTTAATTTCGAATTACTGGTAATGTCATCTTCCTTACTTCCACCTTTTTGTTTCACTTCTTTTGTCATCATATGACCTTCTTTGCTTCTTTCTTTTCTGTCTGACTTTTCTATCCATCCTCCCTTCACCCAGGTTCTTTTTTGTTCCCTTATGGCACTATTACCTTCTTGACATCCTCCTTGCTGACTCATTCACTCTCCCCTACCTTTCTTTCTTCCTTTTGTGTTTTTCTTGGACTTTCTCCTTGACAAACTTCTTTTCACCTTGTGTTTAGGTTTTTGTGAACTTACTTACATCCTCCTTTCCTTTCTATTTTCTCCCTTCCTCTCTCCCTTACTTTGTCTCCGCTTTCCTTTTCTATCTTTTTGTCCATCTTCTTGTGTGCACTGTTTGCTATCTGCTTTAGTTCCTTCTTTCCTTTCTTTCGGCACATTCTGCTTTTCAGTTTTACTACCTCTGTCAGCCCCAGCATTTGTTCGTTCTTTGACTTCCTTTTTGCTAATATTACGTTCTTTTATTCCTCATTTCTTACTGAATCACTCTCTCCCTTTCTCCCTTACACGTTTTTTGTTGGACCTCCTGTGCACATTTTTTGCCTTTCAAGTTGAGCTATTTAGTCAAGTCCTCTTGCCTTCATTCGCTGCATTTCACCATATTTTGTTTGGAACTAATTATTTGCATACTGCCCTATGGCCTTATTTTATCTCCTCTTTCTGTCAGTCATTCCTTCTTCCATTCAGTCTGTTTTTTTTTGTTGCATCAATTTATCATAATTAAGATCTTCATAATAACTCTCTCCTCTGAACTACAACTTGACACTGGGAAGACACGAGACACATGACGCATGGCTGGGTGTGATGGCGTCTCCCCCAAAGCCCCACTCCGGGTCACATCGCTCGTTTGAACGCTGCATTAGTCACCATGTGGTGCCTGGCTGCTGCCATGGGAAAAGACTCGCGGAGGAATTACATACTTGGCATGCCTTTTAATATATTCCATATGCGGCATGAGAGAGGCAACGATAAACGAAGACACAGTCTGAAAAGCGGCGGGAAACTTTGAATGACCAAAATCTGTTCACGAGCACCTTCACTGGATGAAGCCAGCTCACTACTTCTTGACCCTGTGTAGTGTGTTTTCGTGATGATCTTCTCTACCCAGACGGAGAACGCCATGTGGGAGGCGTGGAACAAATCAGGCCATCAGGGGAATGGGTGGAAGCGTGCCGAGGTGCCGCTGAGAAGGCTGAGGAACTTCCGGGTGATATTCGAGGGTGTGCGTTGGCGCGACGTGAGTGGGGGCGCTGCCTTGGACGACCTGAAATTCAAAGACTGCGCCCCGAGTGAGTGACGACGGCGAGCGGCGTGAATGATGAAATGATGTTTGCGTTTTCCTTCGCAGGCGATGCAACGCGGTGCAATTTCACAGCGTGATTAGTTTAATGGGACTCGACGGCGAGGGATAAGAGATGTTTTTGATGTTGATGTATGATCCTGGGCGAGGCCACTCACTGCGTGGCTCTGTCCAAATCTGAACATATTGCTAATTTCACTTTTTACATCTTCCTTTCCTTCCATCTTTTTGTTGTGCTTCCTGTGTGCTAATGTTTGCTTCTTTCTTTCCTCCTTCCTACCCTTTCTCTTTGCATCTGTCCTTCCTACCTCGCTACTTCGTTCTTTTCCTTATTGAGTTCTTCCTCAATCTGTCCCTTTCCCTACATTTTTTCCACACTCAATATTACCCACCACTTTATCATTACTCTACCCATTACTTTCTTTACATACTTCATTTACTTGTCCCTTCCTTCCTTCATCTATTTATTCAATTCCCTAATGAAGCTAATATCACTTTGTAAACGTTTTTATCTCCTGTATTTACTTTGCCTTCCTTCCTAGTTTCCTTCCCGTGCATTCTTACCTTCTTTCCTTCCTTCTCCCTCTTATTCAACTTCCCGTGTGCTACTATTACCCTGATTCCTTTGTTCACTCCCTTATTTTCTCCTTCATTCTGCCATCAGCGCCTCCCGCCTCAGCACACACATATGCTGCCTGTTACAATGCTGTCTTCCTCCCAGCTTTAAATGAGGTGCAGCAAGCGGAAAGATGCTGCAAGCTCTCCCTGACAGGCTTTTGTCAGCTTTTTTCGACCGTTTGCACCCATTCGTGCGGAACTCAGGAAGGCTTTGTTTTAATAATGACGAACAGATGTGTGTGCATGTATGCGTGTTTGTGGGTGTGTTATATGTCCATTACACAAAATTCATTCGCTGAGGGGTGCATGGGTGCGCAAACGAACCGTACCGTGGTGGATATATGGATACTCAGCCATGGTCTCCGTTGTGTTGCATTTTTTTGGGGGGGGGGGGGGTATGAAAGTACTCAACAGTCCTAACAAACAACTGAATTATTGTAAAAGAAATAATATTTTAGTCAGCTAGTAGTTGCAATTTTATTTGCTCCAATTTAATTTTTTTTCTCTACCATTTTCTAAAACATTCACCATCATGCACTTCCTTCCCAGGTCCTGCTGAACCAATGAGCTGTCCTGAAATCACAGATTTTGTGTGCGACAGCGGCCACTGTGTCGAGTCCCACCTGGTGTGTGATGGCAAGCCTGATTGCGATGACCAATCGGACGAGTCGGACTGTGGTGAGCGGGCGCGAAGCAAGTTTCACTTTTTAATTCACAGGTAAATCCATTTATTCTGTTACACGAACATTTAGACGCAGTGCTTGCCATGCCGGGAGCGTGTAATTTTGACGTGGATGACGGCCAATGGGAGGACAGGTGCCTGCTCGGCCAAGACACCGATGACGACTTTGATTGGAGGATCAGTCACTGCAGTGAAACGACCGTAGCTGTACCGACATCTGACCACAGTCCAGGTTGGCAACTCCTCTAGAGGGGCTCTATTTTCAGCACTGAACCAACTGTGCTATAAATACTGAATAATATTTCCGTTTTCAGCTCCTGTGCCACCAATATGCAAACTAATTAAACACACACAATTCCCCCTGGAGACTGCCGTTGTGTGTGAACTCTGATTGGCCAGTTGAATTTGTTGATTGAATGTGTCATTGACCGATGAACACAGGGCAGCGGATCAATAACATTTTCGAAATGAGAGGTCACACTGAGGCAACACGTAAACAATGGCACTCACTGAGAGACAAGGATCCATACAAAGTCCCCCTTTGTTTTTACCAGTCAGTCTACAAGTCTTAATTGTGGTATTATAAAACGAACAACTTCAGTGTCCTTAAAATTTCAAAGAGGTTGTCCAACCTATCAATCTCCACCATGAACTAATTATTGTACCTAGCAAGCGAGGTAGCCAGCTACCTAGCTAGTGTGTCAGTAGCGACCTAGTTAATTTGTGTGTTTTACCTTTTAGCCAGCTAGCAGTAGCTACCCACTTGGGACTTAGGTTTTAGCTAGCTAGCTTCTTACATGCCTCCTTAGAAGTTAATGAGTTTGTTAGGTAGCTGAATAAATCAAGTTATAATTTGATCGGTAGGTAGGTTTGTTGGTTAGCAACCTACTTACTTACTAGCCTACCTTCAGTACCTACAAATTGTTCTGATTCTTCTCCAGCTCTGTCCTTCTGAATAACTTCCAACTAAATGGTAATTGTACACGTGCCGCGCTGCATTTCTCTCCCAAAGGTGGTGGGGGGAACTTCCTCTACATCCACTCAGGCGCTCAGCGAGAGGGTGACGTTGCCAAGGTGACCACCATTAGCGCCTTTCCAGCCAGCGTGGGCCTGTGTCACCTGCGCTTCTGGTTCTACATGCACGGCTCAGACAGGATGGGAACGCTGAAGGTGGCTGTGCAAATTCATAATTAATGCTGTTTTGCTGTCATTTTGGAGCGCAAGACCCTATTTTTAACAATCAACTTGTACCTGCAGGGAAGAATGAAAGACAGTGGCAGGAAATAATTGATCAAAGCATCCTCAATTTCATCTATTCATGTCTTTGGGACTGATTTTCAATCCTAAACCCAAGAAATCCTGCTTTGACTGACAACCCAAGAGATGGACAGTGTTAGCCGGCCATAGCACTGTTTGTTTGTATCGTAATGCTATTGTAAAGTCCTTGTACGTGGTGTGGGCAAGGAGAGCCAAACAGTCAAACACCTAAATTCAAAATAAGAACCTTTGCAACGAACTGTTGGAGCCCACAACACATGTCCAGACGTTCACACATAGATGGACCTGCCAATTTCGGCGAACCTGACTCCAGCTCCTGACGTTGCTCACTCAGCCACGCCCCTTATGGCACACATCCAACACACGAGTTTTTAATTATCATGAGTGATGTAAACTTCATAAAAACAAATGTATTTATTGACAATCTAGTACAACATAGTGCTATTATGTACAACTACATATTTAAAACCATATGTGATTGTAATTTTGACTCATAACATTCCATTCAATCTGGGTTTGGAGGTGTTCACGGTTGGACCAAGTGGCACCCCACTGCTGATGTGGGCCTTGGCCGGAAACCAAGCCGAGGGGTGGACGTACGCCAGCGTCATCCTGTCCAACCCGGCACCTTTTCGAGTGAGCTTCCAAGCGGAGGTGGGCGGAGACATGTGGACAGACATAGCCCTGGACGATATCACATACACGGCAGAGTGCGTGGGCGGAGGTGAAGGCTTTTCCAGTGGACTTGCTGTAGCGACCTAATGCACACATTGAATTATTTAATTACCCTGTCTACTACCACCTACCTACAAGCCTATTTATGTCAATAATATTTCTCATTAACCTCTCACTAACAAATGGACTGTCCAAATTAGCTAGCTACCCACCGATCTACTTATCTCATTAACTTCCTCAGTGAATCAAATTACCTCGCTAGCTAGCTTTCTACCTTGCTTTCCATCGAACTATCTAGTTTCATTAACCACAATAATCAACCTACCTTCCTACTTGCCTGTCTACCTGCCTGCCACCTACCTATTTCATTAACTTCCTGAATTAAGCTAGCTAGGAAGGTAGCTAGCTACCTACCTGCCCTCCTGTCTTTTAATCGACCTCGCTAGCTAGTTAAGTAGCAGGCTACCTACCTACCTATCTTTTCATCTATCGACCTACCTAACCCAGCCTCCCACCTATCCATCCGCAGCACCGGTGACTCCACAGCCTCTCACCTGCAGCTCGGAGGACTTCCGGTGTGTCCACTCCTTTCAGTGTATCCCCAGGAGCTGGCAGTGCGACGGTGAGTTTGACTGCTTCGACCAGTCGGACGAAGAGGGTTGCCCCACGGCCATACCGGGCACCCTCCCCCCGCAAGGCGGCTGCCCCACAGGCCACTACCAGTGTTCTAACGACGTCTGCCTCCCGGCCATACTGCGCTGCGATGATGTCCCCGACTGCACCCATGGCGAGGACGAGCACGGCTGCCGTATGTGTCACTAATAGCAATGACCCATCTTTTATGATACAAACAGTCTGGGAATTGTGCTGGCCTTTTTTTGTGTCTTCAGCCTTGCTGCAGTGTGAACTTGGAGAACTACTGTGCGACACTTTGTCTGCTTGCGTTCCTGCTGAGAAGCGTTGCGATGGCTTTGCAGATTGTCTACCTTTCCTTGCAGATGAGTCCAGTTGTGACGGTAATGGCCCTAACAGTTTTTACAGATGGAGACATCAACCGAAAGGAGACATCCATTCATTTATTTTCTATTTTTACAGAATATTCCCCGGCATATTCATTATTTACATTCAGTGGTATCTGAGCCCATTTTATGAGTTTAAAATTTAAGATTTGTCTTTAAGTATCTTAAGCCGTACTTTAGTTTTGTGGTTGGCGTCTGAGTGAAGATCCCTCACATTGCGGGTGCTTGTTAGTGAGTCTATGTCCTGTTTGCTTGTCAGTATCTAGCAGTTTTCTGCCAAATTTCAAGCATTTTCCCCTTTTCCTGTCTCGACCTCACTCACCTTTGACATGGAAGCTTAAAGTCTTTATCTTAAAGTTTATCTCCGGAGAGCAATCAATCCTCCAATTTGACCTTCAAATAACTATGGATGAATCATTTTGATGACTGCACTGCCATTCCTGTTGTTGCCAAGGCGATCCTTTTCAATTACTTCATATAAAATCGGTGGCTTAGCCATGACACCTCTTGGGTTGAAATAGCAGTAGCATTCTGTTCAGAGACTAAAATTCACACATTTTGTTGATAAATTTGAGTTCTATGCTTAGGAAGGTCTATTTGTTTTCTTTTTTTTAAAAACAGTTTACAAGAACATCCTGTAGCTATGAACACTGAGGAGCTAGTTTACAAACCATTGTCAGTGTCGCGGACGTTGTATCGGTCTGTCGTGGTGAAGAAGGAGCTGAGCCAAAGGGCGAAGCTCTCAATTTACCGGTCGATCTACGTTCCAACCCTCATCTATGGTCACGAGCTATGGGTCGTGACCGAAAGAACGAGATCCCGGATACAAGCGGCCGAAATGAGTTTTCTCCGCAGGGTGTCCGGGCTCTCCCTTAGAGATAAGGTGAGAAGCTCGGTCATCCGGGAGGGAGGGGCTCAGAGTCGAGCCGCTTCTCCTCCACATCGAGAGGAGCCAGATGAGGTGGCTTGGGCATCTGATTCGGATGCCTCCTGAGCGCCTCCCTGGTGAGGTGTTCCGGGCATGTCCCACCGGGAGGAGACCCCGAGGAAGACCCAGGACACGCTGGAGAGACTATGTCACCCAGCTGGCCTGGGAACGCCTCGGGATCCCCCGGGGAGAGCTGGAAGAAGTAGCTAGGGAGAGGGAAGTCTGGGCTTCCCTGCTAATTCTGTTGCCCCCGCGACCCGGCCCCGGATAAGCGGTAGAAGATGGATGGATGGATGGATGTCAGTGTCGCCAACAAAGCCACTTTTATTACTTCTTTTGCCACTATTTGTTTTTTTTTTAACTACATTGTATCTTAAATGAAAAAAAACAAATCAGGACATTTATAAATGTTTCTAACAGTAAACATGTTTTTGAGGCATATTTTGAGACATTTTTCAAGGAAGCTCTCATATTCACATTATCTGTAAAGGAAAAATATGTATTTCCATTGTTTCGGTGGCAGTTAATGCAAATTACTGCTTGGTAAAAAAAAATTAAAAATCAATTTAAAGATTTATTTGGTATCAGGAGAAATAAAGCAAATACCAGAAGGAGACCCAGAAACGTGTTTAAAATGTCATGAGCATTTGCTTCTTCTCCTTGCCCAGCCCTAACAAACTTGATTTGGCTTGCCTTACTTATCTTTTTATCATTTAACACTCATATATTCTGTCTTTTTCGGTGTAATACATTTCACAAGTCTAGGGTGTTCCCTGGGGGTTGTATTCACCCAAAATAAATAAATAAAAAAAATCCTCCTTCCCGCTACCTTAAATGCGGTGCGAGAGACCTAGAGACCTGTTTTTCGTGGTGATGTTTGTAATATCCGAGAAATGAATCGCTGACTTTTTAATATACATGCTAATGCAGTGTCGTAGCCATGGCAATGGCAAATGCATACTTGCGGTTCATTGTTACTGAAGAAGTGACAGGCGGAAAAAGCCATTTTAGAAAGACGGGCTCGGCGTATGGTAAAAACATAAACGTGTGAATTATTAATATTACCAGGTTGTCACACTCACTTGTTTTTATTCTTTATTTATTTTGACTTTTAATGATGCAGATTGTCCTCCCATGTACTGCTCGGGTCGAGGCTCGTGCCATGTGGAGGAGTACGGTCCTGTTTGCATGTAAGCAGCGCGCACGTACACACACACGCACACACTCAGCAATTCATTGTCTTGCATGGTGAGACCCTGGGCATAAAAATTCCATCTGTCTCACTCCGTGAAGCATGTTTGAACCTGTAAATTCCACTGGCTTTCTTCCTCTGCCAGGCTGAGCAGGTTCTCGCCTTGATTTATCCCGACTGTGCCTCAATGGAATTGTTGATGGATCCTGCTGGTCAATATTTAAACACGATGCATGTTTCTGGGTTGGCTCACTCTAACTTTTCAGTTACAATCCAGAAGCCTTCATTGTAGTACTCAAGGTCTACAAAATTAGGTATGCCTTCAATTTGTAATTTTAGCCACTGTAAGAGCAATGTGACACATTTTGCCTTCAACCCCTTCAATATCCTGAGGGAATTAGGGCACCCACCATTGACAAGTTTCTAAAGTGCTTTGTTTTCTGGAGAGTCTGATGGTGCCGAAATTATCAGGAAGTTGAAATGGGGTCTGTGTTTCATGCAGACTGTTAGCATGTTAGTATTCTAAAGATTAGCCATAGCATGATAGCACCCATCCAGCGAGGCATGAGAAGTTCCCAAATGCCATTACAGGTCCACGCCATGTTATATGTTAGCATGCTGACTGTCATCATGTTAGCATTCTAAGGGTTAGCTTTAGCACTACAGCACCCATCTAGTTAGGCATGAGAAGTTCTCAAATGACAGATCCACGTCAGTTGTTAGTATGCTAGTAGGTAGCATCATCACAATGTCCATTTTGTCCAGGTCATTACGGTGTTTTTCTGTCCACAGGTGTTATCTGGGCTGGACCGGCAACCGTTGCCATGTGAGGGCAAAGCCACCATTCTCCACCCCGACGCCACATGGGCTCCAGGACACGCAGCTGGGTAACAGTCCAACATTTTTCCACCTCTATATTCACACAGTCCAGTTAGAAAATAACAAATCCAGTTGTGATCCACCTTGTCTTGCAGACGCGGTATACGCCGGCATTGCCATCGGGTTGCTTCTGCTGTTGGCCGGTGTAGGCGTATGCGTTCTGGCTCTGTGCAGTAAGCGATGCCGCGGAACGTGAGTTGTGTTGCCGATAATGACTCCAATATATTTTTTTGTTTTTTTTTAAATCGGGCTGCTTTTAATAATGATGATAATGACGATGAACTCCTTTTGCTGCCTCCGCTGTAGGAAGCGCAGCCCAACTGACTACGGGTTGATGGATAGCCCCATTTTCGACTGGAAGGCAGAGGTAACGTCTGATCCATCATTAGACAATTCTTCTGGGGCATCAGTGGTGTTCTCAGTCATGCAAATTTCAATGCAGTAATCCTGGGCTTTTTGTTATCCCCGCTAATGTTTACAATGGGCTATATCATGTATACTTGAACCCTTTCAGGGACAGCGCTTACCACAGTGGACAGCTTATCATGTTATCAGGTTACATGGTGCACGAAAGGGTAAAAAATACCACAGAAAAAAAACAATGTGATTCCCAAACCACTTTGACATCATTTCAAATTCACGTTACACAGTGGCGGGCCGTGCATTTCAACCGTAGACCTTCAGTGACGTCACATACATGAACACAATACTGTATAGGCTTGTCAAGCAGCACTTTATTTCAGGAGTATTTGAAACCATCAAGTATGCATTCACAATTAAGAGCAGGAAACAGATATTGTCAAAAATAAAAAGATGATTTGAAAATACTAAATAAAATGCCACCCAAATTACGCTGTGTGATCTTAAACAAGTCTGTCCAATAAATTGTGCAATGTTGCGGTTTCATATAAGACACCAACCACACAATAACAAAACAAACTATTCTTTGAAAATAAAGTTAACAGATCATTTGCATTGTGAGAATAGGCTATACGACAGCAAATAACTGAAAATGTTAAGCAGCTGAGATTGAACGAACTTTCGTGCACAAAGGTGACTACAATGCGCCATTATACATTGCAGTTGAGCAGATCTATTTGATACATTTTTGTATCTTTGTCATTTTATTTTGTTACCATTCATTTAATACAAACAAAATAAAATGACAAGAAGAAATGTAAAATAAAATTCATTTACTCACCAATGTAGTGCCTGTTTCACTGAGCTGCAGATCTACGCGAGTGTACCCAAACGTTAAACGCACCGTAGCTTCGTGGAAGGTCCGCCTGCTCTGTTTAAAATCTGCAGGCCCCGAGAAAGTTTAATTTACCTGGCAACACAAGCTAGCTGAAATATGATTGGTTAAAAACTCTACCATAATAAATAAGTTATTCATTGAGTGGCTTTCAATGTCATTTTAAATAACGACTAAGTGGAAATAATATGACGTAAAGAATACAGAGAATAATTTTGTTTACATATTTATGAAAATAAAATCACATAACTTATTTTATGTTATTCTCAGAAAAGTACATTTAATAAATGTACTTTTCTGAGAATGTTGAGGCCAGCAGAGAAGGCTTTTCTGGCCCTGACGGAACACCACTGACGTTACAACATTAACCTTAAAGAGATTAGTTTATAGATGATTTGACTTCCCCCAAAAATGCACCACAAATGCACATGTACATAGACCTACGGCTAACAACCTCAGCGAAACTTATTTTTAATGTGCTGTTCCATTCAATTTAATTTGATACATTTGATTTTAACGTTCCCCATCAAATCCTCATCAACACTTAATTCCTTTTTTTTCTTTCTTTTTTTTTTGTTCATGCATTATTTCAGTTCCGCCGCCGCGTGACCAAGCACAGCAACCGCGGTGGGGGTCTCTCCATCAGCGTGTACCCTTGGAGGAGGGAGTCGGAGGTGTGCCCTTTTTTTCCTTCTTTTTGTTGCACGTTTTCGCTAAGTAGCAGATGTAAAATGGCCGTGCTTCATCTTCTTTACTCAGGAGAGCTCATCCAGGAGAGACGCCAGGCTGTCCTTTGCCAATCCGATGTACAATCATCAGCATCATCATCATCATCATCTGAGCCCCAATGAATGAAGAAGCTCCGAGGCGTAAGCGAAAAAAAAAAAAAAATAGATGGACTGCGCATATCGACGCCCACTGTGGATCAGTATGCGAATATACCGGTACCTTGAATTTTTTTCCCCAAGTGAACAGATACATGCCTTGACAATCAAAATTAGAAGCAGCAACGTGGATAAGTACAACAGTCCAATGTATTTTATTTTTGGTCACTTGTAAGGCAGAATTCACAGGACTTGGCCGTAAGTGCCCAAAGGCCCATAAAAAAAATTCTAATGCACTAATTATTTTAAATGATGACTTCTTGAGGTTCTTGGTGCAGCAACAGTAGGTGGGGTTGATCATCAGAATTGCTCAGATATTTTTCCTACTCAGTTGTTGCTAGGCAGAATTTACAGAGTTCATTCACCGGACAATGACAGCATTGCGATGCAATAGTGTTATAAAAACATACCATTTCATATGCTTTGCACTGGGAGATTGACCATTAGCTTTTATTTTATGAAAAATGTATTTGATACATATTAAAGTGACCTACGGCACTGCTCTGATTCTCTCTAAGGCAAAGTTAAACTAGTCCGACAGAGCGAGATGGCACAAATGCAAGGTTGGTAACAGGAGGATACATCCCCCCCTGCCCCCCCCCCCCCCCCCCCCCCAAAAAAAGACAAACTCAGCTCAGTGCTCTTTTGCATCAACCCGGTGACACTAGAACCAACGGCCTTTGCTCAAAGCAATACAACTATATGCACCTTTATGCCAAGCTTGCACACTCGCGGGCAGAGATTACGAAGCCGTCATTGTTTTTAGTTTGTTTTTGTATGTCTCTGGCGGCTTCGGCATTCATGCCTCTGAATGGCACGTAGTGCCAGTACAAGCTCTTTGTGGAAGTTGTTTTTGTGTTGTTGATGGGATCAGCTCACCCCGATGAGGGAGGCTTTATCGCCCGTGTTCAACCAGTTAGCCCCAACTGGGATGTGTTGTAAATATATATCACCTTTCTCAGCTGTCAAGTGAAATAATTACTTTGCAAGTTATCGCTACAGCATCATGCTGTATTTCATTGAACACTAGATTTTGTCTTTTTTTTTTTTTGAAAGCTGTTTTTCCTTTCACCACTATGGGCAAAATAATGTCATACCATAATAAAGAAGAAAACACCATTTCTCACTTTTGTTTTTTTTTTGTTAATATGCAAAGCTTAGGTCTTATTCATATAATTATTCTAATCAATGTATTTTTGTTTTAAATATCACAAGTTTCTCGATTTAACATGTTTGTTTTTTATCCATCTTCATTTACTTTTATAACAGCTTATTTGAAACATTCAAAAATACATCACACAGCTTTATGCTTTTGCACCTGCGCCTTTTATATATCGATATCTATAGATAAATGGATAGATAAGTGTGACGTTTGCACTGCGTAGGCACTGTGATGTCATTTTTAGTCAACAGCAAGTGGCAAAATGCTACCCTCTGCAATGGCTAAAATGGTTGGATTTTGCTGCTTTATTGATATCTACAAACGTAATATTAATCATATATATCAATACCGTGTAGAAACAAGTGAGAGTAAGATTTTGAAGATTTATATACATATATAATACTAGCTGGTTCGCCGCCCTCCGGGCGGCTCTTCAGCTACTTCCTGCGGAAGGCTGGTAAGGTGGGCCTTCGGCCCACAAAAGTGTTGCTGCTTGGTTCAACTTTTTGTTCATCTTCATTGCTTATCGCGAAAATAAAGAGATGTTTAGCTCTATTAAATAACTAACAATTTCATTGCAATGCTTGTGGGTAGACAACATTTTTTCGCTAAGATGCCCGCGCGATCGTAGTGAGCCACTGCCTGAGCGGCGCAGTGGCGGCGCGCAGTGGCGGCGTGCAGTGGCGGCGCGCAGTGGCGGCGCGCAGTGGCGGCGCTGTGAAGTAGGTACGTTTTGAAAAGGGACAGACGGAAGGACAGACCGCGTGCGGGACGACGTGCAATATGTATATATAGATTATTATTTTTTGTTTGTTTTGTTTTTTACTTCCCCTGTGGCGTAGAAATGGCATGAAAGCGTGACCAATAGAAACCAAGATGATGTTGTAAAAACATAACTGATTATTTCACTTCAGTATCATCCCCACTGGCATGAATCTAAATACACCAAGCAGACGACCTTGTACAAGTGTTCGCTCACGGCGAAATGAGCTCAAGTGCACTTCGGGCTCCGATTGCCTCAATAGAACAAGATGAATTGACCGTGATTGGACGAGTTGGGAATGCTGCGACGAAAAGAAGCTTTTCCTTGAGTGATGAGCTGCTCCTCTCAGGTAAATACATCACAGGCTTTGCCACCATTGTTCTCGGCACTGATACATTTTTGCCATAAGGTGAGCACTGATAAAATCGAGCTGCAAGAGCAAAGCAAGAAAGCCGGTGATGAACCCCCCCCCCCCTCCAAGACTTGCGAAGGTCATACTGCAAGTGCTGGGTAAAACTTTACACACTTTCAGTCATGATGATGACTAAACTCAAGTGTTACATTGTGAAGAGTTGACGTCACATTTTTTTTTTTTTTGCCATATTAGGGTTTAGTTTCTAAGCCTCTTTGACTGTGCGAATGGATAGCAGTCAAATAGGCTTGCGCATCTTCATTCAAAGCTACATAAAGTGACAAAAAAATGTCTGATTGAAAATTCAATTTGTTGATCCCACGTTTAGCTTTACATGGACTTATGCACTCTTTTGCTAGCATTTACATTTTGATTTTCGTCCAAGTCCATTTGTCATAGCCATCTGGTGAAGGCACAACTTTTCCCCCCGTTGAACTCATGCAGCAATATGTCATACTTTTAACTAGTAGAATGACAAGTGAGTCATATTTTATCTTGAATAATGATTTGTATGTCGACATTTTATCTTTTTTAATTATTGTTGATGTTTGGCGGGGGTCTTCTAGTGTATTGCCCAGCATAGACATTTAGCAGCCCATTAAAGGATTTCGGCTAGGTGGGTGGAGTGCTTGGGGAAATTCCACATCTTTTACCGTTTCAGCGGCATGCTTTGCTCTTAATGTTCCATGTAAGTCCATGGAATTAATTCAATAGTAGTGTTTAATATTTATGTATAATTCAGGCTAAAGTATGCTTGAATTGCGGAGTGAAAATAAAAGATTATATAATATTTTCTAGCTGTTTTGAGGGAAGGTGACATTTTTTTGCGGTTAGTCATGTACAAGCGAGAATATTTTAAGGCCCTCTCAAGTGTGAATATTTGATGGCAGCAGCCGAGTGATTTATAAAAACGCTCCTTGATTTTCTCATCTTTTCCATGACCACTCCCCAAATTTCCATTGTGGTTTGCATCTTAATTGGCAAGTCCTCCCTGTAAGGGTGGCATAGGGAACGCCATGGCAGGTGAAGGGGAAAAAAACACCCAACGACCACCTCCCTCCCATGTCTGGCCGCCTGTGAGGAAAACACACATAATGGTGATGTCATGGTGTCAACACTACAGCACTTATACCTGTTTCAAGGTGACCATAACTTCTGGCGAGATATCAAGAATGTCCAGAATAAGAAAATGTTTAGTATACCATATTTATTCATTCAGTTTTTGCACTATTAGCAGTTTTAGAATATTTTCTCAGTTTGGCTGATATGATAACTAACTTGCGACAAAAAAAAATAAATCAATCAGTCCTTCCAGTATTTCATATGTTTAACTAGTGGAATGCCAAGTGAGTCATATTTTTTCTTGAATGATTTGTATGTCGACATTTTATTTAGAAATACTGGGCCATATTATGATGCCCCCCTCAAACGCAATCAACATCTGCTCTGGCATTTTAGAAATGAAATCTGTATTTGTCAGTGTAACTTCAAAGGGGCATTAAATATAATTTCTTTATCATTGCACACAACTAGCTAGCAAGGTAAACAGACAGTTAGCGTCGCAATCTTGAGTTTCTCACTTGTCCACAATATTTCTCAGGTTAAATAATGTTCATTATATCTTGATATTTGATGACATTTCTATTCATTTGTAACTTCTCTGTGTGTGGTAGCTCGTGAGTAATTAGCTCATTAGCTAGAGTAGATTTATAGATGTTTTTTTTTGTTTTTACATTTTGTTTGTCACTACCATAAATAGCGAGCTTATCAGGTGATATATATTTATGCAGAAATAGAAGGAGATTTCATCACATGTTTTGACATTTGTCGTTTCACTAGTATAGTTAGCTTAGCGATAGCCGAATACACGAAAGACGGTAAAACGTTCGTCTTCCAAGTGTATTCACGCAGCATCCCAAAAGACGCCATTTCATTGGCTGCAAGGGGGCGGTGACATCACACGCGCACTTTTTTCCTCCAGGAACGCAAACACCGAACCTCAGACACACGCCGAAGCACACCGGGAGAGCAGCCCTCGATGCGTTCAACTTTGCCATCTTGTGCCATTTGAATATTTAATTCCGATATTTTTGTTCTTTCTTGTTGGTTCACTTTGGAGGCGGGGGACGCGCACTTGTGTGGGAAAAGGAAGCACCTCCGCGTGGAAGACAAAACGTTTTTTTTTCTTCGTTTATATTTCTTCAGCAAGACCAAGGAGAGTGTTACGATATTCCGCCGCGTCGGAGGAGTGGAGCGGCGGATAGAGGGGGGCTACGAAGACTACCACCTCACGGATATCCGTGGACATGGCGCTGGAGAGGAGACTGGACCTGCTCCTCGGACTTGTCCTGCTTGTGCAGTGTGTGTACGACGCCGGAGCCCAGACCGGTAAGAACCAAGACCACCATCCCACCTTCACATCTCGACCTACTAAAATTTACTTTCTTTTTGCACTTTGCTGACTCAAAGTGATATATATCGGTGGGAAAAAACGATGTCATAATCACTCATGCGGTCTCACATGTTATTATTTTGCCAAGCTACTACAGCCCATAATTATGTGTAGTAATTGCTCTTTGTGTTCTAGTTAAATAGAAACAAACACAACCGGCAGCTAAGTTAGGTATATTGCCCCCCCCCCAAAAAAAAATATGGCTATGATTAACTTCATAAATCACGCGAGCACTCAGCAATTAACTGACTTGGTCCTTCGTGGCCTGAATTCATCAAAACAATGTAATTATTATGCGCTATGAGCATTCGTGGCAGCACGTTGGCTTGTGTTTGGCATGTCAGCATTGCAGTGGAGAGGTTCGTGGGTTGAATCCTTCCTTGCTGTCACATTGCCAAAACATGCTCGCTGACTGCTTAGAATTTTCCATCGGTCTGAATACCATTAATGTGTTATTATTGTGGCAGCATAGTGTTATAGTGGTTGGCCCGGCTGCCTCAGATAGAGGTTTTGGGTTTGACTCCCTCCTATGTGAAGTTTGCATGTTCTGCCTCTGGCTGAAATAACAGCATATACATTTTTAAAAAGGATGGATGTTTTTAATTTTTTTAATTAGAGTTCTGAGATTTTTTAAAAGCACCCAAAAGTGCAGACAACACTGCAGCTCTGCATCGGTTTAGGTTTTGATGTGATAGTGCTCCTCTGTAGTACAGAATCCGACAGCACTGCGGCTCTACAATTAAAAGGTCACTTTCCCATAATATGTCCCAGGATCTGGAGTGTAATAATTCTCGCTGTGTGGTAAATGAGCGCACCCCCTTCTGTACTGTACTTGAGCTGTATTCCGCAGAGAAAAGTCGTCATCCCAACATCAGCACACAGGACTCATGACAGTCTCATCAGCCTTGTCCTCGTCTCCCTCCTCCCTCCTTCCTGGAGCGTTTATTGCTGCCAGTGCATTTTCACCAGACGGTGGTTCGCTGAATATGTTCAGCTGCTGACAGTGATTATAAATTAAAGCTGTGTGTGTTTGTGTGCGAGCCCCCGCTCCCAAGCCACTCTTTGCTTTTTCTATGAGTGATGCTATCGAGTGGCACACGCGTGTCGTATTCATGCGCCAGCGAGGTTTTGACAGTTCAGTCAGTCTGCATGTGGACCGCATTTCATGGTCCTCGCAGGTGGGAGATGGACTGATTTAAAGAAAACCACTCTGAACTGCATTTTTTCTTCAGTGTATTGAGCTTGTTTGTATGTAGGACAATATATTTCGATATCTGGCTGTGGTGCTTCCTCACACCTGTAGTGGCGTGACTTGTGTTGGTTTATTAACCCTTTCAGGGACAGCGGTTACCACAGTGGACATGTTATCATGTTATCAGGGTGCATGAAAGGGTTAATGGAGGAGAGGTGCCCTATGGTACTACATCGCACCAGCATTATTTGTGCCATACCACTGACGTGTAGGTGGAAAAACCTTGGTTACCATGGGAAAACAAAGCATTGGTACCAACATCTGGGTGGAATTACACAACATCCTGCAATCCAGCGTAAATGTTCTTTTTTTTTCTTCTTTTTTCCCCCCTTAAAGATGTGACTCTCAGCAGCGGCACACAAAATTGGGGCTGATATCTGAGATAATTTGTGTCCCGAGTGGAAAAAAAGATGTTCCTCTCAGGCGTGGAATGCACCGACCGGCATATGCAATGAGCGTGTGAACGGTGGTGGTGTGCGTGTGTGTGTGTGTGTGTGTGTGTGTGTGTGTGTGTGTGTGTGTGTGTGTGTGTGAGAGAGAGAGAGAGACAGAGAGTGTGTTAGTGGCCCGTGTAATCATGTGGTTTGCTTGAAGTGCCTACGCTTCAAGACTGTTAATGTGCTGAGATTGTGGGGGCACGTGGAGCGCACCCGAATACCTTGTGGCTTCAGGAAACTCTTGCCGTAACAGTCCCCCGCCACACTCCTCAGTTAGTTGACTACTGACCAGCTAAGCACTTGGGTCTGTGGACAAGTCGGCAATCGAAAAGTCAAGTGCATGCCAAAAGCGACAGGAGGCGCGAATGAGCATCATTTTAAGATCTTTATTGTTTATTGAATAGATTAAATATACAATACAGCAACTAATTGGCAAGAAATGAAGGCAAGCAAGATATAAGAAAGGAAAAGAAAATAGTCATCATCATAAATAATACGTTCAAAGGAGTAGGAAGAAGTAAAAAAAAACTTGTCTAGTCCTACACCTTGTTATATATATAATATATGAATTGATTATTTATCAATACAGAAAAAGGAAATAGTCTACATATCAACAAATGTTTCTAATGTATTTCTATATTTTTAAATGTATCCAATTTTATCAGCTTAATTCTGATTTGTGTAGTTTTCTTGTACTACTCTCTTGAATTTGTTTTTGAACTCAGCAAGCGAGTTACTCATTTTCAGGTCCATTTCAAAATTATTCCACGGATTTACACCTGTTATAGATATACTCCTTTGCTTGATGTTTGTTTGTGTTTTGGATTTTTTGTATAGGTTAGTACCCCTTAAATTATAACAACTTTCTCAAATTTCAAAAAGTTTCTGGATGTTTTGTGTGCTTTGTACATTAATTGTGGGGGATTTTGAAGTCAACCAGGTCATAAAATGCTTGAGCTTAAAGAAAGCCACTTCTGGAAAAGGCGCCGGTGAAGTTGAATTGATAGAGTACATTCTGAAATTTCACCCGAAAGCCATTACGTCTTGTGAATGGTATACTTTTGAAAACAGACATAGCCAAAGCCCGCTTCATTATTGCTGATCCGAATGACCAGTTGAAAGGGTCCACCTTGAATGCATCACGGGGGTTTGTTGCCTTCAGAGTGGGGGTGATGCACAGACACAACAGGGGGGGTTGGGGGCTGGTTCATTGTGCCGCCCTCCATGACAGCCATTGCGGGTTTCGCCATACAAGCTAGAAGAGGGGTCGTCACCCGTACCAGCATGCACCAGGCCGGCGCATTAGTCACGCCCGGGAACCTCGTCGCTCCCCTCCACGCCCACTCGGGCCGCTGTGGGAAGAAGCTCAGACGGGGGCGGCTTTAAAGCTGAGTAGTGGCGCGCTGGGGTTCAATAGACGGCCGAGACAAAGAGCTAAGAGGCCACTAGTTAATGAAACGCGGCGCAGTTAAGCACCTCTTCAAAGTTTGCATCATTTCATGTGGGTCTGCCAGCTCCTCAACTTCCCGCGGTCGCGGGATGCGCTGAGCACTGAAGTCCACTTTCAAGGCCCGCTTGAAAGGTCACAAGCTGGGAGACTTGTGATGGATAAGAGTTCAGGGAGAGATGACAAGCAATTTCCGCCACTGATAAACATCTTCCTTTTTTTCCTCTCCCACAAATGATTGGAAAGCGTCCGCCTTGCCCGCAGTCATGCTGCTGCAGCTCGAGATGTTTCATCCTTGGCTGGAGAACAATCGCAGTCAAATTTCAGGGGAAGGATACAGCCTCCTTCATTTGCGTACACACATCACAAATATAACGATAGCTCTGCCAACAATCAGATCTCCTTCATCCATTCAGCAATGGTTGCAAAAGTACCGGTATTCACACTTCTTTGAACCACAATTGGATTGCCTAAAATGGCTGCTTCAAACCAAAATGCCAAACTTCCTGCGTGTTCACAGGCTTGGCTTTAGAGACTTTGTGTGTGTGTGTGTGTGTCTTGTCCTAATGGAAACCAAATAAACCTATTAACCGGTTGCCAGCCAATCGCAGGGCACGCAGAGACGAACAACCATCCGCGCTCACACTCACACCTAGGGACAATGTTGAGTGTTCAATCAGCCTGCCATGTATGTTTTTTGAATGTGGGAGGAAACCGGAGTACCCGGAGAAAACCCACGCAGGCCCGGGGAGAACATGCAAACTCCACACAGGGAGGCCGGAGCTGGAATTGAACCGGCTACCACGACACTGTAAGGTCGACGTGCTAACCACTGGACCTCCGGGCTACCTTATGTTAATATAATAATAATAATAATAATAATAATAAGCATAAGAAAACCTTTAGTTGTCTCACAATGGAGAAATTTCCAATTTGCAGCAGCAAAGTCATGAGAGGAAAAAAGTAGAAGAACAAAAAGTATAGTAGTAGCTGTAAAGGCAGCCACTCTCTGCTACTCTGTTACTCAAGGAACCTGGCTTCTGGGACTGAATTTTCTTTGACAAACCCACAGAAATGTCCAAAATGACACTTGAATGGCTGTTTAAAGTGGCAGACTCTCGGCCATGGATTTTTTAGACTTTTTGGGAGGATTTGTGTCGAATCCTAACAGACATGCCTGTTGAGCCTTTCATACACCAATAATGATAACCTGTAACCTGATAACATGATAAACTGTCCACTGTAGTAACCACTGTCTCTGAAAGGGTAAAATATCATGTTGCAAATGGAAACTGAATTCCAGGGCTGAATTTTCATTCAGGGATCTCGGGAAATGACCAAAATAATAACTGGAAATCAAAATGCCAGACTTCATGTGATTTTTTTGTGTTTCGGTTTTTTGAGACTTTTTTTTGGGGGGGGGGGGTGTCTATTTATGACAGACATGGCTGCCAAATTCGGAGTTAAATGAAGGTAATTTCAGAGGAGGTTTGATTGGATGTCGTGAGACCATGCAGGTGTACCTCATGTTGTGACCCACAGTGGGTCGCGGAGGTCATTTTGAAGAGAATGTGATGGTGAATGTAACCCCCGTTGAGTGGATCACAAGAGAAGGGTTAATCTTCTTAATACCTTTATCTTAAATCCGGACAAATTAAATATCAAAACCCCAAAGCCTCTGAACCCATCTGACAAAGGTGACGCTCCTCTGTAGGCGTTATCACTCTCCTCTCTTCGCAGCGAAAGCAGTCGCATGCAAACGATGGACTTTCCAACAATCTTTCTGCATGCCGTAGACCTCACGGCCGACAACTTGCTTTGTGGCTAGACCTGAGTGGCCTCTCTCCTGCCGAGTTTAGGATATGAACTCTGGATGAGGTGAATAGGGCGGCGGGACAGGAGGCTGTGGGGGGGTTGGGTAGTCTCCGCTAACCAGCAGGGCGCGTTATCTTCTTTCAGCATGCCCTCCGTTTCATGGCAACAAATCATGTAGCACTCGGTTCCCCTTCATCGAGCGGCTTCTTCAGGCGTACCGTGGAGGTGGGGAGATTATTTCCACATTAAGACATGCTTTGAGTGATAATGTGCATGCACAGGATTTGTTTAGAATGTCTTTGATCAGGTTCAGGGTTCGAATTGCAAGTTCACAGATTCTTTCCCCAGGTACTCTGGGTTTTTAGCACATTCCAAAAGCATGTTTTAGGAGTCAATGTGAGTCTGAGTTATTGTTTGTCCTGTGTCTTGTGATTGACTGGCGACCAGTCCAGGGTGCCCCTTACCTCTTGGAGGAGATGTAGTCGTGGGAATAAAACGCAAAGGGTGGTCTTAATTGGTCGTTATTTGCACACTTAATGTTAACCGGGTAGGCAGTCCTTAAACGACTCGAGTCGTTTTATTCATAGCCTCACACTCACTTTATCTAAAATCTAAAATCATCCCAATTAAATGAGAGAGTTGGGTAATTCCGTTGAATGCAGCCCCTAAAGTTAGCCTTGCACCACTCACGTTTTAACGTCTGCAAGTCGTTTGTGAATTCCCATCCTTCTCACTCTCGCTCCCGACAGACATCAAATACTTGGCACGCTGTGTCTGCGACAGGTTGACGGAGAACCGGGCGTGAGATCGCTGCATCTGGGTTTCGCATCATTGCCTCTTATGTGAGATATTTGAGCAGGTTTCCATCGGACATGCACGGCCTGGGTCGCCCCATTGCTTATTTTCCATCCACCCATCCATTTTCTAATCCACTTTATCCTCATAAAGGTCACGGGGGTTGCTGGAGCCTATCCCGGTTGTCTTCGGGCAGTAGGCGGGTGACACCCTGGAGCAGTTGCCAGCCAATCGCAGGGCACACAGAGAGGAACAACCATCCGCGCTCACATTCACACCTAGGGACAATGTTGAGTGTTCAATCAGCCTGCCATTCATGTTTTTGGAAATGTAGGAGGAAACCTGAATACCCAGAGAAAACCCATGCAGGCCCGGGGAGAACATGCAAACTCCACACAGGAAGGCAGGAGCCGGGATCGAACCCACGACCTCTGTGAGGTTGACGCGCTAACCACTGGATCACCGAGGCGCCCATTGTTTATTAAGTTTACCCATAAAAAAACGGGTAGCAGAAATGTAAGGGTACTGAAATCCCAGCAATTGACTGCCGCATGTTGCTTGAACGTGGCAAAGTATTACCCCTCTAACGGTCCATTCCGGACCAGACATTCTTAGAGGTACCAAGAACCAAGCAGAGGCTCAGACGGGATCGAGCATTTTCCGTTGCCGGTCCCTTTCTTTGGAATGACTTCCCACGAAACATTTGGCAAGCCCCCTCACTACCCATCTTTAAAACTTGTCTCAAAACTCATCTGTATTCTTTGGATTTGACTCAGCATGACTCAGACTTGATTTTAGTTTGACAGTTTTTGTCCTTTCTACTGTCTTTGTTATTAATTTAGTCTTTTATTGTTTATTGTTGTATGTACGATCTTTGCTCCATGTACAGCGTTTTGTATACAGTGGTGGTTGTTTTAAAGTGCTCTATAAATACAGTTGAGTTGAGCTGTAATGTTCTCAAGTATGATCGAGAATATATTCTCTGATGGCAACTCCGGCATCTTAGATTTATCTTTGCTGCAGCCAGTGATGACTGTCAAACGCTCTGTGCTTTTACTGGAGAGCATTTCTCAAGAATGTGTCACGGTCTGCTGGGCCGTATGCAACGGAAAGAAACAGCTCAGATTCATGGGTGCTGCACCCCCCCAGGGGAATTTAGCTGTGGACAACATCATCATCCGTCATTTTATGTGTTTAGAAGAGAACGCCAAACATTGTTGCGTGACGACATTTTGTGGATGAGTTATGAAGATTAAACATCTGCGAGGCTCGCCCTGTTCATTGCTTCACCCTTGTGGATGATGGGCTGCCAGGGTGGGACAGATTCAGGACGAATCCCAGAGACCTGGCAGAAGATTCCCGGGGTCAGGAGTTTTTTTATTTTCTTTTTCTTTTGTGTGGAACCTCACACAAACTTGACCATGTGTCTCCTAAATCAGAGCTGCAGCTGCAAAGAGCAGAACATTGGCAGCTCACATTCATCCTGTTTACCACAGAATCAAACAAACCTTGACAACACAGGTCCCCAATCTTTTTTGCCCCACGGACCTGTTTAATGTCAGACAATACTGACAAGCTCACCCTAACCTTCAACCGCACTCGACCCGACAATATTTTCAGGGACTAGCTTTTAAGGTGTGACGGATAAATACAACAAAACAATATGATACGACCTGCATGAAAACTGTGGTATTTTCAAAACATAATAATAAACGCAAATCACGACACGAGGAACGTCTTATCTGGCCGCAACACTCTCTGGTCGCTATAGTAACGTTTAAATGGGCCTTCAAAATAAGATACACCGCAAATACAAAGGGCATGAAAAATACGACTCACCATCACCATATAGTATGCAGAATGGGCTTGGTGGGTAGGAATCTCCCGTTGAGATAAATCCGTATTTTAAGTACTGTCTATGAAATGTAGCCTTCTTTTTCTTGGAAGTCCTGGCTGGGCCTTTTCCCCTTCCCAAAGAAAATTCACAAAGACGTTTGGTTTTTACTCATTTTGCTAGCTCCTGGGTTTCATTTTAGCGATCATGTCACCGAGAAACGCGTCAAGAGTGACGTACTGTAGACGGATGTCACAGAGAATCCGGTCATTTTTCAAAATAAAAAAATCTTTCAGATTCCAAAATAAATCAAATGGATGTAATGTAAGTTAATTATTCTTTATGTGCAGCCTGGTACCAAATGACCCACGGACCGGTACCGGTCCGCGGCCCGGGGCTTGGGGACCACTGTTGTAGATGGCCAAAGCAAACCAACAACTGATTCTCATTTTTTGTCCCAATGTTGAGGTTTCTGTTTAAACAGAGTGTCTGGCGTCTGGTTTAAAGCTCGTTTTCTCCGCGCAGATAACTGCGGAAGTTCAGACTTGAGTATACATCATGGGTGTGTTGCTACCAGTCCAAGTTCTTGTTTTTTTTAATGCTGGGTGATATCATTGGAGGCCCGGGTGTGCCCGCAGTGATTCAGGAGGCTCACATCATTTTAATGAACTCTATAGATCACATCTGCGGTTTGGCATGGTGGAGTTGTAATTTGGCAAATCTGCAAACCTGGGCCTGGCTTCATGTGGCATCTCCATTAATGGCAGCCATTTGCTTTGAAAAAGTGGGTTGCGTAACTCAGTGCAGCATCAGGACCCACTAACTCCCACTCTCCGATGACTCACCTTAATTCTCATTTTGAGAAATACTTGGAGTCTTACCACTTCCATTCATCAATCTTTTGGCAGTAGTGGATCCCACCCTGAATTACTTCTGGAAAAAGGTGGGCATCACTCTGTCTCGGTTGTCCTTAAATCATTTTGAATTAAGAGTAGAGGCTGGTCAAGAAGAGAACAGACCATTGGTTGCAAAATGGATGACTATTTTTCGACAATTGCAAAAGAATTTTAACCCTTTCATGCACCCTGTAACCTGATAAAATGATAAGCTGTCTCCTATAGTTACTGCTGTCCCTGAAAGGGTTATATATGACTCAAGCATCGATATATCTTGTTTACTTTTTTTATTTTATGTTTTATACAAACAAGTCAGGGTGAACAGAGTATTTTCATCCTCAACTTGAAGGCATCGAATAATAATTTTACCCCACGTTTTGCATTGTGAAAATGGTGAGCCACACGCCATTGCCTTCGTTCGTGATGGAATTGCTCAATTGTGGCATTTGCGTGCGTGCCAGTTTGTCACTTGCTGGGAGGATTATATACTGACTCTCATTTGAAGGCTGCCCGTGCTCCTATCCTTCTTACACGGATGGCAAATTAAAATTAGAGCGATCTGTTTAATTATCTATCCATTTTCTATACGGTTTACCCTCATTAGCGTGCGTTATTCATAGCTTTGTCTAAAGGTCCTTCAGTTAAAGGCAAAGAGTATGAATGCCAGCATGGGAAACTGTAGCGGCCTTATGAAACATGAATAACAGTGTATGTTTTTTTTTCCACGGTCATTTTGTAATAGATAAAGGAGCGGCTCAATTTCAGTGGTATCCCCCCCCCGCCCCCCCCCCCCCCCGACGCCCACCACCACACCCCTCCCCACCCAACCCAGCGATCGAAAGCAGTGGAACTATCGATTAAATGCCTTGCCAGCTCACCGCTCACCCCACAAGGCCTCTGGCACTGTGCATCATCACATCACAAGCATTAGGAGCTTGCATACTGCCAATTGTGCTGAAACCAAACATAAATAAACAGTCACCCGTCTCTAATTTGACATCTGCGATCCAATAAACTTCCCTCTGTTGAGTTTTAGCCATCCACTTTCGAGATCATTTGTTCTCATTAGGGTCGCCGGATTGTCAGGTTATACGCTGGATTGGTCGTCTCGTAAATTGTGGGCAACGTTCATCCATCGATTGGCCACTGTATAGCGCTCCTCATCCTTGCCATTATTATTGAGTCTAGAAGCAACTCTGACCTCGTCTTGCTGCGCTCCTTCATGTGACTGCCTGTACGTAGACGAGGGCGATAAACACATTGAAGCGGGCAGTGTCGGCCTGTGGCCAACGGCAGCACTTGCCAAGAAGCAAACAGCGCGGCTAGTGTGCAAACATAAAGACAGGCACGGGCCAATAAGAGTGTTGGGGAGGGGGGGCTCCTAATGGAACCAAAATAACAATTGAATGGGCTCATGACATTTTCACCTCATCCTTCGGCAATTTAGACTCGTGAGTGCAAAGGGAAATTCAGTGACGCAGAACCGTGGGTTCCCTCTTACTGTCACGTTCCGTATTTGACAGCAGGGGGCAGATGTTCTCGCTTGCCACCTGCACACCTGCCACCCATTTATCGGTGATTGCACCTGCTATATTTAGGCGCTCCGGCAATCGACTCACTGCCTGAGTATTCCGCGCCGTGTCATTACCGTTGCCTATTCCTTCTCGTTTAAACACTGCCTTAAAGACTATTGATAATTGTTGTGTTCCTAGACATCCTCTCGTGTGTAATTATAGTATTGTGCCTAAACTTTCTCCTTCCCGTTTTTTCGCAAGCGTTTTCTGTTGCCTCGTTATAATTATTTCCTGGTTCTCTTTTTGGCCAGCGTTTTCTGTTATCCGTTTAGACGGGGGGTTTTGTGTTGTAATAAATATCATTTTCGTGACAAAGTTACTTTCTGTGTCTGCTATTTCGGTGATCCACTTATCCCCAGTTTGTTGCGCACGAAGCGATTACTCTGTCGCTTCGAGCTCAACGTGACACTTGCAGTGCTAAATATCACCGTACAAAGGGAAAATGTGTGATTCTGCTTCCGTGATTGTTAACGCTGGACATAAGTAATTGGATACTAGCAGAGTGTTTTGCGCTAAGAATATGCGTCTGCTCACATCCAGGAGGCTTTTCAGAAGGAGATTTTTCTTCTCTCCCCACTCCCTGTAAAAGCGCCACCAAAAAAAACCAAGGTGAGCAAAGCAAAATACACACTGATTTAATCCTGTGATGCTGACTGAAATGAGGTCTGCTGGGGTGTTCTGAAGATATTTGAACATCAAGGTGCTACTGTCTGTTGTGTAGAGTTTCACGGGTGGCCAAACCTCCGTGCATGAGCACGTTGAGCCCCCCCAGGGTGTGTCAGCCGGTCACCTAAATCACCTGTGCTATGACTGACGAGTGCAGTGATTCCGCTGCAGGTTCAAACGTCCTCTGGCAGATTAGAAGTGACAGTATCACGCGGATAGGACAGCAATGAGGTGACAGGCATGTTAGATAGGCAGCCATTAAAAAGCTCACAAACCTTACCTGACCCTCTCGGTGTAGCCGGGATTCACAATGAGCATTGGAGCCAATCGCCTCGTCACATATTTCTTCACTGCAAGAGCTGAAGAAATCCAACCTCGTCTTGATGTTATGTGATTAAGTGACTTTATGCTGACGCAGGCTGGCTGATCTCAGTGCAGCACAGACGTTTTGATAAAACCCCAAACTAACCTCTGGATAAAGACATGCGGTGCTCCTCCTCTTCATTTCAATGTATCAAAAATCATATGCTCTAATATCAGCAATATCCATTATGTAAATTACTAACATTTTCACCAGGATGATAGTGTGTGCAAAAATTGGTAGGTCTGTACAATAAATGCCTTAATCCACTGGTGTCAAACTCAAGGCCCGGGGGCCAGATCTGGCCCGCCACCTCATTTTACGTGGCACGCAAAAGCAAATCAAAGATGTCAACTTTCATGATGCTTGCTAAGATCACTACCAAAATTTTAAATTGTCCTTTGTCATTAATAAGAGTGAAACTGTCAGCAGTTCTTGTTACCAAACCCCTCATTACAACAATACAAACAATAGGTGACTTCTTTATATGGTTTCAGTCATAACGGCCCTCCAAGTGAAACTAACTAAAATCTAGACACCTACCTTAATCTTTATTTATGTCAGTTTGATATTGGGGCCACCCGGCGATCCAGTGGGTAGCGCGACGGCCTCACGATGCAAAGGTGCAGGGTTCGATTCTGGCTCCAGCCTTTACCATGTGGAGTTTGGATGTTCTCCCTGTACCTGCGTGGGGTTTTCTCCAGGTATTCTGGTTTCCTCCCACATTCCAAAAACATGCATGGTAGGTTAACTGAACACTCTAAATTGTCCCGAGGTATAATTGTGAGTGCGTATGGTTATGCGTCTCTGTGTGCCCTGTGATTGGCTGGCAACCAGTTCGGGATGTCCCCCACCTGCTGGAATAGGCTCCAGCACGCCCCGCAACCCTTGTGAGGATAAAGCGGATCAGAAAATGGATGAATGGAGTTTGATATTGGTGCATATACCCTTCAAAGGCATAGGGCGCAACCTTCTCGCTTCTGTTGAAAAATGTCACTGTACATTAACTTGGACTGCCTTTTATATCCACTATTTGAGCTTTTAGAAAATGAAACGCTTGCTTGGAGATTGGCTTTTCGTTTCAGCAGCCATTGTCCGCTGACTAATTTCTGGCCCGCTGCGAAAGAACGGAATGAGAGGAATGAGGGATGGGAATACCATTTGGGACTTCACATCTGTCCTGAAAACAAAAACAGGTCGGGCCTTGTCCAAAAGACAATGCACAAAAGGGGATCGTGGTGAGTGAGTGACTGCCCGGTGAAAACAGATGGAATTTTCGACAACAACAAAATCCGCCAACTTGCAAATGAGATTATAGCCATTCATCCCATAAGGAACTTGAACACACATTACATCCACACAGAGCCTATACATACATTTTGAAGATCTTGACTACTTCTTCTTTTCCTTTCGGCTTTTCCCTTCAGGGGTCGCCACATCGAATCACTTGCCTCCATCTAACCGTGTTTTGTGCATCCTCTTCTTTCACACCAGCTACCTTCATGTCCTCTTTCACTACATCCATAAACCGCCTTTTTGACAATTTCTAATTGAAACAAATTGGCACGTGTTTTTTTTACCGTTGTTTTAAGCACACATCATACACAGCTCGCTTTTTTTGACCGCAGCTCAATCAGCTGGATCTCGCTGATTACTTGTCCCAGATGCGAGCGGATTGTCAAAGTACAAAGTGAAAATCTTCAGTCGCAAAAATGGGAACATGGCTTCTTCCTCCTTACAGAATCTTTCTGGGTCTCGCTAACTCTTGTCATCCACTTTTAATACTCAGCTGAAGTAACATCACACATCTGCACATCTTTTATCGGATGCGAGTTTTTAAAGGTCAAACTTAATCGTCAAGCTGTGTGGAGATAGTTATTGCGCATAAATCTGCTCTCCGGGCAACAATCAACTTCTATCACGTGTCAGCCATGTCTTGTAAATTACTGGAAAAATGATGGCATGCGTGTTTATTCCTTCTCATCTTCTTACCTTGATGGCAATTTTGGAGTTTTGTTCTTCTAGGTGTTTTTTTTTTCTTTTCTTGAGCTTTAGATTGTATCAATCACCTCTGCCGTTGATTGTAAAAATTGAATAGTCCAGATGTTGTTTTTGAAACCTAGCTACTGTATTTCTTATTCGACTACTAGTCTTTATTCCCCTTTGTATTTTTTCCGACATTCTTGATGCCTCTTGGTACTGTACTGTTTTCCCACATGTCAGTCCTGGTCCTACAAAGGCGATTATCGATGGAGATATCTTTGTGGGTGGTGGCACTACCTTTGCAGACAGCGAAATGACCATTTTGAGCTCATCACGTGTAGGGTCTGTTATCTTTTAAAAAACAGTTAATGTTATAAACCTGTTTGTACCCTGCTTTAGACCGCAGACCTGCTTCAATAACATCAAGACCTAAACAGTGCCCACCTTTTTCACCCCTCAGTGGCATCTTCACACAAAGATACTTCGACATCATTTGGAATAATAGCCTCATTCTTCTTGTTCGGACTGTCATCTTTGAGGTATTTTTTTCTTGCAAATGGGTCAGTATCTGGTGACTGACAAGTACTGAATCGCAGTGAATTATTTGGCTGACATCTAAGTGTGTCTGCCAGTTACCTTGCGGGGATGAAGTGTAACAACACCGAACAGTCTGGCGCCTGCGTGTGTGTCTCTGTCCCTAAATCAAGTCCATCATCATGTTTATCAGCTTTGATTTATGATAGCCAACGTAAGGTTGTCGCTCAGATCGAGAGCGAAATATCTTTAGTGCGTTGGAGCGATTTGGCTGGTCAAGGGCATCTGGTTCAGTGACAAGATAGAGGAGCCGGACATGTTGGGGCAGGTTTGTATGTGGAGCCCTGGCAGACGGCATCGTAAAAAAAAAGAAAAAGAAAAAAAGGGCAGAGATTGATGAGAGGGAACGACAAAGGAGCATGCGACTCAAGTGTCTTCACAGACTCCACCAAAGGAGCCGGCCAGGGGGTGTTATTTAACGCTGTTTTTCTGCTGCCTCTCTCACTGGGTGCGGCAGAGACAAGTCTCTGCGAAACATACGATGACTTGTCTCGCATCGATTCCTGGTAACGATGATGTCAAACTCGTTTTATTTTTATTGCGCGCCGCAATCGATGTTGCGGTTGCAGCCACAGTCGATTATAATCAGTTTTTGCCAACAAACTGATCGGTATCTTTCAACAGTCAAGAACAAGTCCAGTAGCCCTGATGCAATCTTTCAGTTTCCCATGATGTGAATGATTTTACCTACCAAACGGGACTTAGACCTTTCACACAGACCTGCAAAGGGAACGTGGGGGGTGCGGGGGGGTTATTAGTGAGTCGTATTTTTCATGCACTTTGTATTTGCAGTGTATCTTATTTTGAAGGCACGTTTTAAACGTTACCATCACAACCAGAGACCATTAATCGGAAAATCAGTTAGAGAAGGAGACTGCACCACAAACTTGAGCAAGACTGGTCTTGTTCGGTCGTCTGCTTGCCAGACACTAAACGGACAGTTTTGCGCGCTTTATGTTGTGGGTTTATGTTGGTTTATTTTGATGAAGAATGCGTTACTACATTTGCGGCAAGAAGAAAACCTTTTATTATTTTCCTTTATAGTTTTTATTGCTGTCTGTGAAGTATTTGCTCTGAAAACATCCCTCTCAGTCTGAATTGTGCCACATCTTTCCTTCGGCTGTCGTTCGTCTCCGGGGCCCCTGAATTTGATCAATGGAAGCCCGGAGAGGAAGAACTTGGAGGAGGCCCATGGGTGGTAGTGGCAGGCTGCCCGGAGGCATGACGGCGACATGGCGAGGGACGCAACGAAAGTCCCCAAAACACTATGCTGAGACCAGAAAAGTGAGTTCAGGCTTAGGGACTTTGGACGGAAAATCTGTTGAGAGCTGATGTCGAGAGGTAGCTCGAGGAGAAGCCAGAAACCCAGACAAGACACTGTGCAATCAAAGCTGGTTTCTTTGATTCTTTGGTCGGAAACAGGAAAGCCTCAGCCGCACGTGAGTATGAATCTTTAACAGGCTGATTAAGGGGATCTTGTTGACTCCGAGCCAACGCAAAGGCAGTCTTAGTCTTCAGCCTTTCATCACCTCCCCCCTGGGAAAATTGGTCCTGTTTGGAAGTGGGGGGCTGAGACTGCCAACCGGCATCAGTCCGCCGATGCCAATGTCAACAAAGCTCGCTCCTCTTTCCCTCCTTCATCATCACCGGCAGAGGGATCAGCTAACACTTGTATGCGCTGACAATCCTCTGCGCTAACACTTGTCTGTGCTGACTGTCGGCAGAATATGAGGGTGATAAACGACAAAGGCAAGTCGGGTTTTTGAGAACAAGCTCATTTGGATTCCAACCTGCTGTCTCTTCAGTTGTTTGTCAGCGGGCTCCTCAGCTGTTACGTTGCATTAAAAGACTCTAAATGGCCATTTTCAGGCCCCATCAGGCAGTTCTGTGTCCTTGTCATTAGATCATGATGCATACAGTGGTAACTCTACTTACGAACGTCTCTTCATATGAAATTTTCAAGTTACGAAACGCCTCAACAGGAAAATATTGCCTCTAGTTACGGAATACATTTCAAGATAGGAAAGGTAAAAATACGGTATGGGCTGCTAGACTCAGCTCAGAGTTTCCTGAACGCAACCTACTGACGGCTGCTCTGTTGGCTGTTAGCGATCATCATCCTGGCATCCCATTGGCTAAGAGGGACCTCTATTGTATGTGTCTGTGTGTAGCTGGAGAGATATGGCTCGATGCAGCGTCCTCATCATTCGCCCCATCGTTACGATAGTTTTACGTAAATGTGAATCACCCAGAGAAAGTATTCACCAGTAGGGCGATTGATTGCTGACTATGCTGATGTTTGACTTGGACGTTTTCAAAGGATTGTTAAAAGCCGACAAAAGCAAACGTTCTTGGATCAGTTCTTGACAAAACGGCAGGCAAAAAACACTCGTGAGAGAGAACATGAATTAAAGAGGGCAAAAAAATGATTTGGACGCAGTTAAAAGTTAAATGACCATTTTAATTCTTATTCTTTAGTTTTTTACAGTATGCATTTATTGTGCAATAATCTAAGTGTAACATGTATTTGTTACATATATTGATGCATTTTTATGCTTTAGAAAACATTTATGTCTGAATTTTGGGAGGTCTTGGAACGGATTAGGGCATCTAAATGGAAAACGTGTCGCCGCTGACAAAATTTTCTAGTTGAGAAATTTTTCCAGAACCAATTAATTTCATAAGTAGATGTCCCACTGTATTTGCAAAAAGAATAGTCCACCTGGCAGCACACAGTGGGGGGAGCAGCGATGACATATACGCCGTGACCCCCTCGGAAAGTTGCTGGACCCATTGAGTGCGTTCCGCTCGACTTAACCACACACTGCAGCTTGGACATGGTTGGTAGGCTGGAGAGCTAAGAGGCTTCACGCTGCTGATGGATAAGCCCCCCCACTCCAGCCCCCTCACCTGTGCCTGAAAAGATGCAGTTCATACACTGTCTCATCAATCAATCAATAACCGTTGGACAAGAACAAGTTTGTCCGCACTCTGGGGAGCAGGCACGTTTGGAGTCTCTGGAAGACCAGTCGATTCCTATTAGCGGGACAATGTTAAAGTGATCGATCGGATAAAAGCAAGTCTTGATTTTGCCACCAGACTGTGAAACGATGTTCCCCAACAGAAGTAAACATACGGTTGCTGTGTAGTGGTTTGAGTTTGTTTTTCTGGAGCAGTTTACAACTACACCATAACCGTTATTAGACGTGCAGCGCTGTGGCCAAGTGGTTAGCCCATCTTTGAGTCGTGTATTTTTATCTCCGCTCCGGTCTTCCTGTGCAGAGTTCACTTACTGTCCCCATGCTCGTGTTGATTTTCCCTGGGACCTATTACGTTCCAATTAGAGTTCCTGACGACTCTAGATCAGGGGTGCCCAATACGTCGATCGCGATCGGCCAGTAGCTCGCAGACTGGTCCCAAGTCATTCGCGAGAGGTCCAGAGGGGGAAAATAAACCCCACCCAAAACATTTGTGTCTTTGTGCGTGTTATTAATATGATATATTTGTGTGTTAGTGCACACTGCACTCGTAGCATCTTATCAGTTTCACTTTCACAAAAGTATTTATAAAATATAATTAAAAAGCAGTTCACCTTTAATCTACGCTGGCACGTGAACTGTATCACCGGAACTTGCTAGCGGTCATCAGTGTGGAAGTGTGGCATGCGATCAGAGCTGCTGCGCTACATCTTTTATTGTTATTAGTTTTCTCATTCAGAGTTTGTTTTATGTATAGTTCACCGTGGGCACTGGCAAAGAATAGGGATCTGGAGTGCCGTGAGAAGCATTTTTAAACGATACAGAGCTACGATCGTTGACACGCGACAAAAGGTCGGCAGTGATTTCCTTTTCACAAACCCACAAACTCTTGTGTCTACTTTATCTTTCCGTTTTGTTCATCATGGAAGGTGTGTGTAAGTGTGTGCGTAAGCCAAGTTTGAAAGCAAACAAGAAGCTGTAGCGTCCATTGATTAAAAAAAGAGATTGGCTCACATCTCCTATCCCATGTAAATCCGCTTCAATTCCAAGCGGCAACTCCCAGTTCCACATAAGCATCTGCGCTCTGCGCTGATGCTCCTTTCTCCTCATCATCGGCTCCACAAACCATAATAACAAATTACAAATATATATAAATCTAGCTCCCCTTTGCTAGCCATCACCCGATATGTATGTACATTTAACATTTTCAAATGTTCCAATTTATGAAAGAATCTTACACAGTAGCTTTCAGTATGAAATATCCACAAAGACAAAATGTTCATCGTCCTTTAGTCACAAATCACTCACATAAGGCATAGTTGAGTGACAAATTCAAGGAAATTTGAGTTTTATCGTCAATCCTTTTCTCACGACTGGACTCTCATTATCTGCAGTAGTTGGTTCACCAAGACAAAATAGCGGCAATCCGATGATTGATGTTGAGTATCCGCAAGGGTCATAGTGCAGGCTTTTGTACTGTATCTCCACAAGACACATCCTCCAGACCATTTCCAATTTTCAGCTCTGTCGAGCAAGGCTCGAGGCAGACTGTGGGAAGGGTGAATGCACAGATGTGCGGCTGTGTGTGTGTGTGTTCGTGTGTGTGTGTTTGTGTGCTTTGATTTAAGTCTGACTGAGCTACAACCATCCCTGTCCTGTCCTAATGCCATTTTATAGCTCTGTTAGCCTGTGACCTTGGAGAACAGAGTAATATCGCCACCGGTTTGTGGACCCCAAAAAGGAATAATCTTTTATAGAACAAGCCTGGTGTCCGATGATGCATTGCTCTGGCACCGAATCGTATGGCTCAGAGTCGAACAATGGAACTGAGCCAACAGTAACGCTTTCACGGTCCTGCAGTTAATCACTCAATCTTTTGAAATAAGAGAAAGACGATGTGCCTGACTGGACTCCGAAATTCATAAAAGCACCAAGGACACCAATACTTCCTCCTTTTTGCCCTTTTGTTTGGTGTCTGTCCCGCAAACATTTTCAGCTTGCTGCACTGACCAAGTGGCTAACCACCAATTACACGAAGAACGCCGCAGTGGTGACAGCGGACTCCTTGTCTGGCCCGCCAAAGACCCGTGTTGCGGGTTTCTCTCACCCACGTGCCTATTGCACTTTGTATCCAGCATACTGATTTGTTTCAGTGAACTGCTTGATATTGTCATAAATCATGAAGCTGACAAAAAATAAATCCTATGTGATTTATAAAAAAACTTCACGCCTGGAATAGATTTGTCAAGCAAGAACGCAGATCTTTTTTTTTCCTGGTCACGATTTGAGGTCACAAGAATATTTCCATTTTACCCCGTTCATGTTTTTCCTTCTACGATGCCCTAATATGCAGCCAAAGCCATGTTTAATATGAAAGTAGTAATATCAGACAAAAACGTGATACGTCCCGACTATTTTAAAACCTTTGCATGTCGGGGAGGAGCTCAGTTTAGCCCAGGTTGTAAGCATAAATTATGGAGAGTTTGCTCTGCGTTGTTCTTTGAACAGAAATCATCTGTAAGCCATATTCATTAATGGTTCTGTTGGAAAATACATGACATTGAAATGACGTCAAATTGTTTTGGATTTCGTAATTTGTGGTATATTTCCAATTTACAGAGTTTACAGGTTAATGATAGAGTATGGAACCGTAATGCGGCATCCCCATTATTTCTAAATGAGGCGCTTCTTTTGCTAAACCCTCTTTAACCGTCATGACTGAAGCCAAAGTCATACTTAGAAATCAATGGACCGGAGTTTTATAGCAGTGCTGTTCTCCAAATGTATGCGCCAATACCCATTGAAATTGTTGCCCTTTAAGCTATAAAAAAAATAAAAAGGCTACAATTGTTGAACATGAGACGCTTTTGTTCAGTCACACAATAGATTCTGCTATTTTACCAATAAATCTGATACACTGTGTCAAGTGTTCGTCTTTGCAGTAGGGCATATTTGAGCAAGATACTTTGAAGGCATTCTTTTTTAAATTGGATGTGCCCTAGGAAGTGTAATTAACATTTTCCAAGCTAATGAATGTTCCTCTATTTCCTTGCGCATTTTCTCCGATGCGGTTGATGTTATGCCAGAGGGAGCACGGCGGTATTTCATCAAAAGGTCAGATTATTATGTTGTTTATGATCCCGAATGCGTCAGGTGTTACTGTCAGGTTCTGAAATGAACCGAGTCTTGTTTTGGATTCCAGAAATGCAGGCTGAGACAAATCGCGATAACAAAAATATTTGTTACAGAAAAGCACACCGACAGATTACAAACTGAAATAGCTGCTCACAAGGAGCTAGGAAAAAAAACAATGCACAAGAGGTACAAAGGTACAAGAGAATACTAAGAATATACAAAGGAAATACTGCGGTACTTCTACTTATGAAATTAATTGGTTCTGGAAGAAATTTCTTGACTACAACATTTTGTAAGTGGAGACGCATTTTCCATGTAAATGCCATAATCCGTTCCAAACCACCCAAAATTCAGACATAAATGTTTTCTAAAGCATAAAAATGCATCAAATTATGTAACAAATACATGTTACAATTAGATTATTGCACAATCAATGAGAGTTGTGCATAATGTAAAAACAAAGAATAAAGAATAAAAATAATGGTCATTGTCCAAAAATGGTCCAAATCTGAAACCATGGTCCTCAGTCGGAAAAGGGTGGAGTGCCCACTCCGGGTCGGGGAGGAGATCTTACCCCAAGTGGAGGAGTTCAAGTATCTTGGGGTCTTGTTCACGAGTGGGGGTAGGAGGGAGCGGGAGATCGACAGGCGGATCGGTGCAGCGTCTGCTGTGATGCGGACGTTGTATCGGTCTGTCGTGGTGAAGAAGGAGCTGAGCCAAAAGGCGAAGCTCTCAATTTACCGGTCGATCTACGTCCCAACCCTCACCTATGGTCACGAGCTATGGGTCGTGACCGAAAGAACGAGATCCCGGATACAAGCGGCTGAAATGACTTTTCTCCGCAGGGTGTCCGGGCTCTCCCTTAGAGATAAGGTGAGAAGCTCAGTCATCCGGGAGGGGCTCAGAGTCGAGCCGCTTCTCCTCCACATCGAGAGGAGCCAGATGAGGTGGCTTGGGCATCTGATTCGGATGCCTCCTGAGCGCCTCCCCGGTGAGGTGTTCCGGTCATGTCCCACCGGGAGAAGACCCAGAGGAAGACCCAGGACACGCTGGAGAGACTATGTCACCCAGCTGGCCTGGGAACGACTCGGGATCCCCCGGGGAGAGCTGGAAGAAGTAGCTAGGGAGAGGGAAGTCTGGGCTTCCCTGCTAAAGCTGTTGCCCCCGCGACCCGGCCCCGGATAAGCGGTAGATGATGGATGGATGGATGGAATAATGGTCATTTAACTTTTCACTGGGTCCTCATTGTTTTTAGCCCTTTTGCATTCATGTTCTCTCTCAGAAGTGGTTTTTGCCTGTTATTTGTTGAAAACTGATCCAAGGACGTTTGCTTTTGTCGGCTTTTGACAATCCTTCGAAAATGTCCAAGGCAAACACCAGCATAGTGAGTGATTGCCCGATCTGTGAAGTCTTTTTCTGGACGATTCACATTTACGTAAAGCCTCATGGCTCGAGGGGTGAATGACGAGGACGCTGCATAGAAACAGAGCTATCTATGTACACATGTAGACGCATTCGGTAGAGGTCCCTCTTAGCCAATGGGATGCCAGGATGAGGCTCGGTAATATCCGATGGCAGAGCAGCTATAAGTATGTTGCGTTCAGGAAACTCGTAACTACGAATAGCAGCCCATGCTGCATTTTTACCTTTTTGTATCTTCAAATTTCTTTGGTAACAAGAGGCGATATTTTCCTGTTGAGATGTTTCATAACCTGAAAATTTCGTATGAAGAGACGTTCAGAAGTGGAGGTACCACTGTATCACAAGTCCAATAATTAAGATTGCTAAAAAGAAATAAGGAAAATACTGACAAAGTTCTATGATAAAATGAGAGCGACTATGAAAGCTATCCATAGGACGAGAATGCAACACTCGAAGCACAACAGCGAGCAAGGTCAATAATCCGACAAGAGGCAGCTTGGCAGTCCTTAAATACTTGGCAGGCTTGATTGGTAAACGCGGAACAGGTGCGTCTGATGGACAGAAACTCCCTCCACTCCAACTGGGGCCTAAAACAAGAACAGACAGACATGACAGTTACAGTCAGAATTATTGTTTTCTGATCATTTGTAACTCTGCGTTCATGGGTCATTTTTTAATTTTATTTTGACTGAACTTTTTCTTTCGTCCAATAGTAGGCAGAGTTGACCGCTTCCAAATTTTAAATAAAAGGAACCCCCCCCCCCCCCCCCCCCTGCTGTTTACATGCCGTTCTCGTCTCCAATACCGTTTTGGTGGTAGCCATTGCACAGTAAGTCATTTTTACACTGCCATATCCACCACAAGTGTGTTCTCCTGTGGGAGAGAGCAATTTTTTTTTTATCTGCAGATACAATCTGAAGCCCTGAGGAGGTCTGTGGCGGAGTGTTTTGACTGGGACAAAACGTGACTAATCATCCTTGAAAGCAGAAACGATAGGGTAGAGACCACCATGAATTTAAAGTGCCTGTGCGTTCAGTGAGTAAAGTGTGTGGGGGGGGGGGGTGTTATTTGTTAGGATCTCGTTGATGCTAAGAAACATCCAACGGAATCATTCTTAAATAGTTTTCTTTGTGACAAGAAAGTGGTCCTGTTCCATTTGACTTGTGAAAATTTCTTAGTTTTTTTCAATCTCTGGGCGCAGAGTACCAAACTTTACCCGCCGTCTGGATGGATTCAGTGTTTTGTCATGCTGTAATTGCTTTGAGTGCTCCCATCGCCTGCATGGCTGCTGTTGATGTGCAGTCATTTTGGGGCTTTGTGCAGGTGCCACCTCACTCCTCACCTGCTCTTTAACTTTCTCTTTATGCGCTAATGATAGAGTAGCCTTTCATGCCTGCCAGTGAGTTATAAAAGCAAGCTGCGGCATGTTCCTGATAAAAGCCGAGTTTTGTGACATTTGTCCATCAAGCGGTGTCACCGCTCACTTCACGAATGCACTTAAAAGCTCACCGATGACTTGAAATACAAGCAGAGTGATCATGTACCGATGTATTTTAGTATGATGCAGATGTGCGCAGTTTCCACGCAAAACTCTTTCGGCAAGAGACAAGAAGTGCCTCACATTCTCGCCACACATCAGGCATGTAATTAAGATACCTGGGAATGGTTTTGAATTGATGGAGGGCGTGGAGGTGGGGGTTGCAGCTCCCATCCAAACCCTGAACAGGATAAGTAAGTGGTATCGAAAATGGGAAAGGTCAAGGACTTAAGTCGTCGTTAGCATTTTGTCATCAATTTTAGGACTTGCCAGACGAAAACTGCAGACTTTGATTTGGTATTTGTGAGACTCCACTTGAAGTGATGGTTGCCGGGCACATTACCGTATTATCCACACTATATGGCGCACCTAAAATCATTCAATTTTCTCCATAGTCGACGGTGCACCTTATAAGCCGATGCGTCCATTATATGGATCAGTGTTCTGATCTCTTGGACGGATTTTTAAAATATTTTTTATGTATTGTAAAGGGCGGCCCGGTAGTCCAGTGGTTAGCACGTCGGCTTCACAGTGCAGAGGTACCGGGTTCGATTCCAGCTCCGGCCTCCCTGTGTGGAGTTTGCATGTTCTCCCCTGCGTGGGTTTTCTCCGGGTGCTCCGGTTTCCTCCCACATTCCAAAAATATGCATGGCAGGCTGATTGAACACTCTAAATTTTCCCTAGGTGTGAGTGTGAGTGTGAATGGTCTTTCGTCTCTGTGTGCCCTGCGATTGGCTGGCAACCGATTCAGGGTGTCCCCCGCCTACTGCCCGGAGACAGCTGGGATAGGCTCCAGCACCCCCCGCGACCCTAGTGAGGATCAAGCGGTTAGGAAGATGAATGAATGAATGAATGTATTGTAAAGTGCTTTGTTACAGCTGCAGTGGTTCTGAAAGCTCTATATAAATGAAGCTGTGTTGCATTGTATTGTATTCCTTTAATGTAGCTCCATCTAGTGGATGCATAACGCAACCGCAGCCATTACTGTCACTAATTTTATGCGGCCTATATATGAAAACATTTTTTTTAAAGGCCATTCATTGAAGGTGCGCCTTATACTCCGAAGTGCCTTGTAGCACGGAAAATACGGTAATTTAAAGGAAGCATCCCCAATAACTGATCAAACATTGGATAAGATTAGTATTGCTTATGCGTTTAATTGAGATGACAAAGTAAAAGGCAATATTGTCACACCTTTTAAAACCATTATAAAAAATGTTTTATGAACGTGTTAGTCGAGCTAATCAATGGGACTGCAAAAAATGTGCAAATATTTGTTGCTGTGACAAAGAAAGATTGTTCTGTATTAGGTGACTTGTGAAAAAGAAATGACACTGCTAGTGGAGCTTGGACTGTTAGTTTACTGTCCTTCACAATAGCCCAAATCTGAACCATCACCCTTTTCGGGGACAGCGGCTACTACAGTGGACAGCTTCTCATGTTATCTGCTTACAGGGTTCCTGAAAGGGTTAGGATCTAAAACATTGTTCACAAAATGCGAGTCAAAATATTAAGTTAAAATGTTCTCCACAATATGAGTGCAATACTCACTTTTGTGATGTCTATAGGCCTTCCTCCCACCTCTGGAAAATGGACGGGTAGAATTTCATCTCATATTCAGTGGAAAAGAGGCTGAAGCAACGCTTACATCAGCCTCATTTGTATTTTGTTGCTGAGAAAAGCTCTTTTCTCTTTGGATACAACACGGCAGCAGCTTATATCTTGTGTGACTGTGACAGTGAGTCAAGTGGGTCGAGAATAAAAAAAGGGGGGGGGGCTGGGCAAGACCTCCATTCTGTAGCTTTATGACCTGCTAAATGTACTTGAAAAGTTTTAAGTGGAACAAAATTACGGTGAGCCGCCACGTTGTGTGAATCAGTCGCGTTGACTCTCGAAGGTCTGGCCTACAAGGCCGACAAAATATGGCAAGGCCCTGGAAGGAGACGTGAGAAGGGCAAAGATTTGCTTTCACGCTCGGGCCGAGTAACAGTCCCACGTTGAGTCGACACTTGATCCCCTCCGGGGGCGGGGATTCATTTTAGGTGTCCCTCTGTAGTGTTACAGGCATGACAAATGACAGGCTGTGTTACTGTATAATAGACAGTGTGAACAAATCACAGAGAAGAGAAAGACAGGTTCCTTTTTTTTTTTTGTCAATGGTGATTTGCTGGGAAAAATTTGGGAAAATCAAAGACTTTCGGTGTATTTTTCAGCGCAGTGATATCTCCCCTTATGAACATACAAAATTTTCAAGTTCCGAAACGCCTCAACAGGAAAATATCGCTCCAAAGATAAGATAAGATACGAAAGGTAAAAATACAGTATGGCCCACTAATTGCAGCTGGGAATTTCCTGAATGCAACATACTTCTTGCTGCTCTGCCATTGGCTAAACCGAGCATTATCCTGGCATCCTATTGGCTAAGAGGGACTTCTATGTCTTCTGTGTCTATGTGTTGATGCAGCGTCCTCGTCATTCGCCCCTCGGGTCATGATGTGCTCCGTTAGTTTTACGTAAAATCGAATCACCCAGAAAAAGTGTTTACAAGTCGGGCGATCGCTCACTATACTGATGTTTGCCTTGGACATTTTCAAAGGATTGTTAAAAGCCAACAAAAGCAAACGTCCTTGGATCAGTTCTTTACAAAACACCAGGCAAAAATCGCTTCTGAGAGAGAACATGAACTAAAGAGGACAAAAAAACGATGCGGACGCAGTTCAAAGTTAAATGACCATCATTTTTATTCTTTATTCTGTATTTTGTTTTTTACATTATGTACAACTCTCATTTATTGTGCAATAATCTAATTGTAACAATTATTTGTTACATATTTTGATGCATTGCTATGCTTCATAAAACATTTATGTCTAAAATTTGGGGTGGGGGGGGGTTCAGAACGACTTAGGGCATTTACATGGAAAAATTTCTAGTTAAGAAATTTCTTCCAGAACCAATTAATTTCATAAGTAGAGTTACCACTATATTTCCTTTGTGTATTCTCTGTGTTCTCTTGTACCTTTGTACCTCTTGTGCATTGTTTTTTATTTTTTTATTTTCCTGGCTGCTTGTGAGCAGCGATTTCAGTTTGTCATCTGTTGGTGTGCTTCCATGATGCACAACTCTCATTTATTGCGCAATAATCTAATGTTAATAAACATGTATTTGTTCCATATTTTGATGCATTTTTATGCTTTAGGAAACATTTATGTCCGATTTTTTTTTGGGGGGGGGGGGAGATGCTTGGAACGAATTAGGGCATTTACATGGAAAACGCGTCTCTACTTCCAAAATTTTCCACTTCAGAAATTTCTTCCCGAACCAATTAATTTCACAAGTAGAGTTACCACTGTACCACTTTAGAGGAGTTATTTAATTAAACATTAATGGTATGGTGTTAGAATTTTTATTGTGCATCGATTAGCAGGCAGAACGAAATATTATGCGGCGGATGACACTTTCACTAAGTTATCACCTTTGGCTGGGTTTTAACATAAACAGCACTTTTGTGGTGTATGACATGCATGGAGACATATGGATGTTGTAATGCATTTGTCAAGCTTATTAAAGTCCCCGGGCTCGCTTCCAACGAGTGCTTTATCATTTTAGAATGTGGGAAAATTTGTAAATTAATGACGGTGCAACCGACCTTTCATTTCGTCATCTCGCCGAGATTGTTTTATCGTAATCTGTCTTTCGTTAAATGTGCCGGGATTTATGAAGTTTGTGGTCCTGGCTAAAGTTTGTTCATCCATCATCCGTGTCTTTACACCGATGTTCTCCAATCGTCTTCAAATTATACGCATCATCTCCAGTGGCTCATTGGTCTTACTGTGCTTCATTCTTATCATGAGAGTCACCATGCACTGCGCTGGTTCGCAAACTGACCTTGATGCTTGATGAGCCGTAAATTTTCAAAAACTCGGGAGATGCATATGGCGGCCATCGTGCCAGTAAAATAAATCCACTTGACCAATTACTCCTCGCTATCTTAGCTTTGGGCCAATTAAAAGCTGTGATTTGATTATCGAGTCTCACATAAATCTGACATCCTTGCTTGCACGCAACATTTCTAGCTCTATTGCATGCTTTTGTTTTTGATCTAACGTTGCATGGCGAGAAATATTTTGGACTTGGAACAACAAACCTCAGGGCAAAAGTTTCCAATGTGGATAAATCTCCGTTTATTTTTTATTTTTTGCAACACATGCTGTAAATGGGTCACCGTGTCTTTGGCAACGTTCAACACGGTTGATTCTGTGACTGCCTTTCACAGGGCTCTTTTCTCATCATGTGAAAAACAATGTGAAAATGATCCCGTTCATTCTCTTTCGGGGAGGGATTTTTATTTATTTGATTTTTTTCTGAAGTTATGCCTCAAGAGATCGGAAAAAATACTCAACCCCGACTGTGTTTTTGCAATGCCGCACTCAGTTAGCAATATGCTAGCAATGTAAGCAGTGCACGCCAGTGCAGATACGCTTTCTAAATTCCTGATAACCTCGATTTTAATTGATGGAATCAATTAATCTTACAAATATGAACTTCTAACTTTCTTGCCTCCTCCTCAGGGGTCTCTTACTCCTCCATGCAAGGTGGGCAAGTGGTGGATGAGGACATGATGGTGGACACGAAGACACACGCACACCGCTGGAGGAGATGGCTTCCAAACAGCCCGCGGAACATGGACAGTAACAGGGCCAGTCCGGAGCAGGAGCAGGAACACGAGGAGGATGAGGAGGCGGTGGCTGCGCAGGAGGAATCGGAAACCGAGCGCTTCCCGGGCCTGATTTCAGCCGAGGACGCCGGCAACAGCTCACAAATTGAGGTAGATATACACATGTATTTTATTTCATGTTATTCCTCTGAGGACCATTTTATCCATCCATCCATCCATTTTCCGAACCGCTTGATCCTCACTAGGGTCGCGGGGGGTGCTGGAGCCTATCCCAGCCGTCTTCGGGCAGTAGGCGGGGGACACCCTGAATCGGTTGCCAGCCAATCGCAGGGCACACAGAGACAAACAACCATCCACGCCCACACTCACACCTCGGGACAATTTAGAGCGTCCAATCAGCCTGCCATGCATGTTTTTGGAATGTGGGACGAAACCGGAGCACCCGGAGAAAACCCACGCAGGCCCGGGGAGAACATGCAAACTCCACACAGAGAGGCCAGAGCTGGAATCGAACCCGGTACCTCTGCACTGTGAAGCCGACGTGCTAACCACTTGACTACCGGGCCGCCCGGACCATTTTATATTTATGAAAATATTATATTATTAATATTGTCATTTATTTCTGGTGAACAAAATAATTCGGACCTCGGAAAACTTCTGCGGCGCGTTTCCGATTTTAGACACCACTAGACGAAAAGAACATCTTAGGAAAAGTGTTTCTCTGGATTTTAACGATCGTTCTCTTGTCGAGCATCTTCCATTAAAATCCACACTGCCTGACGCGGAGTTCATTTATCGAAAATAAATCCATAAAGTCCACGAGAAAAGTACTCAGCCGTCGCAGGAGGAGCTATGGCAATTAGATGTTTGTAAAGGAAGTGCTTGGATTAATATCGAATACCGAATCAAGATTACGGGGCCTCATTTGTTCGCCCACGTTTATGCAGGCGGTGGGTTTCAAAATTAGAACCAGAAGGCAAGACAGGAAATTAGCCAAATGAGGCACAAGAAGTCGGTGAAACTACCGGTGAAAAATAGTCGGGTCTCTTTTCTAGGACAGTGTAAATTAAAGATACCGGGGCCAAGTACTCCACGGGCTGCGCACGGCACCAACACGTTCTGCCGTAATGACGACGGCCTCCCTCGGAGGGGGGTCAGGCAGCTCATTATACATGTGTTTTTTTTTTTCTTTCTTTCTTTCCTCTCAGCGGCTTCTAATGGGTTCACAAGACCATGTCTCTCACGAGGGAGGGAGACGGAGCTTTGATCATCAGCTGTAAACGTCCAAACGCATCCCCATACACACACACACACACACACACACACACACATGGAAACACAAATCATTTAAACACACAGTGATACATAGACACGGTATGGTGTATGAAGCGCTGCCCCCACAAGCGAAAATGCTATTATTGTCTCAACGGGTTTGCGTGCACTCACCCTCTAGGTCCGGCCAGCTGTTTGGCAGACGCTTGCGTGAGACAACACGTGACGCAGAGTTAAAGTTTGTTTGGGCCTGCTGAATGGCTTGTTAACAATCACTTACTCCACTTTTCCCTTGTATCACCTTTATGGCCACTTTACACCACTGAAGAAATCACTCCATCTTTTTTATGGACTCTATGCTGCGGTGGGAGGTTGTATTTGGGTTAACCGGTGCCACCCAGCCAGCTTTGGATCCCTCTCACCTGGAAGTGCGGGTTTATAACAGTGTCGGCGCTGTGACAGCAGACACCGTGGCGCCGGTGAATCACTCACTCTCCAGGTCATTAAGCCCAATTGAGACCGTTGGCCAAGATGGCATTGAGCAAGAGGAAGGAATTGTGAGCAACAGTCAACGAGATTTAATTGGAGTTAAGTCTGTGTTCAGACGTGCTTTTAGTCAAAGTAGGATGCATACATAAGGATTTAACATCTGATCTGTGTTTCAAATTTGAAAGAGCCCAAAATTCGGGAAACTGAATTCTGTGTTGACTACACACAGTAGGATTTGTTCTCGTAGACGTTTATGCTCAGTGATGCCCGATGATTTTGCAAGCAGATTAGGGAAGGGGAAAAAAAATCATTCAACACACACCACGTTGCAAGATAATCATTCAGGATCATCTATCATCATCTGATAATCGCGCCATTGCTGACTTGAATAGAAAGAGGGAAAAAAGGTGCAAATTCAGACAGATTATCAGATCAACTTGATTTCATATTCTTTCCTCCAAAGACCTTCTCAGTACATTCTGTTTTCTTTGCTTCCCAAATAGTTTACTGATAAAGGACAATGGTAGCTCTGCTTACAAAATTAATTGGTTCTGGAAGAAATTTCTTAACTGGAGAATTTTGTAAGTAGAGACGCGTTTTCCATGTAAATGCCCTAATCCGTTCCAAGGTCCCCAAAATTCAGACCTAAATGTTTTGTAAAGCATAAAAGTGCATCAAAATATGTAACAAATACATTTTACAATTAGATTGTTGGGACAATAAATGAAAGTTGTCCGTGATATAAAAACAAAGAATAGAGTAAAGAATAAAAATGAGGGTCATTGAACTTTTAACTGCGTCCTCATCGTTTTTTGCCCTGTTTAGTCCATGTCAAGAACTGCTTTTGTCGGCTTTTAACAATCCTTCAAAAATGTCCAAGTGTCCAAACATCAGCATAGCCTTAGCCAATGGGATGCCAGGATAATGCTCTGGAGTAGCCAATGTCAGAGCTGTATTTTTTCTGAATATAAAAATTCAAAAGCATCACAATGAGTTGAATCGCAGTCAGTTCACGCTGGCTGGCCAACGTTTTTCAGCTTGATCATCTGCTTGCGTCCACAGCGAATGAGCCGATGCGGGGTGCTGACCTCGGACCTTGGCAAGCCGTTTGAAAAAGCCGCTCACAGCTGTCCGTCACAATTTGGGGGTCTGCTCTCCGAGCGCCATCAATGCACAAACCGAGCAGACGAGCGTAGCGCATGCCGCGGCCCACGCCCTGCTGGATGTTACATTCTACACCCTCCTCCTTTTCCAAATACTGCATCGTATGTCGACACCGCTTCGGAGAGCCCAGACAGATATATTCCTCCCCCTGCGCGCCTTCCCAAAGCACTCGCGTCTATTCTGCGGCCTCTTTTTCACACCCTGCTGCTCATATTTACACTACATTGGTCTGTCTTGAGGCTTTAACCAATGGCAGACGTGACGCTTTGCCAGGAAAAGCAAACTAGAGTATGTGGGGTCCGACCAGGGACCCTGATTGTGTGGCTCCTTCTAATGTGCGGTAATGGTAGGTGCGCTTTACAGCAGCGAGATTTCATGTCTGCGGTCACACGCACGGAGGGCCTTTTGAGTAGGGAATTCCCACAGCTCGGATTCCCAGTACTGTTCTTCGCTGAGGTTGCGCGCCCGTGCGCCACGGTTGGAAGTGTCCAACTCCAACTACTTTTGTTATTAATTCACCATTTTTTTTTCCCGGACTCAGTTCACCCCACCAAAACAACTGGAACAGGTTGTTTTGATAGCGTAAATTCAACTGCCTCTCTGACTCAACTTTATTTATATAGCGCGTTCACAACAACCGCAGCTGGAACAGAGCACTGTACACAAACTTCACAGAACAACAATAATCGAGTGAGAAATGACCAGACAAAATACATCGCTCACTTCACATCGGCATGTCACAATATGGCAGATGTACCCTGTCGTTGGTGGGTGGATCGATGTTCTGGAGTCTTTTATTCTTGGGGTCTACACATGACAAAAAAAAAACAATTTCCTGCAAAGGGACAAATCAAGCCGGTCTAAAAAGCCCCTTTAAAAGCAGGCTCACATTTCGAGATTGTCTCTCATCAGAGGAACATTAAAGCGGTGCTTGTTAAAAAAAGGACAGACTTTTATTGTTTCCTGCCCCAAAATTAGGAAGACGGTGCTTGTGTCATGGGGGCTTCCTGTTGCAATGCTCCTCTATACCTGCAGTCGTAAAATGCATCACAGCTGCACCTTTTTAGCTCCAAAATCTTGTGAAAAAGTTGCTGTTTCAGGGACTCCACTTTTAAATGGGAGGTTGTTTATCGGAACTCCGACAGTAATATTGGGACACATCACACAATGGCGACAAACTTTAATGAAAGCAAAAACTTAAGATAAGTGGGTGATTTATAGTCCCTTTTGGGGAATACATGACTCGCCTCCACATCATATTAGCATTGGAATACGAGACTGGAGATAAGAAATATCTCATTCCAAACGAGTGTTCCACTCTCAGTGATCTAATTTAAGCCAACACATCCAGGCGCCTTTCATCAGCGCTAAGGCGGACAAATCAAGTCAGAAGAAGAAAACTCCCACAGGCGCAGCCTGAATCAGCACTTTTTTTTTTTTTTTTGGAAGAGAGATGTTGTAAATGGGTTCAAGCATCCAGACGATAAGCACAGGTTATTTTGGGAGGAGGAGTATGGAGGTGACCTCGGGCCAGCCATGATTGTTGGTGGAAAGGCGCGGCTACTCAAAACAGCATTCTGGCCCCAAATACATTTGTAAATGTTGCGATGATTCTATGTACTGTATATCCAACACAATGCCTATTTTGGGCTATTGGAGGGGACGTTTCTGCATGACAGTTACCACATCATTGTGTTTCAGACTCTGGCTGTCGCTTGAAAGTGGCTGTGGATCTTCAGCCAGGCTAGCTGATCATGTCAAGGGAAATCCTCGTTGGGGGCGCAGTTTTGTAAATTAGCAACAGCGGAGCTGGAAATACGGAACTCACCCTTCACAGACAACAACAAAAAAAAATTGGTTGTTTCATTTCACCTTTGACCTTTGACGGGTGACCAGGCACCCCAGAGAAACCAGCAAATGTAAATAATCCATTGAAAAGTCCATCCTCCATATGTCTCGTTTAACTAGACAGACGGGCAAGATTAGATTGAGTATAATTTTAGATGACGTCATTGCGTGTCGGCGAATTACAGTCCGCCATCTGGCGCTCCTCCAACAGATGTTGGGATCTAAAAAACACGGAGTGCATCCCGATTAAAAAAAAAAAAGGCATGAAATTTGGATGCCACAATATTTTTTTTATTCAAATTGCAGAGTCGTTATCTTGTGTTGTTTCTACACCCACCCCCACACCCTCACGCAGGAGGACACAGACCACAACTACTACACATCCAAAATATACAGCCCGACGGATCCGACAAGCAAGGGCTTGTGGGTAAACATCGAGCAGATGGACAAGGAGAAAGTGAAGATTCACGGGATTCTGTCCAACACGCACAGACAAGCAGCGGTAAGTTGACCCAACGATGACCGAGTCACACTTTCATTCATTTTCCTACGCTTGCATGTTTGGTAGATAATGACATCAAAGTTTGGGTCCTGCACAGAAAAGCAAAACAGAAAAAAAAGCAATTTGAGATCATTTGGGCTTCGGGAGAAGTCTCAATTAGTCAATAAAGTCATAAACTATCGCTGGAAATAATAATCGCTTTCAGCCCTGCTTTGCATCTGTGGCCCGCGGTTAAACTTTGATTTACGTTTCCAAAATGAACGAAGTCGTCATTAATGCAATTTGGTGTTTGCGGTGGAATGCTAATATCCAATCCCCCTGGTAAAATATCGATGGAAACTCGAGTCGCTCACAAGCTGTCGTATGGACTCGACCAAAGGAGGAAAATTACAGTTCTGCGTTTGATCAGATTTCATCACAAAAGCAATTACTGTGCTCGCGGCAGGGCGTTCAAAATAAACTTGGACAATGAGCCCCACGCTGCTTCACCATATCATAAGACAAAGACGTTATTCTATGATCACATGTTGCAGCCTGTTTTGGGAAATGTCCGTTCGTCAAATTAACCCTTTCAGGGACAGCGGTTAAACGGACGAAAGGGTAAAAGCTAAAAAAAAAAAAAAAAAAACATGAAAGATTTCTGCATTTTGCATTCTACTCGTTTCCCTTCAACTGGTGACGGGTTGAGCCTCGCATTGGTACAAGGGCGTCTGTCTTTGAGCTGATTCTCTTCCCTAAAGCAAATTGGCTCTGACTTTGGCTTTTGTCCTTTGGAAAAAAAAAAAATTGAGAAGCACGTCTCGTCCAGACCGTGAGATGAAGTGAAACTATACGTGGCTCCAATTCGGCAACGGTTTTGCATTTCAAATGAACCCGAGTTTCACAGGCCGGCTTTACTGGTTGCATTTGGTGTATTTACAAGTGCCCCCTGGTGGCCAAGGCATGCACCGCAGAGGGAGATACACAATGTCTATTGAGTTTTGTATGAAATTTACTGTCAAACTCACCATAAAATGAAGAGAATTCAATGTGTATTAAAAGAAATGTCTCAAAAAATCTGTTTAGCCTTTTATGCTAATGAACAAAGCAGACATGTCATTATTGCTGTTTATTGGACAGACATTGCCTTCATCCGGATCCCGGCATCGTGAATATTTTGACCTAATTTAATTTTATGCCTATTTCTGCTTCTTTCTTCACAGAGAGTCAATCTGTCCTTTGATTTTCCTTTCTATGGACATTTTCTGCGTGAGATCACCGTGGCAACTGGAGGTAAGTCAACATAAGTCAGTAGTTCACGATTTAAATGTTGTTATTGGATATGCCGTCTACGCTCCCAGGGTGCGCGTAGACACATTTTACTGCGCTGTGGTTTGGCTGGGGAACGGTGTCGGGATTCATAAACTGCAGAGGCATTTCAAAAATGTACAGCGTCGTGTGTCTGTGATTGCCATGATTGATTTTTTTTTTCTTCTTTTTTTATAAGACTGTGGCTGCCGTGCAGCAACATCATACCACTGAAAAGGATCCAAACAGCAAAGGCGTATCTGACAGGTTGCAAAGTCAATCTCATCAGATATGGACCTCAAAAGGCTCCAAAATCATCACCTCCAAGTCATTGTTATGACACATGACCATTTGCAGTTCTCACCTCGGCGGCAAAGTCTGCTCGTAAAAGTGAATAAAACCCCCCACCCCGCCCTACACCACGTGCCAAATTGAACTGGAGGGGAAAGTAGGCCTTGGGTTTGGACTGGAAACAGGAGTGGGTCTGCCAAGTGGCTTCGCCGTCATTGATAAGGCGGTGGCGATATCAGAAGGCGGGTGTGTATGTGTGTCTAAGACTAAGAGTTGACACGGCCGCACGGGGGGGGGGGAAATGTTTTCCATTCATACAAATCATGTCAAACTCTGCCGAAAGCAGACCAAAAAAAAGTAGCTGAAACTATGGGAATACAGTCGTTGTGTTTAAGAATATTGACAATGCACAGTTTCTCAAGAGAAAAAGGGAAGAGTCAAAGGCATGAGTTCAACTTTAAAGAGGCAGTGCCTCGTTAATTATTGAAGTAGGGGAACACATGTTTGTTTATTCTACCCGTTGATAATGGAGGATATAGTGAAAGAACAGGTCAGGTATTTATCATTGCGCAGATTTTGTGTACCGTATTTTCTGCACTATAAGGCGCTTTGGTATATATAAGGCGCATCTTCGATGAATGGCCTATTTTAATACTGTTTTCATATATAGGGCGCACTACATTATAAGGCGCAAATAGAAGCTAGGATACAACACAATTACCGTATTTTCCGCACTATAAGGCGCACCCAAAAGCATTCCATTTTCTCAAAAGCCGACAGTGCGCCTTATAATCCGATGCTGTTTATATTTGGATCAATGTTCTGATTTCCTGGACGTCATATTTTAAATGTTCTGTCAAGCGTTTTGTTACAGCTGCAGCAGTTACGAAAGCTCAATATAAATACAGCTGTATTGGATAGTATTCCCTTAGTCGATCTCCATCTCGTGGATGCATCACGCAACCGCAGCCACTATTGTAGCTTCTATTCTATGCGCCTTATAATGCGGAGCGCTCTATATTTGAAAACAGTTTTAAAAATAGGCCATTCATTGAAAATGTCTGCCTTATCGTGTGGAAATGTATCACTGTAACAACACCAAGTACCACTTTCCTATGACTCAGCGCGTTGGCAGCATGTTCTTTTATATTATGACATGACAGCAACACAAGGCCGAGGATAGTTTCCGCTGAAGGAAAATTTCAAATTACAATTCGTGAATTGAAACCCGCAAATAAGTGTGGGTTCGTTGTGCTTAATGTTGTGTCCAGTGAGTATCAGGATTCTTACCAGACAGCTGAGGGGCGTACAGGAGACAGATATGAGCCCAAACAACGGGAAAGAGGTTAGGAAATAGAATGAGACCGAGCCAAACGGTCAGTGTGTAGGAAAGACAATGAATTCTCCCCTCCTGAAGCTGTGTTTTACGTACACCGTCCTGAGCGCCGCTTTTCGGGAACTTCCAAAGAAAACATCAAGCGGAAATGAGCGCACCCACTTAACTGGAGCTTCACTTTATTGGTGTTTACACAAGCTCTCTTTGTTTTTCCTCTGCCCGATACTCATTGATCGCATCTGCTCGGGGTCACCGGAGAGTGATGGCACGCACGTCCCAAGAGTTTTTGTTTACTCGAGCTTTCTTTCATTTGTAATTGATAGAAAAGCCATACAGTCCATTAAGTGCTTTCCAGGGGACGTGTGCACACATCCATCAATGATGGACCACATTAAGTGGACCGCAATCAAAATACAACATTTAAGAGCCGCAAAGACCTCATCTCATCAGCTTGTAGACTTTTATAGAATCACGGTCGCATTATGTCACCCGGTCGTTACCGGGTCAGCGCAAGTGCTTGTGAAATGTATTGGGCCAAAATCCAAACTAAAGATTTTGCCAAAGCAACTATGAGCATGCTCATTTTGTGAATGTGTTTTACCGTTCTGCTGGAATTCGATATTGCAGTACTTTATTTTTTTTAATTAAAGAACATGCAGTCATGACAATTAAACAGAATGTAAAAAACATGTTATGCATCATGATTTGATGCTTTAATTCAATCGACGTTATGTATCTCCTTCTGCTGTGCATGCCTTGGCCACGTGGGGGCACTAAATACAACAATGAAGACTTTTACAGCTAAGGTCAGTAAGATGCAGTCATTGAAGTCTTTTTTTTTTCAGTCGGATAGAAAATCATTGCCTAGGAGGATTGTTAGATTGTCAGGATACCACTGCGTAAAAAGTAGACCATCATTGATATTCGTTTTGTTCGCCAGTTTGTGGCTTTTTAGCATTGTGTCTCCCCCAACGCGTAATTTGGCTCACCCGTAAATTGAGCTTCCGCTGTATTGACTTTTACATTTCTGAACATGAAAGGAGTTTCAGTGGCTCCAATTTGGATATCAGTGTTTGAATTTAATTTGGAATGATTAATTCTTGTTTTAAAAAGTTGTCACATTACTGGAATGGAAAGAGTACGCTTTAAAGGGCTTTATCATACTGGATAGTCATTTCTCATGGGTATGTTTTGATTCTTGTAGATGTAATCGCCTTGTCTCACTGCATTTACCTTACTCATGTACTAAACCAGTGGTCCCCAACCCCCGGGCCGCGGACCGGTACCGGTCCTTGAGTCAATTGGTACCGGGCCGCACAGAAAGAATAAATAACTCGGATTACAGCAACTTACTTTTTATTTGTTTCGGAATCTTAAGGATGTTTTATTTTGAAAATTTACCGGATTCTCTGTTCCATCCGTTTACAGTACGTCACTCTTGACGCAGGTCAAGCCGCACTTCTCGGTCACGTGATATGTTCGCGCTAAAATGAAACCCAGGAGTGAGCAAAATGAGTAAAAAAACAAAAAAGTTTCTTTGGGAAGGGGAAGATTCGTATTCATTATTATGTTTAGAAAATATCACAGTTTTCATGCAGGTCATATCATATTATTATATTTGTATTTATACGCCACACCTTAAAGGTCAGTCCCTGAAAATATTGTCTGACTTTAAATCAGTCCGTGGAGCAAAAAAGTTTGGGGACCGCTGTACTAAACGACTAACAAAGAGCGACGAACTGATTTCCCATCTTTTAAGTAGAAGACATAAACCCTTTCAAGGGCAGCGGTCACCACAGTGGACAGCTTATCATGCTTTCGGGTTACAGGGTACATGAAAGGGTTAATAAAAATATTTAGTCGGGAGAGATGCTCAACCAAAACGAAGGAAAAGAAGAAGCCAAAGCCTGAGAGGGCCTGCAGGCGCAAGATAGCCGCCTCCACCTCCTTCTCTACCTCACTCTCCTCTTTCCATCTCTGTCTAGAGGAATGCCTTCTTTATCTGCTTGCCACCACCAAATGCTTTTTTTTTTCCTCAACGCCACCTTGACATCGCCATTGGAGGAAGAAAAACAGCGGGTGGCTATCATGATAATAAATTTGTGGGATTTTTTTTTTTTTTTTTTAAGATTATTCCACCCAGACGTTACTAAGCATCTCCGGAATATTTGGCCGAGAGTCGTCATTGAGGCTCTTTGATGTGATATTCGCTGGCTGGGAGGTTGTGGTTTTTCGCCATCAAGACTCAAGAGTGGAAAAATGCCGGCTGCCTCGCCGAGTATCTTCTGATTTTTAAGATATTCAAGCCCACCGACACTCTCCACAAACACACACACGCACACTTTGGGGCTGGTTTCACTACTATGAAATGAAAACGGTTGAAAACAGTGTCGCTCTGACGGTTTCTTTCACACACTTTCCCAACCTTTATTGAGCCAGGGCACATCTTAGCAAGATCTCACGACACACCAACAAACAAAAAATGAATTAAAATGTACCTTGAATTCAGATTTTAATTTGTTCCTAGGTGGTCAAACTTTTCCTTTTATAAGGAATAATAGCACTGTTTGCATAAAAACCAGAATGAAATAAACACTCGAGTCGAGTAATTGCTATACATACGGTCGGATCGGTGTGTTGATTATGCGCCTTTGATGGGCATGACCGGGTGAGTGATAGCAGGTAACTGGAGTTGGTAAATCTGTGTGTGAGTGGCTGGTGTGAGTTGTGGCTGACAGCAGTTCCTTGTACATGTTCCTATGTTAGATTTGTGAGTTGGGCACTTTGTCCCGTTCAACAATTGGCTTTAAGTGTGAAACTGAGGCACTCCTTGACAACTGTCCTTCAATTGCTTTTTTTTTTTTCCACTACACTTGATCCGCAGCGTAGCTGAAGCCCGTTTTGCGACCCAGATTTTGGCTTGAAGTGCACAAAGCAAAATAAATGAGGCGACAGCTCAGACTGGAAAAACTTTGAGGTCAAGTTACCGTGCAATATATATTTTTAAGCATTAATACAAGATGGATGTCTGGATCTCTTGCAGGTGTAGCTGATGTGACTCAAATATACTTTGGATGCACAGCTTGCAGAATTTTAATGTCGTTTTAAAATTGTTTAAACTGTGGTAGCACACATTTGGGTCAACATTGGATTGAGAATATGTGAATGGAAATGCATCCTGCTAGTGGCACTTGGCTCAACTCTATTGACATCCTAAACGGCACATATTTGGGATTATTGCTGAGGTGAATCCTGGCGATGAAATCAGACTCTCGATTCCTCAAATGTGCAGCTTTTGCGGTTCTTCCCTGATTTATGCTCCGCTGGTTGGATGGACACACTCGAATGATCTCGCTGTCTGCTTTCATTTGCATTCAAGGGCTGGATTTCTTTTCCAGAAGCCGCGTTTGTCGTTGTTAATTTGTGTGATTTACAGAAATGTTAAAAATACATTTTTTTGGGGGGGGGGGGGGAACAATACAATATAAATAAAAAGCAAATCAGGAGATTTTGACACCGCTATATAAAGTCACACGCCACCCACCACCGCACCCTAGGCCTCTCTTGTACCCTGCGCTGACTGTGCACAATTTCACGTCTTCTTTGCAGGGAGGTCTTAACGGAAAGATTGATTCCCCTCACGGCATGTTCTCCTCCCGCTTGACAATGTGAGAGATGTGTGTACGTAGGCCTCCCCTTGCTGCATGCCATGAAATAAGAGGCTCCAGTTTTAGTCTCAATGAGAATCTCCCTCTCCGGGGTGTTATCAACCATGCAAAATATGTTATATGCGCTTTTTCTATGGTGTGACGCTTTAATCTTCAGACGGTTAAAAAAAACAACAAAAAGACATTTTTCGATCGAGTATACAGTGAACACTGATGACATACTTGAACTAAAGCACGGGTCGGCAACCCGCGGCTCAATAGCCCCCATGTGGCTCTTTAGCGCCGTCCTAGTGGCTCACTGGAGCTTTTTCAAAAATGTTTGAAAATTGAAAAAGATGGGGGAGGGAAATATATACAGTATATAATTTCAATATGCTTTCTGTAAGAGGACAAACATGACACAAACATTCTTACCCTCGTCCAATGCTGTAAAAAATGTGTAGAATTAATATAAAATTTCAACATTTCTGTCAACGAGGATTTGTGTCATAGCCTGCGACGCGTTTCTATTGGCAGGTTGGGATGTCAGTCAGGTGACTGTTGTAAAAAAAACATTTCATGTACAATTCACTGAGGGTACTAGCAAAGAAAGGGAATCTGGAGGGCCGAGAGAAGCATTTTTAAACAGTACATGTGAGTTACGATTGTTAACACGCTAAAAAGGTGCGTCCCATGCCTCATTCATCTGCGCAGCCGTTATGGCTGTTGCTCATTATTGCATGCGTGTGGAAGTGTGTACAGTAATGGGTCGATCGCAGGAGGTTGGTTGATCGAAAAGTAGATCTTTGGTCAAAAAAGATTGGGCGGGGTGCCTAACCGTTTTCTTCAGATGCACTACAAGGCAAAAATAAATAAATCATGAAGGCCCATTGTGTATTTGTAGCCAACTTAGTCATCTTGACAGTAGGCTAATATAGCTAATATGGATACATAAAGCGTGTGTTGCCTTCATTATAAGGTTTATATAAGGCGTTGAATTTTTTGTGGCTCCAGACATATTTGTTTTTTGTTTTATTTGCAGCTCCAGACATTTTTTGGTGGGGTTTTTTTGGGTCCAATATGACTCTTTCAACTTTTTGGGTTTCCAACCCCTGAACTAAAGCAACCTGTCAACAAACTAATAAATATATCCCCACAGCAATTGAAAATCGGCAATAATGGCCATCACAATTGTTTCCCATTGAGTGTTCAGTTCCATAAGCCCTGTCAAAGGCGTTTGAGAAAATGTGTCAGTACATCCAAGCGGCCTCGTGACCACAGACCAGGCCCTTCACATCCAGCAATTTCACCTCCCAAGATTGTTCGAGGCAAGCCAAGGACAAAATCAACAACCTAATGAACTCGATGAGTTGAAACAAAATGGGATTGATGAAAATTTTCCATTTACTGTTTAATGCGAAACGTTCCAACAAACTGCTACTTTAGCACATGAGCAGCAACGCATACAAACAGGACTTACAGGAGTATAATTTCTCTGCTTGTGGGAACAATGATTAGCTGTCTGATTCCGTGATAGAACGAGGGCACATACGAAATAGAACAGAGAATCCAGAGTCCGTGCTGTGGTCCGATAACAGGCCGCTAAGTGGTGCAGATCTGGTTTGTATCGGACTCAGGGCGCGGGTGAGGAAAATTTCATTTGCGTGTCGCTCAGAGAATGCCAGGAAAGTTGCCATGTGTTTGTTTTGCACTCTCTGTGTGTTCATCTTGCTTGTGACCTAGTAATGATGCATGAGTCACTCGGCGTATATTTGCTCAAGGCCCCTCGCAATTTGCTCCTTCTGTTTCTGATAGAGGATGCTATTGCTAATTCAAACCATCACTAAAGAAGCCTGAAGACACACAAAACAACCGTTAAAACACAGAGGCTCACCATAGTTTGTTCACCCAAGAACAAGGAAGTACATTTTAGCGATGGCAGATCACTTGTCCTCATTCGGGTGAGATCGGAATTAGGTCGCAGGCTAGCTATTTAATCACTTCGCTTCAAATGGTTCAACTTCTGTGGTGCTGCGTTCATTTGTTTGCTTGTCGGTTGGTGACCTACTTAATGTCATTTTATTTTATTTTTTTGTCAGTTCACTCGTTAGTTAGTTTGTCCATCTGTCACGCATTCGTTCGTTCATTGACTCCCTAGTTACTTCGTTACGTAACACTAAATGTTGCGACTTCTGTTGTGTTCACATTTCGGTAGCAGGTACAAGTTTTCTAATTTTTATGTTTGATCTCACGCAGGGTTCATCTACACAGGCGACGTGGTGCACAGGATGCTAACTGCCACGCAGTACATAGCCCCCCTTATGGCCAACTTTGACCCCAGCGTGTCAAGAAACTCCACCGTCATCTACTTTGACAACGGTAAAGCTTTTTTTTTTCTTCTACAGTTTTATCCCAATATGTTACCTCATCACAGACTTTTTTTAACAAATAGCTCTTCTTTATGGCAAGATGTGAAACCTTCTCGAACCTCGAATGCTCCCATAAATCTTCACTTCAGGCTGAATGAATGCCATCGGGCTGCTGGTTATCTAGCACATTTGTCGTCATCTTATCCTGGGAGGCTGGGACAGACTGTGTGACCTTCTGAAGGGGAGCTCACCCAACTAGAACCACACTAATCCATTCTCAGAGCGCCACCAAAATTGAAAACGATTTTTTGGGGTTTGTTCGTAAGAGACAGATGTGAAAGTGCAAAGGCGAGACCAAAATGGTTGAATTGGAGATTAGCACTAAGATTAGTAGTGTGTGTTCTTTTTAGCTGAAGTTAGCAGGTGATTAGATGATACGAGAAGAATGTATTAAATTTTGCTTTGGTTGCATACAAAAGTGCAGATCACCCTTCATTTTGTACATGCATATGCAAAAAACGTGAATTTTAAGCAAATGTACAAGGTGGGAATCTAAAATAATTTGCAGACTAAATTCTTCTGACCTTGCCAGTGGTCTGCGCTCCGCTGAGTGACGTGGAACAGTTTAATCCAAATGCGAGCTCATTTTAGTTACGGTACTTCACATGCTAGTTAAGTAATTTACTATTTATTTAGCTTATTTGTTGCTATGTGGCTAATTTGTTTGTTTGCAGTTTGATCATACAGTTGTGAGCTTCTTTCCTAATTAGTTTTGTTCATTTGTTAGTAAGTCTTTATTTGAGTTACCTGAGTTAGTCCCTGGCTTCATTCTTGAATGTCAGTTTGCTCATTAGATGGTTACTTAGTTCGTAGTTATTTCACTAGCTAGCTAGTTTTTTTTCCATAAGCTAGTAAGTGAATAAGATGTTGGTTGCTTTCTAGTGTGTTAGTTCAATAGCTAGCTAGCTACTTAGCTCACCCGCCTGTTAGTTTGTTACTTGCAGAAGTTTGTAAGTTCATTAGCAAGGTAATAAATTAATACTTCCACACATCAGTTGGTCAGTTTGTTTATAGTAATTGGTTAATCCATCCATTTGTTAGATAGTTTGTTCGTTCGTGAGTTCTTTGTTCATTAGCTAGTTGGTCGTTTCGTCCCTCAATAAGTCAGTGAGCCAGGTGCTTTTTTAGTGAATTTAATTTTGCTTGGGTGTACATTCTTAGCAACATGGTGAAACGTGTGGTGTCTCAATTTAATGAAGTTTATTTTAATAAGAGTGTATTGTTTTGCACTCTAAATTGTCCCTAGGTGTGAGTGTGAGCGCGGATGGTTGTTCGTCTCTGTGTGCCCTGCGATTGGCTGGCAACCGATTCAGGGTGTCCCCCGCCTACTGCCCGGAGACAGCTGGGATAGGCTCCAGCACCCCCCGCGACCCTCGTGAGGATGAAGCGGTTCGGAAGATGACTGAATGAATGAATGTATTGTTTTGTTTTGTTTTTAGTTACACACAAATGGATCCTTTGGGTGAAGGCTGCTCTACTGTAACTGCACATGAGAAATGCGAGAAGATGTACGGTTAGGGTAAACTGTGATTGTCAACCATGCGTGTAGTTGTGACAAGGCATTGGCTATGTAGTCACTGAAATGATACTTAAAAGAATCCCGAAGTAGAAGAAAGCGAGAGTGGGATTTGTGTCTGCTTAGTAAGCTGATGTCATTAAAACACTAAAGCCCCGGCCATGGATAATTTAACTAAAATGAGGTTGCGGTAGTGCAATTTGTAGTTTGCGGATTCGCTTTTGTTTGTTTGGAGCTTGCTCAGCCTGCTGAGTTGGTAAGTGGAAATAGAAACAAGGCCAACGTGTGCTCTCTCTCCCCCGCAACCCTCGGTCCAGTTTGCCCGACGGCCCTCCCCGAAAGGGACCTGGATCAGGTCTAAGTCACTCACAGACCTCTTCCTCGTAGTGGAGGTGCAAACCATCTTGACCTCATCCTTCACTGCTGGGAGTCCCCCGTTTCCACACATGTAGATCATTACTGGCTTTCCTGCCACGCCACTCTCTGAAGCTGTCAGCAGAAAGTTTGTTTTTACGTTAGATAGAAGCGCGCCCCCCCCCCCCCCCCCCCCCTCCGGCTGTAAAAATAGATGAGTGTTGGCAAACCTTGGTTCTCCTTTGGGGAAGAATGGCTGTCACATCAATGGGTTGCCCACAGTCTGCAGTAAAATGAAATAGCGTCAAAGATAATGCCTGAGGGGTCCTACTAAATCCCTCACGAGCCTGCTACAAATGGTGTCATATTACTGGACTTCTTATTTCCAGGGACTCGCCTACAGTTTATGAGCTTTTATGAGATTCCCCAAGCATGAATCTCAGGTGATTGTTTGATCACAATTGTCAGTTAGTGCCTGTGTTTGTTTGTCAGCTAGCAAGTTCATCTGTACCTAAATCAATAACTCAGTCTGTCTCTCTGTCTGTCTGTTCATCCATTCATTACTACGGTTGTTGTTTTGGGTTGGTTAATTGGTACGGCAGTTTGTCAGTTTGCTTGGTAGACATTCATTTGTTAAGATGGTATTTCACTGAGCGGTAAATGCTTGTAACAAGAGTCAATTTGGGGGTTTCTCAGGGTTCGTAAAATGCTGCAAAGAATAATTTTGAGTGTGTTCAAAATTTAGAACACATTCACATTGTCTTGTTGTGACAGCCCGTAATTTACTCAAATAATAAAAAATAATTTCAAAATTTTGTCCTACTGTAGAGTGTCAGGTGTTCTTTTCTTTTCCGCACATAAGGAAAAGTAATGCACAGCAGTGTCATTCAGTCTGATTCGAATCTTGCCAGTGCTACAAAATCCATTATCCTAACCGCCGTGCCTTTTATTGCACCGGTGCTGGGCTTTCATATCAGCTCACATGCTTTTTTTTCTTCAATCAGCTACAACTTGGAAGCAGAAGCCCACCAAAAAAACAAAAACTTGATTGGTCCACTGCATGTGACGCTCATGAGCAGCTGGTGTGTTATTGACCCCTTCAGGTACCGCTCTGGTGGTGCAGTGGGACCACGTCCACTTACAAGACAACTACAACCTGGGCAGCTTCACATTCCAGGCCACGTTGCACGACACTGGTCGCATCATCTTTGCTTACAAAGAGGTACATCCAGTTAGCCTCAGTTATACATAAAACTGCCCCCCATAAGAAATAGAAATGCACTTGAATGGCAAGAACTCATTCAGAGTGTAAAAATAAAAAGCCCAAAGCACACTCAGTCCTATTGTAATACGTTTCCCTTCTTTGTTTTTCAGATCCCCGTCGAACTGTCGCAGATCAGCCCGGTTAACCACCCGGTGAAGGTGGGCCTGTCGGACGCTTTTGTGGTGGTCCACAAAATCCAGCAGATACCCAGTGAGTCCTCAGCTATAATTGCAGTCTCTTTTCTTTTATGGAGCTATCGCATTTTGTAGTTTTTTTTTTTTAATCACTCAAGTCTTGCGGGAAGATATTTTCAGGCAGAATCATTTTCGTCACGTATAGAAAATGATTACAGGCTATATCAAATTAATTTCAAGACATGAAAAGCGCCAAAAAGTAGAAATTAGGAATGTCAGCAGATGGAGGGAGGCGTCGAGCCATCAAGAGTTTCTGTTCTGTCAAGAGAGGTGACAATTAGTGTTGTTATTATCAAATACTGTGCAACAAACACATGCTTTTTTTTTCTTTTATGTCCATGCTTTGTATTTGCCAATGCTATTGCGTGTGCTCGCATCCTAAAACATCAACATTTTCCACTTGAGGGTGCAATTACTCTTTCAAAATAGCCCCCCTCACCTCCCAAAAATCGTTTTCTCCCAAATCCACTACCGTATTTTCCGCACTTTAAGGCACTTTGGGGTGTCAGGCGCACCTTCAGCGAATGGCCTATTTTCAAACTGTTTTCATATGTACAGTACACTGCATTAAAAGGAGCAAAGATTTGAAGCTACAATAGTGGTTGCAGTTACATTATGCATCCACTAGATGGAGCTACGCTAAAAGTAATACAATACAATACAGCTTTATTTATATCGAGCGTTCACAACCTCTGCAGCTGTAACAATGAGCTTTACAGAACAGCTAAAATACTACGTCCAAAAAAAAATTTGAATATTGGTACATATATAAGGGGCATCGGATTATAAGGCTTTTGAGAAAATTGAATGCGCCTTATAGTACGGAAAATACGGTACTTCTTTTATACAGCAAAGTCATCAAGACTAGTTTGACCATTTTCGATCCAGTTGTTGGCATTGGATCTCATTGGAATGTGCAGACTGTCGAGCAAATATTGTCTCCAAAATGTGGAATAATTTATCACGCTTTAAGTAAACGGTGCTGAATTTTCACCTGCCAGGCCTCCCTTTAATTCCTGATACCTAAGAATCAATCTGCTCAAAGTGCTCTCTGGGGCTGTCTGTTTCAACATAACAAATGATACATCCCATCTGTCTCCTGTTCCTCTCCCTGTGGAGAACATGCATGGGCAGCAAAAAAAAAAAAAAAAAAAAAGAGGACCCCCTGAGCTTTGAGTTATTAGGCCCACAAAGCAATGAGAGCCGGTGATGGATCGCACGCATCGCTCCCCGTCTTCTCCCGGCTTTCGACTCTCTCGCTGGTAGCGCGCATGCCTGTCAACGGGCTCTGATTTATACGGCAGAAAATTGCCGCCTCCGGTTGGCACCGCGTACAGAGAGAGGAGAGAGGGAGATGTTAAGTGCAAAAAGTGGGGCCTCCCCGATTTGACCTCATTCTGCCTCATGCTGTCTTCCCCTCTTTCTTTGGGGGTTGTTTGTCCCGTTTTATTTATTTATTTATTTTGCATTCCCTTTTCCTCTGTCACTTCCTGCCTCGCCTTTCCCCAAAATGTAGACGTGAGGCGGCGAACCATCTACGAGTACCACCGTGTGGAGCTGACCAAGACGAGGCTCACCAACTCCTCTGCCGTGGAATTTACACCATTGCCCAGTAAGACACCTTCTCGACCCACTCGATCCGTGTCTTCCCTGTCTTGGATTTGAGAGAATGTTTCCCTTCCGCAGCTTGTCTCCAGTTCACCAGCTGCCGAACGTGCATCTCCTCCCAGGTTAACTTCAACTGCAGCTGGTGCCATCGCCTCAACAGGTCGGTTGAGGCGCAGATCTCAAACCTCAGTAACCGGTTGAAAGACGCTTTGCTCAGTTGAAATAGGCATTACAAAAAAAAGAGGACAATCATGATGATCTTTGAGAAGCACGGTGACATAGTAGGAAGGGCGCACATCTAGAGCACATGTGTCAAACTCAAGGCCCGGGGGCCAGATCTGGCTCACCACATCATTTTCTGTGGCCCGCGAAAGCAAATCAAAGATGGCAACTTTCATGATACTTGCTAAAATCTCAACCAAAATTTCAAATTCTCATGTCGAATAAAAAACAGTGTTACTGTAAGCATTTTCTTGTAACCAAACCCCTCATTACAGTAACTTAAACACGAGGTGAATACACCGTTAGTCTACCCTTTTTTTATGTGGTTTCAGTTATAACAGCCCCCCACGGGAAACTCACTAAAATCTGGTGCGTGACAAAAATGAGTTTGACACCCGCGGTCTAAACGTTTCAAGTTGGACTCTGCTCCGTGCTTGGGTGGCTTTTCCTGGGGTACTCTGGCTTCCTCCTGCATTCTTTAAAAAAATATGCATGTTAGGATCACCCGATTGAGTTGAAGTGCTGCAAAAACGGGTGGACCGATGCATAAGATGTATTTCATTTTTTAAGTATCACGATGCCCTTTCATGATGTCCTTAAACGTAATAAATGTGATATTCCGTGATGGATGATCTGCTCCGGCAAGTGCATTTACTGGAATGCCTGTTTATTAGTGTTGATGTTTTTCTTTGCTTTTTATGGCTCTGTTGTGTAAATACAATACAGATGGCACATACACTTTCACAAACTAGCACACGGTCCACAAATCATTCTGATTGTTTCTTACCGGTAATGATAACACAGTGTGAAAGGGGTGAGTACATGATTACCTCTGCCCAGGATGTTATGTGACTTTTTTTTTTCATCTGCATTTTTCCCCCCTCCACACGAATCAAACCAAAGTCAATATTACAACTGCTTAAGAGGCATCGATGTTTCCTGGCAGCTGAAGCGGGGGAGTTTTCTTTTACCCGCTCGGCAAACGCTCGCATTGAAGGAGTAAACGAAAAGGTGGACGAGCTGAGAAACAGTTCAGTCAATTGAAAATGGATGTCATGTTTCAGTCCGTTTCATCCACTTTCAATGCCTTCTTGCATGGAATGTTCGTCTTTTATTTTGTGGTTGGTTACGCGATTGGCTCCCGTGGGCCTCGTTATTCCGGATTCTCCTCCAGCCTCGCTTTTTAAACCCAGGCAAAGTGATTCACAGAAAAAAAATGTATATAATTTGGGTAATTTATGGAGGGGTGCTGTTTGCCCGTAGCTGCCATCTCATTAAGCCACATTTTAATTAGCTCGCCGAGTGTGTTTTAACAACAATTCGGTCTTGTTGTTTCCATCTGCTTGCTTCCTGTGTAGGTTACGCTAATTAAAAAAAACGCGCCCGGCCTCCCGGGGTTGCACGGTTAACGGGAGGTGCTGACATTTTGAAGAGAACGACCTGAACAAACAAGAGGTGCATGGCTTGTGCCGACCAAGGCTGCAGCAGCTCCATAATTTTTTATATTTTTTTAAATAGTCCAGATGCCTTCCTTGCTTTCAGTGGGGCTGCTGTGGGTCGTAAGCACAGGCCAACATGCGGGCCGCATATTTGCCTGAAATGCTCCGTTGTGACTCCTCACAAAGGATCCAATAGAGAAATATAGACTTTGAAAATTAGGTTTATTTCATCAAAGCTACACCAAAGATTTGTCCAAAAATAGCGATCCAGATTTGTGAAAAATCCACAGTAAAAATCAAACCCATTCTGCCTAATGACCCCTTCTCAACGCTGCTTATTATTGCAGTCGATTATAACTGCGTTTCATGCTTTCTTCACGTACACCGGTCAACAGCCGAACCTCCCCTGCAGCGACGTGATTAACCCTTTCATGCACCCTGTAATCTTAGAACATGATAAGCTGTCCACTGTAGTAACGGCTTTCAAAAAAAAACACCAAAAAAAGCCAGGTTCCTTTTCAGCTCGGTTTGCTTCATGGAGCATACTGAACGATTGTTTGATCAGTTAAGTGGATTCCCACTGATAGATTGTCTTCTTCACTTTAGATGCTCCAGTGGATTTGACCGCCATCGGCAGGACTGGGTGGACAACAGCTGTCCAGATGAGGTCAGAGAATAGGCTCAATATTTGGCGAGTCAAAACATTACTCAAGTAGGCAAGAAGAATACACTGGTATCGATATAGTTGGGAACAATCCTCGAGTCACCAGAAACAACACAGCAGTACCCTCTACTTACGACGGTCTCTTCATACGAAATTTTCAAGTTACGAAACGTCTCAACAGAAAAATATTGCCTCTTGTTACGAAAGAAATTTCAAGATACGAAAGGTAAGAATACAGTTTGGGCAGCTAGTCGCAGCTCCGAGTTTCCTGAACGCAACATACTGATAGCTGCTCTGCCATTGGCTATTACTGAGCATCATTCTGGAATCCCATTGGCTAAGAGGGACCTCGACCGTTTATGTCAATGTGTGTAGATAGATTGATTTGAGTCTATGCGGCGTCCTCGTCATCCTCCCCTCGGCCCATGAGGCGTTCCGATCGTGTGACGTAAATGTGAATCACCCAGAAAAAGTGTTCACCAGTTGGGCGATCGCTCACTATGCTGATGTTTGCCTTGAGCATTTTCGAAGGATTGTTAAAATCCGACAAAAGCAAACGTCCTTGGATCAGTTCTTGACAAAACGCCAGGAAAAAAAACCACTTCTGGGAGAGAACATGAACTAAAGAGGGCAAAAAACGATGGGTGCACAGTTAAAAGTTAAATGACCATCATTTTTATTCTTTACTTATCTTTGTTTTTTACATTATGCACAATTCTCATTTATTGTTCAATCTAATTGTCTCTAATTGTAACATGTATTCGTTCAATATTTTTATGCATTTTTATGCTTTAGGAAACATTTATGTCTGATTTTTGGAGGGGTGGGGGAGCTTGGAACGGATTAGGGCATTTACATGGAAAGCACGTCTTTACTTACATCTTCTACTTAAGAAATTTATTCCAGAACCAATTAATTTTCATAACTCAGTTTTTCAAAAACAACAACATTGTTTTATCGAGAACCATCGCAACTTACTCAGCTACAGTCCTCAAGTAGTCAGCTGCAATCGACCGACGGCGAGCAACAGCAGCCAAGCAATCAGGAACCTTGATTGTCAGGAAAAACACTTTGAAAAATCTTGTTCATTCCAGACAAAGGACAAGCTGTGTGACATCATTGACACCACCTACGTCTACCCCTTCATCACATCTGTTGGCGCCAAGACCACCGCCAGAAGCAAAGACACCCCACTGTCCACCTCGCAGCCCCCAACCAGCGCCCCAACTGAAGGTAGAGTCTAGAACGCCGCTTTTGCCTCGCCGTTCTCAAAACAGCTGATGGATGAGCGTCAGTAGACATTCACACTTTGGCTAATTACCCGCTCCGTGTCTTTTGTCTCCCAATTTTCTCTTCTTGCAACGCTTGCATGTCCCTCCGAAAAGAGTTTTGCATGAAAGGTTGCGGAGGTTACCGCTTTGATATTGCAGCGAGAGCACATGATCCGACGCGCCGCGGCGGGAGGCTAAACGCGGGGTGTTCTCTCTCATGCAAATCCCGTGTGAAAGGCACATTCTTTTGCTGATGATAGCAGAATGGACAAGGTGTCCTTCAAACTTGGTCAACCCCTTTGTTATTCGCATAAATACCATTGCAAGCCATTCATTTTGGTCTCTTGTGGCTTCTGCCTCGTTCCACTGACGTTACTAATCCGCATTAGCGATCGCTAATGGGGCTTTGGATTGGCTTTAACGAGCTGCTTATTTACATTAGCCCATCTCGTTTTCAAAGTTCAGACGCACCAAAGCGTGTCTGGAAATTTACATGAAAGATCCCTTTTGAATTAATTTGTTCAGTGAAACGCGTCTGGGGCATTTGCATACGGCGAATCCGTGTGTGTTTGGAAAGCGTCTGCGTGAATTGGGTCACGCGACATTATCATACTTCACATGTATATTCAAGCCAAGAGTCCGCTCTAATCGCCTAAATTATGCATCTTGGACCATTCTAGTTGAAGAATACATTTTTAATCGAGTTGAAAAAGAAGACCTGGGGGCGGGGGGAGCGATTCCTTTTGGTTAAATCAAACAACAGAGAGAAATATTGATTATTTTGTCTGACTGATTTGTTTGTGCCCTTGCAGATGATACCAAGATTGCACTGCATCTCAGAGAAAATCAAGGTATGTGCTTCATGTTTTCACGGCAATGGTTTTTGTGTTTCTTTTTTATAACCTTAATCAGCAGTATGGATTTATTTTTGGATATTATCACTCAATGCTTAAATACCGTATTTTGTGCACTATAAGGCGTTCCGGAGTATAAGGCGCACCTTCAATGAATGGCCTATTTTAAAACTATCTTCATGTATAGGGCGCACTGCATTCTAAGGCACATAGAATAGAAGCTACAATAGTGGCTGCGGTTGTGTTATGCATCCACTAGATCAGACGTGTCCAAAGTCCGGCCCGCGGGCCAAATCCGGCCCGCGGTCGAATTTCATCCGGCCCTCGGCTCCCGTCATAAAATCAGTGCCGTCTGGCCCGCAGGTTGGGCGCAATGGAACACGTGTTGCATTGACTGAGGTCTCGTAGACTGGTGAGTGATGTTTCATAGAGTACTGCTTCCCTCTAGTGGCTAAATGAGTAATAGCATTCACTAAATGAGTAATAGCATTTAGACACTAGAGGGCATCACTCACGAGTTAACAAGACATCACTCCGTGTTTATATTGACTGATATGTCATATTTCAAATGATCCTTGCAGTTGTGGATATGTGTATTGCTTGTTTATTTCCCTGTTGTTCGAGTCAAAGGTTTTGTGACTATTGAAAAGTCATGGTGATACATTTTATGTTTCAAATCAATCAATTTGCACTCAGGAGACTTCTGTTTAAGAAAAAGTCAAGTGAATAAGCAGTTGCATGTGATATACCTGTTTCAAATGAACCAAAAGAAATTCTTATTCATTCATCTTCCGAGCCGCTTGATCCTCACTAGGGTCGCGGGCGGTGCTGGAGACTATCCCAGCTGTCTTCGGGCATTAGGCGGGGGACACCCTGAATCGGTTGCCAGCCAATCGCAAAGAAATTCTTAAGATTGTTGAAATTAAAATAAAAATGGAAATGTGAAACAGACTGGCTTACTAAAATTTGTTGAACAATATTGTTGTTCAATGTAAAGAATGTCAGCCAAGGTCGGCCCCCCGACATTTTACCACATAAAATCTGGCCCCCTTGGCAAAAAGTTTGGACACCCCTGCACTAGATAGAGCTACGCTAAAGGAAATACAATACAATACGGCTTTATTTGTATAGAGCCCTAGCTGCGGTTGCATTATGGATCCACAGATGGAGCTAGACTAAAGGGAATACAATACAATACAGCTTTATTTATATAGTGCTTTCACAACCGCTGCAGCTGTAACAAAGCGCTTTACAGAACATTTAAAATACGACGTCCAAGAAATCCGAATATTGATCCTTGCATAGCTCCCTCTGGATGTAGCATGAAGCACGACATAAAGCCCATAACAATTTATTCCTTTGCATAAATAGAAATGGCATTACAAAAAAATCAATGAAAGACCAAAGTTACAAAGACAATTGATTTGATAAAAAGGCTCACACCCACAAGGGTCTGCATATCATTCATTCATTCATTCATTCATTCATCTTCCATACCGCTTGATCCTCACTAGGATCGCGGGGGGTGATGGAGCCCATCCCAGCCGTCTCCGGGCAGTAGGCGGGGGACACCCTGAATCGGTTGCCAGCCAATCGCAGGGCACACATAGACGAACAACCAGCCACGCTCACACTCGCACCTAGGGACAATTTAGAGTGTTTAATCAGCCTGCCATGCATATTTTTGGAATGTGGGAGGAAACCGGAGCACCCGGAGAAAACCCACGCAGGCCCGGGGAGAACATGCAAACTCCACACACGGAGGCCGGAGCTGGAATCGAACCTGGTACCTCTGCACTGTGAAGCCGACGTGCTAACCACATATCCTTCAGTCTTACTTATCCTTATCCTTTATTTGTCCCACACTGGGGAAATTTACAGCCTCCAGCAGCAAGAATGTAGGTAGAAAGAAGTAGAAATTTAGGTTACAATTGGTTCCTACTCATAATCACCACTAGATGGCATAGGAACACAAACGGCAACAATTCAATGGGGAATAGAAAGAGACTGTAACACCATGTATAAGGCACTTAATTATAAGGCGCACTGTCGGCTTTTGAGAAAATTGAATGCTTTTCTGTGCGCCTTATACTGCGGAAAATACGGTAGTTAGGGACAATACTGTGGTCAGGATTTTTTGGGGGGGTGATTCGGGACCTATGGCCTTAACTCATTCACTCCCAAAGACGTTTTTAAACGTCTTTTCCGACTTGGTCCAGAATTGCCTGGTTGAATGAGTTGATATCACAGAATACTCATGTAGCAGCACATACAGTAAATATTCCCATCCCCGGAATTCTATGGAAAAGTAATATCCTTCACCCGGAATAAAAACCTATGCATTAACATTTTGACTACGATATTACGTGTTACCAGAAGTTTTCGTAAGCGGAAATTCCAGTTCCCGTAACCCGGATGAAGGTGTAATGCCGCGGGAGCTTAAATACACGCAACGCCCACCCGATGCGACGGAAAACACACAAAGCTGAAACAAGTTTTCACTTCGCGTTTTTCGATCATCAGATTCTAAACGACGACGTCTAGTGAGTTTTTATTGCCGTGCGTTTTACTGTAATTGTGAAATTGTGTAATTGTTTTAACTTTATTCACTTACGTCCTGGAGAACGCGGCACTACCTTAAAAGCAGCACCCACACGACATGACCGAAGAAACGTGTTCGCTTCGCCGTTTTCATTCATCAGATTTGAAACGGAGACGTGTAAGCGAGTTTTTATTGGCGTGCGTTTTACTGTAATTGCGAAAGATTTTAACTTCATTCACTTACGTCGTGTAGATCATCGCATCGAAACGTAGAAGAACTGTAACGACCGGAGAGGAACGAGTCAAATGCATCCGTTTGAGCGAGGCTGGACACAAAGTTAAAAAGATCCAGCAGACACTTGGAGTCGGAAAGACGCAAATCTACGAAACTTTAAAAAACAAGGCATCCATTCAACTCCTGATGACAAGTCACCATCCAGCAAGGAAGCAATGCAAATGGCCACAAAAATCCTTCAGTATGCACAAGAATTACCTGACTTTTATGTTCAATAAACAAACAAACATCGGTGATCAACGGGACAGTTACTTGCAACTAGCAAGAAAACTGTATGACACGCAGGCATACATTGTCATAAACCAAAGAATGCATCCAACAAAACAATCCAAAATACACAATTTTTTTCCCAAGACAGAAAAAAATAAACATTAAATACTGTACATATTATACTGTTGTGATTTTTTTGGGATACAACTGTATTGCAGTTTTTGTTATATAAACAGTATTTGAACACTATATTTTTGTATTTTATTGATTGTGTTGTTACACGTGCATTTTGTCAACATACTTGCAGGTAGGTCATAAAGGACATGTACCATGCTCATTTCACAAATTTCTGTTATCAGGAAAATTGGATAGCGCAAACACGAGTCCGTACTAGAGAATATTTACTTTTATTACATATACAGTATTCTGTCGTTATGACCTTGGGACTCCTCAGTTGGAGTTGTACTTGGAATCCCATCGGCCACATTTGAACAAGGCTCGTCTTTAAAAACATGGTGGCGCGAGCACAACACTGCGCCGTTTTTATTGGATTCATTTGACCGTTTCTTCAGGCTGAAAGCCGCTTGAGACTCACATCACGGCGAAATTAATCTGATAGCATTTTAAGAGGACATCTCTGAGGTTTGACAAGCACAAACGGATGATGTTCGCGAATGGTATTGTGTGTCTAGGAAAATACGCGTGCTTCCGGAAAATCTTCACAGCAGATCTTTGTGATCATTCTGAAGCGACTAACTTCTTCCAATTTGTCAGAAGAAAGAGAGGCTCCACTTAGCGTTGCTTGTCATCCTTCTTTACAGATGTCAAAGCCCCGAAATGGAAACCAGTATAACTCTGCTCGTTTAAAGGAAGCAGATCAAGGCATTTACCTCCCACAGGTTCGACAGCTGCGCCGTTGTGGGGAATCTATCTTATCAACCCTGCAAGGCTGCTAACAGCCTGGAGCATTCGCGCTGGACTTTTAAATTTCCCCGAGCATGAATGCAATTTAAGAGCCTGTTGTACAGCTTTGATTGTTACATGTGCTGGAAAATCTAATGTTACAGCAGTCCATGGGAGATGCTGATTTAATGGTGAGCTCTGTGGAGGCCGTACTTAATTAAAAGCATAATAGAAGGGGCATACCGTCAAAGAAAATGGCATGGAAATGTTCCACGCTGTTTGCTTCGAAAAATGATTAACTTGCTTTCCACAAGTGTGAACGCTCACGATGGTTTTTGTTGTTGTTCCTAACAAAACTGTCTCAATCATCGACGCGGTTTCCATGAAGGGATTGAAAAAGCCAGCATACAAAGCCGTCTGTAAATGTATTAGCGCTGACTTTTCAGTGATCTTTGCCAGCATCCAGTGGTCGGCCTTTTTTGTCTGGAATGTAAAGCGTTCACCTTGGCTTGACTTGCCATTAATTCTTGCTTAGACGTGCTGAAGCGCAGCAGCAGCTCATGAATGGCTAAAAAGGGAGAAGCTGTTTGCTTGAAGCCAAGCATCCCCTGTGGCCATTTTTTACCTTAAGGTTGTCGCAAATCCTCTTTTGCGTGTTTCCAGTGATGCCAGCAGACAGCGCGGCGGACCGTACGACGGGCACGCACCCTCTGCACACGGGTTTGATCCTGGGTGTCCTGCTGGTGATGGTCATCATGGTGGCGGGCGTGATGGTCACCGTCTACATCTACCATCACCCAACGTCGGCCGCCAGCCTCTTCCTGATCGAGGTGAGCAACGTGCACCTGAAGACTACCAGATGAAATATACCATACGTGAATATTTCTTGTGGAATACAGTGAAACTCCTCCACAACGAAATCATGCTTGCAGGAAGAATTTTTTCACAACACGGGGTTTTTCACTGTAGCAAATTTGATCTTAGATGTAAACACACAGACACACGCACACAAAGTAAGTGTACTCTTTATTTTTATTCCAATAGTGCATAAGTATGAGCATACACTTATTTGACACTTCATATCGTCAGTGTAGAAAGATAAAAAGGGAAAGAAATTGCTACATTTTCGATCAGCATTCACTTTCACTTACATCAATTTCTTGGATAATGTCTTTTATTTTGCTTCCTTCATCTTTCATTTTGATCACTTTTACCCTCTCTTCCAGCATCAGAGCGCTTCTTTTCTTCGCTGCTTGACATCCAAAGGTCCGTTTTCTAGCCATTTTAGCAATGCAAGGTTCTTGCTGCGTCTGAAACTAACATTAACAAATACTTCCTGGACAACTGCGCATGTGTAAACCAGTGTGGTGGTTGCTGTTGCCGTTTCCGAACAAAGCAGTAGAGGTCGCTGTTGTATTCAACTTCATTGTAGTGAATCTCGTCATGAGTCAAGAACAGAGAAAAACATTTCGTACAATGCAACAGTTTTTTTTTCGTTGTATGGGGCGGCAGGAAAGTGGGAATGGTGTTAATGCATGAAGATTTTTTTCACACTGGGGGCGGGAGGGGCGGTATTTTCGTCCATGGAGGTTTCGTTGTAGAGGAGTTTCACTGTATGTAGATTAACCCTTGCGGGGACAGCGGTTCCTGCAGTGGACAGCTTATCATGTTATCGGGTTACTGGGTGCAGGAAACGGTTGAAGGATGCAACAATTGCGAGTTTAACGAAATTAGCTAACATTGTGTTGTTGTCAACACGCGGATCCTCAGAGACGGCCGAGCAGTTGGCCGGCTATGAAGTTCCGCCGCGGCTCGGGCCACCCGTCTTATGCCGAGGTGGAGCCGGCGGGCCACGAGAAGGAGGGCTTCATCGTGTCCGAACAATGCTGAGAGAGGGCCAAGTTCCTAGCCAGCCAGGGACATCGTCACCTGGATCATCTTTGATCTGAAGAACAGACTCGTTACGCCGAGCAACTGAGGAAGTGGACGCCACGGCGGGACAACATGGCTGCCTTGAATGCATCCTGTATGGCATCAGGAGAGAATGACATCTTATATACACATTTTTTAAAAACAATGTATGAATGGATTTCATTTTTATTATTGCTGGGGTTCCACAATATAGGCTTTGAAAGGCTTTGAATGTCCACCCGCTTCTGTTTTACATTGCTTTTTCTTCGAATATCATGTTTTCGACAATTTTTTATTTTATTTATATTTTACGTTTCCACAGTGTTGAGAGGCATGCATCATCCGTCACAGTGAACTCCAGAGAACGATAGTTTAATTTGATTTATTATTATTTTATTTTATTTTTTTACTGTGGCGTCACTAAAGAATAATAATTAAACTGCAAGAAAAAAGTGGTAATGTTATGAGAATATTTTTAAAAAATCTAATTTTCTCCATAAAGTCACAATATTATGAGAATGAAGTGCTCTTTTTTAGTTGAAAGATGAAATATATTGAGTAAAAAAAAATGATGTGAATTTTACATAACACAAAAAATAACTTTTTTTCTCAAAATTGCAACTGCTGTACACCCACACAAAATTACAATTTTCAACAAAAAAAAGGAACAATCACCTTTTTGCTTTTATTCAGTTTTTTGTCTTTAGATTACTCTTTTTTCCCCTGGAAAAAAAGTATATATATATATATCCATCCATCCATTTTCCGAACCGCTTGATCCTCACTAGGGTCGCGGGCGGTGCCGGAGCCTATCCCAGCTGTCCTCGGGCAGTTGGCGGGGGACACCCTGAATCGGTTGCCAGCCAATCGCAGTGCACACAGAGACGAACAACCATCCACGCTCACATTCACACCTAGGGACAATTTAGAGCGCTCAATCAGCCTGCCATGCATGTTTTTGGAATGTGGGAGGAAACCGGAGTACCCGGAGAAAACCCACGCATGCCCGGGGAGAACATGCAAACTCCACACATATCTCTCTCTCTCTCTCTCTCTCTCTCTCTCGATCTCTCCTCATCTCACCCCTCGGGTGGTGTCCGTCCCTCATTCAGCTCGGGTCCTCTACCAGAGGCCAGGGTTCTGCGCAGTATCCTTGCTGTTCCCAGCACTGCACATTTCTGGGCTGAGATGTCCGATGTTGTTCCCGGGATCTGTTGCAACCACTCATCTAGTTTGGGGGTCACTGCCCCGAGTGCTCCGACCACCACAGGCACGACTGTCACCTTTACCTTCCAGGCTCTCTCCAGCTCCTCTCTGAGCCCTTGGTATTTCTCGAGTTTCTCGTGTTCCTCCTTTCTGATGCTTCCATCACTTGGGACCGCTACATCCACTACAACGGCTTTCCTCTGCCCTTTATCTATGATCACGATATCTGGTTGGCTCGCCATTACCATCTTGTCAGTCTGGATCTGGAAGTCCCACAGGATCTTCGCTCTGTCATTCTCCACCACCTTCGGAGGTGTTTCCCATTTTGACCTTGGGGTTTCCAGTCCATACTCCGCACAGATGTTTCGGTAGACTATGCCAGCCACCTGGTTATGGCGTTCCATGTAGGCTTTCCCTGCCAGCATCTTACACCCTGCAGTTATGTGTTGGATCGTCTCAGGTGCCTCTTTGCACAACCTACACCTTGGGTCTTGTCTGGTGTGGTATATCTGGGCCTCGATGGCTCTGGTGCTCAAGGCCTGCTCCTGAGCAGCCAGGATGAGTGCCTCTGTACTGTCCTTCAGACCAGCCCTCTCTAGCCACTGATAGGACTTCTTGAGATCAGCCACTTCAGTTATGGTCCGGTGGTACATCCCGTGTAGGGGCTTGTCCTCCCATGATGGTCCCTCTTCCAGCGCCTCATCTTCTGTTCCCCATTGTCTGAGACATTCTCTGAGTACGTCATCCGTTGGACCTTCTCCTTGATGTATTCATGGAGCTTGGATGTTTCATCCTGGACAGTGGCTCTCACACTCACTAGTCCCCGGCCTCCTTCCTTTCGGCTTGCGTACAGTCTCAGGGTGCTGGATTTGGGATGGAACCCTCCATGCATGATTAAGAGCTTTCGGGTCGTAACGTCCGTGATCTGAATCTCTTCCTTTGGCCACCTTATTATTCCTGCAGGGTATCTGATCACTGGCAGGGCATAGTTGTTTATTGCACGGGTCTTATTCTTGCCATTGTGCTGGCTTCTTAGGACTTGCCTCAATCGCTGGAGGTATTTGGCCGTAGCAGCTTTCCTTGTTGCCAGTGCGAGGTTGCCATTGGCTTGTGGTATACCAAGGTACTTGTAGCTGTCCTCAATGTCTGCTATTGTTCCTTCAGGGAGTGAGACCTCTTCAGTGCGGACTACCTTTCCTCTCTTAGTCACCATCCGAGTACATTTCTCAAGCCCGAATGACATCCCGATGTCGCTGCTGTAGATCCTGGTTGTGTGGGTCAGGGAATCTATGTCCCTTTCGCTCTTAGCATACAGCTTTATGTCATCCATGTAGAGGAGGTGACTGATTGTAGCTCTATTTCTGAGGCGGTATCCATAGCCTGTCTTGGTGATTACTTGGCTTACTATGCAGAACAGCAGTGGGGAGAGTGCATCACCTTGGTATATGCCACATTTGATGGACACTTGGGTAAGTGGCTTGCCTTTGGCTTCAAGTGTGGTTTTCCACATCCTCATTGAGTCTGCAACGAAGGCTCTTAGGGTCCTGTTCACCTTATACAACTCCAAGCATTCAGTGATCCATGTATGTGGCATCGAGTCATCGGCTTTCTTGTAATCAATCCAGGCTGTGCACAGGTTGGTACGTCGTGACCTGCAGTCTTGTGCGACTGTTCTGTCAACCAGGAGCTGATGTTTGGCTCCTCTGGTATCTCTACCAATGCCCTTCTGTGCTTCGCTCATGTATTGATCCATGTGTCCACTTATCTTAGCCGCATTGATGCCTGACGTGAACTTCCATGTTGTGGAGAGACAGGTTATTGGCCGATAGTTGGATGGGACTGCACCCTTTGAGGGATCCTTCATGATCAGGATCGTTCGCCCTTCGGTTAGCTATCCTGGGTGAGTCCCATCCCTCAGCAGCTGGTTCATTTGTACTGCTAGGCGCTCATGGAGTGCTGTGAGTTTCTTTAGCCAGTAGGTGTGGACCATGTCCGGGCCTGGTGCTGTCCAGTTCTTCATATCTGAGACTCATTCCTGTATGTCTGCCACTGTTATGGTAACTGGGTTCTGTTCAGGGAGGTTGCTGTGCTCCTCTCTCAGGGTCACCAGTCATTGTGCACTGCTGTTATGTGCAACCTCCTTCTCCCATACGCCTTTCCAGTACCTTTCAGTTTCCAGTCTCAGTGGGTCTGCTCTGTTGTTAGGACCCTGCCACTGAGCGTACACTTTCGCAGGTTGTGTTGCGAACACACTGTTTATTCGTCTGGCCTCATTCTCTTTCGTGTACCGCTGGACAAGGCTTGGACCCTTTGTTTGGCAGTTTCGAGTGCTTTAGGTATGGTCATCTGGATGTACCTCTCAGGTATCGGCCTTTTCATCACACCTCTATGGGCCTCCGTCAATTGACTCACATTTTTCCGATCCGCCTTGATCTTAGCCTCCAACCGTCTTTTCCATGGTGGGTAACGTATCTCATGGCTTCCATGGTTGCTCTTATAGCCAAGCATCTCAAGGATCACTGATGCTGAAGCGTGTATCAGCTCATTGGTTTCCGTGATCGTTACGGTTGGGATCGCCCTCAGTGCTGCATTCACACTTTCCATGAGACTTTCAGGTGGTACTTCACATAGCCGGCTGCCCAGCTTTCATTCTCGCCATGATCTTAACTTTCAGGTCAGTTGCTGCCTCGCTCAGCATTTCATTCATTGGTGCTGGTCTCCCAATCTCATCATCTGCATTCATTGGGGCTTGCCTCCCAATCTCTGGTATGACCTCCTCCTCTGATCTGGCAGCGTGGGGCCCTTCACCATGGAACCTGCGTTGTACCTCATCAATCTCAAGTTGTGACAGCAGTTGCCGTTTGTGGATGTTGGAACACTGAGCTAATAGTTGTTTCTTGGTCAACCGTGACTATGGGTTTAGAAGTAACCATTTAGCCCACATTCTCTGCATGTAACCCATCTGACTAGGTTTGCTTGAGTAGGAGCATTCCAACAGAGCCATGTTATCGCATCTCGCCCATTTCCGCTTTGTTCCAGTCGCCTGTTTTTCATCAAGGTGGTCTGGTTCCCGAGCACCTGACGCAGACCTTGTTTGGCCAGGCGACGTCTGAGCTTGGCATGTCATTCATTTTATTGTCTCTCATCATTGTATGAGGTAGGCATTAGCGTGAAGGATCTTGCCCAAGGACCCACACTGGATGGTGTTATGTGCTAATTTTTTGCCCCAAGCGGATTCGAACCACCGTCTCCCGTACGCCAAACCGATATATATATATATATATATATATATATATATATATATATATATATATATATATATCAGCCTTTATTTCAAGTGGTTACTATTTTTGTATGGATATTTTTCTTTAAAATGTAATTTCATTTTCATATGATGACTTTTTTTTTTTTTAAGTACAACTTTTCCCAAAAAAAAGACGACTTAGTTCTCATTAAAGTTTTCTACTTTTTTCTTGGGGAAAAAAAAGAGATGATTCTTTTCCTTATGGGCTTCCAACGTCTGGCTCCAAAAAATAGGACTTCATTCTCGTAAAATTAGAGGTACTGCTTTTAAAGACAAAATACTTTTTTTTCATCAAAATTTGTTTCTTTTCAGCATGGTCTCAATATTCCTTTGTAGTTTTTGAAAAGGTGATTGGCACTCTTTCATTATTTTTAATTGGTTCTTATCCAAATAAATGGATCCAGTTGTATTTATGTACATTTTATTGTTATTTTACATTTCTTTGCTCAAGTGCCATATTGTGTCTGAGAAGTTGGGCCTTTTTTTTGTTTTAAATACATGTGGTACTAATGCAAAATGACAAGACAGGCGCTTGTGAGTGTTTATGACCAATCTATTTTCTTATTGTGTGTGAATGGAAAAACAAAAAAACAAGGGTTTTTAGTTATCATTGGATTTCCAACAACTGGCTGTGCACATATGATTTGTTCATGAATTAGCCAAATTATCACACTGGTCCTGTTTTTGATTCCAATGTTTTGATTGGACCGTGTTGTTTTCCTTTTTTGATTGGGCAGAATGTTAGGTTCCGACAATACAATAATATACCATGTCCAAAACATTTGCAGATTCAGGTAAATCGTGGCTAACATTTGCAGTTTGGCTGCAAAGTACGAGGAAAAATATTTTTATAAGTGTCATTTTCTAGTACGTGTAACTATTCCAGTCTTTATTTTCACACGCATATGTGTACCGGTATATATTTTTAACATACAGTACATTTCAGAAATTAGCCCAATGCTAAGCTGACATTCTACTGACAAATGCAACGTGCAATGTAACACTTTTTTAATGTTCACATTTCAAAAGTCGTCCTTTTTGAAAATGTTCTTATGCCTTGACCATCTTGTGTGTAGTTCAACCCCTCACACCTCTGATAAATAACTTTAAATTGGTGAGCACAGCTGTGAAAATTTAAGAGGTTGTCAGGAACATGTAAAATAATTTAAATGGTCTTGAAATTATGGTCCTCAAAAGTTACCATCCTTGCCTAACTCTCCTCGGAACCGAGACAATGACAATAAAAATGTTCATTCTCCACAGTTGTAGTTTTTTCACACCATGGTCTGTAATGTATATGCGAGCTCAAATTGAATATTTATAAATATTAGACATGGTTCTGGCCGAAGACTGCATTTGCTTGCTTTCTCACTGATTCGATAAAGAAGTTAGCATGGCCCGAGAGCTGAGCTGCCCCGAGAGTTGCGTGATGTGGAAAATAACGCTCTTTTGTTATTTGAATGTGAACATTGAATATTTATTTTAAGAGTTTAGAGCAGAGTACTTTCCAGATGATTGACACAGCTTTAAAAAAAAATTGAAGAAAAAAATATCCTTACTGAACTGACGCCTGAAACTGCAATTGTTTGTGGACCCCGTCAATTCTTGTCACTCGTTCCTGTAGTAATATTTTAGCTGTATGACTGTTACTTTCTGACTTATTTTCCCCATTTTATTCCCCACAATCTCATTTTTGTCGTTATATTTTGGGGTTGAATACAGATGAAATAATAAATAATGGTGTCCAAAACAAATACCGTGGTTTTATCATCGTCAATCAACCAATCGATTTGTTTTCGGTAGAACAAGTGTACCTAATGAAGTGCTCCGTGAATTTTGAGCCTTCGCCGCCACCTTGTGGAGAGGAGAAATACTACACACACGAAGCAACAGACGATCAAACCATCAATTTTATAATCTGCTTATTCTCACACGGGTCGCGGGCGTGGTCGACCCTATCACAGCTGTCTTCGTGCAGCAGGCGTTGCAAGGAATTGTTTTTGGAATGTGGGAGGAAATCGATCCCTGGACCTCTGGACTGTACTGTGAGGCCGGCGTGCTAAGCAGTCGACACCGTCCCGCCCACATAGTCAATCCAATATATCTCTGCATCTTTCAAATGAGCTGTTGCGGTAACACAGTGCTTTACAGAACATTTAGCTTTATTTAAAAATAATAGCTTAGAATAATTCAAACAATGCTTTATTAAAGTAAAGGAGACAAAAAAAACTCTCAATAAATGGCATTACAAGAGTCGGTAAACAAGCATTAAGGCTTTTTTATATGGGAAAAAAACGTCCTTGTATCGTAAGGCATTTTTAGCCGGAAAAAAATGACCATCTATAGTCAGGCATTTTTAACAGCAAACAAATGACCATGTATATAGTAAGGCATTTTTATCAAAAATGACCATAAAAATCAACCAAGGATAATAAGGCATTTTTGCAGGCAAAAAAATGACCATGTATAGTATGGTATTTGTATCGAAAAAAAATGACCATGTAAACTGGTAGGCAGGTAAGCTGTTTTTTGCCGGGGAAAAAAATGACCATGAAATTTTTAGCCCAAAAAAAGACCATGTATAGGAAGGCATTTTTAGCCGAAAAAAAGACTATATATAGTCAGGCGTTTTTAATGTCAAACAAATGACCATGTATATATAGGAAGGCATTTTTAGCCGAAAAAAACATGTATAGTCAGGCGTTTTTCCATGGAAAAAAACAGCCATGTATATAGTAAGGCGTTTCTAGCCGAAAGAAACAACCATGTATTGTAAGATGTTTTTGCCAATAAAAAATTGACCATGTATAGTAAGGCGTTTTTAGCCGAAAAAAAATGTACCGGTCTATATAGTAAGGAGTTTTTAACAGCAAACAAACGACAATGTATAGTAAGGCGTTTAGCCGCAAAAAAGCGACCATGTAGTAAGGCGTTTTTAGCCGAAAAAAAAGACCATTTATAGTAAGGCATTTTTAATCAAAAAATGACCATAAAAATTACCCAATGATAATAAGGCCTTTTTGCAGCCCAAAAAATGACCATGTATTGTTAGGCATTTTTATCGAAAAAAAAACACCATTGGATTTTTAGCCGGAAAAAAACGCCATGTATAGTAAGGCGTTTTTAGATTGGGGGGAAAAAAAACCAACCATGTATAGTAAGGCGTTTTTTGCAGCCTTACTATACTTCCTGGACACGCCACACCATATGTTGACCTTCCTCCTTAGCATTCTGTCAAAACAAAATACATCTTTCCCTCCGGCCTAGCAGAAAACAAAAATAAATGTTAACTTTTGAAGGATTGCTCAGACACGCAAAGCGGCTTGAAAATGAAACTTTTATTAGGAATTATTTTCAATGAGGACTACAAAAACAGAAAATGACAGCATGAATAAACGGTGGCCTATTGTCATCATAATCTATCAATTCCACTGGGGGGGGGGGGGGATGTTTGTGGGGAAACACACACACAAGCACAATTTTTGTACAATATAAAACAGTAAGGAGAACCTCCCCCAGCCCGCTTCATTGTCATTATATTACAACAGCCCCGTCAGCTCTGTTCCACTCCAAAGTGACGCGGTGGTGGTGCTTTGAAAGGTTGTCGTCGGTGTCAGTGTTTGCTCTTCTTGGACTTTTTGTGAGATCGGCTGTGCGGGGACCTAGACTTGGAACGGGACTTCTTGGTGGACTTCTTGGGCGTCCGAGAGCGCGACCGCCGCGTGCGCTTGGGTGTGCGCGGGGACGACGGAGATCTTGGGAGGATTAAAAAATAATAATAATAAATAAAGTGGAAGCATGTCATTTCAAACTGTCGATCGAAATAACTCGCCACCTTTCGGTTTTTAAAATGTGGTTTGGTCAACAATCTTGATGCTACTTTGTCACGGAAAACTCAAGACATCCATTTTCGTGCCGTACCTCTTTGAGGACTTCTTGACAGACGAGCGCGGGGAGTCCTTGTGAGACGAGCGTGACGATGTGTCCTTTGAGTATGAGCGCTCTGACCGCTCTGAGCGGGGGGAAGGCGAGCGACCTCGCCTGCTGCCGCCACGGTTGGGGCTAGGAGAGTTGCTGTGTCGCCGCTTCCTCTCGGCGGCCGGGGACGAGTACCTGTCCGCGCGGGAAGTGAGCGCACGTCAAGCATTTCGCTTCGGCAGGAACAACCGCGTGCACGTTTCACTCACTTGTCTTTCCTGGTCGGCGTGTCTTCCTTCTCCTTCTTTAAATCTTTCAACCTTGCGTCCGCTTTCTCTTTGTCCTTTTTCTCTCGCTCTTTCTCCCGCTCCTGTTTCTCCTTCTCTTTCTCCTGCGGCAGCACAGCGAATACACAGTGAAAAAAATGGAAGATTCCGGGTGAAGCCCTTTTAGTCCCTCGTACCTTTTGCAGCAGTTTGTCTCTGTAATGTTCCACCTGCTCCTGAAAGCTCTGACCAGGCTTCTTGGGCCTCTTCCCCGATTCCAGCTCGTCTTGGAACTTCATGACTTTGACCTAAGTTGAATGGTGACACGCATTTCATTGTTACTTGCAGTCCAAGGGGAGGTGTATTGTGGAAAATGAACCTGGTGACCAAGTTCTACCACTAATCGCCAAATTCAGTGAGGAACTGGTGCCACAAGTTGGTGTGAAAAACAAACGTGAAGCTCCTCACAATCACTTCAACATAGAAAAGGCGTGAATTCCCAAATACAGAGCCTCGAATATGTAGAAGAACAACAGGTCATCTCGTCTAACCATTTCATTTTACACTTGTGTGCGTCAATCATCGCGCCTGCGCACATCGTTGATTTTTATTTTTTGGTGATCTCTCACCTCTATCTCCCGCAGCTTGCTTCGCTTTTCCTCATTCATTTCGGACAGTTTGGCCTTGAAGTCCGCGTCGTCCCTGCTCGGGTTGGAGTAGCTCGGGGTGGCCGCCGCCGAACGGGGACTCCTCTCGTCGTCGCTGTTCTCCGCATACCTTCGAACAAGCACGTGGCCGTTTCATATCGCAATACAGACGACCGCAGTCCGGCGTGTGAAAAGAGCCCCGCTCACCTTTTGGCTTCTTCAGGCTGCTCAAATCCCTCCCATTTTGATGTGGTCACAGCTGAAGGTCAGATAAAAGCGGGATGTGTGATTAGCGAAACATCTGATGACTGCGTTTGGAAAAAGACAAATGAAACGTGCGACACGTACAACCTTGAGATTCCAGCTCCGACTCGTCCACGGCTTCCCATTTTGAGGGCGCCACCTTGAAAGTGGCCTCCTTGGACTGGTCGACTTGAAACGGAAAATTGTTTCCCATTTGTGTCAATATGACTTTTTTTTTGTGGCACCACCGACTTCAGAAAAACATTTTGTTTTTGAGGGGTTTGACCCACTGCAGCATCGGACAACTGTACATTCCTCCGTTTGACTCACAGGGGACTCCGTCGATGTCCTCCTCCGTGGGCTTGATGGGAACGCCGTCCAGGTCGTCCAGGGGGGCTCCGTCGATCATGGCACCGTCGATGGGCCCGCCGTCGATGGGCAGCCCGTCTACGTCTTCGATGGGCGATCCGTCCACAAACTCGCCTATTGGTGCGCCATCGATGTCCTCCGTGGGCTCGGGCTGCAGAAATCGTGATCAAGATTGGCACGATAATCTCGGAAAGAATTGAGACCCGACCAGTTCCCTGCGATCCATAGTTGGCCGTTGAGGGAAAGAAAATATTGCGCGTTCTCGTTTTACCGCAACGGGAACTGCGACGGGCTCCTTTTCGGGCGCCAGGTTGACCAGCCCCAGGAATATGTTTTGCAACTTGATGAGGAAGGGGTCCGGATACACCGCCCAGTCCTCCCACGCTCTGAAGCAGGACATCACACGTTGCTGGAAGCACGGAGACAAGATGGCTGAGTGACGCGCACAATCCAACTTCACAGGCTTGAATGCTTCACGTTTGCCCCCTGCGCATACCTTAAAGTTTTCACTCTGAAGGTGACCTTGGATGGTTTTGTACGTGGCATTGAGATCGGCAAAAACCTGGCAGAGCTTCACTTCAAAACTGTCAAGGAGGGTGGGACAAAAACGGGTCAAAGTTTATATGGCTTTCATGTAGGAATAATCATTTTCACTGGTTCACTAGCCAATATGATACATCATCCTCGGGTCAAGGCGTTTATTTATTTTTAAATCGACTAACTTCTGTGCACTTAAGTAAAATATTCACACATGCAAAAACACTGACTCACTATTTCCTGTAGTAGGAGGCGTTGGCCACCTTGGCAGAGGAGTTGTACAGCACGTCAGACACCAGATATAACCGTGCGATCTATAAGAGTAACAAAACGGTGAGTGGTATTGATTAGATGATGACGCGTGTTTTTTTTTTTTGGAGGGGGGGTTGAGTAAAAGATGTCTCTGTGGTTGCCTTTTTGGGGAGAGGAGTCTTGAGGATGGAGAGAGACTCTGTGACGCATTCCACGATCTCTTCGGCGGCCTCGGCGTGAGTGAGGCAAAACAACATGGCCTCGGCGACGTCGCCCCTCCTGGGCGTCAGGCCGCGCAGCATCTCCTCGAGCTTGTCTCGCTCACTGCAAAGCGTGCAGAGGAAACATCATTTTCCATGCGAGGACAACGGTGGAGCGCCGTTTGAAGTGCGGCGCAACGATTATTCCCGACAACTTCTCGCGTCTTACTCTTCTTTTAAGCAGCCCTTCTTGAGCGAGTCCTCCTCTTCGTCCTCGTCCTCGCCCTCGTCGTAGGGACCGTGGAGGTAGGGATTGAGAGGTGGGGGGCGCCACAGGGAGCCGTTCTTGAACATCCTAAAGTCATCCGTCCGCCATTTGACCGGCGCTTCGCCCTGAAAAAAAATTAAAAATACAAAATCAGCTTGTGATGTTAGACATGCTTTTTTTTCCTTCTTTATACAAGTCTATTAAATTTACGGCAGGTGGCGCACCCGCAAGTCTCATTTATACAGAAATGCGGCAAAAGATTTAATGTTTAAAAACAACAAACGTTACCCCTATTCTGTGTCAAAATGTGACTATGTTTCAAAGTGTATTTCTGTTAACGACACTGATGCGAACGGCATCGAATTTAAGACGGGTTAGTGACCTGCAGTATGGTGTAGAGCTTCCACCTGTAGTAAACATGCGCCGGGCTCTGGTTCTCAAACAGAAACCTTCAGGAGAGACGACAAATGGAAAAATGTCAAAAGAGCAACGCGCGGGACGGCGGTTGAGGCGCCTGCGTGACGAGGGGGAGGGGGGGGGGGGCTGGCTGACCTGTACAAGGGGTTGTTGATTTCCCGGTTCATGATCATGGCTTCAAACATTGGGCCTTCACGAACCACAAATTCGATCATTCGGTGGATGAGAGAGAGCAAATTCCTACAAGAAAGACACAGTTAAAGCGAACAGATTCAGACCAGCGGGGGGGAACTCTAAACAGTGACATTAACACAGTTCTATTTCTGCTCTGCAGTTTTGGAATGCTTTGAACTGCAGCCTCTCCGACGCCAACTCAATAGCGACATGTTTTTGCTCTACTACGATGCAGATATGCAGCAAGACAGAGGAAGAGTTTAAATTGCGGGTCAACAGGGACATTTTTATATTTCGGCATTCAACACGGCACGGTACTGGAGCCCTTATTTAGTGTCATTTGTTTTACTGTTTTTCAATGACGTTATATTCAATTGTCTTGCGTTTGCTTTTTATTGATGTACAGCAATTTGTTGCGTCTGAAGTTGATTTTCAAGCATTGCGTTGATTTTTGTAAATACTGTATTTTCTGCACTATAAGGCCCACCGAAAAGCATTTGATTCTCTCAAAAGCCGACAGTGCGCCCTATAATCAGATGCGCCTAATATAAAGTGACTAACTCTCATTCTATTCCCCATTTACTTCTTTCCCTGTTAGTGTTCCTATGCCATTTAGTGGTGATTATGAGCAGGAAGCAATCGTAACCTAACAGGGCCTTGCCCGACACCAATTGCCGTGCATTCGTTAGTACTTTGTGAGCTCTGCTCAGCCATTACGGAACAAAGATAATACCAAAAGTCTAGTTTTAACTACTGACTAAATGAAGGAAGGAGACAAGTAAGACTTCTAAGGCCATTTCGCCCCCTAGTGGATGTGAACCCACGAGGTTTGTGTGCCTTTTTGCCGAATTGTCTTCATAACGTTTGTCTTTCATTTATTGTTTTGTATTGTCATCCATGTTTGTGACCAGTTTTCTCATCGTTACACCCGCAGCGGTTGTGAAGGCTCGACATATATAAAGCTGAATTGTATTGTATTCCCATTGAATGGATGCATAGCGCAACCACAGCCATGATTGTAGCTTCTATTCTATGCGCCTTATATTGCAGTGCGCACAAATATGAAAACCGTTTTGGAATAGGCCATTTGGCGATGGTATGCCTGATAGTGCAGAAAAGACAGTCAGTGCCAAAAAGGCCCTATGTTCGAAATCCATCCATTTTCTAAATGTATTCTAGAAACAAACACGGTATAGATTATTTAAACCCGCATGATGACAAAAGCTAAGTATCACCTCGGAATCGAATTGTTGAAAGCCATTATGAGGGACAAATGTCGGACAAACTGCAACTTTTAACCCATTCACTCCCAAAGACGTTTTTAAACGTCTTTTCAGACTTTGTCTAGAATTGGCTGGTCCTGAATGAGTTTTAATAGAGAGGCAACATTCCAAACGCATCTTGTGACCATGCATCAAACAATCTATCACTTTCCCTACGTCAATGTGAATGACGAATAAATAGAGTGCTATTTGTGTGCAAGTTAATGGATGCCCCTGGTGTCTGGATTGCTGAAGTGTAGCTGATTTGAATGATTTGTCATACAACTACTCTGACTCTTTGAAAGACACTTGGGAATGTGACACACCGACAAGGACGCCGGCTTGAGCAAAGCTGGCCCACGCGTCACCTCTCCGTGTGTCACGCTGCTCCGCTGACTGGTGTGATGTCGTGCGTTGAGGGAGCATCAACGAGTTAGCGGTGATGCCGAGTGGATCGCTGGCGGTCATTTATTTTGGGGAGCTGGTGGCCAAATTGGACTCATTGATTGATTAATTCATGAAGTCAACACAGATCACAATTACTTGGTATTGGAGCCGATCGTACCAATGGGGGGAGGGGTACAATCCCGTATACTTTCCCAATCCATCCCATGACGCCTTTTTCGGGTCCCGCGCTGCCGCAGACAGTTCAACGTGTGCTGCTCACCAAGGCCATTGTCAAAGGTCATGGCTAGTCTAAGTAAAAGTGGCTTGTTTGGATTTGGCAGTGGGGCCGGATTGACATGAGGTCCCAATGGCGTGACAGACGCCACGAGGGGGGAGGACGGCGAACGTGAGCAATGGTCGGGCGGCGCGCGTGAAGGGCTTGCTTGGGTGTCATGTAGAAGATGTTCAAAACGGGCGCTGAACTACCCTGCTGGAAGAATGTCGCAGAATCTTCAAAGTCAAACACATTCCAATCTGGAGCAACAAAATAAGTGCAGATTTTTTTTTTTGTATTTTATGGCAGGTCGCCTAACGTCACTGCCATATTCCACGCAGATGCAAAGATGGAACCCCTGCCCACTTACAATTTATCGGTACTTAGATAATAGGCAGAGACCACACCGTCAGACTCTGAGCTTTTTTCGCTGCGTGCTGATGGAGATCATTTATGGGATTTTATTTTTTGGAGTACATAGGTCCCCCTGGTGTTCAGACAGATACCACCTAATTAAAATACCTTCGCTTCCAGAACATGAGAGTGCTAAAATGTCACTTTTAAAATGTTACATGAACGAAACATGCCAAGCTCAAGAAAACATTTGTGCTTTTGAAAGAGACTTGATTGAAATAAACTTTTTTTGTCTATCACAATTGTAAGATTTAAAGGCATAATAAGGAATCTGTACTTGGTATCTGCAAGTTGTAACATACAAGTAAAAAAATAATTTGCTGTATCGTACCCGTAAGAATTTGAAATGTGCTTGGTTGCCTAAAAAAATGAAATGTAATATATCGAAGAATATGTGCTTGCCACTATTTTCGAGAGACCCGTATGCCCAATTTCAACAAAAAATATTTTAGAATATGCCATCATTACTTGAGTTATTGCATTCCACTTTGACGGCCTCAACCATTGCTCACACACACAGACCAGGCCCCCTGCAGCATGCAGTGATCAAATGATCCAGCTTCCTTATGATGGGATGTTGTTTGTTTAAGATTTGGCTTCTGAGTTTGTATACCAATTTAGGGGGGAAAAAGGAAAAAAAAAAGCATGTACCTTTCTGTTGGGATAACCACTTTGACTATGGCTTGCGACAGAGTCTGTATATGAAGTCACATCAGATAATAAACATAGAACGTGAGTATTGTTAAAAAGGCAACATGTGAAATATAAAAAAAAATGCATTTGAAAAGTGACACTGGCCTAGTCAAAACCTCTATCAAAAACAAACATTTAGCGTAATTCATTTAAGCAACAATGCTTGCTAACAGCAGCTACCTTTCACTCAAGTAACATTTACCAACACACTGACTTAAAAAAAAAAAAAGAGAAAAACTACACACGGGAAAAAAAAGCTGTTCATATCTGTTACCTTCTCAAAGTCCTCCTTGTTTTTGGGTGGGGGGACCAGGGGCGCATTGGGGTTCTTGAGCCTCTCGCGGGGTTGCGCGTTGAAGGGGAGGCCCGAAGGAGGTGGCGGGAGGGTGTGCTCCATCATGGAGGGAGGGATGTAGATGGGGTGGGGTGGAATGGGCACGCCTTTGCCCCATCCCAGTTTCATCTCAAAGTTCATGATCATCTTTCCTGCATTTGACAAAAGCAAAATAATAATACCCATATACCGTATACATCTATAGTTGCAAGAAAAAAGTATGCAAACCCTTTGGAATTACCTGGACCTTTGCATAAATTGGTCATAAAATGTGTTCTGCCCTTCATCTAAGTCACAACAACAGACAAACGCAGTCTGCTTGAACTAATAGCCCACAAACAAATGTTCTCATGTGCTCTATGCTTTGGGTCATTGTCCTGTTGTATCACCCACTTTCTGTTGAGCTTCCACTGGTGGACATTTGGCCTTAAGTCCCTGGGCAAAATGTATTTGTCAACTTGGGAATTCCTTTTTCCTTCGATCAGAGCAATCTGTCCAGGCCCTGCGGAAGCGAAGCAACCCCAAACCATGATACCCCATTCCACTATACTTCACAGTCTTCGTTGACTGTCTCCTTTTTGTGAATCAATAAGTCAGACCATGTAACATATTGTACGGGGAGCCTCAAAACGTAATCCAGGCATAGTTCATATCACTGGGAGTCTACACCAATAGAAGTTGACAAACACTTCTTAAAGATGAAAAGCAAATGGGTACACATTTCTGAAACGGGAGAACAAACCGTTGAGGTTTTTGAGGGCCCGCTCGGCATCCCTCCTGTTCATAAAGGCCACAAAGCCACAGTTCCTCTCCCGTGCCCTCTCCTCGTCCGTCCTGGGCCACATGATCTTCACGCTGGCCAGCGGTCCGTAGCGGCCAAATTCTTGACACAGCATCTCCTCGTTCATCTAACAAACACCATGTGTGTGAAGTGTCATTCGACATGTTTATTTTCAAAGTACCAACAAGCTAATAATATGCATCACGGTGTTAATATACCTGTGGATTGATGTTTCCCAGATACAAGTTAGTGGTGGACGGGTCGCCGACATCGTGGGAACCGGGTGCGCAGTCGTCCAAAACTGCAGACACACAAAAGAAAAGATATTCTTCAGTTACTGGCCAAGGAAATGGGGGGGAAGAAGGAAAAAAAAACATTAGAAAACAGATCATCAAAGCCACTGCATTCAAATTAAGAGTTACCACTTGACGGACGGTTTCTTTGTGAAGAACCATCCGCTAAAAGAAGCAGAGACGCAGAGTAAATTTTATTTCGGGGTATGGTGCAAAACAGCTGTGGCCAAGATCACGTGGATTACCAGGTCAGACGCTTTTTTTATTTTTTATTTTTCTTGTAGTTATAAAAGTAGACCGGAGTAGCTTTACACTTACATGAACGTCTTCCCTCCGTGCCGCTCAAGGGTTCAAAACGACTAACTCGTCCCTTCATCTTGTGTCTTTCGTCCCTCTCCTCCTGAATTCTGAATGGAAATTGAAAATCAGGCAATCGACAATGTCAGATAGCAACGCCACATGCCAACAATTAAGCTGAATTTCAGTGCGTTCCTTCTTGTAAAATCGAAGACAAGGCCCAATTATTGGACAGCTGCAAAAGGCGAAAAAGTCTGAAATTGTCTCCAAAATGGACGGGGCGCCTCGTGTACACCGACTTCCAAAATCTGTGAATGCTGTTGTGTGACTGATGACCGTAGCGCAGCAACATCCGGCAGATTACAAGGAAAAATGGCCATCTTCTGCTCCTACTGTCGTAAAAAGTGTCCCGTTCTGCTACTGTATTTTTTTTAAGCTAGTATACGTTTTATTTAGCATACTGCAAATTTCCCCAGTGTGGGACAAATAAGAAATAATGGTTATCTTATCTTTACCATGACTGCATTTGATAATACAGTGTGTCTAGTATATGTGTCAAATAAAGAAATATCACTTGTAACTGACACTATGCTTTTAACATAGTGCGCCGCATGGTCATGAAAATACGGTCATTTTTCCTCCACAGTCTGGTTGGAAAATATTGAAGCGTTAAAACTTGTTCTAGATTTATGATCCTGACAGTATGCCCACAAGAAATATTGGGACGTACTGTTTAAGCTCTTCTTTAAAAAGCTCCAGGTTGCTCTTCTTCTTTTCTTTTTCAGTGTTTTTCTTGGCAGACTGTAAAACAGCAGGAAAAAAAATTAAACACGGCAAAGGACAGGGGTTTTGTTTTTGTCAGTGTGTTTAAACCAAAAGCCATACTCACATGTCGTTTGTCTACTTGTAAGAACTGAGGTGGGGTTTCCAGGGGCAGAATGCTTTTGGACTGGGACTCAAAGCGAGACTTGGGCTTGTACAGTTTGCCTTTCTTCTCATCTGTTGCTGCCTCCTCTGGCGGGGAAGAGCAACAACAGCATTTTAATGCTCAAGCCAATCAAAATGAGACATGAAAACATCGGGATATGGCTAAAAAATGGACAGGTGGAATGTAGGTTGTCCAACTTCAAAATAAATGCATTTTTTCCTGGTGAGTGACGAGGGCGTCATTGAATGAAAGTGCAACAGCAAGGAGAAAATATTGGGTGCATAGTGTCTCAACATTTTAGATCCAACATTTAAAGACACGTGGGAACTGTTTGAAATTGTGAAAAAAGATGCAGGTTCCCGGCGGGAAAGTAAACGCAATTAAGTTAAACTGGTGGTTTGCACATTCCAGAAAATTGAGCAATATCTTACCTTTTGTGGCATTTGCGATCCCCCCACGAACAAAAGCTTTGATCTTCCCCTCGCCGCCGCCTTCGAATGCAGCAAGGAACTCTTCGTAGATTTCCGCCGCTGCACGCTCGTCCTCCTGAGCGCAGAATACCAAAAACAAATCACACCATTCATTCATACCCTTAGGTGGAGATTCAAGCATATAGGACCTGGCACAGAAAAAAATGGTCACAATGACGAATGGCAATAGAACAATCATAGGCCAGTATTCCATTTATGGAAAATCCTGCAGATTGCCGTCGTAGTTTTTTTTTTAATCTCAAAATGGTGAAGAATTATTGGGTCCAAAATCAGCAAAAGAGAGTTGTTAGCTTTATACCGATATCTGCATGTTAGGCATTCCCCGCATAGATTACTCATGAAAATACAACAGAATTGATTAAAGGGGAAGAAGTTGGTATCTCGGAATCTACCTGAGACTCACAGACTCACTTTGCCATGGTGGGTCATGTACATATAACCCCTGGTGATTAGTGAGTCACCATTGGGGCGCATCAAGTATTTGCTAAAAACTTCCTCTTGCAAGCGGGTGAAAGCTTGCTGTTGGAATGGTGGGAGTTCCAGTTTCAGGAAGTCGAACATTTAGAGGAAGAGAATTGATCAAATGTTTCTTTGAGCTACTCGGGAGCGTAGACGTGCACGAAAGAGGTCAGAATGTTCGTTTGTCTACCAGCCTGCAACAGCCAGTAACAAACATTGGAGGGGGGCGGTGTGGATTTGCGCTCACGTCGAGACTGAGTTTACTCACTTTTTTCTTGATCTCATCCTGCTCCTTCTTGCTCAGGGTTCTCTTGGCCACAGACATTTTGCCAATGCTGAAAGACTTTAGTTTGCTCTCGAGCAGCGCCTGCGGATGCAAAGAACAGTAACTTAAAAGCCATTATTTAGTTGATTTGTTGACAGCTGCCATTAGCTACCAGCCGTAAGCGCTCCTTAAACCGCGCTGCAGTATGTTAAGTAGAACGTAATGATTTGACGTGGATGTTGCAAAGCTCACTTGAATTTCGGTTTCTTAGCTGTAAATTAGTTCAAATAACTGGGGGGCCTACATCGCTGCTACTGTAAGGCCAAAATACCTTTTGAATAAACGTAATCTACTGTGAAAACATATTTCATCGTAATAGCACTAACTAGTATACATTTAACATCAACGCAGAATAATATGTGCCGAAGTCGGTCTTGATGCGGGGGAAAGAAGCGGGACTTGTGGACCGGGAATTGCTAGCGTTGCTAAGCTAACGCAGTAGCAAGTGTGTCCACACAACCGAAGGTTAGCAGGCGGATGGTTAGCATGTTAGCACAGTGGCGTACACGCTAGACGCGCTCTACAGTTCACATTTTCGCCGATGTTGTTCGACCGACATTAACACGACATTCGTCCACACGTCGCTAATATGACGGAGTGTATCCAGAAAGGGTAAATTCACCTTAGCGCTGGGCTTTTGAGAACCTCCTGGCGCTCGGTCCGCCATTTTTGGCGTGGAACTCAAACACAATCGATCACCGACAAGTAGATGATATGAGGCCAATGTGAAAGCTAGGCTACGTAATCAATCACCGATCACGTGTTCGGAAAAAAAAACCCACACGTTAAAAAGTTCTACCAATCAAACAAATATATAACAAATGATATAAAGTATGAAATAATAAATTACCTGTGCAAATCATATAAAAATTTTGATACAAAATTATGCCACTACTAATTTTATTTGTGTACGTACGCGACCCTCGTGAGGATAAGGACCGATGGATGGATCAATATGGCAAATATCGTCTCAAATTTCATTTGTTTTATATTGTAATATTTATCTATAAAATACATATACTGGGGATAAATAATAACTCATTATCTATCTATATATATATTGCGCGTCGTCCCGCACGCGGTCTGTCCTTCCGTCTGTCCCTTTTCAAAACGTACCTACTTCACCGCGCCGCTGCGCGCCGCCACTGCGCCGCTCAGGCAGTGGCTCACTACGATCGCGCGGGCATCTTAGCGAAAAAATGTTGTCTACCCACAAGCATTGCAATAAAATTGTTAGTTATTTAGTAGAGCTAAACATCTCTTTATTTTCGCGATAAGCAATGAAGATGAACAAAAAGTTGAACCAAGCAACAACACTTTTCCGCAGGAACTAGCTGATGAGCCGCGCGGAGGGCGGCGAACCACCACCTTACCAGCCTTCCGCAGGAACTAGCTGATGAGCCGCCCGGAGGTCGGCGAACCAGCTAGTATATATTATACAGAGCTTAGACACTACACTAGACACATACTTTATACTAATCGATTAATCTATTCATAATCACAGCAGTACGATCATAATTAAGAAGAAATAGAAATTGCTTGATTATATTATCAAATTAACAATGATCAAATTAAGGATTCATAAAATTAATAGTATGATAACTTAATAACAAAACAAAGTCATGGTTGAAAGTGCTCTATAAATACGTTGAGTTGAGTAACATTTTATGTCATAGATGCTGAATAAATACGTTTCTTTCTTGAACTTATCGCAATATACCGGTACCCAAAAACAAAGCTACTTAGAGTTAATTATACAGTGTTATATTATTAGAAATATGTGACTAAATGCAATTACACAAGTCAGGGTTATACAAGTTATGAACAACATTTCATGGCTTTAGTCATAAAGAAAATCATTTTTCATGGATGCTTGTAGGTTTAGATGGGAAAAATATAAAAGTTCCGTTTAATTAGAGGGTTAGCTGACAAGTGTATTCTCACATAAATGCCTGAGGCTCCTTTTTTTATGAAAGAAAATACTAACAAAAACAAATCAACAATGCTGAGGGAGGTCAAGAAAATAACGGGCTCTACAAAAATACATTCAAGTTGGTGCAAGCAGTCAAAGTCATCTCTATGTATACCAAAGCCCCGCCACCCCCACCTCCCAAAACGAGGATTTTGCATAATTTATAATGGAAAATGTTTCTGTTTAGCGCTGACGTGTAATTGTAGTACCACAATCCCACCAAGGAGCCGCGCTCACCCGGACATGTACAGTCGCCAGCGATGGAAAATGTCCATTTAAGATGCTGTGTGCACACTTTTAGCGTCCTATATAATGTATGCTAAATGCTAAGATGTGCAACCAATGTTTTGCTAGTACTTCAAGTCCTTATACCCTCCCAGTGTCTTCTGTCCCCTCCTCCTACTCCTCCTCCTCCTGCCTCTTCTCCCTCCTCCATTGAAAACAAACGTAGCATTCATCCAGTTCAGACTGCAGACTCCCCTTGCCCCAGGAACTTCCACTTTACTTTGGAGCAGCAGGCGAGCAGCCCGCTCCCGTCAGGCCGACAATGTGGAGAGTGTACGGGCTGGTTTGCGCGTGGTGTCTCGCCCTCCTCACCCAAGTCTGTAGCTCGCAGTCCCAGAGAAGGTAAACAGCAAACAACACTATTGTTTACTACTGAGCAGATGATGTATTCTTCCTTCTTATTTTTCCAGACCCTCTTTTACATGTGGGGGAAACATCACTGGGCAATCTGGAATAATCGGGAGTCAGGGGTACCCAGGAGTTTACCCCCCAAATACTAAGTGTGTGTGGAGGATCACAGTAAGTAAGCAATTTGTTTGGAATAGTTTTCCCCAAATTCACTTTCTTAAAATATTGTAATAGTATTTAACAAACATCCATTCATCCATATTCTGATCCGCTTATCCTCACAACGGTTGCGGAGCACGCTGGAGCATACCCCAGCTGTCTTCGGGGAGTAGGCGGGGGGATCACCCTGAACTGAGCCAACTGCAGACATATAATAACTACTGTATATATTTTTATTCTGAATAAATTATTCAAACCATTACCTTTATTGCAGAATGTAGATGATCATAATTTACTTACATTGTTTGTTTTGATAATTAACCCTTTGAGGCACAGCAGTTACTGCAGTGGACAATTTATCGGATTTCAGGGTGCATGAAAGGGTTAAATAGGAAAATGATGCACGTGTGCTCCATATTGTCACATATCCAAAAAGTTAGATTTTTTTTTCATTCAAAAATGCGTCGATTTGTTTTTGCAACTGTTAAAAAAAACAGATTTTCTTTTTTAGACCCTACACGTTTATCATCAGATAACAAGAATTTGAGAACATTAACGGTGTCATAATAATTCAAGCTGATGAAGTTACAGAAATACGACAACATAAACTGAATGCCATAGTGCAGGGGTGTCAAACTCATTTTTGTCGTGGGCCACATTTTAGTTATCGTTTCCCTTGGAGGGCTGTGATGACTGAAACTATATAAACAATAACGTTTTATTCAACTACTGTTTAAGTAACTGTTATGAGGGGTTTAGTAACAAGAAAATGTTTTCAATATGTCACTGATTTATAAGATATGAAAATTAGAAATTTTGGTACGCACTTTAGCAAGTATCATTGAAGTTGTCATCTTTGATTTTTGTGTATTTTGATGTATTATTTTGTCATTTTTTGTTTTGATGGTGGCGCGGACACCCGCAGCGGCTCCTCTTGTTTCTTGTTTTATGTTGAGAGAGAAGAAATTTAATCTGTGCTGTATGCTATACATACAGCACATTTGACAAGAAAGTTGTATCCAATCCAAATCCAATTTGTATTCGTGGGCCACTCAAAATGATGTGGCGGGCCACATCTGGCCCCGGGCTTTGAGTTTGACACTTGCCCCATAGTCTGTCACTAACCCACAGTATACTAACATCATACATTGTAAACAATCGAGTGAAAACACAAAGTACGGTGCGAACTTCATTTCACTCTGATCATAATCCTGAAATTTGGGGAGGGCCCGCCATTTAACGACGCAATGGTATCCACATCGCCCGCTTTACAGGTCCCAGAGGGCAAAGTGGTGGTGCTATCGTTCCGCTTCCTTGACTTGGAGAACGACAGCCTGTGTCGCTACGACTACGTGGATGTGTCCAGCGGTCATGTCAACGGCCAGCGACTCGGTCGCTTCTGTGGCACGTTCAAACCGGGGGCGCTGGTCTCCACAAGCAACAAGATGACGCTGCAAATGGTGTCGGACGCCAACACGGCCGGCAGCGGTTTCCTATCCGTTTTTTCTGCTGCGCAGCCACACGAGAGAGGTAAGCCGTTGCGTATTCTACGTACGGTATGGTATTTTTCAGACGGACGTGAGGCTACTAGTATTTGACAGCTTGTCAATTGACATTATCGTATTGGCCCGAATATAAGACGGCGCATTGAAATAAGACTGAAAAAGTGGGGGTCGTCTTATATTCGGGGTCTAGAAATTATACCCATTCACGACGCTGGATGGCGCCAGATATCATTGAAGTGAATGCTGAACTTGACTCCCAGGCCAAAATGAACCCCTGTCACAAAGAATAAAAATAAAAATAAAAACAGCGGTAGCACGAAGAAGAAAAATAAAAAATAGTGGTAAGAAAGAAAAGAGAAGAAAATAATCGAAGAGATAACAGAAAATGGAGAAACATAGCGACAATCTGGAGAAAAGGGGTCAAAGATCGGCCGGGTTAACCGGCAGCTGAGGAGAAGTTATGATGTAATTTACATTTCAAACACCAGAAGCCATTCATTTACGAATGTGATTGCACTTTAGTTTACATATTTAAATGTTCAGATATTAAGATTTGAATGAGGCAAAATAACATGCTTTTTCTCTCAAATATATTGTTAGAATAATTTGCTTCAGATGTACAGTACTGTAATTATTTTCTGTATAAAAATTTATTTGGTGTTCAAAAAGTATTTTTTCAAACTTGAGTCTTGAAAAAGAGGGGTTCGTCTTATAATCAGGGTCGTCTTATATTCGGCCCAATACGGTATATCTGCGTTGCAAGATGGCCACCCGGCACAAGTTTTCTGTCCCAGACTGCAGTTCAGCGTCAATTTGTGAAGCTTCATGGCAAGTCTCTGGAAACAGGATCTGTTCTTGGCGAAAGGCGCGCCACCACCTGTGCTGATGAAAACGCCGAACTCTATCAGCGGGCATTCACACAAAGCCAAGGAAAGTCGATCCGACGGTCTGCACATCAGAACTCAGCATCAACAATCGCTTGATTCAGCGGATGCTTCAGCGAGTGATAACACATTTCCCGGACCGACTTGCGGTTGTTCTGAAGCTTCAAACGAAAGATTGTCTCGCTCAATAACAAGTCTGGCCTTGAGGCTGCCCTATTTGGACAACAACAAGCGACATCTTCTCTCAGCCGGATGTGAAATTTCTCTGGCATTTATGCGGAACCGTCGCCACCCTCTCTAAGCCACTGCCCCCGCGCCCCCCCTGGAGAGGACAACACATGGTCAGAAAGTCTTTTCCTCTCTGCAAGGGGTAACAAAGTCTGCTCTGCGATCCAAGAGGAATTTTAATAACTGGTTTCTTGTACCAGAGCAGCTGTGAGGCAGACAGCTGCCATGGCTCCGACATGATGAACAATTGCAGAGAGGTCGGTGTCATGCTTTGGGCCAATTAAAAGCTCTCCTTTAATTGTGACGTATGGTCACATACACCTGATTCTCAAATCACTTTCATTGGTTTTAGGATTATGAAACGGTCTTTGAAAAATTGTCTCTCCCGTCGCAGGTCCCTGGAACCAAAAAATTGGAACACGCCAAGTGTAAATGGACCGTTGGGGTTCACTTGAGGCAGATGAAGATCTGTCCATGTTATTGAACTGTACGGGAACGAATGTTTTACATTGTCCCATGACTAACGCTGCCATCGACTCAACAGGGGATCAGTACTGTGGGGGCAGACTGGACAAACCATCCGGAACATTCAAAACTCCCAACTGGCCTGACAGGGACTACCCAGCCGGCGTCACCTGCTCCTGGCACATAGTGGCACCAAAAAACCAGGTAAAAAAATTTTTGGCCTGAATACATGTGAACCATTTTTGGAGAGTACTTGATGAAAGGCTCTCTGCGATTTCGCTGCAGATCATTGAAGTCAAGTTTGAGAAGTTTGACGTGGAGCGAGATAACTATTGCCGCTACGACCACGTCTCAATTTTCAACGGCGGCGAGATCAACGACGCCAGGAGGATCGGGAAGTACTGCGGAGACAGTCCTCCGGCGTAGGTCTCACGTCCTGTTTATTTTGGCGCGTTTTAGTTCGGACCGTCGTCTCATCCCAGCAAATCTCATATCGTATCTGTTTCATGTCATATTGGTCTCGTATCTCACTGTGTAATCCCATGATATATATTCATACTGGAAAAATTGAGAATACCCGAACCGATACCAAGTATCGGTATCAGGCTGATACCAGCTCGATACCAGCCCGATACCAGATATCACTATCGAGCTGATACCAGCCCGATACCAGGTATCGTATCGAGCTGATACCAGCCTTATTTTAAGATACTCGCGGATGCTGCCGATACCAACCACTGATACTTAAGAAAATAATGAATCTGACGTTGAGTAAGTCCTCAATAGTAGTTGGCACTATACTGTGGCAGTGTGACACAGTCAAAAGGAAATGTGTTTTTGTCACCATTTCTTATTTTTTATCATTGCATTAAATGAATGTTCTATATCAAGTGTACCAGAAGTATTACTACTTGGTATCAGTGAGTGCTCAAAGTGTGAACCACCCGTCACTCTCAATTGTCAGTCCCTCCCATTCTGATATCGCAGGCCTGTGTTTTCGGAGGGGAACCAGCTCCTCGTCCAGTTCCTGTCGGACCTCAGCCTGACCGCGGACGGTTTCATCGGGCACTACAAATTCCGCCCCAAGAAGTTCTCCGTCACCACGACGCTGCCGCCGACCACCACGCAGCCACTCACAACCAGGCCCATACGTAGGTAGCAACATTCATCCAACATCTCGGTGAATACGGCAATAGCGCTGCATACTCGTGAGCCTTGGCCAGACAAAAAGAACCACCCACGCTTATTTCCCCGCCGCCAGTGGCGTAACCTTCTTATTTGGCCATGAGGTCATTTCGCTTTGCTCATTTTCCACTAGACCACAAACAATATTTAACAAAATTTTTCCAGTAATGATTTTATCCCTCCCACTTGCGTTAAATACATTTAAATTTCAGAAAAAGACACGTTTTAAACACATTGTTAATGAAATGTGAACATACCAAATACAGTGTGTGCCTTCAAGGGGCGGGGCCTTCTGGGGTGGCATATGGCACAGCGATTTCTGCAACCGACACATTGATACATCTCATATAATAATCAACCAAATAACAATGCATTATTTTTGTGCGTATTTGTTTGCAGCCCTCAAGTACTCCGTGGCCCTCTGCCGTCAAAAGTGCAAACGACGAGGCACACTCGAGAGCAACTTCTGCTCCAGCAACTTTGGTGAGGTTGTCGGCGACTTATCCTTCCAATCTGTTCACTTGTTTTTTTGTTTCTGGTTTGTATTTTATACATTGATATGAAAAAAAAGTGGTTTGGAAGCAATAACTAAACAACAACATAGAAAAAAAAAGCAAGACGATTGTGCTGATACAAACTCCCAGACATGTTAAAAAAATAAATACTAGAATATCACAAATGTTTAATTGATACAATTAACATAACTCATTATAAAATATAGTATTAAAAATGATATAATAATAGTAATAACACGATTTGCATTTTTAAAACATTCTCAATTAAGTTTTTTAATGACTGTATTCTTCTACGGCATTTTATGGATCCATTCGAAAATAGTTTGGCACATTTCCGTCTATTTTGTATTACTTTGTAAATGCCTTCATTTTTTAAAACTTCGGTAATAACAATGAAGTCATTAGTAAAAATAAATAAATATTGACATCATTCTTTTTTTCACGTTTGTCATTGAAAATACACAATGATTTGAGATTTTGAAATGGTTTCAAAACCTTTTTTTTTTAAAGTTCCCGGTGTTATTATATTGTGTGGAATTTACATTTAGCAATCAAAACGCCTCATTTTTCTAAAGTAGTCAATTTTATGATGATATACAGTATATATATATTTTTAACGTACAGTAACGTACAACGAAATTGTTCTATTTATGAAGTCCTAAACCTCATGATAGGCGTCTGAAAGGTGTCCTTGAGAAAGAGAGCGAGGTGAGGAGAGCGTACAGTAACGACACAGTGAAAGCGTTCCAGTGGCGTGAAGCCTCGATAAATGATTCGCATTCACCCTGTGCTGTTTACCTCTGTGGGATGTTTACCTCGTGACTCGGTTTTCTTGGCATTGCTCAAAAGAGCAAAGAGGAGGAGGGCTGGCATCGGCCGTGTGCTTGCTTGGCGGGGGAATGTGGCGGGCACCTCGTGCTATTCTGGAAAACAAAAACGTGAGCAAGTGGGGGCAACGTTATGGAAAATTTCCTTTTTCAATTGCTTGTATCCAAATAATTGGTTGTGATGTCACAATTTAAATGATTGACTTAATGCCGCCTTGGTGAGTTTTTCTCGATTTGGCAGCTTGGCCAAAGGAAGATTTGTCATTTTGAAAATGAGCAAAATCCCGTTCAAATAAATGTCTACCTGGATATTTGTGTTACATGCACCACATGCATGTAAATCGGCTTCCCAAACCCTTGAGCTCTTACAATTACCGGTAATTGGATGCCAATTCTCATTTATCATTGTGAGCTTTTACAACAGAAATGCAGAAAATTTTAAGAAAAATAAATCAAGAGTGAATTTTAGAAATAAGTAGACCGATTTGTCTTCCTGTTTATTGTGCATGTTAAATTGCCCCATGTACAGCACTTTGTATGCAGCGATGGCTGTTTGAAAGTGCTCCACAAATACTGTTGCCTTGACTTGACTTATAATTTTACTTTCAGCGGGCTGCACGATGATTTGTTCAACTCGACCAACTAATTTTGTCATTTTCTTCTTGCTGTGTGTATGTGTGCACGCCAGTGCTCACCGGCACGGTCATCTCGGCGGTGACGCGCGGCGGGAGCGTACACGCCACCGTGTCCATCATTAAAGTGTACAAAGAAGGCAACCTGGCCATCCAGCAGGCAGGGAAGACCATGAGCACCAAGATGGTCATCCTGTGTAAGAAGTGCCCATTTGTCAGGAGAGGTGAGTGCCGTTTTCTGTTTGCGACGTTCGCTCAACCTAGTCTGGATGTTGTCTCATACATTGGAACCGCTTAAAATCGAAATAGTATGTATTTTTGTCCTATCATAATTTTCACTGACGGACGCACCACTTCACATCACCATAAAGCTCCCCCACCGTGTGTTGACAGCTTCATCGAACCCATTAATTCATTCCCTCCCAAAGACGTTTTTAAACGTCTTTTCAGACTTGGTCCAGAATTGGCTGGTACTGAATGAGTTAATATACGCGCCGCTTATAAGAAGTTCAAGTGACTAGCTCATTCTAATATCACACAATTCAACGCAGCTCTCTTTACCTTTTGGCTTTTATGTGATGGCAGTGGGGGCGGGCGTCACACTGATATGGGATTTTCACCAGGAAGTGACATGGTTAAAAACAGTTGAAAGCTATATCGCAACGAGTGACATAGATCTTTGCATGTTGTCAATATTACCTTCAAAATGTTGATTGCATTTCGAAAAAAAAACTCGGAACACAGAATACAATACCTGTGTGGTCGTGGAGCGGATTCTCACGCGTGGCCTCCCCCCCCCCACCCTTCCCCTTCCTTCCTGAATGTCTCCGTCGTTCCGCCGCCGCATTCAGGCTCTGTGTGTGTGACTTCACCAGGCCTGAACTACATCTTCATGGGTCACGTGGATGAGGAGGGCCTAGGCAAGGTGGGCCCGCACCACTTCGTGCTGGCCTTCAAGAGCAAGAACCAAAAGGCGCTCAGCATCCTGAAGAACAAGCGCTGCTGAGGAGCGCCGGCAGCGTCTGACGACGGCTACACAAACGGGCAAAACGTTGCTTCCATTTCCCTTCATTTATCATGCACCATACGCGGAGCTAATCTAGAATCCCAAAATAAATCAGCGAATAAATGTCTACTTATTAAAATGAGAGTAATATATATATAAAAATGCTAAAATATTTAATGATAAAGTAACAGTAAAAAATATTGAATTCAATAGAGTTAATTTAAGAATGTTTTTGTTTTTTAATCGCTGCGGTTAACCCTTTCATGCACCCTGTAACCTGATAAGATGTCCATTGCAGTACCCGCTGTCCCCGAAAGGATTAAAATGAGTACTGAAGTATTTTGATGGACCAATGAAAAAAATAAAATAAAAATTTACGCTTAAATTATTTGTTTTTTTTTTAACAATCAAGCACAATTCTTACCGACAATCGTTTGCTGGTCTCGGAACGAGTACAAAGAGCATGAGAGCCACTCTGAAAAGTATAAGAGTCAAAATATGTCATTATGAGATTCAAGTCACACTCTCACGAGAATAAACATCAGTAGTCCGTCTTTGTAATATTAAATCTTCAATCTCGAAAATACAACAATTTTTTTGGAAAATATACCAATTTTCTTGTGAAAGTATGACTTTAGCCTCGACAATATATTTTTTTCAATTAAAAATGTGTACCTTTTTTTTCTTGAAAATACACAATGACCTAATCTTGAAATAATTTAATTTGTCTGGGAAATATTTGATTTAATTATTAAAAATAGCGTTTTTGTCTTTAAAAAAAAAAACTAATCTAAAAAATATTCCAAAATACAGCGTGCAACTTATCCGTTCTCAAAATATACCATTTAATCATAAAAAAGTATTTTTAATCTCCTAAATATGTTTTTTTCTCCATGAGATACTACTTGAATCTTGAAAATATCCACTTTCGTTTCCAAAAATATCCGACTTTTTTTCCTCTTCTTTCCAGGGTGGCCCCAACACGCTGTACCTTTTGAGTCTGAAGTTTGATAAATGTTTGAAAGCCACAAATTTAGTTGGGTTTTTTTTGTAAACTGTGCAATATTTGATACATATCGGATGAACTGTAGGTTACTCGACTGTTACTCTTGCGTCTGTGAATATTATTTATATTTTATTATTTGTCACGCTCCTTAATAAAAGTCTGAAAAATCAAATTGTGTTTCGAATTACCTTTTTTTTGTTTTGTTTTTTTTGGGAGGAGTAGCAGAAACATTGCATAAATATTTATTGTCAATTTTCTCCAAAACAATGCTTTCCGTCTTTTACAAAAAAAACATGAGACTACATGGATATTGTTTCTAGTTCGCCTCCGTCAGTTTGTGTTCTCCTCTTGTAGGATAAACGAATAGTGAGAGATGCGTGTCAAGAGGAAAAAGGAAAAGGCTTCTAGCTCCTGGGGTAGAACATGGCGTATTTGGAGGTACGGAAGCCCAGCAGGTCGCGCATCTCATTGCGGAACTTGGACAGGTCCTGCCGCAGGTCATTGAGGTTCTCCACCGTGGCCTGGTCCGTGCTCTGCATCTTCTGTCGCGTGGATGTCAGGTAGCGGTGCACCAAGCAGCACATGATCTTCTGGTAGTTCTCGTCGCGTTTTTGTTTCAGGTTCTTCCACTCCTGCGCAAGGAAGAGCAAACTGACCGTGATGGTTTTGTCTGAACTCAAAGCACAAAGGTAGAATTTCAACTTCCGAACCCCAACACCGGCTTGAAACATTTCCTTCAACCATTGCGGGAAACCCTGACTCAGACTTGAACTCCAAAAGCCTGCCATGTTAGCGTCTTGCTTGATTTATGAGTGATTTAAATTACGGCTTTTACGACAACAAGCAACAACTTGGAAAATAGTGGACAAGGCTTTTATTGCCAGCAGTTGAAGTTTACTGTTAAACTAAACATAAAACAAAGACAATTACACATTCCGCACGTTCCCAATAACCCGTTCAACCCAATAACAAATGTCCGCTATCTTAACACTAACACCAACATAAAAAATAAAACTAGCATCGACGTCGCGCCGTCATCATCCTTGAACTGTTGAAGATATGTGAACACAAACAGCGCAGCAACACATGTAGTGAGACAATAAAACAATAGTCGCTGACATATGTTCTTTATCCTCACTGACAAAATGGCCAGGATTACAGCAGCTTAACCCTTTCCTGCATCTTGTAACCCAGGGGTGTCAAACTCGTTTTTTGTCGCGGGCCACATTGTAGTTACGGTTTCCCTTGGAGGGCAGTTATGAATTTGGGGAAACCATATAAATGTTTAATCACCTCCACATACTGTATTACATAAACAGCGCACAACAAATTGATGGATAACTAGTTTTAAAATCAGAAGTCAATAATAATAATCATTGAGGATTACATATGACAATTTGAAATTTGAATTGAGACTTTAGCAAGCATCATGGAAATTGACATGCTCAATTTGCTTTTGCGGGCCAGATCTGGCCCCCCGGGCCTTGACTTTGAAACTTGCGGTGTAACCTGACAACACGAGAAGCTGGCAGTAACCGCTGTCCCCAATAGGGTTAAAAAGCAGTTATGACAGTCTTCTCCAGGTGTGTTCGTCTGCAGGCCCCAAACTGGCCAAGGCGCACACACCAGAAGGAGCCACAAAATGTCTGCATGAAATCACGACGCAGAAAGTCGAGATGGGGACTTAAGTTAGCCACCCTGTGTTGTGTTTGATGACGCGACATGAGCGACCGCGCTCACCTTCAGGCTGTTCTGTCTCTTGACTCTTCCCTTGGAGGTATGCGAGCAGATCCACTTGCTGATACTTGTGAGCAAGTAGCAGACGGTCTTGGGCGAGGGCAGGATGTTGAATGGCGGCGGCATTGTACACTTATCGTCGAAATAGCTCAGCCACAGTTTGGCCCGGGCAAACTTCCACTCTTTGTCCTCGTGATTCTATCCAAAACAATAATAATTTTGAAAACCGCAATTTCTAACTCCTGAGTATGCATGAATGTTAGGACGCTTCCTAAAGGTAACATGGTCGACATGGCCGCCAGCGGAACACTCACGGCGATTTGCCTGAAGCTTTTATGGAGCATGGCCACCAGCAACTTGGTCAGCACGATGACCACCACGATGTTGTAGGTGCCGATAATCAGGGCGCCCACAAAGGAGCGCAGTTCCTCCGTGTAGCTGATGCGGGTGACGAAGAGCGCCACGTGAGCCAACGAGAAGATATACCAGAAGAGGGCGTAGCAGGTGCCCATGAACCTGCGAGAAGAGAGCCACAAAAGTCATCTCTCAAGCGCGACGTTCACATCGAGCCAAGCCCGGACGTACGTGTGGAACGCGTCGTTGCTCTGCTGCTGGCAGAATATGCCTTGGCAGTCGCTAGGCGGGCTGTTGTCTGGGTCTTTCTGGTCCTTCCCATAGAGCTGTGTGAGTCCGATGGTGAAGGAGAACAAGACGAGCAAGAAAAGGCCCAGAAACTTGCCGAACTCCTGCAGCATCTGACCCATGGAGATCTGGTGAGAAATGGTTTCGAATGTCAATAAACACAGAACCAGACAGGACATTTAGATGACTGATTCTCTCATAGGGTTAAAATGACCAGTAGTAGCTCTACTTACGAACATCTCTTCATAGGAAATTTACGGGTTACAAAACGTCTCAACAGGAAAATATTGCCTCTTGTTACGAAATAAATTTCATGTTGCGAAAGGTAAAAATACAGTATGGGCGGCTGCTCGCAGCGACGAGTTTCCTGAGCGCAACATACTTATAACTGCTCTGCCATTGGCTAATACCGAGCATCATTCTGGCATCCCATTGGCTCAGAGGGACCTCTACCGAATGTGTCGATGTGTGTAGATAGATATGTGTCTATGCATGGGCCTTGTCAATCGCCCCTCAGGCCATGAGGCGTAACGATAGTTTGACGTAAATGGGAATCACCCAAAAAAAGTGTTCACCAGTCGGGCGATCGCTCACTATGCTGATGTTTGCCTTGGACATTTTCAAAGGATTTTTCAAAGTTGACAAAAGAAAACGTCCTTGGATGCGTTCTTTCCAAAACCCCTGGAAAAAAAAAACCCTTCTGAGAGAGAACATGGACTAAAGAGCGCAAAAACCGATGAGGACGCAGTTAAAAGTTAAATGACCATCTTTTTTATTCTTTACTCTTTGTTTTTTAATAATGCACAACTCTCATTCATTGTGCAATAATCTAATTGTAACATGTATTTGTTTCATATTTTGATGCATTTTTATGCTTTAGAAAACATGTCTGAATTTTGGGGGGCTTGGAATGGATTAGGGCATTTTCATGGAAAAAGCACCTCTACTTTCAAAATGTTCTCGTTCAGAAATTTCTTCCAGAACCAATTAATTTCGTAAGTAGAGGTACCACAGTAGAACTTCATGTGTGCAATCATGTAGAAAGAACTTGAGCACTTAAAAGTGTCTGGTGCTGTGGACTATAGATCAATGAGAATTGTTCCAAGTATTAACAGAGCTATTGCAATGACCATTGCAGGAATACTATGTGTGCAAAAAAATGCAAAGAGCTTCTATTGATTTGAGTTACGGTTAAGGGCGTTCATGGCCAAGGGGAAAAAGCTGTTTGAATGTTTTTGGTGCGCATGGATCGGTTGCGCTTGCATGAGTCGAGGAACAGTAAAAGGTGGTGGGCAGGATGTGGAGGGTCCAGTAGGATTTTCAGTGCCTTTGTCTTGGTTCTTGCGATGTCCTCGAGAGTGGGAAGTGCGGTGCCAATGATTTTTTTTCTGCAGTCCTAACTGTTTGCAGTCGGATTTATCCGTTCTTATGGCACCCCCAGACTAAACTGTGATGGAGGAACAGAGGAGTGATTCGAGGACTGCTGTGTAGAACTGTCTCAGCAGCTCCTGTGGCAGTTGGGCCTTTTCAGGATGGGATTGATATTGGCCTACCACTTCATGTCCCGAAGGCCTGTCTTGCGTATCAAGGGGCTATGTCTCCGTCAGGGTCCATGGAGGCCATCCTTTTATCTGTTCTTTGTCTGCCTCCTGGCCCTCTCGTAGGCGACGATTACAAACTGGCAGTCACACAATGTTGTCTTTCCCTGGACCGCATGATCGGATGGTCTGTTTTGTTTTTTCGGAACAGTCCCGTTTCCAGGAATGCTAATCCTTGACAGTGTACCACAGGTCTAAAGTTTCTTGATTCCATTTCTCTTTCGGCCCTGTGTTCCTGCGGTGTCATGTTACTTGAAATCATCAATCATCTTCATATGATTGCTCGGGCTTGTAGTTCCAAAAAGCCCATAAAAACCATACCGAGAATTGCCCGGAGCACATGATCCTATCTTTTCCTCGGAACATTACTTTTGCACGGATTTTTCGGGCCACGGTCCCCGAGGATAATTCGTCATGATGCGTTCGGTTCCTTCTACTTGCGGATTCAAAGATGGTCCAATCTTGACTGGAGTCTTACATAACCTTCAATCATCTCATCTCATTTTCTTCATATGGTTTCTTGGCCCTCAGACTGCACATTATCCATACTACTGCTATCACGCTTCCCGGGTTTTTTTTCACCCTAGTGTGATGCATGTGTATTTGATCGAAACATGCGTCCACCAGAATTCCAGTTGGGGTGATAAACTGGTTGGGTGGGAAAACAGGCCAAGAACAAATATTTCGGGACCTGAGGGGGACTTAATTGTTTCCAAGGGCTGACAAATGTTCCAGGACAGCCCAAACCACGAAATAAACAAACATCATCACCCTTTCCAGTGTGAACGAAAACCATCGCGTCTTGCCGCACGGTTTGCTTAGCTCCTTTGGACAAGAAGCTCGTCTTTGAGGGGGATCCATTCCCTTGTCACCATAAAATTTGCTCAGCGTGTTAACGCCGTTTTGCACGCGTCCAATTTGGGAGCTGCGGCGGCTCGTCTGGCCTTGGCGTGTGGCCCGACATGAAAACACAAGAGGAATGCAGCGAGTCGGGACCTCTCTGTTGAAACATAGCCCACCGACACTATTTTTAAAGATCCAAAAGTAGAAGCTTGCAAACTTTTTCAAAGCCAGGCACCTTTAAACAAATATTCCTGTACCTCCAAACACTTTGCAACAAAATTGGGCAAAAATGCAAATGATCGGGGCGGCGGGATGTCATAGCGGTTAGGGCATCTGACTTCAGAGTCTGGGTGCTCTCCAGGTTGCAGATCCCAATGATGCACACGCATTCTTTCCAACTTTAGTTCGTGATATGAGTCAGATGATGATTGGAAAGATGAAATGAGAGAAAAAAAAAAATACATTCACAGCACTGACTGACTCATGCACATGTGGAAACACGCGGGGCATCCCCATCGTGCACTCACGACGCGAATCACGTTTCCATTCGACCCAGACGGACCGTGATGTCACAACAGCTGAACAAGGGGCCTGAGGGTGAGCTGAGTGAAGGCGGAGGGCGCTAATTAGACATTGTCTGGCTCTGGCTGTTTTATAAGACGACCACAAAATTCATTTGTGCTTCATTGCTGGTAATGCGTGTAGTGTTCACTTGCGCCGTGGGCGTTAAAAAGCGCATTTCAGACGGTAGACGTTTCAGGAGGCATTTCATAATGATGATATAACACTTTTTTTCCCCAGAGCTGTTCTTTCACAGATGTGCTTGACGCATCCATCACCGTATCCCACGCACCATCGCCCATTTCAGAAGAAGCCACGTGACTCCCCTACCTGAAGCGGCCCCAGGATGGAGCTGGTGGTGTACATGAAGAAGAGGCGCAAATAGCTCAGCACGTTGGCAAAGGCGAACAGGCCCTCGGCCACCAGGATGGGATGGAAAGCATCCCAGTTTTTCCTCTCGGTATCTTCGACATTCTTGAACTGCGGAGGAAAGAAAACATTTTAGCTTTTCCAGCCTTCCAAGCCTGTAACAGTGGTCAAGCTCGGCTTTCGCTTCGGCCTACAGCAGGGGTGTCAAAGTCATTTTTGTCGCGGGCCACATTGAAGTGACGGTTTCCCTTGGAGGGCCGTTACGAATTTTGAGAAACCATATCAATGTTTAATCACCTCCAAATATTACGTACACAGCATACAACAAATTGCTGGATAACTAGTTTTAAAATCAGAAGTGAAGAATAATGACTGTTATTGTGGATTATGTGTGATAATTTGAAATGTTGGTTCAGAATTTAGCAAGCATCATGTAACTTGACATGCTTGATTTGCTTTCGCGGGCCACATAAAATGAGGTGGTGGGCCAGATCTGGCCCCCGGGCCTTGACTTTGACACCTGTGCGATGAGACATGAACGAGGGTGACGAGTGCTAAAATTCTTGATACTTGATGTTTCATAACACGCGGGCACTGTTGGTACTAGTGAAACGAAAGCACCCCCCGCGTACCTTGCTGTGAGCAACTATCTTGAGGGCGAAAGTAGCCAGGTAAAGGGAATTCATCACAAAGCTCAGCTGGTTCCTCGACTCGTCCAGAAAGTCTTCCAGCCCCTCGTACCAAAGACGCTTCACATCCGACCACACCATTCCTGTCGGACAGAGAACATTTTGGGCTGGGGGTGCAAGCTGGACATGTCGACCAGCCAATTGGGAGTCCACAATGAACCAAACGTGCATTTTGGTGTGGATTTTCAACAATTGAGGGATGGTGTGGGTTCGCTGGAATACTGATACTGCACATTTTTGTGCAACCACAATGGCGTCCTGGTGGAAGCGTGCCCATATTTGGAAGTGCTTGCCAAGCAGCCTGTTAAGGAGTGACAGGGAGGCTTTTCCTGCGGGTTGGTCGATTACTGTTAGCACTCGGAAATCACTCGGTCAGTGAAGTCAAACATTTTCAGGAAGTAGGGATGTGGGTGTATCTCCAAATTAGGCTTTTCTCCCTGCACGGGTGTTCAACTGGAATTTTATCGACAGGAAACCTGATTCTGATGCTTGTACACCATTGTTCCACACACGCAGTCCGTTTCCCGCCAATCAGTTGAGGAACGAAAGCTTTATTTGTTTTGCCTGTTTTTTATGGCAAGTGGAAGTGCAAAAACACACACACACACAAAGTGCGCTTACTGACACATGCATGATCTATCTAAATGTGCCCATGACAGCTAGTTTGCATGCTTTTAGAATGTGTGAGGAAACCGGAGTACCCGGAGAAAACCCACACAGGCCCGGGGAGAACATCCAAACTCCACACGGGAAGGCCGCAGCCAGCATCAAACCCACGACATCTGCACTGTGAGGTTGACGCGCTAACCACTCGACCACTGGGCCGCCCTTTAAATTATTTCAACATACGCCAATTCAAAACGACAATTTATCATTCATTATCAACCCTTTCACGCACCCTGTAACCTGACAACATGATAAGCTGTCCACTCTCGTAACCAACCGCTGTCCCTGAAAGGATTAAAATAAACAATATTAGATATTTAACGACACATTTCTTTTTTTTTTAACCATTCGAATGATTGCCCAGACCTAGTCTGTTTTCATTGGAAAAGCGATCAGGGGCTGTTCCTGCAGTGAATTACGACTCACCGAACCAATGATCTGCCGCCTGACTGCTGCAGGGTGCCGCAAGCATGAGTCAAAACATTATGGCCGAGAGGGCAGAGAGCCACCGCGGAGCTAATGGTTTCTTGGCAGTGGGCACAGATACTCAGCATTCTCCCGTGAGCCTGAGTACGTGTCAATGCCCCACTGGTGACGAACGGATGTCGATTTGGCGAAAGCAGGCTCCGTCGTTTAGAATCAAGGCGGCTGTTTGTTGTGTACACGCCTGATAGCATTATGGACACAGGATAGGCCTTTTGGACTGAAGCCAGGCCCATAACGCAAACATCTCATTTACGCTCCACTAGGTAATGTTCGACGTCAAATTAAAGGATATGATTGGCATCATTCCCATTTCAGTCGCTATGCGGGTGGCGGAAGCCGGACGTCCGATAATAGCATTAAGCATGAGATTAGTAGGGTGGTGATGGGAGTCAAGGCCACAGAAACTGTGAACGAGTCAAGGCCAAGACTTTGAAGCCCTGACTCCAAATCAAGACATGAAGATGTTGCGCATTTGAGGGGCTGAGACTACATCGAGTCCGACACTTAAGGAGCTGCCACTGCGTAAAAAAACAAGACTGACACAACACTGAGACTTTGAAGGGTTGATACGGAATCGAGCCAAAGACTAGGGGAGGTTAAGGCCAAGTCAAAACTAAGAAGTTAAGGCTCACAAATAAAAAAAATAAAATTGTTGAAATGAGCATGTCAATATATTCACAAACAAATCATACTTATGACTGCTGTCATTGGAATTATGTTTGAGACAGTCTGAACCCTTTGAGGGACAGCAGCTACTACAGTGGACAGCTTATCATGTGATCAGGTTACAGGGTGCGGGAAAGGTTTAAAGCACATGTGTCAAAGTCAAGGCCCGGGGGTCAGATCTGGCCCGGCACATCATTTCACGTGGCCCGCAGATGCAAATCATGTGTGTCAACTTTCATGATCCTTGCTGAAATCTGGACCAAAATGTCAAATTGTCATGAGCAATAAATAACGTTGAGATTTTGCATCGGCCCTCCGAGGGAAGCCGTAACTCGGAAGTGGCCCGCAACAAAAAATTTGTTTGACACCCATGGTTTAAAGTATGTCCATTATTGTCCACAATTTAGAATACAAGCTATTCCCTGAAAAGACAGAGCTTCTTCAAAATGACCAATCCTGAGAGCAAAGACCAATTGCTCCCAAAAAAAAAAAAACACATGAGCACGTAGCATGTGCAAGCTCACCTATGATCCAGAGGATGAGGAGGTAGTCAATCATCTCCAGCGCGGGCCCCATGGTGTTCTTCTTGCCCTCGTTGTAGACAAGCGAGTAGAGGTTGAGCAGCAGCAGGAAGGTGAAGTAGGAGGCGCTGTGGATGATGAACTTGACGAACGGCGTGTGAATGATCTGGCCCACGCGGGAGCGCGGCACTAGCAGGTAACAGAATGACAGCAGCGGCCACAGCATGGCCACACTCAGCACGGTGGCGAACTTCAGGCAGGTGTGCTTGCGCCGGTAGCTGGCCGTCTCGCCGAACCACACCGTGTTGAGAAACTGCTGGCAGTTGGACTGAGACACGAACTGAAAAACACGTGCGAGTAATGCTAATGGTAAGTTGAAAAAACAAAAAGAATTCCAAAATCTTGTTTCTTAAGCGAGTAAAAATTATCTGTTGGTGTAAATCAGGGGTGTCAAACTCATTTTTGTCGCGGGCCATATCATAATTACCAATTCCCTTGGAGGACCGTGAATGACTAAATTATATAAAGAAATCAAGAATAACGTTTGATTCAACGATTGTTTAAGAAACTAAAATGAGAGGTTTGGTAACAAGAAAATGCTAACAATATGCAACTGGTGTCTCTGAATTGGAACTTTTGGTATAGATTTTAGCAAGCATCATGGAAATTGTCATCTTTGATTTGCTTTCGCGGGCCACTCAAATGATGTGGTGGGTCAGATCTAGCCCCATGGCCTTGAGTTTGACACCACCTGTGGTGTAAATGCACGAGTGAATGTTTGCTTTGTCTTTGCGCGACTGACCTCTTTCTGGTTGTACTTGATGGCCAGTTTGAGGCGGCTGAGGTTCATGCGCTCCTCCAGGAGCCCTCGCTTGTCCACGGGATCCTCGTTGGATGTGTGGTTGAGAATGACCTCCAGCTCTCTGGAGTTGCGAGCCTGGGCCAGCAGATCTTTGGCGAACATCTTGCACTGCTTGGCCAGCTCCTCGTAATCGTTCCTGCACAAAAAGGCACAGCGGCGATATGGAAGAACGTGAATTAGGGAGCTTTAACGCTAGCTAAAACTCATCTGGAAATGCAACGCGCTTAAGCGCTTAATACTTTTGCCACGTCTGTGTGAAGAATATCAGTAAGCACCTGAACTCCACCTCCACAAGGCTGAGCTCCTTGAGATCCGTGCTAAGCTCAAAGGCTCTGAGGATGGGGTCTTCTTCCGTCAGCATGATAAGCGAAGGGCTGGCCAGGCAGCGATAGATGTCCAAGCGGAACCTAACCCCCAGAGAAGAGGCGGACAAATGAGCATCGAGACTGGGAGGTTGAAATTGTGGCTCTCGTAAAAAAAAAAAAAAAAAAAACACTTAAGAATGGCACACATATTAACTCATTCAGTACCAGCCAATTCTTGACCAAGTCTGAAAAGACGTTTAAAAACGTCTTTGGGAGTGAATGAGTTAATGAATTTTTTTTCCCCCACCCTTCTAAAATCAGCAAATGCCTGATCGTTGCTCGTCTCTGACAGATTGTTCTGAGAATGATTTTCTGAAATGATCTGCACAGAAAAGGGCGATTGTTGAATCCTGCACAATATTTACGACTGCAAATTCTTACGCGCGTGTGATCCCTTGGCCGAACACGAAACAACAGCCTATTGAAAAGTTAGTTACCAGATAAGCTAACGTTTAGCCTATTTTTTTCCCCCCATTTCTCCTTCTGCTAAGCATCTCAAGAATAACTCTGGGCGCACCTGGAGTGCCGCAAGCTGTCCTTCTTGTTCTTGGCGTTGCAGAGCGTACACTCGCAGCCGACGGCGTGCGGCCGCGGCAGTGAGATGTCCTGCTTCAGCAGCATGGTCAGGATCTCGTAATTGTTCCTGTGCGCCGCCAGGATGACGGGCGCCACGTCCATGGTGGTGGAATACTCGGGGTTCTGGATCCGCTGCATCAGTTTCTATGAGGAACGAATGAGGTGAAGTATATCGTGATTGACGGCGGACTGTTGTTTTTTTTTTCCTGTGTTGACAGTACTTGTTCTACGGGGACTCACGGCGATGGACGGCTTGGATGCGCGCCTTGGTCGATGGTTGAGGAGGATGTCGACAGCCCCCACCACTTCTGAATCGATGGCCACCAGCAGGGCGTCGGTAGCCTGCAAGGGAACAAAGCTCAGATGATGATGAATATGCATTTGATTCGTTGTTGAATGGCCCATCAGTGCATGATTGGAAGAACCGTACGCGTGTGCGTTTACTACCTGGCAGCCATGCTCAAGGAGAAGCTGCAGGATGTCGAGGTTCTCGTTCTCGATGGCGATGGTGGCGGCGTCGCGGCCCAACACGTCCACGCTGTTGACGTTGAGCTCGCCGTGCCGGTTTTCCTCCAGCAGCTTCTTCACCATGTAGTAGTCACCTGCCGACCAAAAATAACAAAACAAAACAAAAAAACGTCAAATAGACGGAGGCCAGCGCTTCCGGTCGTGGGGTCGGCTCAGGGTAAATCCTGTTTACAGTAACATCTCCCACAAAGGGCTGCTGCAGTTTCTGGGGCTCATTTGGAGACTTTATATGGTCAGGGTTGCTGTTTTGTGTCCTGCCTGTCAGTTCCGTCCGCATGCCTTTGTACTTTTATGCGGCCTCTGTAAGGGGTGGGCAAGTTTTTGTGCACAAGGGCCAATGTGATTTGCATTTTATTTAGTTTTTAGGAGTCGGAGGTGCCAGAGAGATCAGGCAATTTATAGATGATTAAAATTCAGTTTGTGTGTATGTCCATCTTAAAACGCAAAAGAATTCATGCTAACATTCCAAGTTTATTTAGAACAACCAATTTTGTTAGGGTATATATCGTAATTGGAAAAAAAAGAGATGAAAACGAACACATTAAAAAAATGATACATTTTAGTGAATCCTTTTTCAAACATACACAATAAGTACAATGGTTTATTGAACCTAAGTTTTTCACTAATTACAAGAAGCCAATTGTGCAATTAGTTCATGTAAAAAAATACAAATGTAAGAAACACCTTTTAACTGCAAATTGATTGAAAATAAATTGTATTTTTTTAACAATTTTTCCTAACATACCAGTCAATTCGGATAATTAATACATTTAAATAATTATTATTTCTCTGATTCTCATGCAAGGCCCCAGGTCCATTCATTGCCCACCCGTATTTTAATCCAAAACAAATGCAGCTGGGCCCTTTGATGGGCTTCTTCCAAACCAAACTCATTCGGAACAAACAATTATCGCATGATGTGGCAACTAAGGGGACTGGTGTCTCAGTACTTTAGCCGATGACATAGAAACATTTGAAACAATGCTCGCACACGCTTTGCCCACTGACCTTTCTCGCAGGCTAGCAGGAAGAGCTTCTCGTCCAGCGTGGTCTCCTCCTTCACCTCCCTGACGTCTTTCAGGGCGAGGAATTTATCCGGGGAAGAGGCGTCCGTGCCCTGGTACAGAGCTGCCATCACGACGGAGAGCGAACAGGGCCAAACGCTGACGTGCATCTCCGCCCCCAGCCCCTGACTGAAGAGCTGAGGTGGGGTCTCTCAAGGCAATGTTTTGTCGCGAGCGCGTCGCGGAGTGACCATCACAATTTCATCGAAGAGTCCGACGCTCCCTTGCGCACGCACCCGTACCGCGGCGGTGACGTCAGATCGAGGCGAGGAAGTGGCGGTCGAACGTCCGGTAAGACAAGAGGACGAGCGCCGTGTTTACATGCGCCATCGGCGGGGTGGGGGTGAGCTCGGTGGTCCTGATGCTGCTACTTCTGATGGTGCTGGTGACGAGTATCCTATTGCGCATGCGCGCTCCTGGTGCTGCCAATTACGTAACAGAGGCCTTTCGCTGCAGTTTTACAGCGCCTCACCGAAATACTGTACTGCTACATTGATTGTCATATCAACAATACCAAACAAATGTGGAAAAATAACAATGTATGTACTTATTGCTGCGATCATTATTTCATTCTCTACCATCATTCTTACTTTGTTGATTGTTATTGTGGAATGTATGATGACAGAATAAAAACACACACACACACATTCTAACTGTACAGTTATTGTCACGTCTCGGACAAGCCGAGTCAAGTCTGGATCCCAAAACGTAGACATAAACAAGGTCTCCGTAACAAACATATGTTTGAATGCAATAATCGTACCGACAAAGAGGTAACACAAAGCGCTGGTCAGAACAAGGACCAGAGGGAACATAAATCGAATTTTAAAAAAGCGCTTGCACAAAAGGCAAGGGAGAAAAGTTTAGACCGCAAATACAAACTAAAAACAATCGATCAAAATACACGCAAGCGAATAGCCAAATCACAAAACCAAAATTGTACTTACAAAAAACAGGGATACCGAGAGTACAAAACCCGAAACACGACGAGGTCAATAGGCAAATAGTCTATGAGCAGAGGAAAACAGCAATGCAAGAAACAATACTCCGGCAACAGGTGCACGGCAGATGAGTCCTTAAATACAGAGTCTACTAATCAAAGAATGGCAGCAGGTGCGTACCGAAGTCCGCTCATGCTACCTGCTGGCCAGACCGAAAACAGAATCATGACAGTTATAACTGTACACTTTATTAGTGGCCATCATATTTATCTATCTTGTTGAATGACATTGCCTTGTGTTATTTTTCTTGATTTGTGTTTTTTGATGTGTAACATTGTTCTTTTTATCATTACAGATTTCAGTCTAAACAGACAAGTACAATAATGAAGTACACGTACTGTACCACTATTAGTTTGCTACTACTTCTAAAACTACTACTGTACACTTAACCAATACAACACCATCTTTCACGTGTAAAGAGTCGCATCTCATTTACTGGCACACCTTTCGTTCGGCCAATTTTGTTTCTCACTTTTGATCATTCAACGCATACCTGGATGACAAAAAAGTGCAGTAGCTGTAAACAGCAGTAGAGGGCAGTGTGCAACAAGATTTATTTATTGAGGGAAAAAGTGTGAGAGAGAGAGAGAGAGAGAGAGAGAAAGAGAGAGAGAGAGAGAGAGAGGGAGAGAGAGAGAGAGAGAGAGAGCACGAGAGAGAGAATAACCGCACAGGAGATAATCAGGATTCGAACCCAGAACCTCACGCAAGAGTGAGACGGGCATGCTAGCCACATCGCTTTAAACCAAAAAGAAATTAGCAGTCATGTAACTGACGTTTTGTGATCTCTTAAACCATTTACTTTGAAACCAATTTTGACTAAGACGTCTCTGAACCACTGGTTAAAGGACACTTTGATTCTCTCCTCTTCCATCTCAAACTGCTTCAAACAACAAAGCGTGTGACGTGGTCAGGACTGCACGACTGTCCGTGTTTTATGTTATGTGTTGTGTTTATTATTTTACTTTATGTTACCCCACCCCACCCGCCGCCGCGACCCTAGCGGTTCGGAAGATGAATGAATGAATGTATTTCAAGAAGCAGAAAAGCCACAGATACTACTCGTTCTCTTTGCGATATGGGACGTAAAACAACGTTAATCAGATTGGCGGCCGGCTCACCCAATCGCTTAGCGAGTTCGACACGTGACGTCACACGGTTAACTAATGGTGTTACTCCGCGGGCGGAGCTTTGTCGTTAGCTTGAGATTGAATGTGGCCAGTGTGTGTATTCACCAACACGGGAGCGCAACGAGAGGAAGAAACGGCCAAACGCTCTTAAAAAACGCCATAAAAAAAAAACAACAACAACCCGGCACTTATGTGGATTTGAGGCTTCCTCGCAGCAGATGTGGATCGAATCGCGGTGAGGTCCGACGACAGTCCGCGCCAAATTGGTGACAGAGGAGTGGAGCGGGCACTGTTTTGTTGTCTGGGATGCGCATTTTCGGGAGTGGGGGTGGAAGGAGTACGCGTCCCGCGGCGAGTGCGCGGGGGGAGTGCTACGGCTCCACCATGGACAATAACGACTCTCCTCCTTGTTCCCTCCGCTCTCATCCGGCGTTGCCATGAAGACCATTGCGCAGTGCAGCGCCAAACATCATAGCCGGATTTGGAATTGGCCGGGATTACATAATAGAATCATCCTTGTCTAGCCCCCCCCCCCCCACCCCGTTTTTTTTTTTTTTTTGCTTCTACATATCCCCTCCACGTATCGTCAATGTAAGGAGAGTTGCTTTTGGGTGGGGGCCCGCCCGGCTTTATCTTGCCCGCCCGGCTGTGTCTTGGGCACAGATGAGAGGCAAAACATATCACCCACCGCTGAAGTTGACAGCACCCTGGGAGAAGGATGCTGGCTTCGGCAGGAAGCTCAAGACCTACAGGAATCATACCAAGATAATAGCGCAGCCCGGCATTGTGATGAAAGTGCTGCGCAGGAAGCGGATCGTGCTGTTTGCGGCCTACTTCCTGCTCCTGGTGCTCACCATGCTCAACTTGGCCAACTACAAGTGGACCAAGGAGCCGCAGCCTTGCAGCCACCCCGTGAGGGGCGCCGCCTACCAGGGCCGCTCCGACCTGCGCTACCTGTACAGGCCCTCGCTGGCCAAGAAGAGGCAGCTCATCTACGTGCTAACGACGTGGCGCTCTGGCTCGTCGTTCTTCGGTGAGCTGTTTAACCAGAACCCCGGCGTGTTCTTCCTGTACGAGCCCATGTGGCATATCTGGCAGAAGCTGTACCCGGGCGACGCCGTGTCCCTGCAAGGGGCGGCGCGCGATATGCTGAGCTCGCTGTACCGCTGCGACTTGTCCGTCTTTCAGCTTTACAACAGCCCTGGGGGCAAGAATTTCACCTCGCTGGGGTTGTTCGGCGCCACGTTGAACAAAGTGGTCTGCTCCTACCCTCTGTGCTCGGCTTACAGGAAAGACGTGGTGGGGATGGTGGATGACAAGGTGTGCAAAAAGTGCCCCCCGCAAAGCCTCAGACTGCTCGAGGACGAGTGCCTCAAGTACAACACGGTGGTCATCAAAGGGGTGCGCATTCTGGAAGTCAACGTTCTGGCACCCCTCATGGAGGACCCCTCCTTGGACCTGAAGGTGATCCACCTGGTCCGAGACCCGCGGGCGGTGGCCAACTCCCGCATCAAGTCCCGGCACGGCCTCATTCGGGAGAACCTGCAGGTGGTGCGCAGCCGGGACCCCAAACTCCGCCGGATCCCCTTCGTGGATCCCGGCCACAAGGCCAACAAGAAGGACGGCTCGGACTACCACTCCATCGGCGCCATGGAGGTGATCTGCGACCGCACCTCCCGTACGCTGAGGACGGCGCTGAATCCGCCCGGCTGGCTCAAGGGCAAGTACATGGTCGTGCGCTACGAGGACCTGGTGGACAACCCGGTGAAGACGCTGCGTAGCGTCTACCGCTTCGCTAACTTGACGGCCAACCGCGACATAGAGTCATTCGCCCTCAACATGACCAGCGGCTCCAGCTCGTCATCCAAGCCCTTTATCGTGTCGTCGCGCAACGCCACACAGGCGGCTAGCGCATGGCGGACGGTCCTGAGCATCCAGCAGATCAAGCAGGTCGAGGACTACTGCCACCACTCCATGGCTGTGCTGGGCTATGAGCGCGTGCGGACCGCCGGCGAGGCCAAGGACCTGACCAAATCACTACTGACGCACTCCAAGCTGTGAAGATGCCGCCAAAGACACAAAAGTGGGAGCACCTCAGTCACGCCACCTTCGGAATGTACCGCCTTTAGGAACACTGGTCGTCATCCATAGCCATGCCTACCACTGACCAAAAAAAAGAGAAAAAAAAACAAACGAAAATCTCAGGGGTTCTCAAACTTTTTGGGTCCGGGGGCTTCATAAAATCCAAACATCAACTAAACATAATGTACCCTGAAAGGCATTTGGGATTCAAAAGTCGCTCATTTATGCTTTTTTTGGGGGGCGGGGGTGAAAAGTAATGGATGGCCTGGTGGACCAGTGGTTAGCGTGTCGATCTCACAGTGCAGAGGTCGTGGGTTCGATTCCAGCTCCAGCCTTCCTCTGTGGAGTTTGCATGTTCTCCTTGGTTTTGCGTGGGTTTTCTCCGGGTACTCCGGTTTCCTCCCACATTCCAAAAACATGCATTGCAGGCTGATTGAACACCCAAAAATTGTCCAGTGGTGTGAGTATGAGCGCGGATGGTTGTGTGTGTGCCCTGCGATCGGCTGGCAACCGGTTCAGGGTGTCACCCGCCTACTGCCCGGAGACAGCTGGGATAGCCTCCAGCACCCCCCGCGCCCTTGTGAGGAGAAAGCGGATCGGAAAATGAATGAAAAGTAATGAAATAAAGTCGTATTTTTCCGAGATGAAGTCATAATAGAACGATATTTGAGCAAAAAGTTTGACGAGGAAAGAAAGTTACATTCAGTGAATTTCAGAAATACAATTCTCAACTAATACTGTATTATGCCATTTAATTAAAAACATTAATTATATATTTTTTACACGTTAGAAAAAAAAATATCCAGCAAAATGTGGATTCACAAGTACATTTTCTAGCTTGGGCCATCTAGTAAAAGAAAGTTTACAATATGAACACAATGGATAAATCTCAGTACTATTTACAATTTTCCTTCACATACTTTAATTATTATTATTATTATGATTGTTATTTTTTATTCATCAGCCTGACAGCAGTCGGTAGGAACGAGCGTCGGTATCTCTCCTTCTTGCTAAGTGGCATTGTGACAAGATTTTCTGTCAAAAATGATGCATCTCGTTATGGTCACTACAACCTAAGTATTAAGGACCAACAATTTGGAAACTCTGATTTTTTTTGGTGGGGTTGAGGGTTCGGGAAAAATATATTTTAAGAATGTTTTTGTGTGACACTGCCAGTAGAAATTTTGGTCCCAAAAAGACCTTAAATTAGAATGTATATATTTTTAACCCTTTCATGCACCCTGTAACCTGATAACGTGTTCAACTGTCCGCAGTAGTAACCACTGTCCCAGAGTTTTGGGTTAATGATACAACATTATTTATTGCAACTTATTTTGCAGACCCAAAGCTACGGCTCGCGGACCCCAGTTTGAGAACCCCTGCTCTGACGATCGTGTATCTTTTAAAAGTGGATGTTATTTTTTTGAATGTCGGGAAGAAAAAAAAACAAATGTTTTTCAATCTCCATATCGTCTGTACAAGTGGAACTAGTGGATGAAAATAATGTTTAAAGTCAAAGACAATCAATGCCATGTTTGAGTAGGTGACTTTGTATGAATTTTTTATTTTACTTTAATTGTTCTTTTTTTTTTGTCCTTGTGGGATGATGGACAAAAGTCTCGACCGCTGCGGAGCTGCTAAAGTCCTTGTCATCGATGTGAGAAGTCTTGTTTTTCCAAAGTTTACAATGGCTCACTCTACTCTCATCTGACTCTTACGTGAACCCCAGTGTGTGGTGGTGGTGGTGGTGAGGGGGGGAAATATCAAGTAAACAAGCAAAGAGTTACCAAGTTTTTTGGGCCTGTGTATTGATTCGGTTTTGCACGCTTTTCTTACACACCTCTTGAAGCTCGGTGATATTTATTAAAAAATAAAAAAAATCAGTAAATTGAAAGTCGGATTACCGTACAATGATGATACAAACAAATCTGTGGCTTTGTCACCTCAGCTGTTTCATGAAAGAATGATACGTAAACACAGATTTGCATCAGGAACAAGTTAAACATTTTCGATTATCGGAATGGTCGATTATGTGGGATTGATTTGTTATTCATCGTGTCTTGGAGTGACGGCAAAATGGTCAGATGGGATAGACTTCATCTCATGAGCACTCGAGAAAATTGATAATATGAGTTTTTATTATGACATCGTTCGAGAGGAAAAGTTCAAAATTGTCCCTCATCTAAACGGTCTGCTTCTAAATGCGAATCCGTTTTCGTGGTGTGGTAAAACAGAGAAGCAGGAAAAAAAAACAAAACAGGATTCTTGATGCTCAAAGTGGCCCCGAAATGACACTAAGTATAATCTTGTCATTGTGAGTCTCCACAATGACAAGATTACACAGCAAAGTCTGTGAAAGCTTACCTTCTCCCCCTCCCTTCCATCTTCGTCATCTTCTCGCCAGCAGTTTCTTTTCCCTTCCATTGAACCAGCCACTTCACACTGCAGTGCCTCTAAATTGCTTTACTAACAGGGGGGGAATAAATCATCATGAGGCAAAATTAAAATACATTCTAAACACGGAGGATTGTTTTAACACCTGATGCGACGTTTTATCAGTCTGGATGGATCTGCTAAAAAAAAAAAAAGTCATCTCGATTTTGCTGCTCACTTGGGACAAGGTGACTAGCTGACTTCTGATTTTATCCATGTCTCCCTTCGACAGCAAATAAGTTGAGACTGTGGCAACCAAAAATCATTTTAGCATTCAAGATATTGGCAGTACAGATTTTAGCAAGCATCACAGAAGTTGTTTGATTTGGTTTCGCGGGCCACATAAAATGATATGGCGGGCCAAATCTGGCCCCCCGGGCTATGAGTTTCACACCTGTGCATTAAAATAACCATAAAGCACTTGTATAATGTTGTAAAGCACTTCATGTGGTTAGCATAGACACATTTACTGTACTTTCTTTTTTGCAGTGTGGTGAAATGACCCCCCTCCCGCCAAAGGCTCTTTCTTTCCATTTTTTAAAGACTCCTCCCACTTTCAGAGAAAGCTACATTACATTTTGGGGACTGTTTTCTATTTGTTTAAGCAGAGTATCCACTTTAAGATGGCAACAGGGCCCCTGTTCTTTTTCTTTTTAGCTTTTACTTTAAGAGAGGACTGAGAATAGCATCTCTTTAAAACAAGAACAGGGAATGCTTTCGCTTTTTTTTCTCTTCTTTTTAGCTCTTTCAGACTTTTGTGATTTAGTGCTACATAAATAAGTGCGACTTTCATTTTTAAGGTGCCGTTCCTTTAAGAAGGGGACAGAAACATTTTTTGGATGGTCTTTTTAGGACAGCAACAGGGAAAATATTTTTTTTTCCACTCAACTTTTAAAGTCAGCCGAGGCCCATATTCAAAAACATGATGCTCGAATCATACCAATGTTTATTTCAGTTTCTGAGCATGTTTGAGCTAAATTTAAGTTGTTTTTTTTCCCCCAAGCCCATTTTTTCCAAGGTTTTGTTTGTTTTATGGAACGTATAATGTGCCGCATAAAAAACTGCGGCGGATCGTTTTTGACCCATCAAAATGATATCCAAATACAGAATATATACAAAAATACTGCCAATTTAAAATTAGATTTATTTAATTTTTTGTGTGTGTGTGATTTAAAAATGGCTTTCAAATACATTGTGATGTTGTTTTGAACTCTATCGCTTGTTCAGCCCTCATTTTGTCCATGCTTTCTCATTTTCCCCCTCCCAAACATCGATGGGACTGCAGCAGCTGCTCAATGCCCAAGTGTGCGTGTCGCACAATTGAAAGCTCACACTGGCCTCACAATGAATCTCTTTGTTCAATGATGTTAATGGAATTTCAATTTGGAAGGGTGTGTGTATGCTAGCGTCTGACATTGTGGGACATAGATCCCTACCCGCCTCTTTCCACCCTGACGGCCCCCGGGCCCAGTGACCCCCGTTCATTGTGGAAGGCAGGGCCTTTGCTTTCAAGGCAGCGGGTGCCGAAAAGCCGAAGTCAGAGGTAAGACATCCCCGGTGGGAGCCAGGGCCTCCGTCCGAGATCCAATTGCATCCTTCCTGCAGGTGTTTTGACATTTACTGTCCTAAGTTTCCTCACGCCACAATCATCTGACCTAAATCCTGCAATGGTAAAACACAACAGAGTAAGAAAATGCTTTTCATATTGTATGATGTCATCCGCGCTATGCCATCAAATATTATGAGACCCTTTTTGAACCCTTTCAGGGACAGCTTATCAGGTTACAGATTATATGTTTAGAGCTGTACTCCACCCCGCAGCCCCCTACTGTGAAAAGGGTGGTGTCTTTTCAAAGGTAGTGTTTATTTGTCTTAAGTGAGTGACCTCCTGACCAATCGCACCATGGGGTAAGGAAATACCATATGTTCCATTTTTTGTTCTATCCATTCACCAAACTTGAATGACAAACTCTTGTGAAAAGGAAAAAAAAAAACTAATAAATCGAATGAAAATTTACAAGGCGTGATTTCAGGGTTTTTCGTGGCACAAACACATTTATTTTGGTCAGTACGTTAAAAGCATTTTCCTTTCCAGAGACCAAGTACAGATTCCGAATGAAGTGTTGGAAGAAATTCAGCAGTGCACTTTGAACCGGCTTTAATTTCCATTTAAACACAGCAGAAGTCTCTTCTTGTGTCATCCTACCTGTCAAAATGACCTCGGATGTCACTGGCAAAGAACAAACCGAGCGCAATTTAGTAAGCATAAGATAAAAAGGTTGAATTAAAGATGACTACGCATACATCCTTAATTCAGTTCGAGCCGACTTGCGCCTCGGCGGGGCTCTACTTCGGGGCTCTGCGACTTGCAAAAAGAAGTATGGAGTTTCACAATCTACATTTTCAAGTTTCATTCGCTTTACACCACAATATCAAATAAATGTGCTCCCAGTGGGTGGATTCTTCATTCACTTTGGAAAAATTCAACCTTGGAAAAAAAATAAAAGAATGACATCAAATCGCAATAAAGGAAATTGCAATTAGACTCTTTTTCAAAATGCTTGAGCCCTAATTGAAATGCCATTAATCTATTCCAGCCCCCAGAAAGATAAAAAAGTAGAACAGACTTGAAGGTGTAAGGCACCGATTTAAAAAAAAACAACAACTTAAAAACAAACAAAAAAGCCCACCAAATTTATTGCCGCAAGCCTTCTGCCAGCCAAAAATGACCTAACAAAAAACATTAAGCAAGAGGCCACAAGGCTTCAATTGGAAGTATGCCCTTGGATCTGATGTGTAAATCCAGCCTTTGTTTAAGTCAATACAGTCCATAAAGTAAAAAAATATGTGTGTCTGTCTTACCAAGCGCTGCAACCGGTCGTGAGGCCATTAAGCGCTCCAATTGGATTAGTTGAAACATAATGGAGTCAGCACAGGGCTCAGGAGTGCTTTCCCATTTAACTGCATGTCTGCAGCGATGTTTCCTATTGTGCGTATCAATAACCAACACCGTTCGCTTCATTAGGTTTACCCATTTCGAATGCTACCACTTAAAAGATAATCATGCCCGGTTTTCTTCATATTTGTTGCAAGGGTACATATTGTGGCAACTCGACTTTTGAATGGCATGTCCAATAAGTGTGAAACTGAAGAACCGAGGATTTTTTTGGGGGGGGGAGGGGTGGATGGATGGATGAATGGAGATAGTTAGCTAGGTAGCTAGCTAGATAGATCGAGCACTAGCTAGCCAGCTAGCTAGATCGAGCGCTAGCTAGCCAGCTAGCTAGATAGATAGAGCGCTAGCTAGCTAAATAGAAAAAAATGAGTCAGACCTCGACAAGATGTGAGAGAGCTGATTGGTTGACACACAGAGGTGACGAGAGCAGGTGAAAAGGAAAACCGAAAGAGTAAGGCTGATGGCAGGATGTCGTGACCCTCATTTAATTTTGAAATTAAAAAGTCTTACTTGCTTTCGTCTCTCACATGAATCAGAAACAAAACATTTTGACCATCGCCACACAGTCCCCAAGCAAACCTCAAGGAAGAAAATATTTTTGCGAGAAACCGCATCGAGTCTCTCCATTATCCGAACCACTTTATCCTGATGAGAGGGTATGCTGGAGGCAATCCCAGCTGTCTTTGGGCAAAAGGCGGGGCACAATATACAAACCACCATTCGCACTGACAGTCACACCTCAGGACAATTTCCAGTGATCGGTTAACTGACTGTGCCCGGAGAGACCCCAAAGATGTTTCCACCTTGAAAAATCTCCAAAAGCTCCATTAGTCAATGTGGGTGCATTCTTTGAGAACGAATGCGGGACACCGACTAACAGAGATGCACAACTGTGTTTTTAAAACAGCTTCTGACTGACTGTGCCTAATTAATCAATGCGGCACTAATGCCAAAGATCGTTAATGAGATTGGGCCATACCTGCATTTTGCTACGCGGCGCAGCAATGCAGAGGCAGAAGCAGAGCCGCGGAATACAGAATGCCCCTCTTGGGAATTTGGGGGGGGGGGGGGGGGTTCTGCACAAATGCAATCAGGGAAAAGTGGCTCGCAGAGACAAAAGCAATATTTTACAAGCCGGCAGCCTGCAGATGCCGACGAATACGCTCCGTATTGACAGGCGGCACATCCAGATTGGTGAAAATCGTCTGGATGTGCAAATACATCCACTCGGGGGTCTGCGTGGGGAGAAAATCTAATAGAACGCGTAGATCTGTTGAGATCTACTGCAGCGTATTTACCTGTGACGCAGTCACACCGAAAGTCAGATCCCGCCTCGGTTTGACCTTTGAACGCAATCTCAACAAAATCAGCCTCATCCTGAGCAGATCACGCTAAGAAAATGTCAGCCGGCTCAACCTTTGATTAGCGATAAACAGTGCCGCAATTATACCCGATCGTTTGACTGGCAGCTATGATTACCCCGCTTCAGGGCAGGGAACGGGGAAGGAGGGGGGCAGGTACTTTGTAGCTAGCTGGACTGAACTGAAACAAAGTGACTCCCAGTCTACATGAATGTCATTCCGAAGTCAAAATGCAGTCGCTGGATTTTTCTCTGTGAACTTGCCGTTTGCCTCGCATTAGCGGACGACTGTTGAGTAACTGTTATGTGTGGCTTGGGTGCTATGATGTCAAAACGTGAAGAGTATGATGAAGGCGGGTCAGGACAGGACAGGACAGGACAGATGTAGTGAGCTGGGAAGTGGTCCCATCGGTGTAAGGCAATGGCGTACCAATCTCCCCTGTAAAGAATCAACGCAAATGAGATAACAGTTCAGGAAGATAAAACATCCACATGGGAGGAGGTGTGTGTGTGTGGGGGGGGGGGGGGGAACAATCACCAAGCACATAAATCCCATAGGCGTGTTAGCAAATCAATTTGGCTACACCCGTGAGAGAATGACTTGGCAACCTTTTAACTCAGAACATTCAACTCACACAAGTTGCTCTAACATCAAAACTCCTTCGTGATATTAACCCTTTCAGGGACAGCGGTTACTACAGTGGACAGCTTATCAGGTTATCATTGTTGGTGCATGAAAGGGTTAAATAATTTCGATATTTCCTTCTTATGGGTGGTGATGGCAGTTGGCGTTGGGAGCAGATCAATTTTGTCGGTGTTGCCATCATCGTGGGGAATATTAATGTTGCTTGATACATCTGTTGTGCTTTTGTGCCTCCCCTGGTCGCTCAATCCATCTTTCCGTTTTCTCTGTCTGTGTCATTTTTGTCGCGGGCCACATTTTGTTATAGTTTCCCTTGGAGGGCCGTTATGACTGATACCAAATAAAAAAAGTCAATAACTGTTTATTCAATTATTGTTTAAGTTACTGTAATGAAGGGTTTGGTTGCACGAAAATGTTAACAATATGTCTCTTATTTATTATATATGAGAAATTTTGGTGGAGATTTTAGCAAGCGTCATGGAAGTTGACATGCGTGATTTGCTTTCGCGGGCCATATAAAATGTGGCGGGCCAGATTTGGCCCCTGGGCCTTGACTTTGACACCTGTGGTCTATATCAACTCAACCGGCAGAAGATAAGAGCCATGAACGACCCAATTTGGGATCACTTCGTAATCGGATGTGTTGATGTCAATTTTATGACCGGAACATGATGGGTTCCCTCATATGGATGATCCTTTTTCACCATTAAGATACAAGACCAGAGATGTTCACCTCCTGTTTGAACCCATGGCTTTTTCACTTACATTTAAAAAGCAGCAGAAAATGTCCACTTTTCCACGAGGAGTCATTCCGAGAACAAGATTCCCCCCCCCCCCCCCCCCCCGCCCCTCTTCCTGTGCTGTTGGGGTCAGCAGTTAACGGCCTCTCACCGTTTGCCACACCATACTCAGATTTCACGTTGAACGCTCCCAACGTTAAGTGTTTGCAGGAACGCGACGGGGGAGGTAAGTGCGCTCAGTACGCTCTGCTGCTTTTCCTTTGTGATCCGGCTCTTTACCGTATTTTTTTTTTTTTTTTGAGTCTTATAAAAAAATATCACTGATCAAGCAACTTGGTTCATGAACGCCTTGATTCCTGAAATGAGGACGGTGAGCTGTGGCAAATCCCAATCTGACCCGTTCTTGAGTGCAAACTGCTTACTAAAACTGTGAGAGTATGACACACAGATGTTTACATCCTATGTGGATCGAGAAGCAGATGTTTTCATTGGGGGTATTCTGGCTTCTGAGGAGCCATTAATCATTTGTTTTCTGTTTCTAAGGTTACAGAGCTGCTTTATTTTGTAAAGGAAGTGTATTATTGTGAAACCGGATGTTGTTGCGTGAGACACTTCCTGTTTTACGTTGTACAGAGAAGCTCCAACAAGATGGACTGCAGCTTCACGTTCTAAGCCAAGCGCAGCCTGTACTTTTTTTGTATTATGTAAATTTAGCAACATTATTAATTAGTGGGGTGTGTTCACTGTGAATTTACATTTGAGGTACATTCCAATTGTTGACGGTTAGCATTTACGTATAGTGATTAGCACATTATTATTATTATTTTGCAACTACACATGTTACGTGTGCGTGTACAGTTTCACACCTTCTTGACTCAAGAGTGAATAAAGTGAAACATCGACAGGTGTGGCCATTGAAGGCGTGATCTGTCTGTCTAGCCGCAGTGGGGATGTGGAAAGGGGTTTTTTGGGGGGGGGGGCTGGGGGGAATGGACGGACTCGTGTTTCAATCGTGATGTTGCCATGTACTAGAAGCAAAATCCTCTCGCTACTCTTGCAAGCGACGGCGGTTCGTTTACTTGCAAATGATGCAAAGTAGACAGCTGGAGGGGGAAAAGGAAGAAACACGGACAGAGGGAAGTAGGCCTGTGCATTTTGCATTAACGTTTATCTTGATAGCGACGGTTGGGGGGAAAAAAATGGAACAGATGATGTGATGTATAATAAACTAAACCAGATCCCTCAAACCGAGCCAGCCTCGTTCTGACCTTGCATGGATCAGTTGTAGTCATCTGCAGTTTTTTTAAAGTTGTGTGCTGAGCTTGAAAAGAAAAAAAAACAGGTCCAGGATGATGCAGTGCGGTGCACTTTTCTCCCTCGCTGCCTACTCATGTCGGCTTTTGGGCAAAATCGCTATTAATAACATTATGATGTGGAAGTCATTGCTTTCGGGGCGTTATAAAAATCCTGTCCAAGCACAAATACGTACCTATGAAGCAGGAAAACCGAATTTGAGACCTTTTCGGACAGGAAGGTTGTGCATGTTTCCTTGTACAATACATCCATTATGGTATGGCGGTGTAAATGAACGGACCGTCACATCTCAAATTTTTGCTCTTAAGTCAAAGCGAAAATTTGTTATCTTCAAAAACTCACTCAAGCTTAAATCATGTGAATGGACGGACGTCTCCAGTCATGACCCAAGGTTAGTTGTCGCTCATACCCTCTTTATAGTCATGAAGTAGCAGGTGTAGCGCACTTTGTTTTTACATGTTTGGCCATAACAAGTCAGTGGTGCAGACTTAACTGCAAATGAGATGTCATGCGTGAGTTGTGACGATGAACTAAACAACATCGAGAGTCGCCGTCTGTGTTCCTGCAGCCTTGTGAGGGGAAAAAAAATAAATAAAAAGAAGACCAATCCATATATAGGCACCGCAGAATGGAGGTCAGTTCAAGCCGAAGCTTAGAGCCAGAACTCCACTCTGTCGACGGTTTATTGCTTGAGCCGGTGCAAAAATGAAATTGGGAGAGCAGTGTGTGTATGTCAGTGTAAGTGTGTGTGTAAGTGTGCGTTGGCAGGTGAACCTGACATTCATGTATGCTTTGAATTGATGCACATGCATTGAAGATTAAGCTGGAAGGGGTTTTTTTTTGGGTGGTGGTGGGGGGGATTTCTAATGGATGAACTCACTCGACGGATACCCACACGTTCTCATTTTGGTTGCATACAAATTATAACAAGAAATAATAATAGATATCGCACCTTGTCTTGAAGCGAAGCCGTCAACCCACAAAAACGTGTATTTTCAGTCTGCGGAGAGAAAAAAAAAAAGAAAAAAATGAAATCAGAGTGAAAGTAAAATGTATAATTGTGTAAGTGGAAATGACACGTTCTCATCCACAAAGGCAAAAAAGAGTTTTCCACCCAAATCAAATATATTTACATATTTCTAAGGTGATGCGAACGGACATATTTGTACCATGAGTACTGTATGGGTAAATCTACAGTTGACATTTTGTGTAATGAATGCACAGAGCAAATTTGTAATTATACGTGAATTCATAGACAGATGTTTGTGAGCATTTGAACCGACTGACACGCATATTGATATTATTTATTGTTATACACATTCATTTATTCATTCATTCATTCATCTTCTGAGCCGCTTTATCCTCACTAGGGTAGCGGGGGGTGCTGGACCCTATCCCAGCTGTCTTCGGGCAGTAGGCTGGGGACGCCCTGAATCGGTTGCCAGCCAATCGCAAGGCACACAGAAACGAACAACCATTCACACTCACACTCACACCTGGGGACAATTTAGAGTGTTCAATCAGCCTCCCACGCATGTTTTTGGAATGTGGGAGGAAACCGGAGCACCTGGAGAAAACCCACGCAGGCCCAGGGGAGAACATGCAAACTCCACACAGGGAGGCCGGAGCTGGAATCGAACCCGGTACCTCTGCACTGTGAAGCCGACGTGCTAACCACTGGACTACCGGGCCGCCCCCACATTCATTTATTGCTTGTTTAAAATAATTAGGGAAAAGTCTACCCCCCCCCAAAAAAACAACACCCAAGAAAAACCAAAATCGCATTCGAACCCTTTCGGGCACAGAGGTTAGTGGACAGCGTATCATGTTATCAGGTTACAGGGTGCATGAAAGGGTTCAATTCTCTCTTTCTTTGGCTGGTCGTACAGATTCCAATTTCTGCATTAGGCAACCTTTCAAAAACCAAACGCCCCTTCGTGCAATCCAGACCGACTATGTCCCCCAATACTGAACACGCTCCGCCATCTTCCCTGGATCTCAAACCTCCTGTAAAGGTTTCCATTATTAGCATGGCCAGATTAAGACGCATCAAATATACATGAATGGTTTCCCCTGCTTTGAACCCAGCGCAGTGGGGAGCACGGCACAAACCATTAGCGAGGCGAAGTGGGCGGCTTTCCAGCACCTTGGGACCAAGTTAGGCACACGGCTGCATCATGAAGGTCACCCCCACCGCCCTTCCGGGTTGATGGTGTATCATTGGCATCATCATCACCCCGAGCTGTCTACTTCTACGCTTAGAATCCACGTCGCCGCCTCGCTGGAGGCTGAGATGGTCTCCATCGCGGAGGTGCTGATGAAATTTTGAGGGCAAGTGATGAATTATTGAGGCGGGGAAGGATTATGAAAGCGGCTTCTTGGCAAGCTGCTGCGGGGGGATGAATCGATATGTGAAACCCCCCCATCCAGCCCCCAACAGTACAAACAACACTGCCACTAATACCCCCCCGGCCCCTTCCCACTGCAGTCATACAGCAAATGACAGTTGAACGCTCACTGATTATTTTCACAATTCAAGGATTATTGTTGTTCGAAAGAGCAACAAGCCAAGATGAAAGAAAACCATTCAGTAATTCGTTCATTTTCTGATCCACTTATCCTCACAAGGGTCACGGGGCGCTGGAGACTATCCCAGCCGTCTTGGGGCTATAGGCGGGGGACACCCTGAACCGGTTGCCAACCAATCACAGCGCACAAACACAGATGAACAACCTTCCGCGCTCACACTCACACCCAGGGAATATTTTGAGTGTTCAATCAGACTGTCATGTATGTTTTGGGAATGTGGTAGGAAACTGGACCACCCGGAGAAAACCCACGCAGGCCCAGGGAGAACATGTAAACTCCACAGAGGGAGGCCAGAGCTGGAATTGAACCCGGTACCTCTGCACTGTGAGGTCAACACGCTAACGACTGGACCAACCAGACAGCCTGAATGAAAACCAAATAATACCAAATGTATTTATCTGCTCTTGTTCTACAGTGAAGAGGTGGCACTTGAATTTGGAGTCCTTGGAGGGTGTGCTGGAGAGCGCCCCCGGCTGGTGACTCCCTCGTTTTGCTTGGGGACTTCAAGGCGAAGCTCTCAATTTACCGGTCGATCTACGTTCCTACCATCACCTATGGTCCCGAGTTATGGGTCGTGACCGAAAGAACAATATCCCAGATACAAGCGGCCGAAATGACTTTCCTCCGCAGGGTGTCCGGACTCTCTCTTTGAGATGAGAAGCTCGGTCATCCAGAAGGGGTTCAGAGTCAAGCCGCTTCTCCTCGTCGAGAGGAACCAGATGGGGTGGCTCGGGATCTGATTAGGACGCCTCCAGTACGCCTCCCTGTTGAAGTGTTCCGGGCATGTCCCATGTGAGGAGGCCCCTGGGATGACCCAGGACACGCTGGAGAGACTATTATGTCTTCCAGCTGGCCTGGGAACGCATCAGGATCCCCTGGGAAGACCTGGAACAAGTATCTGGGGCGAGGGAAGCCTGGGCTTCTCTGCTAAAGTTGTTGCCTCTGCGACCCGACCCCGGATAAACGGTCTCCAAATGGATGGATGGATGGTCACTGATTCTTCCGGTAATGAAACTGCCAAATGTATTCTTTATTTCGTTAGGGTCGATAAGGCCAGAAGACAACAAAACGGGAGTATTTCATGCCAGGTAGTGTTCCATTTACTTTATCACATTGATGCTTTCGATGAAGATGTGATTTGATGCCGTTGGGTTTGCACAGTCCTGCGCCTCAGAGGCATTCAAGACTGAATAATAAATGACCGTCTCCCCGCGTTTCACTTGATTGTCCCGTGGCGACTTGGGTCCATTTATCTCCCTGTGACTCCCGCCTCCCTCTTCCCTGAGAATCATTAAATCCAGGCTTTTTTATTTTCCTCCCTCCCATCTGGGAATGTTGTTTTCTCCCCTCCCCTCTCCTCAACAATAAGAAAACACGCAAGGGATTGCATCTGGCAGCTTGAATTTCATAGCCCCGATCGAAGGCGAACTGGTTTCAATGTATCAAGGATCTTAGCAATCACCCTCGTCATCCACAAGATGAACAACCGTGTCCGAGTTCCGAACTGGCGACATTCACGTTTGTATTTCCCTTTCACCTCCCCAAAAAGTCTGATCTACATGTCTTTGCCCGAAGCTACGCCACACAAATTTCATCATGAGCCAGGCCCCGTCAGATCCTCAGATCAAAGGATTTTCATGCTCCCAAGATGGTGTGGAAAAAACAGAGAGAGAATGAACTCATGGCGGAACAAACACATGTACTCCCTTCTCTCATCGGCTGGAACACACCCAGACATGTAGAAAAGACATTCCTAGCTGTAGAAAACCCCAGCTGAGCTCTTCATTGATTGATAGGTAGATTGATTGATTGAAATGGTTGCATCTATTTTAGAAGTGTGGCTTGATGTTGGCTTCAAGAATGATTTGTAGCGAATACGTTGTGTCTTGTGTTAGCCTAAAAATCTCCAGTGGTTCAAAAATTCTCTGTCCAATCAGATAAAAAAACACATACAAGGTGTTTTTATTCTCATGCTGAAATGATGAATCAAATAATTTAATCACAAGAAAAGATTGAAGCAGAATGTCTACCTTGAGGCTTCGCTTAATTCCTATTCCCGGTGTTACGTGCTTAGCTTCCAGATTCAACCCATGTGATGGCGGCGGTGGAGGACCTGTCAGTATTTTTTTTTCATCCAGCTCTGAGCTGGTGTGGTTATCCACATAGATTGAAAAAAATTATTAACGGAGTCAACTTTGACATGGTTTGGCATAAAAATAAAAATTTTTCACTGGAGTTCCAATATATCGACAGTTGTATACAATGGTATCTCTACTTACGAACGTCTCTTCATACGAAATGTTCAAGTTACAAAACGTCTCAACAGGAAAATATTGCCTCGTTACGAAAGAAATTTCAAGATACGAAAGGTAAAAATACACAAAGGACTGCTACTCGCAGCTCCGAGTTTTCCTGAACGCAACATACTCATAGCTGCTCTACCATTGGCTATTACCGAGCATCATCCTGGCATCCCATTGGCTAAGAGGGACCTCTACCGTATTTGTCTATGCTTGTAAATAGAGAGATATGTCTCTCTGCAGCGTCCCCGTCATTCGCCCCTCGGGCCATGAGGTGTTCTGATAGTTTTAAGTAAATCACCCAGAAAGTGAGAGATGAGATGAGATGAGACCCAGAAAGTGTTCACCAGTCGGACAATTGATAACTGTGCTGAGATTTGCCACAGACATTTTCAAAGAATTGTTAAAAGCCGACAAAAGCAAATGTCCGTGGATCAGTTCTTGACAAAACGCCAGGAAAAAAACCACTTCTGAGGCAGTGAAAAGTTAAATGACCATTTTTATTCATTACTCTCCTTTGTTTTGTTTTTTTTTACATTATGCTCAATTGTGCAACAAATCTAATTGTAACATGATTTGTTACATATTTTGATGCATTTTTATGCTTTGGAAAACATGTATGTCTGAATATGGGGGATCTTGGAACGGATTAAGGCATTTAAATGGAAAACGTGCCTCAATTCACAAAATTTTCTAGTTCAGAAATTCTTCCATAACCAATTAATTTCGTCAGTAGAGGTACCGCTGTACTCTTAATTAAATGCATTTTTGAGACCACAGAATGCAAACTGCCTGCAGGAAGGTCGGAGCCAAGATTCAAACCCAGAACCTCAGAACTGTGACGTGGTAACCACTAAACCACAATTTTTACGAACAAAATTTGACCATAGCGTTGTTTCCCTTCTTTAAAACGGATTAATCGAGCTCTCCTTCCAATGCTCCCAATTATTCAAGAGGCAGGGAGATGAAATTGTAGCGTGCTAAAAATAATGGCGCTACAAATAAGTGCCGACCACTTGGAGTGATTGAGAGTTAGCCGGGGGGTGGGGGGGCGGGGGGGGTGACACGCGCTAACTTGGATTAATTGGCTCGCTCGGCTTCCAAACAAGGGGCCCTGCAACAACACAATGAGTCGGTGTCCTCGAGATGCTGCGTGCACATTTCGCCTCCATCAGCATCATCCTTCAACCCTCATTACCACTCCCTCCAGTCCTTGGGAGAACTCGGCAATCTGAAAGCATTGTTCATCTACCAGCAGCGGCACCTCATGTCTCTTTTATTATTCATACTCATGCGTGGATCCTCTTTCAGCCCACGGACACCTGCCAGGGGAGACACGCGGCACATAGTGATGTGTTCTCTCCTCTGATGCCAGCAACCATTCTCAACAAACCATATCAACACTGTTTGATTTGTACTCCACGTTTTGCCGTGGGAGTAAGACGCAGAGTGCAAGGTGGACTACCCTACACCAGGAGAGGTTGCCACGCAATCCATAAGGCACAAAGGTCCACTAAGTGAACCACAATCAATCCAATAACTCTGAACCGGTAATGGATGCTTTAGCGCTTAAGGCCCGATTATCGGTTGTCCCTGAAAGTTCATCGTTTTCACCCCTTACGATTATCGGATGTCTCAGAAAGATTACAGTGGTACCTCTACTTACGAACGTCTATTCATATGAAATTTTCAAGTTGCGAAACGCCTGAACAGGAAAATATTGCCTCTTGTTACGAAAGAAATTTCAATAAAAGAAAGATAAAAATACAGCAACTCGCAGCTCTGAGTTTCCTGAACGCAACATACTTATAGCGGCTCTGCCATCGGCTATTACCTAGACTCTTCCTGGCATCCCATTAGCTAAGAGGGACCTCTACCTTATGTGTCTATGTGTGTAGATCGATATAGAATAGATAGATGTGCCTATGCACCGTCCTCGTCATTCGCCCCACGGGCCTTGACGTGTTCCGATGGTTTTATGTAAATGTGAATCACCCTGAGAAAAAGTGTTCACCAGCCGGGCGATTGCTCACTATGCTGATTTTTGCCTTGGACATTTTCGAAGGATTGTTAAAAGCAAACATCCTTGGATCAGTTCTTGACAAAACGCCAGGCAAAAACCACTTCTGAGAGAGAACATGGACAAACGAGGGCAAAAAACGATGAGGACGCTGTTAAAAGTTAAATGACCATCATTTTTATTCTTTGTTTTTTTTTTTAATATTCTACACAACTCTCATTTACTTTGCAAGACAGTAATCTAATTGTAACATGTATTTGTTACAAATTTTGATGCATTTGTATGCTTCAGAAAACATTTATGTCTGAATTTTGGGGGACTTGGAACGGATTAGGGCATTTGCATGGAAAACACGTCTCAACTTACAAACGTTTCTAGTTCAGAAATTTCTTCCAGAACCGATTAATTTCGTAAGTAGAGGTGCCACTGTATTCTAAAAGGTGTCTTATTCTCATCTGGGCTGACAACGGCAAATGTTAGACCTGTAGAATATTTACAATGGCCGTAATGATGGCCAATCAGGCTAATTCGTCTAGTGCTGTCTGGTTAACCCTTCCAGGGACAGCGGTTCCTACAGTGGACAGCGAATCATGTTTTCAGGTTACAGGGCGCATGAAAGGGTTAAATAGATCAAACATGTTTTGATTTATGGTTCTCGAACCTCTTGGGTCCATGACCCCCTTAAAGCAGTGCAGGTTTGCGAGTGTGCGTGCACTTACTGAAATGTGATTTATCATTCGTTTCACACATTGCTTCCGGTCGTGAAGACGTTCTGCAACACTTTTAACCATCGCAAACAGGTTTTCTTGTTGCAAACTCACGCCGCTCAGCAAGGTACTGGCTTTAGAAGGGAGGATTTATGTTCCAATTTTAAGAACCACTGGTTTAGTACACACGAGTACATGAGTATCTATTTGGCCTCATAAGGTAACAAATGTAGCCGCACACAAAAAGGGACACTTTCATTATTCGGATGCTCTCTCTTTTCATGGCCTGACTGCCTCCCACCCGCCCTCTCCTCGCTCAGTTGACGTCACAGTCATTAAAGCTTTGCCTCTGAGCCTCGTTACTGGAGACTCCAATGCACAAGAGCCCTCTCGCCGGCACGCTCTGAAGAGTCAATCTCCACCTGATGAATTTGCCGCCCCGGCCGACGTGACAGATGCAGTAACCGCAGCAATCGGTCCGGGGCCTCCGTCCAGGCATCTTGCCATGCGTTTGATACCTGCGCGTTTGGTGGCGACTTAAAACCACCTCTTATTGTTTGGGTCGCAGAGATTGCAGAAGATCCGGTTTCGCAAAGGATAGGATATTGCAAAATGGAAACAAGGTATTCAGTTTTAGGAATTGTCGGGAGGCTTCAATTGCTTTATCTGCAAGTCATGTCACCGCATATGAGGCCAAGCTTACTTGGTGCGGAAGATTCACCCGCATTAATAAAGCCTTATTTTGAGCAGGATTTATGATATTGTCTCTTAAAATGGCTCTCTTTCTTGACAGGTTCTTCCATCTCATCCTCTGACCGCGTGTCTGAAAAAGCTCTCCACAAAGAGTTTAATTAATAGCCACGAGTTTACTGATCAATGACCATTTTCATTGTTGGAGAAGGTTCTAATGGGGTTGTTCAAGGTCTTAAAAGACTGAGCAGGATGTGTTTGCTTGCTGGAGCAGAGATAAAGGAGAGAAGTCATTTGTGGCCAATGTGTTTCTTTTGGGGGGGGGGATTATATTGGAGAAAAAAATACTTTTCTTCCCATTCCAAAATGGTCGACGCAGATATGAGCGATAAAACATGGATTTGTACCGCATTTTGTTTGTTTGTTGTTTTTTTTTTTTGATGCATACCTCAAAGCTACAATTCCTAAGTTCCGGCTGCCTGTTGCAAAGAGATAAGAGAGTCCAGGGTGGGGACGGGAGGGGTGGCTGGCACACGGTGTGTTGGAAGTGAAAGAAGACAGTTGGGTCAATATCACTATACGGTGCTTTTGGCGTCCTTATTATAGTTGGCTTGACCACCATTGGAACTGTGTGCAGTATGTAAACCGTGTGTATGCTTGTTCATTTCCCGTACGTGCTAATCAACTATCAACGCGCATGTGCAGCATAGATGAGCAAAGGGACGGAGGTTGGTCCGCGATGCCACAGAGAGAAATCCCTTGCAAGATCATTTGCGTAGATAACGTTTCTCCCAGTTGAGCCGCTTTTACAATTTGCTCTCCTTGCAAGCCATCCATCACCCCAGTTCACTGCCTGGGATTGGATTTATTTGTATTTTTTAAGCCATCTGTGATGTTAAAATGGAAGTTTGATTAGGGCATCGACAGCGGCGGGTGCAGCTGGCCGCCGCGTCGTGAAAAATGAGCGAAGGCCCCCGCAGAGCATGAGGAATAAAAAAGCCCCAAAAATGGGAGAGGAGAGGATATTATGAAGAGTGTATGAACTCCACATTGTTTTGATAAATAACGGCAACAAGTCCAATCCATCACCGGCTCGACGCTGAGCATTAATAATGAATGCGGGTTTTTTTTCCCTGCGAGAAAAGATGCAAAAAAAGGAGGAGTCGTCACACAAAGAAAACAGCCTAACATTGTGAGAAAAAAAAAGACCCTAAGCCCTTATTTTAGCGACCTGTGCCCCATCAGTTGGTATCTTGTTCAACCGTACCAAAAGGAAGCTTTGAGCAGGGTGGCAATTAAAAAAACAAAAAAACAAAAACAAAACAAGTGAGTCACACATCGCCGGACAACGATGTCATCATACCGCAAAGGAAGTTTAACCAAATCCTATTATTTTCAGTTCCATGTATTATATGATTTGAGATCAGCAGATCCAAGGTTGGCCATTTTAAAAACTGGGGGTGTCTATACAGTAAGCCTGTGCTTTGCTCATTGTAAATCAGTCTCTCTTTTCTCCCTCTGAGACACTCAGAAATTGTTCTACTTACTTTCTGGAATACATTATCTCTGTTCAGCGTAGCTCGGAGTCCGGCTTCTTTTTCCTGTTGACCTTTCGACTTCTTTCCTGCTTCAAGGGACTTAGCGAATAATTTTTGAAAACCAAAAGGGACTTTAAAGGTTCATCGTTTTGTATTGAGGTGCCGGATGTCACGTTGTGCCCGAAGCGATAGAATGATCGCTTCGTGCACAACAAAATAAGGAAGTGGATCCCCGAAATAGCAGACACAAAAAGAGATTTTGTCAGATAACAAAAGGAGTCTTTAATAACGAACACAAAATACCCGACAGGGAGGATAACAAAAAACGCTGGTCAAAATAAGGACCAGGAATCGAATAGAGCGAACAACAGAAAACGCTTGCGGAAAACAAATGGCAAGGAAGGTCTGATTAGTCAATATAAAAATGTCATACGCAAGAGGAACAATGGCGCGTAATAACAAGGTTAAGAGGCAACGAATAATCTGAATAGGAATTTGAGCGAGAGTATTGGCGCGGAGTGGAATTCTCCGGCAGTGAGTAGACTGCCAGAGCGTCACAATAAAGGCACAGTAATCACTCATAAATGAGTAACAGGTGTGCAGGCGGAGAGAAAGCCCGCCCCCTGCTGGCAAACACGGGACGTGACACCGGATGGCCACGTGGTCAATAAACGGCTGAAAAGTTCAGCAGGAGGAGCGGCTATCCTTGACTTGCAACTGCTCACTTTTCGCGGCAGGACTCTGTTCCAAATGAATAGAGAGCTTTCACTTCATCCGCTTCATTCTCACAAGGTTCGCGGGGCATGCTGGAGCCCATCCCAGCTGTCTTCATAGGCGGGGGACACCCTGAACCGGTTGCCAGCCAATCGCAGGGCACACACAGATGAACAACCATCCGCGCTCAGAACAATTTTGAGTGTTCAATCAGCCTGCCATGCATGTTTTTCGAATGTGGGAGGAAACCGGAGTACCCGGAGAAAACCCACGCAGGTACAAGGGGAACATGCAAACTCCACACAGGAAGGCCGAAGCTGGGATCGAACTCGGTACATGGACACCACCATTGTTGTTTTTTGTTTTTTTGCATGTTCTCCCCGGGTCTGCTTGGGTTTTCTCCGGGTACTCTGGTTTCAACCAACATTCCATACAAAAAACATGCATGGCAGGCTGATTGAAATTGTCTCTAAGCGTGAGTATGAGCGCGGATGGTTGTTCGTCTGTGTGCCCTGCAATTGGCTGGAGACCAGTTCAGGGTGTCCCCCGCCTACTGCCCGAAGACAGCTGGGATAGGCGCCATCACCCCCCGTAACCTTGTGATGATAAAGCGATCGGAAAATGGATGGATGGGAAAATTGTCTCGCCTTACTTTGTCGTCCCTCGACAGGAACTGTGCCTTCCAACCAGAAGCATACTCAACAATCTAATCAGTCATTAGGTAGTACTAGACAAGTCGCAAAAGAGACGAACCATTATGCAAAAATGAATCCATGGCTGAATAAGTTTGAATAACTGAAAAAAAAAAGCCACCAAATTCCATCAACCACCGGAGGGAGGGCGAGAGTTAGAAAAAGAAATAAAAGGAGAAAGGGCCATGAAATGAAAGCGAGCGACATCCCAGACCTGCTTTTCCACCCGTCCGCCCATCTGTCCACTCACGACGGTGGAGACACTCCAGCTGTCAAAGCCTCTTCGCCTCTGCCGGGCTAACGCTAATTTACAAGAAGCCTCGGGTTTACACGCGACATACAAGAGTGTACTTGGAACAAATTCACAAGTTCCAGCACGAACAATTTGCAAATCTTTGTGTTGCCCAGTGTCATCCGAAGTCCGACGGGTATGCAAATGAATCTTTAATAGTAGCTTGGCCTTTGCCTGACATTAAATGAGGGGAAGCGGTGATGGGCTGTGTGTGGCTGCAATAAACATGCAGCGGGCGGCATTAAGTCCTCTGACCTCGTGACCACCGCTGCTCATTCAGAGTGCCCTGCTCTCACTATTAATAGAGAGGGGCGCATGGTAAAAGCCATCGAAAGCTGTTAGTCGGTAGGAGGGGGGGAAAAAAAAACAAACGTTTCAAAGGAAAGGCCTTGAAGAGGATGCAGCTGGACGATGTTCAAAGACCTCCCCGGACTGCTGGCTTGGTTCGATCCCCGGGGGGCGGGAGGGTCCCACACTCATCTCCGGCCTTCGTCACAGATGAGATTGAGAACAGGAAGTAGACTGTCATTTTTTTTCCCTCCCTCTCAATATTACCATTTAATATGTGATTCTCCTCTTCCCGTATATTTTTAACACTAGGAGCAATAAATTAATCACTACTACCCGAATGATTGGTCCGGATGATTCCAAGATTCCTGCAAGCTGTTCGTACCCTTGTGCTAAAGAAAGAAAAGACCCACTGAAATAACTTGGAACTGATGAGAGTGCCATTTGCCAAAACGCATACTGACACCACCCCCCCCCAAAAAAAAAATTGAGAGATACAAAAATCACAGTCACTCTAAAAGAACAGAGAGGAAAAAAAAGTGTGAAGTACTGTGAAACGTTGAGGAGGCTTAGTTATATTCTGGGGCTGCTTTGCTCCATCTGCCACAAGATGTCTTAAATACATACAAGACTATAAAGTCATTCTGGACTGAAATATGCTGCGCAGTCAGTAAGCTTGGTCTCATAGTTGGCAAACAGTCCTCCAACCATATAACAAATCAAAATCAAAGCTGAGAATATGAGATTAAGACACTAGATTTTTTTTCTTATTTCGATTCAAAAAAAATATAAAATTTTCCAAAGTTATTCTCAGTCGTCATTTTTGTTTTTGTATTAGCACTTCTGTCAGTTTGATGTGATTTCCACGGCCATTGTGTGTGTGTGTGGGGGGGGGGGGGGTTCCCCCTTCCTTTGACAATAAGCTATCAACAATTCTGATTTTGGAATGGAAAATACAATTCTTGGCCAGTGGCAAAAAAATAAAGTATTAAATAAATAAAGTAATAACATCTCCAAAGTTTGGCAAAAAAGAATAGTGATTGTTACTATAAAAGAAGGGGGGGGGGGGAAGCAACATCCTTGAGATGTGAAAATGTAATTTCTATCATTTCCCTCCCCATTAGTCAGCTTTGAGGCATTTGTGTCATTATCCTTGGACACTCGACGAAGACGCACTAATGACTTTATTTAGCTGTTATATGATGAAACTCAATGACAGCATTTTCAAAACGTGACTGAGGGAGCATAGCCACACAATTCCTTTCGTATTAAAAAGACATTTTGTCTTGTTCTGAGGTCGGCTGGTTGAACTTCAATCGTCAAAACGATCGCACGTCAGTGGCCGACATCCCCGGGGAATGTCCAAGGAATGAATTTAAAATAGTCCGGTTACCACCATTTTTAAGTTTTGATGGGTTTGCTAAAATCTTAAGTATTTCTACTATAAATAATAATAATAATATATATATATATATATACTAGAGCTGTCAGTTTAGCGACAGTGAAAAATGTTCTTTAAATTTTAAAATCGAAATTGTTATTTCAGAAAATATTTGCATTTGGCACATAGAAAACTGATTCATGATTCCATGTTGATGAGAGCATTAAAATGGGGAAAAATAGGACAAAAAATGTAAACGGAAATTAAGAAACGATAAAAAATGTGTGAGTAATCACAATTTATTTTTTTGTTCATTTGAGTTAATTATGACATTTGCATTTTTAATTTAATCGTTTGACTGCTCTAATATATACTGTATATTATTTTATGCGATGCCGTTGATCCTGTGTCGGTAGGTGCTGCCGTTTTGCTGAACAATGTACAGTGGTACCTCTACTCTTAATTGGTTCTACAAGAAATTTCTTAACTAGAATTTTTTTAAAGATGTGTTTTCCATGTAAATACCCTAATCCGCTTCAAGACCACAGCAAAAATTCTGAAAAATATTTTCTAAAGCATAAAAATGTGTAACAAATACATCTTACAATTAGATTACTGTATTTTCATATCTTGAAATTTCTTTCCCAACAAGAGGCGATATTTTCCTGTTGAGGCGTTTCGTAACTTGAACATTTCGTATGAAGAGACGCTCATAAGTAGAGGTACCACTGTACTTCTAATGTACTGCTCCTCTTCCAGGATCTACATTGATTTTTGTTTTGGGCTGTAAGAAGAAACAAGGTTAGGGGGAGAGAAAAAAAACTTGTCCATCCATCCATCCATCCATCCATCCATCCATTAACTGAATAATGCAACACGTATAGTCTAACTCACAGGAGACTCTGTGCAAGTGGCTGTGAAAACGGTTATCTGTGAGGAATTACTCGAGTTATTTCATTTCCATTTCACCTCTGCAGCTGGTTGGAAAAATATTCTACCCTCACAGTTGTTGAATATAAACAAAAGAATGGAAAGAATAAGACCGGAAATGATCTCTTTTTAAACTCTGCGAAATAGCTTCCAGGCAGATGTTCATCACAGGTCAGTGGTGCATCGGGGTGTATGTGACCATGCAGCAGTATGAACAATTTAGTCACAGTGCAGACAGGAAATAGTGTTGGACATCGGCCCATTTTCTGTAGTTATCTAGTATGAGAACGTTTCGATTTGGTGCTACTCTTGCCATCAGTCCGTGGACTGCAGTGCCGTGGGGATTTTTAATCCACTCGAATCAGTTTGCCTCACAGGGTCAGCTAGCTGGCCCAACAATAGGGTCAGCATTTTTCCATTGTGATTGGTCAGGCAGAAACATACAAAAATTGGGCCTTTGTTGTCCACTTATTCGAAGTGGAGATTCTGACTGGAGATTAGTGTGGCTCTCTGCACGGTTCATGAACGTGTGCTGAAGCTTATTTGCCCATGAAACCCACAATAAACAACTCCACAGATGACATTACAAAAGCCAATCTGCAATTCATTAGTGATCAAACAAACCCAGGTGTTCATTTCTCTGGCGAGCTTTCTTTGTGTGTGTGTGTGTGTGTGTGGGGCGGGGGGCAATGTGATTCAATATAGAAGACAAAGCTCAGCTTTGAATGACAACGTAGAAGCGTTGTTAATATAGCGATATGTTTTACAAGTGCCGTGTGATGGCCCTCTGGAAAATCGCGCCCTTTCATCGATGTTATGAGTCTTTGGCCAAATAAATTGCCATTCCACATCTAGTCCTAAAAATCTCCTTGGGAGTGCTATAAATAAACAAAAGAAAATTGATAATGCAGCTCTCAAAACCAGTTGTTCTTGACAACATGAAATTTTGTAGGCATGTCGATCAGAAGCAGATGCACCAAAGACTGTCACGCCATTTTGGTTTGAAGCTACCATTTCGAACCCATTGCGTATTAACCGCTGGGGACTCTTGAGCAGTGCCTTGAAAGACCGCGGGAGTCGTTATGACAGCACAGATTGTTGCTTAACTTTCAGGGACAGCGGTTATGACAGCGGACAGTTTATCAAGTGACCATTATTTGTGCTTGAAAGGGTTAAATATTAAAAGTATCTAGCGCTAATGGCCGGCCGTCATGAATTCCAATGTGCGTGTAGGTAGCTTTGCGGGGAATTGAAGCCGCCCCTGACATGCGATCCAGAGATACAGCCGTGGCACCTCTGAGGCTCTTGGGCTATGATCATCCGTCAAAGCGCTAACCCACTATCCGAGGCGGTAAATTAAATAATAATGGACTGCACAGTTTCGTGTCATGGACATGTTGCTGACCCAGAGCAAATGGCCGCTTCTAAAGGCTCAACGGCGAAACACCAAAATATTATATATAGTATCCAGATACAAGAAAAAATTGCATGTGAACCCATTTTGGAATTACCTGGATTCCTGCATGTAGATTTTCACCTCTGTTTTGGAAAATACCAACCCAGGCCTTTCAATGTATTGTAAGAGGCAAAATGGGTCAAACCTAGTAGTCGGGGAAGCTGCTGCTGCTGCACGAGCCGACGTCACTTCACATCAATTGCTCGTTCAGTCTCTGTTGCAACCTGACCGACAGTCTGAGTCTGAGATGCGCAAGTGGGACAGCGCTATACTTGAGGGCCAAAACAGATGTGATTTGAGACTTGACAGCTAAGGTGCTTGACTGTGTTTTTAAATCAGGTTCTTCCAAGTCAAACGGATCAAGGCACACTTTTTGGATGGGATGCAAAATGTTCATCACAAAATATGCTGCCAATTTTTCCAAACTGAATGAAGAATCAAGGAACATTTAAGAGTTAAATGCAACGTGAAATGTTACTTGCTCGCCAAATCAGGAGCACTCGCCGGAGAATTTGGGTGTGGATGTCATGAAAACTCATTTGAATTGGAAAAAATACAAATCACCTTTTGGTTTAAAACGATGTGAGCGCATTAAAACCAGAATAGCGAATCATCAGATGATTCAGAATTGTTTTTTAATGACAAGCACATTGAAGGCGTCCCAGTTACAGGTTTGGACATCATAGCAAACAAATTTAGAGGCAACATGAAGAATTCCAAGCATCAGGATAAAGGATTTTAACCCTTTCATGCACTCTGTAACCTGATAACAAGGTAAATTGTCCACTGTAGTAACCGCTGTCCCCGAAAGGGTTAATTTAAAAAAAATCATAACTCTGTGTCTATATTTTTGGGACAATTGCATGACTGTTTTGAGAGCGACCATCCGCTTCTTGCACATCTTCGCCCTTGGATCACGCACCCGTGGTGCTGCTCTGTTCTTATTTGGCAGGGGGGGGGGGGGCTGATGGCGTGGCGCCAACGCGGAGTCGCGATGCCAAGCTCGCTCTGCCAGCTGTCTCCATTGTCTATTTCAATGCCACGCGCGGGGACAGGATGAAATGCTGAGAATCGTCGCGCCGCTGAAAGCCGCACAATCTACAACTCACCAAATGGCACAATTTCCGTCGTTCTAAAATGTAACATTTTTTGCGATGGTGCCATAGATGGGTACTGGTGATGGCAAAACTTGGGGTTAACCAAACCCGATTCTGGTCATTGAGCACCTATACGCAAAGACCTTTTCACACTCACATTTACACGGATGGACAATTGAACCTGCCATTTAGATTTTTTGGAAAGTGGGAAGAAGGCAGCAGGGAGAACATGAACACTCGGAACTGTGAGGCAGACCTGCCGTCCACTTTGCTCCCCGACATGATAAACAATCCCTGAAAAGTGAGAAGACAGCTCGATCATCTACGGGTAGCAAACACTGTGGCGTTTTGAAACCTCAGACTGTAGAGGATAAGCAGTCGCGCGTAAAACCAATATTTGTGCAGATGAAACACAGAAATACAAACACAGGCTGTACACAACAGCGAGGGATGGGGACGGCGGGGTATGCCAGCATCGGAATTGAAGAGGCCTTCCAAAGACACGGCGGAGGAATGTTAACAGAGCGCATCCCTGCGTTCACCGGGATCCAAAGCCCGCCCCCCCTCCCCCCGGGACGTAGACGACTTCAAAGAGCTGCAAATTATTGGAAAAAAGAAAAAAAAAGGATTCAAGCAGATCGGAAGGTCAGACGAGTGGGTGGCGGTTCCGTAATTTTTGCCTATGTGATGATGTAATGGCGGCGAAGGATCATCAGATCATATCGGGAAGGGGAGTGTGCAAATAGGTTTCTATTTGTACAAACACAAAAGTCATTTTTGATGTTATTCTATAATCCTTGGAAATCAATAAATGTCTACTCAAGAGTTCACAATCCAGTGAAGGGTGGCATGTTCAAGGGTCGGTCTTCACTAATGTGCAGATTCTTGCTTTTCGAACCTTTGGGGCATTTTGGTGCCAAGGAACTATGGTGAAGTGAGTTGAGTTTTATTCAGACCAAAGTTGCGCTTTCCCACCATCGGTCAGAAATTTGAATGGATGGGAAACTATGTGAAGCTCACAAAAGCATGACATCTCAGTTTCGACGACATACAAGGCGCTGCCTTGAGATGAGAGTTTCTTTGTTACATGACCATGCTTGTAAGGCAAAACACAGGGATCTCAAATCATCCTGCCCCACTGAAAATAACACTGAATGGAAATACCTCGGTTTTCGTCCATAATCCGTTCCAGAAGGTTGTTCGAAAACCGAAACCATGCTAATAAAAATGTTTCCTGAACACGTCTGCTCACAATGGACAGCAACACGAGGAAGCGTCACTTCCTCATCTACCCGAGGAAGCGTCACTTCTTCATGTAAGGAAGGCGAGAGGAGTCAAGTGGTGCATTCAAGTGCGCTCAGTTTGTTCGAGAACCGAAATGTGTTAATCATCCGAGACATAAAAAAACTCAACATTTTAAGAAAACCTTTATTAGTCTCGCAATGGAGAAATTCCAGATTCACAGCAGCAAAGTTATGAAAGGAAGAAGTAGAACAACAAAAAAAATAGGAGCTGCTGGAAAGGCAGCCACTCTCGCGGCGCCATTTTGAAGTCAAAAAACGAATTGGTCGAGAACCGAGATGTTCGAAAACCGAAGTTTGACTGTACCATGAATCCATTCCAGCTCCAGTCTACCCCTCCACCAATGTGAAAAACACCACATTAAAATATTGCACAATTTTGTAACATCATTAGTATGAAAATAATTAAAATGTGTGTGCGTTTGTGTATCAAGATTAATTAACTACAGTGCCTTCCTACCTGGCGACATGAAGACAAAGACTCATCTACTGAACGTAACTCAGGTAAGTAATATCAGCCGCTCTTGCAGAGGATAAAGAAGATATGCCTGTGAATAAAATATTGTCTGTCTTCATGTTTTGTGTCAGGCAAAGTAAACATGAACTCTCTTTTGTATTAATTAAACTGCATTTGGGAGGTGGGGGGGTTGTGAGACCCGACTCGATTCCAGTGAGGGCAACCTGCTAACAGAAAAAGCCCAAACGGCTCACCGGGAAGGATAAATCAAAATGGCAACTAATTTGCCCGATTGATTTTTTTTTTGTTGGGGTGTGGGGGGGCTGGTCAACAATTTCTAAGGAATTCAGTTTAGCCACTCCAGGCGGGAACGCCCGATCACCATGGCCGCAATATCGTGTCGCTGATTTAGTCCCGGACGACAATGATTTATTAAACATCCGTACGTGTTAGTAACACCGGCTTTACACCTTATTTAACGAGGACGAGATGCCTTGGAGAAAACTCTTCGTGGCGTCTGTTTGAATCACGTCTAAAGGACCAATCACTATGTTGTGTCCATAAAGTTGCACTGGAGACATACTCGAGACCGACAAAGCTCTCTGAAGCACTTTATAGCGACTAAATAATGCATGACCAGATGAGCACACACATGATGTAGCGCAGGCATCTGTCAGGGCGAGGACCAATGACAAATCCTACTGGACAAGCAGGACAACAATACTGCTCATGTATCAGCATAACAGCCGACACAGTAATTGCACCTCACTTATTCACCTATTTGCATTGTTTTTTCTCTCTGTGAAATCTATCCTGAGCTCCTCAGCGAAAGACCGACTATTATTTACATTTATTCTGGTCTTTCCGAAACGCCATCAGATGGCCAAAAATTCCACAAACGACCTGTCTGAAATAGGCATTGGTGTTGACTGGCGGGGAGGAGCCAAGTTTAGCCTGGGTTGTGAGTGGAAATTATAGTGTTTGCGCTACATGTGCTAGCATTTTAATTAAAAAAAAAAAATCACCGGTATTTATTTTTGTATATACCTTATGGCAGTGGTTCTTAACCTTTTTAGAAGTACCGAACCCAACCAGTTCACTCATTCAGTACCAGACAATTCTGGACCAAGTCTGAAAAGACGTTTAAAAACGTCTTTTGGAGTGAATGAGTTAATATGCACACCACCGAACCCTCCTTGAGTGAAAAATATATCAATATTTTTTTTTACAAATTCAATATATTAAAAAAGCATTTATTAAAAACTGAATTTAAAAAGGTAAAAAATATATATATATACGTTTTAAAAAAAAATTTAACAACGTACGACCACCACACACACGACTACGAAGCGAACTAAATTTCCCGCAGCAGTGATTGGACAAGCAATGTCATGTGATCATCTGCAGCCAGTGATGGCCAAGCGGGCGTGTCATAACTAATTAACATGTTGAGTCGCGTGACAGAGGCTCCGTCAAACCCCCGAGACCGATTTAGCGAACCCAGGTTAAGAACCACTGCACTATGGTAATGCTCTAAGATGGTCTTGAAATTATATTTCAAGAGTTTTGGAATCCTAGTTTGTGGGATACTTATCTTTTGGAGTATTTATAAAGGTAATTCTAAAAAGGAATTGGCAGACATCCTGCAGAAATCCTGTAATGTAATTTTGGCTTTTGAGTTTTTGACTCTGGTTTACCATCCAAGGTTAGAACTATACGCACTGTTGCATGTGATTGTGAACAATGGGATGTCATGATTTTATGGCTCCTTCCATATCTGCGACTGCCACGTTAGTCATGCTTAATGTACAGAAGGTTAAACAAGTTAAGCGGGCAGATCTGCGCAGTTGCGAGCGTGGTCGCAGCCAACTTCACTCGTGGCCAACCTAAGCGGCTCCTTTAATTCCCTTCAAATGTGTTTGCTCACTCATGAAATGGGCCCTCTTCAGACTGCCTCACACTCCTGATTGTTTCTGTGGCCCCTCGCTGCGATGGTCTGAAAAATGAAACAGCATGTTTCAGAGGGTTTGATTCTCACCGTTTCACATGTCCTTTGAGTTAAAAATACATTTGTTTGCATTTTAGTTTTATAAAAGCCCACGCAAAATACAATGTGTAAACTCTGATGAGCAAACGCGTGGAAGCCCAAACTCCCAGTCCGCAAGTAGACAATGACATCTGACTATGAAGCCAGCCCAAGAGCGGCCCACCCTCCTTAAACACTCATTGTACTGCTCGCACGGAATTCCAGATGTGCACATCACTTATTCAAAACTGGGAATAGAACGCGTACGGCATGAGATCCGACCGGCCCAACCCTGTAACCACCCATTGAACCGTCTCCAGACGAATCGAAAACCAGCTGTTGAAACAACCGCCGGGCCAAGTGTTCCCAAAGTCTGCTATAGTGGAAAACAAATACTGCAAAAAAATGTCATCAAAAGAATGTCCATGATGTGAGTAAAAATGACAAGCCCAGGAGGGAGTGGGATGTAGACAAAGCGAGGTGACGGGGAGGAAGTGCTGGTAAAAACGAGCTTGGACGAGCCAGCTGGAATGTGAAATGCAGCCTGGAACAAAAAAAAAAAAGGAAAAAAAGTGGTGCAGAAATTCTATTTGACTTGTTGAGAGAAAATGGAAATGACTGTGAGATTGAGCCACAAGTCTTTTCGATCGCCCAGCAGCGGACTGCTTTGCCCTGTTATCTTTTGCAAGACCTGCCTTACTATTGCTGTAACAAGCTTTAAAATATGTGTTATGGACCAGAATTATGTCAATAAATTAAACGTTTACCAGGTTGTGAGGAAAAAGTCAGAATTTGTCACGAGAAGTAAAACGACAAGAATTTTTATTTCGAGACCAAAATCATAATTCTGACTCATCGAATTCGGCAGGATTTTTTGGGGTGAATTTCTTATTGTTGAAATGATCAAGTCACAATATTGCGTGAGAAAGTCAGAATTTTGGGTGCGGGGGGTGAAGGTACCCTTTCATGTACCCTGTGACCTGATAATATGATAAGCTGTCCACTGTACTTATTTCAGACAAAAATTAATCCATCCATCCATTTTCTGATCCACGTCATCCTCACAAGGGTCACAGCAGTCTTCAGGCAGTAGGCGGGGGACACCCTGAACCGGTTGCCAGCCAATCGCAGGGCACACAGAAACGAACAACCATCCGCACTCACACTCAGACCTACGGACAATTTTTGGCGTTCAATCAGCCTGCCATGCATGTTTTTGGAATGTGGGAGTAAATCGGAGTACCCGGAGAAAACCCACATAGACACTGTCACACTACAAGAGAGAGATTTTTTTTAATTTACAGGAATAAAGTGTTCCACTGTGAAAATTAAGTCCGAATCGGACTCAGAAAACGTAAATTTAACCGGAATGAAGTTGGCAAAGTCATTTTATGAGAGGAAACATGGTGCTCGATCCGCATCATAATATTCAGCGAAAAAGTCATTTATTACTGGAATTCGGCAAAATTACGCGTCTTTTTTATGAAATGAAAAATGGAAATTGTGAGATTAAAGGTGGAATTCAATGTCAAATGAAGACACTTCACCCCATTGCCCAGAGACTGGGCCAGTTTGGCAAAAGGCGGGCTACAATAACTCACAAGCAACTAACACTTATTTCATAATGAGCCAGGGAGCTACAATAACGAGAGCATCTTGACTAAAAATACCCCCGGGCTCTTTTATGAAACAATATCGAGCGGAAAAATCATCGGTTTTACCAAGGCGCTTCGCCCACGCCCCCGTGTGCTCCATAAACACCCGAGTCGCAAAAGGTCAAGAGATTATTTTTCAATTAAAAACTCTCTTTGTCCCGCCCCCGCGAAGAATGAGGAAGACCACGATAACCAGGGCCCGTGGAATCAGCCTGATACCACGCCAGCAACTGCCTTACACCTTTTGTTCCTTATCATCATCCTAAAGTGACAAGGACATGCGAAAGTTGACGAGATTTTACGTTTGTCAAGTTCCTGATTGAACTAAATCCACTATGATCGCTAAATACACAATTTAAAATGATATTACACCACATAACATGCTGAACACCACAAGTGGGACTTGTACTGTGCTTTGAGAATCACTTCTGACGATAATAAAATAAAAGTAGAGTTGAACACTTCCATTGACGGGCAACCCCCCCCCAAAAAGTGTTTATTGGATTGACTCAATTTTATTTTGTCAAGAGGTTGCACAAAATAAAATAATCTGGATCCAGATATTTGTAATTATTTTACATAGCTGTAGAGCAGGGGAGTTAGACTCATTTTTTGTCACGGGCCACTTTGGAGTTACGGCTTCCTTCGGAGGGTCGATGTAAAATCTCAACGTTATTTCTTGCCAATGACAACTTTACATTTCTGTACAGATTTCAGCACGGATCATGAAAGTTGAAACACATGATACGCTCCCGCGGGCCACATAAAATGACGTCGCGGGCCGGATCTGGGCCCCGGGCCTCGACTTTGAAATCAACGCTGTAGAGCAGGCATGTCCAAAGTCCGGCCCGCGGTCGAATTTCATCCGGCCCTCGGCCCCCGTCATAAAATCAGTGCCGTCTGGCCCGCAGGTTGGGCGCAATGGAACACGTGTTGCATTGACTGAGGTCTCGTAGACTGGGGAGTGATGTTTCATAGAGTACTGCTTCCCTCTAGTGGCTAAATGAGTAATAGCATTCACTAAATGAGTAATAGCATTTAGACACTAGAGGGCATCACTCACGAGTTAACAAGACATCACTCCGTGATTATATTGACTGATATGTCATATTTCAAATTCCTGTTTCAAATGAACCAAAATAAATTCTTAAGATTGTTGAAATTAAAATAAAAATGGAAATGTGAAACAGACTGGCTTACTAAAATTTGTTGAACAATATTGTTGTTCAATGTAAAGAATGTCAGCCAAGGTCGGCCCCCCGACATTTTACCACATAAAATCTGGCCCCCTTGGCAAAAAGTTTGGACACCCCTGCTGTAGAGTCTACTTAAAAAAATAAATAAATCTGGATCCATACCTCCTGCACCTACTTGATGAAATAAAATTGGGTACTGTTGTACATTCAACACACCATTTTTTTCCAGTGTAATACACAAAATATTCACTGCCTAAATACTGTTCAACGTCAACACATTAAATGTTAAAAAATGTTGGATTTTAAACATTTGGATACTCTTCCAAAAAGTGCAAGAACCACTGGGATTTGTAATAGCTTCCTGTGAGTCTTGAAGAAAATAGCATTAGCCTAAAAGCATAATCAGCTATGTTTTTTTTTTTACCTTTTTCAGAAAAAAAAGATATATTGAACAAACGAAAACAGTCGACTTGCAGCGATTTAATCTCAGGCCCTTAAAAAATGTAAAAACTACTTGGGCAAATATGATCAGGGCTAACATTTTAACTTAGAAAACTTATTTTCATCTGTTTTAGCACATAAAAATGAATAACACATCCCCTTTGCATCTGGAAGCTCTTATCTAAAACGACATACCGGGACATAAGTTGAGGAATTTTGTTCATAGCTCTTTAAGAAAATGTTGACAAGCCACTTTGATGAGTTAAACTCATTGTATTTAACAGTTCCGCTTAATAATATGAATATATCCGTCTGTCCATTCACCTCTAATGGACACCCGTGTTAAAATGAGTTAAGGGAATTGCATCTGCAAATGGGATTAGCTCAAAGCACCTCTGAGGACATCCAGCAGATGATCTACTGAACGGTTTATATTCTTTCACTTGCTGGGGAGCTGCATAAATGCTCAGTGGCGTCAGAGCTTGACGGTCTAGCAGCTCTCAGCACTATTGTGTGTGCGTGTGTGTCTGTGTTGTACATGTCCATCCATCTATATGGCGCAAGTCTGATTATGTGGTAGAGATGAAAAGGGCAGTTGTTCATTAAAAGAATTTGTATCCTGTTTGACCTCCCCGTACCTTTCACAGCACACATTCCCCCGCGTGGGCCTTGCACATACAGACGCACCTGAAGGTCAGTGCGTGGGGGTGGGGTGGGGGCTCATATGAGGCGAGGCTGCTCAAGGGGAGCAAGAGTTCTACAAATCCTCGTGTATTTTACAGTATTTAGTCTGCTGAACTGTTAAGTACTGCATGAGCTGGTAGCTGACTGCCGCTGTTTTAACTACCAGAATGACAACATTTTTTAATTTAATGATTAAATTGGCTTACCTTACACAGAATCCCATTCTACATTGTGGCCAAGGGTAGAATCCAAATCCAAGCCACTTGAACTCCTGCTGCTGTCAATAGGACCATTTTCTAGTGATGGGAATTCCGGCTCTTTTCGATCGGCTCCCTAAAAAGAGCCGGCTCTTTCGGCTCCCAAATGACTCCTCAGTTTTTTTGTTGCTTAAATTAATTTAATACCAAAAATAACGTAATATTATGTGTAAAATGAAGTACTAATGCAAAAAATAGACATTATATCAAATATTTATTATTCATATGGCTTCATTTATATTCTTCTGAACATACTCAACATGGAGTGCTACAAAAATAAAAAAGTACAAAGACCCATCTCAAAACAAGGTCATCAAAAAGTTCCAATCTCTGAATGTGTATATTTATAAGCTTTTAACTATTTACAGTAAAACAACATAAGTATGCTTTGAATACCACACAACAAATTATAAATTAAAATTTGTAAAACAAAAAGAAAAAAAGCAGCATCCAGGTAAAGGTTTTAGCTTGTCTTTAGCGAAGATTGGCATGAAGAAAAACCAAGTGCCTCAGCTTTGAGGGGTTGATCCTCTTTCTCCTCTCTGTTAATATTTGCCATGTTTTGGAGAAGATTCTCTCTGAGGGGACAGACAAATGTTGTGACAACACACAGCCAACACAAAATGAATGAAAATCCCTTGCAATCATTTTACCCAGTTCGTTGTCAATTCTGTTCTGTTTTGCTGGTTTTATAGCTTTTTGCATAAAGTGGCTCATAGAGCTCTGGGTTGTACATCTAGGCAGTTGTGACATTGCAGCAGCAGCAGCAACAGTTGCAGACACACTAGCACCTTCATTAATAGCTGGTTCCCTTGCTTGTCTTTTCTCTTCAAATTGTACTGATGGGTGGATTTTTCTGATGTGCCTGTGCAGGTTATTTGTGGAGCCTGATCTATGGGATATTTTAACCTTGCACAGTCTACACGCTGCCTTTGAACTATCAATTAAATTGAAATGAGTCCATATTTCACTGCGTTTCCTATCCATTTTCTCACCTTTCCACTTTACACCGTGTTGGTTTTTTTTCACTAACTAGCTCTCTAGTCTCCTCGTCTGTCTTGTTCGCGTGCTGCTCAGTGTGCTGCTGTGTGTGTCTCTTTTCCCTCCCCCTTCTCTAAACTGCATCGCGTGTGTGTGTGTGTGTGTGTGTGTGTGTGTGCGTGTGCGTGTGCGTGTGTAACCCTCCCCTCCCAATGAGGTGGGAGCCGGCTCCCATCGTTCACTTCAAAGCGAACGACACATCACTATCATGCATGCTTGCATTTGGGCCTAGGGACCATGCTAATCTTCTCTGTATCTTTCCAATTTTATTATTATTGGAATGATACAAACACTGGGAATTGAACACCCAACTGCTGGATTTGGGACATCAGCTTTCTACCACTGAGCTAACCCAACACACTCCGTGAGTCGTCACCTTACCGTGGTGGAGGGGTTTGTGTGTCCCAATGATCCTAGGAGCTAAGTTGTCTGGGGCTTTATGCCCCTGGCAGGGTCACCCGTGGCAAACAGGTTCTAGGTGAGGGGCCAGACAAAGCACGGCTCAAAGACCCCTGATGAAGATAAAAATAAATGGATCTAGGTTTCAATGCCCGGACGCGGGTCACCGGGGCCCCCCTCTGGAGCCAGGCCTGGAGGTGGGGCTCGTTGGCAAGCGCCTGGTGGCCGGGCCTACACTCATGGGGCCCGGCCGGACACAGCCTGAAGAGGCAACGTGGGTCCCCCTTCCCATGGGCTCACCACCCATGAGAGGGGCCAAAGGGTTCGGGTGCAATGTGAGCTGGGCGGCAGCCAAAGGCGGGGACCCTGGCGGTCCGATCCTCGGCTGCAGAAGCGAGCTCTTGGGACATGGAATGTCACCTCTCTGGCAGGGAAGGAGCCCGAGCTGGTGTGTGAGGCAGAGAATTTCCGACTGGATATAGTCGGACTTGCCTCCACACACAGCCTGGGTTCTGGTACCAGTTCTCTCGAGAGGGGTTGGACTCTCTTCCACTCTGGAGTTGCTCACGGTGAAAGGCGCAGAGCAGGTGTGGGCATACTCATTGCCCCACGGCTCAGTGCCTGTACATTGGGGTTCACACCGGTAGACGAGAGGGTTGCCTCCCTCCGCCTTCGGGTGGGTGGACGGAACCTGACTGTTGTTTGTGCATATGCACCAAACAGCAGCTCAGCATACCCACCCTTTTTGGATTCCTTGGAGGGTGTGCTGGAGAGTACTCCTGCTGGGGACTCCCGTGTTCTGCTGGGGGACTTCAATGCTCACGTGGGCAATGACAGTGAGACCTGGAGGGGCGTGATTGGGAGGAACGCCCCCCCCCCCCCGATCAGAACCCGAGTGGTGTTTTGTTATTGGACTTCTGTGCTCGTCACGGATTGTCCATAACGAACACCTTGTTCAAACATAAGGGTGTCCATATGTGCACTTGGCACAGGACACCCTAGGCCGCAGTTCGATGATCGACTTTGTAGTTGTATCATCGGATTTCCGGCCGCATGTTCTGGACACTCGGGTGAAGAGAGGGGCGGAGCTGTCAACTGATCACCACCTGGTGGTGAGTAGGCTCCGATTGTGGGGGAAGATGCCGGTCCGTCCTTGCAGACCCAAACGTATTGTGAGGGTTTGTTGGGAGCGTCTGGCGGAATCCCCTGTCAGAAGGAGTTTCAACTCCCACCTCCGACAGAGCTTTTCCCATGTTCCGGGGGAGGCGGGGGACATTGAGCCCGAGTGGACCATGTTCCGTGCCTCTATTGTTGAGGCGGCCAATCCGAGTTGTGGCCGTCGTGGTTGGTGGTTGCTGGTTGGTGCCTGTCGTGGCGGCAACCCCGTACTCGCTGGTGGACACCAGCAGTAAGGGATGCCGTCAAGCTGAAGAAGGAGTCCTATCGTGCCTTTATGGCCTGTGGGACCCCAGAGGCAGCTGACGGGTATCGACTGGCCAAGCGGAACGCAGCTTCGGTGGTCGCCGAGGCAAAAACCCGAGCGTGGGAAGAGTTTGGTGAGGCCATGGAAGCTGACTTCCGGACGGCTTCGAGAAAATTCTGGTCCACCATCCGACGTCTCAGGAGGGGGAAGCAGTGCACCACTAACACTGTGTACAGTGGGGATGGGGCGCTGCTGACTTCGACTCGGGACGTTGTGAACCGGTGGGCAGAGTACTTCGAAGACCTCCTCAACTCCACCAACACGCCTTCCTTAGAGGAAGCAGAGCCTGGGGACTCTGAGGTGGGCTCTCCTATCTCTGTGGTTGAAGTCACTGATGTGGTTAACAAGCTCCTCGGTGGCAAGGCCCCAGGGGTGGATGAAATCCGCCCAGAGTTCCTCAAGGCTCTGGATGTTGTGGGGCTGTCCTGGTTGACACGCTTCTGCAACATTGCGTGGTCAAAAGGGAGAGTGCCTCTGGATTGGCAGACCGGGGTGGTAGTCCCTCTTTTTAAAAAGGGGGACCGGAGGGTGTGTTCTAACTACAGAGGGATCACACTCCTCAGACTCCCTGGTAAGGTCTATTCAGAGGTGCTGGAGAGGAGGGTCCGACGGGAAGTCGAGCCTCAGATTGAGGATGAGCAGTGTGGTTTTCGTCCCGGCCGTGGAACAGTGGACCAGCTCTACACCCTTAGCAGGGTCCTTGAGGGTATGTGGGAATTCGCCCAACCAGTCTATATGTGTTTTGTGGACTTGGAGAAGGCGTTTGACCGTGTCCCTCGGGGAGTTCTGTGGGGGGTGCTTCGTGGGTATGGGGTACCGAACCCCCTGATACGGACTGTTCGGTCACTATACCACCGATGTCAGAGTTTGGTTCGCATTGCCGGCAGTAAGTCGGAATCGTTTCCAGTGGGGGTAGGATTCCGCCAAGGCTGCCCTTTGTCGCCGATTCTGTTCATAACTTTTATGGACAGAATTTCTAGGCGCAGCCAAAGCGTTGAGGGGGTCCGTTTTGGGGGCCTCAGTATTGCATCCCTGCTTTTTGCAGATGATGTGGTGCTGTTGGCTCCTTCAAACGGGGCTCTCCAACTCTCACTGGAGCGTTTCGCAGCCGAGTGTGAAGCAGTTGGGATGAAAATCAGCACCTCCAAATCTGAAACCATGGTCCTCAGTCGTAAAAGGGTGGAGTGTCCCCTCCGGGTCGTGGAGGAGATCTTGCCCCAAGTGGAGGAGTTCAAGTATCTTGGGGTCTTGTTCACGAGTGGGGGCAGGAGGGAGCGGGAGATCGACAGGCGGATCGGTGCAGCGTCTGCTGTGATGCAGACGTTGTATCGGTCTGTCGTGGTGAAGAAGGAGCTGAGCCAAAGGGCGAAGCTCTCAATTTACCGGTCGATCAACGTCCCCACCCTCATCTATGGTCACGAGCTATGGGTCGTGACCGAAAGAACGAGATCCCGGATACAAGCGGCCGAAATGAGTTTTCTCCGCAGGGTGTCCGGGCTCTCCCTTAGAGATAAGGTGAGAAGCTTGGTCATCCGGGAGGGGCTCAGAGTCGAGCCGCTTCTCCTCCACATCGAGAGGAGCCAGATGAGGTGGCTTGGGCATCTGATTCGGATGCCTCCTGAGCGCCTCCCTGGTGAGGTGTTCCGGGCATGTCCCACCGGGAGGAGACCCCGAGGAAGACCCAGGACACGCTGGAGAGACTATGTCACCCAGCTGGCCTGGGAACGTCTCGGGATCCCCCGAGGAGAGCTGGAAGAAGTAGCTAGGGAGAGGGAAGTCTGGGCTTCCCTGCTAAAGCTGTTGCCCCCGCGACCCGGCCCCAGATAAGCGCTAGATGATGGATGGATGGATGGATGGATGGAACGATACAGAGAAGATTAGCATGGTCCCTATCATAGCTACATTCCTGGGTGGGTGGGGGAAAGCAAGAAGGCGAGGCCATTTTGGCTGGTCCAATGGCGCTCGTCTGGCTACAAATGTATTTGCCTAGTCTGCAAGACAACCAATCAGATTTATGCGTATGGCTTATCTGTCATTTCCTGTTTTTGCAGTTAGTTTTCTGTGAATTTCTGCTTATTCACTCAATTTCTGCATATACCAGCGCAATGCTATCCTTCACCTTTTTTCGGAGGGGCCATGCTCATCTTCTTTTGAAACTGCAGGATGATTCTGTGTGGCACCTGAACTGTATGATATGGCGCCAGGGCAGCCCTTCATATACGACACTTTTTCCAATACTTATTGCGTAGCTTTGGCTTCGCATATATTAAAATTGGAACGATACAGAGAAGATTAGCATGGCCCCTGGCGCAAGGATGACACGCAAATTCGTGAAGCGTTCTACCTTTTTCTCTTAATTTCAAAAAATACAACTGAAAAAAACACACCAAAAGTTCATTTCAATAAATAGAACTGAAGAAAACCCACCAAAAACTCAAATATTGTTCCTTGTTACCATGCTAATCTTTTCTGTTTTCGTTCCAATAAAATTTTCTCTTAATTTCAAAAAAATTATGTAACCCTCCCCTTCCGGCTCCCAATGAGGAGCCGGCTCACATCGTTCACTTCAAAGAGCCGGCTCTCGGAGCCGGCTCGTTCGCGAACGACACATCACTACCATTTTCAGTTTCTAAACATTCATTCATTCATTCATCTTCCGAGCCGCTTGATCCTCACTGGGGTCGCGGGGGGTGCTGGAGCCTATCCCAGCTGTCTTCGGGCACTAAACAAAGTTGACATAATCAGGGTGCGCATGAAATTATTGTTGCAGAAAGAATATGTACACTAAAACGAAATTTAAGAGTTTAAACATTTACAGTAATTTTGCCATTGGGCCACACGAGAAACTGGAATGCTTGCTCACGACCAACCCAACATGCTAACCTCAATTCATGTTACTAGCTAGCACTAGTAGCAAACACCTTGCCATTATTCCGCAATTCCTGACATTTCAAGACATAGATGTTAAATTAATCCAAATGGCCCCAATAACTTACCAGATGTGACATTAGCACTGCACAGGTGATTCCTGATTAAGTCCTCGTTTGATTAGCTAGCAGCCACGCGGTCCTCCTCTGTTTCTGAAATGCCTCGTTTCCTCTCAGAATTTGTTTGTTTTTGTTTTTGAAGCCCTCTCCACCCCAATTCGTACACACAATTGAAAGGCATATTTATATTGTTTGACACGATTCAAATTGTGTATAATGTTTGACGAACTGGAGACGGGGTATGTCGGCGATAACGATGCGCTGATTGGCTCCTCTGAACTTAAGGTGTGCCCATACATCTGCGTCACGCATTCAAAATGGATGATTGTGTCAGGAAACAGACGCATGCGCGACGCCACAGTATGCTCACAGCTTCAGCACAGGAGAGCCACACACAGACAATTAGACAAGACAAATCGCGGGACGTTTCGATTGTGTGCAGTTTTGCTCCCGTCTACCCGGGGATCTTTGCAGCTGTTTAACAGCAGAACACCGCAACATGGTAAATAAACAATGCGTTCTCAAATAATATTTGCATGCCTCAGACATTGCATTCACCTTTAGTGGAAGAACAGCACTGCACATTCCTGTGCTCCCTTGTGTCAGTATTTAAAATGGTTCTCAACTCCTCTTCTGATATATTTTTCAATGATTTTAGAGAGGATGTGAAAGGGGGAATTGTACAAATGAAAATAATATTTTTGTTTTCATTTTTAGTATTTATTTTGGTAAAATGAATATTTTGTTTTGCTTTTGTTAAATTAAGGGAAAAAGACAACTACTGTTTAACAAAGTTAAAGTAAAAAATGTCTTATTTCCCTAAAAGGGCTATTTCTATTATTAAGCAGGCACAACTTAACAAAATAAGAGTTCCTCTGCCTCAACACAATATTCATTCATTCATTCATTACCTCTCATTATTTGCTGTGTACTGGCAAAGTGAATAATTGTTATTTTTATGCACCCCATTATTGGTTGGTTGTGAGGAGTGTTGATTTGTATAAGCTTGGCTTGACCATACTAAATGGGCATATAGCCCTGCTCCCCATGACCACCGTGCATGGGACCGGACCTTGGTCTTATAAAAAAAAAAGTGGACCGACAGCATTTCTAGTTGAGGACCACTGACCTATACCAACGCCAATATTTATTTTTAAAAAACAAAAAACTTCACAGGCACACAAGCTATCATTTTGCGCTAATAATGCGTGGCTAGTTTTTTGAAGACTTAAATGAAAATACAGTAGAAATGTATTTCTTCTTTGTTCATTGGCGAATTGCAGCATTTTGTTGCATACTGCCACCTAGTGTACAAAAAACATAAAGCGCTTCCATGGCTGTGTCCGAATGTGCACACCATTTGATCCCTATTTAAACGTCATAAAGTGTAAATTGTCTATTTTCAGTGACGATTGCTGTGTTGCGCATTCGTTGCTTCATAAGGATTCATAAAAAAGAATGGACATTTCTTGAATGCATTCGTATGTTTATGAGAAACAAAGGGTCAAAATACAAGGAAGGAAGGTTCGTCTTTCCAAACAAAATCACTTTTTGTTTGTGGGTTTTACGACATGTTGCAAAATGTGGGAAAGTCCAATACACAAATTATCTCAAGTTAACGTTATGTTAAAGATAACATTTTCAAATAATGACGATCGGTGACGACAACATTTGGTTTAGAAAAAAGGACCAAATCCGCCGAATGTGGGCAAGAAGAATCGAGGAGGCGGCGGCGCTCTTCTTCGTCTCGACTCCCTTAGCCAAAGTTTCTTCCTCTTCGAGTCCGTGTGACCTGCAAGCAAAAAAAGAGCCGTCGTATGAATTTTTTATATTTGAATTAATATTACTGTGTATAATATTTCCTTTGTGCAGGGGCACTGAACCTAATTCACATGATTACAACGATTAAATGTCATTACTGTAATTATTATCATTACAACACGTCATTATAATAACCATATAGGAGTCCTAATGTTCTCATGTGTAAATACTGTAATAATTTTGAAAAGATGTTGAATAATTAAGTCATTGTTTTAAAAAAAATCACCTCTGCTGAGGCCGTACTCTCCTTCTTCCTCGCCCTCGTCGTCGTCCACAGCGGGATTCTGGGCCGAGCTCCTCAGGTACCGCTGGTTGTGCGAACCTGCGACGGGAATGAGATTGTGTCTACGCCGGCGATGCTCGTCATCATCTGCTGGGACATCTGTTTAAAAACGAAAAAAATGTTTTTTTTTTTCATTCCTTCGGTCATCTCTTAATGACGAAATGATGACTGGTGGAGGATAAGATAAGATAAGATAAGATATCCTTTATTTGTCCCACAATGGGGAAATTTACAGCCTCCAGCAGCAAGAATGTATGTAGAAAGAAGAGAAAAAAAACAACAACAAACATCTTTCAATTAAATACAATATGAACACAAATGGATAAATACTTTATGGATGGATCTTTGTCTACAACACTCACTGACACACGAACCATTGTAGCGTGAAAGATCATCAGGTGTGCCATGGGAATTTCACCGAATTCGCTTAATTGTTCTGAAAGTATAGCTGTCAGTTTAATTTATCCATGCTGACGATGAAGAGTCAAGCCCTGCTACAGTATTTGCGGGGAATGGCTACCGACCACTGCGACGAATAGTTAAAATTGGGAGAGTGTAGATGCCACAAGATGGCAGCAAAGCCCTTAAAACCATGATCATAAACCACGAACTCCACCCGTCTTGCAGACACAATGCCTGAGGCAATTTGTGAAATTTGTGGTTAGTCATGTAAATAAAATGGAATTAGCTTTTTGTTCCCTGCAGGTAATTGCCATTTATATTGAACTATTGGGAATTTCTCCATTGTGAGACTAATAAAGGTTTTCTTATCTTCTCATTGGTGGCTATTGTCTTCAAAGGAGTTCGCTTTACTAAGTGAGTGCCTGGAATAAATCACAAATTAGTAATTATTAAAATATAGGCAATATTTTAAAAATACTATATTGTTCACATGTTATGTCAGAATAAGAATATTTGGTCCGAACGAACCGTTAGATTTTAGGAAATCACCGTTTTGGATATAAACTGGCCAAGAACTACCTGTTACGTCACATCTGCGTTTTTAAAGGCATGCAAACAGTGACACCAAGTGGCCACACGTGTTGCATCTCTAAAAGTCGAAACAAACGTGACTTCCTCTTTCAGGTGGTCTTTTCCATTTGTTGCTTTTGTTGAACTGAAATAAAACCAGTTTCCGTGAGTTGAAATAAAATTCAACTCATCTACTCTTTCATAATAGTTAATAATGTAATAGGAAGTTTGAGTCGAAAGGGTGCGCCACAGTACCGTGAAGCACTTCATTAAAATGTGGAAAATAATGGGGGAATTTTTTTTTAAATGAATGTATATCATGTAAACATTGCAAATTGTGTAACGCAAAAGAACAAGTGTAAGGACGAGTGTCGTCCACAAAGTTTGTTATAAAATGATGACTGGAGTATCATTTGACTCGCTCTGTCAATGTGGTCGTGGCTATGTGGTGCATGGCTGTGGTGTCGCTTAGCAACAGCACTGCGCATGCGCGTCTGACATTTCACAGAAAATTAAATGCTCCTTGCACCTTTGAAAGAATATACCCAGTATGAAGGAATGTGACACACCTGAGCAAAGGTGACCTACTCTTCCTCATCTTCATCACTCTGCATATACAGCGAGGCTCGTTACATCATGACGCCACCCTGTCTGACTGTGCTTGACCTTGCAAACACACGCATGCAGTGAGTTCTCCCACACACGATGCAAAACAGGACTGCAATCTGATTTTGCTGAGGGTGTTTTCCAAAAACGTGCGCTGTTTACAACCGTCCGGGAAAAGGTCCACGTGGGAGGGGCAATTATCCAGTTGTACTGGAGACGACCTTTGTATCACCTTTCACATTTATTTTAAGTGCCTTTTACAAAGGTAGCAATACCAAAATTTGGCTACATTTTACCAAGCATATACTAACGTAGCACTATGCTTATTTTACAGTATAGTAGGTTAAGAAACCCGGTAATGCAAATAACGAACAAAGTGTCAGCGGCTGCTCTGTAAAACACATTTCTCTTCAAGGCGCGCGTATTTCCGTCTTATTTGGCAGTTTCTAGATCCGTCAAAGAATCTTAAAACAAAGTAGTATTTTATCCATTTTGAGTTTTTAGACTTAGCTGAAAAATGTTACTTAAACCATTGCCTGTAGGAGTGTTTGTTTGACCCCGCTTTTGTTTGTGTTTTTTTTTTGGGGGGGGGGGCGGCGCTGTATTGACTCATATCCCAGTTTATGTTGAAATGTGACGGACAAGTAGTTTTACTTTAGTTTAATTTCACCAACGATACTTGACATATAGAATTGCGGTACAGGATTAATCAATTCTTCAACCGTTACTTGATTATCCAATTAGTCAAAAACGAATCCACGATTAAAATCATTGACAGAAGTTTCGATCATGGATTAAAGTAGTCAAAATCTTTGGAATTGTGGTATTGGAAATTGTTTTTTTTTGCATCTAAAAAAAATTAAAATCAAAACATGCTTTTACTTAACAAAACAGTAATGATTTTTTGGGTCCATATTCTGACATTTTATGGCCCAAACAAGTAACCAAATCATAATCAATTCCAGTTTGTGCATTTTCTGCCCCGTTAATTTGACATTATTTCAATGTCCTGTCCCGTTTTCAATAGCTGGATGGAGGTAGCAATTTTTTTATTCTAACTCAACTAATTGACAAAATAATTGAGAGATGCAATACAAACTGTAATGTTGGTAATGGTTTCAATGATGCTCGCAAGATTATTTATCCGCTTTACAGTATTTCCTCTTGGGACAATTTTTTTTTGTGTTGAATGGAGCATTATTACCTTTGTAAGGGCACAGTTTCGATGTCATGTAGCTAGGAAAGTGGCTGTTGTGTATGATAGAAAGCGCAGGCAGTCAAGAGATCTGTGACCAAGCGGTGAAGGTGATTCACCTGCACTGAGATGAACAAATGAGTTATTAGGTTAAACACACATGATGATGAGCATTCGAACCAAAAAAGTATGATCCACGGTGACGGCGTTTCAGGCAAAGGGTTAAACAAAACCCAAAGTGTGAGAAGAAAACACACAGTGCAACTTGCGACAACCTTCTACACAACTACAAAGTCAAGTTTTATTGAACATTCACCGTATTAATCAATGGGAGTTCCGAGTACAAAACAAACATGGCGAGAGCGTGAACAGCTAGCCAGAGAGTCCGATCATGCGATGTGCTTTTTCATGAAGAAAAAAAAATGCAACATGTTATTCACATTCATTCATCACACATGACGTCGGCTAACAGGTTAGCGAGGTGGAGTTAGATGACTTAAGACAGGGCTGAGGAACCATTTGTGGGGGGTATATTGAAAGTTTCACATGTTTTCAGAGCTGAAATTTCCACCACAGGTTACCCGACCCTGACTTAACGTGTTAAAGCTCTAGACATGCCCAAAAAAAGGAATCTAAACAGGATAGAAAGATACCAATACAACACAGAATATTTAAAAAAAAGATGCTTTGTATGTGTGTGTGTGTGCGTGCGTGCGTGCGCTTAACCGAGTGAGTCTGCATGGTAATAAATACACAACTAAAGAGAGGCTCCTCCCCCCGCCGAGAGGCAGCTGCAGCAGACACGGGGGGGGGGGGGGGGGGCGCTTTCGAGTGCGATGCTTTGGGCCAAACCACAATTGTTACTTGTTATTCAGTCTCAGGAGCTGCTCCTCACCGTTAACCGTTAACGATTTGAGCTGGCCATCCTCCTCCACCTCCACGCGCTCCTGTCCGTTCTCCACCGTCCTGTCCACAAGCACACAGGTTCACTAACACAGCCGACTCCCATACCAATTTCTTCGCTCCATAGCAGCATAAATTGGGATCTGCTCCTTATGCAGTCGAAAGGACCAATTATCAAAATGGGGAACCTTTTAAACTTTTATGTTTGCAAGTCGCAAATTTATTGATTCATGTATTTTTGTGCTCTTTAATGCACAAGAGGCCACATCAAAAGTATTCGTGTACCGTATTTTCACGACTATAAGGCGCCATTAAAAGTCTAAATTTTTCTCCAAAATGGACAGGACGCCTTATGATGCGGAGCGTCTTGTGTATGCGCTGACTTCCAAAACCTGACTGACAACCGACACGCTGTTTATATAGAGAAAAGGCGGAAGTGACTGTGGACAGCCATGCGGCAAAGAAGTCAGCCAATCAGTGAAGGGTGGGCGTGTATATATACATATATGGAGAGAGAGAGAAAAGGCAGACGTGAGTGAGGACAGGCATGCGCGAAGAAGTCCGTCAATGAGTGAAGGGTGTGCGTGTAAGTGGACGCTAAAGGGACGCCCCAAGCAGGTACCAACACCCGTATAGAGTGTGGCTATGTGCATTGTTGCAAAACAACTTCGGTTTTGGTTTCTAAGTACCCCCAAAAATAAATTCTACAAAGAGATACGCCTACGAAGCTCAGTTCAAACTTCAAGCCATCGGTTATGCTTTTGGCATGCGTGCCCATCTCACCGCAGCGGTGAAAAACCAAGTCAAGCAAATGAACTCTGAGCTTGCCGATATTCCCGGAGGCTTGACTAAAGAACTCCAACCGCTGAACATCGGCATCAACTGGTCGTTCAAAGTAATGTTGCGAACGGCATGGGAACAATGGCTGATCGATGGCAAACACAACTACAAAGAGTGAGAGGCAGCTCTGGGCGAGTACGCCACAATTTGCGAAAGGATTGTGGCTGCTTGGACGAATGTGTCTGCTTGCACAGTTGTTCGAGTTTTTGGCAAAGCCGGCATCATTTCTGTGGAGCCACATGGCAATGAGAGTGACTCTGACAACGAAAGGGAACGCAGCGTTTTTGATGGATTACCGGGACTTGCACAATTGTTCAATTCTGATACAGAGGATGAGGACTTTGATGGATTTCTGGGTGATGATTGATCGAAAAACGTGAGTACATTGTATGATGGCTAAATAAAATACAACGGAACTCAGTTTTGCTTCTGTTGCCTTTTTAAAAACGTGTTTTTAGCTTGCATCTGTATGTCTTGGCATGGTACCGTATGCTTCAAGCTAACGTGTTTTTAGCGTGCGCGCATGCATGCTGTATGTTTAAGCTGGCGTATGTTTTACCACTTTAAAACTGCGCCCAATAATACAGTGCGTTTTGTCTATGTGTAAAATACAGAAATAGCACCCATTAATGAGACTGCGCCCAACCATACGGTGCGCCGAATGGTCGTGAAAATACGGTATATTTATTGGAAACCTTTGCCTTGAGAAAGCCTGCTTGCTTAATGATAATAGACGGGCTACCAAATAGCACCAATTAATTGTATATTTCTTTTTTGCTTGGTCCGGAACACTGCAATCTCTCCAAATTACACAGAAAAAAAACCCCTGTAATAAATCTAATCACCGTTTTAAAGCATAGGCAATAAAATATGGTTGAAATATGCTCCGTTAGATATATGTTACAGTGAAACTCCTCTACAATGAAATCATGTTTGCAGCAAAAAAATTCACACAGGTGAGTTTTCACTACAGCAAATTTATATCAGTTGTAAACACACACACACACACAAATGTATGTGCACTGTGTACTCTTCATTTTAGTGCATAGGTATGAGCATATACTTATTTGACACTTCATGTAGCCAGCGTAGAAAGAAAAAAAGGGAAAGAAATTGCAAAATTTACTAACGATAAATACTTCCTGTACTACTGCACATGTGTAAACCAGTGTGGTGTTTGCCGTTGCCGTTTCCGAGCTAAGCAGTAGGAGTCGCTGTAGGCTGGATAAGACTTTTGCAGAAGGCTTGTTTTCATAGTGAATCTCATTGCGAGGCAAGAGCAGAGAAAAATATTTCATACAACGCAACAGGGGGATTTTTCGTTGTAGGGGGAGCAGAAAAGTCGGAATGGTTTTAATGCATTCAGATTTTTTCACACCATTTTTCGCCCATGTAGTTTTCGTTGTAGAGGAGTTTCACTGTATCATATACTTGATTTTGGATATTCAGCATTCAGTCGGAATTGGGGACCTGAATGTCCATTTCAAATGTAGCCTTTTATGAATAAAATAAAATGGCTGAAATACGTACCGCTTGGTGGTGATTTTTCTGCCATTGATGAACTTTGTAGAAGTAGACACCGATTTGAAGTTTCCCATTCCTCCGCCGCCGCCTCCTCCTCCTCCGCCGCCGAACGACGAGGAGAAGGAGGTGAACCCGCTACCGCCCATGTCGCCGAATGCGTTAAAACCTGAATGGGGGAGACGGATGAACGGTGGGGACGTTGGGGGGTCGAAAAGCTCGAAAGATATTCTCCGGGTTGGCATATATACGCACCTGAGTCGAACGAGAACCCCCCGAAATCGAAGAGTCCGCTGCCTCCTGTTCGGGTTCGGGTAGACCCTCTGTGACGAGTGTGCCCGATAAAGTCGTTGAATGGGTCATTGGCTTAAAAAAAAAAAAAACACACACACTTATTAAACATTTTTTTACCTTTTGTACGAGTATGTTTAGTTCGTTCTGAGCTGCACATATTGAAATATGTCACAAAATTGCGAACCATTCTTGCTGCTTCGTGTTCACGTTCACATCTGCGACCCACAATAGAGCTCACAATTTTTTCTGCCGTTCACATTTTCTGTATGCAAATGATCCATTCTTGTACATTTTGACATTCAAATCTGTATCCAAGGCATTTAACTAATTAACTAGGCTTGCTGCTATTCATTTGCATCTGCGTGTATATATTAAACTAGCAATGTCATTTCTTTCAAGACGATACCCTCACTTGAACTCTTACAGAAAAGCCGAAAATAAAAAGATAAGATATCCTTTATTTGTCCCACACTGGGGAAATTTACAGCCTCCAGCAGCAAGAATGTGGGTAGAAAGAAGAGATATGTCCCCAAAAAATGAAGATACACACGGAGGACAACTAACAGCTGCATAAACTGTTGTGTTGCCTTTGGAGGGTGCCGAAGGGGAAATGAGGCCAAACTGTCACAACATTGCAAATTATGTGCAGCAGATCAGCTACAGCAGGGGTGTCAAACTCATTTCACATTTTGGGCCGCATACAACCTCAGTAGATGTCAAGTGGGCAGGACTATGAAAATGATACCATGTTCTGCGATAAATAATATCATGTCTTTTGTTTTTGGTATGTGAAGCACAAGAACATGAGGAAAATGTTCCAAAACATGTCATGAAACACCTTAGAATTCCTTAGACAAATGGAAAAAACTCATCTGGTCTCTATAATTTCAGGCATGAAAGTCTTGAATTTTTGGATATGATTGAGGTATAGATCTTATAATCAACGTTAAGTATGGATATTGGTCTGTAGCTACTACATAACTCTTTATTTTTGCCCTCTTTGGGGATTATAGAGTCTATTGCCTCTTTCCATGACGGTGGAATCTTGCCCTCCTTCGTGGTATATCTTAGTGAAGATAGCAAAAGGGGATGTAGTTCCCGTCTAAATATCTTGTAAAACTCTGAGGGGAAGCCATCACTACCCGCAGCTTTACAATTTTTCGTTCCGCTGATTGCGATCGCCAATTCTTCTGCAGTAATTTCAGAGTTCAGGGATTCAGGTCCTCTAAAAATGTTGCAATACTCTCTTCATCTGCTGCATCCGGTTGTGTATATAAAGTCTTATAATACTGCTGAAATGCTTCCTCCATTTCCTTTGGTTCTTTTAATAATTCATTCATTCTGGGGCACCTAATCTTATGAATAGTGTTTAACACTTGTTGTACCCTCAACCTTCGTGCCAGTAATTTACTTGCCCTGGACCCACCTTCATAGTAAACCTGTTTCACAAACTGTGCTCTTTTTTCCACATCCGTTAATACTATTCGATCTACTTCCTTTCTTGTGTCTGTGACCTTCATAAGTACCGCTGTGGTTTTTGTCCTTTTATGTTGAGCTTCAAGTTCTTTCAGTTGTCTTGTTAAGTTTTCATGATTCTTGTCTTATTCTTTTAAGCCGTATTGCATGCGCTACAGGTTTTCCTCTTATTACTGCTTTCAGAGCATCCCACACAATATTTGGGTTAACTTCTCCATTGTCATTTTCTTCCCTATATTTGACTATATCTCCCTTTATTTCTTGTACCAATTCCTTATCATTCAATAAACCTACATTCAACCTCCAAATTGTAGATTTCCTTCTACTGGTCAATTTCACTGTCATATACAAAGCGCTGTGGTCTGACAAATCTGTGACACCAATTCTGCAGTCTTCCACCCTTTGTCTATCCTCCATCTTCACGAAAAAGTAGTCCATTCTAGCATAGGTTGCATGTGGATGAGAGTATTGTGTGTAGTCTCTATGTAATGCGTGTGCATCCCTCCATACATCGATTATCCCTAGTTGTTTTATTTGTGTGTTGATGCACTTGGTTATATGTATCCTAGACTTCCTTGTGCTTGTTGTATCTACGTCATGGTTTAGCACCACATTGAAGTCCCCTCCGCATATCAAGATCCCATCCATTTCCACAGCTACGACATTGAAAAGGTCTTCAAAAAAGTTCCTTTCACTATCTGGTGGAGCATATACATTGATTAATGTGACCTTCTCGCCTTCCATCATCCCCTTGACCACTATATAGCGCCCTTCTCTATCCTTTATCTCTTTGTCAATTTAAAATTTCCACCGAGTTCTTCATTAATATAGCCACCCCTCTCCTTTGGCATTCTTTAAATAAACTGTAGTATGTATTAGTGTACCCATACCTTTTCAATTTTTCATGTTCTTGTGGCGTCATGTGTTTCTTCTAAAAAAATGACCTGCATTTCCTCCTTTCTTAATTTTGTCAACACCTTCCCCCTCTTTACTGGGTTGTTCATGCCATTCACATTTAATGACACCACCGTAATGTCTCTATATTGAACCATCAATCTTTTTGGGATATCCTGTATTTACCCCCCATGTCACGGATCACAACATACATACTAAACACTATAACCGTAAAACAAAATTGTCATCATCAATCAAAAATTGAGCTTCCAAAGCATTAAGGGATTCCCTTTTCATATTCCATTTCCCCTGTTGGTGGGTGGGGGGTAAAGCCTCTCCTAGTGAGAGGGCCCCCTAGTGGCAGAGATAATCTCCAGTGCTGATCTCCCAAGCTCACTACAAAAGTCCAACAATTCATTTCAAGAGCTCCCGGCCAGAGCTTTGTAGATTTCTAAACATTCTTTAACCTTCTTCAGTGGATTATTTTGGGAAAAGAAACCCCGCCTACCAATCAAATGACATTGCTCTATATATCCTTCGTTTACACCCAAACATTCAGAGCCTGTCGACAGATTTCTAATTATTTCGACTCAGAGCTTTGTTCGTATCCATCTTATCCTATGTTCGGATCGCTGCCTCCGTTCTTTTGTCGTTTTTTTTCTCCGTTTTTTGCTCGTACGGCCGGGAGCTCCACGCGTTTGCAGCTTACCCTCTCGCTGTCATACCGGAAGTCCCGAATCATTTTTTTTTTTTACCATTCACGAAATACGAGGACCTCAATGCTGATTTATGGAGTACATGAAGTAGTATGCAACGGTTTAAAAAAAAAAGTAAAATTCCTTCTTAACATGTTAACATGAAACGTGACAAGTGTTTTTTTTCCACGTGTCGTCCGTTATTGCAATGCACTTTAATATGGTGGCTATTTTCGACAACATTCCAGCCAGATGATGTCAACGCTCCAGTTCATCCCCGCGCCTGTGGCCCAGCTCCATATTTAGAGCTGGGTTCCCCGTCCAGCAGGGGCAGGCATGCCTTCCACACAGGCAGGCCTTGCTTACCAGCCTCTTCCTGCTGCTGGTAGTGTAAACTTTTAATACGCGGCTTTTGTGACGTCATCTTCTGCACTACAGTGGCCGGGGATGATTTTTGGCTCTTGAACGGATTTGCAACAGCACCGAGGGCAAATAAAATGGTACTCCGTTATCAGCTACACATGCCGTCTTCCAGGTCCTGAGCTTTGAACCAAATGGCGGAGTTCAGTTAGGAAGAGTGCCAAACCCGAAAGGTCAACTTACTGGATAAAATCTATGTTTTTGCAGAGCCTCGGTATGATTATCGTCTGATGGTCATCATCACCCCCTCCCCAATTTAGTTGAGCTGATTATTAAATCATAGTTTATTTGCCTTTATTTCAGTGTGAGACCCACCTATAAGACCAAAACATATAGAAGTATTCAGATTAATTTATGGCTTGTTTTTCATATATATATATATATATATATATATATATATATGGGAAAACAGTCAAACTAAATCGCAATGACCAATTCGGAGAAAATAAAAAAATAGCAATTAGATAATTATTTTTCAGTTTCAGCACAACTAGTTGCCCAGCCCAAAATGAGGCAAAAAAAAAAAAACCCTCAAAACGTGTGATTTGGTGCACTCTTACCAAAAAAATCTGCAAAGGGATCTCTGCCGCCAAAGAATTCCCGGAAGACATCCTCAGGATTTCGGAATGTGAAGCCGTAGCCGCCAAAGTGATTGTTGTGGCCTCCTGGGTGACAAAAAAAAGGGGCGCTGATCAATTATGAAATGCACTTTTGGGCAGTTTTTTTTTCTTGGCTCAATTTCTGGTCATTCTGATTTCTATGTGGACTGGCTCGAACAAATCACTCTTTTGTGAGGAATTACCACAAATTTTGTTGTTGTAAAAAGTAATTTTCTGACGTGATTACGATACTAAAAAGAAAAATCGAATGGCAATTTTGATGGAAATACAAACACAATGTAGTTCGAATTGCGGATGGCCATAGTCCCTCAACACAAGATGTCGTTCATTTGACTGAAGCGTGTGCAGTAAAGTGTTGGTCTCCTTACCTCCGCCCCCGCCTCCTCCTGCAGACAGCCCTTGTTTGCCGTATTTGTCATAAATATTCCGCTTGTTTGCTATGTGGGAATGATGAGACGGACATAAATGTTTGAGGAAATAATCAATCAATGCGGTATATTTTGTTTTATTTGATGAACGTTCCTCTCACCATCTGAGAGCACTTCGTAAGCCTCGGCCAGCTCTTTGAACCTCTTCTCAGCCTCCTCCTTGTTTTCGGGGTTCTTGTCCGGGTGCCACTTTAGCGCCTGTTTTCTGTACCTGAACACAATAACAAATCGTGATTAAAGATGAGGGGAAGGAATGGGAATAGTTCATGTAAGACCGCAGAAAGGGCCAAAATGAACCTTAAAAAAGAAAGCTTTAAACCAAATTGGGAGACCTCATGTGTTTTTTTTGGACAAGGGTTTTGAAGATTTGTTTGGTAGGTCTACTCATGATAGACATGGCAACCAAATTCAATGCGGCAAAATGCCTTGAATTCGTGGATCTTAGTTCTTCAGAGTTTTGTGTTTTATGTTTTGTCATTAAACGTCGCTAATGACAAAAACTCAGGTACCTAATTTCTAGGAAATATAGTTCAGTTTGGTAGCAATTGGACAAAATCTCATGTCGTTAATTTTTCACGATTCTTTGCAAATAGCTAAAACGGCCACTTCAAAATTAAATTTCATGTTGTGTAGTAAAACTGGCTTCAACTGTGGATTTTGAATTAAAAGTGCAGTGAATGAGCTAATAATTTTAAAAACAGATACAGTACCATAATATTTTTGACTTTTTTCGACAGATGGGAACACCTTTGGTTCAAATGAATTTATTTGGCCCCAGAACAAAAAACAAAAACAAAAAAAAAACACAGACAGCCGACATCCTCCCGAACATGAGCAACAAGGTCAGTCAACATGGACGCCTGTTTAGCGTTGCATCCCGACTCGTGCCAAGTTAGCGGTTTGTGGAGCCGCCGTGGACCACGTGAAAGAATCGCGAGTCAACTGGACTCGCTTACGTCGGATTATTGTAAAGTTATTCTGTGTGTCAGGTGTTTGCCGGAAAAGTCACAGTTGTTCTGTATGTCAGTTGCAGCTCAATAGGCATCGTAATAATCAGACAAGATGGGACCAAGGCCCAGGCTAATTGGAGCGTGCTACGTGGGGTCAAGAAAAGAAAGTTTTGCAGAGGAGAGCCCAACATCTTTTTTGGCGCGTTGGGGAGGAGCCAAGTTTAGCCAAGGTCCTCCATTCAGCGTCTCCAGTTGGTCCAGAATGCTGCTGCTCGCCTCTTGACTAGTACTCGTAAGAGGGAGCACATAACTCCTACTCTGGCATCCCTTTGCTGGCTCCCTATACATTTTAGAGTTCTTTTTAAGATCGTTTTCAAATCTTTTAAATAGCCTCGCTCCACCTTACCTCTCAGAGCTCCTCAGCCCCTACACACCTGCCCGGTGCCTCAGGTCTGCTGACCAGACATTATTAGAGGTACCAAGAACTCAGCGGAGGCTTTTCCGTTGCCGGTCCCTCTCTTAGGAATGACCTCCCAGTGAATATTCGACAAGCCCCCTTGCTGCCCATCTTTGAAACTGGTCTCAAAAATCATTTCTATTGTTTGGCATTTGACTCAATATGACTCAGACTTGGTCTTCGTTTGACTGTCTTTGTGCTTTCCACTGTCTTCGTTATTAGCTGGTTGTTTTAAAGTGCTCTATGAATAAAGTTGAGTTGAGCTAATTAATATAGGCAATGAAACGTTTTGGGCGGATGCGTCAATAAAATTAAAAAAAATTCCATTTTTTAAAATATTCATAGTCATTGTTTGACACAGTTCTCCACCTAAGAACTACTGGAACTAGAAATAATGCAGAGGCTCGCCTCACAAGTGTCAATATGAGTCAGTGGTAAACAATGCCAATGCCAAGGCTGTTTCATACTTGCACTGAGAGGAGAGTGTCTTCGCAGAGGACAATGTATAAAACATGTCAAATAACAATATAACTCACGCATGTTTGCGGCGTGTTCTGTGAAAAATGCACTATTGTTACTGCGGCTCACTGAGAAGTTGTGATTAGCTTAGTGGATGGAAAGAATAGAGGTCAATAAAAGGTTGGGAAACACTGGACTACGCCTCGTTCGTTGAAATTCTGGTCACACGCCTTGGTGTTGGAATGCGACTTGTCAATCGACAACCCCCTGTCAAGAGGGACAGTCATTTTTCAGATCTGCATTTGACACTGACCGGGCAATTTCATATCTGAATTTGACGCAGAATTAGCAGGGGAAAAAAGTCAATTTCCTCTATTGTGGTCAAGTAATAAAAGCATTTCCTCTCCAGACAGCTGCTATTATAGAGCACACTTACGCTTTTTTGATGTCGGCTTGCGTTGCATTTTTGTGTACTCCAAGTATCTGATAGTACTCCACCATGGCTCAATCGGGACTCCTGTGTGGAGAGACAAGCGGGGTTGGGAGTCGAGTTTTCAAAAGAGAAGCAGTGACTGGCATTCGCTCACACTGAACGACTCCAAAGTAGCAGCGCAAACAGTGCAAAAAAGCTCAAGCTCAACCGTGGGCCCCGAGGTTATGAAATAATAAATCATGTCCGTGGAGCAGCACCAAGAATGAAGAGTGTTGAACTTATGACAAGTCGCAACAGCTCTCTCTCTCTCTCTCTCTCTCTCTCTCTCTCACACACACACACACACACACACGAAACTGTACATCTAAATTGTGCTTCGGTATGACGAGCTTGTCATCGGCTTGACTCGAGTGGGAGGCACTCGAAGGAAGCCCATTGCCAGTTTTCTGTCAACATGCATCAAAAAAAAAAAAAAAAAATAGCTGTATATTTGACTGAAAGACTAGTTGCATAAAACTAAATATATTTTGTAAGCTTTTTTTTTTGAAGAAGCAAGAACGGCGCGTTTCCCGACAGACCGTAGAAACAACATCTGTTGAGCAAACGTGTCAATGGATACACAAGTCTCTGCGATGTTGACCTTACAGAAATAGCGCTTCAATCTGACATCTTCCGCGATATCCAGCTAAATGACAGAGTGCACGCGCGCACACACACACACACTCACACGGTTGTCATAGTGAAAGGATACACAAGGTTCGACTGTTTACACTGCAACGCTTGTCGTGCCCTGTTTTGCTCACTATTTATATCAGTGGCCTTTGCGGTTAGATTGTGTTTGTGTTACGAGCACGTGGGGGGATTTTGGGAGCCGGGGGGAGGGCGCACAGGGATTTAGGCAGTGGCAGTGTAAGGTGGGCCATTTTATGTTGCCCATATGCTAACTGTTTATTCATTAGCATTGCATATTGCCCCCCCCCCCACCCCCCCCAAAAAAATGATTTTCCCCAGGTTTCTGATTGGCTAAAATGGAAGACTTGAATTAAATATGGCGGAGAAGGCTCCACGGCGGTATCTGTCATTCTGGTCTCCATTTGTTCAACATGGGATATATACAGTCTTCCGGTAGTTATTGTTCATGCAATATTGTGAGCGAACATTTTACAATTACTGCCGTGACCCAGATTCGAATTGGAATTGCTGCAGTGTTTGCCAAAAGATCAAGTTTTTGTTGAGTAACCTTTAGCCTAATCCAACAAAACCATTTGCTGAATTCATTAACTCATTCAGTACCAGCCAATTCTAGACCAAATCTGAAAAGACGTTTTAAAACGTCTTTGGGAGTGAATGAGTTAACATACTGCATGTTATTATATATTCATGTTATAATATACTGTATTTTCAGCCCAATAAGGTGCTCCTTCAATGAATGGGCTATGTAAAAACTGTTTCCATATATAGGGTGCACCGCATTATAAGGTGCATAGAATAGAAGCTACAATAGTGGCTGCTGTTGCGTTATGCATCCACCTGATGGCGCTACACTAAAGGGAATACAATAAAATACAGCTTTTATAGTGTGCTTTCATAACCGCTGCAGCTGTAACAAAGCGCTTCACAGAACATTTCAAATACGACATCCAAGAAATCAGAATAGTGATCCATATATATATAAGGTGCAAGTTTTGAGAAAAGTGAATGCTTGTAGGTGCGGAAAATACAGTACATTATATTATTTGTAGTTTGTCATATGTTTTATGTGCTCCGTGATAGGGTGGTGACCAGTGTACCACGTTTTACACAGTCGGCTGGGATATGTTCCTGCTCACCGACAACCCGAATGAGGATAAGCACGAAAGAAAATGAATGGCACATCACAGAACAATCTTGTGCTCCACTTTTGGTCACGACATTATTGACAAACAAGGCAAGCTCGCACAAAAAGCAGAGCGGCCTCATTCTAAAAGTCACGTGACCATCAAGGGTATATAATATAATATATAATATAATTGCCCATCAGGGGTGGGCAATTATTTTTTGCATAGGGCCACATGAGAACCAGAAAATATTATGGAGGGCTGGATCAAAAGGGTGAACTAAATTCGACATGATATAAATTGGATTTCTTCATGTATAAAATATGTATAAAAGCAGTATTTTGCATTTTTTGGCACATTTTTCAGACTTGTAGAGTACATTATTCCGTCGTATCGAACGGGATTTGCTTCACTTGGCGCTACTGCGGGCTTCCGTATCGTCTCCCCCTTCCTCCCTATGCTCTGCAACTTCAAGTAACTGTGCCACCTGGCGTTCAAATGCCTGTCATTACAAGTCCAAATGAAATGAATGCAGTCGTTGACATTGGACCTTAATTGTGTACCAACCTTCGGTGGGCCGGATTAAAAAGACCAACGGGCCGGATTTGGCCCGTGGGCCGTGGTTTGCCCACCCCTGAGGTCGAAGGATGAATGAAAGGTCTGTAGACAAAATGGCTGCTGGTGATGAAATAAGCTTGGTTGTTAGCAGCTGTCTTATCTAGCCTTCACTCTAATAACTCACAACGCTGCGACAACAAATTTAATATTAGAGAGCAAAAGCCTTTTTATTTCTTACCACCAAAAGCACAACAGATGCGGCATCTGTAAAGCTGGTGATTTAAGTTTAAAGAGAAATGACCATGAATAAAATGTGTTGCCATTACACACACAAAATTTTATTTTTTTCCCCCATCAAAACATGATTCACGTTAGTTGTGTAAGCCTGTGCTGGATGACAAGCATTTTTCTGGTAAGACTCATCCTTCAGGATGCAATCGCAGCAACAGAAAAACCCAAAACTGGGTAGAGCGCTCAAAATCAGCAAAAATTTAACAAACAAGATGTTGGAGCCACAAGGCCAAAAAGTAAGTACGAAATCTCAAAAATATACAGCAATATGACTTTCTAAAAAATACAATAGTATATAATGAACATGCAACTTTTATTTGACAACTTTGTTGTTGCAAAGTTACAACTTTAAAAAAAGCTGGAATATATTTTCCCTCAAAACACAGCTGACAAAAATTACATTTTTACTTTTACTATTAATTCATTTTGAGCTTTATAAAAATTATAGAATTTAAAAAGAAACGCTTTTTCTAAGTTTTTTTTCCGTATCACCACGTTTTAAATTATTCCTATAAAATTTAGTATTTTAATCTGAAATGTTTGTTTTCGAGCAGAATTTTCTGGAAAATGACGTCAGAAAGTCAGCTCAACATGTCACATCTGTAGTTGTCGTATAAAGTGGGAGGGGAACTATCAGCTTAAAATTAACTTCGAGAAAAGTCTGATAGGAGTCGAAAGAACATTTTTATCGTGAATTAATTCACCAGTCTTATTATTAGAGGATAACTTCTTCAGTCACGAAGTAGCGAGAGAAGTTACATAAATTAATGACGTTGTAAAGTCTTGCTTGCAGGTCGACACTGAAAAAGTAGGTCCGGTTTGAATAGTAAAACATTTTTATATTTTCTTTGTATGAATACATAATACGAATAAACTGTTATGACCAATTCAAACCGTGCTCGTTCTTTTCTTTTTATTTATTTACTTGCAGTGTTTCAAGCTAGCTCCGGTTGGTTTTATCTGTCGCATGAGTTGAAAATTTAAAAAAAATAAATTGACGTAGATTGAGAAACTGCACTAAATAGACGCCATAAGTACACAAACAAGGGTTCTCGTAAAACGTCCACTTACTTGGTTGGCTGATGGAAACTGATTCGACCTCACGGAGCTCCTGTAACCGCTTCGAATTTCCGTTTGGAGGACTAGCAGCAGCCGATGACACCGCGAGGCTGCTGGTGGTACGCCGCTGACCTACTGGAAATGTGGTGCTGTCGTTGCGTTCACGAACCGTCAGAGATTCGCCTAAAACCCACAGCTAAAGTTATTTTGTTTTACCGTAGGCAGTCAATAGTTATTATAAGCTGTCAAAATTCTCTGTATAACAAGTCTGTCTTTTTACTGGATTTTTTATTATGCACTCCCGATGTCACTTCTAAGTAGGACAACTGACACTTACGTTTCCTACGAGGGGTAAATAAAGGTAGCACGCCTTTCAGTGTCGACTGATCTTTTTGCGCATCTGTGATGACGCACGAGACGAGGACGCAATGTGACCCCCTTTAACGTCCCAACGTTGAATGAAGTTTAAAAATAATAATGAAATACATTCAGAAACTGACGACAATCGTTCTCTGTACAAGCATCGGTAGGTTACCTGCGCCACTTGTGCACCGAGGAAAAGAGACCATCTGGGTCCATACATTTTGCGCAAAGTGAGTACTTGAGTATTTGAACACTGCAGAAACCAAAATGTGTTGATAGCAAACAATAAGAAAAAGTTAGTTTTACTTATGCGATACAAATCTGTCAAATTCTACGTTAAGTCACATGGCTAGGAAGGGGGTTCTATTTTTTTAAGAATAAAGTCAATGGTATTCTTTTCCTTAAGAAAATATGTAAAGACTCTTTACTAAAGAGTCTTTGAAGTGACACTCACGTTGATTTCCGATGTGAAACGAAGGTCGTCCCTGCCGTTTTGGTTGACGGGAGCTCGTCTTGGCAGGCGAGAGCTTTGAAAATGACAAACAGCCTTGAATTACAGAGGTCCTCATTGGCGGCTGGAACTGATTAGACCCCTATCACTACAAGCTGAATAAAAATCATTCACGACTTATTATTAGAAACGTGGCTACCCCTCAGAAAAAAATTATCAAGTATTGCCATAACATTTCAATGCATTACAAAATTAATGCCATAGACAATGCATCTTTTTGTACTTATCGGTGCAGTTATAGCCTATGGCTACTAGAGGGTGGCAAAACCCAAGAAAAACCTCGGTTAGGATTCTCAGGACTTTTGATTTGTGCTGTAATTTAGTTTTAGGGAGAGGTGGAAACGGTTTCCTGGCGTCGTAATATGTCTGACATGCTTTCGTCAAAATACCTGAAGTTAAAAATATTATCACAATTTTCACCCTTTTATGCTACTTTGATGAGGGTGTCCTGCTGGAAAGGATGAAACACTTGTACCCGTTGATGAAGAAAAAAAACAGCTTTGTGAAGTTTTGCTTGAAGACAAAGACTAAAACCTTTAATTTGCCCTTAAAATGCTTTCACCGGCGGGCTAAAGTGTATTAGATGCCGTCGATGATTCACAGCATCCCACATTAACTTTGTCAGTTATAATCCATCACCGGGTAATAGTCCGGAATAAATCTCGGGGTAATTGAGATGAATCCCTCATTTCAATGACAAGTCGGCTTTTTTAAGACCCAATTACTACTTTGAGTCGCACATGGTGAAGCTTTCGGGGCTCCTGAGATATGAGATGTTGCAGAGAAGAGAGGAGATGGCGTGGGTCCAAAAAAGCGATGGATGGCTGTGCGTGGATTTATGACAAACGCACACAAGCTTTAATTTGTGCCCGGTCCGGTAATGCATCTCAAGGCCAGAATAGTTCTGCTCAGTGTTTCTTAACTGGATGTTTCTTTAATTATATGTCAGAGGCCATAAAGAGCCAGGACAAATCTGCACCCCCACCCCCCTTCCTTGCTTTATGTCAGCACCCTTACTTGAAATACAAGAAGAGAAAGCTGGAAAAAAAAGAAAAGTGGATTTATTCATTTCCATACACTCTGTTTTCGCTACGCGGAACAATTCTAACCACATGACACAATCTCTCTCTCTCTCTCTCTCTCTCGCTCTCTCTCTCTCTCACACACACACAGCAAGGAAACCTGTACAAATACTGAAGAAATAATGAATCATACAAGAGAGAACATGTACATATTCACAAATACATCATCCCGCTGAATAAATCCGCCTTAACAAAAACCTTGTCCGCGTTCGCTGCTGTGGCTATGACACGCTAGGAATATTATAAGAAATCACGAATGCTGTTGTGGCACACACTTCACAGTCCCTCTATTCTTGTATTGCCCTTTTTTATAATATAGTCTATGTGATGCCACTTCATCTTTGGTGGAAAAAAAAAGATATACACTACAAAGCGCTAATGTTGCTTTTGCACTGCTCAGCATTATTAGCCTTGGTTTAGGGGTCATCTGCCTTAAAAAACCCACATTGCCACACTATTTAGTCTTAGTTGGTTAGTTGGTTGTGTAGTATGCAATGAACACCTTTAGATATTAATTTAAATCATTGTGACCAAATTTGTAACTGAAATCACTTGAATTACAAATCATCATTTCACACTGAAATAAAAGGAAATGCCATCAATACATTCAATTAAAAATTACAATTAAAAAAAAGTTTATGTACTGAGAAAAAAAATGCTCTGAAAGTCATGACATAAAAAGAATGAAAATTTTTTTTGTGTCAAACTTTGCATCTATTGAATGATTATGCGGCTGCCAGCCTGGGCCACCTAGAAAAAGCATTTTTTTAAAAGACACATGGAGATACTGTACATGAATGTGTGTACAGTCTAAACTACAGCTCTTCTATGATCCTCGCAGAGGATAAAGAATATGAGTGCAGCTATTATAGTGAATGTCCAATTCCCATCTGCGCCCTTTGTGTTCAAATATCGTTTGCTTAAAGAGTTATGTATGAGTTTCCCCAATAGGTTTCGCGTTAGCATTAAGATATCCGACAAAAGGCTAATCCGTGTAGAAGTCAGTCTTTTGTGTTCATATTGGGAGGATTTCAACACTTCCACACCAAAATGTAATTTATTTTTTATGTATACTCCAGGCTGAAGGAGTTCTAACGTAAATAGAAGAAACTAAAGACTGAAATCTTGCAGCATGCCATTTGGTGGATAAATATAACGATTCCGTATGGGGGGTTCTTGACTGTCTTGACAGTTCTTTGTTTTATATCTATGGCCGAGTTTTCTACCCTGTTTTTTCCTAAAAAAATCTGATGTGGAATTCCGACTTTACGATTGAATTAGTGTCAATTAGTGATCAGGCGAGTACTTGTCATACTAGCGCAAAAGCATCAACAGAAAGTAGGCGTTGTGCAGTGGAAAAATGACCATTCGTTGTTTTTGTTTCCTGATAAGCTAATTTGAATTTAACTGAAAGGGAAAAAAACAACTTTTCTTAAATAGCGACTATGCCCTATGAAAGCGAGGCCGGTCCGTCCATTGGGGCTCAAAAAAAAAAAAAACCTCAGCAAATTCAGTGCACGCTGTAGCCTCAGCTTAGTTCGAAGCCGGACGACGACTCGATGGCGTAGAGCAGCTTGTTCCTCATCTGGTGCTGACTGTAGAACTCGGGCAGCTTGAGCAGGTTCATGCAGGTGCTGGCCGTGGGAAGCCGGTCCAGGTCGGTGCCGCCGTTGTGGACGCAGAACGCCGGGTACAGCTCCTTGGATTAAAAAGATTTGTCACAGTGAATGCCTCAGAGACTGAAAGTCAAGTCATGATTCATTTATTTTCACGTGAGCATAAACCTGACCTGTAAGGCCAAAACATTTACCAGTATGTGTATTAAATCTGATACAGTGGTAATTTTACAGTTTGAGCCCTGCGATTCCCAGGGACTCGCTGATCAGAAAAGTACGAGTCCCATTATGCATTTAGAGAGTCTCAAATTCTGAAATGGTCTACTTTTTCAATTGCTCAATTTGATAATAACACAACAACAATATACATTGATAAGAGGTTTATTTCTTATAAACAAATGCAAAAATGTAAATAATTCAGGCATACAAGATTTGCTGAGGAATAGGTTCTTATTTCATGCCATGGTTCAGTCTTTGAGTTAATAGATTCTTTTTATTCTGCTTCCAATGATGCAATGCTTTCTCAAAGTCACCTTATGATGGAAAAAAACGATCCCATCTTTAGCTGCTTCCTCTGTGATGTCTCCGCAATAAACCTTCGCAACACTTGTTTTAACGTTACACAACTTGGCAATCGTCTGCCGATCTCGCCGATCTCGTCTCGCGAGAACGGAATTCTCGTTAAATCACGGGAGATTACTGAACGCGAGATCAAAACAACGATGGCGGCGATGGTCAAACTGCGATCGTTGCTGGAAAAAATGATTTACCATAGGTTTTTTTTTTTTTTTGACTGAGAAATTTCCTGACGTCCCAAAAACGCACATTATTCGGAACTGTGCGTCCCGCGGGAAAATTATGTATCAGAGCTAACGAGATGGCTGCTGATAGTGTTGTAATGTGGATTCATTTATTGTTTGGATTTGTTTTAAAAAGAAATACATTGAACGAAGACTTTAAAAAAATTGCACGAGAAATCGCAATGTCAAGGAGAAAAAAAATGGGAATGTAATTATTTTACAAAACTGTTCAGTTCTGTGCCCTCGCTACATTGATCACTGTACAAGGTATACATTTAGGAAGGAGAACGCACTTTAACCTGGAATGCTCATTTCATTTTTTCCTTCCTCATCTGCCGACTGTGACATTGAGCCTTTCCATCACGAGCAGCCGCGATTTCCTCCCCGCTCTTTCAAGTCAGCAAATACCCTATCATCCCGATTAAATGGCTCTTCGGGGGCTCAACCGCGACGACCCCATTTTGCCGTCAATTACCGTATTAAACTATCGTTGCTTATTGAGAACGCATCGTTACGGCGGCGATCATTCCCAAGGAGAGGGTCAGGAGGAAGAAAAAAAAAAGTGCAGTTTCCATCATCTTTTTTAAATGGCTCTGCCTGACAGCACCTATATCTCCGCTAATGAATCCCGGGCTCCTTTCACGACAGGTAATTAAGGCGGAGCTGGTTCCAGCCGGGGGGGCCGGGTCACGGGGTTGCCCCTGCCGACCACAAATTAACACCCGTAAGAGGGAGGATCGCCCACTCGTGCTGGCCAAAGTCAAATGGATTAAAAAGGAGGAGGCGACCGAAAGGTAACAGCAGGGATTTTTTTTTAAAAGAGTTTGGGTCCTTTGCGTGCTCCCGCAGGACAACCGTAAAGTTTGAGAAAGCTAATGAGACCAATAAAAATGATACAATCCCAATGGACGTCGGTTGATACTTCCCAAAGCGTTCGAGCTCAAGGCCCCAATTAGAAATGCCTTCGTGTAAAGTGCTTCACACGTTTTATGAGACTGTGACCACTGATTTAGTTTCGTGGACCATCCGGGGTTAATCAAGTACTTAAATGTGGCTTCTTTCAATTTCAGTGAGCTCCGGTTAAAGCATCAAGATAGTACGCATTTTTAATCATCCAGCGTTTGTCCAAAAATCATCAAAATGTTTTTTGTGTCTTCAGACAAAAAACAAATTATGTATAGGACAGTGATGCCTCGCTATTTCGCGGTTCGTTTAACGGGGATTCGGTGCATCGCAAATTTTTTGCATATTCATTAAAAAATATATACTTTTTTTCCCCCCATATTTTTTTTCTCTTTTAACTATTTCCAATTTTCCTTTTATAATTTTGTTTGACCTTTGTCAACCTGTTATTGCGTGTACTATATATGCTCAATAAAATAAAACAAACAAACAAACAAATATACGTACATGGAGTACAGTACTGTATATATGTTGCTCTATGTGACTTGCTGTTGTTTTACAGCTTCTTACGGACTGTTTGCAGACTTTTAAAAAAAATAATATTTTTTTTACCTGTATATGTTAATTGGTCGCTACTTCGCGGATTTTCGTTTATCACGGGTGGTTTTGTTCCCCATTAACCGCGATAAACGAGGGATTACTGTATGTGCAGTGGTACCTCTACTTATGAAATTAGAGAAATGTCTTATGAGAAAATTTTATAAGTAGAGACGCGTTTTCCATGTAAATGCCCTAATCCGTTCCAAACCGCACCAAAATTCAGACAGAAATGTTTCCTAAAGCATAAAAATGCATCAAAATATGTAACAAATACATGTTACAATTAGATTAGTGCACAATAAATGAGAGTTATGCATAATATAAAGAAAAAAGAATAAGAATGATGGTCATTTAACTTTTAACAGCGTCCTCATCGTTTTTTGCTCTCTTTAGCCCATGTTCTCTCTCAGTTGTGGTTTTTGCCTGGCGTTTTGTCAAGAATTGATCCACCGACGTTTGCTTTTGTCGGCTTTAAACAACCCATCGAAAATGTCTAAGGCAAATATTCGCATAGTGAGCGATCGAATGATTAACACTTTTTCTGGGTGATTGACATTTATGTAAAACTATCGGAACACCTCGTGGCCCAAGGGGCGAATGACGAGGATGCTGCATAAAGACATTCGATCTACATACAAAGACACATACAGTAATGGTCCCTCCTAGCCAATGGGATGCCAGAATGATGCTCGGGAGTAGCCAATGGCGGAGCAGCTTTAAGTATGTTGCGTTCAGGAAACTCGGAGCTGCGAGTAGCAGGCCACACGGTATTTTTACCTTTCGCATCTTGAAATTTCTTTTACAACAAGAGGCAATATTTTCCTGTTGAGACGTTTTGTAACTTGAAAATTTCGTATGAAGAGACGTACGTTAAGCAGAGGTACAACGGTACGAGTTTAATTAGTTCAGAGACCTCGCTAACAGGAAGAGCGTATTTATCGTGGCCATTTCATCTTAGAACAGGAATAGGACATTTTAAAACTGAATTCAGCGTTTTAAACTCTCTAAACTAGCATTTCTCTTTCAGATCAAAATAAATAAATAGAATTTGGCAATCAGGACAACGTACTTCATCAAAAGTCGACATGAAAACTCACAGACGACCATAAAAATCTAATTCAAGCATTAAAAATGAAAGTTGGTAATAAAGCTGCTTGCTGACCCATTACAACAATACCAAACAATGACTTTAGATATAACAAATTCTGTTGAATTAGGGCCGCAGTAACATTAACCCTACACTTGGTGGCAGTCTAATAAATGTCGAGGACACGTATTACGTAAACAACAGACATCAACTTCTGTTTGAGAATTCATGTTTGAAAGTTCAGCTTGATCATGACTTTAAAAAAAAAAAAGACAAGAATATTTGTCCAGACAGAGCTGAGCAAGGTCGTGACCTGGGGCCTGATAAGATTTTAATCGCTTATCAGACCCGTCGTATCCGTGTCCGCTTTCAAGAAGTCATCTCTTTATTTGCATTACGAACACATCAAAGCCGCATTTCCACTTCAGAGGGCGCCCGAGTTTGGCGTGGTGGTCTTTGTGTACATTTTACATCCTGTAAGCCCTTTTTTTTTGTGTTGCTTACACCTGTAAAAACTCAGACTTTTTCATCGAGAATGAGAAAGGGGTCCAAACCTTAAAGCCGAGCAGAGGGGGTCTGGAGCAGCTGGTGACGAACTTGAGCAGCTTGCGCTTCTCCTCGTCTGTGAAGCCTTCCACTACCTCCCAGAAGATCTGAATGACAGGGTGGGTGGCCGTGTAGCCCCCTGCGGAGATGCAAAAATTGGAGCGCCGTGCTTTTGATTTTCTCCTCTTTCATCTATAACGGCTTCAAATAATAACAAAATATGATGAAATAACGCAACAAAACAATTAAATAGTTATACACTTGTATGGTGTACTGTGTCACAGTTATGAGGGGAACGTCATCTACAACATTGCCCGCAATTAAATCAACTCTCGACTATGTTGAAAATGATATGAAAATATTATTTTAAATTATGATGTATTGAAATCAATCTAAAAATATTTTACATGTGTCTTTTATGTATTTTTAAAAAACATTTTCCATAAAAAAATAATTTCTACATATTTAGAAAATAATCAACTTCACAATGTCCGTTAAAGTATCTATAAATCAAGCGCCATTCTTTTCAAAAACATTTTCATATTATGTTACAAATATATACATTCCATATTTTTCTGTTCCAGAGTGTCCTGTCCAATACTGATGATGACATTTTACGACAAATTGATCATTTTTGAAAATATGTTAATGCTTTTTTTAAAACAATTTCAGAATGATATAAATATACATATACACACACGTTTTCTTTCTTTTAAATAAAACAGATTTTTAGCCACAGCAGAAGTTTGCATGGATATTGTGCAACTTACCCTTGTGTTCTTGAACCACAAAACAAAGCTAGATATATGTTTTAAATCAACGATCAACAATTTCATTGTTATTTTTTTTTTTTGTCTATAGTGGAGTTTTGCCTAGATGCAGTGAAATGTCCCGTACTTAAAAAAAATAATAATAATAATCATAATGTTCTTTACACTGGTCCAACTTGGAAGAAAAATAGGGAGAAAATGCACCAAGCTAGCAGGGTAAAATAGCAATACATGAAATTATGCTCACAAATCAAAATCCACGCAAGAGAATCCGCAACATCTGAACAGAAAAGTAGCGAGGAAACACTGGAATTGGTCAACGACAAAAATTGAGCAGGTGACATTATTTCTTCCATCTTACCTGAGTAATTGGTGAACTTTTTCAGGTCATCAAGACAAATTGGCACATGGGCACCAGATATCAGCACCTGTTTAAACAAAACAAAACAAACCAAAAAGAGTTTCATTTGGCCAAGTTGCATGGCAGGAATGACACAAGGCAATTCCTTAGACGTTTCAGCCACCTGGATCTCCTGTTGGTCGAACATGCGCAGCCACTCCAAGTTGACCACGTTGGCCAGGCCCTGCCTGAAGGCCAGGCAGTGCGGTCGGATCTGCTTGTTGAGCCGGTAGTCGGCCACCAGGTGGATGTACGCGATGCGGTTGGCCGTGGTGACGGGAATGTCCTTCCCGCCTAGCTTTAGCTCCACCACCTACGTGCAGATTTGTGTGCCATATCGTCAGCAACAAAACTAATTAGTAAAAAAAAAAAAAAAGACTTCATTGTACTTCCTGGATAAATTACTACTTTCCTATTGGCTAAGCTTGGGCACCATCTTGTGGCATCTAGGCACAAAAACATGAACTCATGAATAGCGAACCGTGACGAAAGAGGGGTTGGCGGCAATCATGCGACGCGGATGGAACTCATCACAGAGAGGTAATTAAAACGTTATCCAGGAGCACTCTGATTAAAGGTAACCGCCCCCCCACCCCCGTCGCCCCGCCCCCATGTCGAGTGCCCGCGGTTAAGTGCTCAGCTAAATATAGCGCAGCCAATGAACATCTGCTCCCATACAATTTGGCCCCGAGCTCCCTTTTCATTAGCTTTAGAGCAGTTAGCGCTTGATAAAACGTGCTCACGGCGGTTCATAAAGGCGAGTTTATGATGACATCATAATGTCTCCGGGGAGGACGAGAACAACCGACGGCCGACGGTGTGCTTCACAAGAGTCTTTCGCCGCTAAATAGCGCATGGAGTTTGTCACTTTTGACAGTGCTTGTAATAGGCGCGCGTTTGAACGCGGTGATTAAAACCTCCTAAGACCCGAACTCTTGCAAGGCATGCATTTTTATTTTATTTTTATGTTCTCTTTGATATTTAGGCTGATTGGGACCTGATGAGTGTAAAAACAAAGAATTATCTTTTTACTTGATGAAACGTCCTCGTAAGTGGACGCCAGACCCTTATAGTCCAAAATTTAACATTATAGTCTTGAAAACCAAAGACGTCATGTCCACACATGTGGACGCCTGGGACCTGGGAGGTGTGCGGTTGAAGTGCGAATTTATTTGTACCGGGTCGAAATGAAGAGTGATGGTTTTTTTTGTTGGTTTGTTTTTTTTTTTTAAAGGGTGTATGCTCAAGGGAAAGAAAGTAAGGGAGTAAAAAAGTTTTAAAGATCATCCTCTTGAGGAAATACAAAAAAAATCAGCTGATGCCTATTCCAAGATTTGGCAGAAGTCTCATAACTGATCAATAGGCCAATCGAAGAACAATATATAGATAATAAATGAACTTTTGTACTGTAAGGTTTACCGCAGTGGTCACCCTGAAGTATTTATAACAGAGAAAAATTGGGGTTCAAATGGAAAGTGCTAATATGTAAAAAAATAAAATAAAATCTTGGGGGGAAAATTATATGATGTTGCATTGCCTTAAAATTTTTAAAAGGCAACCTTGGAAAAGGAGCTTATCATGATTCAATTTTTCAATTTTAACTCCAGACCACAATTTTAAGATAACATAATGTTATCAAATGTTTTAATTTGCAGAGAGAAAAAAACAATTAAGTGCGTTTGGGTGAAAGTGGTGCGTCAACTCAATTGAAACAAGCATTTCCAAGCTCAAAAATGTGATGGTGTTGAGGTCTTTACAAACAAAAAAAAATCCCCCTCAACATGAAACCACAAACTAAGGGAGATACTTCAACTCAAAATCTTGATGACTGTATGAATAATTCCGGCCTTACGTGTGCATATCAAATCTTAAAATGATTTGGAGAAAAAAAAAGTGTTTTTCATTTTCTTATTTCTCTTGTGACCGAGACACTTTGGGCAGGTTATTAACTCACAAGTCAGACATTACACCAGAGTTGAATCAGGGCCTCTCTGACGTGGTCCAAACAAAAACCGGATCGTGATAAGATTCATAAGACTGTTTAGTCAGATTATACAGGAATGAAAGTTGTTGCTATGATTTTTTTTTTGGGGGGGGGGGTCCCTCTGGACGGCAGAGAGCGTGATTATTTGCTAATGTAGAAGAATTACGGCTCTTATCTGGCCGTTTGCTATCTCGCCGGGGTGCAAACGGAGGGCAGGCTGCTCCCGGGTGTGTGCCTAATCTTCCACAAATTGTTTTCTCCCCCCTCCTATCGTGTTTGCCAAGGCCGCATTGCGACTCGGCCATTTTCAGGCGCTGTTTGACGAGAGCTAATAAGACGCGTTAAAGGCGCTGAGTAAACAGTCCTCGGCTGGATCTCTTAGCATCGGGAGCAGGATGTGCCTCGGAGATGCCGGTTGCCTCTGTCAGGCGTGCTGAGATCATTTCGGGAGGAGGTGGTGCAAGGTGGGGGCTGGGGGTGCGGTCAACAGGATGACTCTGTGTGTTCTTGCCAATGACGCTGAAAAAGCGCTCAAACACATGGAAAATAATTTTTTAATGGTATCGAAATGTGAATTTTTGAACTATTGTTCACAAATTCACCTGCATTTTTTTTCTCTGTGGAACAGAATCTTGAATATTTGTTGAAAAAAAACTTTTTTTTGTGCTCGGTCTATAATGCCCAGAAGATGGCACCAAAGCGCCACTTCACAGGAAACTAGTAATTGACACATCCTGAACACACACTGAGAAAGCGTTGATAATTAGGATTAGGGCCCGACCAATTAAATTGGCCTATATTAGCTCTTTTCTGATAATTTTTTTTTCCTATACATTCGCCCTTTGAGGGACAGCGGTTACTACAGTGGACAGCTTATCATGTTATCAGTTTACAGCAAGGGTGCCCAAACTTTTTGGACCGAAGATTGACTTTTCGATTGACCAGCCTCCCGCGATCGACCCGTTACCGTGCACGCGCACGCACATACACACGCATGCCATGATGAGCGACAATCTGACAGGCAGGCATGCGACGCATTTTTGCAGCCTGTTAACTATCGTAGCTCACACATACCATTTTAAAGTGCTTCCCTCGGCCCTCTAGATTCCTATTTTTTGCCCGTGCCGTCGGTGAATTGTACACGGAAACAAACTCTGAATGAGAATAAAGACAACTATAAAAGATATAGCCCAACAGCTCTGATCACGAGCTGCCATTGCAGACTGCTGAGCGCTAACAACTTCCGGTGACACAGGTCAAGCGCCATCTTAGGTTAAAGATTTACCCGTTTTATTTTATTTTATCATACCTTTTGTGAAAATGAGACTAATAGGATGATTAGGGTGCAGTGTACATTCACACAAAAATATATATATTACAAACATGCACAAAGACACACGAATGGTTGTTTTGGCGATCGAATTGGGACCGGTCGATCTACCGGTCGATCGCGATCAACGTAATAGGCACCCCTGGGTTACAGGGTGCATGAAAGCGTTCACATGGGTGTCGAACTCATTTTTGGTGCACGCCACGTCGCAGTTCTGGTTTAATGGGGGATTGGGAACAAAATAATACCGGCAATGTTTGATTTCTGAGTGTTGTCAAAAGTGAAATTTTCAAGGAACATGAAGTCGACTGACATAATTTTCCTTTGCAGGACCCATTAACTCATTCAGTACCAGCCAATTCTGGACCAAGTCTGAAAAGACGTTTAAAAACGTCTTTGGGAGTGAATGAGTTCAAAATGCTGACGCGGGCCGGACGTGGGCGCCCGAGCTTTGACTTCGACATTTAGACACATGACAACCGAAGACAAAGATAATGAGATTCAGCTGCCCCTCCCCCCCTTACCAAAAACATTTTTTTATGCTGCATTTTCTCTTTGTTACAAAGACAACCCTTTGAGGGACAGCAGTTACTACAGTGGACAGCTTATCGTGTTATCAGGTTACAGGTCAACACACTTGTGTTTTAAAAAAATAAAATTGAACACAATACTGGTATTTTTGCTGATATATGTGGCAATGGACCAAAAACAAAGTTATATGATTGGTTATATTTATTTTTATTTAATCGTCCGGTTTAATCGGTGATCAGAATTTTGCAAATATCGGAATCTGCATCCGTGAAGAACATTTTGATAAAGTGACATTTATGGCCACCTGCAAAATCATGAAATTTATAGATCAAGGAAATGTGTCACCTGAGCCTCTCCCAAATCGTTGTTGACCACGGTGAAGTTGAGACCCAGCTCCTCCACGTCGCCCTCATAGCTCTTGAGGAAAAGAAGATTCCGGTACATCTCCGGGTCCAAAGAGGCCAAGTGGTGGATGTCCACATCAGCGCTGGTGCCCAGCAGCTTGGACAGGAAGAAACTGGCAAAGGGCAACTCCACCAGCATGTTTTCATACAGAGCCTGCGGAGCCAAATCACACACATCCAGTCTCAGAAACACAAATCCTGATTCTTTCAGGATTTTTTCTTTCCAGACAGAATATAAATATTGCCTTTTTATGTGTCTGCAGCGGCTGAGAGCAAATACAACAGTTTGACTTTTCACGATTTTGAAGAATGATTTTTTTTCTACTTTTTTTTTTAATCAGTCCAATTTGACAGAGTTGTTCACAACACTCCTCTTTAAGATAGCAAATTTAGAATACATTGTCACTTTACAGGGACTTTGAGTCACACATTGTAAAAAAATACAATTAAATAAAAAAATTTTAAAAAGAAAATCGGGAATTGCTTTGGTAGTCGTGTGAGGTGCGTGATGACACTGTCAAAAAATAAATAAATTCAAACATAAAACAAATTCGAACGCTCAATTTCAAAGTCCCAATGGATTCAAACAGATGGCGCAAAATATCAAATCTTGCCTACTTTTTTGGTGTGAAGATTATAAATCCGCTCGCGCAACAAACGTGACGGCGAGCACAACACAATCCATCCAAAGCGTGCTTGGCTTCCGCTCGGGCCATCTAAAACTTTTATAAATGTCAATTCTCACCTTGACCTGAGACACCATTAAGAAGCGGCGTTGGGCAGGTAACTCATTAAAAAAAAAAAAATTCACCAAAGCTAATGTCGTGGAATCATCCCCCAAAAAAGGGAGCCCATCAGAGATGCTAAAATATGCGGCTCTTTATAAATGATAGCGCTAAAACCCTGACCGCATCAGCTAAATGGATTATAAATCTAGACGATTTCCATAATGCATGAATCTTAAACACACAGGCGCCAAGTCATAAATCATGGCTATTTTTTTTTCTAAACACGGGTTAATTGCACAACTTCAAACATTGTCTATTTTGTATGCAAAAAAATAATCCACTTAAGATTTCGGCAGTGGCGAGCGCTCGTTGAGGACCATATGTGCCGCGTGGCCCCTTGAAAGCCATCAATAACACTCGTGCCGGGAAGAGGCTAAGTTTATAGATGGGAAAAGGAAGGGGGGGAAAAAAACTCATCGCATCCCCCACCCCTCCCCCCGACGGCACTTACTTTATTCACGAGTGTTTATTGCCAGAAATTGTGCCAAAATGACTTGGAGACGTTCAGAATTAATTATTATGCCCCCCCCGTGCGGCCGTTTTAATATAAGTGAGTGCAGTGGCAGCGCAATTAACGCAGATCGAGGCACCATCAGGTGGAATAAACGGCAACAACATTGCAGGTGCATTCGCTTGGCTGCCAAATAAATGGCTTAATTTACAACATTAGCGATCAATAAAATTATAATGCCTTTAAAAGGCATCAGCATCTGTCAAAGGGTGGGGGTGCGGTGCGGGGGCGCTACCTACATATAGGAGCTCGGTGCATTCACCTTCATGCTATGGAGCAAAAAAAAAAGGTGAAGGGGCGCATTACAATACAATTTTGTTTTTTAAAATGAGAAAGACAAGTATTAGTAGCATGTTTTGTGTGTGTGTGTGTGTTTTCAAAGCAGCACCTTGAAGTTTTATAACGACCGTGCACGCAATTAACACCCTCCCAAAAAAGATTGATACTGTGCCACAAAAGATGGTGGCAATGCGATACCGTAATTGCTTCGGGCTGAGCGCAAAAACGTACCAAAAAAGGAGTACAAACAAACAAACAAAAAAGAGATTTGTGATTGGAAAAAGTATGAATATGCAGATGTTGACCACTCCACCACTTGCATAAAGGCAAATGCAACGCAAGGCAGCTTTATTTATATCCAAATATAACTACAATGGGTGGCTAATTGAACACTCTAAATTGTCCCTTGGTGTGAGTGTGATCGCGGATGGTTATTCATCTCTGTGTGCCCTGTGTGATTGGCTGGCGACCAGTTCAGGGTGTCCCCCGCCTACTAGTCCTGGACAGCTGGGATAGGCTCCAGCACCCCCACGACCTTTCTGAGGATAAGCAGATCGGAAAATGGATGGATGGATGGAAAACTACAATGATTCAGTTTTATGTGCTCTCCTATGTGTTCTCATTGCTTTGTTACAGTCTACAGCGGTTGCGAAGGCTCTACCTAATTAAACCTGCATTGTATTGTATTCCCTTTAGCGTAGCACCATCTAGTGGATGCATATCGCAACCGCAGCCACTATTGTCGCTTATATTCTACGCGCCTTACAATGCAATGTGCCCGATGTGAACAGTTTTAAAATAGGACATTCATTGAAGGTATGCCTTATACTCCGAAGCGCCTTATAGTGCAGAAAATACGGTAGCTCGCATGCTCAAAAAGTGTGGGCACCCCTGGCATAGAGAGGGAGAACAACTTTAGAGAAGTTTAAGAGTGTTTTCATCAATGTAAATATGTTTAAAAGCATTCTGGGATTGGACTATATCTAACTAGACAGTATAAAAAAAATGGTGCCTCAGATTTTGATCTTCTGCGGGTTGTTCCGGAACGTACCACCCCCCGCAATAACCGGGGGTTTCACTGGAACCTGTTTTCATGTTTGCGCCTTAAATCTTTCCGCTTGTCACTTGGGTCGACAAGTGAGGAAGAAGGATGACGAGCAGCCACCGCTTGTGATGCTCAATCCCATTTGGGTGAGTAGCCCCACCAGACAAGCCACTCACGCCTGTAATGCATCACCTCCCCGCAACAATGGCACGCCTCCGACATTAATTAACTATATTAATCTCCCGTGTCCTTTGAGCCGCGCCGGTGATGCAATCCCAATCTATATAAAGGCTTTGCCTTTTATCTCGACCACTAAACAAATACCGACGGGCCCCCTCAAAATGGCCGCTCAGACGTCCATTTTTATGGAGAGTGGGAGGAACTTGAAGTCGGGTTAATTGAAAGTCAAACCCACATTTATTTCCACAACCATTAGCATTGGCATATGAGAGGAGTGGCGAGGGGTGTGGAGGGGGGACAGGGGGGTGGATGGAGAGAATACACAAAATTGATACTCTGATAAGTGCCTTTTATGTTTACCTAAACCGGTAATCGTGCCTAATTTGACCATGTCCGTTCACTTATCTCAGAAAAAAAATATCCGGAGAGGAGTCTTGTGTTATGAAGCATATTTTTTTCCTACAAGATCGGTCTTTCACTAACTTTTGAAGACAGCATCTATCCACCACACAAATTTCTGGCTTTTATTCATTTTTTGAAGAGGAGATAAGATAACCTTTATTTGTCCCACATAGGGGAAATTTGCAGTTCTCGTGGTAATTTACTGTATGTAAGAAAGCGCATTTCCAACATACGGTAATTTCAAACATCTAGCAGAAAAAAAAGAAGTTGGATGTAAAGGAGAAAGTTGGATGTTTGTGACTGTAAACCAAATCAAAAGGCTATTAGCACATGCTTTCAGCACTTATTTATGCGCCCGGTCTATGCCGGAGCACTGATTTAGGACCAGTCAAAACGGCGACAGCTACACAAACAAGAGAATGGAAATCATCGGCTAATGGACCCCCCCAATTTAGAAGCGACCTCTTGTTCGTGATGTACGTCATTCGTCTCGGTTGGCGATGAGAGTCCTCCAGTATTCTGATCAACTAGCACACGCATTAAAGGATGATTTAAAACAATTTGGCTTGAGCCGACAATACCAAAAAAACAACAACCAAAAAACAAATGCAAGCAAACAGTCAGGCTCCACTTCCCTCTGACTTTTGTTAAAAGTTATAAATTACGAGAAGTTCCCCAAACACTGCAGTTTCTAGAATTAACAGCAAGGACAGCTTTGGCAATGATTTAAATTTCACAGTGGTTCTTAAATCAGGCTTTTGCAAGTTCTCTGGATAGAGAACAGCTCATATGTCTTTCATACAACCCGAATTTTTGAAGCCATGCGCTAGCCTTCCTTCACACCCACAGTTTGGGAATCCCGAATCTTTGCAAGTCACGCGTCCAAATTGAGACAGAATGTTTGAGGACTCACCTTCCCCAGGATCCTGCCGAGAAAGTAGTAGTGTCGCGTAAAGGACTCCCCCACCAGTGTCTCGGCGGCGGGGTTGGGATACAGCAGGCCCTCGTTGGTGGTCTTGAAGACCCCCTGGTTTGGGTTGAACCCGGACTTCAGGAGCTCGTTGAGGAACTCGCGGAAGATCCCGCCGCCGTCGATACCCGCCTCATCCAGACCGTGGGCGTTCAGCAGGTGCACCCGGATTCTTTTCTTCAAGTCTGGCTCTAATTTTAGCGATTACAAGCAATTATTGACAGTGACTTGAAACAGAGTGCAGGGACAATAATCTTGGGGAATGAACCACATGGTGCTGCACCAAAAGACATGATCGTTGAATCACATCCGGCAAGCAGGCTGATCTGGAAAATTTTCCGTTACAATATCCATCCGTCCATCTTCGACGGAACTTGTCCTCATGAAGGTCATTATGTGGGCTGAAGCCTATTCTAACTGCTTTATTGTGGGTGTGCAGCCTGGACTGGATGCCAGCCAATCATAACGCACATACAGTGGTACCTCCACTTAGTAACATCTCTTCATACAAAATTTTCAAGTTACAAAACCCCTCAACAGGAAAATATTGCCTCTTATTATGAAAGAAATTTCAAGATACGAAAGGTAAAAATACAGTATGGTCTGCTACTCGCAGCTCCAAGTTTCCTGAACGCAACATACTTATAGCTGCTCTGCCATTGGCTATTACCGAGCATCATCTTGGCATCCCATTGGTTAAGAGGGACTTCTATCGTATGTGTGAATGTGTGGAGATAGACAGACAGGTGTCGATGCAGCGTCCTCGTCATTCACCCCTCGGGCCATGAGGCGTTCCAATAATTTTACGTCAATGTGAATCACCCAGAAAAAGTGTTCACCAATCGAGCGATCGCTCACTTTGCTGATGTTTCCCTTGGAAGTTTTCGAAGAATTGTTAAAAGCCGACAAAAGCAAACGTCCTTGGATGAGTTCTAGACTAAACGCCAGGCAACAAACACTTCTGAGAGAGAACATGGGCTAAAGAGGGCAAAAAACACGAGGATGCAGTTAAAAGTTAAATGACCATCATTTTGATTCTTTACTCTTTGTTTTTTACATTATGCGCAACTATTATTGTGCAAAAATCAAATTGTAATGTGTATTTCTCCCATATTTTGATGCATTATTATGCGTCATAAAACATTTGTGTCTGAATTTTGAGGCGCTTGGAACGGATTAGGGCATTTACATTGAAAACGCGTCTCTACTTTCAAAATTTTTGAGTTATGAAATTTCTTCCAGAACCAACGAATTTCGTAAGTAGTGGTACCACTGTATAGCGAAACAGAAAGACTTGCATTTACACGTTGGACAATTTGGTCTTCGGTGAAACGAATGTGTGTGTTTTTGGAATGTGTAAGGAATCTGGAATAGCCTGATTCCACATAGGTCGGCTTGAGCCAGGATTCCAACTCTGAGGCGGAGGTGCTAACCACTAATCCACCACACTCCTTCGCAACACACAATATAAAATATTCAAATAAGAGAATTATTTTTACACTGAACACCCTCCCCCCAACATTTATTTTTCACAAACACTTCCAGTGCCAGCACGTGTGCCCCGCAGGATATTCTAATCAACGTCCATAAATGGTCATCTTTCAGAATCATTAATGCAAGTCGGTAAATCGGGTCGCTATAATTTATAGACGCATGAATGATATAGATCGTGCCTTCAAGCCTACTACTCTTTTTAATCAGAGTGAAGGGGATCGGGGGGCCAGCTCGGATGGCCTTTTCAATTGAAAACACAAAAGAGGTGACTTAAAATAATTGATTCCGCCTTTTATGCCTTCCATTAGAATAATCGCAAAGCGCGATTATGCGTGCCGCACTTGAAATACAAGATGCGGCGCAGTGGGGGGGGGGCAACTAACCTTGATTTTTACCTCGATCCTCCAAATAAAGATTTTATAGGGCTGAACAAGAGTTTTCATAATAGTGTGAATGTTTGCAGCGCTGCGGTTGCACTGCCAGACGGAATTCGAAGCAACAGTTTTCACCTTGTCGTAGGCGGCAAAGGGGGGTGGGATAATAATTGGAATACAGTCATACCGTTTTCCGGCGAGAGTTTGTCGTAGGCGTCTTCGTAGATGTAGTTACGTCGGATGGTGACGACAATGCCGTTGGAGAAGGGCCCGTCCCCCTGTACGTCTCGCTTGTCGGCGTAGATTAACCTCTGGAAAATCTAAACCGCCACATTGGAATGTTTAATCAACACCACAGATGTGAAGTGGCATCTTCAAAATTAGAACACAGAAAAGGTTCATTCTCAAAATGGGACACCAACTTCATGTTAAGAGCTTTTGATGGCCATTTTGCTGAAATTTAGGATTTCACGATGTGGGCGGCAGATTAAATCCAAACAGTGTCGTGCACTTAAAAGTTACTTTTACAATTCAAAATTGTCTTGTCAGCTTTGAATAACAGCTTTCGCGTCAGAATGATTTTGCGTCTTATTTTCCGGTGCCCTTTCAGCCTCATTTTTTTTTTTTTGCCTTTGGGAGTTGAGAGCAGCTTTCCGTACCTGCTGAAACAAGCGTCATTGGGGTAAGCGTTGTTGTTACCTTGACGCGCTCCTCAAAGGGAACAACAAAAGGGAGCTCGGTGAGGATGGCCAGATGTCTTTCCTCCGACACGGACAGCTGTGGCGGCTCAGAGCCCACTGGAAAGAGAGGGAGGGGAAGATACAGAAATCTGCCACTGAAATAAACGTTCACCCGGCCTTTTATATATATGTACATAAAAAAAATTAAAAACTTGTCTCAACCCTCGTGTGGTGTCTGTCTCTCATTCAGTTCGGGTCCTCTACCAGAGGCTAGGAAGCTTGAGGGTTCTGCGCAATATCCTTGCTGTTCCCAGCACTGCACATTTCTGGACTGAGATGTCCGATGTTGTTCCCGGGATCTGTTGCAACCACTCATCTAGTTTGGGGGTCACTGCCCCGGGTGCTCCGACCACCACAGGCACGACTGTCACCTTTACCTTCCAGGCTCTCTTCCAGTCCAGGACTTCTTGAGATCAGCCACTTCAGTTATGATCCGGTGGTACATCCCGTGTACCGTGTACCACTGCTTGTCCTCCCATGATGGTCCCTCTTCCAACGCCTCATCCTCTGTTCCCCATTGTCTGAGACATTCTCTGAGTACGTCATCCATTGGAGCCTTCACCTTGATGTATTCATGGAGCTTGGATGTTTCATCCTGGACAGTGGCTCTCACACTCACTAGTCCCCGGCCTCCTTCCGTTCGGCTTGCGTACAGTCTCAGGGTGCTGGATTTGGGATGGAACCCTCCATGCATGGTTAGGAGCTTTCGGGTCTTAACGTCCGTGGTCTGAATCTCTTCCTTTGGCCACCTTATTATTCCTGCAGGGTATCTGATCACTGGCAGGGCATAGCTGTTTATTGCCCGGGTCTTATTCTTGCCATTGAGCTTGCTTCTTAGGACTTGCCTCACTCGCTGGAGCTATTTGGCCATAGCCGCTTTCCTTGTTGCCAGTTCGAGGTTGCCATTGGCTTGTGGTATACCGAGGTACTTGTAGCTGTCCTCAATGTCTGCTATTGTTCCTTCAGGGAGTGAGACCTCTTCAGTGCGGACTACCTTTCCTCTCATAGTCACCATCCGACTACATTTCTCAAGCCCGAATGACATCCCGATGTGGCTGCTGTAGATCCTGGTTGCGTGGATCAGGGAGTCTATGTCCCTTTTGCTCTTAGCATACAGCTTTATGTCATCCATGTAGAGGAGGTGACTGATTGTAGCTCCATTTCTGAGGCGGTATCCAAAACCTGACTCTTTCCTGTATGTCTGCCACTGTTATGGTAACTGGGTTCTGTTCAGGGAGGTTGCTGTGCTCCTCTCTCAGGGTCACCAGCCATTGTGCACTGCTGTTATGTGCAACCTCCTTCTCCCATATGCCTTTCTAGTACCTTTCAGTTTCCAGTCTTGGTGGGTCAGCTCTGTTGTTAGGACCCTGCCACTGAGCGTACACTTTCGCAGGTTGTGTTGCGAACAGCCTGTTTATTCGTCTGGCCTCATTCTCTTTCGTGTACCGCTTTAGGCGGAAGGACAAGGCTTGGACCCTTTGTTTGGCAGTTTCGCTTTAGGTATGGTCATCTGGATGTACCTCTTTGTTTTTTTTTTTAAATAACGCATAATATGGGCCGGCCCGGTGGTCGACTAGTTAGTGCGTCGACCTTACAGTGCAGAAGTCATGAGTTCAATCCTGGCTCCGGCCTTCCTGTGTGGAGTTTGCATGTTCTCCCAGGGCCTGCGTGGGTTTTCTCTGGGTACTCAGGTTTCCTCCCACATTCCAAAAACATGCATGGCAGGCTGACTGAACACTCAAAATTGTCCCTTGGTGTGAGTGTGAGCGCGGATGGTTATTTGTCTCTTTGTGCCCTGTGATTGGCTGCCAACCAGTTCAGGATGTCCCCCGCCTACTGCCGGGAGACAGCTGGGATAGGCTCCAGCACCCCCGTGACCTTTGTGAGGATAAACCGGATCGGAAGATGGATAGATGGATGTAGTACATGTATATGGCCCACGTGCTGCAGATTCTCCACCCCAACATTAAACTGAGCTGTCCATCCGCCTGCCGGGCATTCATCCATTAAGCTGCCGTTTGTTTTCGATGACACTCCAGATTTATACTGCAAAGCCAAAATAGGAGGGGGATGGGGAATGCCACAACAGCAAAACTCCTCACTTAACCTCCACTCCGACTCAATTATTCTGCTCAATTAAGACAGTCTGATCTGCATTTTGCCATCAGGTTTCCATCTTTGAGGAGAAATACGGCCTCTGTCGGCGTGGTCAATACGTTGCTCGTTCATCAGCTCGGGGGAGGACGATGAGGGTTGTGGGTGGGCGGGGGAGGACGTCCATTTGAGGAAATGAGAAAAGGAGCAAGCAAACAGCAGGAGCAGATGTGGCCGAGTTGAGCAGGTACTTTCAGGCTAATTGGATGGAAGCCATACAGTCTGGGAGTGACATTAGGCAGCTCATACACACATTGTTATCAGCTTGTTTTCACGCACACGCACGCACGTACACCTGGGAAGGCCTCTTTTCTTACTATCGGAGAGGCCTTTCTGTTTCCGCATTTAGAATCGACGAGACTCTTAATATGATGCATTGGAACAATCAACATATTTTTACAGATGACATAATCGAGAGAGATAGAGCAGGAAAATTGCTAAGAAATTGTTCTGATATTTCCCTCCCAGCCTATAGGTGGCAAATATGCTCAAGTGAATGACCCGCCAAAAATTTTATGGGGATACATTTTGAGATTCTGGAATGGCACTAAAGGTTTTGCGGGATCCTTCGACTGACCTGTCAAGTCAAAGTTTGCCATTTTTGTATTTCTTTTTAAACCTGAATTAAAGTGTTTATTTCATGTGTATTTCCAGTTTAACTTTAAAACATTACATTTGATAATAAGAATTAGGCCCCGACCGATTAATGGCCTGACTGATTTAATTGGCCAATATTAGCTCTTTTCAGATTTTTTTTCTTAAACATGAATCATTTCAGGCACCCTGGTGACTAAAGTTAACTTTAGTCTTCACGATAAGTTTTAATAAATAAATACAGAAATAAATAACTTGTACCATCCAGTGTTGATTGAAGGGGTCCGATGCGGCCCATCCTTCTCGTTCTCCACACGTGTCGGGCAGACGGCACGTAGAGTTGAGTGACCTGAACATGGAGGCAAGCAACACCAACCGCGATCACTGTGGGAACATTTTCAAACTCAGTGAATGAAATGACTTTTTATCGAACCAAGAAGCACCTTGTCAGCTCGGATGTTGACCTCCTGAGAGAGCCAGTGACCTGATGGGCAGAAAGGTCGTCGGATGTCGCGAGCTTTCAACATCTTCACCAAGTTAGTGATGACCTGGTGGAGCACAAGCAAAAAGTTTGGAAGGAATGAAAGGACTTTTTTGGGGGGGGATACATAAATGAAAGGGCGATATAGCGGAGAAAAGCAATTTGAGAATGAAGAAATTAGGTCAACGGGCTCCTGAAAAACCTGAACTAGACTGTTTTGTTGGTCACTTTAAGCTGTCCTCACAAAAGGCTTTTTCAACCGTGCTTCAGCAGACTTGGTAGCCGGTACATTTTGGCTTGTGTGAGTATTGTTAGATTGTCTGTCTAAATGTGTTGCTGCACTCTGTGGTCAAATTTCCAGGTTAAAGGAACCAGATCATTGATGCTAATTGCATAAGCCGATCGATGGCATTTTGCATTGTGTGTTAGCAATAAGCTAGGTGACTTTCATAAGGCCAAGTTAGACACAATTCACTTTTTTTTCCATTTTAATTTCCACAGCAAATTTCCAACGCGAGTGGCAGTAGACAACGCGATAGTCAACTACCAAGTATCAAGAATGAAAGGTTCCTGGCATTTTCAGGTGCAAACCACAGGCACGTTTCGCGTCACTGCACAAAGACCTCTTCTAAGAGTTCTTATGTCCCGTCATAACAGTTACGGTGGGACAATTTCCATATTAACGCGCAGGCCGAATGGGTCTAAATTGCAGAGTTCTCCCCTAAAGAGCGTCATTTTCATAAGCCGCCAATCAATCGTGCGGCGTCGGCAATAACAGCGAGTGCAAAATGCTGTAAATGGAGCGCGGCGATGGGTTCGGAGTGTGCCTAGCCCCTGACTCCCAGAATGAATAAGCATTCCTTAATCAGCCCGCCCGGGTTAAGTGCGAGCCTTAATGGGCCTTTCCCAAACTCCGGCATGACATGGTTCTCCAAACATGGCCAAGAAGAAAGTTCCATTAGCAATATTAATACAAGCTTAGTTGATCATTTTCATTCAATTAGCTTCTTTCAATTAAATAGATAGCTCGACAATGGGTGGCGATAAAAGATGGGGAGGGACGGCTGATGACACCAAGCAAACATTAGCGTGTTAGGGGTCAGCGGCGTTAAAGCGACTGTAAATCCCAGCACTCAATTTGGAAAATGCACTTTCTCTGCTCCCCACTTCTTTAATGGGTCGTTTTAGCTGACAAGAGGCCTTTGAGACAATCTTTTATGAAAATCAACCCCGGTAGCCGGCTTCTCAGGTATTCACCCACCTTCCGTAAAAGGGGGCGGTCACTTTCTACATTCGGCAGCTGGCTACAAGGTAATCACTTTTCCGCGTAATTAGAGCAAAAGATGCAGAATGAGAGAGAGAGAGAGAGAGAGAGAGAGAGAGAGAGAGAGAGAGAGAGATTTTCTGACTCATTTCCCTTACGTAAATAGCCGTTACAGATGCTCCTCCCCGTATGCGGCCATTCATTCGTTTATGCTCGATTTCCACCAATGCCCTGGTTACTCGCCACGCAGCGAAGCCCTGACAATGCACTCATGCAAATGTCCTTCCTAATAAATCGACAACTGTCTTGAATATGCTGATTAGCGTCTCTTTTGAAATATATCCAGAGGACAGTAATCTGGCATTACGGGTACTCAATTGTCTTTTTGGTAAGGACAAAGAATGTACAACTTAATGATGAATAGTATCATGTACTTTTGCCACCCGTGTCTGTGTGTTTAAGAATGTCCACGCAAGTGACCTTAAAGAGCTGCACCCAGTGTTTCTGCTCGGCCTGGATGCGCTGCTGCACCTCCGTGTTGGTCTTGACGCCGACGCTGCGGAAGGCCGCCATGTACTCCTCGCGGTGTTCCGTCTTGGTCTCGGGGTAGGCCAGCTTGATGATGCCGAGGCACGCGTCCCTCAGGCAGCGGGAGAGAGTTACCAGCTCCAAAAGGGTAAAAGGCATCATGGACGATTGCCTCTGACCTGTTGAAGTGCAAGCTTAGTTTGAATGCGATGACTGGGGAAAAAAATATAAATCTTGAGTGGGGTGTGTGTTGGGAAAACCAGTACCTTCCATTTCGTGTCCAAAAAACTCACTGTCGTGCACGGAGATGAGCGAGTGACTGAAGAGGGAACTGAAGAGGTAGAAGAGCGGAATGATGCGGTTGGAGTCTTCGTAGGACATGGGCGAGCCTCTCGAGATCAGCTGCAGCAGCGGAACCATGGAGCTGAGGGACAAGAAGACATGAAGTTTCGTGGAATTTCCCCTCCAGGATGCATGCATTAGGATTTTTCATCCAATTAGATTTCAGGGTGCTGTTCAGAATCGGCAGCGCAGGGCAGTGTAGCTTAAACGATATCAACAATATGACTGCGTAACCCTTTCAGGGACAGGGGTTACTACAGTGGACAGCTTATTGTGGTATCAGGTTACAGCAGGGGTCCCCAAACTTTTTTCTGTGAGGGCCAAATAACTTTTCCCTTCTCTGACAGGGGCCACATTCGGTTTGTAACAAAAAGTGTGATGATCGCAAGAAGTGTCTTGACATCAACATTTATTGTTTTCCAAAAAGCCGAACACAACCAGATATTCCATTTTGAGGGTTCTTGACAGGCACAATTTATGAAATAAATAATAACAAATCTTTTTTTTTCTCTTACCTAAACTTTTCACCATTCATCCATTTTTTTCTTATTGTACAGGGTTGCATTGCGGATTTTAATTTATTTATTAACTTTTTGGGCGCGGATAGGGCATAGACTGCAGAAGGGTGCAATAGAATGCTCCGTTCTATGCATGTACAAGTCTCGATCACGTGGCCGGACTTGGGGGGGGGGGGGGGGGGGGGGGGCGGGGGGGGGGGGGAACAAAACACCAAAAACAAGAACAACAAAAAATAAGCATCTCTGGTATTGTTCAGGGGGCCGAGCAAAATGTAGAGGTGGGCCACAATCGGCCCACGAACCGTAGTTTGGGGACCACTGGGTTTACAGGGTGCCTGAAAGGGTTAATCTGCAATAGCTCACCCGGTAATCATTTTGGTCGTCACGGAGGTGATCAGGTGCCAGAGATGCCGCAGGAAACGTGCGTTGAAGGCTAAACTGTACAGAAGTCTGCAGGGGAAGAAAAGAGGAACGGGAGGTTGCGTTCAATGTCAACAGTCATCATTCGGCGCTTTGACAACCCGGCGGGAAGAACCGTAAAACGACTCTCCGCCGATGCGTCAGCTTGTGCGCCCCGTTAACTAAGCGAGGGCACACGATAAATAAATGATGCCGTTTGCCAACGTGGAATCTTCTTGGCCTCCCCCTTTCTCCAAAAGGAAATGAAATGAGCCATTAAGCTTTATTTTGGCGAGGCACCTTCCATTAGTAAACTAGTTGGTGCTGCGAAAGGGGGCGGGGGGTCATAAACAGCCTTCTGCGGCTTCCTGCTGGAGCTCCCATTTAACTTAATGGCCGAGGAGGGATGTCAAGACAATGGAGGCCGGAGAAGGAGGCGGTGAGGTCCTCACTGTGACCTCACAGTGCCAAACGCGCTTGCACGCTTGCGGGGAACTGCATGATAACACAGAGGAGGGCCCCGCATACCTCACCTTTAGTAGCGAGGCTATGGCGCCGAGGTGCGAAACGGTTCTTTGTTCACGGCCTCTGTGTGTGTGTGTGTGGGTGTGTCGGTGTGTTTGTGGAAGCTCCTAAACTGCATCGCTTTTCACACGGCGGGCAAGAGCAGGTGACGATACTGTGCTAAGTAGACCAACAGCCCCCGCGTACAATACAAAGTAACTGCAGACAAATTTAAGACCTTTTTTGAAGACACTTCCATCAAATTTAGGACCTCTCAGTCAACTGTCACATATAAATTACTTGCATTCCATAACTTTTATTATTCTAACCATTATTCCATGCCCAGACTGTAGAAGAGTTTTGAGCCCAAGAGGACAATCTAAGCACATTGTCCACTACATTGTGTATACTATGTGTGTGTGTGTGTGTGTGTGTGTGTGTGGTGGGGCTTAGTCAAGGTGCTTGAAATTTCAAGTAGAAGTCACTTTGAGCAGAAAACATCAGGTGTCTGTTCGAAAGCAACAAAAATGATATGAAAAGCCTACTTGACCAGCCGAACTTTTAGAGGCACTTTCACCCTTTGAGGCGCAGCTGTTCCTACAGTGGACAGCTGATTGTGTTAGGAGGTTACAGGGTGCATGAAAGGGTTAAATGGTGGCAATTAGGTGATGCTTGTATTCAACTACAGGTGCCCAGTCACCCAATTGATTGATCGACAACTCGTCAATTCTCAATGTCGGACAATATTTTGAGAAACAACGCATCATTGAGGGACGTTGTTGCATTTAAAATCGTTCAAATCCTCAGCAAATCAGATTTTTGGACTCCTTAATCGAAGCAGATCAACAAGCGAAATTGAATCAGAAATTTTATTTTTCCTGAAACAAATTTTTGAAGCAGATTTCAAAAATGTCAATCTTTTTTCAAGCACATTAGGTTTTTGAGATTTTCTTTTTTTGGGGGGGGGGGGGGGTTAAATTTGTCCTGTAAGACCTGTATGGATTTTGCCATGCATACTTTCAGTGGAAAAAAAATTCCACCTGTTGCTGAACTTGACTCTGAATTCATATTCGTGACAAAAAATGTACGACATCACATATATTATTGCTATCATATTAATGTTACAAAAACCTAAGATGATCGAGAAAAAAAGTGGGATTAGGAAAGTGTATCTAGAAATGTGTAATTTGGATCTCTTGACTAAAAAATGTCATAAAATGCATTGACCGCGGTCATTTTTGTGCTCAATCAATATAACACATTTCATTTTTTTTATTCTTTCAAAACAATAATCACAATTGTTGCCGGTTTTCTAACATACGATGCACCAAACCAGTCACTGAATCATTTTAGTTTTATGTTTGTGCATTTTCTCCACTGACTTTTGGAAATAATGTCGTGTTTTGGGATAAATCGATGGAATTTTTTTTAAAAAAGTGTTTTTAATCCGATTTATCGAAAAATAATCCATTCATCTTCCGAGCCGCTAGATCCTCACTAGGGTCGCGGGGGGTGCTGGAGCCTATCCCAGCTGTCTTCGGGCAGCAGGCGGGGGACACCCTGAATTGGTTGCCAGCCAATCACAGGGCACACAGAGACAAACAACCATCCACGCTCACACTGACACCTAGGGACAATTTAGAGTGTTCAATCAGCCTGCCACGCATGTCTTTGGAATGTGGGAGGAAACCGGAGCACCCGGAGAAAACCCACGCAGCCCCGGGGAGAACATGCAAACTCCACACAGGGAGGCCGGAGCTGGAATCGAACCCGGTACCTCTGCACTGTGAAGCCGACGTGCTAACCACTGGACTACCGGGCCGCCCCGAAAAATAATCGACAGATGAATTTATTAAAATAATCGTGAATTGCAGTCCTAACATTCAAGATGAGTTGTGATTCCTAACACAGCCATACCCACAGGTACAATTCTCTCAATTGCTTATTTTATTCTTACCTCGCCCTCTCTTTGTTGTTTGTGTGGTTCATGGACTTAATAGGTCACATTAAAAATGGAAAAGCTTTGAAAATAATTCGTCCAAAAAAAAAACCACCTCATATTTGAAGAGGGTTGTCTAGACGAGGATGTTTTTGTTTTGACAGGGCGGCAAATCTTGCGGGAAGCAAGAACATGCGTTCATCCAAACGCCGCATCTTAAATTCCAAGTCTCCAATCAACCGATTCAAATGACGGCCAACCCCCCTCGCCCGCCGCCAACCCCCCCCAACTTGGAGCTGACCCAAAGGCTTGATAAGGCAGCCTTGAAAAATGGTCGGCGGCCCGCCACGCGCCATCTGTCAGCGCTACAAGGCTCTGGAGAGAAGCTCGGGGAGGAGAGTGCTGCAGCGGGCTCATAACAAGCTCCGTGAGTGTTTTGATTGAAATGGGAAACAAAGCACTAAATGCCAGCCGACATGCTGATTTACACCCCGCCGGACCCCCCACAAACCCCCTTTTCAATCACGGAATGAAACTATAATAAACAAAGTCAAAAGGGGGTGAAAGGTGGAGAAAAAAAACACACTGGATGAGGAATCTCGGTGGGATTATTTCCATCCCAAGTGACGATCGCACCGAGCAAACTCGATCAAAACAAAATTACAGCAAGCGTCCAAAGAACTTGCACCGTCATCAGCCCCCCCCCCCCCCCCCCACCACCACCACCACGTCGCGCCACATCGCTAAACGACAGTAAATATCTAATGCGTTGAACCATCAAAATGGCATTACAAGACGGGCGAGGGGATCATTAGAAAAGCAATTGAAATCTATTAGAGGTCCCGAGTCGGGTTTTAATCGCGCTCTGACTTTGCGGATATTTATGAAAAAAAAATGCATAAGGTTGGCAAGACCAACTGAGAAAGCCACTTTTTTTCTAGCTCTCCCCTCCCTCACCCCCCAGCCTCCTTCAGTGGATCAGCACAGTAAATCAAGGCCGGGATGCAATTTGCTCCCCTTAGCCTCTTGTAAAGCTATCCCGTCCACTCCGGCAGTGATTAATCTTCCTGGGTGAGCTAATTATTTTGTACAGATATCCGATAATGATGGAAGATGAAGGGGCAGGATTTATGGGAAAAGTAGCGGGAAGAAAAAGAGGGACACCGTTTAAAAAAAAAAAAAAGATGGGCATTAAAAGAACGCGCTTGAGATTCTCTCGGAGAGGCGAAAATCTCCAATTATGAGTCAATCGTCTCGTTCGTGTTGTAAATTTTAAGCATGGAAACATAGTCGGGTCGTTGCCATCATCGTCAGTTATCTCATTAGCAACAGCAGATCGGTCGAATGTAAAAACAAAACACAAAAACGGTCCATTTTGAGATGATAAACTGTCCATTGTAACAAACCGCTGTCCCTGAAAGGGTTAAGTGACCAAATATGGTCATCGATACTTATTTTCCAGTTGAAGCTCCGTTTAGTTTAATGATCTCCATATTTTGGTAGCTACAACCGACTGTTGGCACGGAGTAACCGGCTGGCTACTAATTGCTTTTTGTCATCATTCACAAGGTTATGCTACTTTTTAGAGGCCTCCATTTTGAGTCCGCTTCTGCTACTACTACACAAAAAAGAAAAAAAAAACTCTGTTTTTCTTGCTGGCCGTCCATTAACTTTTCAATACAGTGGTACCTCTAGTTACAAAATTGACATGTTCTGCAAGAAAATTTCTTCACTCGGACATTTTGTTAGCAGAGACGCGTTTTTCCATGTAAATGCCCTAATCCGTTCCAAGCCCCCTCAAAATTCAGACATAAATGTTTTATGAAGCACAAAAATGCATCAAAATATGGAACAAATACATGTTACAATTAGATTAGGGCACAATAAATGAGAGTTCTGAATAATGTAGTAAAAAAAAAAAAAAAAAGAATAAAAATGATGGTCATTTAACTTTTAACTGCGTCCTCATCGTTTTTTGCCCGCTTTAGTCCATGTTCTCTCTCAGAAGTGGTTTTTGCCTGGCGTTTTGTAAAGAACTGATCAGAGGACGTTTGCTTTTGTCGACTTTAAACAATCATTTGAAAATCTCCACGTCAAACATTAGCATAGTGAGCGATCGCCCGACTGATGAAACACTTTTTCTGGGTGATTTGCATTTACATAAAACCATCAGAACACCTCATGGCCCGAGGGGCGAATGACGCCGCATAAACTCATATCTATCTATCTAGACACATAAGACACATACGAGAGAGGTCCCTCTGAGCCAATGGGATGCCAGGAAGATGCTCGGTCATAGCTAATGGCAAAGCAGTTACATCTATATTGCGTTTAGGAAACTCTGAGCTGTGAGTAGCAGCCCATATTTTTACCTTTCGTATCTTATCTTATCCAATCTTCGGGGCAATATTTTCCTGTTGAGGCGTTTCATAACTTGAAAATTTCCTACGAAGACATGTTCGTAAGTAAAAATCTGCGTCCCGCTGCACACTTAACCTTCCTCGGTTTCAGTAAACCGCACACATAGAAATCATGGGGCTTTTACTAATGATTAACTGGAGCAAGTTGACCAAGCACATCGCCTCAAAGACACGGGAGCAATCAGCACCTCTGACATCCTGGCCCTAATGTAATCAGACCCCCCACAACCCCTCCTCCCGAGAAGAGGTAATTGCCCTCATCCAACACTGACAGCTTCACTGACATCTTCTGCTTCCTCTCGCCGGTTGTAAATGTGCGCTGCGCACGGCCGACCGATGCCCTCCCCTTCTCTCTCTTTGCGCCGTTATTTACATTCCTGCCTACTGCGCGGAAAGGTGGCCAGATGCACTTATGTTAATCCCACCAACATAAACGGAGAAGTAAGTGTTGCTTAATAGTGGAAAAATGAAATAATCATTCAGTTTGATCGTGAAAAAAAGAAAGCCCAGATATCTTGCAAGGCTGAACAATCTCGATTCGAATCAAATGCTGATGCTCAACGATAAGCAAGGGAGGGCGCAGATCTTTGCATTTCAATTGTGTCCAAAGGCAAAAGGTAAGCAGAGCTCCATCAGTTTTGTGAGATGCTCATATTGCGTCCGTGTGCCACATTCAACCAGTCTACGGATGAAGCGCTGCCTCCACAAGTGAAAACGCCTTGATTGTCTTTACGAGTACTCGCTTCCCCCCCCCCCCAAACCACTGCAAATACTGGTGAACCCGTGCCGCCCCAGTCGTCACGGTAACAGAATCTGTATCTGCCATTTGACTGACTATGCTTTTCTCTCATATCATGAATTCCAAAGTCTTGTTCTTGCACTCTGTGTTCCTTTAGTCATTTTGCTAAACTACTTTTCATTGCTTTACTTTTGCTTTTAACTGTCTTCGACTCTTGTACTTTTGATTTTGTGAAGCACATTGAGTTACCTTATCTATAAACCGAGTTAAATAAAGCCACCTTGCCTTGTCAATATGGGCAGTACGGTATCTTTATGGATACCAACCACCTTTATGTGCTTGAATTAAGTCAATTAGATTCCAAATATAATATAAACATAATATATATATTTTGGGGGGGGGGGGGTGAAATACCGCAAACTCACTAAAGGTTGGCAAAGATTAATCCTTTGATCCTGGCGCAAATGAAGTCTACCTTGGGAGCAGCTGCTTTCCTGACATATCCCTTCATCCATCCATTTTCCGAACCGCTTAATCCTCACTAGGGTCGCCGGAGGTGCTGGAGCCTATCCCAGCTGTCTTCAGGCAGTAGGCGGGGGACACCCTGAACTGGTTGCCAGCTAATCGCAGGGCACGCAGAGACGAACAACCATCCACGCTCACACTCACACCTAGGGACAATTTAGTGTGTTCAATCAGCCTGCCATGCATGTTTTTGGAACGTGGGAGGAAACCGGAGTAGCCGGAGAAAACCCACACAGGGAGGCCGGAGCTGGAATTGAACCAGGTACCTCTGCACTGTGAAGTCGACGTGCTAACCACTGGACTACCGGGCCGCCTGCTTTCCTGACATATATTTTATAAAACAGGATAGGGTTTTTTTTCTTTTTTCTTAGTTGCCGATGTGCACCTGACTTTGGGAACCAGAAGCCGATGCTGCACCATGAGCGTGTGACAGATGGACGCCATCATGGTGAACACCTCCTCGCTCGCCGAGTCCCTCCACACCAGGTTGAGCAGCGTGTTGGTCTGCTGTTTGGTGTCCAGCTTGCGCACGCATTCGTCGGTGATCAGCTGCAGGGAGATGTGACTGTCATCCTAATTGGTGGAAAGACGGGGGTGGGGGGGGGGGGCTGTTAAGTCGAACACTGTCTTCAATACATCACGCGGTGTATGTGTGCTTTATGGTACCTTCATGGGCGGCAGGTGCACGACGGCGTCGTCTTCGTCCTCCGAATCGCTGCCTACCTCGGGCCGGCTGCAGCTCTCAGTTACGGGTAAAAGAGGCAGCAGCGTCTGCAGAGCACTTAGATAAAGCAGCAGGCCTTCCTCTGATAGTGAACCTGCCAACATAACCCCCCGACATGCGTTATGAATAATATATTGAGTCCGGTGCGATGACAGACAGCTAACAGAAGCCATCATTTCAATCATCAAACCAATAAAGGATATCTTAATTAAAATTGTAGCTTGGTCGGGAGATGCTTCGAAAGCTACCCACCTAAGCAGTTCTCTCCTGCGGAAAGGACAAAGTAAAATATCCAGGGTGCGCAGTTCCGAGCGACAGGGGAAGAGCTGACGGTGTCCTGGAGGGAGCTTAGAAAGGCCTCGAAGGGGAAGGCCAGCCGTGTGTCTGACAAGGCCGGGATGAAGAAGTGAAAGATCTGCTCCGTAAAGGGCGCCGAAATGAACTCTTGGGTGAAGGCGGAGAAGACAAAATGCCTGCAGGACAACGGGCAAAGGAAAATATTCGATGAGAGAACACCGGGCAAACGCTTGGGAGTTGTTGATGTTTGACTGGAATTAGGATTATGGGAAAATAAAATAAAATCTCCACTTTAAGAAGTTCCTGAAACTAAATACTTGAGCAAAACTTCAGAATTCTAACACGGTGCAGACTTTACGATGTGCGAGGTGTGTTGATCAGTCAGCTAAGTGACCACTCGGCTATTATCTCACCAAACAGAGCTGCTTTGTCTGGCTCACATCTGGGGGACTCCCCCCCTCACACCCCTCCGAAGTCACATAATGAGCTGTCAGGCTATGTGTGTACACAAGTTCCTCTCGCTCCCACCTTGCTTTTCTTCAAAGAAAAAAAGAAGCCCCCCCACCTCGACGTTTCCTCATAAGAATGTCTCCGACTTAAGGCAAATAGTCGCGTATTCTTCTCGGAGGGGAGAACGTGACTTTAGTGTAGGGGTGGGGTGGGGGGGAGGGGGCTTTTACAGCTTGTTGTAAATTGACTCCAGGAGGAAAACAATACTAAAAAAAAGAAGCCGTGGCTTGTCATACCTGGCGCCCGCTATGCAGGAGGAGTAGCTAAAGTGCAAAGGTTTGAGGATGTGCTCCAATAGTGTGCTTGCCAAGGGAATGGAAGGAGAGTTGGTGAACTCCAGACTGGGAGGGAGGCGGTGATTCACCAAAACGTACAGTGACCTGTAGTATCCTGTAAAAGAATGACGACAAATAAGATTTTTCAAAGCAACCGGCTTCGAGTAGTCATCACAGGATGGATTTGATCGTGGCTAAATTGAGGCAGAATACGTCTTCTTTGATCTGACAAAATCCACAATTAACAGTGATGACTTTCATACACCCTGTAATCTGATAACATGATAAGCTTCCTGCTGTAGTAACCGCTGTCCCCAAAAGGGTTAATTTTTCCATTTCCCTCTCACCTGGCATTTGAACAGAGGGATATAGACCGGCGGTCCCCCACCTTTTTTGCCCCATGGACCGGTTTAATGTCAGACAATATTTTCAGGGACCAGCCTTGAAGGTGTGACGAATAAATACAATAAAATAATTTCAAAACCTGAATCGTGACAAAAGGAACGGCCTATCTGGCCGCAACACTCTCTGGTCGCGATGGTAACGTTTAAACCTGCCTTCAAAATAAGATACAAAGCGCATGAAAAATAAGACTCACCATCGCCGTATATTATGCAGTGTGGGCTTGGTGCGTGTGAATCACCCATTGAGGTGAAGCCGTATTTGAAATAGGACTCCTGATACTGTCTATTAAATGTAGCCTTCTCTTTCTTGACAATCATCAGCTGCTCTTCTGTGTCCTGGCTGGGCCTTTTCCCCATCCCAAAGAAACTATTCAAAGATGTTTGGGGTTTTTTTACTCATTTTGCTAGCTCCCGGACTTCATTTCAGCGGTAACCTATCGCATGACCGAGAAGCGCGCCTTGACCTGCGTCTAGGTGTGACATATTGTAGACGGATGTAACAGAGAATCCGGTAAATTTTCAAAATAAAACATCTTTCAGATTCCCAAATCAAGAAAACGGAAGTAATGTAAGTTATTTATTCTTTCTGTGCAGGCCGATACCAAATGACCCGCGGACCTGCCCGGGGGTTGAGGACCCCTGATGTAGACTACTGTCGCTCCTTTGCTTACCTTTCTGGACCATATAGTGCAAAATCTGCTCGACTGTTGACGCCACGTGGCTGGCGTCGGCCAACACGGGCAAGTAGACTCCCTCTGAGGAGAAGATTTCTAACATCCGCATGGGAACGGCCACGTTTAAGCTGTCGTCGCCGCAGTTCTGAAGGAGTCTAGTCGGAAACACATTTGAAAAGTGGTATGTCGTAGATTTATTTTGAGAAATACAGCCAGAGCAGAGGTTCAAACCATGAACCGCAAAAGGACGTCAGAATTACACTGCCGAGGTACCTGCAGCAAAACCCCAGGATCCTCTTGATTTGAAACATACACGTCTGCCTGTGCGGACCCACCAGAAATTTAACAAAGTGAGCGTTGTGTTTCACCAGGTTCTGGCACAGCCATATCTGCAATACCCCCCCCAAAAAAAAAACATTGGAGTCAAGAGACAAAGCAAGGAGAGTCTCATAAAAGCTGTCCTCTCACCAATCTATTTGCATCCACGCTCTGTCTATAGAAAAAGATGAGCCGCCGCGACAACAGACTGAGGGTGGGCGCTTCCAAAATGTGCGGCGTCTGGTTGGCGCACTCGTCAAAAGTGGCCCTCTGTATTGCATACTGAAGAAAAATAGAATAAAAAAATCACTTTTAGGCACAACTTTGGATCGTTTTAACAACAAGAGTACAAGAGGAATCTAAGCAAAAAAATACACTGGGAGATTGAAAATGGAAGCCCAAGAAAAGATTGTTTCCATTTTTGGAAGGAAAAAGTTCTCCACTTAAACGATCGTGAATCAAAGATTTTTGAGGATAAAATTGTCGTATCTCAAGATTAAAATAGTATTATGACGAGTATTTTTATTTTTAGACTGGCACAAGAACCTACCTGTCGTTTCAAATCATGGTAGCCGCGTACATAGGACTGAATGATGATGGCGCTCTTCAGTCGCTTTCTCTCATCCTGAGACATGACCCCCAAATTAAAAAATAATAATAATAATTAAAAAAAAACAAAGGAAATTCAGACACAACAGGAAAAATGTTCAAAGACTTTTCAGGCAATTTGGTTCATCAGGGTGCGTGGCAAATTAGTCACCTCTCTTTTTCTTCTTTCTTCTTGAGTGCGATGCAGCAGGGATGCTTTCGCTTCCTGGGAAACACACACACACACAAAAGCTTGATTTACATTAAAAAATAAACAATATCTACAGTGTATATAAAAACATCCTTGTTCAAATGACAAGCTTTTGTGGTATAAAAAAATGGCCAACTACAAGAACACCCAAACCTGACTTGGTGTTAATCAAGGCGCTTGTGAAAAGTGTGTGTTGACCCCTATTTAGCATGAATTTGAATATAATTGGTTAATTCTGAACAGCCACATCCCCAGTTTATCAGAGGGTGTGCACACTTGTGCAACCATTATTTATTTCTACTCGCAGTTTGGAAAAGATTTGTCAATTGCATTATACCGGTTACATTAATTGTGCGGGAAAAATAATTGAAATGAATTGTGTTGCTCCTAATTCTTGATATCACAACAAGCTCTGAAACGGGGTGTGTAGACTTTTTAGATACCCAGAAGTGTTTGTGTGTCAGTGATCAAAATGAGTTGTGTAATTTCACACACAATCTGTGTCTGGCACCCCAGTGACTCAACTATTTGTATAGAAGCCATTAAAAGTCCATCTTAGTGTTCAAAACACTCAGCTCTTATCAGATGACTGAACGTGTCATCTCGGGATGGGTCCACCTTTTTACTCTTACCTTTTTACTTGCTCCTCCGAGTGATACCTTGGGTCTCGTCTTGAATTCGCCCTCGAAGCTAAACATTTTCACCTCTTTCCCATTGACTGATGGCGTGACTGGCTCTTTTCCCTGTTTCCAAAAAAAAGAGGACAAAATCAAGGTGTAAACACAAGGTCGTGGGAGACACGTCTCGAGGTTGATTGGGATTTAGTTGTAACTGAGAATCTCTGGTACAAAATTAATTAATCACACATAACTTGGGTGATTTATTTCAAGGGTATTTATCTGTCAAATGTCATTTCTTATGATTCGGCTTCGAATACAGCTAAACCGGCTTCCTTAGCTAGCAAATGACTCAGCAAACAGGATCCGAACGCGGTCGTCTACGTTCTGATAATCGAATATGCGGAAAATCGGGAGCGAAATATGCATATTAGCGACGCGTTTCAAGCTTATCGACAGGCGTGTTCGCACAGCACCACTATATTGACGTTATCGACGGAGCTAACTGGGTAGCCGAGGAGGTAGCACGCAAAAGGGCTTCCTTCACGGAGGGGTTTCCCTTTTTGGGAGGTCTGTTACAGCAACACGGAATGCAACTAAAGCTGCAACATTGACGGCACGTGTAACGGTTACCTTTGACGTGTGAGCTGCGTGGGGACAATTATTGTTTTGTGGTTGTTTGAGCTGAATCTGAACGACTTATTTCCCTTCGGTCGCAAGAAGTCAACACTCAACACAACAGTGGTGGGAAGCAGATACAGCTTCCGCTTCCTGTTACGTTGGGGAAGGCGATTGGACGAAACATAAGTCAATAATGTGAGCTGCGTTAGGGCAAAACGTAAATAGATATTTTTTTTATCAAAAGTGGAAATGGGAAACAGTGCACTTGTATGAAGGGAAAATAAATCCAAATAAACATTTTTATCCTCTCTATGATAGAGACAAACACTGTCTGAAATATTAAAACGAGAGTAAATGTGTGCGCTACACCGGTCCTCTTTGCAAAGCCCAAACATGGAAAAATTCAAATTTCCGAGTCAAGTGAATATATCACCGACCAAAGAGTTCTAATCGAAGAACCTGGATAAAATAGTCATGTAAAGACGACTATTTGTCCAATATTTGTCAATGTATTAAAATTAGTTCGTTTTCATTAAAAAATACTGACATATTATGCATATCAACATATGTTTCACAGAGATCAGGTGTATTATATTTCAGGGTATTATCAATCATCAATAAATCTGTGTCAAAAATATTATACAAGTTGTACAAATGTTACAGTAGCATCTGTCACCGGTGGATATAAAAAATGTACACACCCCGGTTCAAATACAGGTTGTTGCGTCAAAAGAAAATGAGTCCAAGAAAAATCATGTCACCATTAATGTGGCCTGTAACCGATACAACTCATTGGACCAAAAGAAAATTTGGAGATAAGGTACAAATGTAAAAACCCTCTCATAAATGGGGATGTGGCTGTGCTCAGAATTAAGCAACCACATTCATAATCATGTTAAATTTGAGTCAACCCACACCTACCAACATTTAACCCCAAATAAAGTTCAGAAGTTCAGAAATTCGACCATGCCTCTTTCATACCACGAAAATGTGACATTGGCAAAACTTCCCCTTGAGGGATTATAATCATTATTAAAAACTGAAGTTGAATTCACTTCTAATGCCATTTCAAAAACGTGTAAATGATTGTTCCGCGTGCCCAGTGAAGTGTACAGTGAACGACGTTTATTTAGGCGAGCGTCGGGAAACCCGACAGTGGGTAGAATCTTTGTCCAGTTGATGATTTCGAACGTGGCTTCAAATGGGAAAAAGTCAATCAAAAGAGGCAACGGGAATTTGCTTTTCAAAACAAGCACATATTGTCATTAATATTGGATCAACTATGGCTGTTTGTCACGTTGATTTGTCTCGTATCTAATTGTCCAAGTCATTAAGGGGCAAACAGCTCTTATGAATGACGAGAACCCCCTCCCCCTTCCACCCTTCTTCTTGGATGTGATAGGGGCTGTCTGAAGTCGGGGTCATAAATCGCTAAGGGCCAATTGGAAATGGCTCCACATTTCACCGCAGCCTTAATAGAAATATTTTAGGCTGGGTTTAATGGAATTAAAGCAGCACGGCATAGACGGCTATCCAATCATCATGCACAGTCAGATCTGGCCATTAAAAACCGATAATGAAAATTGAAAAAAACCCTCCTATCTTAAGAATGATTAAAAAAAATAAATACAGAAACTTATATATATATATATGTGTGTGTGTGTGTGTGTGTGTGTGTGTGTGTGTGTGTGTGTGTGTGTGTGTGTGTGTGTGTGTGTATTTTTAAACAAACACACACATACATATATGATTTTTTGGGGGGAGCGGGCGGAAACGAGTCCTCCCAACAACCCCCACGCATCCATCTCTGCCTTCTCACCGTCGCCGCGTCCTCGTCGCGGTCGCTTATCATGGAGGTGCGCAATTAAATGGCGATCCTTTAGCGGCAAAAGCGGCCGCTGACTTGTTGATTTCCCCTGAGCAAATAAAACGTCGACCGTGGCGCTGACGAATGGGGCAAAACTAATCAGCTTTATTGGTAGACAGGTTAAGGCCAACGGGGGTGTCAATAATTCTCGCGGTGACCTCCCTCTTCCATTAACTTTAAGTGGCTTATTAGACCCCGCACGCTCCATTCCGCCCGCCGCGGACTCGCCGTTGAAATTGCCCTCATTTTGACACTCGCTTCTCAGTTTCTCTTTATTTTTTCTGCTTTGCACACATTCTGACGTGCTTCGCAATGTCACCGCGCATACGTATGTCCATCGGCTTATTCGTTTCGACCGCACGTGTATTACAGTGTGATCCATTTATTTATTTTTAGACGAGAGCGCGAGAGCTTTCGCTTGAATTCGTCGCGGGCACCTGCGCGTGTTTGCACGTGCCATCTTTCTCCCCCCCCCCCCCCCTCTGATGGTTATTATGATGATAACAATTACCTAGTCCTATTTCCGAATTACCCCGTGTCTGCACTTTTCTTTAATTTGTCATCTAAATCCAATTGGGAAAAGTGACAGCTCACCTTTCGAGCGAGATTCATAATTCAGTTTTGTAAATGATTATTTGAACATTACCCCAAATCCATGTATTCGTTTTGCATTTTAAATCACGGTGTAAATTCACTAACTTGCGTATTCATTTATGTGCCTAGTATGAGTTTGCGGTTTATTCATATTGATTCATTCGCAAACTCTCGGTTAGAATAAAATATAAAAATATATAAAGAATATATTAAAAAAGAAAGAAAGAAAAACCTAGAAATACAAAAGCGAAATGCATTTTTGAAAGAAAAAATATTTCCTTTTAAAAATTAAAATCTCTAAAAATCATCAACAAGCACCTAAAAATACATGTCCAATTGGTCAGCCGTTGTTACTTGGATTTAATAAAATGTAAAAAAAGTTAGTCATATGCACACATTGAAACTCTCTAGACGTGTTATTATCCTCACATGATTATTTTTTTCAATGGCTTAATTTAAAAATATATTTCCCGTGCTCACATGTATCAGCTTACAGACATAAGGCACATATTATTCTCATTTGGAAAAATAAATAATTTAAAATGTTTTGAAATGAATAAAATATCTATGATAACAACAGCAACATTTCGTTGCACGTCTGGAGATTTCAGTCAAGGATGCACATATACTCTGTGAGGCAAAAAGGGCATCAAAATGTATTTAATTCAGGGGAAAAACATATTACTGTGATTCTCTTTTTGAAACCCCTCATATATATATATATATACACACATACACACACACACACACACATTTTTGTTCTCACGTTGAGCCTCGGGGAGGGGGGACAATCATACCCTCTGTTAAAGGGATTTAAATGTATTGCATCCAAACAACAAGGAAATGCTGTTTAGTAAAGTAACAAAAGTAACAAACTTTTCTGGACCGAGATTGGCTGTTTTTTTCCCGTAATGTATTTCTATTTAAAATAATAATAATGACTATATGAGTCTCCCAAACGGGCCTCGGGTGACCTTGAAGGGTGTGAAATCCTTCCGATGTGCTGCACTTTAATTCCTTAAACGAATCTTAACGACGGAGCTGTTGGTGTAAAATATGGCGCCTCGTTAGAGCCACTTGACGGTGGTGCGTCTTTTTGGTGGAAGGTGCACGGTGACCGCGGGTGAACGCATTTAGGGGGCGGAGGAGGGGTTTAGTTCTCCTTCAGCCAATCAGATCAGCGGGACGAGCATTAAGTGTCACGCCGAACTTGTGATTCCCACTCGGGGTCTCGTCTCAACTTCCGCGCGGTACTCTCTCGCCTCCAAGATGGAGAAGTCGAAAAACTTCCGCATCGACGCACTGTTGGCGACAGACACCCCGAAAGTGCAGACTTCCCCTCTGGCTCTCGTCACGACGCCAGGAAGCGGCGGAGGGGGAGCGGGAACCGGTGCCGCCGGTACCGCCAACGCCGCCTCGGAGCTTAGCAACCCAGTGGAGTCTCTCCGCGCGGAGACGCCGTCTCCTCCGCGGCTCTCTGCCCACGGCCTCATCCCCAAGCCGAGCTTCCTGAGCGGGCCTCACGGGGTGATGGGGCTCCATCCCCAGAACAGCGGCGGAGGGATGCCCGCGCAGGCGCTCTACGGCCACCCCATGTACGCGTATTCGGCGGCCGCGCTCACCGCCCAGCACCCTGCCTTGTCCTACACACCGTACCCGCACGGTTCCCATCACGGCCACCACCAGCACCACCACGCAGGGGGGGACCCCATCAAGCTGACGGCCAGCACCTTCCAGCTGGACCACTGGCTGCGGGTATCCACCGCCGGGATGATGCTCCCCAAAATGGCAGACTTTAACTGTGAGTACATTTTTATTTGGAAGAAAATCAAACTATAGCACAATTGCAGTCAAGGGCATGGATCCAACCATTGAACAAGATAATTAAAAACCTATCTGATCAGATTGGATTATTCAAATTCGTAATTGGGGGCGTGGTAATAAAATCTCGTAATATTACATTTTTTTCCTGAAAATTTACTTTTTTTGTCGTAAAATGATAATGAAATTGCGTTTGGGAGTGATATTGTCAGTACAGAAATATATAAATACAGAAAACAAAAATGCAAATTTTAGTATATCCTAATCAATAGCACAATCGAAGAAACTGGTCATTTTGCAGCGGTCCCATTTCCCCCCAAATGCTATATACGTTTTTATATGAAGGAATTTATCTGGACGCATTTACATCAAAATATTTCTGTCTTCAAACTAGTCCAAACAAGCGCATGCATTTTGAAATAAAAATCGTGACTTCTTTTTGCATCAACATGGTTCCCAAAACCCTAATACAATGAAAGAAAAGTCAAGCAAAAGTCAATTGTGATAGCCTTCAAATTTATTTATTACTAATATTTGAATGTCTTAAACTTACAAGATGTTTTTGCCTCGGCTCCATAAAAAATATCTTTCATGTCCTTCGCTTTTTTATTGTTATTTGGCCCAGGAAGCGCCACAATGTCTCCCATTGTACTTATAATAATCATAATAATAATAATAAAAGAAGAAAAACAATAACGACATATACATTTCTTGTAATCATTTTAGTCGTATGTTGAGCAAAGTGGCCATATTTCTCATATTAATACAGTAATAAACGAAATGTCAAAACTAGACTTTCATTTTTATTTGGTTGGTCCCGTTTTGAGCCAAAATGGCTTCCGTTAATCAATCGCAAAATAAAACAAATTGAGTCCTCCACTGGCCCTCTTTGAAATTGAATTGACATGTTTTGAATACCCTTAAGCAATCCAATTAGGATTTCACATATTGTATCATTATTATTATATTGTTATTAATGATTGTTATTGTTGTTATTTTTAAATCAACTGGTACAACTTTGAGCCAAAATGGCGACTGACCGCTTTATACAATGTGCTGTTTACACTTTTGTGGGACCCATTTTCATCCAAATTTGACGACAGTAACTTGTTTCAAATTGGAATCATTTTTAAATTAATAAACTACAATACTTACTACACTGGCCACTGGTCCAAACAGAATAATTATTATAATCGTGGGTTTTCATTTGACTTTTTTAATGACTACTGACCATTGTTCTGATTTATTGTTATTTAAGTTGGGTTCTCGAAGCCCGAGGTGACTATTGTCTTCCGTCTTCAAGTAAAAACGTCCAGGTGTTGGTTTTTAATTCGCATTTATTTAATGATTTGGCGTGATATCCATGAAAAATGTCCATTGGGTTGTAACAGACTTCTGTTATTATAGTTGTGATTTGGATGCAAACTGACAACATCTTGTTATAAGTCGACTTTTTATGTGCTCGTTTTGACTGCACTATAAATATTAAAATATTTAAAGTTTTGTCCCTATGAAAATGGCCTCTTCCGCATTTCATAAAAGAAAAAAAAGTCGAAAGAAATACATTTTAGTGTCTTGTCCCCAAACTTAAAGACAGAAGTAAAAACAACTCAGCAAATTGTTTGTACACACCAAGTGTTGCCATAAACGTTAATAATTTAAACCTTAAAGTTGTTCTAAGTTAAATTACTGTTTTAGTTGTGGGTCCCCCCCCCCCACCCCCCAGTGTGGTTTGGAGTCACGTTGACGTAATCGTGACTCGATTAATTCTTTCATGAAAAAAATGTTCTCCCATCAAATTAGACTTTGGCATATTAGCAAGATATACTAAATGCTATAATCATGACGAAATGGCCCAATTATATCGTAACTAACAATTTCAGTAGCAGAGTGCTATATTTTGTTTCCCCGCCCTCCAAAAATATCGATATAGAGGTTAAAAAAAACAAAACGTTGCCGATGTTTGCATAGTGGAAGCGAATGATTGAGTGCGTACATACAAGGTGACACAGATGGATGATTTTTGGGAGAGGAACTAAAATGGACAGATAATGGACAGTGGGAAAGTGGTGGTGGGCTGTGAAAGCCACAGTGGACATGCTACTTTGCTCCCACGCACACTGCCTTTTTTGTCCACGCTCGTTTCTAACAGATTTGGGTTAAAAAAAAAAAAGCCAGCGGCGATGGTGCCGGGTAGAGTCCATCTTCTGTGTGGACACTTTTCACACCTTGCTGGGATGTTGTTTTTAATGTGTCACGTGGCTTTTTTTTCCCCTTCAAAAATCTGAAACGACTGCTATTGTTGAGTCAAGGGTGGGAAATCGCCCACCTGCATTTTTATGAAGTGTAATGCATACAAATAAACAAATAGATCATCAAATTGCTCAGCACGGAGAATACATTTTGACTTATTTTGAATGGGTTTTGGTGTCAGCTCATTTTTTTAGCGTCAGAACTTGCTAGATAGGTGACATCAATTTTATTAAAATACAAAATGTCACACGATTTGTCATAACTTTGCCCTTATTTTCAAAACGTTTTGCTGTGATGACTCGTGACTAATAGAATCTGAATCATTTGACTGAAGTTACAAAGTGTCATGTAACATTTTTGGTTCAAAAGGAAAAATGGTAACTTGGAAATAATTTGCATAATTATTGACAATTTTTGTTTTTAAATTTACGGTGTCAGCTGGCTCTTGTTCCTTTAAGAATCTCGGATTGATTGAGTTGGCCGGAGAATCACCAACCAGTAGTTAGGTAGTAATATTTTTTCAAAGTATAGGTAAAAAATTATATATAACTTGGAATAATTTTGCCTCTAGTTTTGAATCAATTTTGTTACTTGGTTTGGTGTTCTGTGTTGCCTCTTTTTATTTTAGCAGGTAGAGCCTGAATCTTTTTTTTTTTGATGCAAAAATCATGTTTATGTTCTTCTCGATAAGGTAGAATAAATGAGTCAGGTTTTCAAAACATTTTTTTGTTTTGTTTTGGGAATTTAATGCTCCGTTCACAGGTATATGGAATCATGAGCATTTGATTTGGGCCACCTTGAATTTTTGAGATGAGAAACTATTACTGGTATTTAAAAAAAAAACTAAACATTTTACCTGCACAAATGTTCTGATGATGCAATAACAGAACATGACTTTCATGATATTTAGTCCCATTGCATAACGTGACTGTTGTGTTTATGTATGTGTTTGCAACTGCGCACAAGCAGCTCAGGCACAGTCCAACCTGCTGGGCAAGTGCAGGCGGCCCCGGACGGCGTTCACCAGCCAGCAGCTGCTGGAGCTGGAGCACCAGTTCAAACTCAACAAGTACCTGTCTCGACCCAAACGCTTCGAGGTGGCCACCTCTCTCATGCTCACCGAAACACAGGTATAGCACCAAATAAACCCCCCAAAACAACACATGTAATTTATCTCACCGTTCACCAGGGTCAAAACCGAAACATCTATCCATCACAATATGAAGCCATACATCCATCGATTCTCTATCGTGTAGCATCTATTTGTCCATTTGTCAATCAATCCGTCCATCGATCGTTTCGGTCATCCATGGATCTACACTATCCTTCATCCATCCACCCCCGCCCAAGTTGACATTTCTGTACATTTTTTAGCAAGGTTCATGCAACTTGACGCACATGATTTTCTTTCAGAGGGCCACATAAAATAATGTGGCCGGCCAGATCTGGCCCCCGGGTCTTGAGTTGGACACCAGTGCTATCAGGGATCTAGCATCCATCCATTCGTCGGTCTGACCAATCCGTGTATCTTTCTATCATACCAAGGGTCTCAAATTCAATTTGTGTAGGGGGTTTGGGTGTGGCTGGGCCACATTATTTAAAAAAAATACACAACCCCCCCCCCCCCCCCCCCCACACTCACACAACTAATCCAACTTTATTAATGTTGATGAATGGAGTCAGTTGAGATCATTAACAGTTCTGTAGCATGTGAAGATTGGTGACCTGGTCCTCTCTCTACTTGGTGTCACTTCCTAACTGTTCCGTTTGAGACCCCTGATCTAAATCTTTCCAGCTGTCAATTAATTCATCCAAGTGTCCATCCAGCCTGGCTGGTAGGCACATTTTTTAAGAACCTATGCTTTGAAACTTAATGCATTTTTTTTGTTGTTGTACTGACTCGCCCCCAAGGTGAAAATCTGGTTCCAGAATCGGCGCATGAAGTGGAAGCGGAGCAAGAAGGCCAAGGAACAAGCGGCACAGGAGGCCGAGAAACAGAAGGGCAGCAAGGGTGGGCAAGGTGGTGACAAAACCGAGCAAGATGGCGACGGGTCGGACTATGAGGGCGGCAAGACGACGACGAGCAAAAACGGCAGGATACGAGACTTGAAGGACAGCGACGACGAGTGCGACCGCTTCCTCTACAACTCCTCGGACTGTTCCTCGGATGACGAGCGCAATCGAACCTGCGACCTCAGCCCGCAGCCTTGAATGGACATGGAGGAAGACTTTGCATGCAAAGCCTTTTTCTCGTTGACATTTTTATGAAAAAAAAAAGATAAATGATGACAAAAATAGGTCAAACATAATCAATCTATCACTATACGTCGCCAACACATCAACAGACAGCAACATTGTGATATCAGCGGAACTGGGGTAAAAGTGCGGAGAAGACTAAATGCATTTTATTTAATTGCATTGCCTTTAAAACGATAATATAGGCGAAAATGCGATTATGAACAATAAATATCTACGTAACTAGACATTATCGAACTTAATCAGTGGAATAAGTCAACTCTACTGTAGATATTTGGATTTCTGACCAAAGTATCGATATCTGGCATACACACATATATTCGTCTCACTAAAAAACTGAGCATTTTTACTTTATTGCAGCACAAAAAAATGGTAAGACAACAAAAATATATCCAACAAATAGTTCTAACAGCCTCAAATGATGCAAGCAAGATAATGATAGAGTCTGTGATTACGCGATACGTTACGATATCACAATATCGGCAATCAGGCGAACGATACGATGCATTGCGATATCGATGTAAATGAAGAAGGGAAAACCAAGCAAGTCCATGTGACAAATCAGAGAAACATCTTTTTTCATGGCATCATAAACCCGCCCCCCAAAACCCCCCCCACCGATATCACCGCTACAACTGATGCGTCACGATATTGATAAGTGTCAAACATTTTCATTGGAAGTGGAGTGACCTGGAATACTTGGCCATACTGGATCGCAATATATTCCGTATGTAACTTAAGTGCCAAAAAATTGAGCATACAGTACGTCTGTTTTTGTTTTGTACTTATTGTTGGGGGAAAAAAAGAACAAAAAATAAAATAAAAGATATAATTCCAATGCTTCGTCCCGCTCCGAGTATCGATGCAAAACGGCGCATTTTCACTTCCAGATACCTCGATAAACATTTTCATTTAAAATAGGGAAACAATCGCGTGTTCACGAATACTGTACGTCAAATTTTACGCACCGGACTGCATGGCCTCTATTAGGGCCGGCAATCCTGATATTTTGATCCGATATATCACAATATGAATACATCATGGGAAACGGAGTAAAAATAAAAAAGGTTGTGTTTATTTTTCTAAACTGTATTTATAGAAGGAAAATAATGCATGCTGAATTGTGGTCTCTCAGTGTGAAATAGCATCAAATAAATATTGTGTTTTTTTTTCCTAAATTGTGTGTGAACTAAATGTACGTGGGTTTGAATTGTAGTGAGAGTTTGATTTATGGCGCAGGACACATGCAGCCTTGTGCTTTGACGGCCCGGGGTCATGGGAATGACTGTTAATGGCGCTGTCGGATGTGTGCAAACGTGCCGCGTGAGCAAACAGCAGGAAGAAGAAACATTTCACGCCACACCACCAATGGACTCGCATTGAGACAACACTGTTACAAAAAAAAAAAATTCTATTGAAGCCAAAAAGCCGATTCTAATTGGGTTAATTTTGAGAACCCGTCCAAACCCCCCCCCGCAAAAAAAGGATAAAATATCAAAATAAATATAAATAAAATAAATGTTGATTTTGGAAAATAATTTCTAAATGTGATATACTGTAGATATATATAGGCATCTCAAAATACCAAAACAGATCTGCTTTTAAAAACATTTACAAAAAATCAGCTTGATTCACAGTGACTTAACAAAAAGCAAGATTCAATTCTTTAAATACCAAATTTGGTCAAATTTTGCAAAAAGGGATTCATTCAATTGATTCCAGAATGTGAATTGCGTGGAATGTTTGCTCTGCTTTTAGTCTTCGTTTGAAGCAATGGTGAACTTCCATTTCTCTGTACAATTCACATACAGGAGTGCAAAAGTGAAAATATTTCATAATATAAATATTTTTTAAAAATGTAAAAGAAAGGAGGACTTAACTGACAGTAATCCACTTGCACCTTTCAAGGACAGCGGCCACTCGAGTGGAGTTATCAGGTTACAGGGTGCATGAAAGGGATAATAACACATTTATATAGGTACATAAGCCTTTTTTTTGGTGTCTGAACATCATGCTTTTTTTTGATGATATGATGTAATATGCTGTCCCACTGCAAAATATTACTGTGGTGTGAATATTGCACTGAAGCTTGATTCGAAGAAAATCATGAATGGAATGGTGGAGGGGTGTCAAACTCATTTTAGTCGCGGACCAATTTGGAGTTACATCTTCCCACGGAGGGGCCGTTGTGACAGTGAAACCACAAAATTATTACTTGTACACCAAACATTAATTGGTTGCTAGTTTTGAAATCAGTCGATTACATTTTTTTAAATTATTGTTCAAGTGAGGGTAAAGAAGGTAACAAAATAATTGCAAAATCTCAATGTTATTTATTACACGTGACAATATGACATTTTGGGACAGATCTTAGCTAGTTGACACGTGATTTGCTTTCACTGGCCACATAAATTGACCTGGGGGCCAGATCTGGCCCCGGGCCTTAAGTTTGACACCGGTGTTAAAGAGTATTTGGCTTTATCTCCTATGTTATACCCCCCCCCCAAAAAAAAAAAATCCACAGGCATGTGAACAGGGGTGTATAGACTTTTATGTCAGCCCGAAAATCTCATTTTAGGGCTCATTTCACATTCATTAAACAAAATAATTTGGCAAAAATGACAAACATGAAACCATTTGGGGGTATTTTTAGCCATCCACAGGAAATACAAAAGCCTTCGCCGTCACTCTTACCACTGTAGTCAATTCAATCGTTTAGTCACAGGCTGTTCGAGCGAAGCACCTGCGTTATCTTCTCGCCGTGTTTGCTTTCGCGGCGACAGCTCAAGAGTTCAGACTGGGGTCAGACCCGACGGGGCAGGTAAAGGCTGCTGGCTACAAAGTGGCACGCAAAGGTCAGGGTGTGGAGCGCACACAGTGAGCCCATTGATCCCACTGTATACACCTCATTGCTTGTTCACACCACACCGAAAAGCTTTCGGGAGCTACAGCGAAATGCATGACGCATACAAATAAAATTGACGTTTCCATTCGCACATATGAAGTCGTCGCCCGCAACCCCGATGATGACGAGCGCTACAGAAAAGTTATTGTGGATGGATTTAATTTTTTTAAAAAATCATATTCCTTCTTTTGAAGGGGGGGGATGGGGTTACAGTTTGACTTTGGCCTCTTTGGCCTCCATGGCCTGGGTGGCGATGCGAGCGCGCTCCGTTAGCACGGCGTCCTGCGGCACGGCGTCCTGCGGCACGGCGCTCTTAAGCAGGAAGTGGCTGATGAAAAGCTTCAGGCCCTCGCGCAGCATTCGCAGCTGGGGAATTCCAGAAATCCTGGCAGGTGGGCAACAAATTGAAGGGGAGGAAGGACGGTGGGTGGTCGATGGCATACAAAAAAATTAAATAAATAAAAAACAAGCGTCCGGGTAAAAGCAAAACTATCTTGACGGTGCAGCTTGAGTGAAATGCGGGAGGACGCGAACTTCGACATGATTGTTAATCTATGTTAAACCTTTCGCTTTGTTACAGCTGCGGTTGTTGTGAAAGTGTTGTACAAATAAAGATGATGCATTGTATATATTTCTACTTCCAAATTGGGTCCAATTTGGAATATTTCTAAAAAAAATGTCTCCAACATTTGTATTCAATATTGCGTGTTCACAAATATAGTTTTTGAATACTAAGCAGGGAACATTTTTTATAACACATGAGACTCTGCCTGTCTTTTTACTTTAATAGGTGCTGTTGTTTTGGTTAGCGAGGCACCAAATAACTCCAGCGCTCACGCCAGTTGTTCTACCCCAGTGGTCACCAACATGGTGCCCGCGGGCACCAGGTAGCCCGTGAAGACCACTTGAGTAGCCCGCCAGTGCCTGGACATTGTGATTTGCTAGTAGAAATTATGATTTAAAAATGCAAACATTGGCAGTACTGTGAGACATTTCGAAACATGATCAAAGTCTGACAATTTAAATCATCAAGTATTAAAAATAACACATCCTCATATTATTGAAGGTATTTTGGACAAATATGTTATTTCAGACGTGTATCAATTTGGTAGCCCTTCACACAATCGGTACACATGAAGTTGCTCTCACCCTCAAAAATGTTGGTGACACCTGTTCTACCCGTTTTGTTTCCTCTAATATAGGGGTGTGGGGGGGTGCGGGGTTGTGTTGCTCACCTTGAAAAAATGCCGATGACATCCTCGGGCTCTGTGTCTGTGAGCAGTCGAGTCAAGACTTGGCGTAGAAAGCGCACCTTGGCCTTGTCGAGCTCTCCGAACTCGATGACCTAGAACACCAAAAGAACCACCTGTGTGAATGTCCAGAAAGAAAACGGAACGAAAATGGCACCCGGCAGAGCGAAGACCTCCACCAAGGCCTGACCGACCAATAGCCACGCAGAATATTGAAAGTGGAGGTAAAGTAGCATAGCCAGATCTGTCCCAAATTTTTTTTTTTTACCTGAGTGCCTCCCCTCTACGAAGCTTCTTATTTGCATCATCAACCAACTAACGGTTAAAGAAACATGATTTTTTTTTCTTCTTGAGATTTTTTTTTTAGATTATTCATTAGCTCGCAAAGCAAAACAAGAATTCCCCTCCAGTCCGGAATGTGCTTGCTTACTTTGAGCAGCGAGAGCGAGAAGCACTTGTTCTGGAGGAAGCGGGTCACGAGCTGGATCAAATTGTTAAAAGTCCTGGAGGGAAGGTTGGAAAGCTCCCGGAATTTATCCCACAGGCTGAACTGGAAGGTCATCTGTGAAAATGGAAACAGAAAAAAAAAAGTGTCAAAACCAATGAGAGGAAACTTAACGAGCTCACGCGTGAAAAGCAAACGTTCCCTCTTTGAGAGGGACAAAGAGTTGTCGTGGCCGATGCAGTCGGGCCAAGGAGGAAGCGTTGTTGTTGGTGGTCGGAGTTTGAGTGGTTTGCTCATAACACGGGGCGAGAAGGTGTGAGGAGATCCCGCCACGGAGGTCACGCAGGTCGGAAGAGGAGGTACGTGGGAGGAAGTTAGTCATTAGCAAGCAGACTTATTAGCACTCAATCAGGTGATTAGGATCAGTGGACCGCGGCTTGGATTGGTTTGTTTTCGAGATGACATCAATGGCTCTTTACATTGGGTGGGGGCAATTTCCTCAGAGTGATCATTGTAGATGGATGACAGAATTGTTTTGATAATTTTTACAACTGTAATTACGGGGGAAGGACTTCGCGAGCAAAATGACAAAAAAAAATTGGGGGTTGCTGTGTCAAAAGTATGAGCGGTATCGGTACTTGGTATCGGCGCATACTCAAAGACTAAGTAATTAAACTCAGTGACAAAATGTCTTTGGAAAGGCAAAAGGTTGGACTTCGGACTTTGATTTGGTTACCTTGTGAGGTTTTAGAGTTTGAAGAGAGAGAGTGTCATGGCTACCTGGAAGTGGCGGTCGTGAGCGCAGAATTTCTCTCCCAGCACGGCGTAGAAGCCGTTGAAGGTTTTTTCCTGCAGGCAGCAGTCCATCAGCACGTGGACAATCTCACGCTCCTGTTTGTCTTTCAGCCCCATCCTTTACGCCAGCAATGAGGTTTTGTGGTCACAATTCAATGTCACAAGCCCCGCTCCACCTCCACCACCTTCAAATGAAGGACAACGTACCTCAGCAGCTTGTCAAAGGCATCCAAGTAGTCCTCGCTGGTCATGAGCACGCAGAAGATGTTCCTTCGGACCTCCGTGTTCATCCGCTGCTTTCGAGCCAGTTCCAGGACTTTGGCGGTGAACTGAACACAAAGCGTGGATGGGGGATTTTACTGGGCTTAACATGTTTTTGACCTTTTTTTTTTTTGGTCAGAACAATCAGTGTTTCACTCACCTGCCCTTCGCCAACGCTTTTATGCTCTTGCTCGCTGATCATGGGTGCGCCGCTCCACGACGAGCCGACGATCCACCAGCGGCCCACCTGGTCGGCCGACAGAAGGTTGTCCAGAGACACCCGCAGTTTCATGTCACTTCCTGCGGCGTTGCGCTGGATCTGTATCGAAAACATTTCGAACTTAAAAGGAATCCTATTCAAAAGGATGAAGAAGAGCCAAAAGATGGATTTTGTCACTGACTGCATCGATCAGCACGCCACTTTACTGGCAGCATTTAAAGGCAATTCTTTGGGGCCACCTGGTGGCCAATTTGTAAACTACCATAAAAATCTAAAACTGAAAACGCTTTTTGTTACCTTGCCTGCAAGCTTTTTTCGTGTTTCTTTTTAAACATTTCGGCAAAATTTGTAATCAAATTTTCAGAAGTACAGTTGAATTAAATAACTACTTTTACAGTACAGTTCGAAGCACACAAAGTGGCTTACAATAATATTAGCTATTACATGCCATAATTGTGGTCGTTGAAGAAATACATATTTTTTCGGTGGTCGTTGGAGTAAAAAAATTAAAATAAAAAATTGAGAACCGACAATTTTAAAGTCACCCACCAAACTTCTCTGCAGTTTCTTGAGCTTCTCCACAGGCTCTGGATCGTAGCCCGGAATCTTGCGCATGTCGTTGTTCTTCAATGCCAGCATGGTTTCCAACATGAAACGGACCTACAAATGTTACGTGATTAGCATTGTGTTGGAAGTGCAGTTAAAGGGCATAAATGGTAGTTGCTTCGTTTCCACGAATAGTGGCTCCTCCCCAACTTCAACTTTTATGAAAATATAATTTTTGGGGGCGTCAGAAGAAAATACTGTTTTATTCTCTCTAAAAACTATAGCAGTTCCCGTAAGCTGATTAGTTATTACAGGTTGTTGTTTTTTTTTGGGGGGGGTGGGGGATCCTCTGTTAATATGACTTACCAGAAAAAAATACAAAATATTCGTGTTTAAATTGATAATGTGACCAGAGACTAATTGGGCTTCTGATGGGGGAACAGTCAATGTTTGAGGAAACAGATTTGGCTTTAGTTATTCACTACCTACTCTGGTTTGGTCCTGGAATTTCTTCCCGACTTCGGCCGCCTTGCGCTGGGCTTCAGCGATGAGCTCCTTGAGGGCTAGGGGGTCATCCTTCCGCAGCGAGAAGCCGACGTTACGCAGCACGAACAGCAACAGCTCAATGTCCTTCTCTCCAAAGACGGCCAAGAGGCGCCGCAGGATGTCGAAGATGAGCAGCGAGTGCACCACCTGGAAGTTGTAGAGGTGCGCCACGACGGCAACCAGGTTGTCGCACTCTTTGTCCTCGCCCGGGTGCTTGTATGTGTCGTCGAAAAGTCGCACGACTGTCTCCAGGAAATGGGCTCCTACCTGGAATGGGAAAACTTCACTCAACAAAAAGCTAGATTTAACAACACCACCAATTTGTCGGTCCAATTTAAAATCACTGTCCACTTTAAAAAGATGTCAGGAGGACCCCCAAGTCAACAGGGTCAGATGTACAAGGGCCACTTGGACCAAACACAACAACGTCTGTTTTCTTCTCACTGAAGTTCAAGTAGTTTAGTCCCACCCAGGGTTTTGTGTGACAAGGATCTGGCTGACTTTGCAAAGCAGTCACAGGAAATATCACGTTTTTTTTTTTCAGAATGAAGCACGGGGCAGCAAATACTATGAAAAAAGCAGGGCCCCCAAAAATGAACCCTGTGGAACACCATATGAGAGTCCCCAGTGTGATTAGCCAAAAGGTTGTCATTAAAAACTACGTCTCATCTTAAAACCTAACTGGAAAACCTCCATGACGTTATATTCAGCCGAAAAAGATTTCAGCTGAGTGTCCGCCACTTTTAAAAAGGATATGTTAAGGAGCAAACCAGTTCGGATGTTATTGTATAAATAATTTTGTCTTTGGAATGCCTGCCCATCCATCCACTGTGGAATTAAACAATCACAGGACAATGAGAATGTTTTATCATTACCTCCAAGCCCACGGTATGATGGAGGATGCTGACCAGGAGGACGTGCTCCATCAGCAGCCGGTTGGGCATCAGTGCCGGCGTGATGCAGGCGGCCAGTAGCACCTCTGTCAGGGTCTCGTTCATGTCCTTTCTGCTGCGGCTCATGTAGAGAGCCTCCAGCTGGCCGCCGATGGACGACATGTTGGGCTCGCTCAGCCTGGATAAAGAAAATTTACAAAGCACTGTCGGGTTTTGGTATAAAGTTGCAGATTCGCGCCATTTGTGGCAAGGCACAGTCCCTATCCCCTGCAAATAGCAGGGGTTCACTGCACTACATAGAAAGGCGATGCAAAATATTTTGTTCTCTTCGTTAGGCACTGCCAAAGACTGGGGATATTCACCCACAGTGGACTGAAATTGAAGGAAAAGGACAGAAGTGCAGATATTCCTGACTCTAGCACTCGATTTGCATTAGTAAATAATCACTTGTTACCTGTTAATGAGGCCCTTCACATTCTTCTTCAGTTTCTCCAACTCAGCTTTGCGTTGTTCGCCACCAGCATCGCGCATGTGAGGAGGCACATACTTGCCCGCCGCCTAAAGAACAGAAATTAAGTATTTAAAATGAGTCTTCAATACATGACATGGATGAGTTGTGATGTGATGAGAATTGAACATGTACTGTTGTTACAACCTCTCCAACCTGACGGCAACTCTGGAAGGGTCTAACAAGTGTGGGGGTTGCGGAGGAGCAAAAAGCTACCGCACACACGCAAAGATTAACCACAGCACGAAAAAACTAAATAAACCCCCACAAAATACAATGGACAGTAACAATTGCGAACTCACATGGGTGGGAATGTGCTCTGCAACTTCTTCGCTTTCCTCATTCTCATTAATGACATTCTCGTCCTCCAGTTCGGCATCCATCGACTCATCATCTTCACTTGGTACTTCATCCTCCTCCTCCACTCCTTCACCCTCATCATCAGTTAAATCTTCACCATCACTTGCGAGGGCCATTTCGTCCTCCTCTAAGTCGTCCACATCCAGCTGTTTAAAGTTGTCCTTGGCGAGGTCCATGTTGTCATCGCTGTCGTACATTCCTGCGGTCAAAGTGCCGGTGTCAAGAGCACCCAGGATATAGTCCAGTCCATCAGCCACAAATGACTGAGGTATGCTTTTCTTGTTTTTCCTCTTGTTTAATTTCAAGTAGCGCTCTAGTTTCTTTATTTCTCGGTCCTCTTGTTCATTGGCCTCTAAAAGCGCCTTCTTCCTCGACTCTTGATACCTGTTGGTTTTCGTGGGTGCCGCTTTGGGCTTTTCTTGTTTCTTTGTAATAGTTTTTGGCACTTTTTTGACCTCGTCCTTTTTGTTGCCACCTGTTGCCTTCTGTTTTTGAGGTATTACAGCCTGTTCACCATCACCGCTGGGCAGATTTTTCTTTTTACCTTCGTAGTGACTTTTCATTCGGATTTTCTTCAGTTTTCGCTTCTCCTTGCGGAGTTCCTTTCTGCTTTTCCTTTTGACCGACCTCAAACCGGCGTCATCCTCTGCTTCATCGGCGCCACTTTTGTTCTTGACAAACTCGCCCACCGCCACCATGTACTTCTGCAACACGGCGTTGCCCTTCTGCTTTCCCTTCCGTTTCCCTTTCATAGCAGCAGCGCACAGTTTACATTCGACTCACTAAACTTGCTCAAAATACCACGTTTAAAAAACGGAACATATGCTTGTAACCAATCAGCTTTCTGTCAAATATTAGGAAGGCGAAAATAAAAAGATTAACAACAATATGCTCATTATGAAAAAGAGAATCCGTACGCATGTGGCGCCATGGTTGTATACGGATGTGACCCGGATGACGTGTCATTGTGCTTCCGGTGTCACCACCGCGGTGGGCGCCTGATGATGACGTAGAATATTTTGGAATCGGTTTTTTTCTCCCCTCACCTCGAAGCGGGCTTTCTACTCCTCCGACGTCGAGCGTCTTTTTAACCAGACACGATCCGGCTAGGAGGAAGGAACAGGGCGCACCTTGAGCTACTATGTAGTGGAGTCTGGATTTGCAATATGAAGAATGGAAGCAGACGATGTTACTATCAGGGAGCAGAATTTCCACAGCCAAGTTCGGGAGTACATTGTGAGTACGGAAGCAAGTCAGCGGGTTTGAGGCGGCGAACGACTTCCTCTAAAATAAATTGTAACATAAACACTTGGCTGATGCTAAATAGCTCGAGCTGTCAAATAGACCGGCGTTCATTTCACAAGAACTTATTCAACGCGATCACACAGATAGGGGATCTCACTACATGTTGTTCTTTTGGTGGGAGGTGACGCTTAACATTAAAGCAGGCACACACAACCTAATTGAGAAACCCGTTCCTGTTATGACAGGGAGTGGTTTGTTACGCAAAGAACAACAGAGACAACAATTTGTAAAGGTGTTGTAACATAACATAGCACAAAGGGGTTCACCCAAAAACGAAGGTATTGATCATTTAGGAATGACAGCAATTCTATGAACGGTACGTCTATTTCCAGGAATTGGGAAACATGACAGTAAGATATGCAACCTTCAGTTTTGTAGTTTCTCCATTGCATGTGTCCATGTTGTCGCAGATACCATGAAATTGGATTACAGCCAATAATCGGAGGAAAAAAAAAACTTAAGAAGGGGCCATAGATGGGAGAATTTTCCTTACAGGATGACCAAGCTGCAATCAAGTCTAGTCCAGTGCAACTTTATTGTCAAATGCGCTGTATGTGCAACATACAGCACAGATGAAATTTCCTCCCGCTCAACCAGACAAAAGGAGCTTCTGCGGGTGCCCGGGCAGCCATCAAAACAACAGTTAACAATAAAATGACAAAATAATACAACACAACACTTAAGACACAGACAGCCGTGCAATTTTAACCACTTTTCCAACATACACTTTGTTGTTTGAAGCAGTTATCGATGAAAGAGGAGCGAATCAAAGTGTCCTTTTCACCAGTGGAAAGACATCAAGCTGAAAATGTGCACACGTCCGCTACAAGCTAAGTTTGAAAGCAACAACAAGCTGTAGCGTCCATTAACGTAAAAGAGATTGGCTCTCATCTCCTGTCCCATGTATACCCACTATACATGCGTTTAAGTCACAGATACTATATTAGAACGCGAGGATGGTGACTGCTGTTGGACAAAAATAATATCTGCACCTCAACAATACAAAATCTATTTTTTATCCAATGCTCGATTAAAAAAAAATCAGATAGCCATCATGGCACAAGTCTCGCTTGAGTGAAAGTTCACAAGGCTGCCTTGTGAAAGTACCCCGCCCTCACTGGGTTATAAAAAATATTATATAAAATAAATAAAAAGCTACAGGTGAAATTGCACATCCACACCACTCTTTTGACTCCCTGTCCAATGAAGGTGTGAAATAATGTCTGGATGTGTTGACCATCCAAGGACACAGCTCTTGTATCGCGTGTATTGTGATTCGACTGCATCCTGTCCTGGCCTGCGAGTGTCTTTCAGAGAAGTGGTGTTCGCGTTATCTCCTCACAGAGTGCTGTCGTTATTTATATCGATTTTTTTGTTTTGTTTGTTGCTTTATCAGCCCTGCGCACCTGATCCTGTGTCGTATGTTTGGGCGTCATCGCGGTAGGCTGAGTCATGTTGTGACACTGCCAAGAGCTTAAATTTTCTATTAGTGGCGTCCCGCTTGCCGTCACAGGAGGGGGGGGGGGGGTGAATGTGGAACGAGATCTTATTTAGACGCGACAAACACCTTGTGAGTCTGTGAAGCATCTGTGAAATGCATTGGCCTAATTATATGTCATAAAAACATGCTGGGGTTTTTTTCTGAGCTATAGGAATATATAATAGCCATTTTTTAACCCTTCGAGGGACAGTGGTTACTACACTGGACATCTTATCAGGTTGTAAATAAAGCCCCTTGCTCCCTTTTGAGGACACATGAGCACATGATTTGAAAGTGATAGCTTGTTTATACTTTTTCAAGACTCAAAGTGTTGTGAAGTCCACCCATCCATTTTCTGATTTGCTTATCCACACAAGGGCGTGCTGGAGCCTATCCCAGCCATCTTTGAGCAGTAGGCGGGGTACACCCGCAACCGGTTGCCAGCCAATCGCAGGGCACACAAAGATGAACAACCATCCGCGGTCACACTCACACCTAGGGACAGTTTAGAGCATGGGTGGGCAAACTTTTTGGCTCGGGGGCCGCATTGACTTTTAAAATTTGATAGAAGGGCCAAGTCAGCACGAGCTCTGGTACATTAAAAAAAATGCATTTGTTGACAGTCCATATCAAACATCAACAGAACAAAAGCATGAAAGTACTGTATTAATATACTTTTTAAATGACAACAGTGTTGTTGATGACCTATTTTAGCCTGTGCATTGCTGCAGATGGGTCGTGATCAGACCAGTAGAAGTAGAGCGATACAGAGGTCCTAGGTGGTCGAAAAGATCCCCTCCCCGCTCCCTGTGTTCTGCAACTTCAAGTCAATCCGCCACCTGGCAGTGAAATGCCTGTCATTACAAGTCCAATTGAAATGAATGCAATCATTCACATCGAACCTTAATGGTGGACCAACCTTCGGCGGGCCCTATTAAAAAGACCAACGGGCCAGATCCGGCCCGCGGGCCGTAGTTTGCCCACCTCTGGTTTAGAGTGTTCAATCAACCTGCCACGCATGTTTTTGGAATGTGGGAGGAAACCGGAGTACCCGGAGAAAACCCACGCATGCACGGAGAGAAAATGCAAACTCTTCACAGGAAGGCCAGAGCCAGAATCGAACCCTGCACCTCTGCACTGTGAGACAAACGCGCTAACCAGTCGACCACCGGGCCGCCCATGTGAAAAGTGTTTTGGTTTCTACCCATGTGTTCCCAAATGGCTACCACTAACAACATTCATATTGCCGTTTCAGATATGTTTCCTCCTATTTGCCGTGCTCTACATTGTCTCCTACTTCATTGTCACCCGATACAGGAGGAAGACGGGTAAGTGCGTCTTTGAAAATCTGGTGTCCGGGAGACACCTCAGGCAGGTTACAGAAGTCCTGACCTTTAATTTTGACCCCCAAAAATTATTGAATGTGTTCTTAACTTTCCCATTGTGTGTGGTGTACTTGAGGTGAGCAACAGAGTAGATCACACACACATAACTATTATCTCCAGTCCACTGACAAGCCAGAGTCTTTATCAAAATACCAAGACTGACCTGCATGGGGCAGCGCGGCACTGCAGGGAATCCATACTTCCCTAAGGCACAAAGAATACAAAGGTTGTTTGGTCTTTTTAACCAAAAAAAGACCCAACACACCCTACACCACAGAATAATCAGTCAGGATAATCTTTTACAGATATGTAATAAATGGGCCGCTGCTGACTTTATTGCAAAGAGGTCAAAACGATACAAATTCAGCCCGGTTGTTTTCGATCATCTCCAAATGACTTTTCTACTTTTCTAGATGACCATGAGGACGAAGATGCTGTTGTCAACAGAATATCGTGAGTCCAACACGGTGCTTCCGTTGTGCGCACCCCCGATATAAAACATGATCCAAATGGAGGAAAAAGGACATTTTAAGCAGAAGGGTGTGCTGCAGTCCGCCTCTTAAAAGATTACATCCAACGCTATAGTTCCACAAGGATGCAAAACAAAACATGAGAGCCTACCAGCGTATACAGAACATAAAGTCAAGCGCTGCATTCATTACCTGCTGAAACAGGAATGAAAAGGATATGAAGGAATGTTCTCCACCCCCATGAGAATAAGGTCATAATATGATGGAAAAAAATCCACTCAACGATAAAGTCAAATAGCAAAATAATGTCAAAGGTTGAGAGTGTTGTCATTGTGTGGAAAAGTAATATTCCAGGAAACGTAAAAACTGAAATGAAGTCAACGTCTACAAAAAGTCCTATTATGAGAAAATTTGTTTTGACAAAAATTAAGTCATATGACAATAAAAAAATACCAGCAGGTAATTATTTGAGAAGTATATGAAAATGGCTAGAAATACACTTAAATTTTTTTTCATTTAAAATCAAAATTCAGACAGTAAGGTCAAACGCTGACTAAAATAAGGTGATATTAGGAGAAAATCATAATATGAAAAATTACCAGAATAAAGTTGCGAGACTGAAACTCTAGCTCCTGAATGCAACTCAACTCAGTTTTGCAAATCGTGAGCAGGCCCCCGACCCCGCAAAAGGCTTCAAGCTAATTCAAGTTCACCGTCAAACTAAACCTAAAACAAAGAGAATGACACATTCTATGTTCAAAACACCAGAACAACTTTGCCCTCCACCCGCACTTGCAGATTGTACCTGTGCACGTTCACGCTCGCCGTGTCGGGTGGCGCCGTCTTCCTGCTACCGTTCTCCATCATCAGCAATGAGATTTTGCTGTCCTTCCCCAAGAACTACTACATCCAGTGGCTCAATGGCTCCCTCATCCACGGTCAGTCCACATCATTTTTCCAGACACATTTTAGTCGCGATATAATGCGGCATCGACAAGCTGCTATGGGCAATAATGGCCACCAGGGGGCGGGAGAGTCCATCAAATAGCTACACCGCGGCTGCATCCCCAAGTCTGCCTGCCAGCTTGACTCAAATGTTTTCGCCTTTATTGAGCCGAGGGGTACTCCACACAAAAAGTTGGGGGTATTGGGTGACATTTTCGAATGATTTCTAACAATTAAAGGGGAACTTAATTTGAAGATTTCAATACTTCTTGCACAACTAGCTGTTTTCAACAAGGAGCTGAAGAGCAAAATTCCCAACTGGTGTTTGATTCATGAGTTGACCAACACATTTCCCAGTTCAGTTTGATCAAGAGTCACAATACCCTTGGAAATGCATTCGTCAAGTACCAGTAGTCATTTTTTCCCCCTCGTTCAGCCCCTTGTTTGAAAACGGCAGGTTGTGCAAGAATTACTGAGTCACTTGAACAGTTGGACTTTCCAAGTTCAAAGGTCAAACTAAATTCACCTCCTGACATTTCACTCGACAATCCCAACGAGTTTGTGAGCATTGAATTTTACAATGGACCGGTGGAAGAGTATTGAATTGTCCTGCGTGTCACTATAAATCGCTGGCATAAAGAGAATCAATATATGCTAATGAGTTGGTTGATTGGCCATCAATCTGCCCAATGCTGTACTTTACTTTCTCCAGGTCTGTGGAATCTGGTCTCCCTCTTTTCCAACCTTTGCCTTTTTGTCCTGATGCCCTTCGCCTATTTCTTCCTGGAGTCGGAGGGCTTCGCCGGATCTAAAAAGGTAGAAATAAGACGCTTTTTACTGTTTCGGTATTTCTGCATCTAAGTGGTAGGGGTGTGGTGGGGGGGTTAGCAGCAGCAGGTGCTTCATTGCGTGTCCTCTCGCTGACTCAGGCCGCTGACCGAAAGCTCATTAACCATGAAAGTGGGAATCTGGACTTCGCCCCGCACCACATCCTGACAAGGCCTCACAATAAGGCCGCGTCGGCTGCAAACGCTTCAACGCGGCTGCATCGGCCCCACTGATTTAAAGCCTGATGCCTTGTTGCCCGCCACCCCCAAAGACCCCCCCCCCCAACAACCTCCTAAAATAAAACTTCAAAAGGACAGGCTAATAATCGAGTTGTAAGGCTCGGCGAACTTCCTAGTTTAATTGATTACACCCCACCCTCGGAGGAAAAAAAAGGGAGAGGGTGAGCGACTGGGGGGGCTCGTGTTCCAAGAATCCATAAAGTGGCAGCAACATGACAGCACAATAGAAGCTTGCAAAATGGAGGGAGGAAAGATTTACTTTTAATACGCCTCTATCCTGTGGCACAGTTTGAAACGCTCCTGGTTTATGTCCTTCCTGGCAAAAAGCACATAAAAATCGCCCTGTACTGTAGCTCCAAGGCCAGCTCTCTCTTTTTTTTTTTTGTGTTCCTAATTTGTTTTGGTGGAATTTGGTCAGCATGGGAAGCAATGGGCGGGCCCGGCCCTCGTTGCCTTTTGATTCTGGGTTCTCGCTACCGCTTCAACATGCTTAAAGACCAGCTCTGTGCCGGCAGGTCGGCCGGGCTCTGTTCAATGTTTGGCTGCACGTGCAGGTATGTCTCGCGTGCCTGCTAAGCTCAGACCGGACGGAGGCCACACTTGGCCGATGAAAGCCGATCATTCGTGCAGCTGACGCAAAATAAGTGTCAAACACACACATGTATCTCTTTATCCCAATAATGCTAACAACCCGGTTGACAGACCAACTGCAAATGCTGTCACAAAAAAAAACAACAAACAAAAAATGACTCATTATGAGAATGCATTAAATATTAGCAATAAATTATGCTGCGAAACTATAACACCACGTGTCAAACCCAAGGCCTGGGGGCCAGATCTGGCCCGCCACATCATTTTATATGGTCCGCGAAAGCAAATCAAACAGGTCAACTTTCATGATGCTTGTGCTAAAACTGTCCCAACATTTCAAATTCTCATCTTGTAATATGGAAGAGTGATATTGTAAGCAATTTTTGTTACCAAAGCCCCCATGACAGCAGCTTAAACAATATGCGAATAAACCGTTCATTCTTGACTTCTTCATACGGTTTCAGTCATAACGGCCCACCGAAGGGAAACCGTAATTAAAATCAAGCCCGTGACAAAAATAAGTTTGACACTGCTGCCATAACACCATGCAATGAAATATTAACACTATGACAGCACAATAATAACACAATGTATCCTATTGTTGGGAAGCTGCATGAAAAAAAAAAATTAAAACACGATGAGAACGAATTAACTAACAGTATGAGGTGGCGACAATGCTATGCGAGTGCAGCGTTTTTTTTTTTAATGTGGCATTTCAAGCTTGTGCTCCTTGTGAGTGCGGAAATGAAGCAAGTGATGAATTTAGTGTCTAATGTCGCGCGCCAGCCTTTTCATGTGGCCGCGCTTACGTTTGATGATGCAATAAAAGACGCCACCGTGACAAAAAGATGGAAAACGTCAAACTTTTTAAAACTTTTTCAGCTTTAACTGTTCAGCTCGTTGTCGGATGGCGGTGGCGGCCGAGTGATTAATAGTGTAACAAATTGTCCAAATTGTGGATGAATCGGAGCGACTTAAAGGGTCCCGACTTCTGATGTTATGATCCGAGCTTTATTTGCTGCTGTAAAATGTCTCCCCCCTTTTTACGGCCGGGTGCTCAAATCCTTGCTGAGGAGCTGCATCGTTCAGGCTTTTAGAGGTCAATCTTGAGTTCAGCTCTTGACTTGATTTTTTAATTTTTTTAAATAACACATTGGAATTGAGCCACTGAGAACTAGAGTGGGCTAATGTATATAATTTAGCCGGAGAGTGATTTCAAAGCTTTATGGCCGCAGTAAAACCTGTGGGACTAACTTTATTGGTGTACTTCTTATCGATACTTGTTTTTACAGATATTATTATTTTTTAAATCGGAATTTTATCAACATCAATGAATAGCACTGATTTATTTCGATGGACTGGTACCCAGGCTAAAGCATGCTAGCGTTTAGACCCACCACTGCAATCTGATCTTTTTCCGATGTTTTCAACAGCACTCTGGTCACACGAACGCGTCTATTTATATCACGAAATGAATGAGGCGTTTCATTTGCAGATGTAACGAGTGGAATATCTTGAAGCGACGTTGCCTTGAAATAAAACGGCAAGCCCGTGCACGCGTGTGCATCGGAAAGCTTTGAAGCGCTAGCCTCGACGGTTTGTCATTTATGATCCTCAGTAAAGTGGAGTATCCATCATGAAATGAGCTGAATATTAGTTTTTTTATATTGATTATTGATTTGCTTCATATTGCAAACGTTCAACATCAATTTTTTTCAGGGCGATATCAGAAGGAGCGGATTCACTCCCGAGTACTCTCCGATACGATGTACCGAAACCTCAAGTACTTAAAATTTCATATAACACGAGGACAAAAAAAAAAAAAAAAAGAAAAGTGAGCCTTTCTGAGGCAGATGATTTGACCACAAAACTGCAAAGGGGGACTTACACAATGTCAGAATTTTTATTTTATCCCTGAAGTATCAGTGGCTGGTTTGGGCATCCTGCATGAAGTACTCGATACCTTTCAATAAAGCCGGTGCATCGGCTCGATACTATCGGTAGTCGCCCATCTCGATTTAAGATGATCAAATGTGTTTTTATTTTGGCGAGCATCCCGTTATTTCTATTAATTTCCGATGGGAAATAATTGTTCCTGAACCAGCATCCCAGAAAAGGATTTGAGCTTGACTTTTGAGGTTCCGCTGTCATGTAAAATGTTTGGGAGGGTGGGATCCTTTGTGGGGTTGTTCTTGTCTTATTGGGAGACGTCTTGTTGAGTTGAAAGTGTGCAGCAGTGAGAAAGTGCCGCGTTACAAATAAGGCCTTGCAGTGAAAAGTGGCCGCGTCTTCCCCTCTGCGTGTGTGAAATGTGTTTGATCCTGAAACGAGTTGCAACCAGTCTGACCCCTTTGACTGACCCAGCGGAGGGCCAACAGGTTTCATCTGGCTGGTAAAGAAACTCCTCATCAATCTCATCCTAAGCCGATGATGAGGAGTGTGTTTATTGTGGAGGGAGGGGCACACGAAGGGGGAGGGCAAAGGGGGGGGGGGCGGCGGCAGGAGAACGTCTCACCGAGCAAACCCCGCGTGGTGTTACTAAGATACTCGTCTTTGTTGCCCCTCCACAATGGGGGCCGGGATATTTATTTCAAATCTCCTGCACATGCAGACATTTTTCCCAGGCCTTCTTTTGGGCCGGGGCCGGCCGGGAATATAAAGTGGTGTTTACATACCTTCCTTTAAGGTCACAATGTCTCCCTAAAGCTGTCGGTTACAATGTCGGTTGCCATGAGAACATATTAGCTCCAGCCGGGAATTTAAAAAAAGAAAATAAAAAAAGAACAAGGTTCAGGTTCTTTTTTATTTTTTCGCCCCTCTTCCTCAATTGACGTCGTTTTCTAAACCGTCCAGTAGTTGTTTTTCTTTTCATGAAGATGTCATTAACTAGGGCAGAGCCTGAGGCTTTTAATTACCAGTCTCCTTACACCCCCCCACCCCCCAATTGAAAACGGGTTTCATTCACATATTTACTGTCATTTCCTGACATTTATGACTGCATTAGTGTGAATTAATTGGACATTTCGACTTGCGTGCACGTTTGGGTCGCGCCGCCAGAGCGAAAACCTGTTGTAAACTTGGGACATCCTTTCAAGTGTATTTGGCATACTTTATGCGGGTATTCCAGCTTTAGAAAGTTCAACTTCAAGTATGGAGTTTGTCTCGCCTCTTTTCACGGTTGTTTTTCGGATTTGAAAGAGTGGTTGGTTTTCATGGCATTTTTCGGCGCCAAACTCATCCAAACTTTTGAACCTTCAACTTGACCCATTGATAACATGGCTTTTACCTCATGTCCTGAAGTCCGCTACGACTCCTACAAGGCTAATGAGCCTGGACAAAGTGCTTACATTCGCCGAATTAGTATGCTCCGATATATCTAGGCGGCAACGTAAATACAGCTAATTTAGCGACAATGGAGATTTAGGATTCTGAAAGAAAGCTTTGGTAGATGAATTGATCCGAAGGATGACGTTGATGGAAATGTGCTTCTTAGCTTGATGAAAAGAAGCACAGAAGCAGAACAAGCTACGGTCAGACTGTGTCGGCCATAAACAAGTTTTTTTTTTAAATGCGTTCGATCGCTTGCGTTTGAACAATACGACGTGATGCTGATCATTTTCCATGCGCCTCGCGTCGTTATCGAGGAGTCTTATTAAAAGAGGCCTTAGAAGTCCATTCCTGCGCTTTACGGGCCGGCGTGTCCCCTTCTCTCCGTCCTCTCTGCTTTGCGTCTCCCCACACGGTCATTGCGGCCTCGGCCCTTCAACAATGCGCTAATAAGGTCCTCGGGCATCTGGCAGGGGCCTTTCTCGCTCACACCCTCCCTCACTTAACCCTTTTGGCCCTCGCTCCACACGCTTCTGACAGCCAACAGACAGACGGTCCGTCGGATGATCTCGGACGCTAGCATGATAGCATTCGGGAATCTAACATAACGCAAGCTAGCGATTGGCGGAGAAAAGGGTGATTAAAAAAGACCAAAGGGTGATTATGGGTTTTATATTATTCCCTGTGGTTAGACTGGAAGTTAAAAGACGACGAAAGAAATGCTCACACACATAACACGTAGCATGCTAACCACCGACTGACCCCTCAACCAAAATGATTAAACAGGAAGATAGTTTGTGGAACGTATTAGCGACTAAAGTTACAGTTTAAAAAAAAAAACAACGTTTTTTTTTTCCCCAGCAAATAATTTTAGCTGTTAATCGGTTAACAGTTGGGCAGCTAACACAACAGCCAAATGTACAGATTCTCAATCACTGGTCATTCTTGAAAGCCACGCACTCGAGTCACAGATACTACAGTATGGAACGTGAGGAAGGCGACCTCCAGTGGACAACAACAATATCTTGACCTCACGTGCGCATTTTGTAATGTGATAATGCAAAGTCAAATTTCATCCGATTATTCAAAGGCATAAATTGGTAAAATAATCGTTTCACAAAATATTTGTTTGCTGGGTACACACATGTCCAATGATTAAGACAAACTCAGCATGCCGTGTTTTGTGTTGTTGCTACTTTCTGCCGTGATCCCTCCACGCATTTCTTGGAAGTCGTTCTGGTTCGCGCACAAGCCAAACAGTCCCCCACCCCCCAGCTCAATGTCACGGCGAGGATCAGGGGATGGTAAATATTTCAGAGTGGCTATATTTAGCCAATGCTACACAATTAGAACGTCGAGAATAGAAACTTTCAGCATGTCTTTTTTTTTTTTTCTCTTTCCCTTTCCCCTTGCATGCCTTCTGCCAGCTGACAGTTCTTTTGATTGGCGACGTCTTCTTGGGACCTATTTATAAACCGTCGTTTTAAAACAGAAGCTCGCTCGCCTTCCCGGCCGGGGATGAACAAAGCTCTGCGACGAGAATAAACGAGAAGCAGAAGATGATAGCAAGGGAGGTGACAGGCATTGCCTTTGCCCTAAATGATCTGAATGGCTAATGCTGGGAGGCTTATAAATGATTGAGGGAGCCAATCTCAAGGGAATACACCTTCGGGACGGCATGTGCCGCTCTGTTAAGGTGGACCGGTGCGCTTGAGCGAATGCGCGGGTGTGCGCACGCCTCCTTCAGAGTGCAGTTGCGGCCCCTGAAAGCATTCGTCTCTCTCTCTCTCTTCTTCTCTCACCTCTCCCGCCTTCTCTTCTGGGAGGGAGATGCGTTTAGAGACCGACTCTTCGGCCTCTTTTTTTTTTTTCCTCCGCATCTGCCGTTTGAATTTGCTATCGGTTCTAACCTTCGAGCCTCCCAATCGCTCAAATGGTCAACTCCCACTGCACTCACGAGTGCGAATGGAGCTCATGAGTCGGATCCGCTTTTAGTGGATTGACGATATGAAATGTTAGATCAATAAAATAGTGCCAGATGGCGGCTGCAATCTCCGTCTCAGCCACAGTGGGACACTCCACAACCTGCCTGTGTTCCTTGACGTGGGGTCTGGCAATTCTACACTCACTGAGACGTGATCAAGATTTTCATTGTCGCTGGTGCAGACTATCCTATGGGACCTCTACTTACGAACGTGTCTTCATATGAAAAGTTATGAAACGCCTCAACGGGAAAATATTGCCTCTTGTTACGAAATGAATTTCAAGATACGAAAGTTAAAAATAGAGTATGGGCCGCGACTCGCAGCTCCAAGTTTCTTGAACGCAACATACCGATAGCTGCTCTGCCATTGGCTATCAACGTAGCATCATCCTGGCATCCCATTGGCTAAGAGCGACTTCTACCGTATGTTTCTATGTTACAATACAATACACAATACAATACATGCTGATTTATATAGCGCTTTCACAACAGCGGCAGCTGTAACAAAGGGCTTTACAAAACAGTTAACATAAAGTAAAATAATCAACACAACACATAACATAAAACACGGACAGTCGTGCAGTCCTAACCACTTTTCCGTCACACGCTTTGTTGTTTGAAGCAGTTTGAGATGAAAGAGGAGAGAATCAAAGTGTCCTTTAAAACCAGTGGATCAGAGACGTCATGCTCAAAATGTGCACGCGTCGGCTACAAGCTAAGTTTCAAAGTCAACAAGAAGCTGTAGCATCCATTGACGAAAAAAGAGATTGGTTCACTTCTCCTGTCCCATGGAAATCCATTTCAATTCCAAGCGGCGACTCACGGTTCCAAATACGCATCGGCGCTCTTCGCCAACGCTCCTCTCTCCTCATCCTCAACTTCAGCGGCCATGCATCCAGCCGCACCAACGCCAACTGTCCAACAGCGCTGACATAGCCACTGAACAAATTGGGGTTGTGAAAAATGCTGCCCATTACTGGCGCAAAAAACACAAACGCCCCAGGTCTGTCCAGCACCGACAGTCAATGGCGCCGACATTCCTCCCAATCAAAATCTGTGCTGGTACAGGCGTGCTGCCGAGAAGGCGCAACCACCAAGCACAGATACTGCTCCTTTGACGAACGTCGATGTTGAAGATAGATAGATATGTGTCTATGCAGCGTCCTCGTCATTCACCCCTCGGGCCATGAGGCGTTCCGATAGTTTTGCATCAATGTGAATCACCCAAAAGTGTTCACCAGTCGGGCGATCTCTCACTATGCTGATGTTTGCCGTGGACATTTTCCAAGGATTGTTAAAAGCCGACGAAAGCAAACGTCCTCGGATCAGTTCTTGACAAAACGCCAGGAAAAAAACCTAATCTTATTAGAACATGTATTTGTTCGATATTTTCATGCATTTTTATGCTTTAGAAAATAATCATGTCTGAATTTTGGGGGGGGGGGGGTTGGAACGAATTAGAGTATTTCAATGGAAAACGCGTCTCTACTTACTACTTCAAACCATTTACACTCTTAAAAGGTTAGCCAACAATTAGCGGGGGCTACTTTCAAAGGGAGAACCCCTTGGCGTACCTGTTGGCAAATGCTGACCAGCGACGGCAGCGCCGTTCTTCCTCTTAGCCGGTAACAAATTGCTCATGTGCAGCCCATTTAGGCGGAGGGCCCCGCCCACCTTGTTACGGTGCGCCTGGCCCGCCGAGCTGACATGTCTGCGCCGGCGCCCATCTATCTTGCCGCGTTTAGACGGCGTGGCTCTCCAGCGGGGTGGCTAATGCAAACTGTGAACAGGTAGAGGGAGGGGGGTGGGGGGTGGGGGCACTTAATTAACCACTCAGCAGTTTGTGACCCGGAAAACCCAAATTACTCCGAAAGCCCGCCGTCTGCGCCGGCCAGGATACAACGGCGCTCGAAGAGCTCCTAATCGGGCCCAGATGGGAGGCCTGCTCTTGATCGCAGACAGTAGCTGACCTTGCACCCCCCTCGCTGTCACCCCCTTTTTTTTTTTTTTTTAATTTCACCTCTGCCAGTGCCCCGTGAGAGGCGCTTTACAGAGCGCACCGCATGTGAATAAAAGAGCCGTTTTACGGAGGCATCGGCGGGAACATTTATGTCATGTTTGTGTGCCGCGAGTGTGGCCTGATGGGAGGAAACGAGATGTCCATTAAAATAAAGCCCATTTAAAAAAACAAAATCATCCTGGTAGGATTTGAGGGTTTATGACCCCCGCGGCAAGATGTTGACGGTTGTTATTTTTGTGCACTAGGGTATTAAGGCACGCATTTTGGAGACCTTTGTGATGCTCTTCTTGCTGGCTCTGCTCATCCTGGGCATTGTGTGGGTGGCGTCGGCGCTTATTGACAACGACGCAGCCAGTATGGAGTCACTCTACGGTACGATTACAGTCGCAGCCACCGAACTGCAAATTCGCTTTATTAAGACATTACAAACCAGAATAAGTCAAATAGTCCAACACAAGAACATTTTGAGCTGCCAGGCATTGGAAGTGTTTCCTTTTTTTCTATAATAAATGCAAACATACAATGAGGTTGTAAATAATGTGGAAGTTGCAAAAATATGTTTGCCGCCCCCAAAAGTGGACAAACTTGATTCTTTTTGTAATTTGGTGCTTACTTCATTTTATTTTTTTATATTATTCAAGTTTTTTCAACTTTCATGCCTTCCTTTGAAAATTAAAGGATTTCCCTGTCTATTTATTTTCATCTATTTCTTTTATTTTTCTTATTTTCAGGCATTCTTGGTCAGTCCTTTTTTAATTGCAGTATTACATTTTACGAATTATACATTATTTTATTTTAAAGTATTATTTTACCAATAAATGATTTTTTTTTAATCTTCCATTTTAAAATTAATTTATCGTATTTTATTTCACAATATTGATTTTCCTTTAATTTCACTTAATTTTCTGTGTCGATATTCGAAAATAATTTACATGGACCATTTTTTTCCCGGGTTTAATTTAATTCAATTTTTTTTCCCTTCCAATGGATTAATATGACGATTTCTTTCCATAGATCTCTGGGAATTCTACTTACCCTACCTGTACTCGTGTATATCTCTGATGGGAGGACTGCTCTTACTCAGTAAGCCTTTTCACCATAGATTTGATCCGAGACCGTAAGGCATTTACATTTTGGCACTTTTCCTATTCTCTCTCGTAGTGTGCACCCCTGTGGGATTGTCAAGGATGTTCACGGTCATGGGCCAGTTACTCGTGAAGCCGACGGTAGGTTGCTCGAATTTTAGGGTTATTAGAAAAGTAGCAAAATATCTCACTCCATCTTTTTCGTCTCATTACTACAATATAAAAGTAGACTTTTCTGCACTCCCTGAATGTTTCGTTCGGCCAGTAGTGAGAATTGATAAAATTGGATATCGGCATGTGTCTAAAATTGAGGTTGAACAGCACCAAAATGTGCGTTCCATCTAGTTTTTAAATGAAAAGAGAACTTTGAAAAACTGAGGAATCTAGAGTGTGGACAAAAAAAATCCGTCCAAGCCGCAGGACTACAAATACGTCACCAACTCATCCTCCCCATCTGCCATCTCTCCAGTCCCACTTGGTGCTTAATTAGAACCCATTTCCATCTCCTCTCTCTCACTCTTCAGATCCTGGAGGACCTGGATGAGCAGATTTACTGCATCCATTTGCAAGAGGAAGCCCTTCAGAGGAGATTAAACGGTACGCTATACGGGAGGGGAAAGGGGGTCGGATGGCCCTATTGGGTGTGATGGAGCATGTCGTGCTGGAATCAATTAGCAGGGAAGGCGCGGTGATACACACACTCGCACACACGTTTGACATCGACATGCGGCTGTCCAGCTTGGTTTGAGAGCAAGTCATCCTCTGCGACGCGATGATTGTGGTATTTGCTGTGAAGGCCATCTTAAACACTCAACTCAACTGTTTTTATAGCGCAAGAACAACCAACGCTGTATACAAAGTGCTGTACGTGAAGCAAATATCATATATACGTACAACAATAAGCAATAAAAACACTAAATTAATAACAATAATAATAATAATAGACAGCGGAAAGCACAAAAACAGTCAAACGAAGATCAAGTCTGAGTCAAAATCGAAAGAATACAAATGAGCTTTAAGATGACTTTTTTAAGATGGGCAGCGAGGGCTTGCCGAATGTTCAGTGGGACGTCATTCCAAAAAGGGAGCGGCAACAGAAAAGCCTCCTCTGAGTTCTTGGTACCACTAATAATGTCTAGTCCGCAGACCTGAGTCACCGGGCAGGTGCGTAGGGGCGTAGTAGCTCAGAGAGGTAAGGATGAGAGAAGCCATGTAAAGATTTGAAAACAAATAATAGGATCTTAAAAAGGACTCCAAAATGGGAGCCAGCTAAGGGATGCCAGAGTGGGAGCGATGTGCACCCTCATATGAGTACCAGTCAAGAGGCGAGCAGCAGCATTCTGGACCAACTGGAGACGCTTAATGGAGGATTGGCTAACTCCAAAGTAAAGGGCATTGCAGTAATTCAGCCGAGATGTGACGAAGGCATGAATGACAATTTCAAAGTTCTCACGAGAAAGGAGAGGTTTTACTTTAGCCAGCTGCCGAAGACGAAAGAAGCTGGATTTAACAACGGCATCAGGTCCAATTTAAAATCACTGTCCAGTTTCAGACCCAAGTTTGAGACAGTTGACTTAAGATAAAGAGCCAGGGTCAGTCCTCAGGCTGGGTAAGTTGACTTGAATGGTCGGTTCAACCCCAAATTCATTGATTAGACACCCGTTATGAATTTTGCCATTCAGCTTCCGATTGCGCTCTTTCATGCAAATATTCACCGTCGTCAAGACTGACATCGTAAAGAGCAGGGATGGCAATTTTCTGCGGATACGCGGTAATCCGCAGTTTTATTTCTTAAATTGATCATTTTTGTGAATCGTCTAAATCCGTTGAGAAAATTTTAGGGGGGGAGGGTCAGGTACCTTATCGTCGAGTTTTCACGAGCTCTCCCGATCAGTCTTTCCATCTTCCGATTGTAAACAGCCCTGCAATTGGACGTGTATGATGTCTTACTTGCTGTGATTGGTCGCCCCGTCCAGGCCACGCCCCTTTCCGCTTTTTTCATCACTAGCCATTGCTGAAAGAGAGGACGCACTCTCAATGCTGATGAAACAATCCGACTCATTTACCGCCAGGCCTGCGATGGTATCGTCCAGCTAATTGGGGTGGAAATAAATCCCTGACGAGAATTTTTGCCTCACTTCTGCCGTCACTGAGATGTAAAAAGGACACAACAGGCGGCGTTCCTGCTGTGACCTCTTTAACTTTGCCTGCCAAGCGAAAGTCCGGGAGGAAGTCCGGGGAGGTGTTTTCTTTCTTCCGCCCTCGTCACCTGCATTTCCTGCATCGCAAATTCCTTGCGGAAGACTGCAAATTCTCAAGAGGCAGGAAGTTTTGGCCACCTTCCAACACCTACTTTAATATTAAGTCAAGCGCGTAACCACGTGTACAGATGCGAGCGAATGAGGAGTGTTTTCACACCAGGGGAGGTATGGGAGATCAAACCCCGCGATAGCAGGTGTTTTTAAAAATACTACGCCGGCCACCTCCATAGAGCGGCACCCGAGCGTTGTGCTTCCTTACGGCTCATTCCGCACTGCCACGCTTTGAACTAAACGACAGAATAATTGCAATCTCTGGCTTATCACCCCCCCCCCCCCCCCCACCCCCGGGAGCCGTTTGATCTATTCAAAAACCTCAGCAAAGGGGCAGAAAAGCAAACAGTGGTCAATTTTTTTTTTTGCTCTGTTCTTCAATTGAGACGTGAATGCGTTTGTGTACGTACATATTGTGTACATACTCACACAGTGGCTTAGAAACGCAGTTCAGAGAAAGTTCACGCGACACACTCCAAAAGGTCTTGTTGCCGCCAGTTTGTGTTGACAGATAGGCACCGTTGAGCCGCATCAGGTGAAGGATTTGTTTATCAGTGTACACGTCTAAGCCGTGGGATCACTACTTGTGTGTGTGGGAGGGGATTTCCAAAAAACGCAATTTAGCTGCTGTTACGACGCTCGGTGCATCATATAATTGCCTCGGTCCACTTAAGAGTGGAAATGAGGGATTTTATTTCCCCCCACCCCCACCGAAGCCCACCTACAGAAAGGAGGGTCATGCTTCACCTTGTGTTCAGAAGTTATTTTTTCAACATTGCCCCCCCCCCCAAAAAAACCCCCAGATCTGCTAAAATTGACATTATTTTCAATTCTAAATAAAATACTCATGCGGCACATTATCATGAAAAGTTTTACATTTTGGATAAGCGGGTGTTTTAAATCAATAGTGTGCTCTTAATATTTTAACTTTGTCCTGTAACCTTTTGAAGTATCCACTACTGTGATTAGAATTTTATTATAATTTTATTTTTAAGGACAGGGGGGTGGGGCTCTGCAAAATAATTTCAAACTTTGACTTTTGGCATGTGGAACGACAACATGTCACAAGAGAAAAGAACTGTGGGGTGAAAATGAGCACACATGATGACACTTTCAATGTCATAATCTTACAATTTTATTTGGGATAAATATGACTTAAACTAGGAAGAGCACAAATTTCCCGCGGGTCCGGTACCGGTCCGCACAGAAAGAATAAATAACTTGGATGACAATAATTTACTTTTTATTCATTTCGGAATCTGAAAGATGTTTTATTTTGAAAAGTTACCGGATTCTCTGTTACATCCGTCTACAGTACGTCACTCTTGATGCAGGTCAAGGCGCGCTTCTCTGTCACGTGATTGGTTACCGCTAAAATGAAACCCAGGAGCTAGCAAAATTAATTTTAAAAACTAATGTCTTTGGAAAGGGGAAAAGGCCCAGCCAGGAGACAGAAGAGAAGCCGACGATTGTCAAGAAATAGAAGGCTACATTCAATAGGCAGTATCAGGAGTCTTAAAATATGGATTTACCTCAACGGGAGATTCTCACGCACCAAGTCCACTCTGTGTGATGTGCGGCGATGGCGAGTCGTACTTTTCATGCTCTTTGTATATGCGCTGTCTTATTTTGAAGGCAAGTTTAACGTTACCATAGTGACCAGAGAGTGTTGAGGCCAGATCGGACGTTCCTTGTATCATGATTTCTGTTTATTAATACGTTTTGAAAATAGCACAGTTTTCATGTCGGTCCTATCATATTATTTTGTTGTATTTATCCGTCACACCTTAAAGACCGGTCCCTGAAAATATTGTCTGACATCAAGCCGGTCTGTGGGGCAAAAAAGGTTGGGGACCGCTGCTGTGGATGGATGCAACAGAGAATCCGGTAATTTTTCAAAATAAAACATCTTTCAGATTACGAAATGAATAAAACGAAAGTAATGTAAGTTATTCTTTCTGTGTGGCCCGGTACCAAATGACCCACGTACCGGTAAGCGGTCCACGACCCGGGGGTTGGGGACCACTGACTTAAACCACACATTGTATATTCCATTTCAACAGGTTTGCTTAGAACAGCACACATCTGATGCCAGTTTCTCTGAAAACACATTTGCGTTAATGGAATGTGCTGCGAGTGGTGCCACGGTGTCCTTGGAAGAGTGCGACGTTCAGACAACAGTACTCGGTCCAGATGCTCTGCGGCACGATGACCTTGCCTCAGATTGTCTCGCCGTGCTCATTTGCATTTTAAAGTTTGGGGTTTTTTTTTTCCTCTTCGGGTGACGTCATTCTCCCAAACACAGGACAAGATTAAGCAAGGGTACTTTCGCATTTCTCCGGCCGGTGCTGGCTTCATAAGCCTCACTCAGCATCGCCGCCTCGCTTTAACTCAGTCTCTCACTCGATGCTGCCAGCAGAAGGCGAAGGCAGGATATATTTAACTTCAGCCGGGGGGGTGACGTCACTTCGGATACTGCAGTTGAAATCTTGCCAAGGCTCCATTACTGCTCCACTCGAGTGATGATAGCGTCCTTTGTTTCTGTGATTTATTCGCTATTAAGGACATAATATCTATCAGATGAACCATTTATCTGCCGCCGCTGACATGCGGAGCCACGTTTGGAGGTGTCGTGCACACAAATAATACATTAGTTCCTCGGGGGGATGAGAAGATTTGTGACTATTTGGTTCATCTCCAGAGAAAATCCGTTTTTCTTGAACGGGGCCCGTGAGAATTACTTTACCGTTTAGCTGTCTCACCTAAGCATCGTTTCAGTCAGCGCATTGCTGCAAACGTGACTGCACGTTTTCAGACTCTCTCTGGTGTTCTCATACTAACATAAATATGATTAGCATGAAAATGAAGGTCAAGCCCTGCTATTTGTAGGGTGTCGGGCCATTATTGTGTAAATCAATAGTTGAAACTGTAGATGCACCACAAACTCTGACCCAAAAAGCTGTTTCGATCACAAGGTTTCAAATCATCAAACTAATTTTAATTTTCATTCAGAGACAACCCAAGCAAATACAAAATGTAGTTTTCAAATGACAATACTATTTTTTTTTGTGCCTAAAAAAATTGATTTGTCATTTGAAAACTGCATTTTGTATTTCCTTAGGTCAGAGGTGTCAAACTTTTTTTTGTCGAGGGCCACACTGTAGTTACCGTGTCCCTTGGAGGGCCATTTATGACCGTGAAACCATATAAAGCAGTGGACCCCAATCCCCGGGCCGTGGGCCGTTACCGGGCTGCTTTTATTTGGTGCCAGGCCGCACAGAAAGAATAAATAACTTTCACTCCTTCCGTTTTATTCATTTCAGAATCTGAAATATGTTTTATTTTGAAAAACTATAGGATTCTCCGTTACATCTTTCTCCAGTACGTCACTCTTGACGCGCTTCTCGGTCACGTGATAGGTTACCGCTAAAATGAAACCCAGGAGCTAGCAAAATGAGTAAAAAAATAAACGGCTTTGGGAAGTTTCTTTGGGAAGGGGAAAATCATATATTATTTTGTTATATTTATCCGGCCTTAAAGGCCAGTCCCTGAAAATATTGTCTGACATTCAACTGGTCCGTGGGGCAAAAAAGGTTGGGGACCGCTCAAATAAAGAACTCAAACACTATGGTTGAAATGACTGTAATGATGAGTTTGCTAACAAGAAAATGGTTACAACCTCTCTCAGATGAGAATTTGAAATTTCATTACAGATTTTAACAAACATCACAGAAGTTAGCATGTCTGATTTGCTTTTGCGGGCCACGTAAAATGGTATGGTGGGCCAGATCTGGCCCCCGGGCCTTAAGTTTGACACCTGTGCCTTCGGTTATTTCGGCGTGATATTAAAATTGGTTTGATGATTTGAAACCCTGGACCGGAGGTGTGATTGTTCCTACCCTTGCGACAAATAATCTCTCTAAATGACGACTTTCCTTTCAGGCAAGGCTTTGGTGTTCGGCGGGACTCCGAATGGCAGCACTGATGAGCCGTACGCAAATAGAAGGTAGCGATGGCCTGCTAAAACTTTTTTTTTGTCTTGGTCAGGGTCATCTATGTGTGCATACACCCGAGCAGGCTTCACCCACCAGCTCACCAAAGAACTGGACAGCATCCGAAACATGAGGAATAAGCTGGGTACGTTATTTGTATCTCAAGTCATCACTTAATTTTTATATTTTCTTTCTGTGTTAGGTTTTTCCGATATGGGATGAATGGGTTCACTGTATAAATGCCATGGAAGGTTGCCCCCCCCCACCCCCTTTAACATATTGCTGACAGACACTCCCTTTCTCCCCGTCTGCTTTTATTTCTTCATTTGGATGTGGACCAGACCTGCCTGATCATTTTCCATCCATTTTAGGATATTATAAATGAGGCTTTTGGGGAGCCGGCTGGCAGTGGTGGGCGGGAGGAAGGTGGTGGTGGTGGGGGGCTACAGGCACTTAGGGATATTGAACAAGAAGCAAACTTTAGATTGTAGCGAGCCTTTTAGTGATGTCATTAATTTAGAAGAGACGGTGCTTATAAAGTGCAGCTGGCAAACTTGTCGACCGGGGCGCTCAACCGGCTGCACTTTGAGAATCAGAAGTGACGCGGTTGGAAATTGAGCACGACCGAGTCAATATGGCCACGGTAGTTGGCGAGGCATCGTGTGACTGATGACAGTAAGCCGCATAAAGATGTCAACCTAAAACCTTCCCCTGCGTGGACACAAACTCTACATCCCTGTCCTCCATTTTTAATGGAGATCTTTTCATGCAAGATTTATGAGCAACAATTAAGTGATGATGACTGCCACTAATTAAAGAGGTAGAGGGTGTCCCCCCACAACCCCCCTTCAAGAAAATAGCCAAAGGGGTGGCTGTGATGAGAGAGGACGATGTGTTTGGTACACATAACTGTGATGATACGAGTGAAGTTTGAGGTTTTTGCTGATTAATTAATTATCCACCGGTGGGTAACTGCGGAATCCGGTAATTATCCGTTTTCAGGATAGTTTGTTATGTAACATGAGTTACACCTGCGGATACTAAATTAAAGCTCACGCTTTGCCTGACACACTTGAGGAAGCATTTATTTTTGTTTGTAGTTTAACTTTTTTTTTTGCCCTATTTTTCGAGATAAGTCAAAATATTTGAAAAGAGTTCCCAGTATGTGACAGTACCAGTTTTACCATCACAAGAATAAATGTTGGAAATCATGTTGTAGAGCAGCAATTTGGATTTGTGTTGTTTCAAGGAAGGCGCTTGTCAGTCAGCAGCCTTCTAGCTTGTGGCTAGCATAACATGCTAACGCAGCAGTCTAAGTGCCTTTTTGTCAAACGTCATATCAACTCGATGGATTGAAATGCAGACCAAAAAATGGCTGACACTTGGGAGTTTTTTTGGGGGCGGGGGGCGGGGGGGTCCTATCAAGTCAACAAACAGGAAGTGAACCAAAACAGGTGAGTGGTAATGCTGCCAAACCCCGTGGAATTGAACCAACATTTTTTCCCTTTTTTCCAGAGAGAAGAAAGCAAGCGTCTGGTTGGGAGAAGAATTTGCTGTATCCCATAGTCATGCTAATATTACTGGCGGGAACGGTGAGTAACCTATCGTTAAGCGTCACCTCCCCCCCCGTCACCAAAACAACAACCCAATAATAATAATAATAATAAAAAAAGTCTCACTAAGCATATATTTTTTTTGGGGGGGGGGGTGTCTAAATGTGCCCCGTGATCCGCTGGCACCCAGCAGCTCACCAGTGACCCGAATGATGATGAAGAGCGCTGAAGAAAATGTATGGAAGTTATCACATTAGCCATGCTAACCGAATGCTACCAATATGTATATATGTATATATATACATACATGTATATATAGAGTGGCTGCCTTTCCAGCAGCTCCTATTTTTTTGTTGTTCTACTTCTTCCTTTCATAACTTTGCTGCTGTGAATCTGGAATTTCTCCATTGCGAGACTAATAAAGGTTTTCTTATAATAATATTAACGATCCATGTTAAGCTAAGCTAAATTGGTTTTAAAGTTTGAACAAGAGGCCCTCGCTTCACGCGAGGACTAAAATACGTTTCAAAACTCAGGTAGTGTTTATCATTTATGGTCGGGTGGTGTCATCTGAGTATTGATTCTTACTCTCTGTCCGCAGACAATCTCTGTTCTTCTTGTGGCGCTGAACATCCTCTCCCTTCTCGTGGACGAGACTGCCATGCCCAAGGGTTCCGCGGTAATCCTCCACGTTAAATACTGGAAGTTGAAACGGCGTAGTCACGCTTAGTGCATTTTTCTTTTTCCATTCATTTTTGCTCGCATGTGCTTTTACTTTTTTTTTGGTTTGGCGACCACTGGTCGAAGTGACATGTTTTTAATCCCCACCCTCACACACCTAAAATGGAGAGTCCTATCTGACCTGCCAGATTCTGAGACATAAATCAAATTCCGGATATGCTCAGGTGCATGGTTGGAAGAAAAGACCCAGGCAGATGTTAATCGAGGCCTCAACTTTTTTGTTTTGGAAGCTCATTGAAAGTCACGTCGCAGCACTTGCAAAAAAAAAAAAAAAAAGCGCACGCGGCGGCACGTCTCAAGTCCCAAGATGGTTGAAAGAGCCGCTCTTTCTCGCTCGGGAGATTTTCATCTCCGCCTATCATGCGATGTGTTTTAAACTCAACTTATCACGTCTCATCTACGCCGACAGAGGTGTACTGTATGTGTGCGAGCGCGGTTGCATTCTTGTCTCGGCTCGGGCAACATTATGTATCGTGTTTCTCCATCACTTCATTTGACGCAGTCACATGGAAAACTCATGGGAAAATACCCCAAATTACCTTTTTTTGGAGTCTACTAAATGCTTTATGGGCCTCTCATCTTAGGGTCAATTGAAGGACTGACTTTGTCATTAACTCATTCACTCCCAAAGACGTTTTTAAACGTCTTTTCAGACTTGGTCAATAATTGGCTGGTACTGAATGAGTTAAAAAACAAGTGTGATATAGACAACTTGGCATGTAAAATGGAAGAAAATGTGAACTGGTTTCCCCCTTTACGGTTATAAAAGATTCCACGCTTTCTACCCAGATCTACTACTTGTCCATATCTTGCGTTTCCCACTGAACTCCTCCCACCACACCTTGAGGAACCTTGGAACAGAGGAGGACGGTCTCCCAAACTGTTCCCGATTGGAAACGGTGCGACCGCCCGAACAAAATGTCTTGTTCGATGAAAATTTGAAATTGAAACAGAGTCCAGCCCAATTATTGTCCAATCAAAAGTTGATCTTTGAAAAGTCTTGAATGCAATTTATGAAATTAGGAACAGGTAGATTGAACGCTGAAAATAATGCTAACCAAAATGTATCCCAGTGGACATTTTGGACGCAATGTCAACATTTTTCAAGTTCCAATTGTAAAGTCAGCTCAGATGAAAGTGATACTTCATTTTGAAGGGCTTGGATTCAAATTGTAGGATGCAAGCCATCGGCGAAGAGTGCTCCAACTTTTTTTGCCCGTAATATCTCTAGATCGAAACAACGTAGAAGAAAGCTCAGAGAGAGTGTTGTCAAAGAGATCCAGACTGTGGGAAAGTCAAATGAGGCTGATTGTTGCGTAGGGGGCAGGGGGGGTGGCACACACACACAATGGAATTGCCCTGTCAATGTTTGCCTTCCCCTTCCCAACTAAGCAGGCTGAGCAGGCGGCACGGCATGGCTGTGAAACGGGATGACGGTGGTGATGATGAAGAGGAGAAGGAGGAGGGCAGGCAGGTGGGATGGCGAAGAGGAAAGAGGCCAGGGGGCGGGGGGGAGTGGAGGGAGGGAAGTCTGTCATAGGACAAGTTGTTTTACAGTCTTATGAACAAGCCCTAAGAGCAGCTAATAAAATTCTTACTGCTGGCCGACTACTCTGCTAGTCCAACACTTGACACTGTATTTCCCTTAAGTGGACGATTAGCTGCAGGCTCAACTCCTTCCCTGCCGAGCTCAACGTTGTCAGCAGTGACGTCGCGGCAACATCGTCACCCCCCGAGCTTTCGCAAACGCGACAATGAGCTCTTGGCTGCAACCAGCAGAGGCGCTGTTGAGTCCGCCTCGCTCGACGATGCTCGCTTTTGAACAGCCGCGTAAGCAGCGGGTTAGCGGTTCGTCACAAACGGACTCGCGGCGAGACGGTTGTCGTCATAAATTGAATAAGCTTCTTGGCCGAAAGCGCAGATCACACAAAAAATGTTTTTTTTTTGTAATCGTTCACATTGCTACGCATTACAACTCCTATTTCTACAGTAAGTGCACAGAAAACATCTCTCACTGGAACCGGGAGATGGATGTAATTAACTTGCAATGCGAAGAAACCGTAAAAAACTAATTTTCCACCAACTACTAAAGATAACGCCCCGAAGCAGAAGACTGATTTGACCCCCCCACCAAACATAGTCACTGTCTGCAAACAAGCCGTTCACGTGATGAGCGACAAATGTAATGAGTGAAGTGCTGCAGGCTGTACCGAGCACCCTTAACCCCCAACCTCCCGCCGCACCCTCTCGTTGACCCCCACCACCCCATGAACACTTCACCCCCCCTCCCCGTCAGCCTTCCTCAGTGACAAAATGAGTTGAAAAGCAGTGTAATGAGAAAGTTTGCCATCCTCGGCCTCCGCATACAGTATGCGAGCATACCCGCCCGCATGCACCTACACACACAACCCTCCCGCCCTCCTGTCCCGTACCCCCCCGCCCACCCCCATTAATAAATGACATCACATGCCATCTTCTAATTCCCCGCGTAACAGCACTGCACCACGGCTCTGCAGTGAGCTCACAAGGGATGACAGATGCATAAAAGGGCATGAAACAACCTGCCAGACCGTCCCCCCCTCCTCCGTTCTGGCTCCTTCACCAAACAAATCAAGATAATGATACTCAAGGTGGCTCGGAAAGATATAAAACATAATTAGAAAGAATAATCTAAAACTTGGACCATATTTTCGAAGCCAAACTCGGGGAGTTTCTTTGCCCTGCCATTATCTCAACTTTTATGAAAGCTGTCATTTGGGAGGTTTTATGGACGCCGTCAGAAAGGTTATAATTCTACATCATGTATATTATGGCACGCGTACTCCCGAACGCTGGACTGCATTATACTGAGAGGTGGGATAAGAAGTTGCAAAGGACACAGCTTACAATTCCCTCATGAAGACAACCCTTTGGTACGGTGTGACGTGGGGGTAAACAATCCCATGCCATTGACGCATTTTCGAATAAAACTAACTCATACTTCATCTGCCATCAAAACACGTGAATGTCTTTTGCTCAGAAAAGTGTGTTTTTGTGTCGAACTATTTTTTTTTATGAATATAAAAATGGGCCAAAATGCTGAAAAATTGAGCGAGAAAAAATTTGCCAACTAACGGAAACTGCTAGATTTGCACATTTATCACAGTGTAATCATAATTGTAACAAAATTGGATGGATCACTGCACAAACTGTCCCGAAAATAAGTTGGAAGTCGTTTTCACATTGATTCTGCTCACGACGAGGGAAGAATCTTGACGTTTTTGGCCGCCTGGCTAACTGATAACCAGACAATAAAAACATAACGACTGGTGTCGCACCTCCAAAACCATCACTTTTCAGGCAACTAAAAGATGCTCAATTATTTGTTTAAAAATATTTCTTTTTTTTTTCTTTTTTGGTGCGTATTTTCCGCACTAAAAAGCGCACCTAAAAGCCGTCCATTTTCTTACAAGCTCGCAGCACGCCTTAAAATCCGATGCGCCTTGTATTATTTCGGCCCCAAAATGGCTCCTTGCTCGAGACATGCCGACAACGCAGAGTTCAAACTTAAGGCGATCGGTTACGCAGTTGAACACGTTAACGACTAAATGTTTTAACTTGTTGTTGGTTAAGTGAACTGTATTGCTGTTTATTAAATAGGTTTTACTGACATCTAATCTTTCTGTTGGCGTTTTCTTGTAGATTGCGTCTTATAATGCGATGCACCTTTTAGTGTGGAAATATGGTAACATATTCCCATGGGGACTGACCAATGGGGATTGATTTGTAAAAGAAAAAAAAATTAATTGACCAAATTTGGGTTTAGGATGTTTTGGCTTGACACCAGCAAAACTCTTTTCGTGTTGCAAAAAGCTGCAGTTTTTGCCTGATATTGCCTAAACTCGGGTAAAAATCTGAAATTATTGAGCAAGCGAGCAACAGAAGAAAACAACTGGACAATAACCGAACTTCCACGAGACCCAGAGTAAAACTTTTCAGCTTTTGTGGGATGCCATGAACTACCAAACCAACTGTAAATGAAAACGTAACCAGCATTACCGGAGTAAAAATCAGAGCGAGCAAATAAATTTACATCACGGAATGAAAAGGGTACTTCACCGACTGACGTAAAAAAACAAAAAAATCTGCATGATTCTGCAACGTGATGATTTACCATGATCTTTCTACCCCCCCCCCCCCCCAAAAAAAAGGGTGTGGATCTCAGCCAAGCTTGAAAAGAAAAGTGAGCCATTGACGGTCGCGTCTGCACAATACAGTCGTTCCTCCCAAAGAGCAAATGGTGGAGGAGCCAAGTGTTGGAAGAGCAAATATTTAACGAGTGACTAGAGCAATGTGCGGAGCATGTCGATAGATGTCTTTTTTTCTCCCTCATTCCCCCACTTCACTTTCAAAAAGCCTTGGGGGCGGTATGGCAGCAGTGATATTCAGGGCGAGATGTGTTATTTGTTGTCTTGTTTTTATATGTTTGGCACGGCCACAGTCTGACGTCTCACTTCAACGAAAACTTTTTTTTTTTTTGGGGGGTGGGGGGATGTTTGAACACCTGTTTACATATTGTACGATGGGCAGGAATTTGAAAAGGAACCCCTTTCATCTTGCTTCCATTCATGATTTTGATTGGCTCGGCACTCAAGTGGGGGAAATTCTTTGCAGCGCAAATTACTTTGCACCATCTTTCTGTCTCGCTGGATTTACACTGGCGCTCTCAAGTGGCCAATTCCCATTGAATGCCTATTCGCCAACTGTTTGTTTGCGCGGGCATTTTCAGTCGGTCATATTTGAATTCACCATTTACATGCAAAAATAAATTAAAAAAATAAAAATCGTATTGTGTCATTTGCAGCGTCAATCAATTGCGCGTGTGCAAGTAAAAATCTATTTGTGCATGATCTTGCTACAAATACTGTAAATTTCCCCAGTGTGGGACAAATAAAGGATATCTTAAATACATTCCACTATGAGGCAAAAATGTGAGGATTGACTGTGATTGGGCGAATTAATTAAAAAAAAACAGGACAAAAACGTACCTTCCAAGGCTGAGGTGAAAATCCGTTTTGTCCGTATAACAAAAAGAAATGAAAATATAACTATCGCCAGAGGTAAAAATCCTTTTTTTTTGCCAACTAATAAAATGCAACAAGAGCTCCAGCTAACAAATTAGCAGTGAAAAAAATAGCATAATCCTAGCGCTGAGGTAACACTGTTGAATGTTTGCGCGACGGAGCAACAACAAACACGTGACGAAAACATAAATTCCTTGGTTGAGGTAAACCTCCCAAAAAAAGCAAACAAAAGGTACCAGCAAAATAACTTATTTTTAATTTATCATGCTAACGAATGAATAGGCAACAAAGAAAAATTGCCAACTGAGGTAAAAATCTAGAACGTTTCCCCATTATCGTGCGAACTAAAAAGAAAAACTGGCACTGAATAACAACTGGCAATCGGGAGGATTTTATTTGTATTTTTTCAGAGATTTGACGATCCTACTAACAAACAACAGGTCATAATTTGAACTGGTGATGCGTGACAACATTGAATAATGCGTTTTTTCCACTTTTCCAGGACCGAGGAGGCATCAGGAACACCTCCCTGTACACCTTTGGCGTGGTCCAGGCCGTTTTGGAGATCATCCTCATGTTGTATCCTTTCAGTGACCCCCACAATCCTTACTCCCTCTCTTTTTTTTTGTTTGTTGGTGAAGACTCTGAACGGCTACAAAAATCAATTAAGCTGCATTTGCTGGCTGAGATTTTTTTTTTTAGTCCCTGCTGTCAATCATAATGGACGTGTTCGCAATTTTAGAGGTACAAATTCAGATTGATGTCGCTGCCCTCGGAACGCAATTCCGTTATAAACCGAGGTGCCCGCCCCCCCAACTACTCTTCACTCCTTGACTGGTTTGCCGCGCAGTTATTTGATGGCTTCCTCTGTGGTTGGCTTCTACAGCCTGCGTCTCTTTGAGGGTCTCACACCCAGGAAGGATGATACAACCATGACAACGGTAAAGGCGGCGTGCACAAGGACGAGGGTTGGGTGGTCAGGGTGAAGTGGGGGCAAGGGTGCTGAGAATGTTCTGAAGACCCCCACCTCTGGGTTTCATCTATTTCCTCAACGTCCTACCGCTCACTAATGTTTTCCCCTCCCGGGTCTCTCAATGGCTTTAGTCGATCGCTCCAATATTTGTTTGTGGGGTGCGCAAACATTGGCAAAGTGCAAGCTCTTTTCTTGTACATCAGAGGACGGGAGTTTTTTTTTCTTTTCTTTGTTTTTGTCCTCCAGAGGAAAGGGGGAAGGAAGGATGCGAGTTCTTTTTGGCCCATAGTGGCACCTATTCACTTGGTAATGAGTTTGGGAGTGGCGAGGCTTGTTAACTAGCCGCGAGGCTCCGGTGAAAGGACAATAATACGCAGAGAACCTGGTAATGAGCAACTTCACAGGCGCCAACTGTACAATATGTCGGAGCCCATTTAACATCAAGTGCCGTGTTGCATGTGTGTGGCCACGTCAATTAGTGCCTTTTCTTCCACCACTTCTCTTTAGTTTTCTCTCACGACTGACGGCCATGTAAACGCAGTTGTCAAAATGGAGCGCCTAATATGTGGAATTAGTCGTCAAGTCATCTTGATGCAATTATGACAAAATGGAGTGGCGCTCATTTGATGGCTCTCTCGTCCCTCCTTTTTTGTAGATTATTGGATGCTGTGTGTCCATCCTGGTGCTGAGTTCAGCCCTACCAGTGATGTCCAGAACATTAGGTGAGTACCGGCTGGTATCTACCATGACGCTAGCAGTAAAGGCGGAGTGTCCTCTACCTCAAGTGACAGTTAAATGATCCCAATGCTTCCCATAATGACGTTAGAAACGAAAGGAGGGTTGGAATTGCGGCTTAAAAAAAAAGAAGAAATTAGACAAACGCGACTGTCACATGACAATGACACTAATAAACATGCAGAGCGCAAACCACAGCTGTTCAAATAGCATGTGTATATGAGAGAGAGAGCGGGTACAGTGACTCACTTGGAAGCTTGACAAAATATCAACAGGTTCCGCTTTGTGGCACTGAATAGATGAAAAGGAGTCAGTCGCCTGAGATTGAGTTGAAGAGTTAAAAAAAAAAAAGACTATGTGTGTGGCGCTGACTGTGGTATGACGAAAGTCATTCGCATTTGGTTCTGTCTGCTTCACCGATCCACCGATGGTTCGTCATACTCAACCATATTCATGGAGCACTTTAAAACAACCACCACCGCATACAAAGTGCTGGATATGAAAAAAAAAAAGATTCATAGAACATGCAAACAACCATGTCGTCTAAACTACCTCCGTTCACAAAAGCTTGCAATGACGGGAAACACGAGAACAAAGCGCGGCATGCCAGTAGTTAGCGATATCATTTTGGAACTGACGACCGATTTTTTTCTTCTTCTTTGCCCTGGATCAGTGGTTCTTAACCTTGTTAAGAGATACCGAGCCCAACCAGTTTATATGCACGTTCACCGAACGCTTAGTGAAAAATAAAATGTGATGTTTTACAAATTCAAGACATTAAAAAAAACTGAAAAAAAAGTTCAATTTCAAGGGATAAGTATACTTTTAAAAAAAAATTGCGATGTCATGTGATCATCTGCAGCCAGTGATGGCCAAGCGGGCGTGTCATAACTAATTGACATGTTGAGTCGGGTGTGTCTTAACTTCCATGGCCGAGGCTCCGTCAAACCCCTGAGACCGATTCGCCGAACCCCTGGGTTCGATCCAACCCAGGTTAAGAACCACTGCGCTAAATGCTATTTTGGGGAAATTTCAAAAATTTGCAATCAGAATAACATTTCTTTCAACACGGCGTAGGACAAAATATTGTTGGCTTGGTCACCTTAAATCACAAAAAAAACTAAAAAACCCAAAACACTCGACCACGTGGGACAAGTTGAGTCTCTTTTGGTGAACTTCACATCCTGGTCCGAGCTTTCCACGGTTCGCTTTCACACAGCCGTCGTTCCACCTCAAAAGCCAGGAAATATCTCTCTTTTCCCGGTCCCTACTTTTTGCAGAGTGCCGACTTTGACAGACGGGAGCCAAAATTTGTCTTTTACTATCCAGCTTTGGCGGAGGTCCGCACTCTCCTGATGGCTGGCGTGTTAAGATTTGTCTTGGTAATTCCGCTTGTCGTGAAGTAGCGGCTCTCAAACCTTGCATGACTCCGTGGCGGATCAATGCCTCCCCATTGTAAAAAAATATTTTATCCCACAATTACATTTTCACATATTAGTCAAACCAAGCGCAAATCAATTGCAGGTAACAATAAAAGAATCAGAGAGTCAACCGCAGACCGCTGCGGGAAGCTCTATCGACTGGGGTCGTTAGTCCCTATCATCCACTGCCCGCTGTCTCCTCTCAGGCAAATTGGTTAAAGGTCCGCGATGCCTCCCCAAGTGCTTACTGTGGCTGTAAAAAAATCTCGGCAGACACCGAATCGATCGGCCAATCTATTTTGACCAGAGGGGTTCGAGAGATGTCATAGGACTCCCTCAGTCTGATTTCTGGAAACATTGTTGGACAACTTATGCTCAATAAAGATATTTCTGAACGTGTGTCCTTGACATCTCGTCAGGCCATCAAACGCCTGTTGTGAATTTTGCCGTACGGCAAAGAGAACAGCAAGAGGTGCTGAAAGTGGGGAAATACGAACAGTTGGACGTGCACGCTCGAAAGTTTAGACAAGGTCAAATCGAGTTTAGTGTGGAGTGTAAAGTCTAACTTTCTTAGTTGCTTAGACTTTCCACGGGGATCACCCAAGACGCTTCGGAATGCCAAATTTGAACAGAATGAAGCACATCTTCATTCGTCTGAAGGAGCTCCTTGTGGAGTGATGAGTCCTCCTTGCAAGACTGCAGTGCTTAGTCACTCCCCTGACTCGCCCATTTCCAAACCACCGCAGAGGCTGTTAATTATTCCCACTCATCTGGATGACGTACACTGACTCTGCCTTTTTTTGTCGGCTCGTTTGTCATTTCGCCAGGCATCACCAGGTTTGATCTTCTGGGAGACTTCGGGAGATTCAACTGGCTGGGGAACTTCTACATCGTCCTGTCGTACAATTTGTTGTTTGCGGTGGTGACCACGCTGTGTTTAGTGAGGAAGTTCACCTCGGCAGTCCGGGAGGAACTCCTAAAGGCCTTAGGTAAAAAGGTTACAGGCAGCAATGGCATCTCGGGGGGGGGGTTATTTTAATGCTGTTGTATATCAAAAGGGGTCAAATTTGAACTCTCGGGCTTTGAAAAATTCCGTCAGAAGCGCAGAAGGCCTTGCCTAATAAATTGTCTCTTCCTTTTCTCCCACCCCCACACCCCACCCCGCCCAGGTCTGGATAAATTGCAACTGTCACACAGCCCCACGGACCCCGAATCTGGGAAGCTCTCGGCCAATGGGCATCAGAAAACTCTGTGAAAGGATCGACAGGGAAAATATTTCCCCCCCCCCTGGCTGCTGAAAGGTGAAAGGGATCGGCGGGCAACTTAATGAAGCCCCCATCGCAGATAGAAGCTGAGGGCCATTTCGCTTCGTGACATTCCGTCCCCTTGCGACTCGGATGGGAGTTGGGACCCAGCGAGAAAGAGACTGAGGAGTGGATTTGACACCCCCCCCGTTTCATATCCTCAAGTCTTCTTTGGACATGTTTGGATCAGGTCAATCCTATTGAGGTGGTACCAGAAAAACATAACCCATAATAACAAAATAAATGTCAGATGTACCAAAACTGAACCCTTGATGGGAAAGAAGCTTTGGTAACAAAAAAATCAACATGTCAACCGTTACTATTCAGTTTCTTGTGTTATTATTCTCTTATTATAAGTATCGGACTGTTCAGTGGGTTAGTCGTTAGTTTCTTTGAGAAGATATGTAAACGAAAGAACGCGATTCGAACTATGCCACTGCACTGATACTTACAACACATCCGTTTGGGATGTTTCCGGACACAAAAACCAGGGCACATGAACACATCAGTTACAAACTAGGGTTGTTAGAAACCTTCCATAGGAACAAACCAATAATGGGGGGGAAAAAAAATTAGGCTTGAGTTTAAATCGGGAATCAATACGCCTCCATTCGAGCGAAGTGAAAACAGATCACTTAAGATACTGCAATGTCTTTGCATGTGGGTAAGGAGAGCCATATATTTAACAAAATACATTGTCTGGATTTATGATAAGATTCATCCTTCCACTTTCTAATCCGTTTCTCCTCATGGGGTTCGCGGGCGTGCTGGAGCCTATCCCAGCTAACTTTGGGCAGCCGGAACTGGGTACCAGCCAATTGTGGATTTATCCTCATACTTTTCCAATAATTCCCATCAATTGTCATGAAAGATTTCCAATTCGGATTATTCCCCCATTTTAAATTCCGATGGAAATTTACCAGAAACCCTTTGTGCTGAAATGTTCCAACTATTTGCCACCTGAGTTACAACAATGAGGGACGAGGATCTCGTTTATCTCTTAGTCACAATTTATAGACAAATTTCTAGCGACGAATCTGCGAGTAATTTCATGTCTTACCTCAAAACTATGACAGATACCAAAAAAATATGTCATGGAAAATTTTGAATGGTCAGTCCATTGTCGTAGAAAGGGCATGTTGGATTTTAGGATCTTGCTGTTATTGAGCCTGACGATGTCATTAGTTCGAAATTTTTCAATGCTCTATATTTGAGTTCAAGCCAGTTGACGATATTTTGATTCCACCCCCCACCGGTCCCCCTAAATAAGGGCACTGTAGAATATTTTTTTTGTTTGTTTAATCTTTATTCACTTGTACATATGTTTTATAGCTCTTTCTACATTATTTGGAAGTAAACATGGCGCGTGCACACCAAGTAACCTGTACATATTTTCCCCATGCAAACAATCAAATGCACAAACAACAAAGAGCTTGGATTCAGGCCACCACATCGGCGCATTCATGGTCAGCTTCGGTCCGCAGAAGAACCGTAAATGCCTTAAACGAGGAGCCTGTCGCTGGCTGACCATTAAAGGTCCGGTCGCGTCTTTTGGTATTTTTTATTTTTTTTAGTTGCTCTCCAGACAGTTCCACTGTGATCCTAGCCAGGTTAGTCAGAAGCCAGCGACGTACGATGCACACTCGTTTTTTTTCTGGGGGGGGGGTTCGGGGGTTGGGGTCTGTCAATGTTGTCATAGAAACGGTCGCCAGCCGGGAGGCCTGTAAAAGCTGGTGACCGATTACGGTGTCATATACTGCGGATGTGTTGTCATGGCGACTCATGATGTCAAGAAAGATTATTTTTTGGGGGGGGGGGGGGTACATATGCATTTTGTTTGATTGAGGCAGGGACTACTTTGTTGAATATGCAGCTCTAACTGGATGTGAAAAGCAAAGCAGGACCAAAGACCTGGTTTTAGAGTTGTTTAGAGAAGTACTTTTGATCGTCAAGTAGATTGTGCCGTTTGAAAAATGCACGGGGGAAAAAAAATACAAACAAAAAAAAACCCACCACAGCTCAAAAAAATGTTTCTGCAAAGTGGTCAATGAGACACCTGTCAGGGATGTCGGTGCAGGTCTTGTTCAGATGAGCAGGCCATAGCACCTCTAATAAAACATCGCAGTCCGACTTGGGTTTTCTATTCATCTCCATGCTGTGTGGGCGTGTGGGCATACCTTTAAAGTGATGCAGCGCGATCCACGTGTGAGCATTCTCCCCCCCCCACGTTTTGTGAATGTATTTTTTTAATCAATTTCTCAGTCGGCTATATATGTTTGTTGATTTTTATTATTATTTTTTTTTATGTCTGTGTGTTTGCAAATAAAAGTTGAAGAATATCCCCACGATTGTCATTTGTATTCTCAGGAATAGTTTGATATTGGACAAGTACCAATTTACAAAAATAGGGACTCACAGACAGTATTGCTCCAGACGACACATAATAGAACTCAGGATGTATTCAGACTTGTAAAATTCACTGATACTAATACACCGATACTATTAGATCAAGTTATTGATGACTAGGAAGGTTTCTGATTTTGAGTATGTTCCACTTAGTTAGGCAAGGCTAATGATACGACATCCATTCTATCCTGCTTTTACTCACTGCGATGATCCAAAAGGGGTCTCTACCTGCTTCAGATGAGCTTCTTGTGGTAGCTGGACCTGCAGAGGGGGCACGCGGGGCTGCGGTCCGCTACGAAGGCCTCAAAGGCATCCAGGCAGACCTGATGGAAGAGGTGGGAGCAGGACAGGAGCACCGAGCGTCTTCCTCGTTGATGGAGCTTGAAGCCAGGGGACCCAGGTGTCGCTCCCGGGTCATACAGCGCTGTCAGGCAGATGGGGCAGTCGCCGGCCCCCCGCTGGGTCACCTGGTCACCCATGAAAATATGGGTTAACTCTCCGATTAGCGTAAGAACGTCTTTGGGAGTGAATGAGTTAACTATTGGTGGCTGGTATTGGCATCCTCCACAATACCCTACACCAGAGGTGTCAAACTCAGGTCCTGGAGGGCCGCTGTCCTGCATGTTTTCCAGGTTTCCCTGTCGCAACACACCTGATTCAAATGAACAGGTTCAATGTCAGGCCTCTGCAGAGCTTGGTGATGACCTGAGTTTGACACCTATGCCCTCCACCTTAAAATGAGGCCGGTATTTGTCCTCGCCTATCCCAAGTATAAACAACAATTAGTGGCTGGGCCTTAATTAGATTATCAAAAGTCAAACAGTAGTACATGTTTAGTTCTAGCCACTGACATTTTTTGGAAAAGTGGAAAGCGGACAGGCCCATCATGCATTTCAAAACTGGCATGTGGTTGGTGTACTGATTATTTGGATAAATTAATGATCACCTCTGTTTGTTCCTGTGGTGCCCGAACAAACATGAACATGTCACAGTAAAAGGCAATAGAAGAATGATTCACCCCCGCAACCCCTGACCTGACTCTGTATGCGCCGCCAGTCGTCCTCCCGAGGCTCGGCGACGTTCTTTTTTCTCTCCAGCAGGCGAAATACTCGGCGACTCGATGACAGCGAGCGGTCGATATCGCTGAGAAAAGCTTCGGCGTCGGTGTGACAGCGTCGCACGAAGTCGTCGCTCAGCTCCTGCAGCTGATGAGACCGAGCATTTTATTGGTACCTGGGGGGGCATATACTCATCCACAAAAGCAGAGCTGTGTGTTCACGTCGGGGCTAATTATGTTCATTTGTGTATTGTGACGGATCAATAGAAGCTCACTCACGAGGATAAGTAATGGAAAGCAGGTCACGGAACAAGTCGGTGCTGGGAGACATGGAAACACACTCAAACAGACATGTTGTCTATTTGAATACACACAAAGTGTAAATCATTCATGTGGGGAGTGCAACAGAACTGTTACCATAGCAACACAGCAAACTGATTCGAGACCATTCTGTGATCAATTCCACCATTTTACGATCATGACCGACTTTTAAAAGTGTCATTTCTGTTTTAAAATACATATAACCCTTCAATGGCAGCGAAGGATAGCTCCTTCAGGGGTGCCCAAACATTTTGGACCGAAGAACGACTTTTCAATCAACCAACCTCCTGCGATCTACCCGTTACCGCGCACGCACATACACACGCACGCCGTGATGTGCAACAGCCAGACACGGAGGCATGCGACGCACGTTTGCAGCCTGTTAACTATCGTAGCGCTCACGTACCGTTTTAAAGTGTTTGTTTTTTTGTGGGTTTTTTTTCCTTCTCAATACCCCTCGCGATCGACTTGGGACCAGTCTGCGATCTACCGGTCGATCGCAATCGACGTGATGGGCACCCCTGATGTATAAAGTCTACATTCATTTGGAAATTATATTGTAAAAATGTGACATTTGGGGAATGGTTGATCTCATAGATGTCCTGATTGAGCTCAACATTCTGAACTTCGAATGGTTTGAAACAGTCGAGAAAGGCGGAAGGAGACGGACCAAGAAAAGGTCAAGACCGTAGCAGCATCTCAACACAACACGTGGTCTTCCGAGTATGACGTTGTCTGTGCTGCTTTACAGCTGGCCTTTTTATCGCTAATTCAACAACGGTGAAGCGCCCGGGCGGAGGCCGTTTTACGAGGCGGGACGACTTTTCCGACGGGCCGAGCAAACAGAATCGGGTTCCTGCGGTGAAATTTGCCTCGGCGCGCCGTTGACGCAGAAATTGGAAGAGGATACATTTATTTTCAAAGCGTTTTCTTTATTATTGCACCCATTTGAATGTATGTAAAGACAGTTTTTTATTTTAGTGGTGACCGAAGACCTACTTTTCAAGTAACCAACCGCCCATCGCACGTGCATGCACCCACACACGCATGCCATGATGAGCAACAGCCATAACGGGCTCCTAACATGAATGAAACAGAAAAATAGATATAATCTTTTGTGAGTTTGCGAAAAGGAAATCACTGCCTATCTTAGTAGAGACCTGCCGCGGAGGCGTAGGATGCACTTTTGCAGTGTGTGAAGTGCAGAATCTATCGTGCGTACGTGTACCGTTTGAAAACACTTCTCCTGGCGCTCGAGATTCCCATTTGTTGCCAGTGCCATCGGTGAATAGTACATGAAACAAACTTTAAATGAGAATAATAATAATAATTTTAAAAAAAAGATATATCGCAACAGCTCTGATTGCAAGCTGCAATTGCAGACTGCTGACCGCGAACCACCTCTGGTGATGCAGATCGTGCCCCACCGCAGATTAAAGGTGCCTGCTTTTTTTTTTTTCAGTACTTTTTTTTGTAAAAGTGAAACTCTGAGAATGCTTAGGGTGCAGTGTGAACTAACAAAAAATACAGCACATTTCACAAGAAAGTTGGATCCAATCCAATCGCGGAAACATTAAAAACGCCCCTGCTGTCGATCAATTAAAAAAATAATTTAAAAAAAGAATGCAAAAAGGATACAGTGGTACCTTGACTTAGTTTGTTTCATTCTGTGACTGAGCTGAAACCAAATTTTCACTGTTGAATAAATGGATTAAAATGCCATTAATCCGTTCCAGCCCCGCCCAAACCCATTTTTTTGTTGTGTTACTCATAAGAAAAATAGTACTGTATTGTATAAAAATGCAAAAAAAAGACAAAGAAATAAGTTGGTTTCATAAAGTGTAATTACTCACAGTGCCACAATATTTGTGTGTTTACGAGGATGTATTTGTGTTTGACTGTTTGTCCCATTCAATAAACAGCTGACTGTGGCTCTCCTTGCCCACTTGCGAGGAGGGCATTACAGTCCTGGATTGGGGCACGATTGAGTCAATTGGACCAAACAGAAAGCTGAGATTTGAATTTCTTGTTCATTTTGTTGTCTTCAGGAAAAGGCTCGCACAGGTCCGGGGCCCAGTACCAACACGCCTGTTTGAATTACAGTCAGCTAAGCAAACAACCCCCCCCCCCCCACCCGCCACCAATAACCCACCCGGCCTTCAAAATGGGAGACGATCAGACCTGTCAGTGGCATGTTCTCGAAGATCATCCCGAACGTGACAAAAGATATGAGAATCTCATGACCACCCACACGACCAGTTGTTCAACATGAGTGACTGACGGGCAACGGAAAGTCGGTGGGGCGGGACCTAATGTGTCACGGCCGATTTAATTGTCTCAGTAAATGTCTGTGTTTGATGCGCTGCGCCGGGGGTGGTGGTGATGGAGGCTGATGGAGGGCGATGGTGGGCCCTCGTCCACCTGTCACTCGCACTTCGTCTGCCACTTCCAAGTGCAAAGCACTTTGCTGATTACGTGACCAAACCGTGCCTGGAAAGTTGGCCTGACTGATATGCCCCCCCCCAACCGCGCCCCCCCCACCCACTACGCACACACACAAAAAATGTGACTAACAATGAACAACATTGGTCAACAGCAAATTTGAATCACAGATGGATTTTATGGATCCCCAAATGTATTTTTGGCACTGATTAAAAAAAAAATATCCTTTACTTTCTTTTTTCCTAGCAAATCGGGTTTTGAGGTATTTTCATTTTTCGGACCCATAAAAGCTTATATGGGTTTGACCGTGCATTATAACTTACAGCAATAACGTTGCAGAAAAGAATTCCACCTGTTGCTGAACCCAACGCTTGATTTGATTTATCCAGGTCCTCTTCCCATATATGTTTTTCAAACAATCGTGAATTAATGGTAAAGAGTTTATCGACTTCAATTGGAGTTGTTATCTTGTTCAACACTTTGACTTGCAACTTCTCAAAAATTCGGTCAAATTAGTGTGGCGTAAACATCAATCCTAACTCAGACGACAACAATAACGCAAACAAATCTGGGGCTTTATCACTTCAACTTTTCGCGTTCTATGAAAAAAAAAAACATACGTAAGCAGTTCACTTTTTTTTTGTATTTTGCTCGTTTCAGATTTATTTGGAAAGCTAAACATGGATAGAATTACGCTTCTCCATGGCCAGGGTCGAGTTCACTAGGTGGCAATGTTCCCTTGTTGCTACGAGGCACCTTGAAAGCGACGCCATCATTCAACACGCAAACAAACACGGGTCAGAATGTGACACGCGGCTCCCTGGTCCAGGTATCCAAACACAACAGTCACCTCTTGAGCCGCACAACACACACGACACACACCTTAATCGATGAAGGAGTAGCAGACCCAAGCAAGTGCAAGAGGCATTGTGCCTTTGTGTGGAGTCTGGAATGTTCAGACTGTTTGACGATAATACAAAAACTCTCTCCGTATTAGCGAACAAACACGGAGGCGCTCACAAAGCATCAAAGGGGCTCGAGAGGGTGAACGCAGGTGAACGTTGGTGCGCGTGCGTGTATGTAGACTTTGGGTCAGAGGCTGCCTTCAACACAAAGTATAACATACATTTGTCTTTATTTGACCAATTCAGGTGAAATAAAATTCCGTGAGGAGACTTAGTTCAGACTAATGGCTGTGACCCTTAAGAAGGCTGATTGCAATGATGTCATGCCCCGATCGAAGCCAAACTCACCTTGGCTTCCAGGAATTTGCGCCGGAGCCGCTTGTCTTTCGGGCAGACGGTCCTCCGAATACTCCCGTACCACTTCCGGGCCACGTAACCTCGCCAGAATGCTTGAATTCTAAATGTATAAAGTGACATCACCAATAATTAGGACGTGTCGACTTCCCAAATGATGTATTTTAAAGTATTTTTGTGAGTATTTATTGAGTGTCGAAGTTCAATAAGCCACCAAAGAAAAGTTCCAAATGAAGGTTTTCTTTGAAAAAGAAGAAGATTAACACCACAGAATTCAAGAAAGAACTTGTTGCACTCTCGTTACAATAAATAAATAAATAAAAAGGCGCATTACCCTTTGGAACTAACAATTTTGCACTATCAATCTATATGCCAACATGAGGCTTCGGTAAAGGATTCATGTTTGTTTCGCAATTGTATTCATGATGTATATGTATTTGCTTTCTGGATGTCAAACAAGAGTTACTCTCCATAAAAAACCCTGTATTTTTTAACATTGTTGGTTGGAATGGATTAATTGGATTTATATTAATTCTGATGGGAGATGATGCTTTGGTTTTCGTACGATTTGGTTTCAGTCTGCTGATGCATGTACAGAAAGCATAATACATTTAAAAATGTGGGGGGAAAAGAATTCAGGAGAAAATAAACATTCAGCAAGCTATGCACTTAAAAAAAAGTAAAAATATATTTTTAAAGAGAAAATACATTTAAAATACTGCAATTATATTCAAAGACAAAATGTGTACAAAACAAGGAAGTACTGTAAATAAAATCAAATGTTTATGAAAAAAACCTATACGTTAGGCTAGGTCACAGGTGCCTAAGTCAGGGCTCGGGGGCCAAATCCGGCCCCCCACGTCATTTTATGTGGCCCGCAGGAACAAATCATGTGTCTCAACTATCATAATTCTTGCTGAAATCGGGACCGAAATGTCAAATTGGCATGGGTAATAAATAACGTTGAGATTTTGCACAGGCCCTCCGAGGGAAGCCGTAACTCCGAAGTGGCCCGCGATAATAAAATAAGTTTGACACCCCTGGGCTAGGCCAAATTATTCACCTGACAGCACAGTGGTTTCGGAATAGGCGCGCGGCGTCGTGGATGATTCGTGTTTCGTACGGCTCCCGGCGGCACATGGGGCAGCACTTGCGGCCGGAGAACCTCTCAAAGGCCTGCAGACATGCTTTGTGGAAGACGTGTGAGCACGACAGTAACACCTAAATGAGGGGAAAAAAAACACAAAGTGGTCATACTAACAGCACACATACGTACGATACAGTGATTTTAAAACAACTCAACCCTATTCCAATGCCAGATTTTGTGATTTTAAAAATGAGACCCAAGGAAATAATTTCAAAACCTTGTGCGTTACTGGAAAAAACGCCCAATTGTGAAGAATTTTTTTTCAATTATTACTTATTGCCATGGTGGGCGGCCCGGTAGTCCAGTGGTTAGCACGTCGGCTTCACAGTGCAGAGGTACCGGGTTCAATTCCAGCTCCGGCCTCCCTCTGTGGAGTTTGCATGTTCTCCCCGGGCCTGCGTGGGTTTTCTCCGGGTGCTCCGGTTTCCTCCCACATTCCAAAAACATGCGTGGCAGGCTGATTGAACACTCTAAATTGTCCCTCGGTGTGACTGTGAGCGTGGATGGTTGTTCGTCTCTGTGAGCCCTGTGATTGGCTGGCAACCGATTCAGGGTGTCCCCCGCCTACTGCCCGAAGACAGCTGGGATAGGCTCCAGCACCCCCCGCGACCCTAGTGAGGATCAAGCGGCTTGGAAGATGAATGAATGAATGAATTTATTGCCATGGTGATGCATCGTGCATTGCTGGTAAAAAAAAGAATTATGGAATGAAGAGACGCGAGCATGTCTGTTCATATTTTCTTAAAATAGACATAACTAATATGTCCCTCCCTTACCAGAACAACTATCTACATAAGGTGATCGATGAATCGATCATGCACTTATTCACAAATATTAACTAATAATCAGCCACAGACCGATCAGCGTATCCCTAATTTTGACCTTGCTCAAGGAAATTCTAAAAATGTCCAAGTCTTACAACAACCAAAGAAATTATCATTCGTTGTTTGTTGATTACTTTGCAGCATCGCAGGAAGATTCCAGATTTTTACCTCAGCTAAGAAAGTAATCATTTGGTGTTTGTTCATTACTTAGCAAGATCATGCTAAAACTCCAGAGCGTTACCTAGGTCATGGAAGTTCTGCTTCATCTGTTGGTGATTTGTTTGTTAGCTAGCCGGATCAAGTAAAACTTAATTTTAACATATTTTTTTTTTACCCCTGGTTAGCCAGTTAACTTTCTGTTTTTATTAGGATCAGTTATGTCTTGATTGCTTGTTGTTCATTTGTTAGCATGATCATTCTCAGACTCCAGATTTTTACATGAGCCAAGAAAGTTATGATTTCATTGCCTGCTGCTTTGTTCCTTAGTTATCTGACTTTTTGGGGTTTATCTTGTCAAGGAAGCTAGTTTTAAATTACATTTCTGTTGACAACGGTCTCACCGTGAGACCATTTGTGACTAACTGCTGTTTACCCAAGAAAACCTGGAATTTGAAAAGGGGTCTGTCGACCTTTGATATGCAATATACATGCCCGGTGTTTGTGTGTATGTGTTTCCATCTTAAAGGCATGTGTATTCAGGCGCATATGTGAAAGTGTTATTTGCCAAGGGGACAGAGGGATCAGTAGGAGCCTCCATGTACCGGCTGGAACCTGGACTACCTGCAAGAGGCTCTTTTGTACTCTTTTAGGCAATGCGAATTGGCACACAGGATGATTGATTTCCTATTGTTTTGGGGCGAGTCACAGCACACTCCGTCACCGGAGAGAGGGTCCCCCTGCTGTGTACAATTTCCAGCAGCTCCACAAGCCATTAGAGCGGAGAATGCAAGCGACAGTTTGACACATACAAGACACATTCAACATTGATCTTGTACATTTTTTTTTCTTTTAGAAAGTAAGATTTTTTTTAGAAGCAAATCATAATGGCCGTGAAATGAATGTTTTTGACAGCAGTTGTTTCAAAAGATAATTTTTATAAATTCCCCCCCCCAAAAAAACCTACAGAAGCTCATCTAATTGGCTTATTAGTTACGTCTCCCACCGGGCCAGGCCTTACCATTGAAAGCCATACATAAGCATTCACAGATACTACAGTTGGACACAAGGGAAGACCTGGGGAAGACCCCAGTTATAAAAAAAAAAAAGAGAAAAAAATGCTTCTGCAAAGCATTCAGACAGGCAATGCAGTTAATACCTGAGGTTTAAGGCAGAATGCCTCCCTGCATATTGCGCAAGGCTGCTCGGATTCCCGTTGCTGGACCGATCTGGCTTTCACTAGAGTCCACTCATCTTCGCTCAGCCTCTCTGGGGGCAACGCCACCAAGCCCATCCTCTGAGCTGGCGAAAAATAAAATGAAAACACAACAGAAATTACCAGACACCTACAATTGTCTCCAAGCTAGCTAGCTATAGGAAAGGTCTATTATGTTCAGAATATTTTTAAGAGAAATCTATACACTGCTGATAGTTTCATTTCTTGTTTTTACAGGGGAAAAAGCATGTGTATGAACAAAAGAAGCACATTAAAAAGTAATAATAATATTTAAAGACAAGATGAACACCGTAGCGCTAGCTATCAACCCACCTAACGTCGGAGGCAGCGGCACGGGATCAAGCACATATTCTCGCTCTTCTCCGAGGCTCGGAGGAACATCGCTTCGAATCGCTCTCTCCTTTGCGTGGCCTTTGCTTTTGAATGTCAGCAGCGGGTCCGAAAGCAACAAATCAGGTTCAAGAAAATTCCTGGTGATGTGATCCTGAAGGGCCACTGAGTTGATCACCATCCTACTGCTTGCTTTGGAATTCTGTCAAGTAGGGAAATATTATTTCAACCTGACATTTAGACATCAGTTTCAACACTGCTTACCATTATTTATTGGTTTATTAAACTAACCATTCTCATATCATATCACACCCATGGACAATTTAGTGTCTTAACCCTTGACGCTCAGAATTGTGAGGCAGGCATGCGAACTACAATTCTCATTCAGAAATTGGTGCATGTTCATGTTATAAATAATACAAATTTTCATGTGTTATTTCATTGGCATGGCCTGTAAGAAGTCTGTCTGACAATGCTGGTCCAGTTTAAATACTTAACAAGCGGCCACAAAAAACAAAACAAAAAATCCCAGCAGGACCAATGTCTCTGGAAAAAGAGCCGGAATGGAGAAAGTGGTTTAAATGTTATGAATAATTAAAGAATGATGGAAGTTACTCAATTTTAAAGTTTCAAAAAGCAGGCAAAATTCCTCAAGAACACAGAGAAGCATTTTGAGTCGATATAATCATTGAGAACGACTAGTGTGCCGTAAATGCCATTTCTGAAACGCGGCCCATCTGCTTTTTTTTGCCCACCGGAAATTGCCACACCATCACCGGCAATGGACGGCAAGCTTATCCCGGAGGACGGTTCTCCTGCGTGCGAGGTCGATATAAAATGAGCCGCCTTGTTGTCAACACTTTGGGCGGTCAAAGTCGAATGGAAAACGAGGCGACGGATGAGATTCCACTGTACAGTGTGTATAAAAGTAAAGACGGAAAACCTGTTTTTTAGACCTATTTTTTACCCTGAGAGGACAAAACAGACCTGCGCGACGTGATCACGAAAAAGGCGGCAACGAGTCTGTTGTCTCATACCGACACATATTAGCAATGTATTCATGAAGTGACAGTAACGCATTGGGGTGCACGGAAAATGTTTTAGCTTCAGAAAAGCAAACGTGGTTTTAATGAGGAACATTTCATAGATGAATAACTATATATATTTGCATTCTACGGTTAAGGGCTCGTATTTTTAGCACTCAAGACAGTGTCACTATTTTCTAATCAAACGAGAAAAGCAACAAGTGTCTCGCTACTTATGAGTAAATATGTGTGTGTACCCAAGCACATAAACGACCCGCTGTTTCAACCACTTTTTAAAACGGGGACACGCTTTCGTTTATTTTACACAAAAGTTAGGACCAAGTGAATGCCAAACCTTCCGCGTTGCCATCCTATCAGCGGAGAGTTTGGAGCAGTTGCTAGGTAACTACAAATTGTCCCCTTCACCGCTCCTGATTTGCTGAGCCGAAAGAGACTTCAGAGCGCTTTCAAAATAAAACAGAAATATGTCACGTTTACGACGATGAAACTGTGACACTGCCTGAGCAACCACTATTAATTCATTGTTTTGTCATGAATATTATAGCTAAATTGTTAGAAAATCAAATAGTATGCTCAAACATCAGAATAAAGCATCCCCAACTGTACAGTGGGGAAATCATTTGTCACTCTTACACTACATTTGTTCACTTATAGCATAAATATGTCCGTCATAACTTTCGCGGTTGCATTGTGGAACGTCTGACCGAACGTCTGTCTCACGGTACGATGGTTCACCATATTGTCATAAAAATTAATAAACAACCATAGGCTCTATATCGGCGACAATTTCTAAGTGAGCAAACTTACAAATTTAGCGGAACATCAAGCAGCTATTTCCTCCATTGCATGGGTTTTTGGGGTTTTTGTAAAACTAAATACAGTACTTTGAAAACCTCCGTGCCGTGTCTCGATCCCTACTAATGATTATTTTATTGTCAGGCAGTTGTCAGTGCATAGTTGGAACCTGACCAAAGGAGGCTAGTCAATATGACTCACCCAGCCAGCTGTCGTCAGAACAAAGCTAAGCTGCTCATACCTGTGCTGTGAGCTCAGGGATCCCTCCCAGGTCACCTTCACATTGGAAAAAAAAATCATACACACAAACATCCCCAGCAGCAGTAGCCCCACCCCTACCAAAAAGGTCTCGATGAAAAGTTTGCTCAATATTTTGTGATGCGGGGGGTTTTGCGTCGCCTTTGCCTTTTTTTTTTAATGCTTTGCAGCCTTGACTGACACTGATGTGCTCAGCCGCAATCGGTGAAAAGCAAGACGGCTAACGGTGAGGCCTGTCAATCTGTGCAGCCGTCCTAAGAAAACAAAAGCCGAGACGCGACGCACCGGAGTGAAGGAAACCCGCAAGCTTCTCAAGAGGCTGCCGCATTCTTGAGATTAGGGCAAGAAAAACGGAGACCACTGGCGCTAATGCCGCAGACAAAGGCGTGGAACAATTTATTAGCGAAGAATTCAAGTCCAGGGCTCAATCAAAGGCCTCGACGTTCAACCCTGCCAGACTTGGGGCTTTCGTTTGTTGTTATAAGTAAATAATCACGCTTAAAAGATATGGCAAACATGGGGCTCAAGTACCCTCCCGCATTCTTCCAACTGTCATCAGAATGGATTTCAGTGTGTGCTTTTATTTTCAACAGCGGAGCGTGTTTGTTTTTACCGTTTTTTTAAAGGACTTTTTATTTAACTTTCTTCGCCCCGTGGCTCTCTTAACGTGATCTGTGGTATTTCTCAAAAGACAACTCACCTTGACGTGTAGAGAGCTGATGACTTAAGTCACCCCCCCCCAAAAAAAGGAAGAGTAGGTTGGAATGGAAAATGATGCTTCTACAAATGCCTCAATACTTGAGTTGAATGAAATAATTTATGACGGCAGACCCTATAATCTGATTGGATCTCCTCATATCACTTCTAAGAATGAATGGTGTCTGAATGAGTGTGAATGTTGTATACTGTGTATGAACGGGGCAAAACATTCGGCACACCAGTTGGGTCTCTCACTCATCTCTGACAGTGTGTCACTCAACATGAGTGTGATGTAAGCAGAATGATCTATTTTTTAATTGCATAAAAAAACATAATGATATTTACTAATGTATTAGCTTTACAATATAACTTTAAGTTCGGCTACTAGTCTCTAAATAGCAGAATGGTTTAGGTCAAACAAAGTAGTCTGCAGAATCAGCTCAAAGCCCAGATGTCAAAGCAAACACGGTGAAGCAGCATTTAGCCGTTATGCTGCACACGAAAGCAATGAGCTGCCAACAGGAGTGAAGTCCATCCCCTGTGTGAATGCTTGAAATCAAGTTTATAACTAAGCTACCCGTGGCTGGCTTTTTAGAAGAGTTTGAATTCATCGGAATGTATTTTTTGTGAACCTTTCGGTCGCAACTTGTACACACACGTAGAGAATCCTCATTATCATCCACTCTGATGTAGTGCACCGTTGTCAGGCGAGTCCTCGTACCGAGATATAGATGAGAGACGGCAGCCCGTAATGGCTCATGAACAATTATGTCAGCCAGAGAGATGACCAGGCGAGCAATCGGTAAATTCAATTATTTTATGACTTGACCGATAATGCCTCCCCTAACATGACTTTAATCGCTCACGTGAAGTCCCCTGTGGTCCTCGTGGGATGACTCCGGCCTGCGTCTATAAAAGAAGCGCGTCGTCATTAGAGCACGTCGGCTGCTTTTCAGGGAGATGGAGCTCCAAATGATTAGACGTGTCCTTTTGTAAATGAAATACAAATCACCCTGCATCCTTTTGGCTTTGACTTCATTTACTAAGTGCTACATTACCTCATACTTTTGGACCTAACAATGGATTTCCCATAAATCTGCGGCCGGTTGAAATGATGGAGCGGCTCACATATCACAAAATGTGCCAGCGCTTATTAGCACTTGAGAACTTATTGATCCGTCGTCGTGATTAAGATAAGTCGGGGATGGGGGGGGGGGGGGGGGGACGGTGGCGATGCAGGGGATGGAAGGGGGGGTGACTTAATTAGGTCTGGTTTGTGCTGACTGCTGCCAGACCCGACGCTGCGTGAGTGTCCCCTATGCCAGGAGTGACTCAATCTGCTCCCCCACCCCACCCCCACCGTCCAGAGCAGTGCATCAGCACCACACTGTCGGCAAAAAGCTCAAAATCACCTCACCCACCCCAATTTGACACACGCTCCACATTGCACTTGGTTGGATTGATTAGCAAACAAGTTTTCGGCAGGAGAAATAGTACAAACTCAAATTGTCCGTCACTAGTCCCAACTGTAGGTACTCTACTGTAATAGTCCATTCCCAGGTCAAACAGCTGACTTCGAAACCTGGATTTGATGGACAGGATTTGATGTGGCAATGCATCCATCCATCTATCCCTTTTCTGAACCGCTTTATCCTCCAAAAGGTTCGCAGGAGCCTATCCCCCAGCTATCTTCGGGCAGTAGGTGGGAGACACCCTGAACCGGTTGCCAGTCAATCGCAGGGCACACAGAGACGAACAACCATCCACGCTCACACTCACACCGAGGGACAATTTAGAGTGTTCAATTAGCCAGCCATGCATCTTTTGGGAATGTGGGAGGAAACCGGAATACCAGGAGAAAACCCACGCAGGTACGGCGAGAACATGCAAACTCCACACTAGAAGGCCGGAGCCATAATCCGGTACCTCTGCACTGTGAGGTCGATGCGCTAACTACTCGGCCACCAGTCTACGTGGCAATGCACGAAAAATAATTACTGACATAATAACATGTATATCAGCGGCAAACTGTACATGCACTAATTGCTATAGACAGATGCGCAGCTGCACAATATATTTAAAAAAAATAGTCATTGCGATAATGGCCCATGCAATATGCATATCGTAAGGACATGCGATAAATTAAAACCTGTCAAGAGAAGAACAGTCTCGAGGGGATAAGGTGTCCACTGTAGTAACCGCTGTCCATGAAAGGGTTACGCAATTGGATACAAAAACATTGCGCCACCTTCTGTTGCCGCATAGAAAATTTGATTTATTTCATTGGATAATTAAAATATAAATGAAATATTGCAATATCTCATCTAAAAGTAATGTTAACATATTATAACATTTAACACGCATTTCGCAGTTTTTGCCCTATACATAAGTGAACATGAACAGCAGCGAGAATAGTCAGTGGCATTGTATGTCACAAAATATACTTGTATTAATTTTTTTCAAAGCCTCTTTAAACTGTAGGCCAGGGGTGTCAAACTCATTTCTGTCACAGGCCACGTTTTAGTTTCCCTTGGAGGGCTGTTATGATGGAAACCATATAAAGAGGTCAAAAGTAACAATTTATTCGACTCTTGTATCAGTTGCTGTAATGACGGGTTTGGCAACAAGAAAATGCTTACATTGTCTCTCTTATTTATTACATATAAGAATTTGAATTTTGCTCCAGATTTTAGCAAGCATCATGTAAATTGACACGTTTGATTTGGTTTCGCGGGCCACATAAAATGATGTGTCGGGCCATATCTAGCCCCCAGGGCCTTAGGTTTGACACCAACACTGTAGGCAGTTGCGAATTAAAAGAAAATACGATACTTTGTGTAGATGTGAATATAAAACAAAAGCTGCATACAAAGGCAGTGGCATCCTCTGTGATGACTTCACATAGAACAACAATAGCACCCATACATTCATTATATCATTTATGGTTGTTAATTTGAACAAATGGTAAAAAGCCCTTTCCGATTAAGATTGTGAGCAGCTCAAAGAGCCTACGCATCCGGAATGTCCCCTATGGGTCAAAAGTGACCGCGGATTTGGATCAAGGGGTCACGAGGCAAAAATGTTGGGAAGCGATGTATTTCATTTTAGCAGCGAGACACTTCTGACATGAGCGCATTGCGGTCTGCGATGGACGCACTACTTTGCCGGGGCGCCCTTGATGGCGACCATCTTTCTTTCTCCGTAATGGACAATAATTGAGCCGAATCCATCAGCATTGCTCGAAATAGGCCCGACATAATGGCCGTAAATTGTAGGCCACCCACCCGCAGTGCAACTTCCTTTTAATCCCTCGCAATTCCGACTTCATGTTGCTTCCGCAACAATGCGCCGAACATGAATCCAATCATACCTTTTAAGCTCCTACTGGCAGCACGGAAAAAAGAAAAAAAAAAGATTTAGTTACACAAGCACATATGTTCTGAATGAAATGACAAACTTATCTCATTGTACATCGACAATGGATATAAAAAGTGTACACACCCCTGCTCAAATGCCACCTTTCTTGTGATATAAAACGACGACCAAGAGAAATCATGGCAAAACCTTTTCAACCATTAACCCTTTCAGGGACAGCGGCAACTACAGTGGACATCTTATGTTATCAGGTTACAGGGTGCATGAATGGGTTAATGTGACCTATAGTCAGTAAAATTCACTTTTCACAATGGGTCGCAGTGCGTGCTGATGCCTATATCACATAGGCGGGGTACACCCTGACCCGGTTGCCTGCCAATCACAGGGCACGCTTCGTCAAACAATCATTCGCACTCACAATCACACCTAGGAACAATTTAGAATGATTCGTTTACCTACCATGCATGTTTTTGGAATGCGGGAGGAAACCAGAGTACCCGGAGAAAACCCACGCGGGCACGGGGAGAACATGCAAACTCCACACAGGAAGGCCGGAGGCGAAATTGAACCCTGCACCTCTGCAACGTGAGGCCGACGTGCGAACCAGCGCCGCTCAAGAACATATCAGATAACCATAATAATTACAGAACATATAAATCAGACATACATCAAACCCCCTACCATTTATTTATGTCAAAATGGTCCCCCCTGTAATGAGAAGTTGCTGCAAACGTGGCTTTTTTTTTATGTCCCGCGGCGCATCATCATTTTGTTAACTGTAAGCTTGAGCTTACTGATGTTTAATTGTCAACCGCTTAATTACATCGCCACACATCAAGGCGACGACAGACGAGTATGGGAAAAGTTGACTTTTACACGACAAGGTTGAAATCAACACGCAAGATGGAAGACGTAGCCGAAATGACACGTTGTCACTTGCGACTGACCATGTTGATTTTTTTTTTTCTTTTGACCCTTTGGGGTCACTATAAAGCACATCTATGTAATGACGATCATGAACATTAAACTATTTATCACAGGAGCAAAACTTTCAATATTTTGTGGAATTGCCCAATCTAAAAAGTTATTTGTTGCCTTGAATTTTTTTTTCCACTGTAGCTCTCATCACTTGCCCGATCTAAATCTTGACCCAATGTCGAATGCATCGTGGAATTTGCCGATATTATTTTCATAACATTATGACTATTCTCATAAAAACATGGCATTTTGTGCGTGTGTGTGTGTGTGTGTATTTTGACACTAGAACGAAACCCCCCAAAAAGTCTCACGGTGAAACACAGGCTGCCTCAGCTGTGGAAGCCAACATATCACACAAGCAGCAAACTATTTGCCCGCCTTTGAACTGTCACTTGTCCCCCTACCACCACCTCCCCCCCCCCCCCCCCAAAAAAAAAGGCAAACAAGATGGCGTGTTAGCAGACACCTCGAAGGTCATACAAGGTGGGAACATTTTCAAGGAAGCTCGCCCTGACCACGCACACACAATTATTGGCGCCCTGGCTGTACTGTACCGTACTGTACACGCAAGCACACGCATGTCTTCAAAAGGAGATTAAAAAAAAAAAAGCAAAATACAGACACATCAAGCCTCGGCATGGGCTTTAAAGCTTAATTATAGCTGTTGGCGCGCTGAGAGACACATCACACAACCTAGTGATTAATAAACAAACGCCACGTCCCATAAAGGCCCCCCGACAAGTCACTGCTCATCGCCCACCACTCCACAGTTGGGTGAATCAAAGTGTATCAAATACAAAATCAAGTTGCAAAGCCCCCTCGCACCGCACTTGTCCTGCACTGGACGAGCTCCAGCTGTCCGGGTTGGATGAGAGCATCTCGCCGAGCTTTCATCTTCTAGTGGGCAGGCCCGAGATCACTCGGCAGCGTCGTCCTCGCCGCCGTTTAGTAAACAGGCACACCTTTGAGATGAAGTTACTTACTACTGCAGCGCGGTTGATGAATGAAGGGACATATTAGATAACAACATCCCCTACGCCCCCCGCTCCCCTCCGGCCAGACAGAACGTAAGACAACACTTAGAAGAAGCTGGTTAGATAGGGGACAGCAACACCAATAAAAACTAATGATATTATTAAAGAAAAATAAAAATACCGTATTTTCCGCACTTTAAGGAATATAAGGCGCACCTTCAATGGTCTATTTAAAACATTTTTCATATGCAGGGCGCACCGCATATAAGGCACATAGAATAGAAGCTACAATAGTGGCTGTTGTTGCATCATGGATCCACTAGATGGTGCTACGCTAAAGGGAAAACAACACAATACAATAAATGCTTTATTTATGTAGCGGTTTCACAACCGCTGCAGCTGTAACAAAGCGCTTTACAATTTTATTTTTATTTTTAATATATTTAATTTTTATTTAAAATACTACGGCCATAATATCAGAATATTGATCCATGTATAAACCACATCAGATGATAAAACAATGCTTTTAGGTGCGCCTTATATTGCGGAAAATATGGTAATTATTATTATAATTATGAATTATTATTATTATGCAAGCGTTAAGGGTAATAAAAAATTAAAATGAAGATTTTTTTTATTATAGCGGGAAAAAAAAATCTGAATTTGATACGAATAGGAAATCCCTTAATTTAATTAAGGAACAAAGGTGCTAATAAAAGGCAGCACGTTGGTCGTATGGTCGTGGATCAGCCACATTAGCATGCTAGCATTGGCACAGACCGTTCGCGGCACTTATTATGCGCACATAAGCGCATGTTGTTAGCTATCTGCATATTGTAGAGTCACTTAATGCTGGAGCAATTGTTTCTCCTTGCTAAGCAACATAAGGCGGTGAAGAATTTATGTTCAATTTTGTCTGCTTTCCTTTGACGTGACAAAGTATGATTCTTTTTTATGGCCAAAGTCCAAATTATGGGAGCGAGACTCTTTATGCTTTGCAAATAATATAAAAATATGAAATGACGGTGATAATATTAATATTGTAATGACAAGAATATTTTAATACAACCAGGATTTTTTTGGGGGGGGGGGGTTCTATTTCTTTGAGGAAATATCAACATATAATAAAAATACAATTATAAAAAGACAATGCACATTTTTAAGAGTAATGTTGACATGGCACCAAAAAGAAGTGATATCATTCTGCGGGGGGGGGGGGGGGGGGGGGGAACAAATATTAGAGGCACATGGGGCATTTTTTAGTCAACGCTGAGCCTGATTGGATGGGAACACATGCCAATCATTATAACAGCACTTCTGATTGGTCGGATGCAGGTCATCGCATAGAGCCATATAGTGGGAATCCCGAATGATCCAGTTGCACATCACAGCGCCAAATTCATGGCTCAATGCTCTGTATTCATTTAAAAAATTTTCGACATCCACCTCGGAACACATGATGATGTTTGTTCAGTCATACTTTTGGTAATTCTTAAACCCGCTCCTCACTTTTAAGCCGCTTTGGCCAAACAAATGTGCTTGAGCTTTAAATCCTTCCACTCAAACAAGTTGCTATTGTTTGCCGGGTTCTTCCCACTTGTGCTCTCGCGCCGCTCGCATGAGCTCCAGAAAGATCGGTTCCCCCCCCCCAAAAAAAGGTGCCACCGCTAGCATGGCAGAGTCCAGAATAAACCGCAGCGGCGCCGACATTAAACAGATGACAGATTGTGGAGCACAATTTATTGTGTCAGAAATGAACCCTTTCAGGGATGGCGGTTACTACAGTGGATAGCTTATCATGTTTTCAGGTTACAGCGTGGATGAAAGGGTTAAAAAAACAAAAACAACTTCTGCAGGCAATTTTTGGCATTGTTGTGACAGCACGATATAAATAAAGATTGTCTCGGATTATATTGTACTTAACTAATTCACTCCCAAATACGTTATTAAACGTCTTTTCAGACTTGGTCCAGAATTGGCTGGTACTGAATGAGTTAAATGCTTTGGAAAATCAGGGTACACATTTTTTATTTGTATTTTTTTAAAAAATATTTGGTGAAACAGTTGAAATAAATAAATAAATGTGCTATTTTGAGAAAAAATGTCATTAAAATAACTGGGGTGAAGTTTTCCTTTTACGAGACGTATGGTGAAATATGAGAAAAAATTATGGAACAGGACTGAAAAATGCTGAACAGAAAGAAGATTCTGGGGGAAGTACAATTATAGATTGGGTGGTTTATTTTATAGAAAAAAAAGTGACAATATTACAATATTACAAGGAAATAAAGTCGCATAGGACCCCCCCCCCCCCCACCCCCCACCCCCATCACACGAAAAAAATAATAAATACAGTATAATGGCTGTTTGGACTTGGACCACAAAAGCATTAAACGTTTGGTGGCCGCCATGGCAGTCGGAGAAACTCATTGTCATACAAAACAACAAAATAGAGTTAGCCGACAATATTTCTTAACTGCTCAATTGTGATTTGTGCTTCTTTTTCTCCGAATGTATTATCGAAACGTGACAACATCCCCAAGTGGCCGTCGTCATCGTGAGAGCTGCCGATGCGGCTTTAAATGAGCGTGTCTTCGTCACTTAGCTAATGATGAGCGAATACACAGATGCAATAATAGTCATTTTGCCATCAAGCCGTCAGCGGTCAATCAAGTTGTGCTGAGGTCTTTCCTTAAACACAGCCAGGACTGTAATTTTCATTTATTTATTATTTATTTATTTTCAAAACAAATAAAAAGACAGAAAAGGAACCCCCCCACCCCCCTAAATACAGTATCATGATATCAAATGGCCGATCAATGGAAGCTGGGGCGGCAGCCATCTTGTCTCTCACGGTGTTATTAAATGGCATAATCAAAGACGGTGTGAATGAGTCTGTCTGTCGTCGACGCACTTTGAAATGGTTTAGTTTAAGTATGGGCATGTGTGCGTGTATTCTCTATTTTTAGTGCGATAGATGACCTTCTGGCACATCTATTTGTGTGATGCTTTGATTTTGAATGAAAATAGCAGGAAAAAAAAGTCTTTCATTCAATAAAATTATATCTTCAAAGTTTCTATGAAGTCTGCTTGTCAGAAAGTTGAAGACGAAAGTAGTTGGGGGAGTAGGGGGGATAGGTTGCTGTGGAAACAAGGGGGGGTCTGCGCGACAGATGGGCCTGGGCAAACTGGACCCGTTGACCTTTCAACTCCACTGTCAGGCTTTCCCGGTCCTCTCTATAAGGCAAACATGCCAAGCAAATTCCAAGGAGATTATGGCGGCCATTGGGACAACGCAGGAAAGAAACGCTAGGTGGCTAACTAACATCCTTTAGAACCTTGTTTTGTGAGCATTTGTTCTTTAAAAGTTGTGTCACTTTTGTCATTATAAGCGATGGGAAAGCAATGCTACGTGGCTAACTAGCCAGTTAGCTCGCTTTCGAACCTTGCTTTGCTAACGCCCACAAGACATGTCACTTTTGTAATATTACAGCCGAGTTTCAACTGGGAAAGAGATACGAGATGGCAAGCTATCTTGTTCGCACAGCAAGGATCTTTGTAACACTCAATTATGTAAATTACTTTTGAGATATGAAAGGAAAGTTTAAGTAATTGCTGTAAACGGTGTGAATCCAAATGGAGATTTTTTTTTTTTTTACTTTTTCCACACCAAGTACGAACTTTGTGTGCGATTTTGAAGAGTATTCAGCCTAGCTACAGATGACCAATAATAGTTTTGGATTTTTCTTAATAGTTCATTTTTATATAACTTTTTAAAATGCAGATAATTTTTATTCATTTTTAGAGGAAGTGTGTTAATTTGTATCGTTTTTGTAGATGATCAGCAACTGTTTATTTGTGGAGTATTTGTCAAGTGCAAAATAAAAAATCTTAAATAAAAAAGGCCCAAAGTATGATGTAACACCCGTTTTACCTTCCTTCCTTCTGTTCAGATGTACACCAATGACGAAATTGATACTTTTAAAGAACCCGGAAAGGTCTTGTACAATACACGAAAACAATTTAATATATTATTTGTTACATTTGTTTTATCAATATTAGTGAACATAAATGTATTTTGTTTGCTGTTGCTTTCTTTTTAAATGTATTTTTATTTTTTATTTTATTTCGTTAACGAAATATCTTCAACTTTCAATTGAAGTCATTTCTGTATTTTTGTTTCTTTTTTAATAATGACAGAATATGACTGGGAAAATATGTGACATGACCAGTTTTCATGGTCTTGTTCGCTTTATCATTCCAGCAGTCTAGTCGTTATGTCATTATTTTAATGGCCAATGGAGAGGAGCTAATGTACTCTACCTAGTTAACAGGTAGTCGCGTAAAAAGGTGAAAAGAGAATCTGAGAGCTGATTCTGTGGGCATATGTTGCTGCGCCTGCTTTTTGATTGAAGTGTTAAATTTTATAACAAAAATGTTTAATGTTTTTCATGAATTATGCATGTAATGACAGAGTTGTCTGTCTGCACGTGGGACTGCAACTTGTGGCAGAATAAGAGGAGAGCAGTAATTTGGAAAATGATCACTTGTGATAGCCCACAGCTATACTTTTCTTTTTTCATACTCAAACATATTTTCAGGTACAGGCACAGGCACAGGCAGAGCCCCGCCCCCTGCACAGTGTTTGCGAGTTCCTGTCGGCAAGTCGACTGCTTCCTGTATGACAATTTTCATTTTGGACGAATCATATCAGACCTGATGTTTGATGGTCCTTTGGTGAAGATTATGAATGTTTTTCTTTGGGTGGGGGTGAGGGCTCTTTTTTTTTTTTAATCGCCACAAAGTTCCAGGGTATGATAGTTTTGGATTTGTCGTGATAGTTTTTAGTGAGTTTTGACTTCTTTTTTTAAGTCAGTATGTTATTACTTTCTAGAGTTTTCTTATTTTACTGAGGTTTATATTTTTAACAGTTGGTTTTTTCAAAAATACTTTTTTTCTTTCATTTTTATTAGTATTAGTTTTCGTTTTTTAATAGCCTTGGTGTGTTTTGGAAGAGATTCTGCCTCGCTACTGATGACCAGGTTGTGATAGTTTTTTATCTTCGTTTTGTCTTGAGTTTTTTTTTAATTGAGTTAGTTTTAATTTTTTTAGAGCAATGTATTTTTTTCAAAAATGCTTCATTTTAGTTTAGATATTAGTTTGTGTGAGTTTTAGTTTTTTTAATGTTGATTATTTGTTGAGTGAAAATTAAAAAAAGGTAAGTAAATATTCTGTAATTAAATTATTTCAAGAAAATGAAACTACAATTCACAAACTGTTTGACCTTCCTTCTTCGATATGGACACACACAAAAAAAATTCTAATGAACACTGCAAGCTCATGTATGGTACTGACAGACATGAAAATAAAGAACATTTTCATTCTAATTGTAGTTACTTTTTCAATACGCAAGATTTGGCATTAGTATTTTTTGTTTTTCCAAAAGCATTTTCTTTTTAATTTATTTCGTTGCGCTTCAATATACGTTTACTCCAAAGATCAGTTATTTTTTTCTCTTGAAAACATGCAATGAAAACGACTAGTTTTTAATTTGCTCATCGAATCCATATTTTTCACGCAGACAGATGGCCCGGGGGTCATCGTTTTTGAAGGTGCACACACTTACTCGCGCCTCACAATGCTGATTAACAGAACATTTCCCTTTTGTGGAAATCGCACAAAGAGCGACCCTCGGCTCCCCTGCGGCCGAATCGGCGCCCATTCATGGTTTTCCCATGTTGCAATTTACTCACTGAATTAGGCCGGCGGCCGAGAAAAGTGTCTCGGGGCCCAATTATCATGTGGCAAGGAGGTGGCGAGGTGTGTGTCGTGGGGAGGGGGGGCCATGAGATATTTAAGGCTTTTCACCAGCCCTGCCTTGTTTCTCCTTGAGAGACTCATGTGTTTTGGTGCACAAAAGGAGGATCTTCAGAGATATGCCAAGAGTCTGGAGAGCGTGTTTGCCGAACCCATGAAGAGAGCCCTTTAGCGGCCCGGCGGGACAATGGTGCATGGGCACCGGCCGCGCTCTACTTTGTCCGCGCCAAGCATTTCACACGCACCCGGGGCAACACGGAGCGCAAACATTAGGATTTGGGGGCCCGGGGGTGGGGGAGAGTCTTGAAAAGGCCCCTTTTTCATCTTTGTCGCCCAATCGGTGACCATGCTGTCTTATGTTTGCAAGCGCTCGCCTCATTTATTCTGACTTAGAGCATCCGCTTTGGTTGCTTTGCTGATGATTTTCTTTTTTTCGTCAAATCATCTTCAATTCAAAGGGAAAGAAGAGATCCCGGGTGTCATCGTATCAGATAACATGCAGTATCACGTTCTCATTTTCGAGTAATTAATAAAAGTGAAAATAAATTCTGACATATCCTTTATTTCCTCCCTCAAAAGATTATTATTTTAATTAACATAGGATTTTTATCGTTTTTTGAAGACCATGACTTTTCCCATTAAAATAAACTAAATAAATTATTAGAAAATAAATGCATAAATAAAAAGAACCAAGATAAAACCCAAGTTACTAGGGAAAAAGTATATTCTAGAAAACAGATCCAACTTTTTTCATGAAATATTTTTGAGAGGACGAATGCCTTTTTTCAAGAAAAAAGAAAAAAAACTTTTTTTCACAATTTTTGTAATTATTTATTGTTTTTCGCCATCAAAACAGAAAAATTCTAAAAATAGATTAGAACTTCTCAGAATATTGTGATTGTTTTTCATAATGAAAATTCCTTTTTTCAAAAGAAAACTTTCAACCTTTTTTCAAAGGTTTTCTGGGGAACCGATTAGATTTTTATTTATTCAAAATAATGAAGATATCTCATAAAGATGTAAATTCGAGGTTTGCTGTCTGATTTTTATTTCCAAAATAAATATATTTTCAAAAAAAATTAAGGAGTTAAAATAACATGTTTTTTTCATCTTAAAATTAAAAAACAACATTTTTATCTCTGGGAAATGACTACATTATTAAAATTAACTTTTTGTTGGTACCAAAAATCCAAATAATTGTCTTCATTCCTATTCAAGTGAGAAATCTTAAAAAAAAAAATTGAATAAAATAAAAAAAATTAAAGTTGGGATTTCTTTGTTTTGGAAAAATGTGGGATTTTTTAAAAGTAGTAACAATTAGAATGTTTTTCCTTCAGTTTTTTTTCTCAAAAAATTTAAAATAATTTCTGGTTCAGATTATTAATTAAAAAGAAAGAGGGGTTTTTTTGGGGTTGTCGTTGCTGAAAACGGCAGCGGGTGAGCGGTGCCTTTGGCCATTGACACACATTCAATTTTTGCAGTGAGCGTGATCGCAACAACATGCATCAATCACGGGACCATCATAAAAACTTTGTTATGGCGCTGATAAGAGCACCGACCGACTCCGTGTTAAATATTAAACTCCCGGGCTGAAAACATTCCTCGTAGCTGCCGCTCCAGCCGACCTGCAGAATGTCACGCCAACTTTCTGAAACTCTACTTTCCTGACAGAGAGGCATTCTGGAAAATCCCTTTGAGACACCCTGGCTAAATGAGTGCTACCATGTTTAGCACAAATACCGCTCGATATGCGAAACATGATATGCCGCGGTATCTGAAACGAAGATAAAAGCAGTCAATATAAACACAAGAGAGCAAGGCTGGGGTGTTGTAATTAAGACGTGATGTGACACTCAATGTGTGTGTGTAATCCGAAAGTGAGGATGCAGATTAATGCCACGATGATGTGTTCCGCTGCTGAGGAGCAAAACAGGAGGGAGGGAGGAGGGAGGAAGTCTGACTCCCCCCCCTCCCCTCCCCCAGGCCCCAAGTAGGAAAGAGGCGGGATTTTCATACTCTTCTTAATGTTCACATTATTTGAGGATTAAGTGTTGAATAAGAAGTGTCAAAATAATTAGAAAAAAGAAATTTGCCAGATTAAAAAAAAATTAAACATGAAAAAAATAAAACAGTATTTTTACTTTAGTCTCAGAAAATATAATGTTACTCTATCGATAGAATATTCTTCTAAGATTTTTTTCTCTAAAAAAAACAAAAAAAATAACTTTTTGTGGAAAACCTTTTACTCAACATCCACATTTTATCTGGGGGAAAAAAACTAACTCAACTGCAATTTTCCCAAGAATGTGCTTGAAAATAAATAAATGGAAGAAAAATAAAATTTACCAAATACACACAAAACCACACAAAACACATGCGATATAAAATTAACACCTTTTTTGCATACAAAAAAATCCTCCTTGAGATTTATGCCTTTACCTTCCTAAAACAACTCTCCCAAAAATTGCCAAAGACTTGTTTTAACCCTTTGAGGGATAGCGGTTACTTCAGTGGACACCTTATCATGTTGTGAGGATACACATTATCATTATAGGTGCATGAAAGGGTTTTAAAAAAATAATAGATTTAATAAATAAATTTAATAAATAAAAGATTCATCAATCAGAAACGACAAGTGAAAATCTGACCTTTTAATGAAAAAGCAATGAGCATTGTAGTTTTATTTTCATACTGTTCTCACCAATTGAGTGCAATGGCCTTGCACAAAAAAAAAAAAAAAAAAAAAGACATAAAGCAAAAGTAATTGGGATCTCTTTTGTATCAAAATCCTCCAAAGAGCTCCTCAGCCCATGATTTCATTATCGCTGCGACTTACTTACACTAATCCTCTCCGAGTGGCGCTTGTTGGAAGCGTCCACAAAAAAAAAAAAAAGCCCGAGTGTCAGTGGGAGCGTCAAATATTGCCCAAAAGTTGAGATGTTGTGGAATGTGTTTGGGGATGATCCCTAGACGCTCTAGACTGTTTTGATTTCCCACTTGAGGGAGAAGGTGAAGAGTAATCCCCCGAGGATTCCCTCCTCTCCATGGTCTTTAGCCGCCATAAGCCACCATTCAACAGGCCCGACCCGACATGGGCTCCATACAAGTGGACGGTATTAGCCGATGATCGGCCGAGGGGGAGCCGGGCTTAATCTGCCCCGGTGGCTAAAGGGGGTCCCGGACGTGGCGCATTGTCCCGTCCTTGGGGCGCACTGAAGGACAGAATTCTTAATTAGTCAATTACCTCTTGGACAATGACGTGAATCCTCGCTAAGCTTCCTTTCGCCATTTTTCGGAGCCAAGAAATGGCAACGGTTTCTCATGCTGCTATTTTCTTATGCTAATAATGCTAATGTTGTCATAGAGTGGCTAGCAGGCGCTGCCTTATGTTTTTCTGTCTGGTGGTTTTTTTCTTTCTATTTATTTTTTTGGGAACATTTGATTGATTGATGTGCTTTTCATTGCTCTATATAAAAGACACTAATATTGTTTGCATCCTCAGCTTCTAATACGAGAGGTATGAGAAGCGATCCAAAGTCTGCCTGTAAAAAGATATTGTTACAAAATAAATTAGTCAATACGTCACTTATGGTACTTTCATATGATGATGCTAATGTCTTGATTGAATGGCTGCCATACATCTGATGATTTTCATCAACATTAACATTATGGTTGGTGTTGTTCATCCATGACACCTTTTTTAAGCTAGCACGGTGAAGGGCAACTTTGCCTCACGTTAGTAACATAATATTAGCATTTCGTTTTTTTTTTTTCTTTTGATGACTTCATAAGGATGAAGCGTAGTTTTATCCAAAGCGAGCACTCATTGGGGATAGTTTTGAACGCCTCTAACTTCCTAAATGTTGCTTATTTTTTTCCCAAATAGCTAGCAAAAAAAAAATCATCAGTAGATCGCACGTTAGCATAACGTTTGCATTTCGGTTATTTATTCAGATGGATTCACATAACTATGAGGATAGAAGTATATCTTTATCCATCACCTGTATTTAACTGGGATGGGCTCTAAAACTCTTAGATCGTCTTTGACATCTCAATTTTTTTTAAACTTAGCCTTTAGTTTGGGGTTTTTATCAGCTAACGCCAAGCAGAGTGAACGGGTCTTGCATTAGTAACATAACGTTTGTATTTTGTGTCATGATAAAATGCTGTTATTTTACAGCTAATAAAAGGATTTTTTTTTACCTTAGAACAAATAAAAGGTCATCCTTGAGAGTTTTCAGTTTCTTTAGACACTTTCACATCCTAAAATGTGGTATCACTATAAGTTCAGGCATAACATTAACATTTCGGGTGGTTTTTGACAGCTTCAACGAATTACGTGAATTTCGTCTAAAATTTGTTTTTATTTTTTTTTAGGATGGATGCAGTTGACTATGCAGATGGCCACATAAAGTCCCTTTATCCTTTTTATGCTAGCTACTTCAACTTCTCCGGATCGCATGAAACCAAAATGACCTTTTGAAAGAGTGGCACTATACAGACATACAAGTACTCTATATATACATATATTCATTCATTCATTCATCTTCCGAACTGCTTGATCCTCACTAGGTTCGCGGTGGGTGCTGGAGCCTATCCCAGCTGTCTCTGGGCAGTAGGCGGGGGACACCCTGGATCGGTTGCCAGCCAATCACAGGGCACACAGAGACGAACAACCATCCACGCTCACACTCACACCTAGGGACAATTTAGAGTGTTCAATCAGCCTGCCACGCATGTTTTTGGAATGTGGGAGGAAACCGGAGCACCCGGAGAAAACCCTGGGAGAACATGCAAACTCCACACAGGGAGGCCGGAGCTGGAATCGAACCCAGTACCTCTGCACTGTGAAGCCGACGTGCTAACCACTGGACTACCGGGCCGCCCATTCTATATATATATATATATATATATATATATATATATATATATATATACATATACATACACACACACACACACACACACACACACACACACACACACACACACACACACACACACACACACGTTTTTTAAGTGACATGGCCAGTATGGCGTCAAACCTCTGTTGTACTTTGTATAAGCATCATCATGAAGCATCTGAAGCCATGCGTGTGGGATCGGTGACCTGACTCAGCGACAATTATCTACCTGGCTGGTGAGGCCTGGCATTGAGTCCGCGAGAGATCAGAGGAGGGAGGCTCCTCGCCCAAGATCCCAGGTATTAGCGCCGTGTCTGAATTAACAGGATGCGCATGCTTCGCCCGACATGTCACGTCTTAGCCGCGCTTGGCTGCAAATTCTTCCGTGAAGGCCCCTTTTCTGCTCGTTTCGCAAGCTCCCAATGAGGCCTTAAGCCCTCCGCCGCAAGATGAATGCTGAGTGCTAAATTAATTTCAGGCATTTTCTTTTGTGCGCTGACAAAAAAAAAAAAAAAAGAGAGAGAGAGAGAGAAACAAGCAGGTTGCTCGGCGGCTTCCGCGGCTGATGACAGACGCGTGTTTGCCCAGGTGTCAGGCCTCCTCGCTCTACAGACAGCGCAGGGTTTGTCCGTGTCCCCCTACAAAAAAGTGCCTTATTTGTACACAGCGCCTTCATTCAGAGTGGCTGGGAAAAGAATTCCTTAAAAAGTAATCGGACAGGGGACTAAATAGCGGCGCCCCTTGTTGAAATGTTGAAACATGCCCCCCTGCCTTCAAGTGCAATAAAAGGGAAAAGATGCATTCAATAGAAAACCAAAAGGAAGATCTGTACTTCACTGCCTTTTCATCAGGCACACCTGCACTATTTCACCACCGCCAACAGAAGAACTGCAAAGAGTGATAGAAGGGCCTCGTAAATTGCGAATAAGTTGACTGTTACAATTTTTATGCCATGATTCCTTTTCACAAAAGACTGAAGATCATTATGTGGCAATTGAGTGTCCCCTTTCGCTAAACTGTTGATCGCATTTCGGATGGCCGTGATGAATGAGTCCTGGAAAAACGGCAACAAATGACCTCGGTTCACTGTTTGCCAAGACGGCAATGATGTTTCCAAAACTAGGCTAACAGTTTGAGAAGTCAGTCACATTGTAAAAAGCCTGACAAAAAGAATAGAAAATAGCCACATATGACATGGGCTGGCTCACTATTTGCCAACTTGATATGACCGTCCTCATTATTTGTTACGTACGGCTGCTCACGACTTCATAAATTGCAATCAAGACTTAAGAACAAGTGTTTCAAAGTTCATGGTTATGACATGATGAATTAGTGGGCTCACTCTTGTCACCATTCTAATATACTCGTTTACATACATTGTCGCTCATTACGTGTCAACAATCAGTCGATAAGATGTTCTAAAAGTATTCATACAGACGTTATTACTTCATGACAGATGAGCTCACTATTTGGCAAGTCAATTAGAATGTCATCAGATTGTGCAAGTGTATCTCACATTGCACCCCGTGATTGTCGTCTTTACAGAAATCACCGTTGTTGGTTTTAGCTAGCTAGCTAGCTGCGATAGATTTGTTTCGGGGGTGGGGGGGCGAAATAAGCAATAAACGTAGGTGCCTTGACGTTGAAGTTGTCACTGTTTGGTTTGAGTTAATGTGTGTGTGTGTGTGTGTGTTCTGCGTGTGTGTGTGTGTGTGTGTGTGTGTGTGTGTGTGGGTGCGTGCGTGCGTTAGGCCGCTTGTTATGTCTGCATTTAGAGCACTGGGCTGAGTGATGGCTGCACAGCTGGCAGGTACAAAAGTGTCCACGTCCATAAACTCCATCCGGCATTTTTTCTTTTTTTGGGCAACTTGTGGCGAATTGAAGCGCAATGGAGTTGACTGCCATAAAGTGATGCGGCAGTCTGCGTGGTTGGTCGATTCTGGCAAAAATCACCCAGCCTTTGCCTGCTTGTGATATCAGTGAAATAAATAATGGTAGCCAGGATGCTAACGCTATGCTACTAATTCCTAAGGTACTGAAATCTTGCAAAACGACAACGTACCTTACTTTGGAGTCAGCTGGTCCGCCCTCAAATGTCTCCAGTTGGTTCCGCTTCACTGGAGCATGTCAGAAATATGGACTTGCCAAGTCTCACGTCTCAGAGTTTGTATAAAACTGGGGAGGAAGCAAAGAGAGGGTGATGCTGGTGGTGTGTATGGTGAACATAAAATGACCATAATTGTTTTTCTAGATGAGTATGAACTTGTGAATTTGTCTGTGGCAGGAAATGCATGAAAACCACATCTTTATTCCCTAGACGACGTGACCAGGGTTGACGGCCTCGTACCTCGCCTGCCTCGCCAACCTGGAGGGAGTGTCGGGGCTTGGGAACAAAACAGCTCGGAGGCGGTCATGTGCTCACACGCTAACATGCCTGCAAGTTTATATTTGCCTCTTTTGAGTTGATATAAGGAATCCCAAAGTATAAGACGACGGGAGAAATCGAGCGACTTGAAAGAGTTCCGGGACAAAAAAAGGGGCAAGCAGGGCGAGGAGGAGGGTGGAGGTATTTTGGGATTGTTTTTTCCACCGGCTGGGAAATGAATCGGAATCCTACGCCACCTAATTTGGCGGCTGTGTCTTTTTTTTTTTTTAAACCTTTGCGCACGTTTTGTTTTTCTAAGCCGCCAACACAACAGAGTGCGCCCGGGCCGTCAGCACCTTAAGCAAGTAAAAGCGTTTGCCTTTTATGAGCTAAATCCACCACGTATTTGCTTTGCCACAAAAGGGAAAAAGGACTTTTTAAAACAAGTGTGTGTGCAGGAGGACATGAAAGAGCAGCGAAAATGAATTGAATGTTGTTGTTTTTCCCACTGAAGAGAAGGAAGAAGAAGAAGGAAGAGAGGAGGGCTGATGGGATCTGAAGGCCTCGTTTTCCCACAAGCCTCGGCACAGGTGATTCATCACAGTGCTCTGTCAAAGGAGCTTTCCACAACATGAGGCGAACAATGACGCTGTGATTGCAAGCACGGCAGAGCCCTCGATTGAAAGATATCAGCAATACATTTGCATCCACACACGAGAGAGGGAAAATGAGGAGAAGGAGGCGAGAGATCTGAATGGAGCAAAAGTATTTCACGGGAGCGGTTGGAGGGGGAAGAGCGTTCGGATTTGCTGCAACCGTTCTTGCATCATTTTCTAGTACAGCAGTCCAGGAACCAACACGTGTCTTTCGGGGGAAATGACCTTTACACGACTTTCTGATTTGATTGCATGGATTCTGAACTACGGGTATAAAAATTACAAAAACAATACGTAGAATAAATTTCTTTTGTGTAGTATATTATATTCCTATGTGCATTTATTTATTTTTAAAAAAGGAAAAAATATTGAGTAATATTGAATTAATGAAATTTTTGTTACAATAATGACAGAACTTAGAAGGGCCTCGGGATTGAACCCTGAGGACCACCAATACGTAAAATTATCTGCGCAGACGATTTCTGCATTTAGAAGTGAGTTGCTGTCTGTTACACAAATCCAGCTAATCAAGAAAAGGGGTTTGATATGCATTATGTGAATTCAGAACAAATGTTTCCCTTGAATCGTACATTCGACTCCATGTTTCTTTTCCTCTCCGTTTTAAAGCATTACCTCTAATGCTATTTACACTGAGGGATGGGAACTAGCATTACCTGCCATCAATATCAGTACTTTAAGCATGTAAAACACAGCAGCCTGTCATTGAGGGACTCTCTAAGTGCTGGTGACAACAACTAATAATATAGTCCAAGCCGACTCTCACTTCTTGCAAAAAGCACCATGTCATTACACGTTGGGACAAAAATAAGTTTCATTCATAACATGGACAATGAAAAGCACATGAACCGTAAAACTAAAATCAAGTCCCATGCTGGGTCAAAAGCCTAAGAATAAAAATGACTTTTAAAGATGGGGAATGAGGGGTCTTACAGCGAGTGTTCATAAAGTCTGGGTAAATGGTAGAACACACATACTTTTGTGGCGTTACGACCATCCTTCTCGTCCACTTCAGAGTAGCAAATTGATTTGATCTTCTGATGGAGCCATCTTCGTTCTGCAGAGGAAAAAGAATGTGAAGAAGTAAAATCTCCTATGTACCCGGACATTGTGGGCACCCCGTATATTAGGGGCGTGCATCTCTTCAATAAAATATCATTTAATATTTTTCGATACACAAGGTGCAATATGATTCCAGGACGGTTCATTTTTAAATTGCAATGATTGGATTAGGTTTGATTCAGTGGGATTACGATCTTATTTATAAACACACACAAGTGATAAAAGGTTCTACAATAAACACAAATATTTAAAATAACGTAATGATAAAAGCTCATGAGTCACACGTAAATAGTTGCCAAGTACAACGGCATCTTAATTAAAGCGTGAACCACATATTGCTTCATGTCCTTGTGCAACCATAAACACTCAGTCAATCAAACACTACCCATGTAATACACTGTCAGATAAAATCTAATAAAACAAGTCAATAGGGATCTCATCGGGTCGGTCACGGGACTGCGTTTTTCGTGTAATTACATGGCTGCCAAATATGTAATTAGTAAAGATGATTGACGTGTGTCATAATGGGACTATTTTTTTTTAAGGGGGGGGGCATGTGAGGACACGTCGGGTGTTATGAAAACACAGGCTTTCCTTGTGACAACAACGGGTCCCGACGACAACATTGGCAACCTCCCGTGATTTCCCACCCCACTGCCAAAAGAAAAAGCACAACATTCATTATTGAGCGTGTTCCACAGGAAGCCAGATGTGTGATACGGAGGATGGAGACCAAGACGCTCTGTAATTGCTTCTTTCCTGCAGCCTGGAGGAAAAAAAAAAGAAGAAACGCTCATTGGGAGTGTAAAGCAAAATGATGGAGAAAAAAAAATCCAAATTAGTGCCACATTCACAAGTTGTGAAAGGCGGCTGAATGTCAACAATGGAGACTGAGCTGCTGAATTATCCCAAATGTGTGTGTGCGTGGGTGTAGGTGTGTGTGTGTGTGTGTGTGTGTGATGCGCATGTGCAGGTTTTGAAGCGATGATGTAATATCAAAATGTTTTTTTTCTCAGGATGAGCTTTATATCATTGTGAGTGAGGAAGCGAGTTTGTGAACCAGCAAAGAGACAGTCACATAAGACATTTTCTTTTTTGTTTTGGATTTTTTTTGGGGGGGGGGGGGGGTAAATCGTGGTCCGGGGGCCACGAGTTCTTCAACTGTCATTCAAAATGTCACCTGTACACGTCATGATTCGATTTTATGGTCACAGGGTTCCTCCTAAATACAAATATTCATGAATACTAGCAAGGCCAATGATAATAGGTCAAAAACGAAAACCATCAACATAGCAATCTACAATTTTATTTCTAACAATTAAATAGAATGTAACAAATTAAGGATTTCGTGCATCATGATTTCACGCAATAATTCATTGGGCATTTTCTGTCTGATATGTGAATCTAAGTCACTAGGGGGCAGTATTACATGGACAGACACAACAATGAAACGCAGAAGAAGAATGTCATAAAACTGCGGTGATATTCGTTTTTTTGGGGGGGCAAAGAATATATTGCTATGAATTCTGTTGTATGCGCCGTCTGCATGTGTGGCTGCCGTTTAAGTTCAAATATAAGTAAGATTTATCAGTAACATAACACTGATGCTAGTTTTGTGAGCCTGCCATGGCATTGTGTGTTAGCATCGAGCTAGTGGACTTTCATAATCCTATCAATTTTATGTTTTTCAGTAAACTGAAAAAAAGTTTTTTATCATTATTGGAAACGTTTCAATGAGTGATCTGTTCATACAATTTAGTTTGATTTTAAAAATCTCCACCAATAACGTTTCATTAATTGGCTCAACACAATCGCATGGTTCTCATGAGGTGGCCATTACGACTAGTTAGCACGAATGAATTATTGGCATTTTGTGACATTGAATGAAAGTTTTGAAATGAAATATTGCACTCTGAGCTAACAACATCACTTTTCAAAACATATAATGTGCTAAAAAGGCCTGCGTTTTCAAAATGATCATTTGTGTGATAGCTTGGCAGGGGCCTCTTCATGGCTGACTCGACTTTGCTGCAAAAAACAAATTAATAATAATAATAATAATTTGTCTAACCGTGTGCACGAGACCTCCTGTAATTGAGCCGCTCCCCTCGTGGAAGAGTACATCAAAAGATGACCGATTACAATTTAAGATCAAAATCAAGCAGTGATGATCATAAGATCCACAAAGTTCGGAAACACAAATTCACTGGCAGGAAACTCCAGTCAACACACGTGGTTGTTTTCTTAACCATTCAATTAACTGATACTTTTACAAGAGTGGTAGGCTGGTTGGTAGTCATTTGTAGTTAGTTTAATTTGTCGGCTGATTGGTTGGTTGATAGTTCAATAAATTGATTTGGAAGTCAGTAGTTTGTTTGGTAAATTGGTAGGTTGTATGTTTGATTGGCCGGTTGATAGATTTTAAGGCGAGCCAAAAAATAATTGTGTGGTTTCCTGCAGGCATGGAAGGCATCGCCGCAAATCGTCAACATGTCTGGACTTTGCGCTTGCGAGTGCATCAATCGTAAAAAGTGGAACCGCTTCGACACGCGGACGAGCCGCCAGGCTGCCACCACACCACTCCAAGCACACGCTCATAATTATTACGCTTTTTTTTGTCGTCATGACGATCTGAGATCGACGAGAAGAAACCACATGTGAGCGAGGCAGCATGGACGCCAAGTGTCATGTTTACCTTCATTAAACAGGCGGCAATCCCCCAACAATCACGCAGACAGCCACTCCTCACCTTGCAATTAAACTTGACTTACTTTCTTCTCAGGAAAGCAGCCATCCACAAGAATAATCATGATAAGAACCATTCATTTGATAAAAGTTCCCCTCTCCTTGCAAGTGTGCGTCAACGTGCTAGTTTTACACATGCCGGACAAATCATTAGGTACACCGCTAAAAAAGCATATCACAAATTTTAAACAAATTATTAACATGCTCACTTTTGGCTGGTTGGTTTGTTGATTAGCAGATAGATGTTTTGTAGGCCTCCTTTGGCGAATGGGTGGTTTGTTTACTTGTTTGGTGAGTTGGTAATAGTACTAGCGGCATGCCAGAATCCCATTACTGGATTCAAACAAGAAACATAATTAAGCCGTTATCTTGCATTAAATCAACCCCAAAACTCGACACTAGAGTAAAGCAGTTCACAACCAGTATACCGGTATATCTAATTACATGACAAAAACATGAAACTTAAAATGAAATACATTGTACTCACGGGAGATGCTAATTGGACAAACAACATACATCTGTTGCTAGCTGTGTCAGTCAGAGCTAGCTAGTAGCTACAGTCGCCGTTGCTATCTGTAAATCTTTTTTTTTCAAGGTGAAATAAGACAGCCAGCAGTGTTAGCAAATGTGTCGTCGCCAGTCACCTGCTGTGTAATTAAGAATCGCATTTTCAGCAACTCTACAGTAACCAATCAGAGGGCGGGAGAAAAATGACATCACATTTTCTCCTCTTGAGTCTAAAATCTGATTGGTTAAAAAATCAAAAGTCAATAGGTATTCTGGAACTTACATTTCGGCAACACAAAAACTGAAATCTGATTGGTCAAAAAACCAAACAAACAAATGACAGTCAGTCATCCAGTCACCTCATTTGTACGATGGTTAGAGGAAAATTGTGTGCATTTTCTTGAAAATATTCAATTTATTCCAAAATATGCGTGTCTATGTTCTCATAATATTAGTTTTTTTTTAATCTCGAAAACTATGGCTTTATTTCTGAAGGTTTACCGCTTATTAAGACAGAAGAAATAAGATGTAATTGTTGTCAAAGAGTATTTATCTTAAGAAAATCTGACATTATTCTTCTAAAATGCTCGTTTTTACTGTAATAGTACGACCTTTTCCGAAATAAATTTCTAAATTTTGCCACCAGTGGTTGCGAGTTTGTTTATTGAACATAAAACATACACAGTAATAATTTGACAGAAAATAAGGTAGATAAAAAAGTAAAAAGAAAGAAATCAGTCTTCAGTCTTGTGTTTATATCTACTAAATCATTTTTATATCAATCAGAAAAAAAGAAGACTCCATTAAGGCTCATACTTTACCCTTAACCGTGATATTTTTACAACTTTTGGTTTGTATCAGGATTATATACATCCACACCCTGGCACTCTTGTGTCAATTTTCTCTTGTATTCATAATGGATATTTCAATACCTTTCTCTATTAACTTAGCTCTGATTTATCATTATATTTAATGTTTAGAATTTATCATTTTAACTCTGATTGATGTAGGTTGTTTGTACTATTTTTTTGAATTTGTTTTTGAACTCAGCAAGCGATTTACTAATTTTCAGGTCCGTTTCGACATTATTCCACAGATTAACACCTTTGATAGATACACTTGATGTTTGTTCTTGTTTTGAGTTTTTTGAATAAGTTTGTACCTCTTAATTCATAGTTGCTTTCTCGAATTTCGAAAAACTTCTGAATGTTTTGGCAGAGCAGTTTATTGTGTGCTTTGTACATTCATTGGGCGATTTTAAAGTCAACCAGGTCATAAAATTTCATCGTATTTAATTTGATAAATAGTGGATTTGTGGGTTCCGTATATTTTGATCTATTAATAATTCGAATTGCTTTTTTTGTAGTTTGAGAATAGGGAGTGTGTTTGTTTTGCAGGCATTTCCCCATATTTCCACACAGTAGGTCATATATGGTAATAATAATGAAGTGTATAATGTGTACAAAGATCTCTTATTTAGCACTTCCTTGGTTTTGTAGAGGTGTAGAGAGAGTGTAAAATTATCAAGAAAAAAAGTCGAACCTTTTTTCAAGATTTCCACCTGTTCACATTTCGAAGTCCTGATTTCACATACAGTCATTCATTTTCCATTTGTCAATTTTGCTTACGACAAACACTTTTATAACGACCAGCTTTTTCCCAATAAATTGTGAAAAGGCCTGTTACAACAAACCGTGGGAAGCTAACTGCCCCCATGACCTTGCTTATACTGTACTAGCTGGTTCGCCGCACTCCGGGTGGCTCATCAGCTAGTTCCTGCGGAAGGCTGGTAAGGTGGACCTTCGGCCCACAAAAGTGTTGTTGCTTGGTTCAACTTTTTGTTCATCTTCATTGCTTATCGCGAAAATAAAGAGATGTTTAGCTCTACTAAATAACTAACAATTTTATTGCAATGCTTGTGGGTAGACAACATTTTTTCTCTAAGATGCCCGCGCGATCGTAGTGAGCCACTGCCTGAGCGGCGCAGTGGCGGCGCGCAGTGGCGGCGCGCAGTGGCGGCGCGCAGTGGCGGCGTGCAGTGGCGGCGCGCAGTGGCGGCGTGCAGCGGCGCGGTGAAGTAGGTACGTTTTGAAAAGGGACAGGCGGAAGGACAGACCGCGTGCGGGACGACGCGTAATATATATATAAGATGACATTTCAATCCATCAAACTTTATATATAGAGCACTTTTCATACATAAAAATGCAACTCAAAGTGTTGCTAAAACATTTCAAACTTACATTTAAAAAAAATGTTCATGGTATCTTGTACGTCGTAGTTGGCGGCCATTTCATTGGAAATGGTTACAACAAACTAACGTACAAATTCGCTATGTCCATGAGGTATGTTGTAACGCGGTTGCACTGTACTGTATGGGATTCCTAGAAAAATCCTAACTATTTTGTCTTTTTAAAAAAAAGTGTCTTCATTCTGACTTTTTATAAATACAAATGACTATCCTACAAAACGGAAACTTTTAATCTCCGAAAATAAATACAACTTTATCCTCGACCTGGCTGACTAAATCCATTTGATCCCGGTGTGATTCAACTTGCGGAAAGGTGCGAGTGCGACAAACGCCATGACTCATCAGAAACATTGCTCAGCGTTCCGTCATGACTTAGCAAATAATTGCCAGCCAGCCAAGTGGAGGAGGAGGTGGCCTGGTGTTAATGTTGATGGTTACTCTTTAATAAGCTTTGACCTTGTCTGCAGACTATAAGAAAGTCGGAATGTGTGTGTATGTACGATCTTCTAAATCATGCGCCACAAAAGTTTTAATTTCACAAATTGCTTTCTTTCGTTGTCCAGCCTGCCCCGCGCCCGTTTTCCCTCGCTCTCCCATTCATCCATACGCGAAGGAGGTATTCCGAACTGGGGGTGATGTCATCGTCTCATCCTCTTAGTGAGCCATCACAGCGTATATTGTACGGGATGTTTGGAAGCACCACCTAATGGCTCCCAAATTGAATCACGGATCCACTGGCGACAACTCAGCTCTCTGGACTGTTTTCGTGGGAGTGTAACTGCATCCTACTCCTACACATTTTGTCCGATTTCGACTACATTAGAATCAGGAAAACTTTGATTTGGGGGGACGCTAAATTAAAATGCATTTGAGTTTTTTGATATTTCTTGAGGGTGCAGCATAGTGGTAAAGTTTCATGGCTTCCTATAAAATTCTAACATGTTCTGTATAGATTCATAGGTTTTCATTTAGCAATTTGTAATTTGGTAGGCATGTCTATCATGAACAGATCCACAAAAAAACTCTAAAGAACACAAACTTGAAAAGACAAGAAGTCTGCCATTTGCTAAAGTTTGGTGGCATTCCACAGTTTTGTTTTTTGCTGTTTTTGTTTAATTCAATCCCTGAAGCCAGTTTTCCTTCCCAAAATAATATTTGGTAGGCATATCCATCATGAGCGGACCCATAAAACAGTCCTAAGTACCCATATGTAAAAAGACACAGGAAGTCTGACAGTTTGTTTTTTGGGGGTTTGGGTGTGCTGCTTAGATTTTGTTCTTTACTTTCAAACTTCAGACCCAGTAGCCAGTTTCAGTTAACAACATGAAATTTGGTAGGCGGGTCTGTCATGAGTTGTGGTTGCAACACTTTTTTTTCCCAAAAAACCTTTGCCTGAGAAGTAAAAATTGTTTGTTTAGTTTGATCACGTCACCCAGTTTTATTTTGTTGTAAAAACTCGGCCCCTGAAACTAGTTTTACTGAGCACTGAACATATGACCTAAAAAACACAGGAAGTCTAGCATTTGGTCTATTAACTTGGTTGCCCATATTTTTAAAAACCAAACCCTGATGTCAGTTTTATGTTACAACAGGAAATTTGGAAGGCATGTCTATCATGATTAGACCCACAAAAAAGTCTCGAGAACTCATACCGGAAATCGACACAGGATGACCATTTGGTTTGTTAAGTATGGTTGCTTGCGTCCTCTACATAATGTTTTTTTTTAAACAGACCCTGATGCCAGTTAAATTTATCAAAAGGCAATTTGGAAGGCATGTCTATCATGATTAGACCTACAAAAACGTCTCGAGAACTCATACCGGAAATCGACACAGGATGACCATTTGGTTTGTTAAGTATGGTCGCTTGCGTCCTCCACATAATGTTTTTTTAAAACAGACCCTGATGCCAGTTAAATTTATCAAAAGGCAATTTGGTACGCATATCTATCATGATTAGACCCACAAAAAAGTCTAAAGAACCCATGCTGTTGTCATCACAGGAAGTCTGACATGTTGTTTGTCGCGGATATTTTTTAGGGTAATTTTGACTATGGTCGTTCAAAGGCGAACGACTTCTCAATATTTGGTCGAATCACTACCGAATTGGTACCATGTATACAAGACAGATGGGCAAAGCTACATTGCCAAACATTTGCCTTTCCGTCGATGCGTGTGGGAGTAGCATGGCGGCAGAATTGGAAGCCGTGCGCAGTAATACGGATTGTCCCCGGCATTCGTCATGTGCAAGGCTGCCGGTGTGGAGCTCTACACCCGCCGCACGGATCACTGCCTCTGTATGGCTCCCCCAGAGCAGCCTCTTGTTCCCCCGGCTTTAACATTCCAGGTACACGGCGGAAAAAAAGCCTGGCCTCCTTCCTGTCACTCGCCTTGTGTGGTGCCGAGTGACACGCGTCCGCTCGTCTCTCGGGCGCGTAATCAATCTGCTAATTGGTGTCGGAGGGTCGGACGTTGTTGAAGCGTCCCCACCTCTTTCGTTGGCTCGTTCGTCTTTGTCACACTCAGTGCCGGCATGCTACATTAGTTGCACGCAAGTACACACAAAACACACACAGACAGACAGACACATGTGAACAACACCGTGAATACGATGAATCACACAAAAGGGTGAGGCGCAACATTCGTTTCCATTGGTAACCGCTGCCGTAGCTCAGATGGAAAGCAAGCCTGCCTTGTCATCGGTAGCGTGACATGACAACCACTCAAAATGTACGAGAACGCATAGCGAGGGTGGAAAAACAAATTTGACGAGATTTTGTCCTGACGACTTTTAAAAAAAAAAAATTATTCAACTACAGGAATTACTTTTACTCGACTCTTATTTTACACATGTGGCGATGAATCTAGGACAATACATAGTATGAATACCTTTTGCCATTACACAACAAAAGCAACAGGTAGCGCTGTAAACGTCATACAACTGTCAAGGTCGTTCTAGCCAATCAGAAGCATGGGCAGAGACATTTCTGGAAAAAGCGTGATAGCCAAAAAGAAAAAGTGAGGGAATCATACTGGTAGACCAGAAATGAAGTGGAGTCATTCTTGAGTATTAAATCAGAATCAGAATCATCTTTATTGGCCAAGTATGTAGAACACACAAGGAATTTGTCTCCGGTATAACACGCTGCACTAGTATCATCGTAAACAACAAAATCATTGAACCATTTTAGAGTATACCAGTAGTTTTGTAATACCATTTTGTGGTGCAAGAAGAGTGACTATGTCAGTGACTGTTTAAGGAGTTAATGGCTAGAGGGAAGAAGCTGTTTAAGTGTCTACTGGATTTGGTACGCATAGATCTGTAGCGTCTGCCTGAGGGGAGTGGCTGAAAAAGGTGGTGGGCAGGGTGCGGGGGATCCAGGAGGATTTTCCGTGCCCTTGTCTTGATTCTTGCAGTGTGCAAGTCCTCAAGAGTGGGTAGGGCGGTGCCAACGATTTTTTCTGCCGTCCTGACTGTCCGTTGAAGTCGGATTTTGTCCTTTTTTGTGGCGGCCCCAAACCAAACCGTGATGGAAGAACACAGGATTGATTCGATGACTGCCGTGTAAAACTGTCGTAGCACCTCCTGTGGCAAGCCATGCTTCCTCAGCAGCCTCAGGAAGTACATTCGCTGCCGGGCCCTTTTCAGGATGGAGATGGTGTTGACTTCCCACTTCATGTCCTGGGAGACTGTGATTCCCAGGAACTTGAAGGTCTCGACGGTTGACACAGGGCAGTTGGATAGTGTGAGGGGCAACAGAGGAGAAGAATGTTTCCTGAAGTCCACGATCATCTCTACAGTCTTGAGCGTGTTCAGCCCGAGGTTGTGTCGGCTGCACCAGAGCTCCAGCTGCTCCACTTGTTGGCGGTACGCAGACTCGTCGCCGTCTTTGATGAGACCGATGACCGTGGTGTCGTCTGCGAACTTTATGAGTTTGACAGCTGGATCTGTTGAGGTGCACACACACACACATTCACACACACATACAAACGTATTCAGTGAAAGTCAGACATCATCAGTGTCCTAAATTATTACATAAAGACATAAAAAAAAGAATAAAGAAAAATATGAAGTCATTGATGGCGTAGTGATATATTCACACACACACACACACACACACACACACACACACACACACACACACACACACACACACGCACACACACACACACACACATTCACACACACATACAAACGTATTCAGTGAAAGTCAGACATCATCAGTGTCCTAAAATAAAAATAGCAACTACAATGTTTAAATGGTAAAACCCACATTTATTCACCTGTGCCTTCCAGACACAACTATTCAAGACGGACGGGAAGGACACTGGCGTGTCATTCTGCCTCTGATACGACCTACGTGGCAAATACCAGGGCAGCAAGAAGGGGAAAAAAAAGCTTAGAAAGGAAAAAAAGAAAAGAACAAATGAGGCGATTCCTATTCTGCATGCTGCTGACGGAGCCGTCTGAAGAGCGCTTGACATGCCAGTGATTTACAGGCCGGTTCCACGCGGGGTGCCAATCAAGCCGTGATTAGACATTGCTGATGGCGGACCTCTCAGCCTCCACTAGTACTCACTTTTTTTTTTTGATTGCAGGGGGGAAAAAAAAACATCACTTTCACTCTTGATACTAAAAGCTCCCTGCTTCCCTTGGGAAGGAAAGTGCAGAAGAGCAGCAGCAGGTTAGATTAGGCCCCCAGTGCCCCCTATAGGCCCCCCAAATCATCTGTGGATGATTGCAAGAAACTACATGAGTTCTATGCAACGTTTTAAGGCATTTTTGACAATTTTCTTATGCCTCTACAGTGGCTCTAAGAAGTCTACACACCCCTAATCAAATACCAAGTATTTGTTATGTAAAAACAAAAATGACAACGCCCAAGTTCAATCACTTCAAAACCTTTTCTACCATTTTTAAAGTGATGTATAATTTTTTTTATTCAATTTTAAAAAATGGAAAGTAAAACTAAAAAAGTGTGATGTGGTTGCACAAGTGTGCACACCCTCTAATAACTATGGATGTGGCTGTGTTCAAAATTACCCGATCAACTGTGTTAAATGGCGGTCAGCATATACCTGCCGCCATTTGAAGTGCCTATGATTAATTTCAAATAAAGTTTAACTGTTGTAGTAGACTTTCCCTGACATTTTATTTTTTCGAGCAGAAGCCTGAAGGTTTCGTGCTAACGCTAACTGTTCATAGTTCAAAGGCCTCGGTTCCAGCTGAAGGACCAGCCCCAAACCATGATGATGCCAAGACTGAATTTCTTGGACCATAACACAGTTTCCTACATAGATTTGGGACATTTCAAGTTTTTTTTTCTTTGTAAGATAAGTCACCTTACCCAATAGCCAAGACACACCAAGAAGACAGGAGATTGTTGTCACGCATACTAAATGCCAGTACTTGCTAGAAATTTCTGCAATAGTGCTCTCGGCAGCATCCTTGACTGGCTGTCCTCTCTAATGTCTCTCCCGTGCAATATTTTCGCCACTTGATGTTCATTGTCTTCACTCGGTTGCATGGTACAGTGTATGTACATACATATACATGGTTTGTGTTGTCAGATGTGACCAAAAATAAAATTTAAAAAAATCAGGGAAAGCTGACTAGAACAACCCAACATTAACTGGGATTAATCAGAGATACTCTAAATGCTGGCAGGCGTGTGTTGACTTCCATCTAACATAGATTTTAATTTTATGGGTTCATTTTAAATGACAGACAGATCCCCAGTTGTAAGAGGGTGTGCACACTTATGCAACCGCATCTCAATTTTTTTTTCTCTCCCAAATTGAGCTATACATGGCTCACATGATTTTCGCTTTCATTTTTTTTTCTGTCACACAAACCTGGCGTATGAACATGGGTGTGTAGACTTTTTAGACCCACTTCACTCCATGTCGTCTTGAGATAATGCACTGCAAGCCGCAAGCCGAAATACGAGAATATTAACATTTTTTGTAATTGCCTCTACTTTCCACCGCACGGTAATGCTCTTAACATAGTTGAGTGCACTACTCTGAGCTGCATGCTATTAGCATTCATGCCGCTTGCGCACACACACACGCACACGCACACACACACACACACACACACACAAAAAGCCTCATGAACCCTTTGACACCGCTAATAAATACTGTTCTTTCTCATTTGAACAGAAACGACATAAAAATGCATGCAAATGATGTCCCCAAGGGGCAGTGAGCTATAGAGACGAAATCAACAGAGAATTATTTTGACGTTATTTTTTGTGTAATAAACGCACACTTTGTAAAAAATTATAATATCACATATATCAAAATTAAGATCCAATTTTTGGGCTTCGATTGCACCGACAAACATTTGCGCCGCTATGAAGTGCGATAGAAATGATGAGATGAAGAATTAACCCTTTGAGGGACAGCGGGTACGACAGTGGACAGCTTTTCGTGTCGTCAGGTTACAGGGTACATGAAAGGGATCATTTGGGAGTGTTGCCATAAAAATGTGGATTCGTTCTGATTTTTTTTTTCTCAGGAAGAATAAAAAATTGCTGCCTGCAATTCACAATAATGATGAGCAATAGCTTTGATTGTGATGATGGCCTTTTAATGCCTTTTACAGGCAGAGCTGTGGCGGGGGTCAGAGTACGAGCAGATAAGAGCGAAAACACAAGGAGGAAGTCCAATTCAAGAGAAAAGTCACAATGATATGAAACTCCAATAGTGTGAGTGTGCACTCACTGTCATTGAAATGGCCGCATTCCCACACCCCCTCCCGCAACTTTTCACGAAAAGCATCAAAGTCGGAACATTCAACACGTTTTTGTGTGCGCAGCCTCCAGTCTAGCAAGTGGGTGAGCTTTTACGCACCCCAACGTAACTTTTTGGGAAGTTGTGCAAGCAGGAGGATGTGGCCAAACACTCACACTGAGTCAAATTTTTTGCTGAAAATTTAGCTTGGGAAGGCTGTCTGTGGTAGTTGGGTGAGATGAGGCACCCCCAATGCTGAACGCGGACTTTTGGAAATAACTAATACATATGACTGTGAAAATGGCGGCACAATTTGCATGTTCTCCCTGTGCCTGTGTGGGTTTTCTCCGGGTACTCCGGTTTCCTCCCATATTCAAAAACATGCACGGCAGGCTGATTGAACACTCCAAATTGGCTATAAGTGTGAGTGTGAGCGTGGATGGTTGTTTGTCTGTGTGTGCCCTGTGATTGGCTGGCAACCAGTTCAGGGTGTCCCCCGCCTACTGCCCGAAGACAGCTGGGAGTGGCTCCAGCACGCCTCGTGACCCTTGTGAGGGTCAGCGGATCAGAAAATGGATGGATGGATGGATGGACTATGAAAATGCATTCTAACATGGTAATGCTTGCTAGCATGCTAACACGTGGTGCATGTCAAGGCAACAGGCCAATTCAGCCTTAAAGATGGAACTTCTTAGACTATTTGAAAATTGTACCGTTCATAAAGAATCATAAAGTTAAGAAAATAAATGCAATAACGTAATATTAGCTGAAATAATAAATCGAACTGCTCGCGCAAGCCTTCACGCAAGGCCAAGCAAAGTGTTTCCGCAGCGCTGCACCGGGTTACATCATGATGTTTTTTTTTGAAGGGGGGGGTTGTTGTTTTTATGACCGCACACAGGGAAAAGAAACATCAATTAGATTCGCAAAAGAACAACCAAAACGCAGCGTCTGTGAAATAAAAGTGACGTTTTGATGACATTACGGAGATCCACACCACTAAAAGCGACGTCAAACACCTGCACGGACGCGGCCGCCTGTGATCCTCTCGCTTCTGAAGTTGTCGGCCTTTTATAAACTGCTCCGCCCAAGCAGTCGGGAAAACTTTCCAGATTTTCTCTTCTTTCTTTCTTTCTTTTGCTTGGAGGCAGTAAAGATAAAGGGTGTGAGGAGTTTCCCAGCTGCAGACGAGGGGGGCGGTGCTACATTCACCTGGATTTAAGCAGTCCGAAACAGACCAACACTTGCTACAAGGGCACGTTTCTTATTGGCCCGCTGCCAGTAGTGGGAAGTAACTGAGTATAAATACTGGTCCTGTATTTGAGAACGTTTTCCAGGTGTCTGTACTTGACTACTTTTTCTGATGACTTTTTACATTTTGAAACAGATCTATTCTTGACAAAATATTGTGTTTAATTTACGGGGCTGACAAGGAAAAAAAAAGATGAAAAAAATCAGTTTGAATGTTACAAGATAAACAAAATATGTATTTTTATTTTAACTTATGTTGAATAGGTTTTTTTAATTGAATGAAAATTGGTCACACCAATATGTTTCATTGCAAAAATAAAATTAAAGTTAATTGTTACAAAATATCACTTGGATAATTTAATAAAAATGCCAAAATGTTTTTATTTATATTCGGACATTTTTGTAATTGAAATTTTAAAAAAAACTCAATTTCTTACAAAGTTCTAATGTAGATATCGCACTGTTTTTTTTCCAATTCAAAATTTAAAAAACAGATTGGAAAACACATCACATAATCTTTTTATTTTAAAATTCAACTTGGCTGATTTTATTTAAAAATGCAAAAAGTAGAGATTTTCACTGCCACTTAGGTATCACAATTTTATTTCTATTTTTTTATATAAAAAAGTGAACAAAAAATTGTCACACTTATTTTAAATGAATTTTAAAGTAACAGCAGCATTGCATATTTTTATTTCAAAATTAAAAACATTGAAATGTTGAATGTGACCACATACATTTTTTCTTTAAAATGACAAATGAAAGTTTATTTAAATTTCGAACGTCGACACAAGATATTGGCCATTTCTTTTTACCTGAAAATAAAAACGAGAAAAGTTGAATGTTTCAAACTAGCTCGCAATTTAAAAAAAAAACAACACTTTGAACGTGAGATTCACATTACTAACTTTTTGCTGTGCCATCGATAACCTAGAACAAATGTTTCAAGATATCCTCCTGCTTATCACGTTGACCTACGGGATGTTAAATTGCTTTTAACACAAGATTAAGTGCCCCTTGTCTCTCTTCCATTTTTCTGTATCTGACCTCCCCTGGATGACGGCAACAAATATGGCGACTTGTCCCGACATGCCCGTCCCGACATGCCCGCCCCGTCTAGCGCGCCTCCCGTAGCCGCAATTTCTTGTTTGAATTGTACGAACTTCTCAAAGGTTGTGTTGTTTTGGAGGAAAGCCGCTTTGGGATTAGTGCTGCTTTACAAAAGCACAACGCTGAAGGAAAAACACTCAAGACGGCGTGTTACAACTAATTTGGAGTCAATGTCCTTTTGATGGCGGAGCTTGACGCGCTGCTATTGAAAGCCGCGCAAATCAATGTTTTGTTAGAAAGCGGTAGAAATTGCAAGGTTACCAAAGTTGCTTCTGGTTTAATATTATTGCCGATAAAACATTCGCTTTGATAACAGTCATAATAACAATGCAGAAAAGCAGCTAACTGTGGCTCGTTTGTTAGCTAACCTAGCATGTGCTTTTTAAAACGTTCGGTTTTCTGTTCTATTGGACAAACGCTTCATATTATGAATATGTGATCGGCGCACAGGAGCTCCTGGACGACAAGACGATCAAACTCTAGCTAAACAAATCGTAAAAGCGGTCCCCAGTGACTGATTGTCTGACCGCTTCATAAAAACGTGTGCCATAAAGTCATTTGGGGCACCTTCACGATCCATTTGAACTTTTTCATGGGGTCTTTAGAGCGGATAAATAAAACTGGGTGGATGTTGTCGCATGTGTGGTTGTTTGATAGCACAGTTTGGATGAGTTCTTATTTTATGTCATGTGAGTCATGAAACTGAAAAATATCATACGACTAGCATGAAACTGTATTTTCAAGAAATTCAGTGCATGACAACAATTCAAGTAAAATCAATGATAAACAGACCAATCCTGAAATTTCCCAAAAAGTACCGTACGTCTTTCATAGTTTATCCAAAAAGAAATCTATCCATCCATTTTCTGACCCGCTTATTCTCACAAAGGTCACAGGGCATGCTGGAGCCTATCCCAGCTGTCCTCGGTTAGTAGGCGGGGTACACCCTGAAGTGATCACCAGCCAATCGCAGGGCACACTCCGACGAACAACTCTCACACTCACCGAGCGACAATTTAGAGTGTTCCATTAACCTGCCATGCATATTTTTGGAATGTGGGATGAAACCGGCGTACCCAGAGAAAACCCACGCAGGCACGGTGAGAACACACAGGAAGGCCGCAGCCGGAATTGAACCCTGCACCTGCGCACTGCGAGGCCGACACGCTAACCAATCGATCACCGGGCTGCCTCCAAAAAGGCAACAAAATAAAAGTTGTTCCTGGTTAGCAACTAGCGCAATAAAGTTGTTGTTTTTTAAAATGCCATGAAACAATATTTTTCAAATTAGCCCTAATAAACATAACTTTGGCTAGCTGGTGACCCTAGACTAGCAAGTCCCTTCTAAAATGTTCATACACAAATCTACAGATTTCCTTCAGGGAACCCATTA